>NC_136269.1:18864676-20257963 GCF_964187855.1 Myxine glutinosa
GATTGTAAGCATGCACGAGGGATTGTAAGCATGTACGGGGGACTGTGAGCATGCACGAGGGATTGCAATCATTCACAAGGGATTGCGACCATGCACGAGGGATTGCAAACGTGCACGGGGGACTGTGAGCATGCACGAGGGATTGTGAGCATGTACGTGGGGACTGCGAGCATCCAAGATGGATTGCAATCATGAACAAGAGATTGAGACCATGCATGAGGGATTGCAGGCATGCACGAGTGATTGCAAACATGCACGAGGGACTGTGAGCATGCACGAGGGATTGTAAGCATGCACGAGGGATTGTAAGCATGCACGAGGGATGGTAAGCATGCACGAGGGATTGCAAGCATGCACGGGGGACTGTGAGCATGCATAAGGGATTGCGAGCATGCATCTTTGACCTTTGACCTCGACCCCAAAATCAAATGAGTTCATCTTTGCGTCATAATACTGTTACAGACGTGGCTTGGATGTTATTTACCGAGCGGTTTTATGGTATGACCACGTCTGCACAAGTTACCCGATTGTGCCCGAACGTTGACTAGTCGCGCGATGCTGGCTCAATAAGAAAAAGAAGACACCCGGCTGGATTACAATAACACAATACGACACCAAGGGTTCAGTTCTCAAGACCTCCGGAGGAGATTATATTCGTACGGAAAGGTCAGATTACAGGGGCTAGAGTTATAATCACAGAAAGACAGGCACTTAGACACACTCTTATATTAACCCCGGACAGACGACAGACAAACGGGACAAGGCTGACTCACACGGGGGTTGATGAAAAGGACAGCGGGTATCGATGGCTCAAGGTGCACTCTTGGCTCAAAGCAGGGTCCAGTACGGTCCGGTCCAAAGATGCGGGGAGGTATCGTCGCGCTGGGGGTGGCGGTGGCTTCCTCTGCTCTCCGTAGTTCAGGCGCATCTGACGTCACATCCGGCGCGGGGCCGCGTATATCCGGCGGGGAGTGACACGCCCTCGGCTCGTTAGCTCCGCCCCAGATGGAATCGGCACGTTGCTTCTCATTGGGTGCGTGGGGGGGTTACTGGCTCCGCCCCTGACGAGGAGCTGACAAGGAGCCCCTTCGTGGTAACCCCGTGGAGCGCATGGTCTATGGCGCTAATCGAGCCGGTGTGAGGACGCATCCTCCCCCGCTCCGCCGCCATCTCCTCTGTTGTTGTTGTAATTGTTGGGGAAGAAGATGGAAGGAGGTATGGGAAAGGTCCTAAACTCACTACTGATGCCATATAATCACATTCTGGTGCAACGAAGAGTCATAATTAATGGAGACGAGGCCTTAACTGACATAGAATAAGAATAACTAGGAAGATGTCCGAAAGTTGTCTACGTGTGGTGCGGTGGACCTGGGCACGACATTTAATGGGGGAATAAGGGGAAGGTCGGCTCTACTGATTGTTATTTACATGCAATGGGACTAGGGAATGGGGGATCGGGGAAAGTTGGGGAGTATTGGAGAAAATAGGGGAATATTTACAAGCGGATATGGAGGCCAAATTCCATATTCGCAACATTGCACCCTTCTCTACCCTCGGGGCGTCCCGACCCGATAAATTTTTACCTACTTTAGTGTGGCACGCAATGTAGTTCCCTCTACTATTAACTCTACCCTGAGTGCGACAGTTTTACAGATATTCACAAATGAGTAAATATGTCCCCCTGCGACGTTGCACCCTTCTCCTCACAGAAACACACCCACAGGATAACCGAATCCGGAAAGAATTCTCAAACTAAACATACAGCCGGTAGGGAGCATTATTTACAAGACTACGCTGCTATTTACACTACGATCCAGGACCTGTTTTTGGAGGAACACATGCAGATGTTATGCATAGAGAGAGAGAGCGCGCTTGCCAACATCGATACACCAACCCACGAGTGCTCTGTGGCCGACGGCCTTTAATAACGTGCAGAGCACCCTTTCCCAGCATCAAAAGCACCACCCCACCACCAATCGGTGCAGTCACCATTGTTCAATGATTAAAAATAAATGCGACAACCCCTAACCCTGCAGGTGTCTCTTGCTCTTCGTGTGGCCTTCAGTGGTGTTAATTAACAGTGGTTCACCTTTATGGCATAGGTGCCACGTTGACCCATAGGTCCATCCCCGGGTGGTGCTTGGCCGCAAACGAACTGCGGTCCATTGTGGGTGGCCACAAACATTGCGGTCCATATGGTGTATCGATCCCGGCAGCAAACAGCGAAAGTGCAGGCCCACAACTGCGCAGCCAGCACCTCTCTCTCCTCTCTCTCTACCCCAAAGCCAGATCCTCGGAGGTGGGAGACAAAAGAAGAAACAAGTGAGTAAGGTGGTAAGGGCGCAAAAGTGCACGCAATGTAAGGTGATGCACACTGGGGGCACATGGGAACCAGGTGAGACAGGTACATTCCTATCGTACGCCCCCCCCCCCCCACCAGGTAACCTACATGGCCCCTCCGTTACCCCTTACTGTATCCACACAACACAACACTACCCATAAACATCTACTTTACAAATCAACAAACATCCCTACTGTCTTCCCCGTTCCTCCCATAAACCAAATTCGTCTTCTCTCCCTCCTAACCAATCAAATTTGCCATTTTCAACTCTCATCAAAATGTGCCATCTCCAACTGAACATCAAAATTTGCCATTACCAATTCATCATCAGTCCCTCCTAGGGAGGGAGAGATGGAATCACCCCAATGTCTCATCCACGTCGTGATGCGTCTCACAAATCCACACAGCAATCTCATTTCCTGCAACAAACAAAGAAAACACAGGTGTGGAGTCATCATCATCACCACAGGTAAGTGGCTGCGTATGGTGCGACAGGTTCATCAATCCTAACTATTTCCTAAATGACTTTAACAACTTTACACTACCCGGGGTCTTTCTCCGGCCAAACCATTGGCCCTCTTACACTATGGGTTCTAAAAACCAATTCCCATTGGCCAAACTGTGGTGCTTTTCAATTTGGGGTCTCACTCCCCCGATTCATCTCCCGGTGCCCTCGCACAATTTCTGGGCTGTGGCGTGTACCTCTCCCAGCGGGTCTACCCACCTGCACACCTCCACCACTGCAGTTGCCTCCGAGCTTACCTGCTCCTTACCCTAACCTAACTACCTGGGGAAGGCCCTCTCGCACTCTCCCCACTCGGTGCCCTCTCTGGCACTGGGCTACCCGGATCCGTCCTCCGGATCCTCGGGCCCCATCCACAACTCTACCGGCTCCCAGAGCCCACCTGCGGCCTCACCTGGCCGACATCCTCACAGTGGTGGAGTGCCCAACCAACTACACACACTAACAGGCTACACGCCCAGCCATTTCCACAACACTAATGCACCCATCCACAATACCATTCTGCAACCGCACCACAAATGCCAATATCCAACCACAACTTACCTATACCCTCTACCTAACACTTACACTACCCGCCCCGGGTATTCGTGAAAGGGGTCCACTCTTCCCCCATCCACACCTTCGCACCATGCACACCACTCCGTACCACTTACTCCAACTCTCTCCACACACCTGTACTTGCACACCTGTGCTCTCACACCTGGTGCCACCTGCACCCTTCTCTCCCCAAGCGCATTCGCGCTGATCCACACACTCACTACTCATACACTGCTCCACACACCTGTCCAGTTGCACACCTGTGCAATCACACCTGTTCAATTCTCACAAACACGGCATCATCTCAGCTAACTACTCCCTTCTGAAACTTGCGCTTCCCAGTCGTCCCTTTAAACTATTGCGCTCCCTCGTCATTATCATCCATACTAATCTACCTGCGTCCCCACTACAGGTATCAGTCACTAACTAATCTTAGCGTCACCTAATGTCATCTTCTAGGGCCCTACACACAATATCCTAACCCACCCGGGCTAGTTTTCACTGCCATACACCCCATAAGCTATTGCTCCTTTGCCCCACCATGGGAAGGGTGGCAGGGATGCCATCCCACCACATCGGGGGTCTCTCACTACCAATTTTGCACATCAAATTTCAACAAATTAAAAATTTGCCAATCATCTGCCAATCACTGTACCATTACCAATCATCACTCTGCCAATCCTTTGCCAATCACCAAATTTTGTTTTTCTCCAATTTTGGGTCCAAAACACTATCCTCATCACCCAGTCGACTCACTAATACCTCTCGGTGCGCCAATCCCTGTCCAAAGCCCGGCTTCGTAAAGCCAAGCAATGGATGCTGGTGGCTTTGTGCCAGCGGCTGGATGCGTCCGGCACTCGGTGCAGGGACGGGGGCTTACCCGGGCCGAGATCCCACGCATCACCTCGGCGTGGAGCCATCCCATGTCCCGATCTCGACCTGCCGGACTGCCTCAACAAAAAGTGGTCGCCATGACGACCCTTTCTATCGGGCTGCCCGCTCCGCCTAGTGGAGCACGGACGCGGCCGTTCAAAGCGAGGCCCAGCACGCACCGAGGGCCCGCTTCGGCTAAAAGTCGCTCTAAACTCTATCCCGTCTAACGTCGATGCTTCACCTGGACGCTTACACCCCGCAGCCCGTTCCTTGCTCACACATCCAGCTGTGCCCATGCTCCTCGTACCCTTCCTTACACACCCAGGTACACCCATTCCACTCACAGCCTTGGTCACACACCTGACCACCGAACACTTTGGCACACATTCGTTGCTCGCACACCTCACCAATACACCGCTTCGCGCCCCCTCCTCTGTGACAATCACAGGTGTGCCCTCATTCGCACACCCAACCACGTGCCTCACCACCAACTCCAGCGTGCATTCCCACTCACGCTCGACCATTCCAGGTGTGCACCCTTCCATCCCAGGTGTACATCCTCTCTCACCTGTCACAACTAACTCACGCTCCATGTCACTCTCACTACTCTCACCTCCATTCTTGACAGCGCACTCACCCTTACTCTTGACAGCGCACTCTTTCCTCGTGCACCTGTCCGTCACACACCTTTCTCGCGCACACTCTCCCGTTACACCCTCTGTAACACTCACCACAGGTGGACACTCTTCCTTACTTCTGACAGCGCACTCTTTCCTCATGCACCTGTCCGTCACACACCTTTCTCGCGCACACTCTCCCATTACACCCTCTGTAACACTCACCACAGGTGGACACTCTTCCTTACTTCTGACAGCGCACTCTTTCCCCATGCACCTGTCCGTCACACACCTTTCTCGCGCACACTCTTGCGCACACTCTCCCGTCACACCCTCTGTAACACTCACCACCCCGCGCTTCCATGTGCCCCCTCGCACACGCGCTACGACCGACTCACTCTCGCCAGCACCCTCACTACTCCTTGGCACGCACTTTTTCCTCACACACCCCAGAGTCGGACTTTCTCGCACACCTCCTCTTTCGCACACCAGACCTGTCGCACACTTCACCAACGGCCTCTCACGAACACCCGGGTCTATCTCGACCCCCAAGCTTATTAAATCCCCTGGCGCATCATACGCACGACCATATTGGTCACCACTTACACCGGGTCCTCTTCCTCTTCGCTTCTCCTCCATCACCTGCGAATCCCTCATCCGGTTAATGAGCACATCATCACGATCCAAACACAGACTTTGGACCAATTCTTTTATCTCCTCTTTTATTTCTTTCTTATCCCCTCTCCGTCGCTTCTTAATTTCGCTCATCCCTTCTTCCACTTCTTCTAATTTGTGCTTCACCTCTTTTATTCCCCGGTACGTCTCCTCAAGCTCGTCCTCCAAGGCTACCTTGACCGTTTCCAGGTGCGTCCTCACCTGCCGGTCCTTCGTCTCCATTACCTCTATCACCTCGTCCAACCTCGTTGTCAGTCCCTCACGTACCATCTGACATTCCCTCTTTGTCGCTATCAAGTCGTTTTTTATGTCGTTTTGTGTCGCTTTCAACCCTCCTAATACCGCAGTGTTCCTTTGAACCTGCTCCACTAACTCCGTCTGTCCCACCGTCAGCTGCTCCACCTCCTGCGTCAGGTCCTCTATGCCCCCTTGTAACTTTACAGTCCCCTTTCTCACCTCCTTCTCCATGTGCTCCTTACAGTGCCTCACCTCCTCGCGCACTCCTCCGACCTCCTCACTCACTCCTCTTCTGATCTCCTCTCCCATCACTTGCATCTCCTGCCCAGATGCCACCCTCATCTGCTCCATTTCCTCCCTGTGAGCATCCAGTTTGGTTTCTACCCCCATTCTGACCCCCTCTATCTGCTGCTCCATTTGTTTAACTTCCCTTTCCGCTTGGTCCCTCATGTCCCTCAATTTGCCTTCCATACTGTTTTCTAACCCCTCTAACCCAGTTTTCACTCCCTCTATCTGATTCTCCTGGGCAGCCATTCTATTTTCTACCCCCATTAACCCATTTTTCACTTCTTTTATCCCGTTGTCTAACCCCTCAAAATTATTGTCTAACTTCCCAAATTTCTTGTCTAACTCCTCAAAATTATTGTCTAACTTCCCAAATTTCTTGTCTAACTCCTCAAAATTATTGTCTAACTTCCCAAATTTCTTGTCTAATCCCTTAAAATTATTGTCTAACCCCTCACCGGTACCCCTCGCTTCGTCCCTCATTACCCCCATCTGGTTTCCCATTACCCCCATACTGCTTTTCAAACCTCTAATTTGGTCTCCCAATTGCTCACTATTCTTTTCCATTCGCTCGTTAGTCTGGGCCATAAGGGCCTTTATTTGCAAAAAAAACAAGTCCAAATCCACCAGGGGCGCTGTCACGGTCGCCGGCGCGGTGACCAGCGAGGCGCCATTTCGCGCGTCTGCTACTTCGTGCGTGACGGCGCTATTTTGCGAACCTGCCGCCCTCACTGCTTCGCTCTCCTCTTGTCCCTCAATTTGGTCCTGGATCGACCCTGCTTCACTCTCCCCTACCGGACCCCAGCTGTCTTGACCCGCCATAGCGCGACTTTCAAAATTCGGTTTTTTATTTTATTTTCGTAAAACAAATTCAAATTTCGCCGTTATAATTTCGCGCGGGAAACGCGCTCCGAATCGATTCTACTTGTTACCAATTTGGGCCTAATAAATTTAGTCCCGGGTTCGAATTCCACTCCTCGACACCAATTGTTACAGACGTGGCTTGGATGTTATTTACCGAGCGGTTTTATGGTATGACCACGTCTGCACAAGTTACCCGATTGTGCCCGAACGTTGACTAGTCGCGCGATGCTGGCTCAATAAGAAAAAGAAGACACCCGGCTGGATTACAATAACACAATACGACACCAAGGGTTCAGTTCTCAAGACCTCCGGAGGAGATTATATTCGTACGGAAAGGTCAGATTACAGGGGCTAGAGTTATAATCACAGAAAGACAGGCACTTAGACACACTCTTATATTAACCCCGGACAGACGACAGACAAACGGGACAAGGCTGACTCACACGGGGGTTGATGAAAAGGACAGCGGGTATCGATGGCTCAAGGTGCACTCTTGGCTCAAAGCAGGGTCCAGTACGGTCCGGTCCAAAGATGCGGGGAGGTATCGTCGCGCTGGGGGTGGCGGTGGCTTCCTCTGCTCTCCGTAGTTCAGGCGCATCTGACGTCACATCCGGCGCGGGGCCGCGTATATCCGGCGGGGAGTGACACGCCCTCGGCTCGTTAGCTCCGCCCCAGATGGAATCGGCACGTTGCTTCTCATTGGGTGCGTGGGGGGGTTACTGGCTCCGCCCCTGACGAGGAGCTGACAAGGAGCCCCTTCGTGGTAACCCCGTGGAGCGCATGGTCTATGGCGCTAATCGAGCCGGTGTGAGGACGCATCCTCCCCCGCTCCGCCGCCATCTCCTCTGTTGTTGTTGTAATTGTTGGGGAAGAAGATGGAAGGAGGTATGGGAAAGGTCCTAAACTCACTACTGATGCCATATAATCACATTCTGGTGCAACGAAGAGTCATAATTAATGGAGACGAGGCCTTAACTGACATAGAATAAGAATAACTAGGAAGATGTCCGAAAGTTGTCTACGTGTGGTGCGGTGGACCTGGGCACGACATTTAATGGGGGAATAAGGGGAAGGTCGGCTCTACTGATTGTTATTTACATGCAATGGGACTAGGGAATGGGGGATCGGGGAAAGTTGGGGAGTATTGGAGAAAATAGGGGAATATTTACAAGCGGATATGGAGGCCAAATTCCATATTCGCAACAATACATACTTGCACCAAATTTGGTCAGAATCCCATCACTGGTTACAAGTTATCGCAGTAACAGGATTTTTACCGAACATGACTTCTGACCTTTGACCTCATGACTCCAAAATCTAATCAGTTAATCTTTACCTCATTGTACATACCTGTACCAAGTTTGAATTTGATCCCTTCAGACGTTCTCAAGTTATAGTCCTATTGCATACTTTGACCTTCAACTTCTTGACCCCAAAATCTAATCAGGTGATCTTTGCAACATAATACATACTTGCACCAACTTTGGTCAGAATCCCATCACTGGTTCACAAGTTAGCGCAGTAACAGAATTTCTACCTAACGGGACCTCTGACCTTTGACCTTGCGACCCCAAAATATAATCAGTTCATCTTTACCTCATTATACCTGCACCAAGTTTGACTAAGATCCCTTCAACCATTCTCAAGTTATTGCGGTAACGAAAATCTATCACGAACGCACACGGACAACTTGAAAACATAATGTTTCATCGGCGGAGGCCAAAAATGTCACGAAAGGATTCCTGAAAATATTGCAAAATGGTGGAGGAGCAGCAGTTGCAGTATGGAGGGGAATTGTGAAATGAGATGGCACAAGGAAAGGTGCGTAAGGTGTTAAAGATTGGTGTCTTGTTGGTGTATTCTTTTGACTTGTACAACTTGTTGAATTCATTGACGTCATTCTCTTTTGGTTCCTTTTAGTCATAGTTACAGTCCGGAGGTCCTCGGATGTTTGCCATTTCATTCACACGTCACTGCGGTGAAGGGAAATACGCACACGCTGGACCGCTCAGGGAAGCGTGTCATTTTGGACGATGGAACTTCTCTACTCTATGACTTCCTCGTGTTGTGTACAGGCCAACAGCTCCAGGTGTGTTGTACCAAATGCAATGCCAACGTGCGAGCACGTAATACTGTTGGAACCCATCTGTGGATCGGTCCCATCGGCCGATGGGTCTGCGCCATCTGCGGATGTGTTGTTCACCTTGAAGGAATGTGTTTTTAAATGTTTTATTATCTATTTCTACCCATCTATGTATACATTTTGTCAATACATTTTGTAATTAACAGATACATGGCAGTTTTAGTAAAGCTTTACATAACATACATAACATATTCTATTATACATATTCATTCATACAAAACATTAGGTGTTCTTCTGATAATGGCGGAGGGGAATGTTAAATTCCTTTATATTAAATTAAATAAAATAAAATTTAAATTAAATAAAATAATAAAATTTAAATTTAAAAAATAAAAGTTAAATAAAACATTTAAAAATCATCTCTGTTAAATTCCTACCACATGTAATTCCAATGACTGTGTACCTGATTGAAGAGCACCATTCTGTCAACACATTCCTTCAAGGTGAACAACACATCCACAGATGGGTCAGACCCATCGGCCGATGGGACCGATCCACAGATGGGTTCCAACAATACTACCCACATTCCTATTCGCTGCACCATCACCGCACCACCAGCACATTGGCTCACTGCTACCGACTTGCACATTTACAGCACCACAAGTGTGATGGTTCGATTTGTGTGGGATTTTAAAATATATTCTGGAAGGTACCATTCTGGAGGCTTCTTGGAAACTACAAAAGGAAAAGAAACTCCAACAATAGGGAGTGTATAATCACCAAAGCGGGTCATAAGGCTTGGTTGGGTGGTGATGTAACAGCTATCTGCTCGATGAGAAGGTGCTCTCAAACTTGCTCGGGGCTCATGGAGGACACTTCAACCATGGCTTTGGTCGAGATGTTCTGCTTGGACCTCAAGATTTCGAATACCCACTTATCAATTCCCTGTCCAACTGACCTGGCAACTCTCTGCTCAAAATGCTCTTGCCCTTGACACAAATTTTAGTTTTCAATCTAGTATTGATAGATAATGAAACCATAACTACACCAAACCAAATTTGTGTGATAAACCTTCCATCAGTGCCACTAATAAAAAGCAATTATTTCTCAAAAGCATATTTTTTTTGTAAGATATCTCTGAAGAAGTACTTTAACCTGTGATGTCACCTGAGCAAAGAGATTGAGTGCTGTTGACTCAATGTGTGTGATGCATGTTGTTTGAGTGATGATGAATGCTGCAGATATCATGGAATCACTCGGTAATCATTTGATCCTTCATAGATTCGACATAGTCGTGTCCTTTGAGGATCTTGATGCTTCTCACATTGAATAGAGGCAGAGTGAGGTCAGCTGCTAGTACCAGCGGTGCCAAATTATACCTCTTCTTTATTATACATATGCATTATTATACATACTGTTATGAATTTGGTAGAGCAATATCTAGAGCTAGGTAGATCTGAATAGGTAGGTATTCGGCTGTCGTGACAGGGACTCTACATGTAATAAGTTCTTGATGTTTAGGCGTTTGTCGGGGTAAGATGTATGATTGTGGATCTACCTGGAGGTCCGAGTGTTAAATAGTGAGGGATTAAAGGTAACGCCCCTGTGAGTCTCACCTGGTAGTCAAACCTCTGTCCATTATGGCACTGCAAACCACATAAACATTAGTTAGGTCCTTAGCGCAACATTAAATAATTCCCTTTCCCTGACATTGACTTCGTAATAAATAGACAGGAAACCAGGCCAAAAACACCGCCACGGTTGGCCGCCGCCGTTCGCACCTAAAAGGCCTACCAACCTCGCTGGCACGTGTTACAAAACGACCGCGGGGGGGTCGCGGACGGGAGATGTCAGGAGTCGCATGCCGCAGAGGGCGTGACCTGGGCGAGTTGGGAGGCTGTGATTGGCTGAGGAGTGCGCCAATGTGACGTGATCGGCGACCAATATATGCGACGGTCGGACGCCATTTCGAGGCAGACGCAGGCAGACACCAGAGAGTTCGTAGGAGTTGGTTGGAGCACACAGTCGACGCAGAGACACAGTTGGTGGAAAAGCTCCCCGAAGGCAGTTGGTGGAAAAGCTCCCCGAAGGCAGTTGGTGGAGAGTTCGTTCACACACCGAGCACACCAAGCCCACAGAGCACGCGGCAGTTCGCAGCAGTTCGTTGCAAGTCGAGCCCTCCGTTGAACCATTGGTGCACGGGCCTTGTGGAGATCGTCCTCGTGTGAAGCTGCTGGCCACGCGTCGGACGCGTGGTGCTTGGAGCGGGGCCTCGTAGAGCTTGGAGCGAAGGACCTGGTGGTGTGCGATCGGGCCAAAAGGAGCGGTGTTGGACGGCCGCCACCAAGACGACGAAAGACAGATAAGCCGCATCCGCGTACATTTGAACGACGTGACGTGTTATTTTTGTATTCATAATCTCCCTCGTATCGTGTTTGCTGTCAGTCGTGTGGGGACGTCCCGATTTAGAGTTATTAGATTTACCGGCGCGGCTTTTTCACTGTATTACTATTCGATAATAAATCCTTATATTATTTTCTATATATATATCTGAACGCAGTTTTCCTGGGTGTTTGATTTTAATAGATAAGGTTGCGGAGCCTTCGCTGTGTCCCGCCATTCCGCGCGTTTGTGTTGAACTTGAATCCGCCATTGAGTTTCGCCTCGGGAGTTAAAGTCTCGCAAATCGGCCATCCGTAACTGTGGTGTTAATCACAGTTGCGTAACAAGTGGTGTCAGGAGTGTAGGATTTGAACCCGTCGGACAAATTTTTTTTGTCCGCGGCGAGACATCGACACGGTCGGACAAATTTTTTTTGTCCGCGGGGAGAAATCGACACGTCGGGCGTACATTGCGCCCGACGTTCGAACGCAAAATTTTTATAGTTGAGGCGGAGAAATTTGATAATCAATTGGGCAAACGGAGCGCGATATCGCGTCTTCGTCAAATTTAAATTGTTTCAGGAATTATTAAAATAAATACGCGCGCGGGGAACGACCTTCCGAAAAGCGGATGTCGGAGGTCGACGAAATGGAAGTACGCAGCGAGGCCTCCGTCAGCGTTGGGAGTGAGCCGGAAATAGGGGAATTAAATGTCGAGGTGAGCCTTGGAACCTCCCCCGTCCCGAGCACCAACTTATCCCCCTCCCCTACCGGGGAGCCGGGAGTAGTAGGAACGGCAACGGCCCCGACAACCGACCAGATGTTGGGTCAATTGCTTCAAAAAATGGAGGGAATGAGTAATGGGATGGGAGAAATGAAAAATAAAATGGAGTCCCAGGGGAAGGAATGTAGGGAAGGAATGAAGGGAATGAGTGATCGCTTGAAGGAACAAATTGATGGGCTGGAAAATAAAATGGAGTCCCAGGGGAATGAATGGAGGGAAGGAATGAAGGATATGAGTGACCAAATTAATGGATTAAAAGGGGAAATGAATGCTCAGAACGAGCAATTGGAGAACAGAATTAATGCCCAAACAAAAAACATGGAGGGGCAAATGGATAGATTGAAGGAGGGTTTGAAAGAACAGATCGAAGGGATGGACAGCAAAATTGAGGGATTGGAGGGAAAAGTGAATGAACGAATGAATGAACAAATGAAAGAGAGGAATGAAGAATTGGAAGGAAAAATTGGGGAAATGGCACAACAGCTGGGGAAACGAATTGATGGCATAGAAGGGAGTGTGCAAAACCAAATTACGGGCAGACTGGGGGAATTGGAGGATAAAGTAGAAACTAGAGGGGGGGAGATGGAAAAAGCCATAGGGGTGGCAAGTGAATCGATACGGACAGAATTAATGTCAAAAATAGAGGAGGGCGTGACCCAGGCTGTCCGGAGGGGGGAAGCGTTGGAGGGTCGAATTGATAAAGCAAATGGGGACCTGGAAGGCTATCGGGGCCGGGTGGATGCCAGAATGCTACAGCAGAGTGAGGAATGGGGACTGCTCAACCGGCAGGGGGGCAAATTGGCCGAGGAGGTGAGGGGGTTGGAAACCCGCATAAAAGAGCAGGAGCAAGGGTTAATTGAGAAAGGCCTGTGGGGGCCACTAATGGATAATGAAAGGGTGAGTGATTTTATGCAGGAGCGACTGGAGATCTGGGACAATACCATCAAGAAGGAGGTTGGTCGGGTTCAAGAGAGCCTGAAGGAAGAGGTGAGTAGGTCGGTTAAACATTTTCAGGACCAGATTAAGGTGACCCAGGAGACCCTCACCACGAGCCACATTTGGACACCAGAGGCTCCGAAACGGAATACCCAGTTGGGGGGGTGTTTTGGCCCCGGACTGGATTTGGACAGAGAGGAATCGGGGAATAGAGTCTCTGGAAAAACAATCCCCCTCGTACATTTTGACGGATCAGGGAGCCTCGAGGCTTTCCTGACACAATTTGAGTGCGTGTCTCAGCTCAATGGTTGGGGAGAGCGGGAGCGCATGGGGAATCTGGTGGCGACACTGCGTGGGTCAGCCGCCGACGTGTTGAACGTAGTCCCAGAGGGAATATTGACCAGCAAGGCTATTTGTGAGGCCTTGAATAACAGGTACGGGACAGGCGCAAGGTGCGACCTGGTCAGGGCACAGCTGCTGCATCGCAGGCAAAAGCCTAATGAGACGTTGCAGGAGCTGGCCCAGGATATATACCAGTCTGTGAGGATAGCATACAGGGACCTACCAGCACAGGCGTGGGACAAGCTGGCGATAGAAAAATTTATGGCGGCTCTCCCTGATCCTGAGGTCCGGACGTTGGTGGAGTTACAGGACCCACCCACGGTGCACCGGGCAGCGGAATGCGCGGCGAGACTGACCTTTTTGAGAAGGTCGAACCGCGCATCGGAGAGGGCACCTGTGACGGTACGGCAGACCGAGGTGCGGGATCGGGAAAAGCCAGAGGATGACATCGGGCGAATGTTAAGGGGAATCAGCCGCCAGCTGACAAATTTGATGGGGGGACAAATTGCAGGGAGCGAGTCACGACAGGGTGGTCCAGGTTGGCCATCAGGACGGCCTGATTTTTATCGGGCTGGGCCGGGAGAAAGGGGGGCTCCGCCTGGCTACCAGAGGGGTCCGTTCTTGGGGACTTGTTTTAGATGTGGGAGAAGAGGGCACAGTCAGAGGAATTGTCGGCAACCATATGGGCCCCCACCTCCTGACAGGCTTCGCAGTCCAGAAAGGAGGGGGCCCCCAGTAGGTCCACAGGCGCCAGACAGAGGACCACCACCTCGGCCTGGGCCAATAGCAATAGAGTGTGCAGGAAACTAGAACGAGCCGAGCATATGGGCCATGCTCGGCTGGCATGTGTATGGCAAAGCATCTTTCTTTGGTGAGGTTAGTAAAATGTGACAAATGGTTGGCATGGGTAATCTGTGGGTTAGATGGAAATTTAAGGGTGGATTTTGAAATGCCATGGTGGACACTGTACAGTGACGCCATTATTGATCCAGGTGTGTAGACCAAAGTGTTGGAGGCTGTGATGAAATTAATAGGGTAGCAAGGCACAGCTTTCAACTGGTTGCGGGGGCAACTGTGCTGATATTTGGGACGCGGGATCCTGGGGATGCAGTTGTGTAGCCTGAGGGTCAACGTGGTGCTGTGCATGTCCGAGGTGTGTGGACCATGTCTTCTGGGTGAGTCTCCTGGTGGAGCATGGCTGTTGACTGGACCTTGGTGTGGTCAAGTGTGGGTGAGCACTGGGGGGCTGCAGTTCTGTAGTCGGACTGGGGGATGATGGGGAGGTGCAGGGGACGTGGCTGTAGGGATGCCACGCACTGCGACCGTGCCCCCCAGGGCCGAGGTTGTGTGTGCGGTAGTGTGTGTTGTGGCAGCAAGTGCTCACCACATTGGCCAGCTGGGGCTGCTGCAGCTGTGTTCCTCGCAGGGGGGCCGAAGGATGGATGGTGGGTCGCACCCTTATGGACACTCATGGGCCATGTTGGCGTTTTGACTGCTCACCTTGTCCCGGTGACCCTTGCACGGTAGAGGTGCAGAGCTGACGTGGCTGTAGGTAGTTGTGTAGCGATGATCACCGTTGGATGCGGATCCACATACCTGCCAGTGTAGTGGGGACAAAAGAGAAATTTGGAAGTATTTGGTAGGCCCAATGTGAAATTTTGGGATTGTGAAGGGTGGATGATGCTCTTGGACCTGACCAACCTGCAACTACCTGCACTTGAGGTGAGTGTTTTAAGGAGTACTGTCCCAGGCTCCAGGACTTGCTTTGGAAATTGGGGACATGTAAATTGGAGTTGGGAGGCGGGTGAGAGTGATGACATGGCCGGTGAGGGGATGGAATGGGAGCCACAGTGTCTTGTGGGTGACGTATGTTTTTGTATTGTGGTTAGGTGTTTTGATGTGGTCGTGAGAGTGGAACCTGGAGAGTGAGTGATGATTATTGGAGATAATGAGGGGCGATACTTGTGCTTTTGGAAATGTGCTTTTGGAAATGTGTGATGGTTTAAATGTGAACTGGGGGATTTCACATGTGGCAGGCCATGGCAAGCCTTGTAACACCTTTTACACCATCTATGGAATTGTACTGAATTGTGCTGAGTTGTGTGGAGAATTGAATGGCAGCGGGGGAGGAAGTGTGTTTTGGGGTCTTGTGGGTGGGGAAGGTGTGTGTGTCCGCAGGTACAGAGCAAGCTCTGAGGAGCGATGCCTGCGGGCCCCCCTCTGCGGCAATTACCCCTGGCAGCCGGTGGTAACTGGAAATTGGAGCTCGTCGGTGGAGGGTCTGGTTGGGCACCGCGGGGTGAGGAAGTCCCCCGGTGACCCGTGTTGCTGCGTGAAAGCAGGAGGCAAAGGAGCCTGGTGTGTGTGGAGACCCTCACCGGCGAGGTAACGGCGGAAAGGGGCTGTTGGGCTGTCACGGGGCCAAGAGGTAAAGGGGGGGGGGGCAATGAACTTGTAAGTCGGTTGACTTGTTTTTGGGACTGCGGGCACCACAGCCTGATGCGCCCCCACCATCTTTTTGTGCGGTACCACCCCGCTGCCTAGTTGAGGAATGCACACACACGTGAATGACATCAATGCCATGGTCCTGCAGGGGGTGTATTGAAATAAGTGCTTTGTTGATTTTTGAAATGCCTTGATGACCTATGGAATGAGAATGAGTGGTTAAGGGGTCTGTGTTGCATGAATGTGGGCGAAATCCACCGAGCCGTGTCACTCACCTGTAACATCTGGACAGGGCCCGTGGAAATTTAGGGGGATGCATTGGGGATGGCCCCGCAGGTAAGGTTGAGTCTTGTGGCATCCACCGGGGGACGCGGTCTGTAGACCGGGGTATGTACAAAGGTTAGAGTTTTGAGTTTTGGAAAGATGGTTAAGTTTTGTGGTTAAGTTAGTGTTGTGTGTTGTTGTTTCCTCCCTCCACAGGAACAACGAAGAAAATGTACATACTTGCATGATGGTTAAGGGGTTCAGCATGTTAAGGAAGTGTAGGTAGGTAGTCCGACTCACTTCCCACAGCCCTTCCTGATTTATTTAATAGGTTAATTAAGTGTGTGACAGTAAGTGTTAAGGCTGGAATGGTAGCGCCTGCGGTGAACCTTGCAGGAGCTACGGTTCCAGGGGGGGGGGGCTGTGTTATGAATTTGGTAGAGCAATATCTAGAGCTAGGTAGATCTGAATAGGTAGGTATTCGGCTGTCGTGACAGGGACTCTACATGTAATAAGTTCTTGATGTTTAGGCGTTTGTCGGGGTAAGATGTATGATTGTGGATCTACCTGGAGGTCCGAGTGTTAAATAGTGAGGGATTAAAGGTAACGCCCCTGTGAGTCTCACCTGGTAGTCAAACCTCTGTCCATTATGGCACTGCAAACCACATAAACATTAGTTAGGTCCTTAGCGCAACATTAAATAATTCCCTTTCCCTGACATTGACTTCGTAATAAATAGACAGGAAACCAGGCCAAAAACACCGCCACGGTTGGCCGCCGCCGTTCGCACCTAAAAGGCCTACCAACCTCGCTGGCACGTGTTACAAAACGACCGCGGGGGGGGGGGGTCACGGACGGGAGATGTCAGGAGTCGCATGCCGCAGAGGGCGTGACCTGGGCGAGTTGGGAGGCTGTGATTGGCTGAGGAGTGCGCCAATGTGACGTGATCGGCGACCAATATATGCGACGGTCGGACGCCATTTCGAGGCAGACGCAGGCAGACACCAGAGAGTTCGTAGGAGTTGGTTGGAGCACACAGTCGACGCAGAGACACAGTTGGTGGAAAAGCTCCCCGAAGGCAGTTGGTGGAAAAGCTCCCCGAAGGCAGTTGGTGGAGAGTTCGTTCACACACCGAGCACACCAAGCCCACAGAGCACGCGGCAGTTCGCAGCAGTTCGTTGCAAGTCGAGCCCTCCGTTGAACCATTGGTGCACGGGCCTTGTGGAGATCGTCCTCGTGTGAAGCTGCTGGCCACGCGTCGGACGCGTGGTGCTTGGAGCGGGGCCTCGTAGAGCTTGGAGCGAAGGACCTGGTGGTGTGCGATCGGGCCAAAAGGAGCGGTGTTGGACGGCCGCCACCAAGACGACGAAAGACAGATAAGCCGCATCCGCGTACATTTGAACGACGTGACGTGTTATTTTTGTATTCATAATCTCCCTCGTATCGTGTTTGCTGTCAGTCGTGTGGGGACGTCCCGATTTAGAGTTATTAGATTTACCGGCGCGGCTTTTTCACTGTATTACTATTCGATAATAAATCCTTATATTATTTTCTATATATATATCTGAACGCAGTTTTCCTGGGTGTTTGATTTTAATAGATAAGGTTGCGGAGCCTTCGCTGTGTCCCGCCATTCCGCGCGTTTGTGTTGAACTTGAATCCGCCATTGAGTTTCGCCTCGGGAGTTAAAGTCTCGCAAATCGGCCATCCGTAACTGTGGTGTTAATCACAGTTGCGTAACAATACTCTTTATTATACATATTCTTTATTATACATATTCTTTATTATACACATTCTTTATTATACATATTCTTTATTATACATACTCTTTATTATACATATTCTTTATTATACATATCCTTTATTATACATACTCTTTATTATACATATTCTTTATTATACACATTCTTTATTATACATATCCTTTATTATACATACTCTTTATTATACATATTCTTTATTATACATACTCTTTATTATACACATTCTTTATTATACATATTCTTTATTATACATACTCTTTATTATACATATTCTTTATTATACATATCCTTTATTGTACATACTCTTTATTATACATATTCTTTATTATACATATTCTTTATTATACATATCCTTTATTATACATACTCTTTATTATACATATTCTTTATTATACATATCCTTTATTATACATACTCTTTATTATACATATTCTTTATTATACATATTCTTTATTATACATATCCTTTATTATACATACTCTTTATTATACATATTCTTTATTATACACATTCTTTATTATACATACTCTATTATACATATTCTTTATTATACATACTCTTTATTATACACATTCTTTATTATACATATTATTTATTATACATACTCTTTATTATACATATTCTTTATTATACATATCCTTTATTATACATACTCTTTATTATACATACTCTTTATTATACATATTGTTTATTATACATACTCTTTATTATACATATTCTTTATTATACATACTCTTTATTATACACATTCTTTATTATACATATTCTTTATTATACATACTCTTTATTATACATATTCTTTATTATACATATTCTTTATTATACATATTCTTTATTATACACATTCTTTATAATACATATTCTTTATTATACATATTCTTTATTATACATATTCTTTATTATACATATTCTTTATTATACACATTCTTTATTATACATATTCTTTATTATACACATTCTTTGTTATACATATTGTTTATTATACATACTCTTTATTATACACATTCTTTATTATACATATTCTTTATTATACATACTCTTTATTATACACATTCTTTATTATACATATTCTTTATTATACATATTCTTTATTATACATACTCTTTATTATACACATTCTTTATTATACATATTCTTTATTATACATATTCTTTATTATACATATTCCTTATTATACATATTCTTTATTATACATACTCTTTATTATACACATTCTTTATTATACATACTCTTTATTATACACATTCTTTATTATACATATTCTTTATTATACATATTCTTTATTATACATATTCTTTATTATGCATATTGTTTATTATACATACTCTTTATTATACATATTCTTTATTATACATATTCTTTATTATACATACTCTTTATTACACACATTCTTTATTATACATATTCTTTATTATACATACTCTTTATTATACATATTCTTTATTACACATATTCTTTATTATACATACTCTTTATTATACACATTCTTTATTATACATATTCTTTATTATACATTTTCTTTATTATACATACTCTTTATTATACACATTCTTTATTATACATATTCTTTATTATACATATTCTTTATTATACATATTCTTTATTATACATATTGTTTATTATACATACTCTTTATTATACACATTCTTTATTATACATACTCTTTATTATACATACTCTTTATTATACATACTATTTATTATACATAGTCTTTATTATACCTATTCTTTATTATACCTATTCTTTATTATACCTATTCTTTATTATACCTATTCTTTATTACACCTATTCTTTATTATACACTAGCTGAGTTACCCGGCTTCGCCCGGGTTGAATAAGAATAATACAAATATATGATGAAAAGAACATGTATATTTTAGAGCAATATCACAGTACATTTCCTACATGACGTTTTTTCAATTTTCAATTTCTCAAAACCTCTGGGTATACAACATTTCTGGTTTTCTTACTTGGTGCCAAGACATAAAGATTGCTTGGTTTTCCAACCCTCGAGCAGCCCACGTACAGCTGGCCATGGGCAAACACTTGTTCTGTGAAGTTCAGGCCTACAACCTTCATTGATTGCCCCTGCGCCAGAAATGTCTTGAAATATTCCTGAAATAAGTTGTTGACCTTTTGGCCTATGTTAACCTCAAAAATAATTGGTGGTTTAATTCAGTGATCTGATATGCAAATCCTCTTCAAATTTCAAGTCAATTAGATGAAAATTGACAATTTTAGAAATTTGGCCCATATTGATATTTTCACCTTTAGACCTCAAAAATAATTGGTGGTTGAATTAGGTGACCCGATATGCAAATCCTATCCAAATTTCAAGTCAATTGGATGAAAATGTAGGATTTTAAAAACTTCACCTTAGGTTGTTGACCTTTGGCCTGTGTTTACTTTTTGGCCTATGCTGACCTCAAAAAGAATTGGTGGTTCAATTTCAGTGACCTGATATGCAAATCCTCTTCACATTTCAAGTCAATCAGATGAAAGTTGAGGATTTTAGAAATTTGAAATTGTTGTTGACTTTTGGCCTATGTTGCTCTTTTGGCCTATGGTGATCTCAAAAATAGTTGTTGGTTGAATTCAGTTTGCTGATATGTAAATCCCATTCAAATTTCAAGTGAATCGGATGAAAATTGAGGATTTTAGAAACTAAAAAAAAAAGTGGTTGACCTTTGGCCTACGTTGACCTTTTGGCCTACGCCGATCTCAAAAATAGTTGGTGGTTTAATTCAGTAAGCCGATATGTAAATCATATTCAAAGTTCAAGTCAATAGGATGAAAATTAAGGATTTTAGAATTGAGGCTGACGACTGTTGAGAAACTCAGTTGGGAGGTTTACTGCCTGATCTTCATGTCACTTTGTCAAGAGAATCATAATTTCTTTCATGACCGGGCAGCGGACGTCATTATGTGCGACATTACGTCACTCCTACGGACGTGAAAACATTTGTTTTCCTTCAAAATATATTTCAAATAAATAAAATAGTACATAAATTAACAATAAAAGAAGCTAAAAAACAATTTAAAATACAATAAAAAGCACATTAAAAATATATAAATATGTACGTACAGTATACTACTGTACGTACGCGCAACCGCTGATTCTCATTCAAAACAGAGGCGACGTACAGTATTCCTTTACTGTGTCTGTGTTAGCCATGGGTCCGAAGAAGGATAATGCTAGTGTTTCCAAGCGTAATGTGGTTACGATGGACGATAAGGTAAATCTGATTAAAAGGTATGGAAAAGGTGGAAAAGTGTCGGTGATAGCGCATACACCTTATCGCGAATCGGAACCGCAATGCGTCATGGGATCGGAAAGGGGCAATAGCGCCGCCACAAACTACACCATGGAATTGCAGCTGGCCTGGTTTTTTAAACCATTGATATTAAAATAAAACGTAGCCTATAACCACCAGGATTTTATGCTGATTCCGAATCTGTGTCTAAAACTTTTCTCCGATGTGTAGTTCTTGAGTTATAAGCGGACATCCAGACACACACACACACACACACACACACACACACACACACACACACACACACACACACACACACTCCTCCTTTATATATACTAGGGCATGCCCGTACTATATCTATATCTAAAATTATATCCCCCCCCCTCTATTTACATGAAATGGTTTGGTCCAAAGCGAACGGCTTGCGAGTACGGTGACAATCCCCCCCCCTCTATTTACATGAAATGGTTTGGTCCATTCGCAAAGCCAAAGCGAACGGCAGTTACGAATCGCAGTTACGATGAATCGCAAAGTAGTTTTAATTAGTTTTAAAACATAGTTTAACGCCAACATAGTTTGCCAACGTGAAATAAATGAATACGCTCTCAAATGTGCCGTCCGAGGCAGAGTCTGTTCGCCACGTTCGGCACACGTGATAACTCGCTGCTCTCTGATTGGTTGAATCGTTTTTTGGACATAGCTCGGTAACTACTTGTCCGATTAATATGAAACCTTGAAAAGGCACATCCTCGGGTCCCCAGCAATATACCTGGCAAGTTTCAAGTATATCGGACCGGTAGTTGTCGAGAAACAGCGGTCGCATACACACACACACACACACACACACACACAGACAGAGATTAGTGGAATTATAGATAGATATAGAGATATTATTTATTATACATACTCTTTGTTACACACATTCTTTATGATACCTATTCTTTTTCATACATATTCTTTATTATACATATTCTTTATGATACCTATTCTTTTTCATACATATTCTTTATTATACATATTCTTTATTATACCTATTCTTTATTATACATATTCCTCCCCATACCTATTGTTTATTATACCCATTCATTGTTATACCTATTCTTTGTTATACCTATTCTTTATTATACCTATTCTTTGTTATACCTATTCTTTATTATACCTATTCTTTATTATACATACTCTTTATTATACATACTCTTTGTTATACATATTCTTTATGATACCTATTCTTTTTCATACATATTCTTTATTATCCCTATTCTTTATTATACATATTCTTTATTATACCTCTTCTTTATTGTACATATTCTTTGTTATACATATTCTTTATGATACCTATTCTTTTTCATACATATTCTTTATTATACATATTCTTTATGATACCTGTTCTTTATTGTACATATTCTTTATTATACCTATTCTTTTTTACACCTATTCTTTATTATACATGTTCTTTATTATACCTATTCTTTGTCATACCTATTCTTTGTTATACCTATTCTTTATTTTATCTATTCTTTATTATACCTATTCTTTATTATACCTATTCTTTATTATACCTATTATTTATTATACATATTCTTTATTATACATGTTCTTTATTATACCTATTTGTTATTATACCTATTCCTTATTATACCTCTTCTGTATTATACATATTCTTTATTATACATATTCTTTATTGTACATATTCGTTATTATACATTTTCTTTATTATGCCTATTCTTTATTATACCTCTTCTTTATTATACCTATTCTTTATTATACCTATTCTTTATTATACATATTCCTCCCCTTACCTATTCTTTATTATACCTATTCATTGTTATACCTATTCTTTGTTATACCTATTCTTTGTTATGCCAATTCTTTATTGTACCTATTTTTTATTATACCCATTCTTTGTTATACCCATTCTTTGTTATACCTATCATTTGAACATAAAATGGAATATGAGTCTTTGTGATGGCCGGTGTTGGTCTGTATCAGCAGACAAGTTAAACTATGGATTTTAGGAGCTTTTAGTGAATAAATCCATTGTTTTATATTCACCAATATGTTGAGATGAGCAATTTTGAAACAATTCCTCTGATAAAATCTCATGCAATTACTCTCACATAAATACAATAATGTGACATTCTGGGAAAACCAACATACACCAGTGAATCCAATCTATCTTCCACGCATATTAAAATGCATTGATATCATTTCCGATATTTCAATATCCAGCGTTTAGAATTATATTCAAAAACACACCAAATTCATTAATTTTGATGGCACAGATGTGAATCTATAACATAAAAGAAGCTGGGTCTCGGCGTGTGTCCGTCCATCTGTCTATAGATGAAGCCGTGTGATTATATATGTCTACAAGTCAGGAGACGACGATGGTTCACGAGCGAGCGGTATTTAATGACAAAGGTCAAAACCGACATTGAAAATATATAAATAGGAATGTATTATCTGTTATGAGACTAGTTAGCTACACAATACCGAAAATTCGGTTCGATTTCCGATAACTTTGAAAATTTGACCTTTGTGACCTTGAAATGTCAAAACGAAGGTGACTGACCTTGAAATGAGATAGAAAATAATGTATAATCAGTTAAGAGGTTAGTTAGCTACACAATACCGAAAATTCGGTTCGATTCCGACAACTTTGAAACTTTGACCTTTGTGACCTTCAAATGTCAAAGGTCGAGGATTCTGAAATTTGTTGGAAAACTTGTATTTCATGATGTATGTGATAATATAAGATCATGTACGACATTTCACCCTATCAGGAAGCGAACAATGTAATAAAAGCATCAAAAATCGACTTTTCTAAATTTCGTGACGTTGAGACCTTGACCTTGGGGCGAAAATGAAAAATCGAGCTCCGTGGGTGGTGCATGTGTTAGTTTGGCGAAAGTGTTTGTTTGGCGGATGTGTTTGTTTGGCGGATGTCTTAGTTTGGCGGATGTCTTAGTTTGGCGGATGTCTTAGTTTGGCGGATGTCTTAGTTTGGCGGATGTGTTAGTTTGGCGGATGTGTTAGTTTGGCGGATGTCTTAGTTTGGCGGATGTCTTAGTTTGGCGGATGTCTTAGTTTGGCGGATGTGTTAGTTTGGCGGATGTCTTAGTTTGGCGCATGTGTTTGTTTGGCGGATGTGTTAGTTTGGCGGATGTCTTAGATTGGCGCACGTGTTTGTTTGGCGGATGTGTTAGTTTGGCGAAAGTGTTTGTTTGGCGGATGTGTTTGTTTGGCGGATGTGTTAGTTTGGCGCATGTGTTTGTTTGGCGGATGTGTTATTTTGGCGCATGTGTTAGTTTGGCGGATGTGTTAGTTTGGCAGATGTGTTAGTTTGGCGGATGTCTTAGTTTGGTGCATGTGTTTGTTTGGCAGATGTGTTTGTTTGGCGGATGTCTTAGTTTGGCGCATGTGTTTGTTTGGTGGATGTGTTAGTTTGGTGGATGTCTTAGTTTGGCGCATGTTTGTTTGGCGGATGTGTTAGTTTGGCGGATATGTGATCCCTCGTTTGCACACTCTAAGCATGTGATCCCTGGTTTGCACACTAGCAGTATGTGATCCCTGGTTCTCACACTAGAAGTATGTGATCCCTGGCTTGCACATTGCAAGTATGTGATCCCTGGTTTGCACACCAGAAGCATGTGATCCCTGGTTCTCACACTCGAAGTATGTGATCCCTGGTTTGCACACTAGAAGTATGTGTTCCCTGGTTTGCACACTTGAAGCATGTGATCCCTGGTTTGCACACCAGAAGTATGTGATCCCTGGTTCTCACACTAGAAGTATGTGATCCCTGGTTTGCACATTGCAAGTATGTGATGCCTGGTTTGCACACCAGAAGCATGTGATCCCTGGTTTGCACACTAGAAGCATGTGATCCCTGGCTTGCACACTAGAAGTATGTGATCCTTGGTTTGCACACTAGAAGCATGTGATCCCTGGTTTGCACACTAGAAGTATGTAATCCCTGGTTTGCACACTGAAAGCCCAGCTACTTCAGTTGTCATGCATACACTTCCTCCCTTTCCCGCCCAATTTTTCGATCAATTGCTTCATTGATTCATTTTTTAACGTTACAGATGATATTTTTACACGACAGTGACCAAGTGATTTGGATATAAAGGATATTTTTGATATATTGATTGATCGATTAATCGATTAATTATTTATTGATTAATCAATTAATTATTTGATTTTTTTCGATTAATAACTGATTTAATTAATTTCCAAAAATCTACAGATTCGGATGAAACACTGGTGCTTTATGTATGATATTTGGCAATTGATTAAGAAATTAATTACTCGCCCAGACCAGGAATCGAACCCTTTGTACGATTCACTGGAAATTTATTACTTCAAATTTTTTTTTTTTAATTTTCATGACGCAATTAATCAATCAATTATTATACACCTCTCCCTCTCAATTCCGTCTCTCTGTGCTGCACGGTGGCATCGCTGGGCGCAGAAGGCAGAAGGTACCCCGGGAATGCCGCACGCTGGAGGATATGTTATTTATTTATTTGGCATGGGGCGGTGTACTTTGAATGTACCTGTACTTGTTAACTCAACTGGACTACTGTCCAGTTGAGTTCATCACATACTGAACCCTCCGGCGACCGTCGTCTGTCATCGTCGTCCGTTAACTTTTCGACGTTAACACTCCAGCGTCCACAAATATCAACCGATTCTGATCAAACTTGACATGCAGCATCTTTACCCCAAGGACCAGGTTGGTATTACATTTCAGCCCGATCCGTTGAAAAATGGCGGACTTAGGCGACCATTTTGTTTTTGGTCATGAAAACGACGTTAACACTCTAGCGTCCACAAATATTAACAGATTTTGATCAAACTTAGAATGTTTAACCCTTACCACACAAGGTAGGTTGCTATTGCATTCCAACCCGATCCGTCACAAAATGGCCGCCATAGGCCGCCATATTGTTTTCAGCTCCGAAACGACGTTAAGACTTTAACGTCCACAAATATTTATGGATTTTGATCAAACTTGGTGTGTGAGACTCTTACCACACAAGGTAGGTTGCTATCGCATGTCAACCCGATCCGTCACAAAATGGCCGCCATAGGCCGCCATATTGTTTTCAGCTCTGAAACGACGTTAAGACTTTAACGTCTACAAATATTTATGGATTTTGATCAAACCTGGTGTGTGAGACTCTTACCACACAAGGTAGGTTGCTATCGCATGTCAACCCGATCCGTCACAAAATGGCCGCCATAGAAGGACCTTAAAATTATTACCCAAGGTTGTTGGCTTTTCATTTAAGTCAAATCTAGTACAGACAACTGACCTACTTTAAAGTTGTCCAGTCAGTTCAGTTGAGTTCTGCTTCCCTGGAAGCTCTAGTTTAACTACAAGTTGAGTTGAATGAACTCCTATTGGCTTTTGTTTCCGAATGAACTAGGACTTTCCCACGTTCGTTAGGAATGTGGTGGGGTGTGTGTTCGAGTGTGGGGTGTGTGTGTGTGTTTGATATTGTGTATCTTCTGAAACATGCAGGTGCCATGCCCAACTGAGGCAGACATGAGCCAGCACCCCACAAATTCAGAAGTTCCAAACACTCCGGATAGGTGCTATACAGGTATTGTGCCACCAAATCTGTTTGTGCTTAATGACAAGGAGGACTGCCGACTTGCACATACCTGGCTACAACAAAACTTCCTGTCTGGTACAGGTGAGCAACCGGTTACTGGGTCACATTTATACAGGTAGACTGCTCAATATCCTCTCTCTAACACATATGCTTCTACTTAATAAAGTTAAATCCACAGGGTATCTGTCAAACATTCGTTTAAACAACTGTTGGTAAACTTTTAAATCATTGTACACAAGTTCATCCATTTTGAACATTTTAGAATTTATGATCCTTGTGTATAATTGATGTCTTGAGTAAATAACTGAGTCTCTGTAAGCGAACATTTTAAATGAACTAGGACCAAGACCCCGGGGGGGGGGGGGGGGGGCGGGAAGGGGGAGGAAGGTGGTCTTTTGTGTGGTGCCCAGATACTTTTGGGTCTTTCGGGTCTTCAGAGTCTTTTGGGTTATCAGGGTATTTTGGGTTATTCGGGGTCTTTTGGGTTATTTGGGGTCTTTTGGGTTCTCTGGATCTTTTCGGTCATCTGGGTTTTTCAGATCTTCAGGGACTTTTGGGTCATCGGGTTTTTTGGGGGGGTAATCTGGGTCTTTTGGGTCCTCAGTGACGTTTAGGTCATCGGGGTCTTTTGTGTCCTCTGGGACCTTTGGAGCTTCAGGGTCTTTTGGGTCCTCAGAGCTTTTGGATCCTCTGGGTCATTAGGGGTCTTAAGGATCTTAGGGGTAATAAAGGGTCTTCAAAGGTCTCAGGGGTCTCAGCAGTCTAAAGAGTTCAAAGGTACATTTCAATAGTACGTAATTAATTAATAGACGTACGTAATTAATAGACACAAAAGGTATGCCTCACACTGACACACACGCACGAGCACTTGCGCACACTGACACACACACGCACGAGCATTTGCACACACTGACACACACACGCACGCTTGCGCACACACACACACACACACACACACACACACACACACACACACACACACACACACACACACACACACACACACCTCATCCGTTTATTTTAGTTAAAGTTTATATTTGCACAAGTGAACGTTACACAGGGCGACCCAAAAAAAAATCTCCCACATTTCAAAGGTAAATTAAAAAAAAATGGTTAAAGATAATCAAGTTTTGTGGCGGGCACAAGGGACAATAATTCCGCGCACCAGTGGGTGGCGCGAGCGTCCCGGCGGGGAGCTGAAATGCATGCCCCGCCTTTCGGCCGATCGGCCACGCCCGGGGGCAAGGCGTGGCCTCGGGACATATATGCGGGCTCTAAGCTCGAGCCCGCCCAGTGCTGAAGTTCGAGCTCTGAATAAAGACTCTTGTTTGTACCAACGCGTTGTGGCCTACCTCTCTGGCAATCGAGTCGTGTGTGTGCAGCACCACACTGGTGACCCCAATTGGTTCAGCCGTTGCTGACCCCCGAACGCGCCATGGCTACCAACGCCATCGCAATCAAACTCCTGGAGTTTTGGGAAGCGCAAGCCGACGTTTGGTTTGTGCAGGCCGAAGCTCAATTTCAGCTCCGAGGCATCACGGCGGACGAGACCCGATACTACCACGTGGTCGCCGCCCTCGGGCCCGGCACTGCCGCCCGAGTCGTGTCCATCCTTCGGCGCCCGCCGGGCGACCACAAGTACGAGGCGCTCAAACGTCTCCTCCTCGCCACGTTCGGGCTCACAGAGATCGAACGTGCCGACCGCCTCCTGGACCTTCTCGCCCTCGGCGACACACGACCATCCGTCCGGATGGATTTCATGCTGTCTCTGCTTGGGAACCAGCGCCCGGATTTCTTGTTCCGCCAGCTACCGATACAGGTACGCCTCGCGCTGGCCGGTTCCAACATCACGGAACCCCACGCCCTGGCTGGAGAGGCCGACAAGTTTTTCGCGGCCTGCGACACACGGTCGGTTTACGGTGCCGCCGTAGTGGCTCCCGGTGCGGAGGCTCCAGCGCTCCCGGCTTCCCTCGTGGCCGCTGCTGCGCCCCGCCCACTACCCACGCTGCCACCACCACCGCCACCGACGCGGCCGCCACCGCCGCAAACCTGGTGCTACTACCATGCCAGGTTCGGCCACAAGGCTAAAACGTGCCGCCCGCCGTGTTCTTTTGACGGGTCGGGAAACGTCCGGGCCGGCGCTCACTTGTGGCCCTGAGTGTCGGCCATTCCAGCAGCCTCCTGTTCATCACAGACACCTTGTCCGGACGCCGTTTCCTTTGCGACACAGGAGCGCAGGTAAGCGTCCTCCCTGCCTCCGCGTCCGACAAGCAAGCCGCGGGCTGGGGCCCCGCTTTGCTTGCCGCCAACGGTACACCCATCCGCACATTCGGGAAGCGTTGCCTCTCACTGCGGTTCGGAGGGCAGCGCTTTCAATGGTCGTTCGTCACCGCCAGCGTGCCAATGGCCCTGCTCGGTGCGGACTTCCTATGTGCGCATGGCTTGTTGGTCGACGTTAAGCACAGACGTCTCGTCCAGGCCGAAACCTTCAGCTCGCTCACTTGTTCGCTGAGCGGCTCGTTGAGCAGCTCACTGAGTGGCTCACCGAGCGGCTTGCCAAGCGGCTTGCTGAAAGGTTCCGAGCCGGCGAGGTTAGTCTGCACACTTCCGGCAGCGGACGAGTTTACCCGCCTCCTCGCCAGTTTCCCGGCCCTCACGCGGCCCACCTTCTCAGCGGTGGCCATCAAGCATGGGGTGGAGCACCATATCCCCACGGTCGGGCCGCCGGTCTACGCCCGGGCACGCCGACTCGAACCCACGAAGCTTGCCATGGCGAAAGCGGAGTTCGCCATGCTGGAACGGCTGGGTATCATACGGCGCTCAAACAGCGCTTGGGCCTCTCCGCTGCACATTGTGCCGAAGCCCGGCAGAGGATGGCGGCCGTGCGGGGACTACCGCCGGCTCAATGATGCCACCACTCCCGACCGCTACCCAGTCCCGCATATCCAGGACCTTTCCGCCCGGTTGGCAAACACGATCGTGTTCTCCAAGGTGGACCTCATCCAGGACTACCACCAGGTCCCCTTACGACCGGGAGATGTCCCAAAGACGGCCGTCATCACCCCTTTCGGCCTCTTTGAGTTCCTGCGAATGCCTTTCGGGTTGAAGAATGCGGCCCAGGCGTTCCAACGGCTCATGGACAGCGTCTTGCGCGACTTACCTTTCATCTATGTCTACCTGGACGACATCCTAGTCGCAAGCGTGTCCCGGGAGGAGCACCTGCTCCACCTCCGCACGCTTTTCGAACGCCTGGGCCAGCATGGTCTGATCATCAACCCCGCAAAGTGCCGTTTCGGCGTCGCCACCATCGACTTCTTGGGGCACCGCATCACCAGGCACGGGGTCGTCCCTTTACCGGCCAAGGTGGAGGCGGTCAGGGATTTCCCGCGCCCCCACACGATCAAGGGGCTCCAGGAGTTCCTGGGCATGGTAAATTTTTACGACCGCTTCGTGCCCCACGTCGCTCGGCTCCTCCGCCCCCTGCACGAGGCCCTCCAGGGCAAGCCGGGCAAAGGTGACATCGCCTGGTCGGAGCCGATGGCCGCGGCATTTGCAGGCGCAAAGCTGGCCCTGGCTAACGCCACCATGCTGGCGCACCCGGCGCCCGATCGCCCTCACCACCGACGCGTCGGACTACGCGGTGGGTACGGTGCACGAGCAGTGGGTGCGTGGCGCTTGGCAGCTGCTGGCGTTTTTTAGCCGGCAGCTTCGCCCGCACGAACGCCGCTACAACACCTTCGACCGCGAGCTGCTCGGGCTCCACCTGGCGGTCCGACACTTCCGCCATCTGTTAGAGGGCCGCCCGTTCACGGCTTTCGTCGACCACAAGCCCCTTGTGTTCACGATGGCCAAGGTCGCCGAGCCATGGTCGGCACGGCAGCAGCGTCACCTCTCTGCCGTGTCCGAGTACACGACAACCCGGTTGGGTAAAGTAAAGACAACCCGGTGGCGGATTGCCTTTCCCGTTCCGTCGCGCACGCGGTCCACCTCGGGATCGACTATGCCCGGATGGCGGAGGCCCAGACCGCCGACCCCGGCGTCCAGGCCTTGCGGACCGCCGTTACTGGCCTCCGCGTCACCGAGGTACCGTTCGACGTCGCGGGCGCGGCCCTCCTGTGCGATGTCTCCCTCGGCCGGCCTCGCCCCATCGTGCCCGCTGGCTGGCAGTGCCCGGTTTTCAACGCCATCCACGGCCTGTCCCACCCGGGCGCGAAGACCTCCCAGAAGCTCGTCGCGGCGAAGTTCGTCTGGCATGGCCTCAGGAAGGACTTCCGCGACTGGGCAAGGACGTGCCTCGCGTACAGGCGCGCAAAGGTCCGCCGCCACACCCAGGCACCATTGGCCCCGTTTACAGTGCCCGAGCGTTGGTTCGACCACGTACACGTCGACTTGGTGGGACCTCTGCCCCCCTCGCGGGGGTTCACCCACCTCCTCACCATGGTGGACCGCACCACACGGTGGCCGGAGGCCGTGCCATTGGCGGCGACGTCTGCGGCTGATGTGGCGCAGGCCTTCATCGCCACTTGGGTTGCCCGGTTCGATGCCCCCTCGGACATCTCGTCCGACCGCGGCCCCCAGTTCACCTCGGAGCTCTGGGGCACGGTGGCGCAAGGGCTCGGCGTAAAACTGCACCGCACCACGGCCTACCACCCCCAGGCCAATGACCTGTGCGAGCGCTTTCATTGCTCGATGAAGGCCCTGCTCTGGGCCAGCCTCCGCGACGGCCTGCTGGGCCTCAGGACGGCGCCCAAGGACGACCTGCGCGCGTCCTCGGCAGAGCTGGTTTTCGGGCAACCACTGCGGGTACCGGGCGAATTTATCCCCGACTCCACAGTCCGCGGCGCAACAGCGCTCCACCCTGCAGGAGACCGCCCGGAGGTTCGCCCCGGTGCCGACGGCACACCACGGTTGCCCGTCCTCCCACGTCGCCCCGGAGCTTCGCACAGCGGAGTACGTCTTCGTCCGGCACGACGCCCACCGGGCACCGCTACGGCCCCCGTACGACGGGCCCTTCCGCGTGCTGAAGACCGGGGACAAATATTTCACCGTCGACATCGGCGGTGCCCTGGATCGTATCTCCATGGACCGCCTCAAGCCGGCCAACCTCGATCTGGACCACCCCCCGCAAGCAGCTCTGCCTCCGCGTCGAGGCCGCCCCACGGCGGTCAGACCCCCGGCACCCCCCAGCCCCGCTACCCCCCAGCCCTGCACGCATCGCCAGGGGGCGTTTCGGCCGGGTCATCCGGCTTCCCCGCAAACTCACCCTTCAGGTGCGCGGAATTCTGGGGGGGCACGTGTGGCGGGCACAAGGGACAATAATTCCGCGCACCAGTGGGTGGCGCGAGCGTCCCGGCGGGGAGCTGAAATGCATGCCCCGCCTTTCGGCCGATCGGCCATGCCCGGGGGCAAGGCGTGGCCTCGGGACATATATGCGGGCTCTAAGCTCGAGCCCGCCCAGTGCTGAAGTTCGAGCTCTGAATAAAGACTCTTGTTTGTATCAACGCGTTGTGGCCTACCTCCCTGGCAATCGAGTCGTGTGTGCGCAGCACCACAATTTTATTTGCACACATGAAACTTCATTCAATACAGTTTTTATTCATCATGTTTTAAAGATGACATCCTCCAAATGGTGGCCGTCATTGTCTAATCGCTTGGAGGCGATTTCTGAAGGCTGCCATGGCTCGACGGGTCATGTCGGGTGGAACAGCGGCTATCTCCTGCTGAATAGCAACCTGAAGGGCTTCAAGAGTTTGGGGTCGATGAGTATACACTCGTGATTTAAGGTAGCCCCACAGAAAACAATCACGAGGGGCGAGGTCAGGGGAACGGGCCGGCCACCCAACATCGCCACGCAACGAGATCACCCGATCCGGAAACATTTCCCTCAGCACTTGCAATGATCTTCGAGCTGTGTGTGTCGTAGCTCCATCTTGCTGAAACCACACATCGAGTTCTTCAAGCTCAAGGTGTTCGAGTTGTGGCCTTAGAAAGTTTTCGAGCATATCAATGTAATGGTCAGAAGCTACGGTAACAGTTACACCACCCTCTTCAAAGAAATAAGGACCCACGATGCCAACATCGGCAACAGCGCACCACACACTCACTCGATCGGAGTGCAACGGTCTTTCGTGGAGCATGTGACGGTTGTCTTCAGAGCAATGGCGAAAATGTTGTTTGTTCACAGAGCCACTCAAATGAAAATGAGCTTCGTCACTGCACAAGAGAACAGCATCTTCCGGAACACGTTGCAGAATGTTCTCGCATAACTCCCTGCAGCTTATCCAGTCTCTCGCATCGAGTTATTGCACAACCGCCATTTTGTATGGATGGAAGTGGAGGTCTTTGTGTAAGATTCTCCTTGCAGTTTCCCGGGATATCCCTTCAGCTAAAGCTTCCGCGCAGAACGTCTCGGAGACTGCACAACAGATCGCCTCGATGCTTCAATATTCTCAGGTGTACGAGCGCTCCTAGGTCGACCAGGTGATTTTCTTTTTAAAGCTGAGCCTGTTTCCCTGAAATTCTCAACCCACCGCAAGATGGTTTTCCAATCTGGAACGTTGTGGTTCCGTGGAATACTGAAACGTCTTCGAAAGGCCCTCTGCACGGCGATCACGGAACGGTTGTTTGTGAAGAACGCTTCGACAGCGAACGCACGGTGTGCTCCCGACCGCGCCATGTTGGCGACTGAGGACGGTTGCGGTTGGGCTACCGACAGACCCTAGCCCCGCCACTCCTGCCTCACCACTGCCAGTGCTACAGCCTTTCGAAATGTGGGAGGTTTTTTTGGGTCACCCTGTACTAAACTAGCAAAACTACCCGGCGATGCCCGGAAAATAGTCAGTCACATGTGTGTAGTGGGATTTTTATAGTCAGAGGAAGCCACGCCCCTTGGGCACGCCCTGCTGCCACGCCCCTTGGGCACGCCTTGTATAAATCTGATGCTCCCATGTTTTTTGTGGTGAAAACTTCGGCCTACTCCCCATGGATGATGGACCCCCTCTTCCCTCTCTAAGTCACTTCCTCAGGCTGTCCATGAGGCACAACCGAATAAACAGACGTTCACAAATATGGTTATAAAAAGATTGATACCGTAGCTCATAATGCTTATTATAATTTTCTCGGCACAAGTCGGTAATATTTACTAGTCGGCGTACCTCAGATATTCATGATCTCGATGTGAAAATCAACGTTTTCACCCGTCTCATCTGAGGCTAAAGATGAACAGTTCGAGTTGTAAATCCGACATATTGTTTCCACATTAACATCACGCCCGGATGAAACAGGGCAGTTGTGAGCTAATGGTGTGTTGCAGGAAACGCAGTGGTTTATGGAAACCGCTTGGAAGCGCACACCATCATCCAGGCTTTGCTCCTGCTCGGAATCTCGGGTTCACGGCTACACCTGGTGGAGCCACCTGTGCGCGTTGGACCCTCTTGTTTTAACAACTTTGCTATCGAGGAAGCAGTCAGGGCAGCGCTACTGCAGGCCGGTGTGGTCGTTCATTGGGCCTGCTTGTTAGCCCACTGGCATGATGGCAAAGAGTCACAGCCTGGGGACCTCATTACATCCGTCTCTTTTACAACTGACACAAAGGCCTTGTCTCTTCCATGTGACGTAAGTTCATTGCTCCTTATTCGCTGCATGCATCTCTCATGTGCTCCAATCGGATGCTTCTTCATCGCTTTGTTTGAATAACATAAAATGTCCATATAAAATGGAGCGTTCATCTTTGGAGCATTGCAGTGTGCTAGCAGCTGTAGGGTACTCTTCTCCAAAATTGTGTACTCGCCATGTGTGTAACAGGGACATGTGTGTTACAGGGACATGTGTGTTACAGGGGCATTTGTGTAACAGGGACACGTGTGTTACAGGGACATGTGTGTTACAGGGACATGTGTGTAACAGGGACATGTGTGTTACAGGGGCATGTGTGTTACAAGGACATGTGTGTAACAGGGACATGTGTGTAACAGGGACATGTGTGTAACAAGGACATGTGTGTAACAGGGACATGTGTGTAACAGGGACATGTGTGTTACAGGGACATGTGTAACAGAGACTCTTAATATCCTACATGTGTGTTATACCGCATTGAACTATCATACAGTATCCTGCCGCAATAAAATGAACAGCACAGATTGAAAACACATGACCTTATCAATGTACAGTATCTTGTCAATGTAAACTTATAAATGTGTGTATGTGTGCCCTTATAAATGTAACACACACACACACATAGATAAGGTATTTGTGTGTGTGTGTGTGTTCTTATCAATGTACAGTATCTGGTCAATGTAAACTTGTAAATGTGTGTGTGTGTGTGTCCTTATCAATGTAAACAAATACCTCAGCTATGTGTGTGTGTGTGTGTGTGTGTGTGTGTGTGTGTGTGTGTGTGTGTGTGTGTGTGTGTGTGTGTGTGTGTGTGTGTCATGTGTGTGTGTGTCATGTGTGTATGTACTATATATACAGACTTGGCATTTAATATGGAATATTTTTTTTGTGGGGGTGAACTTACTTTTCAAGATGACTTAGAACCAAAAGTTCATTGGAATTATGTTGAAATTATTCTAGATTTTGTTAATGTGACCTTTAAAAGAAACAAAAACCACATTTGACATTTCGAAGCAAATAAATTGATCCTTGAAAGTGATGTAAACTGATATCGAACTCAATTCACGGACAGTACTGTGTTAAACTTCTGTGCGTTTTCCAGAAGTATCTCTTTATTTTGCACATTAGGCAAAATTTTTTTTTAACAAAAACAAAAGTTAAATTACGACTGGGATTACGGACAGTAAAATTACAGTTCAGTACTTCGTGTAACCCCCACGAGCATTCAGGAGAGCACGTACACATTTAGGCATGCTGTTCACGAGATTTGCCAAGGTTTGGACAGGAATCGCTTGCCATGCAGATACAATAGCCTGCTGCAATTCACGCACAGAGGCAGGCTGCTGGTCCAAGTTGTCGATTTGACGCGTTAATTCTGCCCACAAGTTCTCTATCGGATTCATATCTGGGGACATGGCAGGCCACTCCATATGCTCTACACCACGGTCAGCAAGAAAGTGTTGGATCATGCGAGCACGATGAGGCCGTGCATTGTCATCTTGGAAGACAAAGTTTCCTCGAAAGGCTGCACGAACAAATGGAAGCAATGTTTCTTCCAGAATGGCCCTGTGCTTGAACTGGTTCAGGTTTCCATTCAGAACAACGAGGTCAGTTTTGCCCCCTGCATGAAAAGCAGCCCAAACGGTCACCCCACCACCTCCAGCTTGGACTCTTGGCACTATACAATCTTCATTGTGGGCTTCATGCACTTGTCTGCGCACTCGGACGCAGCCATATTGACGATAGACCAGAAATCTAGACTTGTCACTGAAGATCACGTGATTCCAGTGTCCTGGCTGCCATTGACGGTGCTCTCTGGCCCACTGCAATCGGCGCTGGCGGTGTTGTCTGGTCAGAAGTGGCTTTCTCAGGGGATGCCTGGCACGATAGCCTGCTTGAACCAGTCGTTGGTTGACTAGCCTTCTGGATACAGGCACATTTGTCAGTTGCTGCCACTCAGCCCTAAGCCGATTAGCTGACTTGGTACGGCCATTGCGGACTAACCGGTGCAGCTGGCGATCATCCCTCCTTGTGGTTCTGCGGGGACGTCCTGACCTCGGTATTGGAGTCGGGACACCCCTCTGAGCATTTCGTTTCAGGATCTTTGACACCTGACCTTGAGTGATGCCATACTGCCGAGCAATAGCACGCTGTTTCATGCCGGAATTTCGTAAAGCCACCACTAAATGACAAACAGCATTGTCGAGTTGACGGACCATCTCCAGGGGAAGCGGCAATAACTTTTGTAGATGTGCAGCAGTTGTTTTCCACTAATACAGAACGCAACAACCTTTATATACCCAATTGTGAAGCCAATCATCAAATGTACCTGTCCGTACATTTTGTCACGCCACCTGTGATATAATCCTGTTATTGACTTCTTGCTGCGACAGACAATCAGTGACATGGTACTTTTAACAAAGAAATCACCGAAGCGTAAAAGAAACTCACCAGATTGATATACCGAGTTCAGAAAGTAAACCCAAGTCAAGAAAAAAAAATATTCCATATTAAATGCCGTCTGTATATATATTGTAACGGATTTGGGAAACCGTGCACTTTGTGTAATTGATTGTAAATATATCCCCTTGTAAATAATGTAATGATTCTTTGTAAATACCTCCATTTGTGTAAAGGTCAAAGGTCGTCCTTTAGTTAGTCCATTGCATACACGTAGAAAACCATAGGACCCTCTCTATAGTTATTTCTTTATTATGTGTTTCAGTTTAAGGCTGTGTCTCCACTAGTTGACCTTGCGCTGCACCAAATGAAATAAGAAAGATCCCCTTTTCAATCGTCCCAAAGCCTCCATTACCAACTGCATTCGCCTACATTACCAACTGCATTCACCCTCCATTGCCCATGTGCTCCAACTCGGAAAAGAAGGGCGTTGCCCGCCCATCGTCATCAGAAGGTGGAGCCAAGAAAGCCCTTGACGACCAACCCAGAATGAGTGGGTATGGCTCAAGAGGGCGGGGTTATAAAACCCGTTGCATCAGCCCCCACCAGAGATGCGTAAGGGGCCAGACGAGAGAGGGAGGACGAATTACGAGTTCTGTCGAGGTCGAGTGGAGCGAGCAGGGGCGAGCGGCAGAAAGAGGGCCACGGAAATTGCCTGGCCGAGAATTGCGTATGCAACATACCAACCTTCCCCTGCTATATAATTGTCCGGTCGCGTCCAACGACACGCGGAGCTGTTTGCCGGGTTTTCGCCTCGACCCCAAAGCGTGGATCGGAGCGCGCGCTTGGAGCCGGACCTCGACGCCTATGATCTGCCTGGACCCTTCTCTGCCTTCCCATACCATCCTTCCCATTCCATCCTTTCGTGTAAGTGTGTTCGTTCTGTCTGGGGTGTTTGATAAGTTAAGCCTGTATAAGCTTGCCCTGTGTCTGCTTCTTCTTCTTCCCTTGTACAATGTACATGCCCTTCTTTTGTTTCCTCTTCGGGTTTTTTTGTACGTAATTAATAAATCTTTGTTCTTCCTACCTTTTGGTTTCTTCTTTCTCATCTGATCGCTTTCGTCCCTTCTTCCAATTGATATACGTGGCACGATTCGGCCAACGCTCAGGATCGGGTTTAGTTCTCTGTTAATGGCTCGAACTCCGGGTTGCTAAAAACCGCTCGGCAACTAGTCCATCTAAAACCGTGGTTCGAGCAGAAGTTATTCCCTCGTTCCTGGCTGGCGGTAGTAATTAGGTACGTAGCGAACCCCTAGGCCCAACAAACCCTACCTACCGTCGGTCCGGGAAGGACGTTGTAGCTTCGAGTACTCACGTCGGTCAGTGACAGACAAGGGGATCAACCCCCCTTGGTAAGGGGAAAGGCCGACGAGATCCGTAACAATTGGTGTTGGGGAGTGGGATTTGAGGCCCGAACCAAATTTTTATATCTGAAAAAAAATTTGGTCAAAACTACGAGCGGCCAAAAATTTTTTTTTTAACATCCAAATTAAAATCGTGCCATGGATGATCAAGGCGACCGGATGCCGGTAGGTGAGCTAGAAGAGGGGGTAGAGTCAACCCAGGACCCCGGGGAGGCAGTGGGAATAATGGAGGAGGAGCGCAATACGCATGTGGTAGCGGAGATTTCAGGCGCACAAGATGGCGGCGCCTCGCATGAGGTTGCCGCAGCACAAAATGGCGGCGGCTCGCAAGTATCGGCGAGGGCCAGGCCCGCAGCGCCGGTGGATTTGAACCTCTTCATGATACAAATGGAGGCCCTTATGGTCAAGATGGGTGAGCAAATGGAAAATAAAATGGATGCTCGGAGCGATAAGATGAGTGAGAAAATGAGAAACCAAATTAGAGGTTTGGAAAACAGAATGGGGGAGCATTTAGAAAACCAAATTGGGGGATTGAAAACTGAGATGGGAAATCAAATCGGGGGGCTAGAAGCCAAATTTGAGGGGTTAGACAATAAATTTGAGGGGTTAGACAATAAATTTGAGGGGTTAGACAACAGATTGGAAGGGCTAGAAGGTAAATTGGGGGGCCAACTGGAGGACGTGGGTAACCAAATCGGGGAAATGAAGAATGGGTTAATGGGGTTGGAAAATAGAATGGCCACCCAGGAGAACCAAATGGAAGGGGTGAAGAATGGGTTAGGGGGGTTAGAAAACACTATGGAAGGCAAATTGAGGGAAATAGGGGAGCAATCCGCCCGGGAAATTAAACAGATGGGGAATCAGATGGAGGAGGTTAAAATCGGGTTAGAAACCAAATTGGATGACCAGAGGAATGATTTGGAACAGATGAGGGTGGCATCTACCAAAGAGATGGGAGAGATGGGGGAGGAGATAAGGCTTGGAGTGGGCGAAGAGGTCGCAGGGGTACGTGAGGAGGTAAAGCGGGGTGAGGAGCGCATGGAGAAAGAGGTGAGGAATAGTATGGCTAGGTTACAGGGGGGAATAGAAGACCTGACGCAGGGAGTAGAGCAGCTGACGGTGGGACAAAAGGAGTTGGGGGAGCAGGTGGAAAAGAATACGGCGGTAATAGGAGGGTTGAAAGCGACCCAGAAGGAAATAAAAAAAGAACTGATAGCGACTAAGAGGGAATGTCAGATGGTACATGAGGGGTTGACAAAGAGGTTGGACGAGGTGACAGAGGCAATGGAGACAAAACAACGGGAAGTAAGGACGCACATAGAAACGACCAAGGTGGCCTTAGAGGAAGAAATTGAGGGGGCGCACCGGGAAATAAAAGAGGTGAAACAAAAATTAGAGGAGGTGGAAGAGGGGGTGAGTGAAATTAAAAAGAGACGGAGGGAGACAAAAAAGTAGCTGAAGGAGGAAGTAATGGAATTGGTGCAAGGTTTGTGTTCAAATCGTGATGATGTGCTTACTGACCAAATAAAGAGTTTGCAGGTGGCGGAGGAGGAGCGAAGACGAGGTGCCGACGTGAGTGGCGATATACTTGGAAATGTATATGGTGTGGGGGGAGATTCAGTGAGATTGGGTGTTGGTTTGGACCCGGGCGTTCGTGAGAGGCCGCTGGTAAGGTGTGCGGGAAGAGGAGGTGTGCGAGAATGTCCGACTATGGGGAGTGCGGAAGGTATTTGTGAGCCAGGGTGTGCGGCAGTGATCGGGTGTGTGCAAGAATGCACCCCCATGAGTGGTACGGAGTATGTACCGGGCGAGAGTGCGCAAGAGGGTGCGTGAGAAAAGTGTGGAACGGAGGTGTGTGTGAGGAAAAAGTGTGCGCTGAGGAGTGAGTGCGTTGCCAAGAGTGAGAGTGAATGCACGGCAGAGTGTGGTGGTAAGAGTGACAGAGTACGAGTTGGTTGTGGCAGGTGAGGAAGAATGCACACCTGGAATGGAAGAATGCACACCTGGAATGGTCGAGCGCATGTGGGAATGCACACCTGAGTTGGTGGTGAAGCGCGTGATTTCGTGTGCAAAAGAGTGCACACCCGTGGCTGTCACAGAGGATGTGACCGAGGAGTGGGCGCGAGGAGGTGTGTTGATGAGGTATGCGAACGACGAGTGTGTGCCAAGGTGTGCGGTGGTCAGGTGTGTAACGAAGTCTGTGAGCGGAATGAGTGTACCTGGGTGGTGTGTAGGAGAAGGAACAATAACGAAGTGTATGGAGACGCCGGGCTTGGTGAGTGTGAAAGGGGTCGCGTATGCGTGTGAGCCTGCAAGTGAAGCATCGACGTGGACCGGGGCAGTGTTTAGGGCGACGGATAGCCGACGCGAGCACTCGGTGCGCGGCGCGCTTTGTTGGCTGCGAGAACCGGCGGGGATCGGTGCAACGTGGCTCCTGTTCGGAGCGCCACGCACGATCCGGGCTGGACCTCGCCCTGCACGGTCGCGTCCGCGCTCCGCTAAGTGGAGCGGGCGGCCCGGTGTGAGGGAAGGTAAGAAGGGTCGGCACGGCGACCCCTTGTGGTTGCGGCGTTCCGGCCGGGCGAGATTGGGGCACCGGGCGGGAGACCGAAAGGTTCCGCGCCGAGGTGGCCCTTGGAATCTCGGCCCGAGTAAACCTCCTTCCCGGAACCGAGTGCCGGATGGATCCAACTGCAGGAAACAAACCACCCGCGTTCATTGCTCGGCTTTGCGAAGCCGGGCTTTGAGAATGTAATGACGTACCGAGGCTCAGAATAATGGATGAGTAGGGATAGGGAATATGCTTAGCAGTGAAATTTGATGATTGGTAAATTTGATTGGCAGATGATTGGCAAAGTGATGGGCAGAATTGGAATTTGATGGCAAAATTGATAGTAGGAGATGCCCGATGTGCAAGGATGGTAAATCCACCATCCCTCACATTGCCCGGGCACATGAGCACTAGTTATGGGGTTTTGGCAGTGTAAGCTCGCCGAGGGAGGGTTTAGATTTTTTTTTTTGATTTTTTTGTATACTGAATCGAGGCTCGTGAAAGAGCTAAATAATTGTATAGGGACTGAGAAATGACCATAGGTGACATGAGAGTTAAGTAGCGACATGATACCTGTAGTAGGGGACGTAGGTAGATTAGCTGGTTGATAACGACGAGGGAGCGCGATAATATAAGGGGCGACTGGGAAGCGCGAGTTTTATAAGGGCACCAGGTAGATCAGATGATGCAGTGTGTTTGTGGTTTATTGGATGAGGAATTGGAATGGAAGTTTTTGCGGGTGAGCATGTTGAGCAAATGAGGAATTGAGGGGCAATGCTCGTGAATGGTGCTGTGTGTGTGTGTAAAAGTGTATTCGGTAGCGTATTGTGAAAAGTGTGAGGTGATTGTGCATTGTATTGAATGGAATGAAGAAGCCTGGGAGGAAGGAGGGTGCAGGAAGCACCACGTGTGTGAGCACAGGTGTGCAAGTGAACAGGTGTATGTAGAATGGTTGAATGAATGGTCTGGAGTAAATGGAGTATGGAATGGATGGTGTGGAGTGAGTATGGTGGAAACTGTGGAGTGGAGTGGTTGGTGCGAAGGGAGTGTATGGGGAGGATGGACTCCTATCACGAATACCTGGGGAGGGTAGAGGGCATAGGTAAATTGTGGTTGGATATTGGCATCTGTGGTGCGTGTGGAAGAATGGTGTTTGGATGGGTGCATTAGTGACGTGGAAATGGCTGGGCGTGTGGCCTGTTAGTGTGTGTTGTTACGGGGTCCCCCCCGCCTTACCCCTGGTCTCGGTGGACCTCCGGACCCCGAGAGGGTCCCCGGCAGCAAGATGTTTTTATCCCTCACTGGAACCAGCAAATGAAACAGTCGAATCAAATGATGCAACCACACCCGGTTACAAACAAACCATAATATATTATAAATCCCACACAAAGAGCCATACCGCAATGGGGCAAGCCATACAGCAATGGGGCAATCACACACTTTCAAATCCTACGACCATATCCTTATCAAGCCCCTCAACTCCACACTCAGGGCACCTCCCCCAATGTCTCTGCTCCACTCCAAGGCGAAGTCCCAATGTCTCTGTGCGCTCCCGCGATCGGGGAGTCGAGACCCGATGGTCAATTGAGGCGTCGACGAGCGAGACGACCCCGAGGTCATGTGCTCAGTCCCCAGCAGCACAGCGGTGGAGAGGAACCTCACAAAGATTCGAATTGAGGCGTCGACGAGCGAGACGACCCCGAGGTCACGTGCTCAGCCCCCAGCAACACAGCGGTGGAGAGGAACCTCAAAGATTCGCTCCGATGTACACGTTGCGGTTCCACCCGCGAGCCTCCGTAGAATTTGCACGTGCCCCTCTCTGGCACGGCCGTTCCCGGCGATCCCCCAGGGAATAATTCCCAGCCGACACGACGAAAGCCTGTTCCCTGCAGGGTGCTCGCGTGGCCAGAATGGCGGGCGGCTTTCGCTCCAACCCGGGTTCTCAAGGTCTGGATCCTCCGGAACCTTGCTGAGAATACCCGGCGACACCGGCTCCCCGCACTCCGGCGATATCTCTTATCGCCCGAACTCCCTTTGATTGAGTATGGTGATGAGCGCTATTCTTCCCCCATCTTCCCCCATCCAAATTTCCTATTAAGGAAATCCTCCATTAAGCATTTCCTTGAAGTTAAGGAAATCCATAGGTGCCGTTGCTCTGCCAGGCAACCAATCAGATTCGAGATAGGAGAAGGAGTCTGAAAGTAAGAACACTTAATGAGCACATGATTTTAAACGATGCTCGTTATATGTTCCATTGGTAACATGTGCTTGCAGATGAAGGAGGAATAAAATCATTCCTGTGCAAAATTCATTTGACTCAGAGCAGCACAACAACAACATTCAGGGTGTAAACAATAATGGAGTGTTGATACGCAGGGTGTAGATGAACACAGTGATGGTGTAAATAATAATGGAGTGTTAATGCTGTTACGTTTGTGGGGGTAGGCATGGAATACCTCATGGGAAAGTTAGAATCGTGTAGGGGTAGAATGCTCCGTATGCCGCGAAGAAGTCGTCTCGATGTACGTAAGTAGGCTGTCTGTCTGAAAGAGTGTTTGCATGTCACCATAAGGGGCGTGGATTTGTGCTCATTAATTATAGGGCTTAACGATTAATTCCCCAGTGTGTAATTTGCCTTCTGTGGTCTTCCCTTCGGTTTTATTACATTCAGCCAGCCAGGAAATCGAGGTCTCAGTGAAACAACTATAACAAATGGACTCATTCACTCACAGCGCCACCAGAAACAGCATTTGCTGATCAGCAAGGGAATGTCATCTGAACATTCCCGAACGACGATTCCCTTTGTGATTGGTGGAGGAGCGATGGATGATGGAATAGCGCTCAGTGATTGGACAGAGTGTGACGTCAGGGTGGAACATTCGAGAGCTGAAGGAAAGAGAAGCTGTCTCGCCATCTTGGTCTCTTGGTCCTGACGTTTATTGGAGGCAGTCGCATTTCGCTTCTCTTTGTGCTGCCGGTTGTTGGAGGCGGTCACAGTCCTCTTTGTTCTGGCTTGGTCATGGGTGGTGGCACATCTTTGGCTCGTGTGCGCTTGTAGAAAGAGACTGAATAAGAGAGGTTCGGGGGCAGTCGGCATCGCAAGAAGGACCTCACGTTGGGACGTTGGAGCGCGACAGCGCCATTTTGTGTGCTTCCTGCGTGGTGATTTGGAGGCGACGAACAACCAGCAAGCCTTAACAGCCATTTGGGAACGCAAAGCTGTGTGCCGGCCGATTACAAAGTCATATTATTTTCATTAGCTTTTCCCCTGTCTGTATTTTGCGTCAGAGTGCAGGGTCCCTCATTTAGGAATTTTCGTTTACCTCACCTTTCGTTGTCCTTTACATTACTGTAAATAAATTTATACTTGTTGAATTGTACTTTTTCTGTCCTGTCTCGTTTATTCATCCTGTGGGTTTGCATTAACCCAGTGTCGGCCGTCCGTACAGGTAAGCCCTTGCTACCATCCTCCCTGCACGTGTCAATTCCGCTAAGGTTCAAAATACGCCTCAGACTTAAAGCTCGTTTCGGCTATTCGTCTGAGGCCAGTCTTCATCGGCCATGGACAGGACATTTATGGAGTGATAATACATAGTGTGTAGATGAACACAGTAATGGTGTAAATAATAATGGAGTGTTAATATACAGGGTGTATATGAACACAATGATGCTGTAAATAATAATGGAGTGTTAATACACAGTGTGTATATGAACACAGTAGAACCACCTTTAGAGGCCATTTTCCCTTCACATCAGGGGTTTGCCTTTTTCGGGCACCGTGGCCCCCTTTTTGAAGCAATGTTTTATGGCCGGATGCCCTTCCTGTTGCCAACCCTGTTAGTCGCCTCTTGCAAAGCACAGAGAATTACCAGTGAACTGGAACTCAATTTGCCGACCCCGGAAGGATGACAGGCTGAGTCAACCCCTTTGGCGTTAATTCAGCGATCGACCGGGATTCAAACACAGGATCCGAGGATCCCAAGCCGGTACCCTAACCCCTAAGCCAACACCAGGCTCGTAGATGAACACAGTGATTGTGTCAAAAATAATGGAGTGGTCATACAGTGTGTAGATGAATACAATGATGGTGTAAATAATAATGGAGTGTTAATACACCGTGTCTAGGTGAACAGTGATGGTGTAAATAGGAATGGAGTGTCAGTACACCGTGTGTAGATGAACACAATAATGGTACAAATAATAATGGAGTGTTAATACACTGTGTGTGCATGGACAGTGATGGTGTAAAGAACAATGGAATGTTAACCCACAGGGTGTAGATTAACACAGTAATGGTGTAAATCATTCTGGAGTGCTAATACACAGGGTGTAGATGAACACAATGATGGTGTAAATAATAATGGAATGGTAATACACAGGGTGTAGATGAACACAATTATGGTGCACACAATAATGGAGTGTTAATACACAATTTGTGCAAGAACACAATGATGGTGTAAATAATAATGGAGTGGTAATACACAGGGTGTAGATGAACACAGTGATCGTGTAAATGATAATGGAGTGTTAATGTAGATGAACACAGTAATGGTGTAAATAATTATGGAGTCTTAATACACAATTTGTGCATGAACACAATGATGGTGTAAATAATGTTGTGGTTTTGCAATAAAGAACATCCTCTCCCCCCCCTCCCCCCCCCCCCCAGTTAATTACACGACATGTAGCCTGCATTCGTCCGTTATTTCTTATTAAATGTAAAGATTAGCTCCCTTCCCATTGTGTAGTAATTAAAGCAGATATCCATTAAGTTTAGGCAGAATTTCAAACCTTCGTATAGTTGAAGGAAGACGTTGATTCCTGTGCAAGGAGGCGTGGCTACAAGCACAGTCCATGTGATCAACCGCGACTGTGGTAGGCGTGGCTAAAAGAACCGCCCACGTCACCAGCATGTAACCAATGAGAGATCCTGGACACTCAAACAACCAATGAGAGATCCTGGACACTCAAACAACCAATGAGAGATCGTGGACACGCAAGCAACCAATCAGGTCTGGACTCTTTCCCAGCAAACTTCACTAGCAAACTTCGACCAATGAGAGGCCGTGGAACATTCTAGAAAGCCTTTCGCCCCGATATAAACCGGTGCCCATCGCACTTCGAGTTCTCTCGCTGCCCTCTCGTCGTGGTCCTTCGAGCTGGCTGTCCTCCGTGCTGGTTCGTCCTTCCTGCACTCGACTTTCATTCCTCGTGGTGCTTCATCCGAGCTGGGTCGTCGCCTGCGCTGAATTGTTCCCCGACCTGGATCATCGTTCGTGCTGACTTTGACGCGGTGGCTCATCCTGCGGACCTTCTGCAAGCTGCACATCCTGAACGGCCCGGGAGCTGCGCGCGGAGGCTCGCGAACCCGAGTCCACACGTTGCTCGTTAACCTGTGCTATTCATCCCCTGTGTGTGTGTGCAAGGCGCCTGTTGGGATTTAGATAGGTAAGAATTGATAAGCCTGCCTCTCGTCCTTGTTCTGTGAATAATAAATAAAAGTATACATTTCGTTTCCTTTCAACCTGTTCGTGTACGTCTTTTCCCCCATTGGCCCAGCATAGTCCGAACCGAATTTGACTCTTTAATCAGGCCCATAAATCACGCAGCATAAACATGATTCACACCAGCGCAATAAAACCGCTCGGCGCACTCAATTGGAATAAGGTTTGAAATCGCGAGAGGCGGGTTCATTTCCCGGTCTTTCTAACCACGTGGTCTCGGAGGCATTTGGGTCGTGACCAATAACTCTTCACCTGTGGTTGGGGGATTGGAATTTGAAGTTGCTTAGCAACCCATCGACCGCGAGTTTAGTCGCGATCGACGACCCCGTGGATCTGGTGTCTGTGGGGGGAAACGGGGTCTTCACCCACCGCCCTCCCCCTTAGAACGTCGACAGAACCGGAATCCGCAACGATACTAATGGAGTGGTAATACACAGGGTGTAGATGAACACAGTGATAGTGTAAATAATAATGGAGTGTTAAAGCACAGGGTGTACATGAACACAGTGATGGTGTAAATATTAATGGAGTGTTAATATACAGGGTGTAGATGAACACAGTGATGGTGTAAATAATAGTGGAGTGTTAATACACATTGTGTACATTAACACAGTGATGGTGTAAATAAACATAGCGACAATACCCCTGGCGCTCACTGGTGGAATAAACAGTATACTGCACTGACTAAGGGTATTTTAGACCAATTTCAATGGTTGCTCGAAGACAGGGCAGCATGTAGAATCATACTAACAATCATAAGACTTTAAACAAACAAACAAAAAAATACCTATTTTGGGGGGCAACCCCCTCTCGGCCCCCCCCCCCCCGAACCTCCTCAGACCCCAATTTTTCTAATGCCTTGAACGAACTTTGGTACATCACGAATGATGAAGGTTGTGGTAAAGTTTCATCGATATATTGTGTGTAGGTTCTAAGAAAAAAAGCAAATACCTATTTTGGGGGTCAAACCTGGATCCACTTTGACCCCCGGTAGACCCTCTTAGTCCCCGATTTTTTTTAATGCCATGAACAAACTTTCGTCACAACATAATAAATATCATTTGTGCCAAATTCGGTCGCAATCCCATCAGCGGTTTCGGAGAAGAAGTTTCAAGTGTTTACAGACTGACGGACGAATGAGGCGCCATCACATAAGCTCACCTGAACTTCGTTCCAGGTGAGCTAAAAAGGCAGGTCTTTTCCTCGAGAAACACCACAAACAATACAAGTACAACATTCCTTAACAAAGGCAAGCCTTATGAGGTGTTACCCCAATCATCCAGCAGGATGAAATAAGCGAAAGGTCTGTGAACAAAGATTCACCTGCAGCTTGTCATTTGCATGGATGAGAAATGGTACCGCACAAGGTGGAGTCCTCAGGAATTGAAACACAGGGTCGTTGATGCAAATCATAAAAATAGGGGCAATACCCCATGGCGCTCACCTGGTAGAATAATGCAAAATACTACACTGACTAAAGGTATTTTAAACAGCATCAAGGTATCTCAAACCAATTTCAATGGTTGCTAGAACACAGGGCAGCACGTAAATCGTACTAACGTAATCATAAGACTTTAAACAAACAAAAAAATACCTATTTTGGGGGGTCAAGCCTGGATCCACGTTGATCCCGGTAAACCCCCTTCGACCCCGACTTTTTTAATGCAGTGAACAAACTTTAGTCACAACACAACAAATATCATTTGTGCCCAATTTGGTCGCAATCCAATCAGCGGTGTCGGAGAAGTTTAAAGTGTTTACGGACTGACGAACTGGTGGACGGGCGGACTGAAAATGCACCATCGCATAAGCTTCCCTGAACTTCGTTCCAGGTGAGCTAATAATGCAGTGTTAATACACATGGTGTACATGAACACAGTGATGGTGTAAGTAATGACGGAGTGTATCACACCAAGGCCAGTCCAGTAAAGGCAAAGCGTTTAATCACCGCTCAACGCGCATGCTTCCAGCCAGTCGCCATGCCGCCCGATCCTCCACCCACCCCACCCCCTCACTGAAGCCCAACCCGATCAGGTGTGACTGCCCGATTACCGTAAAGCACAATATGCTCCAATCCGTTAACGTAAAGCACAATATGCTACATTTAAGTTTCCATTTTTATTGCAGTTCAACCAGTCAGAGTAATGATTTAGCATGCAAGAAAAGGCCTCCGAGATGTTTGCATTCCGAGTTAATTATTTATTAAAACCCCTGCCAGGAAACCCCGTTAAAACAAAACTAAAGCATATTCACCTATTACAAAACCAAAGGCAAAATGGACCCACAGGGTGTAGAAGACCTCAGTGATGGCAGAAGACCAGCGTAATGGGAGAGATAAGACGCATACCCTGTGTGTACCAAAATGTCCTTCTTCACTTGTGATCCATAACAGACAGGTATAATATCATACCTATTTTAGAGCACCTTTATATACCTAATGTATTTCAAATACCGAATACACTTGTTTTTAATCGTTTATTCATTATTGGCTTGGCTTTTCAATAACAGTTTCGACATTTCTGCCCTCATCGATTTTCCAATGTGTGTGCTATAGGTGATGAGCATGCCATACCTTTGCCATACAGGTGCTGTTTTGCTGCTACCGACGTACTTTGGACCAAAGTACATTCCAGGCTTTGAACGATGCTGGTTTGGTGTACAATGGTGGCCTAGTGGTGGATAATTGTTTTCGCACCAATGATCCTGCGGTGTGGGCCGCTGGTCCGCTAACCACGTATGCAAGGCGGTACCACGCCGGACAGTGGAATCACAGGTGCTACTCATCGCGAGAGCTGGGTTTCCAATTGGCAACAACATTATTGCCTTTGTTGGATCCCACACTGGAACTTCCTGAAGATCTGTCACCTGAAATGGATTGCCTGTTGCCCGTCTACAGTGCACCCAAGGTTAAAGGTATGTCTTTTAAAACAGCTACAGGTTTGTTTGTTTTTTTTTGTTTTTTTTGTATACAAGATCGAGGCTCGTGAAAGAGCGAACATTAATCACACAGAAAGACAAACCGACACATAAAACATATAACATCGGGAGCGGTAGACAAGATGGGGAGAGGGGGAAGGACACAAACACAACATTTGAGATCAGGGACCGAGAGACATGGAGACATCGAGAGATCTGAGAGAGGGCGAGGGCTTTGGTGGGGGGGGGGGGGGGGGCATGGGAAGGGGGCAGTGGGAGAGGTATAAAACATATGGACACTGCCAGGACTTCCAGGAAAGAAGTTGGAATTTCAAACAAGGTGGATCTGGGGTGAATTAGCGGGGGTAGAAAAGATCAAGGTTTTGGATGGGGGAAGATAAGAGATGGTGGTGAACAGCTGTTTTAAAGACCTGGAGGGAGGAGTGGGATTGAAGGGAGTGAGGGAGTTTGTTCCAGAGGCGGGAGAAAAGAGGAATGAAAGAGTGAAGGTGAGCAGAGAGCCGAGATTTCGGCAGTTTAACCATCAGAGGGTTGCTGGCAGATCTTGTGCGACCTGTAGGAATATTTGGGGGACAGAGCACAGAGAGAGCTGGGGGTGCAAGGCCGGAGAGGAGTCGGTAGAAGACAGAAAGACCACCTACCTGCCTGCGGTGAGTGAGTGAAAGGCCCTCAGAGATAGCTTCATCGCGGGAGATTCCAATAATTCTGAAAGCTTTGGTTTCAACAGCGTGAAGCCGAGCTAGGTGTGAGGCAGGAGCACCGGCCCATAGGGGAGAACAGTATTCCATTGAGCTGCAGATGAAAGCCTTGTATGTGGTGAGGAGCTCAGGTGTGCCGAGGAAGGACTTCGCACGACGGAGGATGCCCAGTCGGCGACTGGCTTTGGAGGCCAGCTTGGAAATGTGGTTTTCCCAAGAAAGATCATGGCAGATAGTGAGACCCAAAATCTTGAGCGACAGAACTTCTTGGAGAGGATTGTTGAGAAAGTAGATGGGAGGGTTGTCCAGTCGATCTTTTCGGAGAGACATAGTAAGAGTGTGAGATTTGTCAGGATTGAAAGACATGTTCCACTTGTTTGACCAGTCTGTGATTTTGTCCAGGTCTTCAGAGAGTGAGGAGGCAGCAGACTGCCGATCTGAGGGAAGAGGAATGGAGCGGCAGAGAGTGGAGTCATCAGCAAAGAGATAGAGAGGATTTTCGAGAGAGTCAGAGAGATCATTGATGAAGACCAGAAAAAGCACGGGGCCCAGAATACTGCCTTGGGGAACTCCAGCCTGAACAGGAAGAGGAGATGAGAGAAACCCATTCAGGGCCACACGTTGACGACGACTAGAGAGGAAGTCCGCCAGCCATGCGTGGAGATTTCCATGGATACCAAAGGAGGAGAGTTTGGTGAGCAGAGCGGGGTGCCAGACTGTGTCGAAGGCACGTGATATGTCGAGGGAGACAGCTCTAATTTCCTGTTTGGCATTGAGGACCTCCATCCATTGTTGAGACAGCAGAAGCAGCATGTCCAGAGTAGAGTGACCTGGTCTGAAACCAAATTGATGATCAGAGATCAAGCCATTGGAGAAGAGGAAAGATTTCATATCCGAAGCAATGATGGATTCCATGACTTTGCTGATAATTGGGAGAAGGCTGATTGGTCTGTAGTTGCTAGGATCTGTTTTTGCACCTTTTTTGTGCAAAGCGGTGATGTTGGCTGATTTCCAAGCAGATGGCAGTTGACCTTGAGCAAAAGAGAGGGTGAAGAGAACAGAGAGAGGGTGAGATAGAGCAGCAGAGCAGGATTTTAGGACCCGTGGGCTGATGCCGTCGGGTCCAGTTGCAGAATCAGAGTCGAGGGTTGACAGAAACTTTTCCACCTTGTCAGGAGGAAAGGACACGGAGTCCAGGAGCAGCAGGGTACGACTGGGTATGGTGGGTACAGAGAGGGATGGGTTTGGGACACAAGATTTAGAGGCAAACACAGAGTTGAGGCATTCAGCTTTTTCACGTGCGGAGTCAGCTGTGTAGCCGTTTGAGGTAAGGGAGGGGATGGAGGGGGAACAAACACCAGAAACGGATTTGACCAGACGCCACCAGGATTTGGAAGAGGGAGACAGATAAGAGAGTTCGGTCTTGAGAACAGAGAGATATTGTTTCCTGGCTCTCCTGAGGGTGGACACACACTTGTTTCGGGCTTTGTGAAAGGAAATGAGATTTCCTTCCGTTGGATTTGCTTTCCAGGAGACGAAGGCAAGTTGTTTCTGGGCAACAGCCTCACCACAAGATTCCGTGTACCATGGACGGGAGGAAGGGTATGACAACTGAAGACGAGATGGGATAAATCTGTGCATGAGAGAGCAATTTACTTTGGAAGAATTCCCAGGATGAGTTGATGTCAGAGGTGGTAGAGATGGGAGACCAGTCCAGATGATTGATTGCTGCTTGAAGACCGTGCCAGTTGGCCTGAGTGAAATGCCAAACTCGTCGACGCTGAGCAGGCTCCCTGAGGATGGTCAGAGAGATGTCCACTTTAACAAGGACATGATCAGATGATCCGATCGGAGCAGAAGAAGAGCAGCAGACATTTTCAGGGAAGTTAGTCATAACCAAGTCCAGAAGAGAAGATGTTCCGTTGACTGAGATCCGGGTCGGGAAATTGACAGATTGTGTCAGTCCCAGTGAGTCGCAGAAGTCCTTTGCTGAGGAGCCATGGCTGGTGAGAGAGGTACCCACACCCAGCCAACTGGCATGATGACAGTTGAAATCACCACATATGAGGAAGAGAGAGTTGGGATGAGTAGATAGAAGTTGGTCCATATCATCAGACAGCGAGATGTAGATGGAGTCATCACTGTTTGGTGGACGGTACAACACACATATGAACAAGAGGTGGGAGCGAAGGGGAAGCCGTAGCCAGAGGTATTCCTGGGGGTGAGGTGGAGAGAGTGCAGTGCAGGGCGAGTGAGGAAGAGAGTTTTTGATAAAGATAGCAACCCCGCCTCCAGGACGAGGCTCAGGTCTATCATACCGGAGGAGGGAGTAGCCCGGGAGAGATACTATGGAATCAGAGACATCATAAAGGAGGAAAGTTTCTGTTAAGCAGATCACGTCTGGTTTGACAGAAGCAACCTGTATGGAGAGATCAGTTAAGTTTGAACGAAGGCCCCGGATGTTTGAGGTCCATACCGTTAATGAAGAGGAAGGGGGAGCATCAGATACAGAACAGGGGGGAGGAGGGGTAGGGTAAGATGTGGAAGAGGTGGAAGAGGTAGGGAGAGCTGTTGAAGGTGTGTCAGAGATTTCAGAATAGCTCGGAGAAAGGGAAGGATGGGGCGGACAAAAGGTTTGATGGTGATTGGGTGAGCCACAATGAGGTGTTATTTGAGGAGGGGGAAGAGCGAGGCAGAAGGTTGGGGGAGATGGAGGTGAGAGTTTGAAGGGGGAAGAAGCAGGGAGGACGCTTTGAGGAGGGGGAGTGAGAGGGGGGAAATTGAGAAGCAATGAGGGTGGGGAGATTTGAAGGGGAGGAGTGAGGGGGGAGTTTGGGAGGGAAGGGACAAGGGGAGGGATTTGAAAGGGATGGGATATGGGGGAGATTTGGAGGGGAGGGGTGAGGCAGGAGTCTAGGAGGGGAGGGGCGAGGGGGCGTCTTGGCGGGGAGGGGTGAGGGGGTAGTTTAGGAGGGAGGGGGCAAGGGGGGAGATTTGAAAGGGATGGGTGATGGGGAAGATTTGGAGGGGAGGGGTGATGGGGAAGATTTGGAGGGGAGGGGTGATGGGGAAGATTTGGAGGGGAGGGGTTATGGGGAAGATTTGGAGGGGAGGGGTGAGATTGGATTTTTGAAAGTGTACGATTTATGGGAAACGAACATTTATTGCAAAATGAGTTTCTTGTGACCTTCGAGTTAAAAATACGTTTAAGGACGCTGGATGGAGGATGGAGTGCAGGAGAGTTTCGGGAATGTAGAAAAAAGGCACTATAGGAGATGGATATTTTTTTGGGGATGAATTGATTTGGTGAGCAAGTCGAAAGCAGCCTTTTAAAGAAGAAGAAGAAAAAGGTGTTATAAAATATGACGGAATACATAACTTGAGGGGAAAGTGTAAACATTGAAGGTTAATGAGTGAAAACTATCTCGGGAAATGGGGGAGAAACACGTGGTCGAAGAACGAACGAACGAATAAGAATGAATAAACGAATGAGAACAGAGAAGGAAATGTTTTTTTTTTTTTTGAGTTGAGATTGACAAGGAAGTAGGCTATGGGTGAAAAGACTGGGAATACAGAGAACGAAAGTTATTGGATCACAAACGACGGACCGCTGAGAGAAAAACAAAGCCTCAAGGTTGTACAGTGCACACTGTACAAGGCCTCAAGACACGACACGAATTAACACGATTTTCAATACAGGTATGAAAGATTTGCACCGAAAAATCTTCGTCGGGACACAATATACGTACGACACCATAAATAAATACAGTTTTAACGAAAATACAAATGGGAACAATCACTTAACTTCGATTTCAAATCGTTCGCGACGCGGCAAAGGCCTTGCTCGCGACACGGCAAACAGACGATCAATTTATGAAAGATAAACACCGAGAAACAACCAAAGTTGCACACAATAACTTCACACACCGAAAGATAAATACAGTTTCGACAAAATACAATTGTGAACAGACTTAACTTCGAAAAACGTGGAGACCGTGTGGAGCTTCGAAAATCCCTCCCACCGTCTCCGAGATCTCGCGAGATCCTGTAACTATTTTCTAGGTAACTATTTTCAACGTGTTGAAAGTCTTCCAGACCATTTATTATGACGAAAACACATTGATTTAGAAGTGCCTAATGGAGAGGCAAAATGGGAATGGGAAGCACAAGCTACAGGGACAACACAGAGCATTTCACTTATGACATTACAACACCTTGGCAATAATCACATTACAATAGCTTGGTGATAATCACATCACCATACCTTGATGATGGTTTCATCCCATGTGTCATTAAGATACTGACATCATCTGATGCATGCAGGTGGAGTCCTCCCTGGTGGTTTTCATTACCTGCACATTGCTAAACCTGGCATCAATACCTGCCTGGAGGCACAGATGCATCTCCCTGATTATGTAAGTATTATAATCACCTGCATGCCCACATACACTACTGGTCAAAAGTTTTAGAACACCTCAATTTTTCCAGTTTTTATTGAAATTTACGCAGTTTAATGTCTCAATGTACTCTGAAATTAAGCATAGAACAAATAAACAATTTGAGATAAAAAATAAATCATAGAATCCTTTTGTTTAACAAAATTTAATTTGAATTTTTGACTCAGCAAAGTAGCCAACTTTTGCAGATATAACCGCCGAACACACTCGTGGCTTTCTTTCTGCAATGGAAATCAAATATTGTTCGGGAAGTTCTTCCCAACACTGTTGCAGAAGTTCCCACAAATGTGTTGCACTTGCAGTTTGCTTTGCTTTCACCCTTCTGTCCAGTTCATCCCAAACCAACTCGATGGGGTTTAAGTCTGGAGACTGTGCTGGCCATTCCATGATTTGAAGCCTACCGTCTGGTTCTTTCTGATTCTGTTGTGGCTTTGGGTCTGCCAGACCTCTTCCTGTCAGAGTTTCCTCCAGTTTCCAAGTGCCTTTTGATGGTGTAGGAAACTGTACTCACTGACACCTTGGCTTTCTTTGCAATTTCTCGAAAGGAAAGACCTACACTTTTAAGGGTTATAATGGTCTGTCTGTCTTACTGCTTACCTTTGTACCATTTCAGGTTATTCACTGGACTTGAATTGCTTAAATTTCAATAAAAACTGGAAAAATTGAGGTGTTCTAAAACTTTTGACCGGTAGGTACATGGCCACATATAGGCTCACCTACAGTAGATGCCCATATATAGGCCGCATAGTTCCTTCATGACATGACATGGCATGGTTTTTGGTTTCAAAAAAATCTTTGAGCCTCTTCCAAAATATCATTTGTAACTCAAAAACAGAGAATGCCAGATAAAACAGACAGTTGTAAATGACATGTATCATGATTTCCAGACTATTTTAGTTATCTCCTTCAGTTTCACTCTGGCATGTATGTGAGATGGATGTGTGATTGCTCGTCATGCCCCAACACCTGAAATGGCCATTATTGCCTACTAGCAAAAGTACCCGGCATTGCCGAGCAACGCAGTCACTTTTTGCTGGGAATATGAAGAGAGAGGAGAGAGAGACATGTCCCAAATAATTGACTTGTTTTTTGAAAAAGTGACATTTAGAAAGCTTTACCTTCAACCCTTGTTGTTTAAGTCTGGAAAAAACCTCTTGCAGACGATCCAGGTGCTGGTGTACTGTAGATGAAAAAACCCCCAAAAAAACAACGTCATCAATGTACAACACGACGGATTGGAAATGTTGGTCCTCGAACATGCGCTCCATTAAGCGCTGAAACGTCCCGGACACATTACATAAACCAAATGGCATTCTATTAAACTCAAACAAGCCGAATGGGGTACAGAACGCCGTTTTGGCCCTATCAGCTTCAGCCATCGCCACTTGGTTGTACCCACTAGCTAGATCCAACGTTGAGAACCACGTCGATCCTGTTAATGCATAAAGGGACTCTTCAATTCTCAGAAGTGGATATGCATCCTTCCGGGTCTTAGCATTCAGCTGCCTGTAATCGACACACATACGGAGGCCTCCATCTTTCTTCACCACCAAAACAATCGGGGATGAGTAATGGCTGCTGCTTTCCCTAATTATTTGACTGTCCAGCAACTGTTTGATGTGTGCCCTAACTGCTTCATACTGCGAGGGGGGAATGCGCCGATAACATTGGCGCACAGCACGTCGTCTAAAAGCGGGATCCCATGTGTAATGAGACTGGTACAGTGGTACAGCCTAAATCACCCTCACTTTTAGAAAACAGGGAATGGTATCTACCTAATAGGGACTTAGGCTTGGCAATTTCACTAGGGGTAAGGCCTGGGAAGTCAAGGTGTTCAAGGTCAGCAACATTAGAATCCAGATCAATAGACTGGACAGACACATGGGCCGTACATTCGTGTGTAGTCTTGTCAAGCAAGAGCTCTATGTGAGGGAAGTTACCAGCCTGAATATTTTGACTACTGACCATCTGCACCGTTCCTACCACTCTGGTCAGCAACATTAGAATCCAGATCAACAGACTGGACAGACACATGGGCCGTACATTTGTGTGTAGTCTCGTCAAGCAAGAGCTCTATGTGAGGGAAGTTACCAGCCTGAATATCTTGACCACTGACCATCTGCACCGTTCCTATCACTCTTTGAGGTGTTAGCCACACATTAGACTGGCCTACATTAGCCACAGGGGCATAAAGGGTACCTCTCTGCCTCCATGATTCTATGACACCGTTTGATGACAAAAGTTCAAGGGAAGGGCCACCAGGTGGTGAAGCTGCACAAGGTCAGGGCTTTCAAGTCCACTGATGGGTGCCCTCTTCGCTGCCAATCGCTGTTCTCTACAATCAATAAACCATTATGCTGCTACCATTTCCCATAATCCAATGTATGGCTCTCCAACCAACTCTGAAAAATCCTGCCGACAACGCCAAATGTGGCACCCAGGGGAGTCCAGGGCTCCTGGTAGTTTGTTTACAGACTATATCACTCCCAAATATGGGGTGGGAGACCCTAAATAAGTAATTTTAAGGCAATTCCCCAAAGGTAAGTGTTGAATTAAGTGATCAAAAAGATTTCAAACAAATGGAATTTATTTCAAAGTTTGGTTGGAGAGCACAATACAATACTTTAAGTTTTGACAATATCCCAAAAAGCGAATAGCAGCCAAGTAATAAAAACTATCAAAAGAACAGCAGCTGACAGCACTGAACAAATATCTGTAAAGAAAACATAAAATTACCTTTCTCATACTTAAAAGCATCCCTAAAAGGGTTTAACTTAACCCAACCACCCACCAATATAAATATACAAATCAACTATACACAAAACGCTAATTGTTTACACGACATAAAACAAAATCACACCCTTTTCACAAGCGATCAGGGGATACCCAGAACACGGTGGAAACACCCCACTGTACCTCTGCCGAGACAGTGAACACATAATGCAGTTATCATTTAACAACAGTGTCCGTAATTGATTTATACGTAAAAAGAACAAAATGGCGTTGCATACTCAATGCAAGCCTCCCTTCGTCTGCCGGTTACATGTACACACCCACTGGACAGCCAGGAATTCACTGAGGAGTACAAAAACTCGGAAATACACTTCTTGAGCAGATGCAACCAAGCACAGCACCCTAGCTGGGACAACCAGGAAGTTTTATGGCCGAGGCCTTTTTTATTATAAAAAAAGGTAAAAAAAACACGCTCAAAATACAATCAATAAACCCATCACCATCACCACCACACAAGAACCCAGAAAAATCAAACCATTAATAAACCCATCACCATCACCACCACACAAGAACCCAGAAAAATCAAAAACCAAGAAATCAAAAGCCAGGAAACCAGATATCAAACAATAAATAAAGAGAGAAAGCAAACCAAAAGATCAAGAAAACGCAAGAAAGCAAGGTTCAAAAACCAAAATGAAAATCAAATCAAATTCAATAAACCATAAATCATAAAAACCAAAGTCCATCATCCCTATCCCAAACCCCCAAAAACCCCTCTCCCACCCCAGGCAGCAGACACCTAACTCTAACTAACCAAAGGGGAGGGAGGAAGGAAAGAAGACCCTATCCCCCCTCCCACCCCCCCCCGAAAACAACCAAAGAAGGGACACCTTAAAACAATAAGGGTCAAGGGGCCTTTTTTCCTTTGCATACCGAAATCAACAACCGGCTGCTAACCGCAGCCGGGAACATGCAGCCACAAACACGTTGAGGGCTCGACCCACCGCTGGAAATAATAATGAAAAAAAATAAAAATCAAACCAAGGCAAAATCAAGATAAAACAAAAGGAAACCCAACTGCCCCCACCCTCCCCAGGCCGCGCCCGGGAGGGCCCACCCGGAAGATGCCCCACAAGGAAGGCCCCGGCTCCCTGAGCTGCCCACGAGGCGTGAGTGTCCCAATGAGAATCACCGCCCGACAGGGCCCGCAAGCACACCTGCCGGAGCACCCCCAACCTTTCCAAGCCCGGGCGGCAAGCTCAGTCAGGGACTACGGCTGCACATGACTGTCGCCCGCACATTTGGAAGTAACCTCCCGCCGGACCCCCCCCCCTTCACCACGGAAAAGCCCGGCCGTATTCTCCGCTCCAGGGAGGGCTTTACGACACACCTGACGCATCGTTGCGGCCAGCACCCCGCCCCGTCGCCCGCAGGCTGTCGCCAAGCCTGTACCTTTGGAGGCAGGATTGGGCCCTGCCCCATATCTGCCCAGGATCCAACCATACCCTGGTATAGAAACCTCTGGTTCTCGCTCGCCACAAGACGGTCTTGATTATACAGACCGTTCTCCAGGCCTGCCTCCATTTGCGGACAGGCACTGGTTGTGGTAGGAGCCCGCTAAACGCAAAGACGTCCCGTCTGACCATCACCAGCCAAGGCACATAGCATTCGAGGAGGCCAGCCGCAAGCGACCAGACCCCCTCGGCGACAGGGCAGTCCCAAAGGACATGCCTGACGGTTTCGTCCCCTGTGCATCGGGGTCGGGGACACTGGACCGACACGTTCAGGCCCCTCTGGAACTGAAACACCCGGACCGGAAGACACTCATGGGCGGCTTGCCACGCGACGTCCTTCTGGTCGTTGGCGAGACAGCAAGCCGAAACGTTCTCCCAAACCTTTCTCGCCGTACGTTCTGCGAGAGGCCTTCCGCGAAGGATACGCACCTCCCGCAGCACCTCCCTTGGGCGCAAGTGATCCAGGACCCGCGACAACTGCCAACCGATGGGCCGACAGGTCAACAGGCCCTGCTCCCGGGCGAACCCCTCAAACATCCGGAAATGCCCCGGACACGACCCGGAAAAAGGCCGAGACAGCGGGAGGGACCGCCCTTCCAACCGCGCGACGGACGGCCCCAGAAAGAAAAACAGAAAGTCCTGCGCCAGCCGGCGACCCGGGTCCTCAGACACGAATAACTCCATGAGAGTACACGCAAACGCAGACATACATACAAACACCGGGCAGGGGACACCCTTCCCACCCAAGGACGGGCTCATCTTCACGACCCTCCTACTCCTGCGCTCTGCTCGGGTACCCCAGAAGAAAGTGAAAATTATTCCTTCTAGAGCCCGTCCCACCGCAGGAGGAGGTGGGGAGATTCTCGCCAAATACAACAACTTACCGATCAAAACATTCTTGATAACTAAATTTCGCCCCTCCATGGTTAGGCGACGAGACCGCCAAGAAGCGACCTCCAATTCCAATCCCCCAATGACCGTTCGCCAGTTCTCAGCGGCCACGCCGCCTGGGTCAAAGCAGACCCCGAGGATCTTTAATCGATCTCTCCGCTCCGTGTACGGGCAAGGGGGGCCGGAGCCCGTCCTGTGCCGACCAAAGTGCATGACCTCACTCTTCTGAGGATTGATTTTAGAAGAGGAGGCCAACCCAAAACGCTCGCAGAGACCCACCAGTCTGCACATGGCGACTGCATCGGTGACGAACACCGACACGTCGTCCATGTACAGACTCACCTTTAGGCGCTCCCCATGGGTTCCGGGAATCCACAACCCAGGGAAGGATGGGTCCGCTCGCAGTGCACAAGCAAACGGTTCAATACAAAGGACAAAAAGGACTGGTGACATTGGGCAGCCCTGCCTGACCCCAGAAGCGACTGGGAAGGCTCCCGAGAGGTGTCCGTTGACCAGAACACGGGCTTCAACGTCCCTATACATCAGGTCCACCCAATGCATCAAATTTGGCCCAAAGCCAAAACGGTCCAAAACGGCCATCATGTATTCATGTGACACTCTGTCGAAAGCCTTCTCCTGGTCCAAACTGACTATGCTCAGTGGGAGGCCTCTCTCCTCCGCTAGCTGGATCGCCTCTCGAACCAGGCCCAGGCTGTCGGACACTCTGCGTCCCGGAACAGCACAAGTCTGGTCCGGGTGCACGAGGTCCACCATGACACCGTGCACCCTCTTAGACAGCACCTTTGTTAGTATTTTGTAGTCGACATTCAACAAAGTGATCGGGCGCCAGTTGGACAGATCCTCCCGATCACCCTTCTTGTGCACGAGGTTTACGACGCCCCGGCGCATCGAATCTGGAAGCCTCGCAGAGGTGGCTAGCTCCCTCACTACCTGCAGATAGTCCTCGCCAAGGACGTGCCAAAGGCGGCGATAAAACTCCACGGGCAGGCCGTCGTCACCCGGGGTTTTATTCGCGGCCAAATCCCTAACAGCGGAGGTCAATTCCTCCAGGCTCACCGGCTCCTCCAATCGCTCCCGCTGTTCGGGGCTCAAAAGATTCCTCAGATGGCCGAGAACGTCGGCCATCTGGATTTGGTCAACCGGTCGTTTTTCAAAAAGCCTGGAGTAATAGTCCTCCACTGCTTCGGTAATTTGGTCCGGATCCGAAACACGGCCTCCCCCCACATTAACCTGGGCCAAACCGCCCCTCCGCCTGGCACATCGTTGAAAGAAGAATCTGGTACACCTTTCGTTCCACTCCAATGCCTGCACCTTGCTCCGGAAGATGACGGCCCTCGCCCTGGCTTCGAGGAGGCTAAAAATCCTCCCCTTCACCCGGCGGATTTTCTCTGACACGTCCCTCCCTTCGCAAAGTTTCTTATGCAGGCGCTGGAGGTACGCCTGCATGCGCTTCAAACGCTCTCGTTTCCCCGCGGCCCTCATTCGCCCGGCCGTTCGGAAAAACCCTATGGTCCTACGTTTCACCTCCTCCCACCAGGCTGCCGAGGTAGGGAAGAGGCACCTGACCGTTTCCCACTCCCTATACTTCCGAACGTAGGCACGCACTAAACTGTCATCCTGCAAAAGGTGACAGTTAAGCTTCCAGAGTCCAAAACACCGGGGACGCACCCCATTTAATTCAATACCCAGAGACAAACGACAGTGATCTGAAAATGCCACCGCGTGAAGTACCAGGTCCGGGTCGCCAAAATTTGGTGTCAAAAGAATGTAATCAATCCTAGCCCGACTGGTACCAGCCGCATCGGTCCGGGTGACCTCATTCCTTTCCGCACCCGTGTCCCTCAACCTAAAATCCTGAACAAGCCCTTTAAGGGCCCGCGCCGATGACTCCAGGGGCAACCTGTCCAAACTTATATTAAAATCTCCCCCGACGATCACGGGGCCAGAGGTGGAGAGGAGGGGCCCCAACTGGCGCAGGAGCTCCACTCTTTCTCCCACCGTCGTTGGAGCGTACACATTGACCAAGGTCAGTGGGGTCGAGGAAACCACCACCCTGAGCACGGCCAATCGCCCCGGGATAATTTCTTCTAAACTAAGGACCTCGACATTCGGGCTCTTAATAAGGAACCCTAATCCTGCCGCCCTGTTAGTGTAGCTGCCGGACCAATACGACTCTCCGTACCGCCAATTTGCACGGAGGTATCCATACTCACCGTGCGGTATATGGCATTCCTGCAACAGGCAGACATCCCATTCAAAATTGCGCAGTTCTTCAAAAATAGCGATCCTCCGGACCGTGGTACGGACTCCCCGTACATTTAAACTCGTTAGTTTAAAGCTCATAGGTGTTAGTGTATTAATCACCAACACTAGTGCAAACCACGAAAGGGGAGTCATAGGACTTATGAAGCTCCTCCCTCCTTGCCAAGACGCGACGAGCTACCATTCTTCCTCCCCCTGCGGTTCTTCCCGCAGCCGGGAGCCACGAGGGTGCCCGGGAGCCAGTCCCCATCTATGCAAACATTCTCCCCGGGTAGCAGGGAGAGGTCCTCCTGCTCGGGGGTCAAATAAATTACCCCCCCTCGCCCGCCACCCGGGGAAGAAAGCCACCAGTCCTCCGCGAGCAAACCCTCCTTGAGGCCCATGGCCACAGCTGCCCCCGGAGGAGGGGTGAGGTCAACGGGTGGGGAACGACTCACGGGGGAACGGGAACGTGAGCGTTCAGGGGAAGACGGCATTTGGGGCCTCCCCCGGAGACCTGCTGCGGCCAACCCCGACTGCGCCCCACCCCTACCACGAGCAGGCGATCCCCCAGGCCTGGATGGGTCGCTTGATGCACGGGGGGCTCTGCGCCCCACAGGGGTTTTCTTCTTTGATGTTCTTGTGTTCTTTCCCTGTGGGGCTTTGCCCAGAGGAGCTTTTCCTTTGTCCTGGCCCCTCCTCCGACGCTTCTTTTCGGTCCATTCTCCCGGGTCACTTTGCTCATAGCCGGAGGAGGAGCCATCACTTCCAGCCTCCGGCAGCGGGGTTTCTGGCACCGAGGATGTTTCTTCTGGCACCGAGGATGTTTCTTCTGACCCCGCCACCGGAGCCACCATTCCTCATGCATCCTCCCCTCCCACCGCAGTGGGCCCGACACCCGGCGAAGCCACATCCAGGTCCTGATCTAACCCTCCCTCTTCCATGTTCTCCTTTCCCTCCACCTCCCTCCCTTTACTTTCTACGGGGCGGGGGGCTGACACACACACAAACACATTAGTCCCCCCCCCCCGACCCCAGATGCAATACCCTCCCCTGTCCCTTGGGCAAACCCCTCCCCCACCCCTTGGGCAACCCCCTTCCCCACCCCTTGGGCAACCCCCTCTCCCACCCCTTGGGCAACCCCCTCCCCCACCCCTTGGGCAACCCCCTCCCCAGCCCCTTGGACAACCCCCTCCCCAGCCCCTTGGGCAACCCCCTCCCCCACCCCTTGGGCAACCCCCTCCCCCACCCCTTGGGCAACCCCCTCCCCCACCCCTTGGGCAACCCTTTCCCCTATCCCTTGGGCAACCCCCTCCCCAGCCCCTTGGGCAACCCCCTCCCCAGCCCCTTGGGCAACCCCCTCCCCAGCCCCTTGGGCAACCCCCTCCCCAGCCCCTTGGGCAACCCCCTCCCCAGCCCCTGGGGCAAACCCCTCCCTCACCCCTTGGGCAACCCCCTCCCCTGCCCCTTGAGCAACCCCCTCCCCCACCCCTTGGGCAACACCCCCCCCAGTCCCTGGAGGCACACCGTCCCCTTTTCCTGTCCCTGGGGGCACACCGTCCCCTGTCCCTTGGGCAACACCCCCACTCCCGCCCGCAGCAGCACGCATCTTGCTCGCGTAACTCTGCGGGCAGGAGCGGAAAGTGTGCCCCGGCGCACCACAGAGGTTGCACCGCACCGCTTGGGTGCAGCGCTCCCTCAAATGTCCCAACTCGCCACACTGGGTGCAGATACTCGCTGTACACCCAGTAATCAAGTGGCCAAGTTGACCGCATCGGCGGCACAATTTCGGCTGTCCCGCGTAAAAGACTTGGCCTCGGTCCATCCCAACCATTATTCCATTAGGGATATGGGTGGCCGTGCCGTCCTGCCTCGTCCGCAGCTTTACCCGGAACTGCCGAGAACCGGTCCAAATACCGAGGCTGTTCCGGACGAGCCGTACTGGGCCTCGGATGTCCGCGTATCGACTGAGACAAACCTTGACATCATAGTCACTCACGCCTTCATTGTACAGGTGGACGGTCACGACTCTCTCCTGTGTTTCTGAGAGAGCCTCGACCGCCCAGTCTGCCAGTTTCCCAGCAGACCGAGCGGTAGCCCACCGGCGCCAGAACTCGGCAAGTCCCTGCCCTGTTTGGAAGGACACGTCGAAGCCACGGGCGAGGGAGATCAGGCAGAAAAAGTCAACAGCCTTGAACCCCAGCACACCCAACAATACATCTATACCAAATCTATCTCCGGCCGGCACCCTGCAATCCACATTAACCAACCGAAACCGGACACAATTATGGCGCCTGCTCGCCATGCCGGGGTTCTAGGAGGGGCGGAGGACAACACTCGGGGTGGGGGGAGGGGGGGAGGGAGGGACGGGAGACGGAGGGGGGCACAAGACTCCCCCCTGTCTGGTGGGCAACGCCCCCCAAACAGGAGGAAGATGGGGGAAAGCAGGGAGGGAAAAGACGAACGAAAATGCAGGACAAACAAGCAATAATCAAAGCAATAATCAAAGCAATAAGTAAATAATAAGAAATGCAAACACAGTAAAATACAGGAAACGAAAACACCGGCAGAGAAACAAAACTCGTTCACTCGTGACGGCGCCTCGCATCCGGAAACAAGCACAGCTGCGACAACCAGGAAGTTTTATGGCCGAGGCCTTTTTTATTATAAAGAAAGGTAAAAAAAAACACGCTCAAAATACAATCAATAAACCCATCACCATCACCACCACACAAGAACCCAGAAAAATCAAACCATTAATAAACCCATCACCATCACCACCACACAAGAACCCAGAAAAATCAAAAACCAAGAAATCAAAAGCCAGGAAACCAGATATCAAACAATAAATAAAGAGAGAAAGCAAACCAAAAGATCAAGAAAACGCAAGAAAGCAAGGTTCAAAAACCAAAATGAAAATCAAATCAAATTCAATAAACCATAAAAACCAAAGTCCGTCATCCCTATCCCAAACCCCCAAAAACCCCTCTCCCACCCCAGGCAGCAGACACCTAACTCTAACTAACCAAAGGGGAGGGAGAAAGGAAAGAAGACCCTATCCCCCCTCCCACCCCCCCGAAAACAACCAAAGAAGGGACACCTTAAAACAATAAGGGTCAAGGGGCCTTTTTTCCTTTGCATACCGAAATCAACAACCGGCTGCTAACCGCAGCCGGGAACATGCAGCCACAAACACGTTGAGGGCTCGACCCACCGCTGGAAATAATAATGAAAGAAAATAAAAATCAAACCAAGGCAAAATCAAGATAAAACAAAAGGAAACCCAACTGCCCCCACCCTCCCCAGGCCGCGCCCGGGAGGGCCCACCCGGAAGATGCCCCACAAGGAAGGCCCCGGCTCCCTGAGCTGCCCACGAGGCGTGAGTGTCCCAATGAGAATCACCGCCCGACAGGGCCCGCAAGCACACCTGCCGGAGCACCCCCAACCTTTCCAAGCCCGGGCGGCAAGCTCGGTCAGGGACTACGGCTGCACATGACTGTCGCCCGCACATTTGGAAGTAACCTCCCGCGGGACCCCCCCCCCCTTCACCACGGAAAAGCCCGGCCGTATTCTCCGCTCCAGGGAGGGCTTTACGACACACCTGACGCATCGTTGCGGCCAGCACCCCGCCCCGTCGCCCGCAGGCTGTCGCCAAGCCTGTACCTTTGGAGGCAGGATTGGGCCATGCCCCATATCTGCCCAGGATCCAACCATACCCTGGTATAGAAACCTCTGGTTCTCGCTCGCCACAAGACGGTCTTGATTATACAGACCGTTCTCCAGGCCTGCCTCCATTTGCGGACAGGCACTGGTTGTGGTAGGAGCCCGCTAAACGCAAAGACGTCCCGTCTGACCATCACCAGCCAAGGCACATAGCATTCGAGGAGGCCAGCCGCAAGCGACCAGACCCCCTCGGCGACAGGGCAGTCCCAAAGGACATGCCTGACGGTTTCGTCCCCTGTGCATCGGGGTCGGGGACACTGGACCGATACGTTCAGGCCCCTCTGGAACTGAAACACCCGGACCGGAAGACACTCATGGGCGGCTTGCCACGCGACGTCCTTCTGGTCGTTGGCGAGACAGCAAGCCGAAACGTTCTCCCAAACCTTTCTCGCCGTACGTTCTGCGAGAGGCCTTCCGCGAAGGATACGCACCTCCCGCAGCACCTCCCTTGGGCGCAAGTGATCCAGGACCCGCGACAACTGCCAACCGATGGGCCGACAGGTCAACAGGCCCTGCTCCCGGGCGAACCCCTCAAACATCCGGAAATGCCCCGGACACGACCCGGAAAAAGGCCGAGACAGCGGGAGGGACCGCCCTTCCAACCGCGCGACGGACGGCCCCAGAAAGAAAAACAGAAAGTCCCGCGCCAGCCGGCGACCCGGGTCCTCAGACACGAATAACTCCATGAGAGTACACGCAAACGCAGACATACATACAAACACCGGGCAGGGGACACCCTTCCCACCCAAGGACGGGCTCATCTTCACGACCCTCCTACTCCTGCGCTCTGCTCGGGTACCCCAGAAGAAAGTGAAAATTATTCCTTCTAGAGCCCGTCCCACCGCAGGAGGAGGTGGGGAGATTCTCGCCAAATACAACAACTTACCGATCAAAACATTCTTGATAACTAAATTTCGCCCCTCCATGGTTAGGCGACGAGACCGCCAAGAAGCGACCTCCAATTCCAATCCCCCAATGACCGTTCGCCAGTTCTCAGCGGCCACGCCGCCTGGGTCAAAGCAGACCCCGAGGATCTTTAATCGATCTCTCCGCTCCGTGTACGGGCAAGGGGGGCCGGACCCCGTCCTGTGCCGACCAAAGTGCATGACCTCACTCTTCTGAGGATTGATTTTAGAAGAGGAGGCCAACCCAAAACGCTCGCAGAGACCCACCAGTCTGCACATGGCGACTGCATCGGTGACGAACACCGACACGTCGTCCATGTACAGACTCACCTTTAGGCGCTCCCCATGGGTTCCGGGAATCCACAACCCAGGGAAGGATGGGTCCGCTCGCAGTGCACAAGCAAACGGTTCAATACAAAGGACAAAAAGGACTGGTGACATTGGGCAGCCCTGCCTGACCCCAGAAGCGACTGGGAAGGCTCCCGAGAGGTGTCCGTTGACCAGAACACGGGCTTCAACGTCCCTATACATCAGGTCCACCCAATGCATCAAATTTGGCCCAAAGCCAAAACGGTCCAAAACGGCCATCATGTATTCATGTGACACTCTGTCGAAAGCCTTCTCCTGGTCCAAACTGACTATGCTCAGTGGGAGGCCTCTCTCCTCCGCTAGCTGGATCGCCTCTCGAACCAGGCCCAGGCTGTCGGACACTCTGCGTCCCGGAACAGCACAAGTCTGGTCCGGGTGCACGAGGTCCACCATGACACCGTGCACCCTCTTAGACAGCACCTTTGTTAGTATTTTGTAGTCGACATTCAACAAAGTGATCGGGCGCCAGTTGGACAGATCCTCCCGATCACCCTTCTTGTGCACGAGGTTTACGACGCCCCGGCGCATCGAATCTGGAAGCCTCGCAGAGGTGGCTAGCTCCCTCACTACCTGCAGATAGTCCTCGCCAAGGACGTGCCAAAGGCGGCGATAAAACTCCACGGGCAGGCCGTCGTCACCCGGGGTTTTATTCGCGGCCAAATCCCTAACAGCGGAGGTCAATTCCTCCAGGCTCACCGGCTCCTCCAATCGCTCCCGCTGTTCGGGGCTCAAAAGATTCCTCAGATGGCCGAGAACGTCGGCCATCTGGATTTGGTCAACCGGTCGTTTTTCAAAAAGCCTGGAGTAATAGTCCTCCACTGCTTCGGTAATTTGGTCCGGATCCGAAACACGGCCTCCCCCCACATTAACCTGGGCCAAACCGCCCCTCCGCCTGGCACATCGTTGAAAGAAGAATCTGGTACACCTTTCGTTCCGCTCCAATGCCTGCACCTTGCTCCGGAAGATGACGGCCCTCGCCCTGGCTTCGAGGAGGCTAAAAATCCTCCCCTTCACCCGGCGGATTTTCTCTGACACGTCCCTCCCTTCGCAAAGTTTCTTATGCAGGCGCTGGAGGTACGCCTGCATGCGCTTCAAACGCTCTCGTTTCCCCGCGGCCCTCATTCGCCCGGCCGTTCGGAAAAACCCTATGGTCCTACGTTTCACCTCCTCCCACCAGGCTGCCGAGGTAGGGAAGAGGCACCTGACCGTTTCCCACTCCCTATACTTCCGAACGTAGGCACGCACTAAACTGTCATCCTGCAAAAGGTGACAGTTAAGCTTCCAGAGTCCAAAACACCGGGGACGCACCCCATTTAATTCAATACCCAGAGACAAACGACAGTGATCTGAAAATGCCACCGCGTGAAGTACCAGGTCCGGGTCGCCAAAATTTGGTGTCAAAAGAATGTAATCAATCCTAGCCCGACTGGTACCAGCCGCATCGGTCCGGGTGACCTCATTCCTTTCCGCACCCGTGTCCCTCAACCTAAAATCCTGAACAAGCCCTTTAAGGGCCCGCGCCGATGACTCCAGGGGCAACCTGTCCAAACTTATATTAAAATCTCCCCCGACGATCACGGGGCCTGAGGTGGAGAGGAGGGGCCCCAACTGGCGCAGGAGCTCCACTCTTTCTCCCACCGTCGTTGGAGCGTACACATTGACCAAGGTCAGTGGGGTCGAGGAAACCACCACCCTGAGCACGGCCAATCGCCCCGGGATAATTTCTTCTAAACTAAGGACCTCGACATTCGGGCTCTTAATAAGGAACCCTAATCCTGCCGCCCTATTAGTGTAGCTGCCGGACCAATACGACTCTCCGTACCGCCAATTTGCACGGAGGTATCCATACTCACCGTGCGGAATATGGCATTCCTGCAACAGGCAGACATCCCATTCAAAATTGCGCAGTTCTTCAAAAATAGCGATCCTCCGGACCGTGGTACGGACTCCCCGTACATTTAAACTCGTTAGTTTAAAGCTCATAGGTGTTAGTGTATTAATCACCAACACTAGTGCAAACCACGAAAGGGGAGTCATAGGACTTATGAAGCTCCTCCCTCCTTGCCAAGACGCGACGAGCTACCATTCTTCCTCCCCCTGCGGTTCTTCCCGCAGCCGGGAGCCACGAGGGTGCCCGGGAGCCAGTCCCCATCTATGCAGACATTCTCCCCGGGTAGCAGGGAGAGGTCCTCCTGCTCGGGGGTCAAATAAATTACCCCCCCTCGCCCGCCACCCGGGGAAGAAAGCCACCAGTCCTCCTCGAGCAAACCCTCCTTGAGGCCCATGGCCACAGCTGCCCCCGGAGGAGGGGTGAGGTCAACGGGTGGGGAACGACTCACGGGGGAACGGGAACGTGAGCGTTCAGGGGAAGACGGCATTTGGGGCCTCCCCCGGAGACCTGCTGCGGCCAACCCCGACTGCGCCCCACCCCTACCACGAGCAGGCGATCCCCCAGGCCTGGATGGGTCGCTTGATGCACGGGGGGCTCTGCGCCCCACAGGGGTTTTCTTCTTTGATGTTCTTGTGTTCTTTCCCTGTGGGGCTTTACCCAGAGGAGCTTTTCCTTTGTCCTGGCCCCTCCTCCGACGCTTCTTCTCGGTCCAATGACCCGGGTCACTATGCTCATAGCCGGAGGAGGAGCCATCACTTCCAGCCTCCGGCAGCGGGGTTTCTGGCACCGAGGATGTTTCTTCTGACCCCGCCACCGGAGCCACCATTCCTCGTGCATCCTCCCCTCCCACCGCAGTGGGCCCGACACCCGGCGAAGCCACATCCAGGTCCTGATCTAACCCTCCCTCCTCCATGTTCTCCTTTCCCTCCACCTCCCTCCCTTTACTTTCTACGGGGCGGGGGGCTGACACACACACAAACACATTAGTCCCCCCCCCCCGACCCCAGATGCAATACCCTCCCCTGTCCCTTGGGCAAACCCCTCCCCCACCCCTTGGGCAACCCCCTCCCCAGCCCCTTGGACAACCCCCTCCCCAGCCCCTTGGACAACCCCCTCCCCAGCCCCTTGGACAACCCCCTCCCCAGCCCCTTGGACAACCCCCTCCCCAGCCCCTTGGACAACCCCCTCCCCAGCCCCTTGGACAACCCCCCCCCCCAGCCCCTTGGACAACCCCCTCCCCCTCCCCAGCCCCTTGGACAACCCCCTCCCCAGCCCCTTGGGCAACCCCCTCCCCCACCCCTTGGGCAACCCCCTCCCCCACCCCTTGGGCAACCCCCTCCCCCACCCCTTGGGCAACCCCTTCCCCCATCCCTTGGGCAACCCCCTCCCCAGCCCCTTGGGCAACCCCCTCCCCCACCCCTTGGGCAACCCCCTCCCCCACCCCTTGAGCAACCCCCTCCCCCACCCCTTGGGCAACACCCCCCCCAGTCCCTGGAGGCACACCGTCCCCTTTTCCTGTCCCTGGAGGCACACCGTCCCCTTTTCCTGTCCCTGGGGGCACACCGTCCCCTGTCCCTTGGGCAACACCCCCACTCCCGCCCGCAGCAGCACGCATCTTGCTCGCGTAACTCTGCGGGCAGGAGCGGAAAGTGTGCCCCGGCGCACCACAGAGGTTGCACCGCACCGCTTGGGTGCAGCGCTCCCTCAAATGTCCCAACTCGCCACACTGGGTGCAGATACTCGCTGTACACCCAGTAATCAAGTGGCCAAGTTGACCGCATCGGCGGCACAATTTCGGCTGTCCCGCGTAAAAGACTTGGCCTCGGTCCATCCCAACCATTATTCCATTAGGGATATGGGTGGCCGTGCCGTCCTGCCTCGTCCGCAGCTTTACCCGGAACTGCCGAGAACCGGTCCAAATACCGAGGCTGTTCCGGACGAGCCGTACTGGGCCTCGGATGTCCGCGTATCGACTGAGACAAACCTTGACATCATAGTCACTCACGCCTTCGTTGTACAGGTGGACGGTCACGACTCTCTCCTGTGTTTCTGAGAGAGCCTCGACCGCCCAGTCTGCCAGTTTCCCAGCAGACCGAGCGGTAGCCCACCGGCGCCAGAACTCGGCAAGTCCCTGCCCTGTTTGGAAGGACACGTCGAAGCCACGGGCGAGGGAGATCAGGCAGAAAAAGTCAACAGCCTTGAACCCCAGCACACCCAACAATACATCTTTCCCGAATCTATCTCCAGCCGGCACACTGCAATCCACATCAATCAACCGAAACCGGACACAATTATGGCGCCTGCTCGCCATGCCGGGGTTCTAGGAGGGGCGGAGGACAACACTCGGGGTGGGGGGAGGGGGGGAGGGAGGGACGGGAGACGGAGGGGGGCACAAGACTCCCCCCTGTCTGGTGGGCAACGCCCCCCAAACAGGAGGAAGATGGGGGAAAGCAGGGAGGGAAAAGACGAACGAAAATGCAGGACAAACAAGCAATAATCAAAGCAATAATCAAAGCAATAAGTAAATAATAAGAAATGCAAACACAGTAAAATACAGGAAACGAAAACACCGGCAGAGAAACAAAACTCGTTCACTCGTGACGGCGCCTCGCATCCGGAAACAAGCACAGCTGCGACAACCAGGAAGTTTTATGGCCGAGGCCTTTTTTATTATAAAGAAAGGTAAAAAAAAACACGCTCAAAATACAATCAATAAACCCATCACCATCACCACCACACAAGAACCCAGAAAAATCAAACCATTAATAAACCCATCACCATCACCATCACACAAGAACCCAGAAAAATCAAAAACCAAGAAATCAAAAGCCAGGAAACCAGATATCAAACAATAAATAAAGAGAGAAAGCAAACCAAAAGATCAAGAAAACGCAAGAAAGCAAGGTTCAAAAACCAAAATGAAAATCAAATCAAATTCAATAAACCATAAAAACCAAAGTCCGTCATCCCTATCCCAAACCCCCAAAAACCCCTCTCCCACCCCAGGCAGCAGACACCTAACTCTAACTAACCAAAGGGGAGGGAGAAAGGAAAGAAGACCCTATCCCCCCTCCCACCCCCCCGAAAACAACCAAAGAAGGGACACCTTAAAACAATAAGGGTCAAGGGGCCTTTTTTCCTTTGCATACCGAAATCAACAACCGGCTGCTAACCGCAGCCGGGAACATGCAGCCACAAACACGTTGAGGGCTCGACCCACCGCTGGAAATAATAATGAAAGAAAATAAAAATCAAACCAAGGCAAAATCAAGATAAAACAAAAGGAAACCCAACTGCCCCCACCCTCCCCAGGCCGCGCCCGGGAGGGCCCACCCGGAAGATGCCCCACAAGGAAGGCCCCGGCTCCCTGAGCTGCCCACGAGGCGTGAGTGTCCCAATGAGAATCACCGCCCGACAGGGCCCGCAAGCACACCTGCCGGAGCACCCCCAACCTTTCCAAGCCCGGGCGGCAAGCTCGGTCAGGGACTACGGCTGCACATGACTGTCGCCCGCACATTTGGAAGTAACCTCCCGCGGGACCCCCCCCCCTTCACCACGGAAAAGCCCGGCCGTATTCTCCGCTCCAGGGAGGGCTTTACGACACACCTGACGCATCGTTGCGGCCAGCACCCCGCCCCGTCGCCCGCAGGCTGTCGCCAAGCCTGTACCTTTGGAGGCAGGATTGGGCCATGCCCCATATCTGCCCAGGATCCAACCATACCCTGGTATAGAAACCTCTGGTTCTCGCTCGCCACAAGACGGTCTTGATTATACAGACCGTTCTCCAGGCCTGCCTCCATTTGCGGACAGGCACTGGTTGTGGTAGGAGCCCGCTAAACGCAAAGACGTCCCGTCTGACCATCACCAGCCAAGGCACATAGCATTCGAGGAGGCCAGCCGCAAGCGACCAGACCCCCTCGGCGACAGGGCAGTCCCAAAGGACATGCCTGACGGTTTCGTCCCCTGTGCATCGGGGTCGGGGACACTGGACCGACACGTTCAGGCCCCTCTGGAACTGAAACACCCGGACCGGAAGACACTCATGGGCGGCTTGCCACGCGACGTCCTTCTGGTCGTTGGCGAGACAGCAAGCCGAAACGTTCTCCCAAACCTTTCTCGCCGTACGTTCTGCGAGAGGCCTTCCGCGAAGGATACGCACCTCCCGCAGCACCTCCCTTGGGCGCAAGTGATCCAGGACCCGCGACAACTGCCAACCGATGGGCCGACAGGTCAACAGGCCCTGCTCCCGGGCGAACCCCTCAAACATCCGGAAATGCCCCGGACCCGACCCGGAAAAAGGCCGAGACAGCGGGAGGGACCGCCCTTCCAACCGCGCGACGGACGGCCCCAGAAAGAAAAACAGAAAGTCCCGCGCCAGCCGGCGACCCGGGTCCTCAGACACGAATAACTCCATGAGAGTACACGCAAACGCAGACATACATACAAACACCGGGCAGGGGACACCCTTCCCACCCAAGGACGGGCTCATCTTCACGACCCTCCTACTCCTGCGCTCTGCTCGGGTACCCCAGAAGAAAGTGAAAATTATTCCTTCTAGAGCCCGTCCCACCGCAGGAGGAGGTGGGGAGATTCTCGCCAAATACAACAACTTACCGATCAAAACATTCTTGATAACTAAATTTCGCCCCTCCATGGTTAGGCGACGAGACCGCCAAGAAGCGACCTCCAATTCCAATCCCCCAATGACCGTTCGCCAGTTCTCAGCGGCCACGCCGCCTGGGTCAAAGCAGACCCCGAGGATCTTTAATCGATCTCTCCGCTCCGTGTACGGGCAAGGGGGGCCGGAGCCCGTCCTGTGCCGACCAAAGTGCATGACCTCACTCTTCTGAGGATTGATTTTAGAAGAGGAGGCCAACCCAAAACGCTCGCAGAGACCCACCAGTCTGCACATGGCGACTGCATCGGTGACGAACACCGACACGTCGTCCATGTACAGACTCACCTTTAGGCGCTCCCCATGGGTTCCGGGAATCCACAACCCAGGGAAGGATGGGTCCGCTCGCAGTGCACAAGCAAACGGTTCAATACAAAGGACAAAAAGGACTGGTGACATTGGGCAGCCCTGCCTGACCCCAGAAGCGACTGGGAAGGCTCCCGAGAGGTGTCCGTTGACCAGAACACGGGCTTCAACGTCCCTATACATCAGGTCCACCCAATGCATCAAATTTGGCCCAAAGCCAAAACGGTCCAAAACGGCCATCATGTATTCATGTGACACTCTGTCGAAAGCCTTCTCCTGGTCCAAACTGACTATGCTCAGTGGGAGGCCTCTCTCCTCCGCTAGCTGGATCGCCTCTCGAACCAGGCCCAGGCTGTCGGACACTCTGCGTCCCGGAACAGCACAAGTCTGGTCCGGGTGCACGAGGTCCACCATGACACCGTGCACCCTCTTAGACAGCACCTTTGTTAGTATTTTGTAGTCGACATTCAACAAAGTGATCGGGCGCCAGTTGGACAGATCCTCCCGATCACCCTTCTTGTGCACGAGGTTTACGACGCCCGCATCGAATCTGGAAGCCTCGCAGAGGTGGCTACCTCCCTCACTACCTGCAGATAGTCCTCGCCAAGGACGTGCCAAAGGCGGCGATAAAACTCCACGGGCAGGCCGTCGTCACCCGGGGTTTTATTCGCGGCCAAATCCCTAACAGCGGAGGTCAATTCCTCCAGGCTCACCGGCTCCTCCAATCGCTCCCGCTGTTCGGGGCTCAAAAGATTCCTCAGATGGCCGAGAACGTCGGCCATCTGGATTTGGTCAACCGGTCGTTTTTCAAAAAGCCTGGAGTAATAGTCCTCCACTGCTTCGGTAATTTGGTCCGGATCCGAAACACGGCCTCCCCCCACATTAACCTGGGCCAAACCGCCCCTCCGCCTGGCACATCGTTGAAAGAAGAATCTGGTACACCTTTCGTTCCACTCCAATGCCTGCACCCTGCTCCGGAAGATGACGGCCCTCGCCCTGGCTTCGAGGAGGCTAAAAATCCTCCCCTTCACCCGGCGGATTTTCTCTGACACGTCCCTCCCTTCGCAAAGTTTCTTATGCAGGCGCTGGAGGTACGCCTGCATGCGCTTCAAACGCTCTCGTTTCCCCGCGGCCCTCATTCGCCCGGCCGTTCGGAAAAACCCTATGGTCCTACGTTTCACCTCCTCCCACCAGGCTGCCGAGGTAGGGAAGAGGCACCTGACCGTTTCCCACTCCCTATACTTCCGAACGTAGGCACGCACTAAACTGTCATCCTGCAAAAGGTGACAGTTAAGCTTCCAGAGTCCAAAACACCGGGGACGCACCCCATTTAATTCAATACCCAGAGACAAACGACAGTGATCTGAAAATGCCACCGCGTGAAGTACCAGGTCCGGGTCGCCAAAATTTGGTGTCAAAAGAATGTAATCAATCCTAGCCCGACTGGTACCAGCCGCATCGGTCCGGGTGACCTCATTCCTTTCCGCACCCGTGTCCCTCAACCTAAAATCCTGAACAAGCCCTTTAAGGGCCCGCGCCGATGACTCCAGGGGCAACCTGTCCAAACTTATATTAAAATCTCCCCCGACGATCACGGGGCCAGAGGTGGAGAGGAGGGGCCCCAACTGGCGCAGGAGCTCCACTCTTTCTCCCACCGTCGTTGGAGCGTACACATTGACCAAGGTCAGTGGGGTCGAGGAAACCACCACCCTGAGCACGGCCAATCGCCCCGGGATAATTTCTTCTAAACTAAGGACCTCGACATTCGGGCTCTTAATAAGGAACCCTAATCCTGCCGCCCTGTTAATGTAGCTGCCGGACCAATACGACTCTCCGTACCGCCAATTTGCACGGAGGTATCCATACTCACCGTGCGGAATATGGCATTCCTGCAACAGGCAGACATCCCATTCAAAATTGCGCAGTTCTTCAAAAATAGCGATCCTCCGGACCGTGGTATGGACTCCCCGTACATTTAAACTCGTTAGTTTAAAGCTCATAGGTGTTAGTGTATTAATCACCAACCCTAGTGCAAACCACGAAAGGGGAGTCATAGGACTTATGAAGCTCCTCCCTCCTTGCCAAGACGCGACGAGCTACCATTCTTCCTCCCCCTGCGGTTCTTCCCGCAGCCGGGAGCCACGAGGGTGCCCGGGAGCCAGTCCCCATCTATGCAGACATTCTCCCCGGGTAGCAGGGAGAGGTCCTCCTGCTCGGGGGTCAAATAAATTACCCCCCCTCGCCCGCCACCCGGGGAAGAAAGCCACCAGTCCTCCGCGAGCAAACCCTCCTTGAGGCCCATGGCCACAGCTGCCCCCGGAGGAGGGGTGAGGTCAACGGGTGGGGAACGACTCACGGGGGAACGGGAACGTGAGCGTTCAGGGGAAGACGGCATTTGGGGCCTCCCCCGGAGACCTGCTGCGGCCAACCCCGACTGCGCCCCACCCCTACCACGAGCAGGCGATCCCCCAGGCCTGGATGGGTCGCTTGATGCACGGGGGGCTCTGCGCCCCACAGGGGTTTTCTTCTTTGATGTTCTTGTGTTCTTCCCCTGTGGGGCTTTGCCCAGAGGAGCTTTTCCTTTGTCCTGGCCCCTCCTCCGACGCTTCTTCTCGGTCCATTCTCCCGGGTCACTTTGCTCATAGCCGGAGGAGGAGCCATCACTTCCAGCCTCCGGCAGCGGGGTTTCTGGCACCGAGGATGTTTCTTCTGGCACCGAGGATGTTTCTTCTGACCCCGCCACCGGAGCCACCATTCCTCGTGCATCCTCCCCTCCCACCGCAGTGGGCCCGACACCCGGCGAAGCCACATCCAGGTCCTGATCTAACCCTCCCTCTTCCATGTTCTCCTTTCCCTCCACCTCCCTCCCTTTACTTTCTACGGGGCGGGGGGCTGACACACACACAAACACATTAGTCCCCCCCCCCCGACCCCAGATGCAATACCCTCCCCTGTCCCTTGGGCAAACCCCTCCCCCACCCCTTGGGCAACCCCCTCCCCAGCCCCTTGGACAACCCCCTCCCCAGCCCCTTGGACAACCCCCTCCCCAGCCCCTTGGACAACCCCCTCCCCAGCCCCTTGGACAACCCCCTCCCCAGCCCCTTGGACAACCCCCTCCCCAGCCCCTTGGACAACCCCCTCCCCAGCCCCTTGGACAACCCCTTCCCCAGCCCCTTGGACAACCCCTTCCCCAGCCCCTTGGACAACCCCCTCCCCAGCCCCTGGGGCAAACCCCTCCCCCACCCCTTGGGCAACCCCCTCCCCCACCCCTTGGGCAACACCCCCCCCAGTCCCTGGAGGCACACCGTCCCCTTTTCCTGTCCCTGGAGGCACACCGTCCCCTTTTCCTGTCCCTGGGGGCACACCGTCCCCTGTCCCTTGGGCAACACCCCCACTCCCGCCCGCAGCAGCACGCATCTTGCTCGCGTAACTCTGCGGGCAGGAGCGGAAAGTGTGCCCCGGCGCACCACAGAGGTTGCACCGCACCGCTTGGGTGCAGCGCTCCCTCAAATGTCCCAACTCGCCACACTGGGTGCAGATACTTGCTGTACACCCAGTAATCAAGTGGCCAAGTTGACCGCATCGGCGGCACAATTTCGGCTGTCCCGCGTAAAAGACTTGGCCTCGGTCCATCCCAACCATTATTCCATTAGGGATATGGGTGGCCGTGCCGTCCTGCCTCGTCCGCAGCTTTACCCGGAACTGCCGAGAACCGGTCCAAATGCCGAGGCTGTTCCGGACGAGCCGTACTGGGCCTCGGATGTCCGCGTATCGACTGAGCCAAACCTTGACATCATAGTCACTCACGCCTTCGTTGTACAGGTGGACGGTCACGACTCTCTCCTGTGTTTCTGAGAGAGCCTCGACCGCCCAGTCTGCCAGTTTCCCAGCAGACCGAGCGGTAGCCCACCGGCGCCAGAACTCGGCAAGTCCCTGCCCTGTTTGGAAGGACACGTCGAAGCCACGGGCGAGGGAGATCAGGCAGAAAAAGTCAACAGCCTTGAACCCCAGCACACCCAACAATACATCTCTACCAAATCTATCTCCGGCCGGCACACTGCAAGCCACATCAATCAACCGAAACCGGACACAATTATGGCGCCTGCTCGCCATGCCGGGGTTCTAGGAGGGGCGGAGGACAACACTCGGGGTGGGGGGGAGGGAGGGAGGGAGGGACGGGAGACGAAGGGGGGCACAAGACTCCCCCCTGTCTGGTGGGCAACGCCCCCCAAACAGGAGGAAGATGGGGGAAAGCAGGGAGGGAAAAAGACGAACGAAAATGCAGGACAAACAAGCAATAATCAAAGCAATAATCAAAGCAATAAGTAAATAATAAGAAATGCAAACACAGTAAAATACAGGAAACGAAAACACCGGCAGAGAAACAAAACTCGTTCACTCGTGACGGCGCCTCGCATCCGGAAACAAGCACAGCTGCGACAACCAGGAATTTTATGGCCGAGGCCTTTTTTATTATAAAAAAAGGTAAAAAAAACACGCTCAAAATACAATCAATAAATCCATCACCATCACCACCACACAAGAACCCAGAAAAATCAAACCATTAATAAACCCATCACCATCACCACCACACAAGAACCCAGAAAAATCAAAAACCAAGAAATCAAAAGCCAGGAAACCAGATATCAAACAATAAATAAAGAGAGAAAGCAAACCAAAAGATCAAGAAAACGCAAGAAAGCAAGGTTCAAAAACCAAAATGAAAATCAAATCAAATTCAATAAACCATAAATCATAAAAACCAAAGTCCGTCATCCCTATCCCAAACCCCCAAAAACCCCTCTCCCACCCCAGGCAGCAGACACCTAACTCTAACTAACCAAAGGGGAGGGAGAAAGGAAAGAAGACCCTATCCCCCCTCCCACCCCCCCGAAAACAACCAAAGAAGGGACACCTTAAAACAATAAGGGTCAAGGGGCCTTTTTTCCTTTGCATACCGAAATCAACAACCGGCTGCTAACCGCAGCCGGGAACATGCAGCCACAAACACGTTGAGGGCTCGACCCACCGCTGGAAATAATAATGAAAGAAAATAAAAATCAAACCAAGGCAAAATCAAGATAAAACAAAAGGAAACCCAACTGCCCCCACCCTCCCCAGGCCGCGCCCGGGAGGGCCCACCCGGAAGATGCCCCACAAGGAAGGCCCCGGCTCCCTGAGCTGCCCACGAGGCGTGAGTGTCCCAATGAGAATCACCGCCCGACAGGGCCCGCAAGCACACCTGCCGGAGCACCCCCAACCTTTCCAAGCCCGGGCGGCAAGCTCGGTCAGGGACTACGGCTGCACATGACTGTCGCCCGCACATTTGGAAGTAACCTCCCGCGGGACCCCCCCCTTCACCACGGAAAAGCCCGGCCGTATTCTCCGCTCCAGGGAGGGCTTTACGACACACCTGACGCATCGTTGCGGCCAGCACCCCGCCCCGTCGCCCGCAGGCTGTCGCCAAGCCTGTACCTTTGGAGGCAGGATTGGGCCATGCCCCATATCTGCCCAGGATCCAACCATACCCTGGTATAGAAACCTCTGGTTCTCGCTCGCCACAAGACGGTCTTGATTATACAGACCGTTCTCCAGGCCTGCCTCCATTTGCGGACAGGCACTGGTTGTGGTAGGAGCCCGCTAAACGCAAAGACGTCCCGTCTGACCATCACCAGCCAAGGCACATAGCATTCGAGGAGGCCAGCCGCAAGCGACCAGACCCCCTCGGCGACAGGGCAGTCCCAAAGGACATGCCTGACGGTTTCGTCCCCTGTGCATCGGGGTCGGGGACACTGGACCGACACGTTCAGGCCCCTCTGGAACTGAAACACCCGGACCGGAAGACACTCATGGGCGGCTTGCCACGCGACGTCCTTCTGGTCGTTGGCGAGACAGCAAGCCGAAACGTTCTCCCAAACCTTTCTCGCCGTACGTTCTGCGAGAGGCCTTCCGCGAAGGATACGCACCTCCCGCAGCACCTCCCTTGGGCGCAAGTGATCCAGGACCCGCGACAACTGCCAACCGATGGGCCGACAGGTCAACAGGCCCTGCTCCCGGGCGAACCCCTCAAACATCCGGAAATGCCCCGGACACGACCCGGAAAAAGGCCGAGACAGCGGGAGGGACCGCCCTTCCAACCGCGCGACGGACGGCCCCAGAAAGAAAAACAGAAAATCCCGCGCCAGCCGGCGACCCGGGTCCTCAGACACGAATAACTCCATGAGAGTACACGCAAACGCAGACATACATACAAACACCGGGCAGGGGACACCCTTCCCACCCAAGGACGGGCTCATCTTCACGACCCTCCTACTCCTGCGCTCTGCTCGGGTACCCCAGAAGAAAGTGAAAATTATTCCTTCTAGAGCCCGTCCCACCGCAGGAGGAGGTGGGGAGATTCTCGCCAAATACAACAACTTACCGATCAAAACATTCTTGATAACTAAATTTTGCCCCTCCATGGTTAGGCGACGAGACCGCCAAGAAGCGACCTCCAATTCCAATCCCCCAATGACCGTTCGCCAGTTCTCAGCGGCCACGCCGCCTGGGTCAAAGCAGACCCCGAGGATCTTTAATCGATCTCTCCGCTCCGTGTACGGGCAAGGGGGGCCGGAGCCCGTCCTGTGCCGACCAAAGTGCATGACCTCACTCTTCTGAGGATTGATTTTAGAAGAGGAGGCCAACCCAAAACGCTCGCAGAGACCCACCAGTCTGCACATGGCGACTGCATCGGTGACGAACACCGACACGTCGTCCATGTACAGACTCACCTTTAGGCGCTCCCCATGGGTTCCGGGAATCCACAACCCAGGGAAGGATGGGTCCGCTCGCAGTGCACAAGCAAACGGTTCAATACAAAGGACAAAAAGGACTGGTGACATTGGGCAGCCCTGCCTGACCCCAGAAGCGACTGGGAAGGCTCCCGAGAGGTGTCCGTTGACCAGAACACGGGCTTCAACGTCCCTATACATCAGGTCCACCCAATGCATCAAATTTGGCCCAAAGCCAAAACGGTCCAAAACGGCCATCATGTATTCATGTGACACTCTGTCGAAAGCCTTCTCCTGGTCCAAACTGACTATGCTCAGTGGGAGGCCTCTCTCCTCCGCTAGCTGGATCGCCTCTCGAACCAGGCCCAGGCTGTCGGACACTCTGCGTCCCGGAACAGCACAAGTCTGGTCCGGGTGCACGAGGTCCACCATGACACCGTGCACCCTCTTAGACAGCACCTTTGTTAGTATTTTGTAGTCGACATTCAACAAAGTGATCGGGCGCCAGTTGGACAGATCCTCCCGATCACCCTTCTTGTGCACGAGGTTTACGACGCCCCGGCGCATCGAATCTGGAAGCCTCGCAGAGGTGGCTAGCTCCCTCACTACCTGCAGATAGTCCTCGCCAAGGACGTGCCAAAGGCGGCGATAAAACTCCACGGGCAGGCCGTCGTCACCCGGGGTTTTATTCGCGGCCAAATCCCTAACAGCGGAGGTCAATTCCTCCAGGCTCACCGGCTCCTCCAATCGCTCCCGCTGTTCGGGGCTCAAAAGATTCCTCAGATGGCCGAGAACGTCGGCCATCTGGATTTGGTCAACCGGTCGTTTTTCAAAAAGCCTGGAGTAATAGTCCTCCACTGCTTCGGTAATTTGGTCCGGATCCGAAACACGGCCTCCCCCCACATTAACCTGGGCCAAACCGCCCCTCCACCTGGCACATCGTTGAAAGAAGAATCTGGTACACCTTTCGTTCCACTCCAATGCCTGCACCCTGCTCCGGAAGATGACGGCCCTCGCCCTGGCTTCGAGGAGGCTAAAAATCCTCCCCTTCACCCGGCGGATTTTCTCTGACACGTCCCTCCCTTCGCAAAGTTTCTTATGCAGGCGCTGGAGGTACGCCTGCATGCGCTTCAAACGCTCTCGTTTCCCCGCGGCCCTCATTCGCCCGGCCGTTCGGAAAAACCCTATGGTCCTACGTTTCACCTCCTCCCACCAGGCTGCCGAGGTAGGGAAGAGGCACCTGACCGGAAGTATAGGGAGTGGGAAACGAACGTAGGCACGCACTAAACTGTCATCCTGCAAAAGGTGACAGTTAAGCTTCCAGAGTCCAAAACACCGGGGACGCACCCCATTTAATTCAATACCCAGAGACAAACGACAGTGATCTGAAAATGCCACCGCGTGAAGTACCAGGTCCGGGTCGCCAAAATTTGGTGTCAAAAGAATGTAATCAATCCTAGCCCGACTGGTACCAGCCGCATCGGTCCGGGTGACCTCATTCCTTTCCGCACCCGTGTCCCTCAACCTAAAATCCTGAACAAGCCCTTTAAGGGCCCGCGCCGATGACTCCAGGGGCAACCTGTCCAAACTTATATTAAAATCTCCCCCGACGATCACGGGGCCAGAGGTGGAGAGGAGGGGCCCCAACTGGCGCAGGAGCTCCACTCTTTCTCCCACCGTCGTTGGAGCGTACACATTGACCAAGGTCAGTGGGGTCGAGGAAACCACCACCCTGAGCACGGCCAATCGCCCCGGGATAATTTCTTCTAAACTAAGGACCTCGACATTCGGGCTCTTAATAAGGAACCCTAATCCTGCCGCCCTGTTAGTGTAGCTGCCGGACCAATACGACTCTCCGTACCGCCAATTTGCACGGAGGTATCCATACTCACCGTGCGGAATATGGCATTCCTGCAACAGGCAGACATCCCATTCAAAATTGCGCAGTTCTTCAAAAATAGCGATCCTCCGGACCGTGGTACGGACTCCCCGTACATTTAAACTCGTTAGTTTAAAGCTCATAGGTGTTAGCGTATTAATCACCAACACTAGTGCAAACCACGAAAGGGGAGTCATAGGACTTATGAAGCTCCTCCCTCCTTGCCAAGACGCGACGAGCTACCATTCTTCCTCCCCCTGCGGTTCTTCCCGCAGCCGGGAGCCACGAGGGTGCCCGGGAGCCAGTCCCCATCTATGCAGACATTCTCCCCGGGTAGCAGGGAGAGGTCCTCCTGCTCGGGGGTCAAATAAATTACCCCCCCTCGCCCGCCACCCGGGGAAGAAAGCCACCAGTCCTCCGCGAGCAAACCCTCCTTGAGGCCCATGGCCACAGCTGCCCCCGGAGGAGGGGTGAGGTCAACGGGTGGGGAACGACTCACGGGGGAACAGGAACGTGAGCGTTCAGGGGAAGACGGCATTTGGGGCCTCCCCCGGAGACCTGCTGCGGCCAACCCCGACTGCGCCCCACCCCTACCACGAGCAGGCGATCCCCCAGGCCTGGATGGGTCGCTTGATGCACGGGGGGCTCTGCGCCCCACAGGGGTTTTCTTCTTTGATGTTCTTGTGTTCTTCCCCTGTGGGGCTTTGCCCAGAGGAGCTTTTCCTTTGTCCTGGCCCCTCCTCCGACGCTTCTTCTCGGTCCATTCTCCCGGGTCACTTTGCTCATAGCCGGAGGAGGAGCCATCACTTCCAGCCTCCGGCAGCGGGGTTTCTGGCACCGAGGATGTTTCTTCTGGCACCCAGGATGTTTCTTCTGACCCCGCCACCGGAGCCACCATTCCTCGTGCATCCTCCCCTCCCACCGCAGTGGGCCCGACACCCGGCGAAGCCACATCCAGGTCCTGATCTAACCCTCCCTCTTCCATGTTCTCCTTTCCCTCCACCTCCCTCCCTTTACTTTCTACGGGGCGGGGGGCTGACACACACACAAACACATTAGTCCCCCCCCCCCCCGACCCCAGATGCAATACCCTCCCCTGTCCCTTGGGCAAACCCCTCCCCCACCCCTTGGGCAACCCCCTCCCCAGCCCCTTGGACAACCCCCTCCCCAGCCCCTTGGACAACCCCCTCCCCAGCCCCTTGGACAACCCCCTCCCCAGCCCCTTGGACAACCCCCTCCCCAGCCCCTTGGACAACCCCCTCCCCAGCCCCTTGGACAACCCCTTCCCCAGCCCCTTGGACAACCCCCTCCCCAGCCCCTTGGACAACCCCCTCCCCAGCCCTTTGGACAACCCCTTCCCCAGCCCCTTGGACAACCCCCTCCCCAGCCCCTGGGGCAAACCCCTCCCCCACCCCTTGGGCAACCCCCTCCCCCACCCCTTGGGCAACACCCCCCCCAGTCCCTGGAGGCACACCGTCCCCTTTTCCTGTCCCTGGAGGCACACCGTCCCCTTTTCCTGTCCCTGGAGGCACACCGTCCCCTTTTCCTGTCCCTGGGGGCACACCGTCCCCTGTCCCTTGGGCAACACCCCCACTCCCGCCCGCAGCAGCACGCATCTTGCTCGCGTAACTCTGCGGGCAGGAGCGGAAAGTGTGCCCCGGCGCACCACAGAGGTTGCACCGCACCGCTTGGGTGCAGCGCTCCCTCAAATGTCCCAACTCGCCACACTGGGTGCAGATACTTGCTGTACACCCAGTAATCAAGTGGCCAAGTTGACCGCATCGGCGGCACAATTTCGGCTGTCCCGCGTAAAAGACTTGGCCTCGGTCCATCCCAACCATTATTCCATTAGGGATATGGGTGGCCGTGCCGTCCTGCCTCGTCCGCAGCTTTACCCGGAACTGCCGAGAACCGGTCCAAATGCCGAGGCTGTTCCGGACGAGCCGTACTGGGCCTCGGATGTCCGCGTATCGACTGAGCCAAACCTTGACATCATAGTCACTCACGCCTTCGTTGTACAGGTGGACGGTCACGACTCTCTCCTGTGTTTCTGAGAGAGCCTCGACCGCCCAGTCTGCCAGTTTCCCAGCAGACCGAGCGGTAGCCCACCGGCGCCAGAACTCGGCAAGTCCCTGCCCTGTTTGGAAGGACACGTCGAAGCCACGAGCGAGGGAGATCAGGCAGAAAAAGTCAACAGCCTTGAACCCCAGCACACCCAACAATACATCTTTCCCGAATCTATCTCCAGCCGGCACACTGCAATCCACATCAATCAACCGAAACCGGACACAATTATGGCGCCTGCTCGCCATGCCGGGGTTCTAGGAGGGGCGGAGGACAACACTCGGGGTGGGGGGAGGGGGGGGGAGGGAGGGACGGGAGACGAAGGGGGGCACAAGACTCCCCCCTGTCTGGTGGGCAACGCCCCCCAAACAGGAGGAAGATGGGGGAAAGCAGGGAGGGAAAAGACGAACGAAAATGCAGGACAAACAAGCAATAAATCAAAGCAATAATCAAAGCAATAAGTAAATAATAAGAAATGCAAACACAGTAAAATACAGGAAACGAAAACACCGGCAGAGAAACAAAACTCGTTCACTCGTGACGGCGCCTCGCATCCGGAAACAAGCACAGCTGCGACAACCAGGAATTTTATGGCCGAGGCCTTTTTTATTATAAAAAAAGGTAAAAAAAAACACGCTCAAAATACAATCAATAAATCCATCACCATCACCACCACACAAGAACCCAGAAAAATCAAACCATTAATAAACCCATCACCATCACCACCACACAAGAACCCAGAAAAATCAAAAACCAAGAAATCAAAAGCCAGGAAACCAGATATCAAACAATAAATAAAGAGAGAAAGCAAACCAAAAGATCAAGAAAACGCAAGAAAGCAAGGTTCAAAAACCAAAATGAAAATCAAATCAAATTCAATAAACCATAAATCATAAAAACCAAAGTCCGTCATCCCTATCCCAAACCCCCAAAAACCCCTCTCCCACCCCAGGCAGCAGACACCTAACTCTAACTAACCAAAGGGGAGGGAGAAAGGAAAGAAGACCCTATCCCCCCTCCCACCCCCCCCGAAAACAACCAAAGAAGGGACACCTTAAAACAATAAGGGTCAAGGGGCCTTTTTTCCTTTGCATACCGAAATCAACAACCGGCTGCTAACCGCAGCCGGGAACATGCAGCCACAAACACGTTGAGGGCTCGACCCACCGCTGGAAATAATAATGAAAGAAAATAAAAATCAAACCAAGGCAAAATCAAGATAAAACAAAAGGAAACCCAACTGCCCCCACCCTCCCCAGGCCGCGCCCGGGAGGGCCCACCCGGAAGATGCCCCACAAGGAAGGCCCCGGCTCCCTGAGCTGCCCACGAGGCGTGAGTGTCCCAATGAGAATCACCGCCCGACAGGGCCCGCAAGCACACCTGCCGGAGCACCCCCAACCTTTCCAAGCCCGGGCGGCAAGCTCGGTCAGGGACTACGGCTGCACATGACTGTCGCCCGCACATTTGGAAGTAACCTCCCGCGGGACCCCCCCCCTTCACCACGGAAAAGCCCGGCCGTATTCTCCGCTCCAGGGAGGGCTTTACGACACACCTGACGCATCGTTGCGGCCAGCACCCCGCCCCGTCGCCCGCAGGCTGTCGCCAAGCCTGTACCTTTGGAGGCAGGATTGGGCCATGCCCCATATCTGCCCAGGATCCAACCATACCCTGGTATAGAAACCTCTGGTTCTCGCTCGCCACAAGACGGTCTTGATTATACAGACCGTTCTCCAGGCCTGCCTCCATTTGCGGACAGGCACTGGTTGTGGTAGGAGCCCGCTAAACGCAAAGACGTCCCGTCTGACCATCACCAGCCAAGGCACATAGCATTCGAGGAGGCCAGCCGCAAGCGACCAGACCCCCTCGGCGACAGGGCAGTCCCAAAGGACATGCCTGACGGTTTCGTCCCCTGTGCATCGGGGTCGGGGACACTGGACCGACACGTTCAGGCCCCTCTGGAACTGAAACACCCGGACCGGAAGACACTCATGGGCGGCTTGCCACGCGACGTCCTTCTGGTCGTTGGCGAGACAGCAAGCCGAAACGTTCGCCCAAACCTTTCTCGCCGTACGTTCTGCGAGAGGCCTTCCGCGAAGGATACGCACCTCCCGCAGCACCTCCCTTGGGCGCAAGTGATCCAGGACCCGCGACAACTGCCAACCGATGGGCCGACAGGTCAACAGGCCCTGCTCCCGGGCGAACCCCTCAAACATCCGGAAATGCCCCGGACACGACCCGGAAAAAGGCCGAGACAGCGGGAGGGACCGCCCTTCCAACCGCGCGACGGACGGCCCCAGAAAGAAAAACAGAAAGTCCCGCGCCAGCCGGCGACCCGGGTCCTCAGACACGAATAACTCCATGAGAGTACACGCAAACGCAGACATACATACAAACACCGGGCAGGGGACACCCTTCCCACCCAAGGACGGGCTCATCTTCACGACCCTCCTACTCCTGCGCTCTGCTCGGGTACCCCAGAAGAAAGTGAAAATTATTCCTTCTAGAGCCCGTCCCACCGCAGGAGGAGGTGGGGAGATTCTCGCCAAATACAACAACTTACCGATCAAAACATTCTTGATAACTAAATTTCGCCCCTCCATGGTTAGGCGACGAGACCGCCAAGAAGCGACCTCCAATTCCAATCCCCCAATGACCGTTCGCCAGTTCTCAGCGGCCACGCCGCCTGGGTCAAAGCAGACCCCGAGGATCTTTAATCGATCTCTCCGCTCCGTGTACGGGCAAGGGGGGCCGGAGCCCGTCCTGTGCCGACCAAAGTGCATGACCTCACTCTTCTGAGGATTGATTTTAGAAGAGGAGGCCAACCCAAAACGCTCGCAGAGACCCACCAGTCTGCACATGGCGACTGCATCGGTGACGAACACCGACACGTCGTCCATGTACAGACTCACCTTTAGGCGCTCCCCATGGGTTCCGGGAATCCACAACCCAGGGAAGGATGGGTCCGCTCGCAGTGCACAAGCAAACGGTTCAATACAAAGGACAAAAAGGACTGGTGACATTGGGCAGCCCTGCCTGACCCCAGAAGCGACTGGGAAGGCTCCCGAGAGGTGTCCGTTGACCAGAACACGGGCTTCAACGTCCCTATACATCAGGTCCACCCAATGCATCAAATTTGGCCCAAAGCCAAAACGGTCCAAAACGGCCATCATGTATTCATGTGACACTCTGTCGAAAGCCTTCTCCTGGTCCAAACTGACTATGCTCAGTGGGAGGCCTCTCTCCTCCGCTAGCTGGATCGCCTCTCGAACCAGGCCCAGGCTGTCGGACACTCTGCGTCCCGGAACAGCACAAGTCTGGTCCGGGTGCACGAGGTCCACCATGACACCGTGCACCCTCTTAGACAGCACCTTTGTTAGTATTTTGTAGTCGACATTCAACAAAGTGATCGGGCGCCAGTTGGACAGATCCTCCCGATCACCCTTCTTGTGCACGAGGTTTACGACGCCCCGGCGCATCGAATCTGGAAGCCTCGCAGAGGTGGCTAGCTCCCTCACTACCTGCAGATAGTCCTCGCCAAGGACGTGCCAAAGGCGGCGATAAAACTCCACGGGCAGGCCGTCGTCACCCGGGGTTTTATTCGCGGCCAAATCCCTAACAGCGGAGGTCAATTCCTCCAGGCTCACCGGCTCCTCCAATCGCTCCCGCTGTTCGGGGCTCAAAAGATTCCTCAGATGGCCGAGAACGTCGGCCATCTGGATTTGGTCAACCGGTCGTTTTTCAAAAAGCCTGGAGTAATAGTCCTCCACTGCTTCGGTAATTTGGTCCGGATCCGAAACACGGCCTCCCCCCACATTAACCTGGGCCAAACCGCCCCTCCGCCTGGCACATCGTTGAAAGAAGAATCTGGTACACCTTTCGTTCCACTCCAATGCCTGCACCCTGCTCCGGAAGATGACGGCCCTCGCCCTGGCTTCGAGGAGGCTAAAAATCCTCCCCTTCACCCGGCGGATTTTCTCTGACACGTCCCTCCCTTCGCAAAGTTTCTTATGCAGGCGCTGGAGGTACGCCTGCATGCGCTTCAAACGCTCTCGTTTCCCCGCGGCCCTCATTCGCCCGGCCGTTCGGAAAAACCCTATGGTCCTACGTTTCACCTCCTCCCACCAGGCTGCCGAGGTAGGGAAGAGGCACCTGACCGTTTCCCACTCCCTATACTTCCGAACGTAGGCACGCACTAAACTGTCATCCTGCAAAAGGTGACAGTTAAGCTTCCAGAGTCCAAAACACCGGGGACGCACCCCATTTAATTCAATACCCAGAGACAAACGACAGTGATCTGAAAATGCCACCGCGTGAAGTACCAGGTCCGGGTCGCCAAAATTTGGTGTCAAAAGAATGTAATCAATCCTAGCCCGACTGGTACCAGCCGCATCGGTCCGGGTGACCTCATTCCTTTCCGCACCCGTGTCCCTCAACCTAAAATCCTGAACAAGCCCTTTAAGGGCCCGCGCCGATGACTCCAGGGGCAACCTGTCCAAACTTATATTAAAATCTCCCCCGACGATCACGGGGCCAGAGGTGGAGAGGAGGGGCCCCAACTGGCGCAGGAGCTCCACTCTTTCTCCCACCGTCGTTGGAGCGTACACATTGACCAAGGTCAGTGGGGTCGAGGAAACCACCACCCTGAGCACGGCCAATCGCCCCGGGATAATTTCTTCTAAACTAAGGACCTCGACATTCGGGCTCTTAATAAGGAACCCTAATCCTGCCGCCCTGTTAGTGTAGCTGCCGGACCAATACGACTCTCCGTACCGCCAATTTGCACGGAGGTATCCATACTCACCGTGCGGAATATGGCATTCCTGCAACAAGCAGACATCCCATTCAAAATTGCGCAGTTCTTCAAAAATAGCGATCCTCCGGACCGTGGTACGGACTCCCCGTACATTTAAACTCGTTAGTTTAAAGCTCATAGGTGTTAGTGTATTAATCACCAACCCTAGTGCAAACCACGAAAGGGGAGTCATAGGACTTATGAAGCTCCTCCCTCCTTGCCAAGACGCGACGAGCTACCATTCTTCCTCCCCCTGCGGTTCTTCCCGCAGCCGGGAGCCACGAGGGTGCCCGGGAGCCAGTCCCCATCTATGCAGACATTCTCCCCGGGTAGCAGGGAGAGGTCCTCCTGCTCGGGGGTCAAATAAATTACCCCCCCTCGCCCGCCACCCGGGGAAGAAAGCCACCAGTCCTCCGCGAGCAAACCCTCCTTGAGGCCCATGGCCACAGCTGCCCCCGGAGGAGGGGTGAGGTCAACGGGTGGGGAACGACTCACGGGGGAACGGGAACGTGAGCGTTCAGGGGAAGACGGCATTTGGGGCCTCCCCCGGAGACCTGCTGCGGCCAACCCCGACTGCGCCCCACCCCTACCACGAGCAGGCGATCCCCCAGGCCTGGATGGGTCGCTTGATGCACGGGGGGCTCTGCGCCCCACAGGGGTTTTCTTCTTTGATGTTCTTGTGTTCTTCCCCTGTGGGGCTTTGCCCAGAGGAGCTTTTCCTTTGTCCTGGCCCCTCCTCCGACGCTTCTTCTCGGTCCATTCTCCCGGGTCACTTTGCTCATAGCCGGAGGAGGAGCCATCACTTCCAGCCTCCGGCAGCGGGGTTTCTGGCACCGAGGATGTTTCTTCTGGCACCCAGGATGTTTCTTCTGACCCCGCCACCGGAGCCACCATTCCTCGTGCATCCTCCCCTCCCACCGCAGTGGGCCCGACACCCGGCGAAGCCACATCCAGGTCCTGATCTAACCCTCCCTCTTCCATGTTCTCCTTTCCCTCCACCTCCCTCCCTTTACTTTCTACGGGGCGGGGGGCTGACACACACACAAACACATTAGTCCCCCCCCCCCCGACCCCAGATGCAATACCCTCCCCTGTCCCTTGGGCAAACCCCTCCCCCACCCCTTGGGCAACCCCCTCCCCAGCCCCTTGGACAACCCCCTCCCCAGCCCCTTGGACAACCCCCTCCCCAGCCCCTTGGACAACCCCCTCCCCAGCCCCTTGGACAACCCCCTCCCCAGCCCCTTGGACAACCCCCTCCCCAGCCCCTTGGACAACCCCTTCCCCAGCCCCTTGGACAAGCCCCTCCCCAGCCCCTTGGACAACCCCCTCCCCAGCCCTTTGGACAACCCCTTCCCCAGCCCCTTGGACAACCCCCTCCCCAGCCCCTGGGGCAAACCCCTCCCCCACCCCTTGGGCAACCCCCTCCCCCACCCCTTGGGCAACACCCCCCCCAGTCCCTGGAGGCACACCGTCCCCTTTTCCTGTCCCTGGAGGCACACCGTCCCCTTTTCCTGTCCCTGGAGGCACACCGTCCCCTTTTCCTGTCCCTGGGGGCACACCGTCCCCTGTCCCTTGGGCAACACCCCCACTCCCGCCCGCAGCAGCACGCATCTTGCTCGCGTAACTCTGCGGGCAGGAGCGGAAAGTGTGCCCCGGCGCACCACAGAGGTTGCACCGCACCGCTTGGGTGCAGCGCTCCCTCAAATGTCCCAACTCGCCACACTGGGTGCAGATACTTGCTGTACACCCAGTAATCAAGTGGCCAAGTTGACCGCATCGGCGGCACAATTTCGGCTGTCCCGCGTAAAAGACTTGGCCTCGGTCCATCCCAACCATTATTCCATTAGGGATATGGGTGGCCGTGCCGTCCTGCCTCGTCCGCAGCTTTACCCGGAACTGCCGAGAACCGGTCCAAATGCCGAGGCTGTTCCGGACGAGCCGTACTGGGCCTCGGATGTCCGCGTATCGACTGAGCCAAACCTTGACATCATAGTCACTCACGCCTTCGTTGTACAGGTGGACGGTCACGACTCTCTCCTGTGTTTCTGAGAGAGCCTCGACCGCCCAGTCTGCCAGTTTCCCAGCAGACCGAGCGGTAGCCCACCGGCGCCAGAACTCGGCAAGTCCCTGCCCTGTTTGGAAGGACACGTCGAAGCCACGAGCGAGGGAGATCAGGCAGAAAAAGTCAACAGCCTTGAACCCCAGCACACCCAACAATACATCTTTCCCGAATCTATCTCCAGCCGGCACACTGCAATCCACATCAATCAACCGAAACCGGACACAATTATGGCGCCTGCTCGCCATGCCGGGGTTCTAGGAGGGGCGGAGGACAACACTCGGGGTGGGGGGAGGGGGGGGGAGGGAGGGACGGGAGACGAAGGGGGGCACAAGACTCCCCCCTGTCTGGTGGGCAACGCCCCCCAAACAGGAGGAAGATGGGGGAAAGCAGGGAGGGAAAAGACGAACGAAAATGCAGGACAAACAAGCAATAAATCAAAGCAATAATCAAAGCAATAAGTAAATAATAAGAAATGCAAACACAGTAAAATACAGGAAACGAAAACACCGGCAGAGAAACAAAACTCGTTCACTCGTGACGGCGCCTCGCATCCGGAAACAAGCACAGCTGCGACAACCAGGAAGCTATCGCAGAGGACCCCAGCAATAGTGGTCTCCCGATATGCCTGCACGGGTAGCTTATAAAGCAAAAAGGGGCGGAACCAATGTAATTATCTCTGATGGGGACTAATGATTGGTCCCACAGGCTACACTTGTCAACCCTGTCCGGTGGAAAACTCACGGGATGAACACGTGCGTGGCCTGGTAGGGCTGCAGTGTGACAAAGTGCGAAAAGGGCTCTTTGCCTCTCTTGCATTATCATGTTGAAAGGGTGGTGGAGGGAAATGTGGGGGTATGAGAAGGGATGGGTTTGAGGCTCTGAGACCTTAGGTCTTTTTAGGCCTAGGAGTAATTGTAAATTCAGGGGGAACGAGGAAATGCAATAAAACATGGCAAGTTTCATCATGCTGGGGCTGTTTCACAGGGGCAAGAGCTTGTAACAGGCTCGGCCAGTGAAGGTAACTATTTCCGCATGCACATCAACCAATACGGCATGGTGGAGACAATCACCTGCTTGTCTAAGGAGGAACTGCCTGTCGGAAACTTCTTGAGTCTATATGGCTGCCATGAGCGCCTGTTGAATAACCTCTCGTCTCGCTTCCATGAGGGTATCATTCCAGATTTGTACAGGTAAGCGCAACACAAAATACTTTTACATGAGTAAGAATCTATACATAGCATTGCTGGTTGTTCATGTCATTTTAAATTATATAGATCAATTATATAGATGTCCTTTTTAAAATAAGAATTGGATGAGGTCGTTTTGAATAAGAATTGGATGAGGTCATTGTGTTCAATATGAGTATTCAGTTTGACGTCCATTGTGTTTTTCTAGATATGTGATTTTTTGTTCTTGGTTTGACATCAATTTTATGCTATTTATTCTGTATTTTATGTTTGAGGCATTTTTAATTTTGTTTTTATTCTTGTATCATTTGTAAGTTGACTGTAATTCAGCCTATGGCTGTGAAAGTCTTTTTGAAATAAACCGATTATTATTATTATTATTATTATTATTATTATTATTATTATTATTATCCCAAAGCACCATAGTCATAATGATATTCAATGTTGCCCAGTTCCCCATGGCCATTTCACATTTCCCAGACTGTCTCGATTGACCAATTATTTTTCTACCTGTACTTCTTCGACCTCTCTTACCTTCAGATTTTTCAAGCAATCTTGGTGTCTGGCCATCTTTAATGATCGTTTCCAACATCTTAGTCAAGAGCTCAGGAGACTTGCTTCCACCAGACTTGTAAGGCAGTCTACATGATTCTCCTCAAATACCTCATGTGGTCTATCTATATATCTATCTATCTATTTATCGATCCATCTCTCCATCTATCTATTTATCCATCTGTCTATATATTTATCCATCTGTCTATATATTTATCCATCTGTCTATCATCTATTTATCCATCCATTTCTCTATCTATCTATTTATCCATCCATCCATCCACCTGTCTATCAGGATGTGTGGACTCACAGTATTACTTACCAGGTTCTGAGTGGACTCATAGGAGGTTACAGTATTACTTATTAGGTTCTGAGTGGGCTCAGAGGAGGTTACAGTATTACTTACCAGGTTCTGTGTGGACTCATAGGAGGTCACAGTATTACTCACCAGGTTCTGATTGGGCTCGCAGGAGGTCACAGTATTACTTACCAGGTTCTGAGTGGGCTCAGAGGAGGTTACAGTATTACTTACCAGGTTCTGTGTGGACTCATAGGAGGTTACAGTATTACTTACCAGGTTCTGATTGGGCTCACAGGAGGTCACAGTATTACTCACCAGGTTCTGTGTGGACTCAAAGGAGGCCACAATATTAATTACCAGGTTCTGAGTGGCCTCGCAGGAGGTCACAGTATTACTTACCAGGTTCTGAGTGGGCTCGCAGGAGGTCACAGTATTACTTACCAGGTTCTGAGTGGGCTCGCAGGAGGTTACAGTATTACTTACCAGGTTCTGTGTGGACTCATAGGAGGTTACAGTATTACTTACCAGGTTCTGTGTGGACTCATAGGAGGTTACAGTATTACTGTCCAGGTTCTGTGTGGACTCATAGGAGGTTACAGTATTACTTACTAGGTTCCTCGTGGGCTCGCAGGAGGTCACAGTATTACTTACCAGGTCCCAAGTGGGCTCATAGGAGGTTACAGTATTACTTACTAGGTTCCTCATGGGCTCGCAGGAGGTCACAGTATTACTTACCAGGTTCCAAGTGGGCTCGCAGGAGGTTACAGTATTACTTACCAGATTCTGTGTGGACTCATAGGAGGTTACAGTATTACTTACCAGGTTCTGAGTGGACACAAAGGTGATCCCGGGGGAGGAGGCTGTTTCACAGCACCACTTGGTTGTCTGCGACATAAGGGTGAAAGGTGCGAGGAGAGCTCGGCGGGTGAAGTACCAACCGAGAATGAAGGTGTGGAGGTTGAAAGAGGTGACAGTAAGGAAGGCATTAAAAGAGAGGCTGAGTAGGGTAGAGGATGATGTTGTTGAGCTTGAACGTGGTTGGATGTCAATGAAAGATAGTCTGTTGGGAGCCGTTGGTGAGGTATGTGGATGGACAAAAGGACCACCGAGGCACTCGGAAACATGGTGGTGGGATGATGAAGTTGGAAAGAGGATTGACGAGAAGAGGAGGAAGTTCAAGGAGTGGCAGAAGGCGAAGGGTATGGGGGCAGAAAAAGCAGAGCATGAAAGTTATAAGGCAGCCAGGAAGGCTGCAAAGAAAGAGGTAGCAAAGGCGCAGGAGGCATGTAGGAAAATGTTCGGAGAATGCTTGGATTCGGAAGAGGGTCAGAGAGCGGTATTCAGGATTGCAAAGCAGATAGCGAAAGAGAGGTGTGATGTGATGGGGGTGAGTTGCTTGAAGGATGAAGTGGGACAAATCGTTGTGGACCCAGATGGAATTAAAGGAAGAAGGAAAAGATATATGGAAATGCTGTTGAATACAGAGAATGAATGGGATGGCAACATCGAGAGTAACCCAGTTTTAGGACCGGCAGAGAAGATAACTGAGAAGGAAGTTGAGGAAGCGATAAAAGCAATGAAGAGTAGAAAAGCGGGAGGGCCGACGGGAGTTGTGGGAGATATGTTGAAGGCAGCAGGAAGTTAGGGTGTGAAGAGAATGACAGAGATCTGTAATCTGGTGGTGAAAGAAGGCCGCATTCTGGTGGATTGGGAACTGAGTACCCTCGTCCCTCTATACAAGGGGAAAGGTGACCCCCTGGAGTGTGGCTCGTACCGAACGATAAAGTTATTGGAGCATGGAATGAAGGTATTGGAAAGGGTGTTGCAGAGCAGGATAAGGAAGAAGGTGAAGATCGACGAAATGCAGTTTGGATTTAAGCCAGGAAGAGGAACGACAGGCGCGCTCTTTGTTGTGAGGCAGCTGCAGGACAAGTACATGGAGAAGAGGAAGAAGTTGTTTCTTGGGTTTGTTGATCTGGAGAAAGCATTCGATAGGGTTCCACGCGAAGTATTGACATGGGCATTGAGGAAGTTAGAAGTGGAGGAATGGTTGATCAGAGTAGTGATGGCAATGTACAAAAGAGCGCGCACAGCTGTAAGGACGAAGGACGGGAACAGTGGTGAGTTTGAGGTGAAGGTGGGAGTGCATCAGGGGTTGGTACTAAGTCCACTACTATTTGTAGCTGTGATGGAGGTGCTGACCCAGAATGTAAAGGAGGGTTTACTGTGGGAGTTGTTGTATGCAGATGATCTGGTGTTGATTGCGGAAAGTATGGATGGACTGAAGGAAAAGATGAACAAGTGGAAGGAATGTATGGAGACAAAAGGTCTGAATGTGAATATAGGAAAGACGAAGGTGATGGCAAGTGGTAAAGCATGTGGTGAGCTGGAAGGAACTGGGAAGTGGCCATGTGCTGTGTGCAGGAAGGGTGTCAGAGTGAACTCCATTCAATGTACAGTGTGCGCTGAGTGGGTTCATCAAAAATGTAGTGGTCTGAGAGGGTCATTAACCAGTGTGGCAGCTACATTCAAATGTAAGGTGTGCACAGAGGGAGCTGCAGATGGAGGAAATGTTGAGTTGGATCTTGGAGACGGCGTGAAGCTGGAAGGTGTGAAACCATTTTGCTACCTCGGAGACATGCTGAATGGAGAAGGTGGATCAGACTCGGCAACGGTTGCTGGAGTGAGATGTGCATGGAAGAAGTTTCGGGAACTGAGTGGCGTGCTGACGAGGAGGGGAGCGTCGTTGAAGCTGAAGGGAAAGGTGTATGCTGCATGTGTGAGAAGTGTTATGATTTATGGGAGTGAGACATGGGTCATGAATGTAGAGCATCAACGGAGGCTGGAAAGGGTGGAAATGCGAATGGTTCGGTGGATGTGCGGAGTATTGTTGAGAGAGAGCAAGACAAATGATGAATTGTGAAAGATGATTGGAATAGAGCCTGTGCTTGATGCTGTGAAGAGAAACAGGTTGAGATGGTTTGGTCATGTGTTGAGGAAGGATGAAAGTGACTGGTTGAGAAGAGTGATGGAAATGAATGTAGAAGGAAGTAGAGGACGGGGAAGACCGAGAAAGTCTTGGCGAAAGATGGTGGAAGAAGAAATGCGGGCAAGGGGGTTATCAAGGAGAGATGCAGAAAATAGGGCAAAATGGAGAAGATTGTCATGGGGACCGCAAGGCTAACCCCGGCTCTAGCAGGGAAAATGGCCTTAAAATGCATGTTGTTGTTCTTGTTGTGTTCTAAGTGGGCTTGCAGGAGGTCACAGTATTACTTACCAGGTTCTGTGTGGACTCATCGGAGGTCACAATATTACTTACAAGGTTCTGAGTGGCCTCGCAGGAGGTCACAGTATTACTTACCAGGTTCTGAGTGGGCTCGCAGGAGGTTACAGTATTACTTATCAGGTTCTGTGTGGACTCATAGGAGGTCACAATATTACTTATTAGGTTCCGAGTGGCCTCACAGGAGGTCACAGTATTACTTACCAGGTTCTGAGTGGGCTCGCAGGAGGTCACAGTATTACTAACCAGGTTCTGAGTGGACTCATAGGAGGTTACAGTATTACTTACCAGGTTCTGTGTGGACTCATAGGAGGTTACAGTATTACTTACTAGGTTCTGAGTGGGCTCGCAGGAGGTCACAGTATTACTTGCCAGGTTCTGAGTGGGCTCATAAGAGGCTACAGTATTACTTACCAGGTTCTGAGTGGGCTCAGAGGAGGTTACAGTATTACTTACCAGGTTCTGTGTGGACTCATAGGAGGTTACAGTATTCCTTACTAGGTTCCTAGTGGACTCATAGGAGGTTACAGTATTACTTACCAGGTCTTGTGTAGACTCATAGGAGGTCACAGTATTACTTACCAGATTCTGTGTGGACTCATAGGAGGTTACAGTATTACTTACCAGGTTCTGAGTGGGCACAAAGGTGATCCCGGGGGAGGTGGCTGTTTCACAGCACCACTTGGTTGTCTGCGACATAAGGGTGAAAGGTGCGAGGAGAGCTCGGCGGGTGAAGTTCCAACCGAGAATGAAGGTGTGGAGGTTGAAAGAGGTGACAGTAAGGAAGGCATTAAAAGAGAGGCTGAGTAGGGTAGAGGATGATGTTGTTGAGCTTGAACGTGGTTGGATGTCAATGAAAGATAGTCTGTTGGGAGCCGTTGGTGAGGTATGTGGATGGACAAAAGGACCACCGAGGCACTCGGAAACATGGTGGTGGGATGATGAAGTTGGAAAGAGGATTGACGAGAAGAGGAGGAAGTTCAAGGAGTGGCAGAAGGCGAAGGGTATGGGGGCAGAAAAAGCAGAGCATGAAAGTTATAAGGCAGCCAAGAAGGCTGCAAAGAAAGAGGTAGCAAAGGCGCAGGAGGCATGTAGGAAAATGTTCGGAGAACGCTTGGATTCGGAAGAGGGTCAGAGAGCGGTATTCAGGATGGCAAAGCAGAGAGCGAAAGAGAGGTGTGATGTGATGGGGGTGAGTTGCTTGAAGGATGAAGTGGGACAAATCGTTGTGGACCCAGATGGAATTAAAGGAAGATGGAAGTGATATCTGGAAATGCTGTTGAATACAGAGAATGAATGGGATGGCAACATAGAGAGTAACCCAGTTTTAGGACCGGCAGAGAAGATAACTGAGAAGGAAGTTGAGGAAGCGATAAAAGCAATGAAGAGTAGAAAAGCGGGAGGGCCGACGGGAGTTGTGGGAGATATGTTGAAGGCAGCAGGAAGTTGGGGTGTGAAGAGAATGACAGAGATCTGTAATCTGGTGGTGAAAGAAGGCCGCATTCCAGTGGCTTGGGAACTGAGTACCCTCGTCCCTCCATACAAGGGGAAAGGTGACCCTCTGGAGTGTGGCTCGTACCGAGCGATAAAGTTATTGGAGCATGGAATGAAGGTATTGGAAAGGGTGCTGGAGAGGAGGATAAGGAAGAAGGTGAAGATCGACGAAATGCAGTTTGGATTCATGCCAGGAAGAGGAACGACAGGCGCGCTCTTTGTTGTGAGGCAGCTGCAGGACAAGTACATGGAGAAGAGGAAGAAGTTGTTTCTTGGGTTTGTTGATCTGGAGAAAGCACATGGAAAGACCGACCCACAAAGACGTTCGCAGAGACCTCCCCACAGAGACGCCAGTAGAGACCGACCCACAAAAGACGCCAGTAGAGACCTACCCACAGAGACACTGGTAGAGATCGACCCACAAAGACGTTAGTAGAGATCTACCCACAAAAGAAGCTGGTATAGGGACCTACCCACAAAAGACGCTGGTAGAGATCTACCCACAAAAGAAGCTGGTATAGAGACCTACCCACAAAAGACGCTAGTAGAGACCTACCCACAGAGACACTGGTCGAGATCGACCCACAAAGACGTTCGCAGAGACCTCCCCACAGAGACGCCAGTAGAGACCGACCCACAAAAGACGCCAGTAGAGACCTACCCACAGAGACACTGGTAGAGATCGACCCACAAAGACGTTAGTAGAGATCTACCCACAAAAGAAGCTGGTATAGAGACCTACCCACAAAAGACGCTGGTAGAGATCTACCCACAAAAGAAGCTGGTATAGAGACCTACCCACAAAAGACGCTAGTAGAGACCTACCCACAGAGACACTGGTAGAGATCTACCCACAAAATAAGCTGGTATAGAGACCTACCCACAAAAGACGCTGGTAGAGATCTACCCACAAAAGAAGCTGGTATAGAGACCTACCCACAAAAGTCGCTAGTAAAGACCTACCCACAGAGACACTGGTAGAAATCGACCCACAAAGACGTTAGTAGAGATCTACCCACAAAAGAAGCTGGTATAGAGACCTACCCACAAAAGAAGCTGGAATAGAGACCTACCCACAAAAGTCGCTAGTAGAGACCTACCCACAGAGACACTGGTAGAAATCGACCCACAAAGACGTTAGTAGAGATCTACCCACAAAAGAAGCTGGTATAGAGACCTACCCACAAAAGAAGCTGGAATAGAGACCTACCCACAAAAGACGCCAGTAGAGACCTACCCACAGAGACACTGGTAGAAATCGACCCACAAAGACGTTAGTAGAGATCTCCCCACAAAAGAAGCTGGTATAGAGACCTACCCACAAAAGACGCTGGTAGAGATCTACCCACAAAAGAAGCTGGAATAGAGACCTACCCACAAAAGATGCTAGTAGAGACCTACCCACAGAGACACTGGTAGAGATCTACCCACAAAAGACGCTGGTAGAGATCTACCCACAAAAGAAGCTGGTATAGAGACCTACCCACAAAAGACCCTGGTAGAGATCTACCCACAAAAGAAGCTGGTATAGAGACCTACCCACAAAAGTCGCTAGTAAAGACCTACCCACAGAGACACTGGTAGAAATCGACCCACAAAGACGTTAGTAGAGATCTACCCACAAAAGAAGCTGGTATAGAGACCTACCCACAAAAGAAGCTGGAATAGAGACCTACCCACAAAAGACGCCAGTAGAGACCTACCCACAGAGACACTGGTAGAAATCGACCCACAAAGACGTTAGTAGGGATCTACCCACAAAAGAAGCTGGTATAGAGACCTACCCACAAAAGACGCTGGTAGAGATCTACCCACAAAAGAAGCTGGAATAGAGACCTACCCACAAAAGACGCTAGTAGAGACGTACCCACAGAGACACTGGTAGAGATCGACCCACAAAAGACGCTGGTAGAGATCTACCCACAAAAGAAGCTGGTATAGAGACCTACCCACAAAAGACCCTGGTAGAGATATACCCACAAAAGACGCTGGTAGAGGCCAAGCCAAAGAGACTCGTCGCAGTCATTGCTGCAAAATGTGCTTCCACCAAGTACTGACCAAAGGTCTGAATACTTTCACAACCAGAGTTTTGATTTGTACATGTTTTTTTTTCCTGATATTCCTGACATGTGACATCTTTAAACGATAACAGGGTTTAGTTTGATCTCAAGTTGTGCATAAAAAATATATTTTGAAAAATTATTTTTACGTACCTGTAATTCCTCATTCATCTTCGCGTGCATCAAAAGAGAGCTTGTGTTTCAAAATCAACGTTTCGTCACCGAGATGATCATTGCATCACCCTTCTGATTGCTTTTTCCAGTTCGACGATTCCGAGTCCCTGCAAGAGATGGCAGTGCAACTCATTGATGGAGACCTAGTGGCATCCGAGGGCTCACGGGACTTTCTTGAAGCTGCAGCGCAAGAGCTTGGATACAAGAAAGAAATGGATTTCCGAATCTTGACTTTCCTTTCGAACAATAACTACCATCTACCCATGTACGCACAGCCCCCTCTACCCAAAGCACACTCATTGTACAGCCCTCCTTAGCACACTAACTACCATCTACCCATGTACGCACAGCCCTCCTTAGCACACTAACTACCATCTACCTATGTATGTACAGCCCTCCTTAGCACAATAACTACCAGCTACCCATGTATGTACAGCCCTCCGTAGCACAATAACTACCATCTACCCATGTATGCACAGCCCCCTCTACCCAAAGCACACTCATTGTACAGCCCTCCTTCGCACACTAACTACCATCTACCCATGTACGCACAGCCCTCCTTAGCACACTAACTACCCTCTACCCATGTATGTACAGCCCTCCTCAGCACACTAACTACCCTCTACCCATGTATGTACAGCCCTCCTTAGCACAATAACTACCAGCTACCCATGTATGTACAGCCCTCCGTAGCACAATAACTACCATCTACCCATGTATGCACAGCCCTCCTCAGCACACTAACTACCCTCTACCCATGTATGCACAGCCCTCCTCAGCACACTAACTACCCTCTACCCATGTATGTACAGCCCTCCTCAGCACACTAACTACCATCTACCTATGTATGTACAGCCCTCCTTAGCACAATAACTACCAGCTACCCATGTATGTACAGCCCTCCGTAGCACAATAACTACCATCTACCCATGTATGCACAGCCCCCTCTACCCAAAGCACACTCATTGTACAGCCCTCCTTCGCACACTAACTACCATCTACCCATGTACGCACAGCCCTCCTTAGCACACTAACTACCCTCTACCCATGTATGTACAGCCCTCCTCAGCACACTAACTACCCTCTACCCATGTATGCACAGCCCTCTTCAGCACACTAACTACCAGCTACCCATGTATGTACAGCCCTCCTTAGCACAAAAACTACCATCTACCCATGTATGAACAGCCCTCCGTAGCACAATAACTACCAGCTACCCATGTACGCACAGCCCTCCTCAGCACACTAACTACCCTCTACCCATGTATGCACAGCCCTCCTCAGCACACTAACTACCATCTACCCATGTATGACTACCATCTACCCATGTATGACTACCAGCTACCCATGTATGCACAGCCCTCCTCAGCACACTAACTACCAGCTACCCATGTATGCACAGCCCTCCTTAGCACAATAACTACCAGCTACCCATGTATGCACAGCCCTCCTTAGCACACTAACTACCATCTACCCATGTATGACTACCCTCTACCCATGTATGTACAGCCCTCCTTAGCACAATAACTACCATCTACCCATGTATGAACAGCCCTCCGTAGCACAATAACTACCAGCTACCCATGTACGCACAGCCCCCTCTACCCAAAGCACACTCATTGTACAGCCCTCCTTAGCACACTAACTACCATCTACCCATGTACGCACAGCCCTCCTTAGCACACTAACTACCATCTACCCATGTATGTACAGCCCTCCTCAGCACACTAACTACCCTCTACCCATGTACGCACAGCCCTCCTCAGCACACTAACTACCATCTACCCATGTATGTACAGCCCTCCTTAGCACAATAACTACCATCTACCCATGTATGAACAGCCCTCCGTAGCACAATAACTACCAGCTACCCATGTACGCACAACCCCCTCTACCCAAAGCACACTCATTGTACAGCCCTCCTTAGCACAATAACTACCATCTACCCATGTATGTACAACCCTCCTTAGCACACTAACTACCATCTACCCATGTATGTACAACCCTCCTTAGCACACTAACTACCATCTACCCATGTATGTACAGCCCTCCTTAGCACAATAACTACCATCTACCCATGTACGCACAGCCCTCCTCAGCACACTAACTACCATCTACCCATGTATGTACAGCCCTCCTCAGCACACTAACTACCCTCTACCCATGTACGCACAGCCCTCCTCAGCACACTAACTACCATCTACCCATGTATGTACAGCCCTCCTTAGCACAATAACTACCATCTACCCATGTATTAACAGCCCTCCGTAGCACAATAACTACCAGCTACCCATGTACGCACAGCCCCCTCTACCCAAAGCACACTCATTGTACAGCCCTCCTTAGCACAATAACTACCATCTACCCATGTATGTACAACCCTCCTTAGCACACTAACTACCAGCTACCCATGTATGTACAGCCCTCCTTAGCACAATAACTACCATCTACCCATGTACGCACAGCCCTCCTCAGCACACTAACTACCATCTACCCATGTATGTACAGCCCTCCTTAGCACACTACCTGCCATCTACCCATGTATGTACAGCCCTCCTTCGCACAATAACTACCAGCTACCCATGTACGTACAGCCCTCCTTAGCACAATAACTACCAGCTACCCATGTATGCACAGCCCTCCTTAGCACAATAACTACCAGCTACCCATGTATGCACAGCCCTCCTTAGCACACTAACTACCATCTACCCATGTATGACTACCATCTACCCATGTATGTACAGCCCTCCTTAGCACAATAACTACCATCTACCCATGTATGAACAGCCCTCCGTAGCACAATAACTACCAGCTACCCATGTACGCACAGCCCACTCTACCCAAAGCACACTCATTGTACAGCCCTCCTTAGCACACTAACTACCAGCTACCCATGTATGCACAGCCCTCCTTAGCACACTAACTACCATCTACCCATGTATGACTACCATCTACCCATGTATGTACAGCCCTCCTCAGCACACTAACTACCATCTACCCATGTATGTACAGCCCTCCTTAGCACAATAACTACCATCTACCCATGTATGTACAGCCCTGCTTAGCACACTAACTACCATCTACCCATGTACGCACAGCCCTCCTTAGCACACTAACTACCATATACCCATGTATGTACAGCCCTCCTTAGCACACTAACTACCAGCTACCCATGTATGTACAGCCCTCCTTAGCACAATAACTACCATCTACCCATGTATGTACAACCCTCCTTAGCATACTAACTACCATCTACCCATGTATGTACAGCCCTCCTTAGCACAATAACTACCATCTACCCATGTATGAACAGCCCTCCTTAGCACACTAACTACCAGCTACCCATGTATGTACAGCCCTCCTTAGCACAATAACTACCATCTACCCATGTATGTACAACCCTCCTTAGCATACTAACTACCATCTACCCATGTATGTACAGCCCTCCTTAGCATACTAACTACCAGCTACCCATGTATGTACAGCCCTCCTTAGCACAATAACTACCATCTACCCATGTATGTACAGCCCTCCTTAGCACAATAACTACTTGGTCTGAACAACTTTATCGATACATAAACATGTTACTGTTGCTGACAAAATGCTCTTTGTTGTTCCATTTTCTCACATTTATATCGTGTTCTCCTATAAGGGTCCAGTGGTACAAACCTTCGTTACAGATATAAGGTCCAGTTGGCCCGGTGTACACGTGGACCTGGTGGGTGTACACGTTGCCAGGTGTTCATGTTTACCGGGTGGGTGTACATGTTGACTAGGTGGATATACATGTGGACTCGGTGGGTGTACATGTTGACTAGGTGGGTGTACAAGTTGACAAGGTGGGTGTACAAGTTGACAAGGTGGGTGTACATGTTGACTAGGTGGGTGTACACGTTGACTAGGTGGGTGTACACGTTGACAAGGTGGGTGTACATATTGACCAGGTGGGTGGAGCCGTTTACCTGGTGGGTGTACACATTGGCCCAATGTACACGTTGACCGGGCGGATATACACGTTGACAAATGGGTGTACACGTTGCCGGGTATACATGTGTACTCGGTGGGTACACACGTTGCTGGGTATACATGTGTACTGGGTGGGTACAAACGTTGCCTGGTATACATGTTTACTGAGTGGGTACACACGTTGACCGGGTGGGTGGAGACGTTTACCTGGTGGGTGTACACATTGGCCCAATGTACACGTTGACTGGGTGGATATACACGTTGACAAATGGGTGTACACGTTGCCGGGAATACATGTGTACTGGGTGGGTACACACGTTGCCGGGTATACATGTGTACTGGGTGGGTACACACGTTGCCTGGTATACATGTTTACTGGGTGGGTACACACGTTGACCCGGTGGGTGTACATATTGACCAGGTGGGTGGAGACGTTTACCTGGTGGGTGTGCACATTGGCCCAATTTACACGTTGACCAGGTGTACACTTTCAGTCGATTTGTAACAGCCATACTGTGTGCACCTACGTCACCACATTTCTACTCCACCACTTGTTTTACTTGCTGAAAGGCACCGGAATTTTGTGGTGTTTGTTATATGGGTTTTATCATCTTGTGAAGAACAACGATTCGTGCATAACATCACCAAATGAGATACTCACCTGAGATATATGTGTCATGGTGTGAATACATTTACAAACTTAGATCATTCATTCCAATCTGGTCTCCTTCATCCAATTAATACAAATCGTCTTCATCATCTGAACACAAACATTGTTTGTAAAACCAGTTATTCTCGAAAATGTCATTGTAGTTGTGAACATAATATGCTCTTTGTTGCTCCTGGAGACGAACAGACCCCTAGGTGTTGCTAAGGTGGGGAGGTGTTTCCTGGGTCACATGACCCAGATATGCATGGCCCAGACGACAGGAATGAAGAACATCTTGGTTTAATTATACTAGTGAGATACCCGTGCTACGCACTGGTGGGAGGCCAGGAGCAAACAGACAATGCAGAAACGGCGAATCCTAAAGCATTAAACCAATAAATTCCACATTCCTGTAGCACCTTCATTCGCACGTCAGACATGGACAGCAAGTTCGTGAAGGACTTCCATGAAAAACGTACCCGTTCGCAAACAAACAGGTACGTTTGTTTGATACCCAGTCAATGGCGAATCTGCATGTGGCGATCCGCGAATTTCACGTTTAGAAAGTAGAAACCACCATGGCATTTCGTCATTCACTTGAACTCGATATATCTCTTTTCATTCCAAACAGCATAACTCCAATCACAAATGAAATAGGGAGGGGATGAGAGGGGGAAAAGGGAGGAGAGGGGGGAGGGGGAGGGATGGGAGGGTGAGAGGGTGGCAGAGAAGGAGAGGTGTAGAGGGGGGAGGGGTAGGGGGAGAGGGAGGGGGAGGGCGGAAAGGAAGGGGTAGGGGGAAAGGGAGGGGCATGGGGGAAAGGGAGGGGGAGGGGAGGGGCAAGGGGAGGGGGAGGGGGAAGGGGTAGGGCAGAAAGGAAGGGGTAGGGGGGAAAGGGAGGGGCATGGGGAAAGGGAGGGGCATGGGGGAAAGGGAGGGGGGAGGGGAAAGGGGAGGGGGGAAGGGGAGAGGGTAGGGTGGAGGGGGAAGGGTAGGGGGAGGGGAGGGGGGAAAGGGAGGGGGAGGGAGGGGAGGGGAGGGATATAGATGGTTACTGGCAATTGATCACATCCACAAATGATGTAATCCACACAATTTGTGTACTTTACATAACGTTAATAGGAATACATGGCCGTGTAGATGGGAAATACAGTTTGTTTGAAATAAATCACAAATATAAGATGAAAGTGAAAAAAACCTATGTGGTGTGAATGGCAATGTTCCTCGCTGAAATGTGAAAAAACTGAATTACGTGCGAACGCATAACTGTGAGATTATGGCGGCAAGGTTGGGACATCACATGATCGCTCTGAGCGAATCAGCGCGCTGCTCTGCCACCAGCTGAGATTCCGTGTATAATGTTCCTCGCTGAAATGCGCTGAGGTAAAAATATGAATAAAAAATTCGATGTATTTTCACTTTTCCGTTTTGGCTAACTTGCTCGCGAACCTGACGAATATCCTGAGTCAGGATCGCTACGTTATGCTAACGCTACGTTAGCTACGCTACGTTACGCTACGTTCGCTACATTATGGCTAAAAATATGGATCTAAATAAAGATGAAAGAAAAAAAAACCGATGTGGTGTGAATGGCAATGTTCCTCGCTGAAATGTGAAAAAACTGAATTACATGCGAACGCATAACTGTGAGATTATGGCGGCAAAGTTGGAACATCACGTGATCGCTCTGAGCGAATCAGCGCGCTGCTCTGCCACCAGCTCAGATTTCGTGTATTATATTCCTTGCTGAAATGCGCTGAGGTAAAAATATGGTAAAAAAATATTATGAAATAATTTTTTTAGGTCGGCCATGTTCTTCCCAGGCTCAATGGCCATGTCTATGCAAATATGAAGCACGTGAGCCTCTCCGTTTAGGAGTCTATCGGTAACATTACACACACACACACACACACACACACACACACACACACACACACACACAAACTGTGTTTTATATATATATAGATTTTACTCCAAGGGGTGCCAGGAATAACCACCCAAAATATCATTGCGATCGGTTGGGCCGTTTTTGCGGTACATTCGAACGAACAGACGGACATTTGGTGAATTATAGTAAGATGATGTCAGGACATGAGTCGTAATTTATTTTCATTAAAGTCACAGATTTCTCAGGTACAGGAAAGCAATTTGGATGTGCAGATACCACGATTTAACCTCAAACGACCGATTTATCCCGCACACCTACATTTGTGGCAATTGGAGAATTCCATTGAATGAATTTAAAGTGAATTTGAGAGATGTTAGATTTGTCAGGAGGTTAGATGATTGGCTGGAGAGCTTTTTAGTGGACCAATTAGCGCCCAGACATAGCACCAATGATGGACCGGAAATGATTAAAATTAATTTTCTCAGCAACTGTCGCAGTTTTTTTTACACAGTTTTCACCAAAGGAGCGCCTCCTCCTGTAGAATTTTTAGTTGTAATTATGACCTCATAGGTCACGTGGTATGGGCGCCATCTTGGAAAAACCAAAAAACTTTGGACCTCAATATCTCAGAAACCTCTCCATGGGGAAAATTGAAACATGGCTCATTGTCAAGTACTCCCCATGGGTCCGCATGATTGCTCCGATCAGTATGAAAACTTTTGAGGGTCATCTCGAGATAATTTGGTCGACATTATGAAATTGATGATATCGTAGGTCACGTGGTTCGGCAGCCATGTTTAGCAGCCACTTTAAAAACCGTATTCTCCAGAACGTCTGACCAGATCGATGCAAAACTTCATGCGCATGGTCTCCTAGCCTTGCAGAATATGGGGTGTCCAATGAATAAATCACAGGTCACATGGTCTGGCAGCCATATTGGATTTAACCTAAAACCTTTAAAAACCTTCTCCAGAACAGCTGGACAGATCTAGGGGAACCTTCCCCTTCACAAACATGTTCCCCATGCCTTGGTTATACCATCCGGTTAACAAATAAATCATAGGTCACATGGTTTGGAAGTCATGATGGATCAAAGGAAAAATATTTCTCTGAAACAGCTAAAGCTATTGAAGCGAAACTTTCGAAATATCATTTAACACCATTGCTGCATATAGTGTGAAAATGATGATGCCATAGGTCACGGTTTAGCAGCCATATTGGATCTAAGCGAAAATCTTTGAAAATGCTCTTCTCTGAAACTGCTTAACCGATCAATGCAAAACTTCAACTAATTGATCAACTACACATGGGAAATATAGTTTGATAAAAGTGACGTCATTGGTCACTGGTCTGGCAGCCATATTGGATCAAATAAATAAAAAAACCTTAAAAACAGAAGAGTTGGCTCACACCAAGTCCTTCTCAAAACTGCATGGGGTAAGTATTCTATGAATTCCATATCGTTGTTGCCCTGATCAGTTCTGGTTGAACAGACCAGCAGCACAAATAGCTGATCAATCTCACAGGAGCGACCCCGAGATCCAGAGATCACAGCAGCGACCCAACAAGATGTTGTGCTCTTGCTTCCATGAAGTCAGGACCATGCAGTCTTCCTTGATATGTGCGGAGCGGCCTGTCAGTGGTTACAGGCGTCGTCAGTGGTGTTGTCGAGTCTATGTTTGTGGGGTAAAAGTTGTGGGTGGTGTTCACAGAGAAGGTGTGAAAGGTGAACGATCAGACCTGCAGAGTAGTTTCTATGTGTCATCGATGGATGGAGGTTTTGTGCCCAAGGTACTATTTGGGCCCAGGTTGTTTATTGCGTTTCTGGTGATGTGGGTGAGGAATTGTAACACTTGTTTTTAACAATCAATTTAGAAATTTTATTCCTCACTTTCTTCCATTGCTCATTTCTTTGACTAAAAAGTTTTTGATGCTTTTTAATGAAACTTTTGATACACTACATGACCAAAAGTATGTGGACACCCGAACATCGAACATCTCATTCCAAGGTCATGGGCATTAATATGGACTTGGTCCCCCCCTTTGCTGCTATAACAGCCTCCACTCTTCTGGGAAGGCTTTCCACTAGATGTTGGAACATTGCTGCAGGGATTTGCTTCCATTCAGCCACAAGAGCATTAGTGAGGTCGGGCACTGATGTTGGGCGATTAGGTCTGGCTCACAGTCGGCATTCCAATTCATCCCAAAGGTGTTCGATGGGGTTGAGGTCAGGGCTCTGTGCAGGCCAGTCAAGTTCTTCCACACATCTCGACAAACCATTTTTATATGGACCTCGTTTATGCACGGGGACACTGTCATGCTGAAACAGGAAAGGGCCTTCCCCAAACTGTTGCCACAAAGTTGGAAGCACACAATCGTCTAGAATGCCATTGTATGCTGTAGCGTTAAGATTTCCCTTCACTGGAATTAAGAGGCCTAGCCCGAAACATGAAAAACAGCCCCCAGACTATTATTCCTCCTCCACCAAACGTTACAGTCAGCACTATGCATCCGGGCAGGTAACGTTCTCCTGGTCGCCGCCAAACCCAGATTAGTCCGTCGGACAGCCAGATGGTGAAGCGTGATTCATCACTCCAGAGAACGTGTTTCCACTGCTCCAGAGTCCAATGGTGGCAAGCTTTACACAACTCTAGCCGTTGCCTGGCATTGTGCGTGGTGATCTTAGGCTTGTGTGCGGCGGCTGCTCGGCCATGGAAACTCATTTCTTGAAGCTCCCGATGAACAGTTGTTGTGCTGACGTGCTCCCAGCGGCAGTTTGGAACTCGGTTGTGAGTGTTGCAACCGAGGACAGACGATTTTTATGCTACGCGCTTCAGCACTCGGCGGTCCCGTTCTGTGAGCTTGTATGGCCTACCACTTCGTGGCTGAGCTGTTGTTGCTTCCAGACGTTTCCACTTCACACTAACAGCACTTACAGTTGACCAGGACAGCTCTAGCAGAGCAGAAATTTGATTCACTGACTTGTTGGAAAGGTGGCATCCGATGATGGTGCCACGTTGAAGGTCACTGAGCTCATCATTACAGCCCATTATACTGCCAATGTTTGTCTGTGGAGATTGCATGGCTGTGTGCTTGATTATATATACCTGTCAAAAATAGGTGTAGCTGAAACAGCCGAATCCACTAATTAGACGGGGTGTCCGCATACTTTTGGTCATGCAGTGTATGGAGTCATGAATCCACGGTTTATCACCGTTGTGCAACTTTACTTGTTTAGTGGGGAAAAAGGAGTCAACGGTTGTACGCATTGTACGGTAGAACGCATCACATTTAGCTTGGGTTTCAGGTTTCTCATTACCCTTCGACCAGTCATGCCGAGTCATCCATTGGCCAAATTATTGAAGTGTTGAGTGCTTAATGGGTCTTATTTGTCGTGTATTTGCTTTGTTGGACTGGGATTTTTAGTACACAGCTTCCATACAACTGTATTATGATTGTATATCCATGGTGTAACAAGGACAAGATCAATGCCCTGTCAGTTTCACCCTTTAATCACATACTAGGGCATGCCCGTACTATATCTATATCTAAAATTATATCCCCCCCTCTATTTACATGAAATGGTTTGGTTCATGAAATGTTTTGGTCCATTCGCAACGCCAAAGCGAACGGCGAACGCTTTACATGAAATGGTTTCGTCCATGAAATGTTTTGGTCCATTCGCAACGCCAAAGCGAACGGCGAACGGCTTGCGAGTACAGTGACAATCCCCCCGGGGTTTTAATTAGTTTTAAAACGGAGCTTGGCAACCGCTGGCGTTCTTTAGCCGGCAGCTTCGCCCGCCCGAACGCCGTTACAGTACCTTCGACCGCGAGTTGCTCGGACTTCACTTGGCGGTCAGGCACTTCCGCCATCTGCTCGTGCGAGTACAGTGACAATCCCTCCCCCCTCTATTTACATGAAATGGTTTTTATTAGTTTTAAAACATAGTTTAACGCCAACATAGCGCCAACATAGTTTGCAAACGTGAAATAAATGAATACGCTCTCAAATGTGCCATCCGAGGCAGAGTGTGTCCGCCACGTTCGGCACACGCGATCGTTCGCTGCTCTCTGATTGGTTGAATCGTTTTTTGGACATAGCTCGGTAAGTAATTGTCCGATTAATATGAAACCTTGAAAAGGCACATCCTCGGGTCCCCAGCAATATACCTGGCAAGTTAAAAGTATATCGGACCCGTGGTTGTCGAGAAACAGCGGTCACAGACAAACAGACGTACAAACGTACAGACAGAGATTACTGGAATTATAGATAGATGAGAGCTCTCCACGGGACCTGCTAGGAAGCCGCCATCTTGTGTGGAATGATGCGTACGTACAACATCCGCTTACCGCTTCGGTTTTACAGAGTTATCTCCCTTAAATTTATCAAACATACGTCATTTCACACAACAAATGAAGGTTGAACCATTACAGTGGTCACTGTTACCAAGTGGAGGGATATCTCAGGTTCATTGTAGAAAAACTTCAGGTTCGTTAGGATCATCTCTAACTGCTTCCTGGCGAGTTGGTTTCTTCATGCCTTGGTCCAGGTTACCTGATGTTAACTGGGAGATATCAAGATGACATGCCAGCATCAGGGTTTGCAGTAGTGATATGGTCAATCTTCTCCTGTAAGTGGTCGACAAGTTGATCCGCATGTTGATTCGCTGGTGGCGAAGGAATGGCCACAGAGAACAACCGGAAAATTCATCGTGGTAGTCGTTTTGTGCGTGATTGTTGTGGAATCAAACTCAGATCACTCGCAAGAAATGAGGCTTTATTGAACTATTTCTCTACACATTCCTACAACACAGGAATGCAGATTATTAGTTCCATAAAGAAGGCAATCAAAGCATACATCTCTTTCTAGTTTCTTGCAGCAAGCAATTTCACACCTGTTAATCTCAGCAGTCTACAGCGCTGGGGATTCAGTGTGCCACACAATCGCGCACCGAATGGACACAGTTTATATAAGCTCACTCTATGTCGTCCCTTCACGCGGATCGTCTCTTCACTCAGCTCGAGACATTGCAACATATTTCACCACAGTGATTTTATCCATTCTATTTCTCGGTTGTCAGGGACCATCACTTGTTGGTCACTTGTGCAGGGAGTTCATCAAGAGCATAAATTGCGACTCCTCCATGAGGTATGTTCCTTTCTGGGAACAATCTTGGCACACAGATAATGAATGATGGCTTACATATGTTCATGATTTTTTTTTCGAGAACAGATCCAATATGGCCGATTGGCGGCCATTTTGTTTCTTAAAATGTCCCCAACCATTTATTGAACATGCATGGTCCAATTTTGTTCAAACCTGGCACATGCACACCACATGACATGACGGCATACACGTGCACCTCACTTTTGCATTGCGATCTGATCAAAGATGGCCGACTGGTAGACTGGCGGCTATTTTAGTTGTTAAAAAACCCGATATTGACCACGTCCTCGACCATTCCAGCGACCTGCCAATGTCAGCGATCCATGTCAGTGAAATGCCAATGACGACCTTCTTCAAATTCGCTTGTTGCACTTGTAGCGCAGGGCCCTCTCCTAAATCTGTCATGCACCAATTAACCCAAGATCTTGGCATACTGGAGGAGTACTTACACTGTTGGAACCCATCTGTGGATCGGTCCCATCGGCCGATGGGTCTGACCCATCTGTGGATGCACGAGAAATGACAATGCAGACCCATCGGCCGATGGGTCTGCGCCATCTGCGGATGTGTTGTTCACCTTGAAGGAATGTGTATGCATCATAATTCATCTCTGTTAAATTCTGTTTAACGTATTGTATCCGTATTCCGTAAATTGTATCCGTAATTGTATCCGTATTGTATCCGTAAATTCTGTTTAACGTATTGTATTGTTTGTGTTAAAAATCATCTCAGTTAAATTCCTACCACATGTAATTCCAATGACTGTGTACCTGATTGAAGAGCACCATTCTGTCAACACATTCCTTCAAGGTGAACAACACATCCGCAGATGGCGCAGACCCATCGGCCGATGGGTCTGCATTGTCATTTCTCGTGCATCCACAGATGGGTCAGACCCATCGGCCGATGGGACCGATCCACAGATGGGTTCCAACAACACAAATGGAAGCTCCCTCCAAGCCCCAACAAAACAGCCATTTGCACCCACCATCTTTATAATCGCACAGCAAATGCAGAGGTAGATGTGACTTTCTGCGGGAATGAAAGTTGAAAATGTTCGTCATTCCAAATACCTTGGGGTCACATTTGACCGGACCCTGACCTACAAAGAGCACTGGCAAAGATGCAAGGAGAAGGTCAGGGCACGGGTAAACCTCGTTTGGAAACTGGCCGGAACATCGTGGGGTGCCGGCGCCATCATCTTACGCACAGCAACTCTCACCCTCATAAACTCGAGGGCAGAGTATTGTACGTCAGTCTGGTCAGCGAGTGGTCACACAAAGGCCATCGACGATAAACAGTTAAACGCCGCAATAAGAACAGTTTCTGGAACCCTCTAGTTAACGAAGATTGAATGGCTACCTATTCTCTGCAACATTGCTCCGCCAGCCATCCGAAGGGTGTGCTGTCATCCCGATACTTCAGCTGCATTTTGGATACCGAAATTCCAGCCCAACGCCTTCTCATTGAACATCCGCGTTGTTGCCTCAAGTCCCGAAAACCGCTATGGAATCCGCTCCTTACCCGGTGCCCATCAAAGCCAAGCCGACCTGTGGAGAGCCACCTGGGAGGTTGCCACAGCTCCGAATAAACATATTCTACATGATCCAACCACTGCTCAACCCAGCTTCTTTACACTTCAAACTTTACCAAGTTGTAGGGATAATCAAAACTGAGAAGCCTATTGATTTTGACTTCAAAGGTCAAAGGTCATCTTGAGGTCTGATTTCTAACATCGTCATTTTTCATCCGATTGACCTGAAAGTTGAACAGCATTTGCATATTGAGTAACTGAATTGTGAAAGCATTTATTCTTGAGGTCAAAGGTCAACACAAGGTCAAACTTCTAAAATCATCAATTTTCATCCGATTGACTTGAAAATTAAACAACTGCAAAGTCGATCACAGAATTGGGAAAACAATTATTCTTGAGGTCAAAAGGTCAAAGGTAAATTCAACGTCAAACTTAAAAATCATCAATTTTCATCCGATTGACTTGAAAATTAACCAGAAATTACATAGTGCATCACTGAATTGTGAAACTAACTATTTTAAGGTCTAAGGTCAAGTTCAAACCTCTAAAATCATCAATTCGGAGCTGTGGCAAAATGTTCATCTGAAAAATAATCCATTTTCATCCAATTGACCTGAAATTGATTAAGATTGCTAATTTTAATATTAATGAACTGGTCAAATTGATGTATCCATGGCAACTTTTTTCTGTGGGGGTGAGATGGATTTTGCAAGCATCGTGCTCTGCATGACGCCTTTCTTGTTTGTCTGTCTGTCTGTGTTTGTTTGTTTGTCCGCACAGAATGTGAGTATGCTTTTCTCTGCAACCATTCGTCTGACTGACGGAAATTTTTCACCATAGGAATGCCCATTCCTGTAGAATTTTTAATAACTATGACGTCATATGTCACGTGGTACTGGCACCATCTTGGAAAAAACCGAAAAACTTTTCACCTCCATATCTCTGAAACCGCTCCATGGAAAACATTGAAACATGGCTCATTGTCAAGTACTCCGCATGGGGAACAACATATGTTCATGATGATGCCACCAGTGCCTTCATTGACGTCATAATTAGACAAGTAGAACGCTTGATCCGATCAGTTTTAAATTTATTGAGTGAGATCAGCACAAACATTGTATGGGAGAATTAAATTGATGACTTCATCGTTCACGTGGTTGAGCAGCCAAATAGAATTGAACATAAATCTACATCAATAAACCACACAAACACAGCAGCTAATAAACACCACACAAAATAGAGCACACAGACACATCCTGGTGAGGGTCTGCAATCTCTGATTGCTCGTTCTTAATTAAATATGTGAAGTGATGGTGCAGTTACCACCAACTGTTGTTGAAGCTCAGTCGTGCCAAGGAAGGACTTCGCATGACGGAGGATGCCCAGTCAGCGTCTGGCTTTGTAGGCCAGCTTGGCAATGTGGTTTTCCCAGGAAAGATCATGGCAGATAGTGAGGCCCAAAATCTTGAGTGACAGAACGTCTTCAAGAGGATTGTTCAGAAAGTAGATGGGAGGGTTGTCCAGATGGTCTTTTTGGAGAGAAAAAGTGAGAGTGTGAGATTTGTCAGGATTGAAAGACATGTTCCACTTGTTTGACTAGTTTGTGATTTTATCCAGGTCTGCAGAGAGTAAAGAGGCTGCTGCCTGCCGACCTGTGGGTTGAGATATGGAGCGGCAGAGAGTGGAGTCATCAGCAAAGAGATAGAGAGCATTTTCCAGAGAGTCGGAGAGATCATTAATGAAGCCCAGAAAAAGCACTTGGTCCAGAGCCCTGTCCTGAGGAAGTCCAGCCTGAACAGGAAGAAGTGATGAGAGAATTTCATTTAAAGCCACACGTTGACTACGACAGGAGAGGAAGACTGCGAGCCATGAGTGGAGATTTCAATGGACACCATAAGAGGAGTGTTTGGTGAGCAGGACGGGGTGCCAGACGGTATTGAAGGCACGAGATATGTCAGGGGAGACGACTCTGATTACCTGTCTGGCGGTGAGGATTTCCATCCATGGTTGAGACAGCAGAAGCAGCATGTCCAGAGTAAAGTGACCTGGTCTGAATCCAAATTGATGATCAGAGATCAAGCCATTGGAGAAGAGGAAGGATTTGATATCCGAAGCAATGATGGATTCCATGACCTTGCTGATTGGGTGCAGGCTGATTGGTCTGTTGTTACAAGGATCTGTTTTTGCACCTTTTTAGTGTGAAGCGGAAATGTTGGCTGATTTCCAAGCAGATGGCAGATGATCTTGAGCAAAAGAAAGGGCTGATGCCGTCTGGTCCAGTTGCAGAATCAGAGTCGAAGTTTGACAGAAACTTCTCCATCTTGTCAGGAGAGAAGGACACAGAGTCCAGGAGCAGCTGGGTACGACTGGGTAATTTTGGTACAGAGAGAGACGGGTTTGGGACACAAGATTTTGAGGCAAACACAGAGTTGAGGCATTCGGCTTTGTCATGTGCGGTGTCAACTGTGCAGCCATTTGAGGTGAGGGAGGGGGTGGAGGGGGAACAAACACCAGAAACAGATTTGACCAGACGCCACCAGGATTTGGAGGAGGGAGACAGGTTTGAGAGTTCAGTCTTGAGAGTCGATATATATCGTTTCCTGGCTCTCCTGAGGGTAGACACACACTTGTTCCGAGCTTTGTGGAAGGAACTGAGATTACCTTCAGTTGGATTAGCCTTCCATGAGGCCAAGGCAAGTTGTTTCAGGACGACTGCCTCATCACAGACTTCAGTGTACCATGGACCAGAGGAAGGGTATGACAACTGAAGACGAGATAGGATAAATCTGTGCATGAGAGAGCAAATTTATTTGGAAGAATTCCCATTCCCAAGATGAGTTGTCAGATATGGGAGACCAGTCCAGAAGTTTGATGGCTGCGTGAAGACCTTGCCAGTCGGCTTGAGTGAAATGCCAGACTCGTCGATGCTGAGGAGGCTCTCTGAGAATGGCCAGAGAGATATCCACTTTAACAAGGAAATGATCAGATGAACCGATTGGAGCAGAAGAAGAAAAGCAGATATTTGCAGAGAAGTTAGTCTATAACCATGTCAAGAAGAGATGATGTACTGTTGTCTGAGTTCCAGGTCGGGAAATTGACAGATTGTGTCAGTTCCATTGAGTCACAGAAGTCCTTTGCTGAGGTGGCATGGCTGGTGAGAGAGGTACCCACACCCAGGAAGCTGGCATGATGACAGTGGAAATCGTCACATATGAGATAGAGAGAGTTGGGATGAGTGGATAGAGGTTGGTCCATGTTGATGGAGAGCAAGTTGTAAATGGAGTCATCACTGTTGGTGGACGGTACAACACACATATGAACAAAAAGGTGGGAGCGGAGGGGAAGCCGTGTAGCCAGAGGTACTCCTGGAGTTTGGGAGGTGTAAGAGCAGTACACAGAGAGTGGGGAATAGAGTTTTTAGTAAAGAGAGCAACTCCGCCACTAGGATGAGGCTCATGTCTATCATACCGAAGGAGGGAGTAACCAGGGAGAGGTACCAAAGAGTCAGGGATGTCTTGAAGGAGGAAAGTTTCTGTTAGCAGATCAAGTCTGGTTTGTGAGAAGCAATCTGTATGGAGAGATCAGTCGGGTTTGAGCGAATGCCCCGGATGTTTGAGGTCCATACCGTTAAGGAAGCAGGAGTGGTAGCATCAGGTACAAGAGATGGGAGGGGTGGGGAGAGCAGTTGACAGTGTGTCGGGGATTTCAGAAGGGCAAGGAGAGAGGGCAGGAAGATGAGGAGGACAAAATGATAGGTGGTGAAGGGATGAGGCACAGTGAAGAGTAATAGAAGGGTGGTGGGGCATCATCAGAATTGCTTGTGTAGTTTCTGAGAATAAAGCAAATACCTATTTTGGGGGGCAACCTCCCTCCCCCCTCCACCATTGATATGTTTTTTGTTTTATGCCATGAACAAACTTTGGTACATCATGGGTGTTGAAGGTTGTGGTCAAGTTTCATCGAAATTGTGCATGTAGTTTCTGAGAAGAAAGCAAATACAGTCACGTGAAAAAGTAAGTACACCCCGTGTAAAGTTTTGACTTTTTCAACATATTTCAACATACAGCTATTTGATCCTCATTTCAACAATATTGATAGATAAAGGTGATATAATATAACAAATATCATGAAACATTTACATTTTGTAGTCCATGTATAATTTAAATAAACATAAATGCAAATTTCTCATGTGGAAAAAGTAAGTTTTACCTACATTTATCACTACTTCAAATACCTAAAATTAGAGTCAGGTGCACCAGCTCAGGTGCAAATGATTAGAACATCGTTGGAGAGGATCTTGGAGGAACCAGGCTTATTTAAACTTCAGACATTTAGTTTTGTTTGCTCTTTGTTGTTGAAGTGTGCGGCATCACCATGCCTAGATCAAAAGAGCTCTCTGAGGCCTTCAGAAAGAAAGTTATAGATGCCTACGAGTCTGAGAAGGGATTTAAAAAGATCTCCAAACAATTTGAAATCAATCATTCGACTGTCCGGAAGATCATCTACAAGTAGAGAAGATTCCAAACAACTGCCAACTTGTTTAGGCCAGGCCGCCCCAGCAAGTTCAGCCCGAGAGCAGACCACAAGATGCCGAAAGAAGTCTTTAAGAACCCCAGAATGTCATCACGGGACCTACAGGTAGCTCTTGCCACTGTTGATGTCAAAGTGCACGAGTCTACCATTAGAAAGAGGCTGCACAAATTTGATCTACATGGGAGGTGTGCCAGGAGGAAACCTTTGCTGTCCAGAAAGAACATCAGGGCAAGACTAAAGTTTGCCAATGAACACCTCGGCAAAGACCAGCACTTCTGGAACAATGTGCTCTGGACAGATGAGTCAAAGGTAGAGCTATTTCGCCACAGTACCAGAAGACATGTTTGGCGAAAACCAAAGACAGCATTTGACCACAAGAACCTGATACCAACTGTAAAGCATGGTGGTGGAAATATTATGGTTTGGGGCAGCTTTGCTGCATCAGGGCCTGGGCAGCTCACCATCATAGAATCTACTATGAATTCTTCATTGTACCAGAGGGTCCTTGAGGATAATGTGAGGCCATCTGTCGGAAAGTTGAAGCTCAACCGAAGGTGGACCTTGCAACATGACAACGACCCTAAACATACCAGTAAATCCACCAAGGAATGGCTGAAAAGAAAGAAATGGAGGGTTCTGGAATGGCCAAGTCAAAGCCCGGATCAAAATCCCATCGAGATGTTGTGGGGGGATTTGAAACGAGCTGTGCATGCAAGAAACCCCTCCAACATCGCACAGCTGAAAGAATTCTGCATGGAGGAGTGGGAAAAATTTCTCCCAGTCGATGTCAGAGACTGGTAGGCAGTTATAAGAAACGCTTACTTGAGGGTGTTTCTGCCAAAGGGGGAAATACCACCTATTAGAGCCAAGGGTGCACTTACTTTTTCCACATGCGAAATTTGCATTTTTGTTTATTTAAATTATACAATGGACTACAAAATGTGAATGTTTCATGATATTTGTTATGTTATATCACCTTTATCTATCAATATTATTGAAATGAAGATCAAATAGCTGTATGTTGAAATATGTTGAAAAAGTCAAAACTTTACATGGGGTGTACTTACTTTTTCACGTGACTGTACCTATTCTGGGGGGTAACCCCCCACATAGACCACCGTAGACCCCAATTTTTTAAATGCCGGGAACAAACGTTGGTACATCACCGGTGATGAACGGAACGTTTTGGTCAAGTTTCATCGGAATTGTTTGTGTAGTTTCTGACAAGAAAGCAGATACCTATTTATTTTTGGGGAGGGGGGGGGGTAGGAGGGCAACCCCCCAATAGACCCCTCAGTGCCCAAATTTTTTAATGCCATGAACAAACTTTGGTACACCATGGGTGGTGAAGGTTGTGGAAAAGTTACATCACAATTGTGTGTGTAGTGTCTGAGAAGAAAGCAAACACCAGTTTAGGGGACAACCTCCCCTGCCCCCCTCTCCCCCGTGGACCCACCAGGGCCCTATTTTATTTAATGCCGTGAACAAAGTTTGGCACATCACGGGTGGTGAAGGTTGTGTGAAGTTTCATCGAAATCGTGTGTGTAGTTTGAGGCAAAAGCAAATTCCTATTTTGGGGGTGGGGGTTAGGGGGGGGGGTCAAACCGGGATCCACTTTGGCCACCAGTAGACCCCCTTAGACCCCGATTTTTTTTAATGCTGTAAACAAACTTTAGTCACATCATACCAAATATAATTTGTGTCAAGTTTGGTCACAATCGCATCAGTGGTTAGGAAGAAGACGTTGCAAGTGTTGATGGACTGACGGACAGACGGATGGACGACGTGCCATCGCATAAACTTCCCGGAACTACGTTCCAGGGGAGCTCATGAAAACAGATGTCGGATTGGAGCTATAATAAGGCTGTGAGGACGTTTATAACCAAAAAACATGGATCTTCTTCAAACATGTATGTTCTAGAAGTCATACCACATGATTTTAAGGCACCAACAACCCTCACACATTCCAATCAAGGGAGGCGCAAAGCACCCCTCCCTATATATTCTGTCAAGGTGCTGGTTTCTCAGTCTGCAACTTTAACATGGGGACTGAAAATACGTTTCTTGGCTTGTACTGGATGAAATCAGCTGCAAGTTTCAGAAGTAAATGCTGTACACGTCGAGGTAACATGTTCCAAATTTCAGCAACGTCTGTTTCTGAATTCTTGAGTTTTATTAAGAAAACCCTCAAATTCATGTTGGTGTCTGTCAGTCCGTCAGTCCGTCCACCCAAAATGTGTTGGCGCTCATATCTTAAAGGTTGTACATTCAAACCCGCTGAAACTTGGAATATATTTTGGCCAATATGTCTAATTAATGGCTTTCGAAACAAATTCAATATCAGTGCTCATTAAGGGGCTGGGGGGGGGGGGGGGGGGTGCGGGTGCGTTGACTTAGTAACACCATGAGCCATGAGGTAAATTAGTCAACATATATCAGTTTTTCACCAGATGTGTTTTACCAGGGCCTTCATCGACCTTGGTTGGATTGGGGATGGAGGGGAATGCGGTGGATGGTGATGGGGGTATGGTGGGGGAGAGTGGCCAAAATGGGGTCTTCAGGGACTTTTGGGTTTTCAGGGTATTTGGAGTCTTTTGTGCCTTCGGGTTATTTTGGATCTTCGGGGTATTTTGGGGCTTTTGGTTCCTCTGGGTCTTTAAGGGTTTTTGGGGTATTTTGGTTCTTTGGAGTCTTGAAGGGTCTTTTGGATCTTCAGGGTGTTTTGGGGGCTTCAGGGTATTTTGGGTCTTCAGCATATTTAAGGGTATTCTGGGTCTTTTCGGCATTTGTGGTATTTTGGGTATTTGGCGTCTTCAGGGTCTTTTTGGTATTTTGGGCCTTTAAGGGTCTTCAGTGTCTTTAAGGGTATTTTGGGTCTTCAGGGTGTTTTGGGTCTTCAGGGTCTTCATGGTGTTTTGGGTCTTCATGGTCTTTTGAGTCTTTGGGCCATTTGAGTCTTTTGGATCCTCTGGACCTTTAAGGGTATTTTGGGTCTTTGGGGGTGTTTTAGGTCTTTGGGGTCTTTTGGGTCTTCATGGTGTTTTGGGTCTTCATGGTCTTTTGAGTCTTTGGGCCATTTGAGTCTTTTGGATCCTCTGGACCTTTAAGGGTCTTTTGGTTCTTAATAATAATAATAATAATAATAATAATAATACTAATACTAATAAAGGAGTCTTATATAGCCCCATCAAGCAGAGTAAACGACCCTCATGGTGCTTTACATTATCATGCGAACGCACACACACCGCACACACACACACACACACACACACACACACACACACACACACACACACACACACACACACACACACACACACACACACACACACACACACACACAGACACACCTTCACTCTTGCCCTATTCCTCTCCCTCCCCATTCAAAACCCACAGATGTGTACTCCCCCTCCTCCTCCCCTCCCTCCCCCGCACATGTACACAGACATACTCTCGATCTCTGTCCCACCTCAAACCAAAGGGAAAACAGGACTTAGACTTTGAAAGACTTGTGAAACAGATAGGTTTTGAGGGAGGTTTTAAGGGTCTTCTGGGTATTTAAGTCTTTGGGGGTCTTTCAGGTATGTAAGGGTCTTTTGGGGTCTTCAGGGTGTTTTGGGTCTTCTGGTTATTTTGGGTCTTGAGGGTCTTTTGGGTCTTGAGGGTGTTTTGGGTCTTGAGGGTATTTTGGGTCTTGAGGGTCTTTTGGGTCTTCAGGGTGCTTTGGGTTTTCAGGGTATTTTGGGTCTTCGGGACCTTTTTGGTCTTCAGGGTCTTTTGGATCCTCTGGGTCCTTTAGGTATTTTGGGTCTTCCTGGTCTTTTGGGTCTTCGTGGTATTTTATTTTGGGTCCTTTGGGTCTTTAAGGGTATTTCGGGTATTCAGGGTCTTTAGGGTCTTCGTGGTATTTTGGGTCTTTGCAGTCTTTAAGGGTATTTTATGTCTTCGGGGGTCTTGAGGGAGACTAAAAGGGTCGTCAAAGGTCTGAGGTGTCTCAGCAGTCTAATCTAAAGGGTCAAAAGGTATATTCCAACAGTATGTGTAATTAAGAGTTCACGGACTGTGTTTTGGGTGTTAATTTTACTTGAAGAAGAAGACGTGTTGGTCACAAATAAACAAATCACCAAAAAAATTTGCTCGATTATAATAAGATATTTCGCCATGCTTTTCCCCCCTTTCCGCCGCCATGTTTCTCATCCCATTTCGTCAGAATGTTTCTCGTTCTCCTCGTCAAGCGGCAAGCGCCCAAGACATTGGGGCTGATTGAGTGACATGAGCGGATCGGCTTGTGAGTAGCGAGTGCAACTTTCAGTCGAGTAATCTCCCAATTTTTCATCATAACCTCTTTCTGTCACAGCTGGTGAAACCGCACGGAATCGGGAACGACATTGATTTTCCAGCCGCGCCTTCAAGTTCAACCGAGTCGGTCGGCTTGAGTGTGTGGAACGGCGTGTCCTCTGCGGCCTCTCATCCCGAACATATGGGCCTGCGCAGCGAATATCGTAACCTCGGATGCTGCGTTTATTTCGTACCATTGTTACCTCCGTCAGTGTGTGCTTGTTGGGTTGGTGCGCACGGTCGAGCAGAGCAACATGGCCGCGCGAACTCCGCTCCCTACAGTGAATGAGCGGGACGACCTCGGGCAGAGCAACATGGCTGCGCGAACTCAGCTCCCTACAGTGAATGAGCGGGACGACCTCGGGCAGAGCAACATGGCTGCGCGAACTCAGCTCCCTACAGTGAATGAGCGGGACGACCTCGGGCAGAGCAACATGGCCGCGCGAAGTCAGCTCCCTGCAGTGAATGAGTGGGACGACCTCGGACAGAGCAACATGGCCGCGCGAACTCAGCTCCCTACAGTGAATGAGCGGGACGACCTCGGACAGAGCAACATGGCCGCGCGAACTCGGCTCCCTACAGTGAATGAGCGGGACTGCCTCGGGCAGAGCAACATGGCCGCGCGAACTCCGCTCCCCACGGTGAACGAGCGGGACGGAGAGCACGTAAGGCGTCCGTGTCCCCTCCGCGCCTCACAGCCATTCTCTCTTTTCGTGTGCTCTTTGCTCTGGCTCTCCCGCCCCTCCTGCCTGACGTCTCCACCCATTTCTTAATCATCAGTCTTTCTGTCTGTTTCTTCAACTCACGAGAGGGACACGTACGAAGAACTCCTGTGCGTCCGCCCCTTGCGAGCTTTGTCGTGCGGCCCGGTCGACTTGATCACCTGTGGCCTGTGGGATGAAGTTGTAAGGTGATCGCGGGTAGTTCGGACGTGTAAACGGCGATAACAGGTGACCCAAGTTACCAATACCAGGGAGCGTCCTGAGGTATTTGGGGGAGGGAGGTGGGGAGTGGTTCTACCTTGTCGTCAGGGGTCAATGGGCGGCTCGGTCGCGCCTTCACACCTCATTCGCACGTCCTCGCCACATGTCCGTCTTTACCTCGGTCGTCGCTCGACATGGCTTACCTTGCGGTTTTGTAAATTGTTTGGGCGGCGCTTCCGGTACCTATCTGGGAATCCGAGCAGCCTCCGTGGGACAATAATAAAGTGGTTAAAGTTTGTCCCGGGGCGTGGAGGGAAGTCTCTCGTCGTGCTGTGTCCCGCTCTCGTACTCTTGGTGGACAGAGTTCCGCGGCGACTTTGTTGGTGTGAGCACACCTGTCACCTGTGCACGTACTTACCTGTTCGTAATGGTTCGGCACAAACAGGCGTGAACGAGCGTTCTGTGATGTTTGGGGTGTTAGTAAACCCCATTTTGTTTCGTTTATCCACAGCACGTTCCTGATATGACGACGACGTCTAAACAAGTACGTGGTGGTGGAGCTCGCTCCCGGAACTCGGCCTCTTCTGCGGCTGAAGATCAGGCACAGATTGCCAATTACCGGATCCTCAAGACGATCGGGAAGGGTAACTTCGCCAAAGTGAAGCTCGCCAGACACACTCTGACCAACAGGGAGGTGTGTAGTGTACCCTTCTACATACAAGTGTTCCCTCCCGTATCCCTGCGCTCCCCCCTCTGCCGCCCCCCCCCACCTGTGTCGCGCCCCCACCTGTGTCGCGCCCCCACCTGTGTCGCGCCCCCACCTGTGTCGCGCCCCCACCTGTGTCGCGCCCCCACCTGTGTCGCGCGCCCCCCTGCGTCGCGCGCCCCCTGCGTCGCGAGCCCCCCTGCGTCGCGAGCCCCCCAGTGTCGCGCGCCCCCCAGTGTCGCGCGCCCCCCTGTGTCGCGCGCCCCCCTGTGTCGCACGCCCCCCTGTGCCGCGCGCCCCCCTGTGTCGTGCGCCCCCCTGTGTCGCACGCCCCCCCGCGGCGCGCGCCCCCCGTGTCGCGCGCCCCCCCGTGTCGCGCGCCCCCCGTGCCGCGCGCCCCACTGCGCCACGCGCCCCCCTGCGTCGCGTGCCCCCCTGCGTCGCGTGCCCCCTGCGTCGCGCGCCCCCCTGCATCGCGCGCCCCCTGCATCGCGCCCCCCCCTGCGTCGCGCCCCCCTGCGTCGCGTGCCCCCCCTGCGGCGCGTGCCCCCCTGCGTCGCGAGCCCCCCTGCGTCGCGTGCCCCCCTGCGTCGCGAGCCCCCCTGCATCGCGAGCCCCCCTGCATCGCGAGCCCCCCTGCATCGCGAGCCCCCCAGTGTCGCGCCCCCTGTGGTGCGTGCCCCCCTGTGTCGCGTGCCCCCCTGTGTCGCGTGCCCCCCTGTGTCGCGTGCCCCCTGTGTCGCGTGCCCCCCTGTGTCGCGCGCCCCCCTGTGTCGCGTGCCCCCCTGTGTCGCGTGCCCCCCTGTGTCGCGTGCCCCCCTGTGTCGCGCGCCCCCCTGTGTCGTGCGCCCCCCTGTGCCCCCCCCCCCGTGTCGCGCCACCCCCCCGTGTCGCGCCATCCCCGTGTCGCGCACCCCCCTACCCCCCCTACCCCACCCCCCCGTGTCAACCCCCCCCCCCCCATGTCGCACCCCCCCACCCCCCCGTGTCGCGCCACCCTCTCCCCACCCCGTGCCGCGCCACCCTCAGTGTCACGACCCCTCCCGTGTCGCGCCACCCCCCGTGTGTCGCCCTCTGCCGCATTCCCATGGTGCTCCGCTCCCCTTCTGCTGCACTCCTGTGGTCCTGCGCTCCCACTCTGCCGCTCCCACTCTGCCGCTCCCTATTTGCTGCGCTCCCGTGGCCTTGCGCTCCCCCTCTGCTGCGCTCCCCCTCTGCTGTGCTCCAACTCTGCCGCTTTCCCATGGCCCTGCGCTCCCCCTCTGCTGCGCTCCCGTGGCCCTGCGCTCCCCCTTTGCTGCGCTCCCCCTTTGCTGCACTCCCGTTAGGGTGCATCAAACGCCCCTATGTCAAGAAAACAATCTGTCCCCAATTTTATTTTGTTCCAGTCATAAAATAAAGTTCCTATGCAAAATTTGGTAAGGTTTTGATATCATCTTCTGGGTCCACCTCAGCAAATTAGATTTTGAGTCGGTAGTATCAGAGTCAGAAATTTGACACGCAGCTGTTTTGAGGCCCATAAATAAAAATGAAAGGATTGACCGATTGCTACATACAATAGCTCTTTGGAAAGGTATTATTGTGCTCTGTAGCAATATATTAATCATCATAGGGATAGGGATATAATTCACTTATACACAAATAGTCAAAATCATGATTTTATTGGTATAATCATATGTATTATAGATACCAGAATGATATAATTTTTATTACAGTAGAATCATATATACACAATCTTAGCATTTATCATCTTAATACGAGTACATCTGACTATGGATGAACATGAAAATAGAAACAAAACAAAGATACTGTAGTTTTCATGGATATTTCTGACAGTTTAGTCTTGAGCTGCTCGCTTTCGAAGATTCGGTTTCTCCTTGCGGTTGTGCTCAACAACTTGTAGCACATTTTGGTAGTGGTCTTCACTTCTGGCTGCTGAAAGGAAGTCAGAGCTAAGCTTAACTCCCCTTTCTGCAAAGTCATTCACCACATTCAAGGCTTCAACATTAGTCCATGATGTCTGGTAGGCTGCAGAGTTAGTCCATTCTTGAACATCGGTAACTAGAAATGCCCAGTCAAGCTTCAGATGATGAAATAGGTACCATGAATCTGGTCCAACAAAATCAGCCAGAGTGGTCTTCTCAGTCAAGTCATCAGGAAATCTGGGCTTTCCAAACCCAGTACCAAACCGTCCTTGTGGGTTGGTTACTGGAAAATCTGGCTGAACCTCCAGAAGTCTGTCTGCCAGAGCATGGCGATGGTCATGAGGAACAACTGAGCTGAAGAGGGCAAGTGGAACCATCTCTTCTGTGAGGTACCAGAGATGTCGTTTGAAGGCTTTCAGGGCACTTCTTGAGATTCCAGCATTGACAGCTTCATACTGTTTCAGTTTGGAGATGAGCTGCAGGTCATATCATGGGGCATCGGTGACAGAGGTACATGTCATCCACCAGGAGCTGTATACTAGAGTGACAAACGTGACAAATTCTCTGATCTTTGGCACTTGTTTTTCTGTGGTAATTGTACCTGCTGGAAGATCAGCGATTTGTTTTTCGAAGAGACATAATTTGATTGAGTAGAGGAGCTTCGCCTTCCATCTGGCTTTATGCAGTGCACCAGGACGCTTGAAGGTTATTTGATGTTCAGCTACTTCACCATCAAGGAATACAGTACACCGATCAACAAATTCCAAATAATCATCACATCTTAGAGATTGCTCGGTGTGACAGAGTCTGAGAACATTATTTTGCCAGTCACTTGTCAAACTTGTTGCTGCTTCATTTAGTTGAGATGGATCAAATCGTGAAAGTGGTTCATTGAATGTGTGTGGAAACATTTCAAAGTTCTTGCGAAACCTTGAGAAGAGGAAGATATCTGGTGACTTAGATGCTTCAACTTTAAGATCAGTAAAAATGTGCGTAAGAATGACTTCACCAATGTGGTGTCTGCAGCCTGACCACAGAAGAGCTTTGTTAAGCCGTTGTTGAATTGTTACACAAGCTGCACTGATGTGGCCGGTGTTAGATGCAGTTGTGTCAAATGTCAAGTTGACAACATTCTCTTGGCAGTTCCATGATTCAAGTAGGTTATTAGTCAGCTGAGCAATTATATCTCCAGACTTAGTCTGTTCCAGGCTTGTAGGATGGAACACCCAGCAGCGTCATATCAGTTTGAGAACCCAAAAGCACAGCCAGGCGTTCTTCAAAAGTGTTTTGGTTAGTTAAGCATGGAAGCAGCTTTGAGTCCCAGTGCAACGTAGCAAGCTTCGGAGGTATCCATTTGTCCTTACAGGTAGTAGCAATATGCTGTCCAATTTTGCGTCTTGATTTATCTGCTGTAGCATATGATGTTGACACCTTCGCTACATCCCCTCCTGTTTCTTCAATAAGAGCTTCTGTGAAAGCAGCCTGTTGGGTTGGTGTCATCTTCATCCTTGTTGCCAGTGAAACAAGACTGGGCCTCTTCAGGATGTCATGTGGAATGAAAACTGATGTGCCAGGTCTAACTAAACGATGATGACTTCTTGAGGTTGTTGGTGTGCTTGTTGAAGGTCCAAGAGTTACTTCTTCATCACTGTCACTAATATTATACACAGTGGTTGTAGTATTTATGTTGAACTCCAGCTCCATACTTTCTCGCCTCTCTGATTCTTTTTCCTCGCGGTTCACTTTACGCTGCATCTTATCTGCCAACAGTTTATCTTGGCAGCCAAATGTTGCACAGCGATCTGTCTTCATAGATTCCAGGAATGCTAAGTCTTCAGGATTCTTGATGTGAGAACTAGCATCATTGGGCCACAAGGGAAATGTCTCCATAAATTTCATCTCCATTTGATTCACCTTTGTGATGCTTGCTGGAGTTGTTCTTCGGTTGATAGGGATTGATCTAAGCTTGGAATTATCATCTGCAAGTTTGATAATTTTCTCAATAGCCTTGCGTTCAGAGATGATAGGAATATTAGCCTTGCCATAAAATGGTGTCACTTTCTGCAGTACAAGCTTTGCTGATTCCCACCGAGAGCGTCGTTCAAGTTTGCCATCTTCCGTGTGCCACATGAAACAACGTAGTACTTGTAAACAAGTTGGAAGTCTGGTGCCATTGATCTGGGAATCTTGTTCAGTTATGGCACTTCCAAGACCAAACACCTTGGTGGACTCTCTTGTTGCAACAGATGCTTTCTTTACTGTGCCATCCATTGTTTTATCTGAAAGAAAAAGGTAGTATTCGTAACAATAATGTCATTTCATAATTATGTACAACAAATAAATCAATTATCCAATTTTATTAGAGTATAGCCTAATAATTGTTTTAATCATCTTGTCTAGTTAAAAGATCTCTGTAAAGACAAGATGACTACAACATTCAGGATATTCTTTAATTTATATATTATATTTTTAAAATACTCTTCATTTAGCTTCATATCCATATTTTGAAAAAAATCATTATTTTGACTATTTGTATATAAATGAATTGTATCCCTATCCCTATGATGATGATATATTGCTACAGAGCACAATAATACCTTTACAAAGAGTTATTATATGTAGCAATCAGTCAATCCTTTCATTTTTATTTACTAGGGCATGCCCGTACTATATATATATCTAAAAGTATATCCCCCCCCCCTCTATTTACATGCAATGGTTTGGTCCAAAGCTAACGGCTTGCGAGTACGGTGACAATCCCCCCCCTCTATTTACATGAAATGGTTTGGTCCAAAGCTAACGGCTAGCGGAGTTTGGTAAAGAAATCGCCATAGCGTGCACAAATGCGCAGGAAAGCGAAAGAATCGCAAATTAGTTTTAATTAGTTGTAAAACATAGTTTAACGCCAACATAGCGGCAACATAGTTTGCCAACGTGAAATAAATGAATACGCTCTCAAATGTGCCAAAAAAAAAAAAAAACGCTACCCGTACGCTCTACCCCGCCCGTACGCCCGTAAACAAAAAAAACAACGCTCTTCGCTTCCGCCCTTCGCTCTGACTGAATTGGGAGAAATAATGCGCATAAGAAATCGAGAAATTATTATTTTCTCCGGAAGAAATCGAATTACGTACCGTAATGGCGCACGCGCTGGGCTCAGCATCAGCTCGCTCTCACATCGGCCACGCCTACGCAATAACGCGTTCTGTGATTGGATGCCGGAAGTGCAGTCCTCACTGTCCGGAAGGTCGTATATCGCAGTTACGATGAATCGCAAATTAGTTTTTATTAGTTTTAAAACATAGTTTAACGGCAACATAGTTTGCAAACGTGAAATAAATGAATACGCTCTCAAATGTGCCATCCGAGGCAGAGTGTGTCCGCCACGTTCGGCACACGCGATAGCTCGCTGCTCTCTGATTGGTTGAATCGTTTTTTGGACATAGCTCGGTAAGTAATTGTCCGATTAATATGAAACCTTGAAAAGGCACATCCTCGGGTCCCCAGCAATATACCTGGCAAGTTTCAAGTATATCGGACCGGTAGTTGTCGAGAAACAGCGGTCACAGACATACAAACAAACAAACAAACGTACAAACAAACATACACACAGAGATTAGTGGAATTATAGATAGATGGGCCTCAAAACAGCTGCGTGTCAAATTTCCAACTCTGATACCACCGACTCAAAATATGAAATGGTGAGGTGGACCCAGAAGATGATGTCCAAACCTTACCAAATTTTGCATAGCAACTTTATTTTATGATTGGAACAAAATAAAATTTGGGACAGATCAATCCAACATCTTTTTTAAAATAGTTGGGCGTTTGATGCACCCTAACTCCCGTGGCCCTGCGCTCCGCCTCTGCTGCGCACCCGTGGCCCTGCGCTCCCACTCTGCCGCTCTCCCGTGGCCTTGAGCTCCCCCTCTGCTGCGCTCCCACTCTGCTGTGCTCCCGTGGACCTGCGCTCCCTCTCTGCTGTGCTTCCGTGGCCTTGAGCTCCCCCTCGGCTGCGCTCCCCCTTTGCTGCGCTCCCATGGCCCTGCGCTCCCGTGGCCCTGCGCTCCCACTCTGCTGTGCTCCCGTGGCCCTGCGCTCCCATGGCCCTGCGCTCCCGTGGCCTTGCGCTCCCACTCTCCCACTCTCCCACTCTGCCGCTCTCCCGCTCTCCCGTGGCCCTGTGCTCCCCCTTTGCTGCGCTCCCATGGCCCTGCACTCCGCCTCTGCTGTGCTCCCGTGGCCCTGCGCTCCCTCTCTGCTGTGCTCCCGTGGCCCTGCACTCCCATGGCCCTGCACTCCCATGGCCCTGCTCTCCCTCTCTGCTGTGCTCCCCCTCTGTTGCGCTCCCCCTCTGTTGCGCTCCCCCTCTGCTGCGCTCCCCCTCTGCTGCGCTCCCCCTCTGCTGTGCTCCCGTGGCCCTGCGCTCCCGTGGCCCTGTGCTCCCTCTCTGCTATGCTCCCTCTCTGCTGCCATCCCCCTCTGCTGCGCTCACCCTTTGCTGCGCTCCCATGGCCCTGTGCTCCCCCTTTGCTGCGCTCCCGTGGCCCTGCACTCCGCCTCTGCTGTGCTCCCGTGGCCCTGCGCTCCCTCTCTGCTGTGCTCCTGTGGCCCTGCGCTCCCGTAGCCCTGCACTCCCATGGCCCTGCACTCCTTCTCTGCTGTGCTCCTGTGGCCCTGCGCTCCCATGGCCCTGCACTCCCATGGCCCTGCACTCCCATGGCCCTGCTCTCCCCCTCTGCTGCGCTCCCTTGGCCCTGCGCTCCCTCTCTGCTGCGCTCCCGTGGCCCTGCACTCCCGTGGCCCTCTGCTCCCTCTCTGCTACGCTCCCTCTCTGCTGCCATCCACCTCTGCTGCTCTCCCCCTCTGCTGCTCTCCCCCTCTGCTGCCCTCCATGTTGTTCCTTGCTAACCAATTTCTTTTTCCTTCCTTTTTTTTTTTCTTGTTAGGTTGCCATCAAAATAATTGACAAAACACAGTTGAATCCTTCAAGTTTGCAAAAGGTGAGGTTCAGTTTTGTTTTTTGATGTGTGTATTTACAAGTTTGTGTAACTAGTAGTTAGGCAGCTTAGCAATTTTTGGGGGAATGACTTTACAAAAGTAGCATTTTTATTTTAGTGGTTCATTGGACCATATGCAATAGAATTTTTTTTTTTTTTTTTTTTTTTTGTATACAAGATCGAGGCTCGTGAAAGAGCGAACATTAATCACACAGAAAGACAAACCGACACATAAAACATATAACATCGGGAGCGGTAGACAAGATGGGGAGAGAGGGGGATGACACAAACACAACATTTGAGAGCAGGGACTGAGGGACTGAGAGACATGGAGACATCGAGAGATCTGTGAGAGGGAGAGGGCTTTGGGGGTGGGGGGGGGCATGGGAAAGGGGGTGGCATGGGAAAGGGGGGGGGGGTGGGAGAGGTATAAAACATATGGACACTGCCAGGACTTCCAGGAAAGAAGTTGGAATTTCAAACAAGGTGGATCTGGGGTGAATTAGCGGGGGTAGAAAAGATCAAGGTTTTGGATGGGGGAAGATAACAGATGGTGGTGAACAGCTGTTTTAAAGACCTGGAGGGAGGAGTGGGATTGAAGGGAGTGAGGGAGTTTATTCCAGAGGCGGGAGAAAAGAGGAATGAAAGAGTGAAGGTGAGCAGACAGCCGAGATTTCGGCAGTTTAACCATCAGAGGGTTGCTGGCAGATCTTGTGCGACCTGTAGGAATTAGGCAAGACATAGGATCGGAGGATCGGAGGTTATCGATTAGGATCGGAGGGAGGCAAGACATATACAGTGTTTGCCTTTTGCGCAAATACGACTCACACAGCATAATATCGAGCAATACATTTATGCGAATAAATCATCAGCTATTGGAGTTGGACTAAAATCGTAAATACATAAATTGCTGGACAAATTACCTTGAACAACATGTTGTCTGTTCTAAAGCTATATTGTCATTACATCCTTGTAGTTGCATACATGTTAGATATATGAGAGGTGCGCGAGTCACAAGTATAACACATTTGTATGAACACTCGGTATTATATTACTAATTATTATTGCATGGAAGCGTAAGATTTATTATGCAGGCATGCACAAGTTTTACAAATAACACTGCATGTAATGAAATAAAAGTTAGCCTCCTTGTTGAAAATATATACATAATTGGTTTTTTTCCTTGGGTTTTGTCCAATAAAAAGGTGAAGAACACTGTATATTTCTTGCCTCCGGTCCTAAATATATTGTATATGGTCTGATGGACCACCAAAATAAAAATGGCGCTTTTGTCAACCCGTTCCCCATTTTCGATAAATATGCTGCTAAGCTGCCTGACTACAGTGGGATACTGGTTTTGAAAGATTAGTTTTTGTAATTTATATTCACTTTCAATTGACTAGTGCAATATTACGTGCCCCTCCCCACTAAGAGAGCTGGTTGATCTCGAGGTCCTGTACACCAGGAGTAGCGATTTGGTGTGTCCTGGGCACCATTTGGTATCCATTGAATAAGCAGAGACTGCTGCATGGCGAGTGCATCCCTCTAGTCTAGGCCATCCTGCCTGGTGTTGGGCTCGCGGCTAGGGTGCCAGCTTAGGATCCTAGGATCCTGAGTTTGAATCCCGGTCGATCGCTGAATTAACGCCAGGGGGGTTGACTCAGCCTGTCATCCTTCCGAGGTCGGCTAATTGAGTACCAGTTCACTGGTAATTCCCTGTTTGTCGTAAAAGGTGCCAAAAAGGGTTGGTGGCAGGAAGGGCATCCAGCCGTAAAACATTGCTTCAAAAAGGGGACCAAAAAACAACAACAACCACGGTGCCCGAAAAAGGCCAACCCCCGCTTTGCGGGGAAAAATGGCCTCTAAAAGGTTTTTTTTTTTTTTTTTTTAAATTGACTTGTGCAATATTACGTACCCCTCCCCACTAAGAGAGCAGGTTGATCTCGAGGTCCTGTACACCAGGAGTAGCGATTTGGTGTGTCCTGGGCACCATTTGGTATCCATTGAATAAGCAGAGACTGCTGCATGGCGAGTGCATCCCTCTAGTCTAGGCCATCCTGCCAGCTCCGGCATGTAGCTTGTATCTTGGTTTTAAATGTTTTTTTCTGCGTCCGTTGTCTCCTGCCCCTCTAATGGATGGAAATGTCTCCTGATAGTTGCCAACATCCTTAGCCTACAGGTATGTGATTTGCTACAAACAGGTGTGAATCGAAATGACATCTGAAATGTGAGTTTGTGCACGCTGAACGTGCATGAACCATTCGCTCTATTCAAACTGCGCAGACTGTCCAGCCGGGGGGATTTGCACTCGGTCAAACTATGAAGGATGACTGTGCAAGCGATGGTTGAGTGGTATGGAAATTTGATCATGTGGACATGAAATGCCACGAAGGGTGGATTCGACTACCCGGAGAGCCAGTGAACGGGCGGTGGAACGTTGCCTCCGAGTTCCTGTACCCTCTTCGCACATGGCAATGTTCCTCAGAGCTTTTGACTCAGCAGCAGAAATAATTGCTGGATGTGATGCAGTAGGTGCGGCCTACATCGAGCAGCATTACACTCCACGCGTGTTACAAATGTCCTGCGTGTCGACGGTTGAGAAGTGCGAGATAATGATATTGCTTTGTGGAGCCAACTGCAATAATATCCGTCTCTTGGGACTTGCTTTGAAATTCAGTCTTACCTGGATGGGTCTTTGCTTATAATATGTATGGTGAAACGTATAATCTCTCATGACTGAACCCACCTTTTGAGTTGGACAAGTGAGATTATTGGGTATTTGACATATGATCACGAGAGCAAACTCTTGGAATGCGCGTCATGTCTGGTTTGAAGGACTGTGTGGTACAACAAGCTGTGATCTTGTGGATGTGAGCAGATAAACTCGATTATAAATTTGGTCTGTTTGTTGCATTGTTGCTCGGGCATGGCTGTGCCGCCGTCGCAGTGCCCGTGTTGGGTGGGGCAACGGTTTTGAAAGTTAGCGCGGGGTCTTCAATGTCCACCAGTGATTGCTCGTAGGTGTCACAATCGGCCGGTACACTTATTAATACTACGCCTTGCCCGCAGAACACCATGGTGACAGTTTTCAGTCTTGCTGGGAAACGCATCCCAAATAGAGGGTCCAAAGGCAAATGTACATTCTCTGAATTACCCTATCAGCTTACTGGAGGAGTAAAGTAGTGATTGTACACTACTTGAACACAGCCGCTGTCCAACAGCAAAACCGCATTGATACGCGTTCCTATATTTGTGGAAGTTCGTCCTTCGAAAGGCATTTTATAATACATCATCATTAATGCGAACACTGTGTGTTCTATCTTTGATAAATGTCGTCGGATGCCAATTTTCCTTATCTTCAAGGTAGTTTTCGTACTGAGGAATTTCTATTTTGTAATGCCGCCCACACTTTTATCTCATAACATTTTGTACTTTTACGGAAACATTCTTTGTCAGCAAAGCAACAGCGATGATTTGTTGGATTTTCTTTTTTCCCAATGATCTTTATGATCCGAGCTAATCGGGCTTAAAGTTGCTTCTTGTATAACCATGTGAGCTGTGATTTCGTACATATTTATGCATTTATGAAATACGTGAATTTTGTTTTATTTTTAATGCAGAAATCGAGTCTCTTGGAATTGCCAGTGGCAGAAGGAAGCAGGTTCGCAGAGTGGCAGGTGATTAAAGGGGGGAACTGGGAGACAAATATGTCATGGATTGGTTGCAGAAATGAAGGGACATCAATGGGGGATCAGTGAGAGTCAAAGGAAACTGGTGGGTGTGGGACATGGCATGAGGTGATTATGGGCAACACTCTTGAAACATCGGAGGGAGGGATATGAAACGTCTGAAACTGAGTCGGTTCCACAGATCAGAGGATATGATGGATTAAAACCACCTTTAGAGGCCATTTTTCCCCGCAAGCGGGGGTTGGCCTTTTTCGGGAACTGTGGTTGTTGTTTTTCGGTCCCCTTTTTGAAGCAATGTTTTACGGCCGGATGCCCTTCCTGAAGCCAACCCTTTTTGCCGCCTTTAACGACAAGCAGGGAATTACCAGTGAACTGGTACTCAATTTGCCGACCTCGGAAGGATGACAGGCCGAGTCAACCCCCCTGGCGTTAATTCAGCGATTGACCGGGATTCGAACCCAGGATCCTAGGATCCTAAGCCGGCACCCTAGCCGCTAGCCCAACAACCAGGGTTCGATGGATTGGTGGATGTTATTACCTCTGCCACTGAAGGTGGACAGAGGTATGTTTTCACCTCTGTCTGTCTGTTTGTCTGAGCAGGATAATATCTAAAAAATGGACAGATGGATTTGGATGAAACTTGGTGGACAGGTTGGGTGTGTGACAAGGAAGAACTGATTCGATTTTAGTGAAGATTGGGATCCGGACCCAGATCGGGAAATGAGATTTAAAATTTTTTTAAAAAGTGATTCTTCACCTTTGAGAGATGGGACCAAAAACGATATCTAGCATGATATTAAAAAAAGTTGTGGACGGATTATGACAAAATGAGATGGACGAATTGGGTAGGTGACAGTAGGGTACGTTTGTTTTGTATCCCACTATCAGTGGGATACAAAACATAAACGGCTCTTACGAGTGCTGTTCTAGTTTGGCTTTCAATGAGCAAGGATAACCAAGTGTGGGGTGGGGGAAGGAGGAGGGACATGGGGATGGCAGGAGCAAGGCCATGAGAAGTGAGTTGGTAGAAAACATAGTCCACAAACTTGCCTGCAATGGTGGGGGACTCAGACTTTGGAATGTGAGTTCTGATGAAAGAAGCAAACAAGACTGTGAAACCTAGATTCAATTGCTTGCAGGGGAGCATGATGGGAAGTAGTTGCAGCAATTCAGTTTGGCGATGTGATCCTCGCACAGCAGGTTGCGATAGATTGAAGCTCCAGCTACAGGAATTGTATTTCCTCTTCAGATGAGCCAGCTAAGTACATTTCAGGCTCAAGTTAGGAGGAGTAGGTTTGAAAGTCTATCTTGGAGAGTCAAATATATTTTAATACTGCTTTGAAAGGTATATTCTATGAAGCTGACCAACTGCATTTTTCTCCCAGAGTCTGATACTGCAGCAGCTCACCTCTCAGAAATGTGATTTACTTTCCTGCGCAGTGCGCAGGGTATAGGCATCACAAAGATTGTCCAGAGGGGGTTTCAGGAAAGTGGAGAGGTCATTTATGTAGTCGAAGAATATGATAAAGAAATAGCACAAACCTATAAAACCCTTTTTTTATAATAAGAACAGAAACAATTGGTATCCTTCCTGGAAGGATTGGATCCCTAATAATAGTAATGAGCAATAGTAGCAGCAAAATATAGTAGTAAAATGAGCAATCATAGAAACTAGACATCATTAGATGTCGCCACATCGACAAATATACTTCTGCCCACATCAAGTCTTTGCTTACTCTAACTTTGACCTAAAACTGCAAGACCATTTGACCTTGATATCTAATGTGTACATATCAGTGACAGAGGGAAGCAGGTTATCATGGTATGTGTACTTTGTTTAGTTCAAATCCCGAGCAAGTAATGCTCTTAAAGTTCATATAAAGGGGCGCCAATTTGATTCATACAGCTATAGAAGAAGTAGTAAATGTATTTTATTTTTATTTGCCAGATATGGGAGAACATTGTCATGGGGACCGCATGGGCAACCCCCGCTCTAGCAGGGAAAATGGCCTTAAAATACCTTTTGTGTTGTTGTATATGGGACGCCCCTTTATATGAACTTTTCTAGAGCATTACTTGGTTCCTCCTAAGAACATAAGGGTAGACCAGCATGCACACAAGATTTTTTGAATGTCTCTTCTTTTCTATTGTTTGGCATTTTCTACGTCATGGAATGTCCCTTCTTTTCTATATTTTGCCACATGGGACATACCATATAAAGGGGCCTTTTCGATGCCATTGGCATTTTCCCCAAGAATTACTACTGGAGTTGAAATTTTTCGATGTCCAAATTTTTGGGAATCTCCCCGATGGCAAGCAAAAAAGAGGACCGTGGGTCCTGAAGATCACCTGGATGAGGAGCAACAGTCACTCAAACTTCCCACAGATGCCCTCAGACCCTGATATTTTTAATGCCGTGAACAAACTTTGGTACATCACGGGCGATGAAAGTCGTGATGAAGTTTCATTGAAAGTTTGTGTCTAATTTCGGAGATGAGAGCAAATACCTATTTTGGGGGGTTAACATATTCCTCCCCCGTAAACCCCGTTAATGTGCTCAGATTTTAATGCAATCAAGTAAAAAAAAAAAAAAAACCCCCATAGACCCACACAATGAACACAGATTTTTATGTTGTCAATACACCTTCGTTAGGCATCATATATGAAGCTTCTAGCCAAGGCTCATCAAAATATTGTGTGTGTTTAGGAGAAGCGTGCAAGTACCCATTTTGGGGATGGGGGTGGTCAAAACCCCCACAGACCCCCACAATGAGCGCAGATTTTGATGTATTCAATACAGCTTCGTCAGGCATCAGATATGAAGCTTATGGCGAAATTTCATCAAAAGTGTGTTTGTCGTTTTGGAGAATAGAGCAAATACCTATTTTGGGGGTCAACCCCCCTCCCCCTTAAACGCCCCCATTGAGCGCAGATTTTGATGCTGTAAATACACCTATGTTATGTATCAGATATGAGGCTTGTCACTAAGTTTCATAAAAATCGTGTGTGTAGTTTCAGAGAAGAGAGCAAATATATATTTTGGAAGGGTGGTGGTTTAAAAAAAACCTCCCTACAGAGCCTCTTAATGAGCGCTGATTTTGAATTTGTTTCAAAAGCAATTAATTATACCTATTGGCCAATGTATATTCCAAGTTTCAGCTAGTTTATCCATATAGCCTTTGAGATATGAGCGCCAACACATTTTGGACGGACGGACGGATGGATGGACGGACAGACACAAACTTGAATTTGAGGGTTTTTTTCTTTATAAAACTCAATAATCCGGAAACGGATGTTGGTGAGATTGGGAACATATTACCTCGACGTCCAAAGTATTTATTTCTGAAAATTTTCGTCCATTCGAGACGAGAGATGAGTTTTCAGTCCCCATGTTACACTTGCATACAGAGAAACCTTTCCATATGTGAGGGAGGGACGCTTTGCATCTCCCTTGATATCCGATAGTTTTATATCAACTAAACATGTGCAGTATTGAGAATTTGATGAAACTAGGGCATTGCCCGTACGTGGGTGCCCGTTCCTTGCCAAAAAAAAAAAAAAACGCTACCCGTACGCTCTACCCCGCCCGTACGCCCGTAAACAAAAAATAACAACGCTCTTCGCTTCCGCCCTTCGCTCTGACTGAATTGGGAGAAATAATGCGCATAAGAAATCGAATTACGTACCGTAATGGCGGTCAGCTCGTAACGCGCACACTGTCCGGAAGTTCGCATATCGCATATCTATCTATCTATCTATTAATGCCCATTTATTCAATTATCGCCAACGTATTTTGGCTTTTTGCAATTTAATCGCAAGGAAAAGTAGAAAGAGAAGAGGGAAAAAAAGAAAAGCCTTGCCTTGCTGCAAACAGCTGCTGCAAACAACAACAACATGGAAGGCTGCACTGTCCGGAAGTTGGCATATCGCAGTTACGATTATTTTAGTGTTAATGGCCAATTATTCAATTAGCGCCAACGTATTTTGGCTGTTTGCAATTTAATCGCAAGGAAAAGTAGAAAGAGAAGAGGGAAAAAAAGAAAAGCCTTGCATTAACGCATTAACGCTTGCATTGCATTAACGGTTCGGCACACGTGATAGCTCGCTGCTCTCTGATTGGTTGAAGCGTTTTTTGGACATAGCTCGGTAGGTACTTGTCCGATTAATTACAAACCTTGAAAAGGCACATCCTCGGGTCCCCAGCAATATACCTGGCAAGTTTCAAGTATATCGGACCCGTGGTTGTCGAGAAACAGCGGTCACAGACACACAGACACACAGACAGACACACAGAGATTGCTGGAATTATAGATAGATGTACCGTTCTGCCTCGATTGCTTATTTCCCCCAATACGTTCACTGTGGTACTAATACACTGCGAAATAATCAGTACGCCGTTTAATCTGTGTTCGAATGCAGCACAAGGCTGCGCAGGGATATCATTGTTGAGGGTGTGGTGTGGCTGTGTCCCTAATGCAACGACCTCTGCTGGTTCGGACAGGAATTTGTAATTTGTTCAGAGCGCCGGTCATAGCTTGCTTACTCTTTGCAAAAAGGACACCATGGGATCTTTGACGTCCACCAACTAATGCTGGCAGACGGGATGTCCGTTTGAGGGACAGCACACACATTTATGAATCACCACGCCTGTGAAACCTCATGGTGACAGTTTACTGCCGGGTCGGGATTAAAACCCAGACTGTGTGCGAGTGTAAAGGCGAGTGTGCGTAGATCTAGGCCATCCTGCCGTGGTTAAGCAGCTCAAGGCCTTTCAACCTTCTGGAAGAAGCTAAAGATAATCTTCCATGCTGCTTTCTTCCCCCTTTTCAGCAAGCATTGCTTTGTAGCCACTGAAACCATTTTCCAATTTTCTCTTGACTCGTACTTTACTTGTCCCATTGCTTTACTCATTCTAATCCTCCTGTTATGTGAATCGTTATTTTGATGAAATTTTGCCTTCCCGAGTCCGGGAATTTCCCCACGGAGAGCCCACCCGCCATGCCAACTGCACGTGTCACGCCAAACATTTCCTGCTGCTTAAGTATTTTCGATGTACTCAATGAGGTGCACTTTGGGCACATTCCTTGATGTGTTCTTCACTCAATATAATTTTCCGAACAGTCGAAAAGTTAATGTTAATGCTTTGGCAGTTTCACATTTTCTTGTTTACCATATATATGGAGAAGGAGGGAGCATTTTAATAAGCCTTGCTTATTTCAAAGTAAATATGTATAGATATAAGAATCGTTAATTTCTTAATTTTCAGATGTCACTCCAGATTGACACTTAATTAGTCCACGAGCTTCAATCCTCAAGTCCGAACACAGATTTTGATCATATACTTTAATTAGTCAATGAGAATACATTATGGTTCTGAAGCGAGACATTTTTGAGAAGGCTGAAACAAAATGGAGGTTTAAGACCCCTGTGAGGTGAAAGATGGCTGACCAAGGGTTAAGGCTTTTTTTAAACGTTTTTTTTTTTTTCATGATTAGCACCCCATAAATTATCTTCAAAACGGGTGTTTACATTTACCCAAATACCCAGTTTTCATTCATGAACTCCCTCAAAGTTCCTTTATTGTACATGCAAAGTTTTGGGCCGCTAGGTTTCATGGTCTTGAAGTTATGGAAGGTAACACACACACACACACACACACACACACACACACACACACACACACACACACACACACACCCACACACCACACACCACACACCACACACCACACACCACACACACCACACACCACACACACCACACCACACCACACACCACACACCACACACCACACACCACACACCACACACACCACACACACCACACACACACACCACACACACATCACACACACACACGTCACACATTGGTCTTGTAGACTTTGCTCTTTCTGTACTCAGCCACTACCCTCCGCCATCAAAATCCAGGTCTACTGCTCTGCTCCACTCATTTGCTCCTCTTGATTCTTGCCTGTGAAACCAACTTCCGCAATCTGGTTAATCTCATTCTTCCCTCAAAGGCATGTAATGGATGTCCATTTCCTCCTCAGGTTTTGTTTCCAAAGTTCCCCACACACACTCCTTCCCAAGTTAGTGTTTTCTCCCCTTTCCCTCCTCACCCTCCTTTTTTAACCACTACAACCGAAGGCGTACATGTTTTCACCCTTGTCCATCTTTGTTTGTTAGTTGTGAAATTAAAGATTTGCAAGTATATTGGTTGGTCGAGTGTGTTATTCTGTGTCTGTGGCTGTCAGTGTATGTGTCTCTGTGTCTGTTTCAGTCTGTGTCTGTTTCAGTCTGTGTCTGTGTCTGTCTCGGTCTGTGTCTGTCTCGGTCTGTGTCTGTCTCGGTCTGTGTCTGTCTCGGTCTGTGTCTGTCTCGGTCTCGGTCTCGGTCTGTGTCTGTCTCGGTCTGTGTCTGTCTCGGTCTGTGTCTGTCTCGGTCTGTGTCTGTCTCGGTCTGTGTCTTTGTCAGTCAGTCTGTCTCGGTCTGTGTCTTTGTCAGTCTGTCTCGGTCTCGGTCTGTGTCTCTGTCAGTCTGTCTCGGTCTCGGTCTGTGTCTTTGTCAGTCTGTCTCGGTCTCGGTCTGTGTCTTTGTCAGTCTGTCTCGGTCTCGGTCTGTGTCTTTGTCAGTCTGTCTCGGTCTCGGTCTGTGTCTTTGTCAGTCTGTCTCGGTCTGTGTCTGCCAGTCTGTCTCGGTCTCGGTCTGTGTCTTTGTCAGTCTGTCTCGGTCTCGGTCTGTGTCTTTGTCAGTCTGTCTCGGTCTGTGTCTGTCAGTCTGTCTCGGTCTCGGTCTGTGTCTTTGTCAGTCTGTCTCGGTCTCGGCCTGTGTCTTTGTCAGTCTGTCTCGGTCTCGGTCTGTGTCTTTGTCAGTCTGTCTCGTTGTCAGTCTGTCTCGGTCTCGGTCTGTGTCTTTGTCAGTTTGTCTCGGTCTGTGTCTTTGTCAGTTTGTCTCGGTCTGTGTCTTTGTCAGTTTGTCTCGGTCTGTGTCTTTGTAAGTCTGTCTCTGTCTGTCTTTGTAAGTCTGTCTCCGTCTTTGTCTGTTTGTCAATCACCGGCAGGTCACAATTTTAAACCGATCTTCACAAAACTTCACAAAATAGGTTGGGTTGGTCAAACGAAAGTCTAAAGCCTATTGATCGAAGTTAAAATATCAACATGGGACAAAGGTCAACAACTTTGCCAAATTTCTAAAATCTGAAATTTTTATCTGATTGACTTGAAATTTGAAGAGGATTTGTGTGCAAGATTTGAAGAGTATTGAATTCAATCGCCTATTATTTTAAAGGACCAATTCGTTTTTTGGGACTTCACAATTATACGCCCCATGTGAAGACACATAGACAATCTTAAGTTACAGTTTCCCTACTCAAGTACATCGAGATATCTTCTACGCGTCCACGGTCCATGCTACAATTATACAATCCTACCTTTCCTATGGGATCCTTTTTCCTTCCCCCCATAAATGTAACTATAGCTTAGCTCTTACACTAGCCTTGATTCTGTATACAAAAAATAAAAAATTGCTGTGATGGTTCATCTCTGGAGCAAAAATAAATGATGATTCCTGGGAGATCCTGCCCTCTGTGTGTGGAATGTCAGCGTTGCAAGTTGGCTTGCAGTTTTGCCATGTGTGCCCATGTACCCATACCATGTACCTTCCCTTTTTTGCATCACAAACCTTCCTGGGAGTTTCCTGAATCCACCGTCATATGTTCCATTGAAGTCTGCTAATCCGTTCTCAAGTTATGGACAGACAGACATGGCTCCTTTCACGTTGTCTGTCCATTCGTCCGTCTGTCTGTCTGTCCAGGATAAATTTTGGTTACTGCAATAATTTGTGAGCATCTGAAGGGATTTTGACCAAATTTGGTATGAACTGATTACATTTTGGGTTCAAGAGGTCAGAGGCCGAAGGTCACCTGCCCTTAATTCCAAATCTGTGCTACTGCAATAATTTCTGAACCACTCGAGAGATGTCAACCATACTTGACACTTATGGACTGTAATAGAAAGTCAAACCAATTCAGTTTTCTATTACAATTCAGATGGTGGGATGATGAAGTCAGAAAGAGGATTGACAAGAAGAGGAAGAAGTTCAAGGAGTGGCAGAAGGCAAAGGGCAGAAAAGGCAGAGCATGAAAGTTCGAAGGCAGCCAACAAGGCTGCAAAGAAAGAGGTAGCAAAGGCGCAGGAGGCATATAGGAAAATGTTCAGAGAACACTTTGGATTCGGAAGAGAGCGGTATTCAGGATTGCAAAGCAGATAGCCAAAGAGAGGTGCGATGTGATGGGGGTGAGTTGCTTGAAGGATGAAGTGGGCCAAATCGTTGTGGACCCAGATGGAATTGAAGGAAGATGGAAGAGATATATGGTAATGCTGTTGAATGCAGAGAATGAATGGGACGGCAACATAGAGAGTAACCCAGTTTTAGGACCGGCAGAGAAGATAACTGAGAAGGAAGTTGAGGAAGCGATAAAAGCAATGAAGAGTAGAAAAGCGGGAGGGCCGACGGGAGTTGTGGGAGATATGTTGAAGGAAGCGGGAAGTTGGGATGTGAAGAGAATGACAGAGATCTGTAATCTGGTGGTGAAAGAAAGCCGAATTCCAGTGGATTGGGAACTGAGTACCCTCGTCCCTCTATGCAAGGGGAAAGGTGACCCTCTGGACTGTGGCTCGTATTGAGCGATAAAGTTATTAGAGCATGGAATGAAAGTATTGGAAAGGGTGTTGGAGAAGAGGATAAGGAAGAAAGTGAAGATTGACAAAATGCAGTTTGGATTTATGCCAGGAAGAGGAACGACAGATGTGCTTTTTATTGTAAGGCAGTTGCAGGAGAAGTACATGGAGAAGAGGAAGAAGTTGTTTCTTGGGTTTGTTGATCTGGAGAAAGCATTCGATAGGGTTCCACGTGAAGTAGTGACATGGGCATTGAGGAAGTTAGGAGTGGAGGAATGGTTGATCAGAGTAGAGATGGCAATGTACGAGAGAGCGCGCACAGCTGTAAGGACGAAGCACGTGAATAGTGGTGAGTTTGAGGTGAAGGTGGGAGTGCATCAGGGGTCGGTACTAAGTCCACTACTATTTGTAGCTGCGATGGAGGTGCTGGCTCGGAACGTAAAGGAGGGTTTACCGTGGGAGTTGTTGTATGCAGATGATCTGGTGTTGTGTGGAGAGTATGGTAGGAATGTATGGAGGCGAAAGGTCTGAAGGTGAATAGCAGAAAGACGAAGGTGATGGTAAGTGTTAAAGCATGTGGTGAAGTGGAAAGAACTGTGAAGTGGCCGTGTGCTGTGTGCAGGAAGGGTGTCGGAGTGAACGCCATTCAATGTACGATGTGCGCTGAGTGGGTTCATCAAAAATGTGGTCGGAGAGGGCCATTAACCAGTGTGGCAACTACATTCAAGTGTAAGGTGTACATAGAGGGAGCTGCAAATGGAGGAAATGTTGAGTTGGATCCTGGAGACGGCATGAAGCTGGAAGGTGTGAAAACATTTTGCTACCTAGGAGACATGCAGAATGGAGAAGGTGGATCAGACTCGGCAACGGTTGCTGGAGTGAGATGTGCATGGCTGAGTGGCGTGCTGACGAGGAGGGGAGTGTTGTTGAAGCTGAAGGGAAAGGTGTATGCTGCATGTGAGAAGTGTTATTATTTATGGGAGCGAGACATGGGTAATGAACGTAGAGCAGCAACGAAGGGTGGAAATGCGAATGGTTTGGTGGATGTATGGAGTATCGTTGAGAGAGAGGAAGACAAATGTTGAATTGTGAAAGATGATTGGAATAGAGCCTGCGATGGATGCTGTGAAGAGAAACAGGTTGATGTGGTTTGGTTATGTGTTGAGGAAGGACGAAAGTGACTGGTTGAGAAGAGTGATGGAAATGAATGTACAAGGAAGTAGAGGACGGGGAAGACCGAGAAAGACTTGACTTGAGGTGGTGGAGGAAGAAATGCGGGCAAGTGGGTTAACAAGGAGAGATGTAGAAAATAGGGCGAAATGGAGCAGATCGTCATGGGGCCCGCAAGGCTAACCCCCGCTCTAGCAGGGGAGATGGCCTTAAAATGCCTGTTGTTGTTGTTGTATTGAAAAGGTCAAAGTTCATGTGCCCTATGGAAATTATTTTGCAGACCAACATCTGACGTGGGTGGCGGCATATTCATATGCATTCACGTTAAATGCTGCAATGGGACAGGAAGGCAAAGGAGATTGATGTTGTTGGATTTAAGAAAGAGTTTATGATAGTGGTGCAGTCATTTCAGGCCAAACCATGGCCTGGTGTTGGCTTAACGGTTAAGGTAGCTGCCTTAAAATCTTCGGGTCTTGAGTTTGAGCCCCTGTTGTGCTGTTAAATAACACTTGGTGGGTTGACTCGGCGTTTCATTCTTCCCATGTTGGCAAAATGAGTAACAGCTTACTTAAAACAGGGCACAGCATCAGCGGCACTGCCTCACTCCCAGCGATGATGCAACCAACAGCCACAGGCTGCATACGAAATGATGATGAGAACAAAACAATTTGACGGGGACCTGCAGTTTGACAAGTGAACTATAAATTTGTGTCGTGTGTGTTTGCCGTGCTTGTCGATGTGGAATTCTCTTGAGATGTCGATGTAATTTTCTATACATGGTGTGTGTTGCGGAGATTATGGAGGGATATTTTGTATGTAGCTGATGAAGAGCACAGCAGTGTGTGTTAAAGCATCCTGAAGATGACAGTTGCGTTTGTTTTGATTTTTAACTCGTTTATTAGAAACAAGACCGAAAGTCTAACAGCGGCGTCGCCGTGCTTGTTTGATACTATAGTTCAAGAGGATAGTATGACCTGGGTGGAGATGCCAGTTAGCAGATCATGTAAGTACGGTATTTAATTATTTTTTTTAAGTTCTGTGAGTCTCTCAGCTGCTGTCACTATGGGAAGTGAAGAGATTGCATCGAGACACTCGTTTATTCTTCGGTTTGAGTCAACAATGAACCAACCATACACCGCTTCAATCTAGAAACTTTGCAATAACGACAAAGGGATTGCAGTGTTGCGATTATATTTACTATATTATCTGTATTAACGCCATTATTGTTACGAAAACAACACTACGGTATTAATAAACCTGGGCTAATTTGTCCGCAGCGGCCTGAAGGTGAGCCACGAAACCTAAGGCCTACAAGTACTGTGTCGTTGGAAGACCCGTAATGCCTTTGCTTTCGATATTTGACGGTCATTTTAACAATCTGTCTGTTTGTGTTTCACACTGAATGAAAAACGTCAAGGTAGAGCATGGCGATTGTGATATATGACGGGTTCGACCATATGTTCGGCCTGAACGGCACAGGAATCAAAATGGCAGTGTGTGGAGTCAGCCATCATATGCCATGATGACATCGCAGACATAATCATATCACATGACCACTGTCATGTGACCATATCCTCAGCTTTGATTGGTGTATGTTTGAGGGGACATACATACATACAAACATACAGTCACGTGAAAAAGTAAGTACACCCCATGTAAAGTTTTGACTTTTTCAACATATTTCAACATACAGCTATTTGATCTTCATTTCAACAATATTGATAGATAAAGGTGATATAATATAACAAATATCATGAAACATTTACATTTTGTAGTCCATTGTATAATTTAAATAAACATAAATGCAAATTTCGCATGTGGAAAAAGTAAGTACACCCTTGGCTCTAATAGGTGGTATTGTCGATGTGCCCTTTGGCAGAAACAACCTCAAGTAGGCGTTTCTTATAACTGTCTACCAGTCTCTGACATCGACTGGGAGAAATTTTTGCCCACTCCTCCATGCAGAATTCTTTCAGCTGTGCGATGTTTGAGGGGTTTCTTGCATGCACAGCTCGTTTCAAATCCCCCCACAACATCTCGATGGGATTTAGATCCGGGCTTTGACTTGTCCATTCCAGAACCCTCCATTTATTTCTTTTCAGCCATTTCTTGGTGGATTTACTGGCGTGTTTAGGGTCATTGTCATGTTGCAAGGTCCAACTTCGGTTGAGCTTCAACTTTCCGACAGATGGCCTCATTATCCTCAAGCACCCTCTGGTACAATGAATAATTAATAGTGGATTCTATGATGGTGAGCTGCCCAGGCCCTGATGCAGCAAAGCTGCCCCAAACCATAATATTTCCACCACCATGCTTTACAGTTGGTATCAGGTTCTTGTGGTCAAATGCTGTCTTTGGTTTTCGCCAAACATGTCTTCTGGTACTGTGGCCAAATAGCTCTACCTTTGACTCATCTGTCCAGAGCACATTGCTCCAGAAGTGCTGGTCTTTGCCGAGGTGTTCATTGGCAAACTTTAGTCTTGCCCTGATGTTCTTTCTGGACAGCAAAGGTTTCCTCCTGGCACACCTCCCATGTAGATCAAATTTGTGCAGCCTCTTTCTAATGGTAGACTCGTGCACTTTGACATCAACAGTGGCAAGAGCTACCTGTAGGTCCCGTGATGACATTCTGGGGTTCTTAGAGACTTCTTTCGGCATCATGTGGTCTGCTCTCGGGCTGAACTTGCTGGGGCGGCCTGGCCTAAACAAGTTGGCAGTTGTTTGGAATCTTCTCTACTTGTAGATGATCTTCCGGACAGTCGAATGATTGATTTCAAATTGTTTGGAGATCTTTTTAAATCCCTTCCCAGACTCGTAGGCATCTATAACCTTCTTTCTGAAGGCCTCATGGAGCTCTTTTGATCTCGGCATGGTGACACCGCACACTTCAACAACAAAGAGTAAACCAAACTAAATGTCTGAGGTTTAAATAAGACAGGTTCCTCCAAGATCCTCTCTAACGATGTTCTAATCATTTGCACCTGAGCTGGTGCACCTGATTGTAATTTTTGGTATTTGAAGTAGTGATAAATGTCGGGGTGTACTTACTTTTTCCACTTGCGAAATTTGCATTTGTTTCTTTAAATTATACAATGGACTACAAAATGTAAATGTTTCATGATATTTGTTGTAATATATCACCTTTATCTATCAATAGTGTTGAAATGAAGATCAAATAGCTGTATGTTGAAATATGTTGAAAAAGTCAAAACTTTACATGGGGTGTACTTACTTTTTCACGTGACTGTACATATTACATACATACATATGGACAGACAAACACTGTTCTAGACGGCTTTGCCCTATGCCGTAAAAATTATGCCTGTAATCTCCAAACAGACGTTAAAAGTAAGTTGTGTGATTATATTGTAATGTATATATCCCTGTTTGTATCAGTTCATGAGCGCAGTTTGTGCATTTTCCAGCGTGAGTTGTACGGGTTTCAGAATCATCACTGGTACTAACATTTGGAATACATGGACAGTCCAAACATGCTGTGGCATATTCCTCATTGGTTGTATAAAATATCTAAATTGTGTAATAGACTCACTGAAGTTAAACGCTCCCTCTGAAAAGTGAATCCAATCTATTTGAAAAAATAAGTTGCGTGTAAGGAACGTTTTAACATTTCTGGTACATTCGTACTTTGAGAAACCATGTGCTTCAAACGTCTCCACATGCCGAATGGATGGAGTAAACACAATTGCAGGCACATAAATCCCCCTTGTGCATAGACTCATTAGTTCCTTGAGGGTCGCTTGTCGATATAATTGATGCGGGTTTGAGACCTTGTCACGTCGTTTAAACGTGACCCTCACACTTTGCCCCATTTTGAACCTTTTTCAATCGACCTTGTCCGGCACTCCTCTTTGCAATGTGTTTCAGTGGAATTCTGTTGCAAACAGGAAGGCTTGTGGTTATTCTTCGGGTACCATTGGGACACTTTTTGTGTAAAGCAGAAGTCAGAGTAATTGCATAATCAGGAGCGCATCATATAAGTGGAGCTCATGGGCAAAGTGCAGATACGGAGTAATAACTGGTGGAAGTTGAAGGGGCAGGTTGGGAGGGAGATGTGTGGAACTTGTTCCAAATGGTTAACATGGGTAAATGTGTAACAATTTGAGATCTTTGACAAATTTGAGATCTTTGACAAATAGCGACCACCTTTACAGAACGACCGCCTTTACAGAATGATCACCTGTTCATAGTGGCCACTTAAGTTTCCCCCACAGAGAAAATGTGTGTTAAATAACCAGTACAGAACAATCGCCTGTCTAATACAACCTGCGAACACCAGATTTGCTTCCCTTCGTAAAGTCAAACCTGTACACAACGTTCATTCATTCCATTGTAAATTGGTAAATTCAGTCATCTATCCAAGCATAAAACAGTTTTTACGTAAAACACACGGACAGAGTCCAGACTGAGTGGTGTCATGGTTGGAGCATCCACTCCGCCTCTGTGAGGTCGGCGATGTGAACCCTGACAGTCATACCAAAGGCTTTAAAAATGGTACGTGCTGCTCCCTTGCTTGATGCTGAGCATTTAAAAAGGATAAAGCACAGACCAACAAGGCTGGGAAGGCAATGGCAAACCACCCAGTATAACCGGTGAGGAAAGCGGCGGCATTGTTGTGACGTTACTGGTAGCCGGAGTATCTCAGGATGTGACAGCACTTCCCCAAAACGAAGTGGCTGTTTTTTAAATCGTTAAATAGTCCTGTGTTATGCCTCGCCTGTATGTTTGTGTGTGTATGATGTGTTAGTGGCAGCTCCACTGTGCGCCGCAGATCATTAAACAAAATTGGGTATCGGTGAACAGAACTTCCGATTTACATGTTTCAAGACATTTGTGTTTTATTTTTCATCAATTCTGTATACCTATTACTATCATCTGCTCTGATTTGGATTGAGGTTTCAATCTTCAAATGTGATTCGGTTTTTCAGTGTGATAACAAACCTCAATTTAGACCGAGTGAGGTATTAATGAATCACTTGAGAAAAATAATTAAAAGTTAACGAGAACGGCACTCGGTAGAACTCATTCCTCCATCAGGCTGAACAGTTTGTTTTGTAAACCTCATGAAATGATAGATTGATTTTGATTTTGTAAACCCTGTATTCGGACCTGAAACAAAATCAAATGGGCTTGTTCTTGTCACCTAAGCCTGGTGTTGGTTTAGCGGTTAGGGTGCCGGCTTGGGATCCTAGGATCCTGGTTTCGAATCCCGATCGATCGCTGAATTAACGCCAGGGGGGTTGACTCAGCCTGTCATCCTTCCGAGGTCGGCAAATTGAGTACCAGCTTGCTGGGATGAATGATCCCGGTGTGTACCCGGATTTAGAATAGGTACACCGTATCCCTGCGCATCGTAAGAGGCGACCAAGGGTTTGCGTCAGGAAGGGCATCCGGCCATAAAAACATTGCCTCAAACAGGGAACCATGATTGTCATGGGGCCCCCAAGGCTAACCCCCGCTCTAGCGGGGAAAAATGGCCTCAAAACGATCATTCATTCATTCATATTCTTGTCACCTAACCAACTCGTCCACCAAGTTTTGTCATGGTTTGTTCAGTTATTTTGAAATCTTGTGCAATATATTGTTTTTAGCCCCATCTCTCAATGGTGAAGAATCACTTAAAAAATTATCGTATCCATATGCAGATCTTCACCGAAATTGAATTGATTCGACCTTATTACACATCCAACGTGTCCACCAAGTTTCAGCCGAATCCATCCTAACTTTTTGAGATATCGTGGTATTTATCGGTTTTAGCCCAGCCACTCAACGGGAATGAATCGCTTATTAAAATTGTCAGATCCGGATCTTGATTTGAATCTTCACCAAAATTGAATCGATTCTTCCGTGTCACGCACACAACCTGTCCACCAATTCCGTCTGAATCTGTCCATAACATTTTGAGATATCATGTTCACAGACAGACAGACAGGCAGTGGTGAAAACAACCTCCGTCCAGCTTCGGTAAACAACCTCTGTCAACAATGCAAGTTTGGTTACTGGATACATTTGGGTACTTGTGCTTGAATATCGTCACTGTACTGCAGAAAAATGGCGGCTGCAAATCTGTACAGAAAGACCACCTGTCTATAAATGCCACTTTTTCAGTTTCCCTTGAGTTGTCGTTCTGCACAGGTTTGACTGTATAATTTGGAAAGGGAGCATATATAAATGTTACATCGTTGAAAGAACAGAGTTTTCTACATTCTTGATTTGTAATTCTCAACCGGGGATTGTTTCTTGTTTGAATGAAAATCTTATTTATTTTCCTTTTTTTTAATGAAGCTCAAAATCTCAGGTCGATGGATTGGTACGAAATTTCAGGTCGGTGGATTGGCACGAAATCTCAGATCAGTGGATCGGAACAAAATTTCAGGTCGGTGGATCGGTACGAAATCTCAGGTCTGTGGATCGGTACGAAATCTCAGGTCGGTGGATCGGTACGAAATCTCAGGTCGATGGATCGGTACAAAATCTCAGGTCCGTGGATCGGTACGAAATCTCAGGTCGATGGATCGGTACGAAATCTCAGGTCGATGGATCGGTACGAAATCTCAGGTCGGTGGATCGGTACGAAACCTCAGGTCGGTGGATCGGTACGAAATCTCAGGTCGGTGGATCGGTACGAAATCTCAGGTCGATGGATCAGTACGAAATCTCAGGTCAGTGGATCGGTACGAAATCTCAGGTCGATGGATCGGTACAAAATCTCAGGTCGGTGGATGGGTACGAAATCTCAGGTCGGTGGATTTTTTATTATTTATATTCCATAGAGGATATATTCCAAAATCAATACAAAAACCAAACAAAATCTCAGGTCGGTGGATCGGTACGAAATCTCAGGTCGGTGGATGGGTATGAAATCTCAGGTCGGTGGATCGGTACAAAATCTCAGGTCGGTGGATCGGTACGACATCTCATGTCGGTGTATCGGTACGAAATCTCAGGTCGGTGGATTTTTTATTATTTATATTCCATAGAGGATATATTCCAAAATCAATACAAAAACCAAACAAAATCTCAGGTCGGTGGATCGGTACGAAATCTCAGGTCGGTGGATGGGTATGAAATCTCAGGTCGGTGGATCGGTACAAAATCTCAGGTCGGTGGATCGGTACGACATCTCATGTCGGTGTATCGGTACGAAATCTCAGGTCGATGGATCGGTACGAAATCTCAGGTCGATGGATCGGTACGAAATCTCAGGTCGATGGATCGGTACGAAATCTCAGGTCGATGGATCGGTACGACATCTCATGTCGGTGTATCGGTACGAAATCTCAGGTCGATGGATCGGTACGAAATCTCAGGTCGATGGATCGGTACGAAATCTCAGGTCGATGGATCGGTACGAAATCTCAGGTCGGTGGATCGGTACGAAATCTCAGGTCGATGGATCGGTACGAAATCTCAGGTCGGTGAATCGGTACGAAATCTCAGGTCGATGGATCGGTACGAAATCTCAGGTCGATGGATCGTTACGAAATCTCAGGTCGGCGGATCGGTAAGAAATCTCAGGTCGGTGGATCGGCACAAAATCTCAGGCCAGTTAATCAGTATGAAATCTCAGATCAGTGGATCTGTTCAATCTCAAGATGTATTTACTATACGATTTACAAGTACTGTACTAAAGGATGAATTTCATTTGATGAATGTGCAGTTATGTGGATAAATTTGAGTTATTATTTGGAAATAATTTCAACAAAATAATGTAAAATTTTGTATCACTCAATCGAGGCAGACCCTTCAGGATGAGTAACTTTACGCTTTTTAAATTAACCTTTTTTTGGCTTTTAAATCTTTTTCTCTTTTACAGAGAAGAGGTATTTTTTAAACAAGAGCATCGTTGAGGTATTTTTGAGTTGTCGTACAACCCTGCTTTTCAAGTTGAGGAATACTTGTATTTTGATGTCCACAGAATGGACTTTGCCACCATTGTGCGTAATCTCCCTTTGTGAGTAATCTTTGCTCGTGCTGTTAAAGAAAAATTTTGATTAAAATTGCATGCCACTTACAACTTTCTCTTCGTTGAATGTTTATTGTACTTTCCTGGGAAAACCACGTTTCAAATCTGGCCTCCAAAGCCAGTCGCCGACTGGGCATCCTCCGTCGTGCGAAGTCCTTCCTTGGTACACCTGAGCTCCTCACCACTTACAAGGCTTTCATCCGCAGCTCTATGGAATACTGCTCTCCCCTCTGGTGTGGTGCTCCTGCCTCACACCTAGCTCGTCTTCACGCTGTTGAAACCAAAGCGTTCAGAATCATTGGAATCTCCCGCGATGAAGCTAAATCCAAGGGCCTTTCACTTACTGACTCCTCTCTGGTCTTGCCCCCCCCCCCCCCAAGCTCTCTCTGGGCTCTGTCCCCCAAATATTCCTACAGGTCACACAAGATCTGCCTGCAACCCTCTTACGGTTAAACTGCCAAAATCAAGACTCTCTGCTCACCTTCACTCTTTCATTCCTCTTTTCTCCTGCCTCTGGAACAAACTCCCTCACTCTCTTCAATCCCACTCCACCCTCCAGGTCTTTAAAACAGCTGTTCACCACCATCTCTTATCTTCCCCCATCCAAAACCTTGATCTTTTCTACCCCTGCTAATTTCACCCAAAATCCTACACTTTTTTTTGAAATACCAACTTCTGTCCTGGAAGTCCTTGGTCTCCTTGTGTTTTATACCTCTCCCCCCCCCCCCTTCCCACGCCCCCTCCACCCAAGCCCTCTCCCTCCCACACTTCTCCCTGCTCTCAAATGTTGTGTTTGTGTGCTTCCCCTCCTCTCCCCATCTTGTCTTCCGCTCCCTCTTTTTATATATTTTGTTTGTCTGGTTGATTTGTTTGTGAAATAAATGTTAGCTCTTTCACGAGCCTCGATTCAGTATACAAAAAAAGGAGTATTTTTTCAAATGGTATTGCGAATTTGCTTTATTTTGTAAAGTAGAATCATCGTTGAAACTGATAATGTTTGCATTACATTTCCATTGTCAACGTATAAAAAGTGCAAAGATGAAAAAGTGTATAATGCGGCATTTGATGTGGGATTAAACAAGTTTTTACAGCGCTTGTTTGAATGCACAATAAGCTTGCTGTTGTAACGGTTGTGCAGATAACGATCTTCTTTTATTTTCTACCTGCAAAAGGCAAGTCTATAAGTTATGATCTGCAACTGGAGGCAGCCATCATTTTCCTGCCCCGATGTCTTCCGCAATTACCACCCTCATTGACCGTTTGAAGTACGCAACAAAGTAAATGCACATGAGCATGGCACGCAGGTACGCTTCATTAAAACAACCCCGTGTGGATATGAATGTTCTTGTACACTTCTCGACTTGTGAGAGATCCAAAACGAAAAATGAATCTTTAGTGGAGGCTGTGGATGATAAATGTAATGCGATGATATACGAGTGGCGTTCCAAAGGTTCTTGGAATGAGAATCTCAATTGTCCAAATTGCATTTTTATTTTTCAATGTGGTGTCCCTCAACTTCAATGCACCTGCTCTGTTTTTCCCTTCAAAGTTCAAGCTGTTTCAACTGTTACCATTGAAGTTTTCAGATTTATTTTCCCCTCAGCTATTGTCCCTGCTTCAGTCATTACTCCTCATCATCGGTGAAGCGGTGCTCACATAGATGGCATCTCAGATGTCAAAATGAATAATGATTCCTCTGGGGCATGTCCAGGCTGTAAAGGAGTGGGGAGGTAGTGATCTAGCCACCCAAAACTACAATGACGGATGGTGGTTCTCACAACTTGGGTCTTGTGCACAGACGTGTTGCCATGAAGAGGAAGCACACCTTTGGTCAACATCCCTCAGCATTTGTCCTTGATGGCCTGCCACGATTTTTGTATCCATATGATGTTCTCCTCCGAGTGTAGTTTTCTTTTTGCAGCGTATAGATCATCAGCAGGATTGTCTCATTGGCTTTCCAGAAAACTGAGGCCGTGACCTTTGCCAGCTGAGAGTTACATGCTAAATTTCTAGGACTGCTGTCATCCTTTGTGGTTCCATTGCATTGATTCCCATTTGGTTTTAGGATACCAATGGTGAAGCCATATTCCATCACTAGTTACTTAATGATAGTCTGCCTGTTCTCCAATGAACCATTTCACAAGCTCGCAATTTCATTCCAGCCATTGCTGTCGATCGTAAATGCTGAGGATATATATATTTTAATGTTGAAGGCTCCAGTGATGGACTATATAGTCCTCATCGAGTGTAGGCCTTAAATAAAATAACTGCATTGATAAATGTGCGGAAAGAGAAATAATATAAAGAGATTGTAAAGGTGAGGAGTGAAAATGAGTAAGAAAAGTTTATGATGTTTGTTTGCAAGAAAGAAAGATTGAAGCTATCCCGGTAGTTATAGTTTGAGTGAGACAGAAAGTAAGACCTGCAATCCTGACACTGTGATTGGTGAGTGCAAGATGGTTCCAGGATGTATTTGGGGACCCGGCTTGCTGATATCTTAGATATGCTCAACCTTAAGCCCCTGTCACACCTTGACGATTTAGCCAGCGTATGCCGACGTATCAAAATTGAGTGCTGGTGTGAGTCATACGCTGGCATACGTCGACAAATTTTGTGCATGCACAAAATTTGTCGACGAACTCGGCGTACTACGACGTATGCCAGCGTGCTTCAGCGTGCTTTTAACGTAGCCAAATTTTTCATACGTCGGCATACGCTGGCTAAAACGTCAAGGTGTGACAGCGGCTTTACATGGATGATGGTAACGTGCTCTGTGGAGAAAGTCCTTCAAGCTTTGTGGGTATTTCTACAATGATTTTTTTGACTCGTCATCCTTGATCATTGCCAAATTATCCATCGGTCGTTATTATTGGATGCCCAGGCTTGGGATGATCCTCGACAGACTCATGTCGACGTTTAACGTTGGACTCACACTTGGCTAACTGCTCATACGATACGAGGGAGTACTTTCCTCTTCCATGCACACCAAGTATTCATACATTTCTTTGGAGGAAAAAAAATGATGACTCCTTCACTTCAATCTTGGTACAATCCGTCATTGTCTGACGTAGCAAACTGGTGGATTATTTATTGCACAACAACAACAAACAACAACATGCATTTTAAGGCAATTTTCCCTGCTAGAGCGGGGGTTACCCTTGCGGTCCCCATGACAATCTTCTCCATTTTGCCCTATTTTCTGCATCTCTCCTTGGTAACCCCCTTGCCCGCATTTCTTCTTCCACCATCTTTAGCCAAGTCTTTCTCGGTCTTCCCCGTCCTCGACTTCCTTCTACATTCATTTCCATCACTCTTCTCAACCAGTCACTTTCATCCTTCCTCAACACATGACCAAACCATCTCAACCTGTTCCTCTTCACAGCATCAATCACAGGCTCTATTCCCATCATCTTTCGCAATTCATCATTTGTCTTCCTCTCTCAACGATACTCCGCACATCCACCGAACCATTCGCATTTCCACCCTTTCCAGCCTTCGTTGCTTCTCTACGTTCATGACCCATGTCTCGCTCCCATAAATCATAACACTTCTCACACATGCAGCATACACCATTCCCTTCAGCTTCAACGACACTCCCCTCCTCATCAGCATGCCACTCAGTTCCAGTGGATTATTTATTGCACAGACTTGTGGTATTGATGCACTTTAGATGATAAAGTAAAATTTCCACATCATCACGACCATAGTATTGCTTCGGTTAATGTGGGTTGATAGGGGGTGGGGAGGGTGGTGGAAGGGGGCTTTAAGACATCAGTATTGCAGTCATTGGTTTTAAAAACACGTTTTATTTTGATGGTCGTTCTAATACTCACAGTCCAAAGTGTGGCCCAAACCGATTCCTGGTGTGTTTATTGTATCGCTTCCCTGCGGGGCCCCAATGATAAATGTTTGGAATAGTGCAAGTGGTATTTAATCTGAAGTCGGTTTTATAGCTGTTTGACCCCCACATCCCATTCCTCCCCACGCTTTATTTGCCTCTCTTAATGAAGCATACACTGTACTGACCGTGTTTTGTAAATGAGCAATTCGACATGCTTGCCAGAAAGTTGTTTTTGAAAACCATGGCTTTGTGTAGGTGCCTGACACACCCATGATGACGCAACATGACCATTCGGTTTACCTGCTGTAAAGGTTTGGTTTGTGGTCAGGATGACTAAATCATATTCAAACCATTTGGTTATCTATCTATAATTCCAGTAATCTCTGTGTGTCTGTGTGTCTGTGTGTCTGTGTGTCTGTGTGTCTGTGTGTCTGTGTGTCTGTGTGTCTGTGTGTCTGTGTGTCTGTGTGTTTGTCTGTGACCGCTGTTTCTCGACAACCACGGGTCCGATATACTTGAAACTTGCCAGGTATATTGCTGGGGACCCGAGGATGTGCCTTTTCAAGGTTTGAAATTAATCGGACAAGTACCTACCGAGCTATGTCCAAAAAACGCTTCAACCAATCAGAGAGCAGCGAGCTATCACGTGTGCCGAACCGTTAATGCAATGCAAGCGTTAATGCGTTAATGCAAGGCTTTTCTTTTTTTCCCTCTTCTCTTTCTACTTTTCCTTGCGATTAAATTGCAAACAGCCAAAATACGTTGGCGCTAATTGAATAATTGGCCATTAACACTAAAATAATCGTAACTGCGATATGCCAAGTTCCGGACAGTGCAGCCTTCCCTGTTGTTGTTGTTTGCAGCAGCTGTTTGCAGCAAGGCAAGGCTTTTCTTTTTTTCCCTCTTCTCTTTCTACTTTGCCTTGCGATTAAATTGCAAACAGCCAAAATACGTTGGCGCTAATTGAATAATTGGGCATTATGTTTTACAACTAATAAAAACGAATTTGCGATTCATTCGCTTTCCTGCGCGTTTGTGTACGCGATGGCGATTTCTTTACCAAACTCCGGAAGCCGTTCGCTTTGGACCGAACCATTGCATGTAAATAGAGGGGGGGGATTGTCACCACTCGCAAGCCGTTCGCTTTGGACCAAACCATTTCATGTAAATAGGGGGGGGGATATAATTTTAGATATATATATAGTACGGGCATGCCCTAGTATTTCTAATGTGGATATGTATTGCTGCATTCAGTTGAATTTGTAAGATGTACCAAAAATGGAATATCCACGAGGCAAAATGTTGGCTTTGATTGACGAAACAAGACTTTGTTGTTTCCGAGTGCGTCTTCCTGATTACCGAGCAGCACTTCTTCCCTGGCTTGTGTAACCTATCCCTTCAAAGCTTGCGGTATCCAAAAGCAGAAGTGGTGTGTTCGGGTGTAATATGAGAAGTGGCTTTTATCACTGATATATTTTGGTAATGAGAAACAAAGTTGAATATAGGTTTTTTGGGAAAAGCACATGAAGCAAATACTTGTCATATCTTCTGCAAGCACAGAATTTTCTTTACTCCTAAAACTGTGAACTTTGTAAGCAGTGAAGATAAGATTAGCTGAAAGGACGATGGATGCAGGCACACGCAAAACCTGTGCAATGCATGTTGGTATGGGCCACTATATTTATGGCCAACTTTATGTGCATAAAGCATTGCTATGAAAACGACTTTGATCAAGTGGTGACCGGTCCAACACCCTCATTGAAAAGATTGTGAACTATCCACTTCTCAAACGCCTCTTCTTCAAAAAAAAGGTGGTTAAAAGAAGTTGAGGGAGAAAAAGAATTGTAAACTTTCTGGAAAGAAGAAGAAAAAGAATCTTAAAAATCATCCAAAGTGGATTGACAATTTACTTTACTTATTTTATCCATTTGTGACGAAATACTTCTCATCGTATTGAAGTTTGTTGCTGATTTACAGTGCACCATTTATAGGCTATGGTTACATTTGTCTTCTAATCCAGGCACATGAAATTTGAGGTCGCATAGAGTATAGGATAACACTGACTGTTGGGTGGGGGTGGGGGGAGATGGGGCGGGGGGGGGGGGGGGGGGGGAGAGAGAGTGAAGAGGGAAAAGGATGAATGATTTGATTGTCTGTTTGACTTATTTGCACTCCGAAACTTTTGGATGGAATGATTGCCTCCACCGCCGAAGGTGGATGGAGGTTATGTTTTCACCCCTGTCTGTCTGTCTGTGAACAAGATATCTCAAAATCTCAAAAGGTTGTGGACGGATTCGGACTAAATTAGGCAGAGAGGTAGTGTATGTGGCAAGGACGAAATGATTAGATTTTGGTGAAGATCCGGATTCGGATCCGGCTAGTCGAATTTTTTAAAGTGATTCTTCACCATCGGGAGATAGGACCAAAAACGATACACAGCAGGATATCTCCAAAAGTTATGGACATATTTGGATAAAACTTGATGGAGAGGTTGGGTGTGTGATGAGGACGAATCGATTTGATTTTGTTGAAGATCTGAATATGGATTCGGATACGAGAATTATTTAATTTTTTAAGTGATTCTTCACCATTGAGAGATCGGGTGAAAAGTGATGTCTCACATGATATTTTAGAAAGTTATGGACGAGTTATGACTAAACTTGGTGGACGAGTTGGTTAGGTGACAAGAACAAGCCGATTAGATTTTGGTTCAGGTCCGAATCCAGATCCGGCCTCTCATTGGGATACAAAACAAACTGTTTGGCCCGGCGGGGGTATACACTCTACCGAGCGGCATTCTAGTTTGAAATTTGTTGGTTGAACTTGGGGTGTGCCCGGGAAGGTTTTTGGCATAATAAAAAAATCATCGTCGTGGGGGTTCAGGAGGTTGGGACAGGGGTGCAAATTCTCTGAAAATGCATATCGGTAGTGCCCGGTGGGAGTGTTTTTACAAGTCTAAGCGGTTTGCAGTAGTCTAATATTATCTTTATGAAAATGGTATATAATCGAACATTACTTGGCCAATTTGCATACATGCTCTATTTTATGCAATCCTAAACCACTGGATGAAATCAGTTGAAGTGGTGTGGTTGATTGAACTCTGGCTGTGCATCGGAATATTCGACGAAGTTGGGATGACAACCTCCAAGTTAGGTTTTAACTTGTGTGTTGAAGTGGGGAATTTTTCTTACCTGCTAATGCACTCCTGCACCACTGGACAGCTTAACTTAAAATGTTTTTGCTAAAAGATAAATCAAACTCCTGGAAGTTGTACCACACAAAATATAGTTTCTCCCCCTCCCCCCATGCCCCTGCCCCAGCCTCCCCCACCATTGCAGCTTCTACAGGGAGTGGGTGTTTCCAGTAATACCTAGAGCGTTCATAGAACACCTTACCCTGAACAATATTGAGAAAAAGGACATGGGAAGGATCTTTTAAACTCTCCCTTTGCAATTACGACCACAATCTATACTTCCTACGAGGCGTGATTTTGTCCATCTCTATTCCCCTAACACTGAGCGCTTGTGTGGTAAATTTGATTGGTTGAGATGGTGTAATATATATATATATATATATATATATATATATATATATATATATATATATATATATATATATATATATATATATACATATATATATATATATATATATACATACATACGTCATACACATAGACATATATATATATATATACAGACTTGGCATTTAATATGGAATATTTGTTTTTCTTGACTTGGGTTTACTTTCTGAACTCAGTATATCAATCTGGTGAGTTTCCTTTACCCTTCGATGATTTCTTTGTTAAAAGAACCATGTCACTGATTGTCTGTCGCAGCAAGAAGTCAATAACAGGATTATATCACAGGTGGCGTGACAAAATGTAAGGACAGGTACATTCGACGATTGGCTTCACAATCGGGTATATAAGGGTTGTTGCGTTCTGTATTAGTGGAAAACAACTGCTGCACGTCTACAAAAGTTATTGCCGCTTCCTCTGGAGATGGTCCGTCAACTTGACAATGCTGTTTGTCATGGAGTGGTGGCTTTACGAAATTCTGGCATGAAACAGCGTGCTATTGCTCGGCAGTATGGCATCACTCAAGGTCAGGTGTCAAAGATCCTGAAACGAAATGCTCAGAGGGGTGTCCCTACTCCAATACCGAGGCCAGGACGTCCACGCAGAACCACAAGGAGAGATGATCGCCAGCTGCACCGGTTAGTCTGCAATGGCCGTACCAAGTCAGCTAATCGGCTTAGGGCTGAGTGACAGCAACTGACAAATGTGCCTGTATCCAGAAGGCTAGTCAACCAACGACTGGTTCAAGCAGGCTATCGTGCCAGGCGTCCCCTGAGAAAGCCACGCCTGACCAGAAAACACAGCCAGCGCCGATTGCAGTGGGCCAGAGAGCACCGTCAATGGCAGCCAGGACACTGGAATCACGTGATCTTCAGTGACGAGTCTAGATTTCTGGTCTATCGTCAAGATGGCCACGTCCGAGTGCGCAGACAAGTGCATGAAGCCCACAACGAAGATTGTATAGTGCCAAGAGTCCAACCTGGAGGTGGTGGGGTGACCGTTTGGGCTGCTTTTCATGCAGGGGGCAAAACTGACCTGGTTGTTGTGAATGGAAACCTGAACCAGTTCAAGTGCAGGGCCATTCTGGAAGAAACATTGCTTCCATTTGCTCGTGCAGCCTTTCGAGGAAACTTTGTCTTCCAAGATGACAATGCACGGCCTCATCGTGCTCGCATGATCCAACACTTTCTTGCTGACCGTGGTGTAGAGCATATGGAGTGGCCTGCCATGTCCCCGGATATGAATCCGATAGAGAACTTGTGGGCAGAATTAACGCGTCAAATCGACAACTTGGACCAGCAGCCTGCCTCTGTGCGTGAATTGCAGCAGGCTATTGTCACTGCATGGCAAGTGATTCCTGTCCAAACCTTGGCAAATCTTGTGAACAGCATGCCTCGACGTGTACGTGCTCTCCTGAATGCTCGTGGGGGTTACAGGAAGTACTGAACTGTAATTTTACTGTCCGTAATCCCAGTCGTAATTTAACTTTTGTTTTTGTTGAAAAAAAATTTGGCTAATGTGCAAAATAAAGAGATACTTCTGGAAAACGTACAGAAGTTTAACACGGTACTGTCCGTGAATTGAGTTCGATATCAGTTTACATCACTTTCAAGGATCAATTTATTTGCTTCGAAATGTCAAATGTGTTTTTTGTTTCTTTTAAAGGTCACATTAACAAAATCTAGAATAATTTCAACATAATTCCAATGAACTTTTGGTTCCAAGTCATCTTGAAAAGTAAGTTCACCCCCACAAAAAAATATTCCACATTAAATGCCAAGTCTGTATATATATTGCAGCCGCAGGTTTCAGGTCCACCAAGAGGGAGGTCCACCTCGGTTCAGGTCCACCTCGGTTCCCCTCAAACTTATCGGGCTTGAGGCGACCGTGCACCAATAATTTTGTGCCGCAGCAGGTTGCTATTCATCGGCAAGGGCCAATCAGTTAATAACGTGCTTCAGTGTCCGCCATGCAATACCTTTTTACTGAATGTCACGCCACCTTCTGGCCGGGACATGTGCCTTCAGTTCGGCAAGCGGGTACACAAGCTGTTGTCATAATTTTGCCCCATTAGTCAGGTTCAGTATGTCCAGATTTAAAGTTTCGTTGGATTTTTTTGTGGGATTTGGAAAACTATATATTTTTGGAAACTATATTGTATAGTCAGTCAGAAAACCAATGTTGCTATTTGCACAGACTCCTGTATGGCGGCCATCTTGGATTTTCAAAATTGCCGCCGTAGAACTAATTTTTCTCAATATCTCAGTTTCTAAATAACATAGAGTTTTGATTCTAACGGCTAAACATACATTTTCAAGGGCCCCGAATCCAATGGTAACAAGTTCGATAAGCTAGACATGACCATAGAGCTCCTATGTGGCGGCCATCTTGGATTTTTCAATCACGATATGGAGGTGCAATTTCAATAATTTCAATTATCACGCCTGTCAAAAGACTTCAAGAGTCAGTTTGGCCTGGAAGGTGACAAGATCACAGAACATCATGACCTTGGTCCAAGTGCAGTCAAGAGGGAGCATGAAGCAATCAACAAGATCAAGGCTGCGATACTGAGTCACGGGAATCCATTTGACACTGAAGGTGACAAGCTGCACAATGTGATAACGAATGCTTACATCCCAGACGAGTATGTACCACAGATCTTGAACATTGATGTCACTGGTCAGAAGTTGTATGAAGACTACGTGTCGGAGCGTATCAATGGAGATGTTAGCCTCTGGGCACCAGTCAAGAAGGAGAACAACAAGATGTTCACGTCTGGGAACAAGAGAACCACAGTGAAACTCAGAGACAGGACTGTGGATCTGAAGGAGACTAAGGAACTGTACGGAAGGCTCATGGTCCTTGCCAAGTCAAACAGAGACATCAACCAGAAATATGCCATCGGAAATTACGAGTTCACTGTGACACCAAGAGCACTGTTCGCTCCAGACGGGACAATTCTTCCATGCACTGACAAGTCGAAGTTAATTCATCTCCTCGACAAGTTAGCAAGAGCAGAAATTCACCCCGAAGATCAGCAGCAGACACCAGCTGCAAGTGTTCTACAAGAAGATCCAATGGACACAAGAACTATGGCATCCACATCTAGTAAACCTACAAGTCGGAAGATTGCACTGGTGGATGGGATGGTACTTGTGCATAAGCTGACAAAGAAACCAGCCACTGTAGTGAAAGTCAACGATCTGGGTGAATGCTTCAATGACAGACTCATGTCTCTAACAAAAGATTGTGATGAGATCATACTAGTCTTTGACATGTACAAAAACGATTCTCTGAAGAGTGTGCTACCAGGGCTTAAAGAAGGCAAGGAAAGGATGCAGTACAGTATCAAGTCAGAGATGACACCAACATCAAACACATCCCAATGAGCAGATTCCTTTCTCATGACAAAACAAAGGCTGATCTGACTGACTATCTGGCAGCGAAAACTCTAGAATACAACAGTCACTCATCCAAGTTGATCATCACGTCTGCTTCATGGCGTACTAGGAGCAACAGTGACCTGCTCTTCGAGGACAACAACCATGAAGAAGCTGACACCCTGTTGATCCACCAGGCCGTGCTGGCATCCCAGCGAAACCCACATGATGCGCAGTTGGTGTTCTTCTCTCCCGACACAGATGTCCTGGTACTAGTCATAGCAAACTATGACCTACTGCTGAGGAATACATCCATTTCCATGGCCTCTGGAATACTTCAAATAGAGCCACTGTGGACAGCTCTAGGGGTCGAAAGAGCAAAGGCGTTGCCAGCCTTTCATGCTTTCACAGGGGCAGACAACACTGGGAGGTTCTCTCGAATAGGCAAAGCAACCTGGCTGCATGTCTACCTCAAAGCAAGTGAAGATGTCATAGACACCGTGCGAATGCTTTCAGATGCAACTGAAGTGACGGAGGACATGTTGTCCACACTAGCTAACTTTGTATGTGCTGCTTACTCTCCAAATGGCATCCACATCGACAGCATCCCCGAACTACGATGGTATCTCTTTTGCAAACACATGGCAGAAAGTGACAGGCTTCCTCCTACTCTTGGAGCTCTCAAGCAGCACATCCTTAGAGTCCATATCCAAGCCAGAGTGTGGGGTCAGGCAAGCATTGCTCAACAGGATCCTCAGCTGAATCCCCTGCAAAACGGCTTTTACAAAGACACGGATGGACAAGTGAAACCAACCACAACTGAGGAGCCTCCAGCCCCCAAGGCCATCATTCAAATGGTTAGATGTCAGTGCAAAACAGACTGTTCTTCATCTAGATGTTCCTGCAGAACAAACAACTTGGCTTGTACAGACCTTTGTCAGTATGACATCCAGTGCCAAAATGATGAGGACTCTCAAGATGTGATGAACGAAAGCGATGATGAGGATGATGATGACTTTACTCAATGATGAATCAAAGCTCTGTGCTCTTTAGAAGGTGAGTTACATCAGTTTTACGGCAGCCAGTTTGAAAAATCCAAGATGGCCGCCACATAGGAGCTCTATGGTCATGTCTAGCTTATCGAACTTGTTACCATTGGATTCGGGGCCCTTGAAAATGTATGTTTAGCCGTTAGAATCAAAGCTTTATGTTGTTTAGAAGCTGAGATATTGAGAAACATCAATTTTACAGTGGCCAGTTTGAAAAATCCAAGATGGCCGCCACATAGGAGCTCTATGGTCATGTCTAGCTTATCGAACTTGTTACCATTGGATTCGGGGCCCTTGAAAATGTATGTTTAGCCGTTAGAATCAAAGCTCTATGTTATTTAGAAGCTGAGATATTGAGAAAAATTAGTTCTGCGGCGGCAATTTTGAAAATCCAAGATGGCCGCCATACAGGAGTCTGTGCAAATAGCAACATTGGTTTTCTGACTGACTATACAATATAGTTTCCAAAAATATATAGTTTTCCAAATCCCCCAAAAATTCCAACGAAATTACATAGTGAACCTGACTACATGGTTCTCGACTTATGGTATACCATATATATATATATGTAGATGCGCACACACACACACACACACACACACACACACACACACACACACACACACACACACACACACACACACACACACAATAGAAAGTCTACACACCCTTTAAAATTTTCACCTTTTGTTCCCTTATAGCCTGAAATTAAAATGCATTCAATCAGGCTTTTTCCACCTTTATTTACACATTGTAACCCACAACTTCCAAGTGAACAATAAATTCTACAAATTTCAAAAAATTAATTAAGAACACAAACGAGAAGTGTGTGTGTGTGTGTGTGTGTGTGTGTGTGTGTGTGTGTGTGTGTGTGTGTGTGTGTGTGTGTGCGTGTGTGTGTGTGCGTGTGTGTGTGTGTGTGTGTGTGTGTGTGTGTGTATGTGTGTGTGTGTGTGTGTGTGTGTGTGTGTCACGGGACGGAATGACGTTACAAAACGAACATGCGACCCTTTACTAATGCTTGCACTGTATTCTCATGCACATGTGAGCAGTGTGTTTCTGTGTGTGTGTCTTTCTATATTTGTCCATCTGTGTCTATATGCATTTATTTTTATTTGTGTATATATATATCTTTATGTCTGTCTTATCTATATATCTGTGTATTTATTTATCTACCTTTCTGTCTGTTGTAAGAATAAAGAAAGAAGAACCGCCTTTAGAGGCCATTTTTCCGCACACAGCGGGGGTTGGCCTTTTTTGGGCACCGTGGTCCCCTTTTTGAAGCAATGTTTTACGGCCGGATGCCCTTCCTGCCGCCAACCCTGTTAGTCGCCTCTTGCGACACACAGGGAATTTCCAGTTAACTGGTACTCAATTTTCCGACCCAGAAGGATGACAGGCTGAGTCAACCCCCCCTGGTGTTAATTCAGCGATCGACCGGGATTCAAAACCAGGGTCCTAGGATCCCAAGCCAGCACCCTAACCGCTAAGCCAACACCAGGCTCCTGTCTGTTGTAATAAAGCCCTTGTGTAATGTCTGTGTTATACATTTTTGTATTATATGTCTATCTAGATCTGTCTGATGTAAGAATGTACTTTTGCTTTATGAGGGGGAGGACAGGAGGTTGGGTTTTTTTGGGGGGTGGGGGGGGGGGGAGAAGGTGAGCGTTAGTTTGTGGTGGGGATGGGGTGGAGGAGTTGAGGAATTGTTTGGGAGGGGATTTGAAGGCTTGGAGTACGGATGGCAGGAGCGGGATTGAAGCCTTCGGGTTAGGAGGGGAAGGTCTAGGACTTGGAGTTTGGGATGTGTGGTTGATGATTTGGGATTTGGGAGGAGGACTTTTAAGAAGAACGGAGTATTGAAGACTTGAAGCCACATTTTACATTATGCCCAATTTCCACGGTTCCCTGTCATTATACTGTCAAAGGACATTCCTGTCAAACTGCCTAAATATTCCACACTCTAATGGGAACTAATTCCCCTGGAACAGCCCTGTGGAACCAGGCTAGTATGTATGCTACTTTATATATATATATATATATATATATATATATATATATATATATATATATATATATATATATATATATATATATATATATATATATATATATATATATATATACATATACATATATATATGTATGTACGTACATACATACATACATACATACATACATACATACATACATACATACATACATACATACATACATCATTTTAAAGCCATTTTCCCTGCTAGAGTGGGGGTTAGCCTTGCGGTCCCCATGACAATCTTCTCCATTCTATATATATATATATATATATATATATATATATATATATATATATATATATATATATATATATATATATATATATATATATATATATATATATATTATCTGTGCAGTGTCTGTGTTGTCACTTAACTACTCCCTCAAACTTTTGTGAAATCGTACCAAACTTCTGGTTTGCACCTATCTCTCCCGTCGGTATGTCCCAAGGGTATTGTTTTTGAAAAAAATTCCAAATTTCTTTTTTTTGGGGGGTGGGGGAATTTTTTTGGGAAAAATTGTTTTTTTTCAACTTAAGTTTTCAACTTCAATTGTTTATCAAACGTAATATCACGTATATTACAAATACATTTGTGCATTGTGTTTGTTTGAATTATGATTGGTGTAAACCATGACAAAACAGCAACTCAGGTACAGTAATTTATCTATATATCTACATATCTGGGCAGTGTCTGTTGTCACTGAAGTACTCCCTGAAGCTTTTGTTTCCGTGGTTGTGGTGTTTTTAATAACGTGGTGGTGGTTTTGAATCATGTGGTGGTGAGGTATTTTGAATTATGTGGTGGTGAGGTGTTTTTAAATCACGTGGTGGTGAGGTGTTTTTAAATCACGTGGTGGTGAGGTGTTTTTAAATCACGTGGTGGTGAGGTGTTTTTAAATCACGTGGTGGTGAGGTGTTTTTAAATCACGTGGTGGTGAGTTGTTTTGAATTATGCGATGGTGAGGTGTTTTGAATTATGTGGTGGTGAGGTGTTTTGGATTACGTGGTGGTGAGTTGTTTTGAATTACGCGATGGTGAGGTGTTTTAAATTAAGTGGTGGTGGTGAGATGTTTTTAAATCACGTGGTGGTGAGGTGGTTTGAATTACGTGGTGGTGAGGTGTTTTTAATTATGTGGTGGTGAGGTGTTTTGAATTATGTGGTGGTGAGGTGTTTTGAATGATGTGGTAGTGAGGTGTTTTAAATTACTTGGTGGTGAGGTGTTTTAAATTAGGTGGGGTGAGGTGTTTTAAATTACGTGGGCGTGAGGTGTTTTAAATTACGTGGTGGTGAGGTGTTTTGAATTACGTTGTGGTGGGGTGTTTTGAATTACGTGGTTGTGGGGTGTTTTGAATTACGTGGTGGTGAGGTGTTTTGAATTATGTGGTGGTGAGGTGTTTTTAATTACGTGGTGGTGTGTTTTGAATTACGTGGTGGTGAGGTGTTTTGAATTATGTGGTGGTGAGGTGTTTTTAATTACGTGGTGGTGTGTTTTGAATTACGTGGTGGTGAGGTGTTTTGAATTACATGGTGGTGAGGTGTTTTGAATTACGTGGTGGTGAGGTGTTTTGAGTTACGTGGTGGTGAGGTGTTTTGAATTACGTGGTGGTGAGGTGTTTTGAATTACGTGGTGGTGTGTTTTGAATTACGTGGTGGTGAGGTGTTTTAAATTACTTGGTGAGGTTTTAAATTACTTGGTGGTGAGGTGTTTTGAATTACTTGGTGGTGAGGTGTTTTGAATTACGTGGTGGTGAGGTGTTTTAAATTACTTGGTGGTGAGGTGTTTTGAATTACGTGGTGGTGAGGTATTTTGAATTACGTGGTGGTGGGGTGTTTTGAATTACGTGGTGGTGAGGTGTTTTGAATTACTTGGTGGTGAGGTGTTTTGAATTACGTGGTGGTGAGGTGTAATCGTCCCAAACTTCCAGTTTACACCTACTCCTCCCGTATGTATGTGCTGAGGGGTTCTTTTTTGAATTATATGTATATTTTCAACCTAAATCTTCAACCTAAATTGCCTATAAAAATGTAATATATCACAAACACGACAAATACATTTGTGCAAAATAATTGTTTGTATTATGATTGGTGTAAATCACAACACAGCAACTCAGGTACAGTCATTATCCGCAGCTAAAATAAGCCCCTTCCTCAGTAACGGGTGAGGCGAGCGCATCGAGCCGAGCCAAGCTCGTATATATATACACAAAGAATTAAGTTAAGCACCCCCCCCCCCCGTTTTTTTACAACCTCGCACATTACAAGTTTGTTGTCGTCAAAACAGTGTAATATACCCATGATATTGCTATATTTTCTGGAGAAGTGATATTATGGTCACATAAAAACATAACAATCATGCCGTTTTCAATATTTTATTCTGAATAATTTAAGGTGAAATTTTTTGGGAATTTTAGGCATATTTGCACCTCAATTTAAGTATGGAGCTATAGGTCCATCACGGACAGTGTGGATGACGTTTATGTTTTCTAACGTACAGTCATTGTTCTGAGAAGACCTCTAGCGATCTTTGCGTCAATAACGTGTGTAGGACCCACGTGATCGGCTCACTGACTCAACCCTACGTCTCATAGACCCTGTAAGCCGTCGTATGCGTTGCTGTGGCAGGTTGTTCCATTCCCGATGTAATGCACGTTCCAATTCTTCCAGATTGGCTATTGGAGGGACCATCTTCGCAATTTGTCGTCCCAACATGTCCCAAACGTGCTCGAGGGGGTTCAGGTCAGGACTGTACGCAGGCCAGGGGATGGTTGTCACAGCACCTTGCTCCAGCAAGGCTCGGACGCGTCTCGCACGGTGAGGCCTGGCGTTGTCATCCATGAAGATGGGTCTGCTGGCGAGGGTGTGGTCATTGAAGTGCGGGATTACGGTGGTATTCAGGATTTCCTCGGCATATCGCTCTCCGTTGAGGTTACCTCGCACAGTTATCAGGTCCAACTTACAGTCATGGGAGAAGCATAACCAGACCAGAATCGAGCCACCACCAAAGGGTACCGTTGGTTGAATGTTTTTAGGTGCATACGCGGTGTTTTTGTGGCGCCACACCCGAACACGCCCATCTGTCACGTACAGCAAGAACCGGCTTTCATCCGACCAATGAACTCGCCTCCAAGACCGGATGTTCCATCCACGTCGCGCTAGGCACCATGCCAAACGCTCCCTCTGATGTCGTTCGAGTAGCCTTGGACGCTTGATCACTCGTCTTGACCTTAAACCGGCCGATTTCAGGCGGTTCCTCACGGTACGGTGACATAGCCTTCTGTTGGGCAGCCAGTTGTCCTTCAGGAAATGGCTCGAGGCGAAGGGATATCGTCGCACCAGTCTCAAAAGCGCTCTATCTTGGCGGACTGTTGTCACGCGAGGTCTTCCAGACCTTGGGCGGTCCTTCACCGCATCCGTTTCCTGGTGTTTCTGCACCAACCGACTGATCACCGAATGGTGGTAACCAAACGTTCGAGCTACAGCTTTTCTGGACATTCCGGACTCGATCATGCCTATTATCCGCCATCGTTCTCCGTCCGACAACCGTCTACGAGCCACCATTACGAGAAAATGACCATGTAACCCCCACACGAGCTCAGGCGTGACTTGCAATAACCCGTGATGATAGTGCATTTACAGAAAATCACGACCACGTGGATGATAACACGTGCTGCACGAGCGATGGGCGTCACAGATGAGTGCACTCATCTGCATTTCATCAATGGATAATTGCTAATGTCATACCAATCATTATTTGATCTCACATACCTTAGAATATATGCCAATGTATACATATACACAAAGAATATATATTAGGGGGTGCTTACCTTAATTCGTTGTGTAGGGGTGCTTAACTTAATTCTTTGTGTATATATATATGTCCACCACAACAACTCTATAAACAGCAGAATCTTCTAAAATGTAAACATCCCACTTTTGTAGTAACATTCAACACATGGTCACTTTGCACACCGGAAAACATTAACGAAACTGTTGCACACGTGGAAAAGTTCGGCATCAGAAAATGTCCAATTGAGATCGACCCGACGACGACGACGACGACGACATATATATAAATATATACACACATATATTCCGTTTTGTATTGATGTATTTATTTTGTATGCAATGATGATGCTCATGTATCATGATGAGCTGGAAAATGCGTGAGTGAAGCATTTTGTAAACTGTCATTTATTGAAGTGATTCAACATTTACTATATTTTATGAAAATTGAAAGACTGCATTTGTGTGTTGCCTGAACATTTGTGTGATTATTTTAATCTTGTGTACTGACTTTTGTCACCTCTGAAGATAAGTTTAGTTGTGAGATTGTGAACTTGTTGAAGTCTTAAACGTGTTTTAATTGTACCCTCCCCGTGCCTCCTCTTTTCTGATTTTCCTTTTCAGCTTTTTCGAGAAGTTAAAATCATGAAAACTTTGAACCACCCGAATATCGGTAAGTGCATTTGCACGTAAATTCGATGATATATTGCATATGTAAAATGTGATTATCCAAACAGAAGTACTGGACTTCCCAACTTATCATGTACTTACATGATCACATGGCATGGGATGATGCATAGTACCGGCCTTGCGTCCCCGTCATGTACTCACTGTGCCGGTGACATGTTGAATGGGATGATATAAATGTTTTGTTTCAGATGGCAATGAAATGCATTTGGACAGCAGTGCAATATTATTATTATTATTATTATTATTGTTATAGTAATAATCATAAATAACAATAATAATAATGATGTTGATATAATGAACAAAGTTCACATCTCTCACCATTCAGATACACCCTTGTCTTGTGCTCTCAGTTTACACACATCATCATATGCCACAAACGATCTCACTTTTAAATCACGATTTACTCCTTCAATTTCTTAATAAGCTCATCTTCTCATACTATTTATTTATTCACCTCGATCTGTTGGAATGACCGAAAGTTTTTCCGATGTCTTGATTACCTTGTCATGCCCATATATCCTGATATCGGATCAGGGTGTCTTCATTTCTCCCAAGCAATTGTACCCAGGGATAACTAATCTTTTCCCACTCTGCAGCATCCGATGCATGTCAAATATCGTGCGAGTATGTCCGGTACGTGTACACACTCTTACACGATCATTAGTTACATGTCGGTGTGGTATTTGGGTTTTTTCTTTTTCACAAACATGGACATTGACAATGTATGTGTTATTTGGTGAAAAATAGTTTTTTTTTCTTTTTTCTTTTTTAATCCTCATGTTTTACCTGATTCCCAAAAGTATAACTCTCCACAAAGGTGAGGTTTGGACTGGTACCTGAGTGGTGCCTGTCTGAAGAATAATTAGTTCAGTGTCAAAAATCTAACAGTTAGTTTTGCATGTACGTACACCAATTTTGCAGCATGGGCAATATAATAGTAAGTTAGTTTTTATTAACCTAAAAAACGTACAAGGTCATACTCCAGAGTTTGATTTTATTAACCACTCATTTTGATGATTTTAATCTGTCCACGGTTGCCCAACAACCCGTTGGGCTTTAGAATTATCTATGGCTGGCGGCCTCAGGTTCGGAGGTCAGGGCGAAGAGCCGAGGGGTTCCATCGTGGTAACATTTCCATGCTGGTCTCCAAAGCCAGTCGCTGACTGGGCATCCTCCGTCGTGCGAAGTCCTTCCTTGGCACACCTGAGCTCCTCACCACATACAAGGCTTTCATCCGCAGCTCAATGGAGTACTGCTCTCCCCTCTGGGCTGGTGCTCCTGCCTCACACCTAGCTCGTCTTCACGCTGTTGAAACCAAAGCGTTCAGAATCATTGGAATCTCCCGCGATGACGCTATCTCCGAGGGCCTTTCACTTACTCACCACAGACAGGTTGGTGGTCTTTCCGTCTTCTACCGACTCCTCTCCGGCCTTGCTCCCCCAGCTCTCTCTGAGCTCTGTCCCCCAAATATTCCTAGAGGTCGCACAAGATCTGCCTGCAACCCTCTTATGGTTAAACTGCCAAAATCAAGACTCTCTGCTCACCTTCACTCCTTCATTCCTCTCTTCTCCCGCCTCTGGAACAAACTCCCTCACTCTCTTCAATCCCACTCCTCCCTCCAGGTCTTTAAAACGGCTGTTCACCACCATCTCTTATCTTCCCCAATCCAAAACCTTGATCTTTTCTACCCCCGCTAATTTCACCCCAAATCCACTTTTTTGAGGTGCCGACTTCTTTCCTGGAAGTCAGTCCTTGGTGTCCTTGCGTTTTATGCCTATCCGGCCTCCCCCCAGGCCCTCTCCCTCCCTCACATCTCCCGATGTCCCTGCTCTCAAATGTTGTTTGTGTGCTTCCTCCCCTTCTCTCCCCATCTTGTCGACCGCTCCCCTTTTTATATACTTTGTTTGCTTGTTTGTTTGATTTGTTTGTTTGATAAATTTTAGCTCTTTCACGAGCCTCGACTCTGTATACAAAAAAAAAAAAAAAAAACCCCGACCCCGGTCCCGTAACAGTATCATTAGCCCCCGTTACACTTGGTCAGAAACGGAGGCTTATGGATTGGGCCTCGTCCATCCATCCGTCCATCCATCCATCTATCCATCCGCAACCATATCCCAGAGATGTATGAACCGATTTTGTTCATACTTGGCACAAAGACAACACATGATGTTATACATACGTATGCACATCATTTTGTTTCACTATGCGACCAAAGATGGCCGACTGGCGGCCATTGTAGTGGTTTAAAAAACCCCAATGTTGAACACATCCTCGACCATTTCTTGGTTATATGCATTTTTACCGATGTCGTTCAAACTCGGCACACAGATAATAAATGATGGCTTACATATGCACATCATTTTGTTTTGAGATCAGATCCAAGATGGTTGACAGGTGGCCATTTTTTTGCTTAAACGTGTCCCAATCATTTATCGGACATGCATGGACCGATTTGGTTTAAGCTTGGCACAGAGACCATGCATGAGAGTTTACATATGCAGAAGATTTTGTTTTGTAATCCGACCAACGATGGCCGACTCTAACCAGATGATCTCGCCTCGAACCCCGTACAGCAAATTTACCAAAATCATGGGGACTATGACATTTTATGTTTTTCTCCTTCTTGTGTTTAAAGTGGACAGTAGGGATTAATAAATATTCCTTAATAAGTTATCATTATGTTTCGTGTCGTCGTAGGTTTCACCCGTAGAACAACACAATGGGCACATTCGTGTTTATTTTCTGCCGTGACACCCTCCGGCTAACTGGTGCACTCGCTGCGGTGTCTCGAGGCGGACCCGTAACAGATGCCACACTTGATCTTGCTCTAGATGGTACACTTGATCTTGCTCTTGATGGTACACTTGATCTTGCTCTCAATGGTATACTTGATCTTGCTCTCAATGTTTCAATGGTACACTTGATCTTGCTCTCAATGTTTCAATGGTACACTTGATCTTTCTCTCAATGGTATACTTGATCTTGCTCTCAATGGTACACTTGATCTTGCTCTTGATGGTACACTTGATCCTGCTCTAGATGGTGCACTTGATCCTACTCTAGATGGTACACTTGATCTTGCTCTCAATGGTACACTTGATCTTGCTCTAGATGGTACACTTGATCTTGCTCTAGATGGTACACTTGATCTTGCTCTAGATTGTACACTTGATCTTGCTCTTGATGGTACACTTGATCCTGCTCTAGATGGTACACTTGATCTTGCTTTCAATCGTACACTTGATCTTGCTTTCAATCGTACACTTGATCTTGCTCTTGATGGTACACTTGATCCTGCTTTAGATGGTACACTTGATCTTGCTCTAGATGGTACACTTGATCTTGTTCTAGATGGTACACTTGATCTTGCTCTAGATGGTACACTTGATCCTGCTCTAGATGGTACACTTGATCTTGCTCTCAATGGTACACTTGTTCTTGCTCTTGATGGTACACTTGATCCTGCTCTAGATGGTGCACTTGATCCTACTCTAGATGGTACACTTGATCTTGCTCTCAATGGTGCACTTGATCCTGCTCTAGATGGTACACTTGATTTTGCTCTTGATGGTACAACATCTTGCTCTTGATGGTACACTTGGTCCTGCTCTAGATGGTACACTTGATCTTGCTCTCCATGGTACACTTGATCTTGCTCTCCATGGTACACTTGATCTTGCTCTTGATGGCGCTTATTAGACTAGAAGAGTATCTCGCCTGGAGCACTGATCAACCACAGACTCGAGCGTGGCATAAAATGTCTCGTTTTCAGTGAGATCACTTGCCTCAGTTGGTGCACATACACAGACCAGGGAGCTGACACCCAGAGAGTGACGAATCTTCAGTCTCACCATATGCTAGTTGACCGGCATTATCGCAATTATCATAGGAGTCAGCTTATTGGACTCAAGCTACAGCAACTCCTTGGGCATGGCAACCATCAGCGTGACCAGACCAGTATGAGGTGTAACCACCTGCCATGATCTCATCACTATCCAGTCTACAAACCTCAGAAAGTGATGCAATGCTGATGTTGAAACGCTGGAGCTCAGATGACAGCAGAGACATGTGATCATCCTCTTAGTGAGGATATTCCAGGCATCCACCCAAAAGGATCACCTCGGGTTGACTAGATGAAACCACTGTCTGGTGGATGACACCTCAGCACCACCCCAACACAACCACCACAACCCAACCCAGAAAGGTTTCCCCATGGTTTTTCTCCTATCATCAAAGAATGGGGATCCCAAAGGCTTTGCCCCAATCCCAGCATCCGGTTAGCTGTCCTGTGAAGGCTAACTGCACAGGAGGTACTCCCACGGAGTGGGCTTTTCTTAGTTTTATTGTTATTTTGTGTATGTTGCGGAATGAAGTGTTTTAAGGTGGCCGGAGTGCAAATCCTGCCAACAACCTCCTATAAAGAGGTACCCCAACTGCAGGAGGATGTCTGCTGACACAGTTTGGCACCAGATATGAATGGCCATTGGCTCACGAGGAGCCCCTCCACTTTGACAAGTTTTGTTTTTAATCTTGCTGGGTGTTCATGTTCATACACCCTCCACACCCGGAAACCTGGTAGAGTAGACGGTTTAGTCACCGACATCCTGACCATGGAACAGGTTAGTACAGGTTTACATGGTGCCTGTGGCAAGTCACAGACCTGATTTGGCCTGACCTGACAATAATGCACACGAGGCTCCCAAGGATGATTATATGATACGGCATATGATGCAAGATTGCAAATGGTTGATGGAAAACAAGAAACTGGGTTGTATTAGTAAATGGTCACATCACAGGATGCAAGGTAATAACTGGTTGAGTTTGTCATGTTTTACTGTGTTTTGTTTTTATGAGAGGATGACTTGGATGAGTCTTTGAAACCATTATGATCGCACAATTGGCCATCAGCTGAAGCTCCAGAAGTGGCTTTAAAATGAGTTCCGTTCCACCATCTGGGAGACTACCATTCTTTGAAGGTTTTGATTGTTGATAATGTGCCTGACCTTGTGCTAAAAGCTTGACTTCAAAATCCTGCCAGTATTTTTGTGACAGACAGGGAAAGTTGGTTGAGTGTGGCAAAGAGTGCTCATTTTAGAGCTATCAGGTTCAGGCCTTCATTGCGTCGTCCTTGGGATTTTCCAGGAATGAGTTTTGGTAAGCTTCAAGACATCTAAGGGAACTCTACCTACGCAAAATTTAGTGAGTCCAGGTTTCCCACATTAGGCATGAGCAGAATGTGTATTTTACTAAATTGATCTATTTATCGTTGTCCGGGACCAACTACACGGCACCATAACGTTTTTTGGAAACACTGCCAGCATTGTAAGTTTCTTTACTCTCACATATGTACATGAGGACTCTGTAAGCAGAAGCTCATGATGCTAGGATTCATATCCACTGTGTGAGGGCCTTGTCGATTACACTAGATTCACCCAAATCATGGTTCCAGTACCGACCTCACGCAGTCATGAAATCGTCCTGGGTGAGCTGCCGGCTTGGAAACTTGGTTGGCTTCGAGACATCGAAGGAAACTTTGCATACTCGAAACAAGAAAGAGCAATCAGAGATTGCTGACCCTCTTCACCAGGATGTGTTTGTGTGGTGTATTTTATGTGGTGTTCATTAGCTGGGCACTTTTTTTTTTTTTTTGACGATGTAGATTCATGTTCAATCCAATATGGCTGCCGAACTACATGACCGATAACATCGTCAATGTAAGTCTCCCATACAATTTTTGTGTCAATCATGCTCAAGAAATTTCAAACTGATCGGATAAAGCGGTCTACGTGTCTAATTATGACGTCATAATGAAGACACCGATATCATCATGAAGATATGTTGTTCCCCATGGGGAGAACATGACAATGAGTCATGTTTTAATTTTTTCCATGAACCGTTTTCTGAGATATAGAGGTGCAATTTTTTGGGATTTGTTTTTCCAAGATGGTGCCCATACCATGTGACCTATGATGTCATAATCATTTTAAAAATCTACAGGAGGAGGTGCTCCTATGGTAAAAAAAATTTCATGCCAATCGGACCAACGTTTGCAGAGAAAAGCATGCTCGCATTCTGTGCGGACAAACACAAACAAACGGACCCAAATGCAATATCCTCTCCTCTGGCGAATGCAATATCCTCTCCTGGAACTCCATCGAATCCCTCAGCAATGACAAAGCCTTCTTTTTTATTTTGCCATGAAAAACACTGGTGGTGTCACATCCAATGAGCACATGAAGGCCAACCAAAGCTTTCAAAACGCCCTCTCCTAATGAATGAGTGAGCATGTCCACGTCAATGATACACATTCAGTTATTCACACCAGTGGAGAACAAGAGACTGTAGATTAGACTGAGGGATACAGAGATTACCGCAACATTTGAGTTGGGACTGTGGATAATGACAGTGCCGAAATGGCTGCTAGCATGCCTCACGTGTGCTGTAAGTCCGCCTCTTTGTTTTAACATTTCAGTTCTTCAATCATTTTCACAGTTGTTGTCGAACCTTGAATATCCATTTGGTGGCAGAGTGAGCCTTGTGATGAACACACAAATGTCATTTTGCACGACTAGGTCCATGGATGTCCACTGATGGTACAAAAACTCAAACAAATCCTCTTTATTCATCCTGTTTGTGATAGTCAGGTTCACTATGTTTTTTCGTTCAAAATTTTGGTAGATTAGCAAAACTATACATTTTTGGAATATTCAGAGCATGAGGAATCCAAAAATTAATGTTTACATTTGCGTAGACACCTTTGCGAAAATGACACTCAGGACAGTGATGAAGATCTGTAAAAGCATATTCCTGAACGGTATAGACCTCGTAGATCCTGTGTATAGGACTTATAGTTCAATCTGATACTACCTATAACTTCCTATAACAACCTATAACTTCAAAGGACTTGCAATATCATGTATTATGTAATACAGTTATATCACAAATATAAAGACAATGGTTTTCAATTACCTTTGTTTGTTGCTTTTCTATAATCCTGAGCACTATTTTGAGGCCTTTATTGGATTCCTTCCAGAAAATATAGGATTAGCATATTTAATTAAGTCTCTAGGTTGACTAGAAGCCGAGATCGCGCAAAATATGTATTTTATGGTGGCCATTTTCAAAATCCAAAATGGCGGCCATGCAGGTGTCTGTGCAAATGCCAACATTGATTTTCAGATTCTCCATGCTCTGAAGATTCCAAAAATGTATAGTTTTGCTAATCTACCAAAATTTTGAACGAAATTCTATTTGTTAACATAGTGAACCTGACTATGAGACATTTTTTTCCATTGACTGAGGAGCTACTGATTCTCGTTCAGGATGCAAATCGTTTGGCCCGTTCCATCACCACGACAAGCTCTCTCGTTCTTGATACTTATCTCTGGATAATTGTCGGTGACCAACTCCATGCGGTTGCTGTGAAACGTCTTAGCGAGGTCCAGAACTTGTCTGAGTACACCTTCAGACAAAGTGTGAAAGGTATCATGAATGACTGAACATTACACATTTGGTGGATTAGACCCATGCCATCGATGACCAGTGCACACTTTTCAGGCAAATCCGATAATAAGCAGTTCGGTGACAGGCTCTCAACCGCATCAAGGGGAGCTACTTTGTTAGTCTTCGCCAAGCATCCATCAACCGTGGCAAGTGGCATGTTCACAGGAGATAGAGAATAACACAAAACCGAGGGTAGGTCGAGCCCTCCATTCTGAGCAATGATAAACATCCTTGTGAGAAATCGAGTCATTTTGTAGCACTACCCCCTCCCCAGATGTAGTCATAGAGTTGGATGCATCCGTGAATGTCTTCAACTTGTTCGCTTTGATAGTGGCAAATAAAGTGTGTGATTGACTCGTTTGTATGCAGCACGACTCATTTGTATACAGCTATCTCGATTGTACACAGTTGACTTTCTCATACAGTCACGGCACGACTCTTGAACATAACACGACTCCACTACACAGCATGACTTGGTTGTATACAGTTGAATCTCTCATGCACAGCATGACTCTTGAATACAAAACAACTCTCCTCTACAAAACAAAACGGTCATCGAGACAACACTACTCTCCTCCGCACGACACAACTCTCCTCCGCACGACACAAGTCTCCTCCGCACGACCCAAGTCTCCTCCACGCAACGCAAGTCTCCGCTCAACGCAAGAGTCCTCCGCGCAACGCAAGAGTCCTCCGCGCAACGCAAGAGTCCACCGCGCAACGCAAGAGTCCTCCGCGCAACGCAAGAGTCCTCCGCGCGACGCAAGTCTCCTCCGCACGACCCAAGTCTCCTCCACGCAACGCAAGTCTCCTCCGTGCAACGCAAGTCTCCCCTCAACGCAAGAGTCCACCGCGCAACGCAAGAGTCCTCCGCACAACGCAAGAGTCCACCGCGCAACGCAAGAGTCCTCCGCGCAACGCAAGAGTCCTCCGCGCAATGCAAGTCTCCTCCGCACGACCCAAGTCTCCTCCACGCAACGCAAGTCTCCTCCGTGCAACGCAAGTCTCCGCTCAACGCAAGAGTCCACCGCGCAACGAAAGAGTCCTCCGCGCAACGCAAGAGTCCTCCGCGCAACGCAAGAGTCCTCCGCGCAACGCAAGAGTCCTCCGCGCAACGCAAGAGTCCTCCGCGCAACGCAAGAGTCCTCCGCGCAACGCAAGAGTCCTCCGCGCAACGCAAGAGTCCTCCGCGCAACGCAAGAGTCCTCCGCGCAACGCAAGAGTCCTCCGCGCAACGCAAGAGTCCTCCGCGCAACGCAAGAGTCCTCCGCGCAACGCAAGAGTCCTCCGCGCAACGCAAGAGTCCTCCGCGCAACGCAAGAGTCCTCCGCGCAACGCAAGAGTCCTCCGCGCAACGCAAGAGTCCTCCGCGCAACGCAAGAGTCCTCCGCGCAACGCAGGAGTCCTCCGCGCAACGCAGGAGTCCTCCGCGCAACGCAAGAGTCCTCCGCGCAACGCAAGAGTCCTCCGCGCAACGCAAGAGTCCTCCGCGCAACGCAAGAGTCCTCCGCGCAACGCAAGAGTCCTCCGCGCAACGCAAGAGTCCTCCGCGCAACGCAAGAGTCCTCCGCGCAACGCAAGAGTCCTCCGCGCAACGCAAGAGTCCTCCGCGCAACGCAAGAGTCCTCCGCGCAACGCAAGAGTCCTCCGCGCAACGCAAGAGTCCTCCGCGCAACGCAAGAGTCCTCCGCGCAACGCAAGAGTCCTCCGCGCAACGCAAGAGTCCTCCGCGCAACGCAAGAGTCCTCCGCGCAACGCAAGAGTCCTCCGCGCAACGCAAGAGTCCTCCGCGCAACGCAAGAGTCCTCCGCGCAACGCAAGAGTCCTCCGCGCAACGCAAGAGTCCTCCGCGCAACGCAAGAGTCCTCCGCGCAACGCAAGAGTCCTCCGCGCAACGCAAGAGTCCTCCGCGCAACGCAAGAGTCCTCCGCGCAACGCAAGAGTCCTCCGCGCAACGCAAGAGTCCTCCGCGCAACGCAAGAGTCCTCCGCGCAACGCAAGAGTCCTCCGCGCAACGCAAGAGTCCTCCGCGCAACGCAAGAGTCCTCCGCGCAACGCAAGAGTCCTCCGCGCAACGCAAGAGTCCTCCGCGCAACGCAAGAGTCCTCCGCGCAACGCAAGAGTCCTCCGCGCAACGCAAGAGTCCTCCGCGCAACGCAAGAGTCCTCCGCGCAACGCAAGAGTCCTCCGCGCAACGCAAGAGTCCTCCGCGCAACGCAAGAGTCCTCCGCGCAACGCAAGAGTCCTCCGCGCAACGCAAGAGTCCTCCGCGCAACGCAAGAGTCCTCCGCGCAACGCAAGAGTCCTCCGCGCAACGCAAGAGTCCTCCGCGCAACGCAAGAGTCCTCCGCGCAACGCAAGAGTCCTCCGCGCAACGCAAGAGTCCTCCGCGCAACGCAAGAGTCCTCCGCGCAACGCAAGAGTCCTCCGCGCAACGCAAGAGTCCTCCGCGCAACGCAAGAGTCCTCCGCGCAACGCAAGAGTCCTCCGCGCAACGCAAGAGTCCTCCGCGCAACGCAAGAGTCCTCCGCGCAACGCAAGAGTCCTCCGCGCAACGCAAGAGTCCTCCGCGCAACGCAAGAGTCCTCCGCGCAACGCAAGAGTCCTCCGCGCAACGCAAGAGTCCTCCGCGCAACGCAAGAGTCCTCCGCGCAACGCAAGAGTCCTCCGCGCAACGCAAGAGTCCTCCGCGCAACGCAAGAGTCCTCCGCGCAACGCAAGAGTCCTCCGCGCAACGCAAGAGTCCTCCGCGCAACGCAAGAGTCCTCCGCGCAACGCAAGAGTCCTCCGCGCAACGCAAGAGTCCTCCGCGCAACGCAAGAGTCCTCCGCGCAACGCAAGAGTCCTCCGCGCAACGCAAGAGTCCTCCGCGCAACGCAAGAGTCCTCCGCGCAACGCAAGAGTCCTCCGCGCAACGCAAGAGTCCTCCGCGCAACGCAAGAGTCCTCCGCGCAACGCAAGAGTCCTCCGCGCAACGCAAGAGTCCTCCGCGCAACGCAAGAGTCCTCCGCGCAACGCAAGAGTCCTCCGCGCAACGCAAGAGTCCTCCGCGCAACGCAAGAGTCCTCCGCGCAACGCAAGAGTCCTCCGCGCAACGCAAGAGTCCTCCGCGCAACGCAAGAGTCCTCCGCGCAACGCAAGAGTCCTCCGCGCAACGCAAGAGTCCTCCGCGCAACGCAAGAGTCCTCCGCGCAACGCAAGAGTCCTCCGCGCAACGCAAGAGTCCTCCGCGCAACGCAAGAGTCCTCCGCGCAACGCAAGAGTCCTCCGCGCAACGCAAGAGTCCTCCGCGCAACGCAAGAGTCCTCCGCGCAACGCAAGAGTCCTCCGCGCAACGCAAGAGTCCTCCGCGCAACGCAAGAGTCCTCCGCGCAACGCAAGAGTCCTCCGCGCAACGCAAGAGTCCTCCGCGCAACGCAAGAGTCCTCCGCGCAACGCAAGAGTCCTCCGCGCAACGCAAGAGTCCTCCGCGCAACGCAAGAGTCCTCCGCGCAACGCAAGAGTCCTCCGCGCAACGCAAGAGTCCTCCGCGCAACGCAAGAGTCCTCCGCGCAACGCAAGAGTCCTCCGCGCAACGCAAGAGTCCTCCGCGCAACGCAAGAGTCCTCCGCGCAACGCAAGAGTCCTCCGCGCAACGCAAGAGTCCTCCGCGCAACGCAAGAGTCCTCCGCGCAACGCAAGAGTCCTCCGCGCAACGCAAGAGTCCTCCGCGCAACGCAAGAGTCCTCCGCGCAACGCAAGAGTCCTCCGCGCAACGCAAGAGTCCTCCGCGCAACGCAAGAGTCCTCCGCGCAACGCAAGAGTCCTCCGCGCAACGCAAGAGTCCTCCGCGCAACGCAAGAGTCCTCCGCGCAACGCAAGAGTCCTCCGCGCAACGCAAGAGTCCTCCGCGCAACGCAAGAGTCCTCCGCGCAACGCAAGAGTCCTCCGCGCAACGCAAGAGTCCTCCGCGCAACGCAAGAGTCCTCCGCGCAACGCAAGAGTCCTCCGCGCAACGCAAGAGTCCTCCGCGCAACGCAAGAGTCCTCCGCGCAACGCAAGAGTCCTCCGCGCAACGCAAGAGTCCTCCGCGCAACGCAAGAGTCCTCCGCGCAACGCAAGAGTCCTCCGCGCAACGCAGGTCTCCCCCGCGCAACGCAGGTCTCCCCCGCGCAACGCAGGTCTCCCCCGCGCAACGCAGGTCTCCCCCGCGCAACGCAGGTCTCCCCCGCGCAACGCAGGTCTCCCCCGCGCAACGCAGGTCTCCCCCGCGCAACGCAGGTCTCCCCCGCGCAACGCAGGTCTCCCCCGCGCAACGCAGGTCTCCTCTATCACTGATTAATGAGTGTTGTCATTTCACCAGTCACATGATAAATTCAAGCAAAGTGATTAGTCCGTCGGCATAGTCCTGTGTTTGAACCACGACGCCAGTGGCGCGGTCGGCCAAAGTGCAGCCTAGAAATAGTGCAAAGTACAGACGTGGCATTTAATATGGAATATTTTTTTTTTCTTGACTTGGGTTTACTTCCTGAACTCGGTATATCAATTGGGTGAGTTTATTTTACGCTTCGGTGATTTCTTTGTTAAAAGAACCATGTCACTGATTGTCTGTCGCAGTAAGAAGTCAATAACAAGATTATATCACAGGTGGCATGACAAAATGTATGGACAGGTACATTTGACGATTGGCTTCACAATCGGGTATATAAGGGTTGTTGCGTTCTGTATTAGTGGAAAACAACTGCTGCACGTCTACAAAAGTTATTGCCGCTTCCCCTGGAGATGGTCCGTCAACTCGACAATGCTGTTTGTCATTTCGCAGTGGCTTTACGAAATTCCGGCATGAAACAGCGTGCTATTGCTCGGCAGTATGGCATCACTCAAGGTCAGGTGTCAAATATCCTGAAACGAAATGCTCAGAGGGGTGTCCCTACTCCAATACCGAGGCCAGGACATCCCCGCAGAATCACAAGGAGAGATGATCGCCAGCTGCACCGGTTAGTCCGCAATGGCCGTACCAAGTCAGCTAATCGGCTTAGGGCTGAGTGGCAGCAACTGACAAATGTGCCTGTATCCAGAAGGCTAGTCAACCAACGACTGGTTCAAGCAGGCTATCATGCCAGGCGTCCCCCTGAGAAAGCCACGTCTGACCAGACAACACCGCCAGTGCCGATTGCAGTGGGCCAGAGAGCACCGTCAATGGCAGCCAGGACACTGGAATCACGTGATCTTCAGTGACGAGTCTAGATTTCTGGTCTATCGTCAAGATGGCCGCGTCCGAGTGCACAGACAAGTGCATGAAGCTGACAACGAAGATTGTATAGTGCCAAGAGTCCAAGCTGGAGGTGGTGGGGTGACTGTTTGGGCTGCTTTTCATGCAGGGGGCAAAACTGACCTGGTTGTTCTGAATGGAAACCTGAACCAGTTCAAGCACAGGGCCATTCTGGAAGAAACATTGCTTCCATTTGTTCATGCAGCCTTTCGAGGAAACTTTGTCTTCCAAGATGAAAATGCACGGCTTCATCGTGCTCGCATGATCCAACACTTTCTTGCTGACCGTGGTGTAGAGCATATGGAGTGGCCTGCCATATGTCCCCAGATATGAATCAGATAGAGAACTTGTGGGCAGAATTAACGCGTCAAATCGACAACTTGGACCAGCAGCCTGCCTCTGTGCGTGAATTGCAACAGGCTATTGTCACTGCATGGCAAGCGATTCCTGTCCAAACCTTGGCAAATCTCATGAATAGCATGCCTCAACATGTACGTGCTCTCCTGAATGCTCGTGGGGGTTACACGAAGTACTGAACTGTAATTTTACTGTCCGTAATCCCAGTCGTAATTTAACTTTTGTTTTTGTTAAAAAACATTTTGGCTGATGTGCAAAATAAAGACGTACTTCGGGAAAACGCACAGAAGTTTAACACAGTACTGTCCGTGAATTGAGTTCTATATCAGTTTACATCACTTTCAAGGAACAATTTATTTGCTTCGAAATGTCAAATGTGGTTTTTGTTTCTTTTAAAGGTCACATTAACAAAATCTCGAATAATTTCAAAATAATTCCAATGACCTTTTGGTTTGAAGTCATCTTGAAAAGTAAGTTCACCCCCACAAAAAAAATATTCCATATTAAATGCCAAGTCTGTAATTTGATGTCAAACTTTAAAACTGGCATGTTTCGGATATCAAACTTTTGGATCAAGTTTGAGTTACCAACATCGTCAAATTATCGTGGACTCATTGTTTAGTCCCATGAATGGTGGAATAGGATGAAACGACTGACGCTTGATACCTCACAGTGATGGTGTATTTATGATCCAATAAGTGGATCTGGAAGTAAATACACAAGCATAAAGGCTGTATGTGTGTTTTGTGTGTCTGCTTTGTGCTTGCTTTGTGTTTGCTTTGTGTTTGCTTTATGTTTGCTTTATGTTTGCTTTATGTTTGCTTTATGTTTGTGAAGTCATTCGAGACTCGCATAGACAATTAGGTACAACATTCATCAGCCAGATGAACGCTTTATTGATTAGGAGTTCTGCCAATGGCAAAAGGTAAATCAAACAGGTAAATGATGGCTAACCAGTATACATCAAGGATATATGATGTGGCCTTCCACGACCAGCATGTTATTCACACAGGATGGACAGAAAGGTAAGACTACATAGGGTGACCGTAGTATCTCTGTAGTGTGGATATCAACCATGAACAGTTTGGAAAACAACGAATTAATCCCCTTTCTTTGAATCGCCTCACAATCAACCGTCCAACTGCCACCCGGTCAAGCACTTCCTGTCCAACAACAACAACAACAGGCATTTTAAGGCATTTTCCCTGCAAGAGTGGGGGTTAGCCTTGCGGTCCCCATGACAATCTTCTCCATTTTGCCCTATTTTCTGCATCTCCCCTTGTTACCCCCCTTGCCCGCATTTCTTCTTCGACCATCTTTAGCCAAGTCTTTCTCGGTCTTCCCCGTCCTCTACTTCCTTCTACATTCATTTCCATCACTCTTCTCAACCAGTCACTTTCATCCTTCCTCAACACATGACCAAACCATCTCAAACTGTTTCTCTTCACAGCATCCATCACAGGCTCTATTCCCATCATCTTTTGCAATTCATCATTTGTCTTCCTCTCTCTCAACGATACTCCACACATTCACCGAACCATTCGCATTTCCACCCATTCCAGCCTTCGTTGCTGCTCTATGTTCATTACCCATGTCTCGCTCCCATAAATCATAACACTTCTCACACATGCAGCATACACCTTTCCCTTCAGCTTCAACGACACTCCCCTCCTCGTCAGCACGCCACTCAGTTCCCGAAACTTCTTCCATGCACATCTCACTCCAGCAACCGTTGCCGAGTCTGATCCACCTTTTCCATTCAGCATGTCTCCTAGGTAACAAAATGTTTTCACACCTTCCAGCTTCACGCCGTCTCCAAGATCCAACTCAACATTTCCTCCGTCTGTGCACACCTTACACTTGAATGTAGCTGCCACACTGGTTAATGACCCTCTCAAACCACTACATTTTTGATGAACCCACTCAGCGCACATTGTACATTGAATGGAATTCACTCCGATACCATTCCTGCACACAGCACACGGCCACTTCCCAGTTCTTTCCACCTCACCACATGCTTTACCACTTGCCATCACCTTCGTTTTTCCGATATTCACCTTCAGACCTTTTGTCTCCATACATTCCTTCCACTTGTTCATCTTCTCCGTCAGTCCATCCATACTTTCTGCAATCAACACCAGATCATCTGCATACAACAACTCCCACGGTAAACCCTCCTTTACGTTCCGAGCCAGCCCCTCCATCACAGCTACAAATAGTAGTGGACTTAGTACCGACCCCTGATGCACTCCCACCTTCACCTCAAACTCACCACTGTTCCCGTCCTTCGTCCTTACAGCTGTGCGCGCTCTTTTGTACATTGCCATCACTACTCTGATAAACCATTCCTCCACTCCTAACTTCCTCAATGCCCATGTCACTACATCACGTGGAACCCTATCAAATGCTTTCTCCAGATCAACAAACCCAAGAAACAACTTCTTCCTCTTCTCCATGTACTTCTCCTGCAACTGCCTTACAATAAAAAGCACATCTGTCGTTCCTCTTCCTGGCATAAATCCAAACTGCATTTCGTCAATCTTCACTTTCTTCCTTATCCTCCTCTCCAACACCCTTTCCAATACCTTCATTCCATGCTCCAATAACTTTATCGCTCGATACGAGCCACAGTCCAGAGGGTCACCTTTCCCCTTGTATCGAGGGACGAGGGTACTCAGTTCCCAAACCACTGGAATGCGGCCTTCTTTCACCACCAGATTGCAGATCTCTGTTATTCTCTTCACACCCCAATTTCCCGCTGCATTCAACATATCTCCCACAACTCCCGTTGGCCCTCCCGCTTTTCTACTCTTCATTGCTTTTATCGCTTCCTCAACTTCCTTCTCGGTTATCTTCTCTTCCGGTCCTAAAACTGGGTTACTCTCTATGTTACCATCCCATTTATTCTCTGCATTCAACAGTATTTCCATATATCTCTTCCATCTTCCTTTAATTCCATCTGGGTCCACAACGATTTGTCCCACTTCATCCTTCAAGCAACTCACCCCCATCACATCACCCCTCTCTTTCGCTATCTGCTTTGCAATCCTGAATACCGCTCTGACACTCTTCCAAATCCAAGCGTTCTCCGAACATTTTCCTACATGCCTCCTGCGCCTTTGCTACATCTTTCTTTGCAGCCTTCTTGGCTGCCTTATAACTTTCATGCTCTGCCTTTTCTGTCCCCATACCCTTCGCCTTCTGCCACTCCTTGAACTTTTTCCTCTTCTCGTCAATGTTCTTTCCAACTTCATCATCCCATCACCATGTTTCCGAGTGCCTCGGTGGTCCTTTTGTCCATCCACATACCTTACCAACGGCTCCCAACAGACTATCTTTCATTGATATCCAACCACTTTCAAGCTCAACCACATCATCCTCTGCCATACTCAACCTCTCTTTTAATGCCTCTCTCACTGTCACCTCTTTCAACCTCCACACCTTCATTCTCGGTTGGTACTTCACCCGCCGAGCTCTCCTCGCACCTTTCACCCTTAGGTCGCAGACAACCAAGTGGTGCTGTGAAACAGCCTCCTCCCCCGGGATCACCTTTGTGTCCCGGAGGTGCCCCCTATCTTGCCTACGCACCAGCAGGTAGTCAACGGTTGTCGTCGACCCACCTGATGTTTATGTAACAAGCTTATTGTCCTCTTTCTGGAACTGAGTATTACAAATCAACAAATCAACAAATCAGCTCCATCAGCAAACTCCAAAATCCTTTCACCTTCTTCATTTCTCACATCATATCCGTAACCCACATGAACTCCCTCAAAACCATCCATACTCCTTCCCACATGTCCATTTAGGTCTCCCCCTACCACAACAACTTCCTCATCTTTCACGTTTTCCATCAGCTTCTCTATCGCACACCAGAATTTGTCCTTCTCTTCATCGCTCCGACCAACCTGCGGAGCATATCCCGAGATGACGTTCACCAAGAGCTTTCCAATCATCATTTTCACCATCATCATTTTCACCAACCCTTTTAGTCGCCTCTTACTACACGCAGGGATACAGTGTATCTATTCTAAACCGGGGTACACACCGGGTAAAGCACTTCCTGTCCGAGGAGCGGTATTCTGTTGCGTCATATCTGGAGAGCTATTTCCTCCTTTTATTCGAATGTTTTACAAAGAAGAAAAGAAAAATAATTTTACAACACTAAACCGGCCTGTCTACATTTGCTTTGTGTTTGCGTTGTGGTTGCGTTGTGGTTGTGTGCTTGTTGTGTGCTTGTTGTGTGTATGTTGTGTGTTGTGTGTTTGCTTTGTGTTTCTTGTGTGTTGTGTGCCGCATGCCAGTCATCGTATCATAATACCGAATTGCAGTTTTTTCTTATTAAATTATAATAACTGAGTCGATGGAATGGAAATGTCGATGGAAATGTGATTTTACAAATTTGGCTTTGTTGTGTTATTTGGTCCCCCATGTGTGATGTAATTTTTAATAAAATGTGATTGAATAATTTTCCTTTTCCCAGGTGAAAGTATCGGAGGCAGTATCTGTATGTGAGAATTTAAGTTGGGAGGGGAGGAGAAATGTAAATTAAACAAAACTGTTTATTACACTTTCAATTTGGAAACCTCGTATGCATATACATTGTACAGGTAGCAATGAGTTATTTAAGATATCTAAACGTATGACAGACAACAAGGTGGCAAGTTGAGAAGGTGGCTGTGTCCAGTCCACTGACCTGCAGTTCTGAAGCCACCGGAAGTGTACTTGCGGCCATATTGTTTCCCCCAAAAGATTGGCTTTCTCCACTGATCTGCACAACAGATCAGTAGCTTTCTCGGAAAACATTAACCCAGTGCATTTCTCCCAACAATTTCATTGATATTTTAGTTTATTTTATCAATTCCATTTTGGTGAAGATACGAATCCAGATACGGATAATATATATATATATATATATATTGTTACGGCCCGCGGATAAGATGTTGTGTTTGCCGAGCGGATGGCCCCGCGGTCGTACAGTTACCCCGACTAACCCGATTCCCGAACGTTGGCCGGATCGCGCCACAGATATTCAATAGGGAAAAGACTAAGGCGACACGGATGTGAAGAAGAAGCAGACAAAAAGGGTGGAAATACGCATATAATTTATTTGCTATTTACAGGCTCAAAAAAACCAAGGAGAAGGAAAGATAATAAAATAATATACAGAAGATATTAGAGACACAGTGCAAATTCCTTATACAAGCTTAATTAAATACCCAGGACAGAACAAACAAAACAAACTCACGTACACAAGAGGATGGAAAGGCAGGAGTCGTTTGGAGGGATGAGCAGGTGGAATCACAGGGCACAACGAGCAGGTCCACTCCGGGCGGGAAGCGAGGAGCCGGCAGCTCCTTGTATTCGGCTTTAGCCTTTACACCGCACACCGGCAGGGTCACTCGCTGCCCCGTCAGGGCTTCACGCGGCTGGTTGAAGCGGCTCTCTGCAGAACTCTTTCTTTGCACTTCTGGATTTGGACTCCTCTGCCGTCTCTGGCGCACTTCTGGTTTCGCACTTCTCGCAACCCTTTCTTTTCACTTCTCACTTGGCCGCCTCCTCATCACTCCTTGGCGCACTTCTCTCCACCGACCACTCAACGCCACCTTGCTTCTTGCGCGCGCGCCTTTATAACGCCTCCGGCGATCAAGCCGCCGGCCTTCAGGACACGCCCATCGGTGTGCTCACCTCGGCCCTGGTTGGTCGCGCGACCCTCTGGCTCCGCCCTTGATGACGACGGGCGGGTACGCCCGTCTTCCCCGACCCGAGCACATGTTCAATGGTGGTTTTGGAGGGGATGTAATTTGCAATCGAGGCTTGGCAATGATGAAAGGGGAAATGGAGGTTTTGGGAATGGGAATGAAGAATGAAGGGAATCTACTCTATTTTAATGCACTGCAATGGAGTGTCATCTTAATGGAAGACAAGGCCTTACCCTAATACACATAATAAAGATATAACTATCGAACAGGGGGAAATCTATGATTGGCTGACGTGTATGCTTTATGGACTAATTTATGGGACGCCCTTTGACCTTTACACAACACTGGTATTTACAAGGAATCATTACATTTTACAGAGGGTGATATTTACAACAATTTACTATACAATACAACACAATAAAAAAACACAATCCTCATTTCCGCAACACTGCACCCTCCTCCTCTTAGGCACGTCCCGGGCCTATAACTTTAACTTAGTGTGACACGTAGGTGTAGTTCCCTCTACTTTTAACCTGACCCTGAGTGCGACAGTTTTAAAACATAAATAAATATGTCCCGCTGCTCCATTGCACCCTACCTAACAGACTCACGCCCACAGCTAACCGAATTGTGGAATGGTCTTCAAACTATACACTGACGGTGGGGAGCATTATTTACAATGGCTTTACTTTATTTACAAAACGTAACCCAGGACCTGTGATTGTTCTTTCTGGGGGGAGACAGTCTGCTCTGCATCAATGCACCATGAAAGCACCCAAAAACGCACCAATACACCCTCAAGCACCAATCGGTGCCCAGTCATCATAGTTCATGAAAATAAAAACAACAACCCCTAACCCTGCAGGTGGTCTCTTGCTCTTCGGCTCCCTCTGCTGGCTATTATTATTTTCCAGGTGTTGTCATCTCCTTTGCTGGCGGCCTATTTGCAATAAAATGCACCTAACGTGTCCATTTCTTTTTATTTATGGCCCACAGGGGCCGACTAGTGTGGTTCACCTGTGGGGCATCGGTGCCCTGTGGCCAAGGTCCGCCAGCAAGATTTCGGGCCCTCATGGCCGGTTCCAGCAGAGGGGCCATGCCCCAACCCATGGGGTCCATCAGTGGTGCTCAGCCACAGACATGTGGTCCATAATGTGGTGCATCGATGCAGACAGCTGGTTCTGGGAGTTCCGGGCGCACAATGGCGGACTCACGCACGCTCCCCTCGGCGCCCAGTGGCGCACAGGTCCTCATGTGGGAGACAAAAGGGGGGACAGACAGATGAGCGAGGGGTAAGGTCACAAGGGTACACATCAAACAAGGCAATGCAAGGCGAAGTGCGTACGGAGAGCGAAGTGAGAAAAGCTCGTCCCTACCGTACGTCACCCCCCCTGTCACCTACTCTACCCTTGCCCTTACCCCATATGTACAAAATCTACACATTTACAAATTCGTCGCTACTGTCACGTCTTCCCCATATTTCCCCTATTCCAAATTCGTCTCCACAATCCCTCTAACCAAAATTTGCCATCACCCAATTCATCATCAATCCTCATAAGGAGGGAGAGATGGAACAACAAGCACAATGTCACACCCACGTCATGATGCGTCTCACAATCCAAACATTTGCATCAAAAATAATAAAACATGGCATGGTGTGGAGTTACGTCACCTCAGGTGAGTGGATGTAGATGGTGCGAGGAGACTTTCATCCTAACTACGTTCTAAATGACATTAACACACCTTACACTACCCGGGGTCTTTCCCTGCCAATCCATTGGCCAACTTACACTATGGGTTCTAAAAACCAATTCCCATTGACCAAACTGTGGTGCTTCTCAATTTGGGGTCTCACTCCCCCGATTCATCTCCCTGTGCCCTTGCACAATTTCAGGACTGGGGCGTGTAGCTCTCCCAGCAGGTCTACCCACCTGCACACCTCCACCACTGTAGTTGCCTCCGAGCTTACCTGCTCCTTACCCTAACCTATGTAATTGGGGAAGGCCCCTCCTGGCTCTGTCACCCCTCGGTGCCCTCTGGCACTGGGCTACCCGGGTCCGTCCTCCGGATCCTCGGGCCCCATCCACAACAACTCTACCGGCTCCCAGAGCCCACCTGCGGCCTCACCTGGCCGACATCCTCACAGTGGTGGAGTGCCCAAACCAACTACACACACTAACAGGCTACACGCCCAGCCATTTCCACAACACTAATGCACCCATCCAAATACCATTCTTTCACCCGCACCACAGATGCCAATATCCAACCACAATTTACCTGTACCCTCTACCTAACACTTACACTACCCTCCCCGGGTATTCGTGATGGGGGTCCACTCTTCCCCCATTCACACCTTCGCACCATCCACTCCACTCCATAGTTTCCACCATACTCACTCCACGACCATCCATTCCAATACTCCATATACTCCATACCATGTATTCCACACTCCATTCTCCATACACCTGTCGTTGCACACCTGTGCAATCACACCTGGTGCCACCTGCACCCTCCTTCCTTCCTGGACCATTTGGTCAGCACAACTCACATCACCATCACTCACTCAAACACTGCTCCATACACCTGTTCAGTTGCACACCTGTGCAATCACACCTGTTCCTCACACACACGGCATCATCTAATCTACCTGGTGCCCTGCTAACTTAGTGCTCCCCGTCTTCCCTTTAAACTAAGCACATACCACGTCATTATCATCCACTCTAATCTACCTGCGTCCCCACTACCGGTATCATTGTCACTACCTAATCTGACCGTTACCTAAGGTCATCTTCTAGGTCCCTACACATTATCCAAACCCTCCCGGGCTAGTTTTCACTGCCATAAACCCCATAACTAGTGCTCCTTTGCCCCCGTTGTGAGAGATGGCAGAGTTGCCATCCCACCACATCGGGCATCTTTCACTACCAATTTGGCACATCAAATTTCAGCCAATCAAAAATTTGCCAATCACTACCAATCATCTGCCAATCATCACTCTGCCAATCCTTTGCCAATCATCAAATTTTGTTTTTTCTAATTTCGGGGCCAAAACACTATCCTCATCATCATCATCACAGTCCGCTTTATCTGAGCCTCGGTGCGTCGTCACATCATTAAACTCGGCTTCGCAAAGCTGAGCAATGAATTCGGGTGGTTTGGTTGCCTGTAGTTGGATCCGTCCGGCATTCACGACTGGGGAGGAGGCATGCTCGGGCCGAGGTTCCACGCATCATCGCGGCTCGGTACCTTGCGGTCCCGGGCCCGATGGCTGAGGCTCGCCCGGTCGGAACCCCGTCCCCATGAGGGGGCACCGTTCCGCTTCCTCCCACTCGCCCTTGAACCGGACCGGTCGCCTCGCCCGACAAGGCCCGGACTCGACCATGCAGGGCGGGGCCAAGCCCGAATCGGCAACGACGCTTCGAACAGAAGCGACGCAGCATCGATCCGCGCCGGGCCTTGCATCCAACAAAGCACACCGCGCCCCGAGTGCTCGTATCGGCTATCCGTCGCCGTAAACGCTAACCCGTTCAATGTCGATGCTTCACTTGCATACGCGACCCGTTTCACACTCACAAAACCTGGCGTTCCAACGCCGTCCGTCCATTTCACCAACGCCCTCCCTGTTACACACCACACCTCTCGCGCACACTCACCGTTCGCACACTCTTTTAACACACCTCGCGCACCGTCTTGCGCACTCTCCCTCAGTACGTACTCCGTACCACTCACCATGGGCGTGCACTCTTGCATCCACCCACTACCGCGCTCCGATGTGCTCCCTCGCACTCGCGCCATGACCAACTCAGGTGTGCTTCCTCGCACACGTTCCACCACCACCTTACTCTCCGTGTCACACTCACCCTCGCACGTACACTCCGTATCGCTCTCACTCCCTGTGTCACACTCCGTACACCCCGACGTGCTTTCTCGCTCGCACTCGGTATCACACTCGTGCTTCGTAACACGCTCAGCCCTTGACGCACACTTCGTATTGCTCTCACTCCCTGTGTCACACTCCGTACACCCCGACGTGCATTCTCGCTCGCACTCGGTATCACACTCGCGCTTCGTAACACGCTCACCCCTTGACGTGCACTTTTTTTTCACACGCGACCCTTCACCAACGCCCGGGTGCTTCCTTGACCCCAATCGCGCGACAATTCTCTTGTCGTCAAACATCCTTCTACAAAATCTACCCGCACAATATACAGCATGACTCACCTGGGGGATCCTTTTCTCCACGCGCACCTGCAAACTTCCATTTGGATTAGCAAGTACATCATCATGATTTGAGCAGGGACTTTGTACATATTCCATCTTTTCCTCCCGCCACGAGTGGTTTTCTAAGTCCCCGGTCTCTTCAATTTCAATGCCCACTACCACTTTTTCTTTACTCACCTCGACGACCGTTGGCTTTAATAAAATTCCCTCTACCTCATCGGTCGCTGGCTTTTCCAAACCCTGTGTCGCGATTTCTACCCCCATCATTGTACCCGCGCTTTTCTCCGCTTCGCTCAACCAGCGCTTCTCGACCCGCGTTACCTCCTCGTGCACCCTTGGGACCTTTTCGCCGACCATGCGATCCATTGTCTCCCCACATTTTTGCATGCGGTCACCCATTCTGTCCGCAATTTTGCCGATTCGCTCCATTTTGCTTCCTAGCCTCTCAAATTTCTTGTTTAACCCCTCACCGGTACCCCTCGCTTCGTCCCTCATTGCCCCCATTTCGCCCCCCATCCTATCCATTTTTGCATTCAGTTGGGTCAAGGATAATCTGAGGTCAAACCCGGTTTGCCCAGCATCCCCAGCCGCCACCGCGGGCTCGCCCTCCGCGGCGCCGCTATTTTGGGACCCTTCAACCACGTGCGCGAGAGCGCCATTTTGCGCGCCTGAAACCTCCTCAACCACCTCCTCCTTGCTTCCCTCCATTTGATCCTGGGTTACTCCTAACCCCTCTCCTAGTTCACCCACCTGCATCCAATCGCCTTGACCAGCCATGGCGCGATTTCAAAATTCGGGTTTTTCTTTAAAACAAACCAAATTTCGGCCGCTCCAAATTTTGACCAAATTTTTTCTAGATGTTTTAAAAATTTGGTTCGGTCCTCGTATCTCACTCCCAGACACCAATTGTAACGGCCCGCGGATAAGATGTTGTGTTTGCCGAGCGGATGGCCCCGCGGTCGTACAGTTACCCCGACGAACCCGATTCCCGGACGTTGGCCGGATCGCGCCACAGATATTCAATAGGGAAAAGACTAAGGCGACACGGATGTGAAGAAGAAGCAGACAAAAAGGGTGGAAATACGAATATAATTTATTTGCTATTTACAGGCTCAAAAAAACCAAGGAGAAGGAAAGATAATAAAATAATATACAGAAGATATTAGAGACACAGTGCAAATTCCTTATACAAGCTTAATTAAATACCCAGGACAGAACAAACAAAACAAACTCACGTACACAAGAGGATGGAAAGGCAGGAGTCGTTTGGAGGGATGAGCAGGTGGAATCACAGGGCACAACGAGCAGGTCCACTCCGGGCGGGAAGCGAAGAGCCGGCAGCTCCTTGTATTCGGCTTTAGCCTTTACACCGCACACCGGCAGGGTCACTCGCTGCCCCGTCAGGGCTTCACGCGGCTGGTTGAAGCGGCTCTCTGCAGAACTCTTTCTTTGCACTTCTGGACTTGGACTCCTCTGCCGTCTCTGGCGCACTTCTGGTTTCGCACTTCTCGCAACCCTTTCTTTTCACTTCTCACTTGGCCTCCTTCTCATCACTCCTTGGCGCACTTCTCTCCACCGACCACTCAACGCCACCTTGCTTCTTGCGCGCGCGCCTTTATAACGCCTCCAGCGATCAAGCCGCCGGCCTTCAGGACACGCCCATCGGTGTGCTCACCTCGGCACTGGTTGGTCGCGCGACCCTCTGGCTCCGCCCTTGATGACGACGGGCGGGCACGCCCGTCTTCCCCGACCCGAGCACATGTTCAATGGTGGTTTTGGAGGGGATGTAATTTGCAATCGAGGCTTGGCAATGATGAAAGGGGAAATGGAGGTTTTGGGAATGGGAATGAAGAATGAAGGGAATCTACTCTATTTTAATGCAGTGCAATGGAGTGTCATCTTAATGGAAGACAAGGCCTTACCCTAATACACATAATAAAGATATAACTATCGAACAGGGGGAAATCTATGATTGGCTGACGTGTATGCTTTATGGACTAATTATGGGACGCCCTTTGACCTTTACACAACACTGGTATTTACAAGGAATCATTACATTTTACAGAGGGTGATATTTACAACAATTTACTATACAATACAACACAATAAAAAGACACAATCCTCATTTCCGCAACAATATATATATATATATATATACATACATACACACACACACACACACACACACACACACACACACACACACACACACACACACACACACACACACACACACACACACACACACACACACACACACACACACACACACACACACACACACACACACACACACACACACACACACACACACACACACACACACACACACACACACACACACAGACTTGGCATTTAATATGGAATATTTTTTTTTTTCTTGACGGGTTTACTTTCTGAACTCGGTATATCAATCTGGTGAGTTTCTTTTACACTTTTGTGATTTATTTGTTAAAAGAACCATGTCACTGATTGTCTGTCGCAGCAAGAAGTCAACAACAGGATTATATCACAGGTGGCGTGACAAAATGTACGGACAGGTGCATTTGACGATTGGTTTCACAGTCGGGTATACAAGGGTTGTTGCGTTCTGTATTAGTGGAAAACAACTGCTGCACGTCTCCAAAAGTTATTGCCGCTTCCTCTGGAGATGGTCCGTCAACTCAACAATGCTGTTTGTCATGGAGTGGTGGCTTTACGAAATTACAGCATGAAAGAGCGTGCTATTGCTCGGCAGTATGGCATCACTCAAGGTCAGGTGTCAAAGATCCCGAAACGAAATGCTCAGAGGGGTGTCCCTACTCCAATACTGAGGCCAGGACGTCCCCGCAGAACCACAAGGAGGGATGATCGCCAGCTCCACCGGTTAGTCCGCAATGGCCGTACCAAGTCAGCTAATCGGCTTAGGGCTGAGTGGCAGCAACTGACAAATGTGCCTGTATCCAGAAGGCGAGTCAACCAACGACTGGTTCAAACAGGCTATCGTGCCAGGCGTCCCCTGAGAAAGCCACACCTGACCAGACAACACTGCCATCGCCGATTGCAGTGGGCCAGAGAGCACCGTCAATGGCAGCCAGGACACTGGAATCATGTGATCTTCAGTGACGAGCCTAGATTTCTGGTCTATCGTCAAGATGGCCACGTCCGAGTGTGCAGACAAGTGCATGAAGCCTACAACAAAGATTGTATAGTGCCAAGAGTCCAAGGTGGAGGTGGTGGGGTGACCGTTTGGGCTGCTTTTCATGCAGGGGGCAAAACTGACCTGGTTGTTCTGAATGGAAACCTGAACCAGTTGAAGTACAGGGCCATTCTGGAAGAAACATTGCTTCCATTTGCTCGTGCAGCCTTTCGAGGAAACTTTGTCTTCCAAGATGACAATGCACGGCCTCATCGTGCTCGCATGATCCAACACTTTCTTGCTGACCGTGGTGTAGAGCATATGGAGTGGCCTGCCATGTCCCCGGATATGAATCCAAAAGAGAACCTTTGGGCAGAATTAACGCGTCAAATCTACAACTTGGACCAGTAGCCTACCTCTGTGCGTGAATTGCAGCAGGCTATTGTCTGCATGGCAAGCGATTCCTGTCCAAACCTTGGCAAATCTCGTGAACAGCATGCCTCGACGTGTACGTGCTCTCCTGAATGCTCGTGGGGGTTACACGAAGTACTGAACTATAATTTTACTGTCCGTAATCCCAGTCGTAATTTAACCTTTGTTTTTGTTAAAAAAATTTTTGGCTAATGTGCAAAATAAAGAGAAACTTCTGGAAAACGTACAGAGGGTTTAACACAGTACTGTCCATGAATTGAGTTCGATATCAGTTTACATCACTTTCAAGGATCAATTTATTTGTTTCGAAATGTCAAATGTGGTTTTTGTTTCTTTTAAAGGTCACATTAACCAAATCTCGAATAATTTCAACATAATTCCAATGAACTTTTGGTTCTAAGTCATCTTGAAAAGTAAGTTCATCCCCACAAAAAAAATATTCCATATTAAATGCCAAGTCTGTATATATGTATACAGGGTGATTCACATACGACATACTAGTACATTAGTACGAGCTCGTATATTCACATACGAGCGTGCACAGCTGTAAGTACGAAGGACGGGAACAGTGGTGAGCTTGAGGTGAAGGTGGGAGTGCATCAAGGGTCGGTACTAAGTCCACTACTATTTGTAGCTGTGATGGAGGTGCTGGCTCAGAACGTAAAGGAGGGTTTACCGTGGGAGTTGTTGTATGCAGATGATCTGGTGCTGATTGCGGAAAGTATGGATGGACTGAAGGAAAAGATGAACAAGTGGAAGGAATGTATGGAGACAAAAGGTCTGAAGGTGAATATCGGAAAGATGAAGGTGATGGCGAGTGGTAAAGCATGTGGTGAGGTGGAAAGAACTGGGAAGTGGCCATGTGCTGTCTGCAGGAAGGGTGTCTGAGTGAACTCCATTCAATGTACAATGTGCACTGAATGGGTTCATCAAAAATGCAGTGATCTGAGAGGGTCATTAACCAGTGTGGCAGCTACATTCAAATGTAAGGTGTGCACAGAGGGAGCTGCAGATGGAGGAAATGTTGAGTTGGATCTTGGAGACGGCGTGAAGCTGGAAGGTGTGAAAACATTTTACTACCTCGGAGACATGCTGAATGGAGAAGGTGGATCAGACTCGGCAACGGTTGCTACAGTGAGATGTGCATGGAAGAAGTTTCGGGAACTGAGTGGCGTGCTGATGAGGAGGGGAGTGTCATTGAAGCTGAAGGGAAAGGTGTATGCTGCATGTGTGAGAAGTGTTATGATTTATGGGAGCGAGACATGGGTAATGAATGTAGAGCAGCAACGAAGGCTGGAAAGGGTGGAAATGCAAATGGTTGGAAATGGAAAGGGTGGATGTGCAGAGTATCGTTGAGAGAGAGGAAGACAAATGATGAATTGCGAAAGATGATGGGAATAGAGCCTGTGATTGATGCTGTGAAGAGGAACAGGTTGAGATGGTTTGGTCATGTGTTGAGGAAGGATGAAAGTGACTAATTGAGAAGAGTGATGGAAATGAATGTGGAAGGAACTCGAGGACGGGGAAGACCGAGAAAGACTTGGCTAAAGATGGTGGAAGAAGAAATGCGGGCAAGGGGGTTAACAAGGAGAGATGCAGAAAATAGGGCAAAATGGAGAAGATTGTCATGGGGACAGCAAGCCTAACCCCCCACTCTAGCAGGGGAAATGGCCTTAAAATGCATGTTGTATGTGAATCACTGTGTGTGTGTGTGTATATATATATATATATATATATATATATATATATATATATGTTATTTTAAAGTGATTCTTCACAATTGCGAAACGGCCAAAAATGATATGTTGCATGATATTTACAAAAAATTGAGGACGGATTCAGACGAAACTTGGTGGGCAGGTTGTGTGTGACATGGCCAGATTGATTAAATTTTGGTGAATATCCGAATCTGGATCCGGCCTATTAGTGGGATACAATTCCGGTTGGGATGCATGATACAAGTTCAGAAGGACCTTATGGGTGTTAAGGTTATTTTGTTGTTCGCTTATGAACCCGCTGCTCTTTGTAGTTCATCTCCTCCATGAGCCTTGATCCTTGTCTAAAATATGTTCACAAGCAAAGACGCTGAAATGGAACTGGGATGGACACATATTTTAACTAGAACGGCACTTCGTAGAGTGCATACCTCCGCCAGGCTCAACAGTTTACGTTTTGCATGCACTATTAGGCCAGATCTGGATTCAGACTTTAACCAAAATTTAATCTGCTTGTTATTCTCACCTATCCAACTCATCCACAAAAAGTTTTGTCATGAGTCATCCACAACTTTTTGAAATATCGTGCTATATAAATAATTTTGACCCTATCTCTCAATGGTGAAGAATCACTTGAAAAATAAATAAAAAAACTTTTCCGGATCTGGATTCCGATCTTCAACAAAATCTAATTGATTAAATAAACTGAAATATCGATGAAATTGTCGTTAACAATGCACTGGTTTAATGTTTTCCGAAAAAGCCACTGATCAGTTGTTGTTGATGATGTTGTTGTATCGCCCCGGACAGTTCTCTTGAACAAGCACAAAGTCAACTGATTGATTTCCCAGGAGCGACCCAGAGATCCCCCACATCTAGGATGGTCAACCCCTGCCTTCACAAATTTGGGGTCATAACAGAGTTAGAGAGAGAAAGAGACAAGAGGGAAAGGGCATGTCCATGGGGACCGATCGGCACTCTGACCATGACCGCACTGCCCCGACGAATCCGGGCAGCTGGGAAGAATGGGGAAGATTTGGCCCTCAAATTGCATTGGGCGTGTACAACCACCACGAAGAGGCATCCCTGATAGTTGCCCATTGATCTGTTGTGGAGATCAGTGAAGGCCAATCTTTTGGGGGAAACAATATGGCCACCAGTACACTTCCGTTGGCTTCAGAACCGCCCGCAGAACATCCTATACAGTTAGTATAGAGATCAGTGGTCGAGTCTTGTTTCACTTCCTTCATTTGCCATGCAGTGGAGTTGCTTTTGATTGTCTGTGCTCTTGTGCCCTAGCAATGTGATCAGTAGTAGTTTTCAAAGGTGCACGGTTTGTAATGTGCATTTATGAAACCACCTCGTGTTTATCTTGCTGCTGTTCTGAAACTTTTAAAATGCTGTAGTGAATGGAATTCATGCATGCATCTAAGTCTATGACTACATCTGGGAAGGAGTTAGTGCTACGAGATGACTCAATTTCTAGCAAGGGTGTTTATCATTGCTCAGACCAGAGGGCTCGACCTAAGCTTGGTTTGTGTTATTCCCTATCTCCTGTGAACATGCTGCTTGCCACGGTTGCTGGATGCTTGGCGAAGACTAACAAAGATGCTCTACTTGATGAGGTTGACATCTTCAATATAAAACACTGCGATATGATCAAGAACTCTTTGTTGTATTAAACATCTGAAATGTGCAAATTTTGTTCTTTTCCTACAGTGAAGCTTTATGAAGTAATAAAGACAGAAAAGAAGTTGTACCTCATCATGGAATATGCCAGTGGAGGTAACGCTGTTCATACAAAGTTATTATTCTCAAAAAAAAAAAAACTATCGTAGTTTTTGAAGATCCATAATTGAAAACGAAAGCTCCACTAACTAGTATAACTTCAACACCTGAGCTTTTGCTTAATTGATAGCAATACTAGTTGGTTGTGACTTCATTCTTGTTTCTACTCCAATGTGGGTCTTATTTTGGGGGGAGGATGGGGAGAAAGCAAGATTCGTTTTTCTTGGAATGCATTTGTTAAAGGTATTCTGATGATGTCTACTGATGTTTCATTTATTACTTATTAATCTTTGGTTGACAGAAGTAGGTTTAGCACACTTTGTTGGGAATGGAGTCATGTGACCATTATTAGCATATTTGATGTTTAAATGTATGATTGATTCATATTTTGAGTGGTAAACATCTTCCTTTTTAAGAAACCAAAGACACTTGAATCAGAAATGTGTATTTTTCATTCTCATCCATTAATAATGAGAATGCCATTAATAATATGCAAAATCTAAGGACAAATGAAACCTTGTGCATAATCTTCCATTAAAGAGTGAATAAATATGTTGCACACTAAGTTGTTGTTAGTCAATGAGTGGAGTAGAAGTTTCTTCCGGTACTTCACTGCATCAAGCACACAGCTAGGTCATCTTCTTGAACAGGGGAAATGGATTATGTGACTCGATCCAAAGTTGGGTAGATGATAACAAGCGAATTATATTGTCGTGATCTAATTTTGAATACGTATTTACATGTAAGCAATGCTAAACAATTAATTAAGCTTCAAATAAATATATATTGAACAACCTGCAATTATGGATTTTTATTTTTCAATAGCAATAGCAGCAAGAAAGAGCAATCGGAGATTGCAGACCCTCGCCAGGACGTGTTTTAGTGTTTTTTTGGGGCTTTTATGTTAAAACAAATATGGCGGCCGAACCACGTGACCGATGACGTTATCATTGTTTTTTTTTCTCCACCAATTTATCCCTAGATGATGCTCAAGAAATTTCATCTTGATCGGATGAAGTTTTGTACTTGTCGAATTATGACGTCCTAATGGAGGCACCTATGACATCATCATTAACATATTTTATTCCCCATGCAGAGTTCTTTACAATGAGCCATGTCTCAATTTTTTCTATGCAGCGCTTTCAGAGATAGAGGCGCAATTTTTTGGGGGTTTTCCAAGATGGCGGCCGAACCACGTGACCGATGACATCATCATTATTTTTTCCCTCCACCAGTTTATGCCGACATGGCGCTCAATACATTTCATCTTGATAGGATAAAGTTTTGTACTTGTCGAATTATGACGTCATAATGGAGCCTCCGATGACATCATCATTAACATGTGTTATTCCCCATGGAGAGTTCTTTACAATGAGCCATGTCTCAATTTTTTTCTATGCAGCGCTTTCGGAGCTATAGAGGTGTGAAGTTTTTTGGGTTTTCCAAGATGGCGCCCATACTACGTGACCTATGATGTCATAATTATCATTCAAAATTATATTGGTGGAGGTGCACCTATGGTGAAAATTTCCTGTCAATTGGACCAACGGTTGCAGAGGAAATAATATTTATTCTGTGCGGACATAGACAGACACAGACAGACAGACAAACAAACAAACAAACAAACAAAGAAGAAGACGTCATGCAGAGCACGATACTTGCAAAATCTACCCCTCCTCCCCAAAAAAAGGTTGCCATTGATCCAGTAAATTGTCCATTTCATCAAGATTTAAATTGATGATCTTGATCAAAGCTCGGGTTAATAGGATGTAATGTGACGATTTTTCAGATGAAAGTTGATGATTTCAGAAGTTTGACCTTGAGTTGACCTTTGACCTCAAAAATACTTGGTTTCCCAATTCAGTGAGGCACTATGCAAATGCTGTTAAATTTTCAAGTCAATCCGATTAAAAATGACGGTTTTTCAGATGAAAATGAATGATTTTTGAAGTTTGACCGTGAGTTGACCTTTGACCTTTTGACCAAATAGTTGGTTTCCCTATTTAGTGACTCGATACACAAATGCTGTTCAATTTTCAAGTCAATCGGATGAAAAATGTCAATTTTGGAAATTTGACCTCCAGATGACCTTTGACCTCATCAATAGGCTTCTCAATTGTGACGACCCCTACAACTTTGTGAAGTTTCAATTGCGATCGGTATAGAATTGTGACCTGTAAGCGAGTGACAAGCAAACAAGAAGACGTCATGCAGAGCACGATATTTGTAAAATCCACCCCCTCCCCCCCCACCAAAAAAAGTTGCAATTGACCCATCAAATTGTCCATTTCATCAAGATTAAAATTGACAATCTTGATCAATCGTGTTAATAGGATGTAAAGTGACGATTTTTCAGATGAAAGTTGATGACTTTAGAAGTTTGACCTTGAGTTGAACTTTGACTTTGACCTCAAAAATACTTGGTTTCCCTATTTAGTGACTCAATATGCAAATGCTGCTCTATTTTCAAGCCGATCGGATGAAAATTGACATTTTTTTCAGATGAAATTGCTGATTTTGGAAGTTTGACCTTGAGTTGACCTTTTACATTTTGACCTGTCTTTTTTTAATGCTGTTTTTTTTTGTTGTTTTTTTTTTTTGTATACAGAATCAAGGCTCGTGAAAGAGCTAACATTTATCATTAAAAAAAAAATCAAACACAAACAAAATATATAAAAAGAGGGAGCGGTAGACGAGATGGGGAGAGAAGGGGAAGCACACAAACACAACATTTGAGAGCAGGGACATCGGGAGATGTGTGGGTGGGAGAGGGCTTGGGGGGAGGAGGCATGGGAAGGGGGAGAGGGTGGGAGAAGTATAAAACACAAGGACACCAAGGACTTCAGGGAAAGAAGTTGGTATTTCAAAAAAGTGGATTTGGGGTGAAGTTAGCGGGGGTAGAAAAGATCAAGGTTTTGGATGGGGGAAGATAAGAGATGGTGGTGAACAGCTGTTTTAAAGACCTGGAGGGAGGAGTGGGATTGAAGAGAGTGAGGGAGTTTGTTCCAGAGGTGGGAGAAAAGAGGAATGAAGGAGTGAAGGTGAGCAGAGAGTCTTGATTTTGGCAGTTTTTTTTTTTTTTTTTTTTGTATACAAGGTCGAGGCTCGTGAAAGAGCGAACATTAATCACACAGAAAGACAAACCGACACATAAAACATATAACATAGGGAGCGGTAGACAAGATGGGGAGAGAGGGGGAAGGACACAAACACAACATTTGAGAGCAGTGACCGAGAGACATGGAGACATCGAGAGATCTGAGAGAGGGCGAGGGCTTGGGGGGGGGGGGGGCGTGGGAAGGGGGCGGTGGGAGAGGTATAAAACATATGGACACTGCCAGGACTTCCAGGAAAGAAGTTGGAATTTCAAACAAGGTGGATCTGGGGTGAATTAGCGGGGGTAGAAAAGATCAAGGTTTTGGATGGGGGAAGATAAGAGATGGTGGTGAACAGCTGTTTTAAAGACCTGGAGGGAGGAGTGGGATTGAAGGGAGTGAGGGAGTTTGTTCCAGAGGCGGGAGAAAAGAGGAATGAAAGAGTGAAGGTGAGCAGAGAGCCGAGATTTCGGCAGTTTAACCATCAGAGGGTTGCTGGCAGATCTTGTGCGACCTGTAGGAATATTTGGGGGACAGAGCACAGAGAGAGCTGGGGGTGCAAGGCCGGAGAGGAGTCGGTAGAAGACAGAAAGACCACCTACCTGCCTGCGGTGAGTGAGTGAAAGGCCCTCAGAGATAGCTTCATCGCGGGAGATTCCAATAATTCTGAAAGCTTTGGTTTCAACAGCGTGAAGCCGAGCTAGGTGTGAGGCAGGAGCACCGGCCCATAGGGGAGAACAGTATTCCATTGAGCTGCGGATGAAAGCCTTGTATGTGGTGAGGAGCTCAGGTGTGCCGAGGAAGGAATTCGCACGACGGAGGATGCCCAGTCGGCGACTTCGTGCCGAGGAAGGACTTCGCACGACGGAGGATGCCCAGTCGGCGACTGGCTTTGGAGGCCAGCTTGGAAATGTGGTATGGTTTAACCATAAGAGGGTTGCAGGCAGATCTTGTGCGACCTGTAGGAATATTTGGGGGACAGAGCCCAGAGAGAGCTGGAAGAGCAAGGCCGGAGAGGAGTCGGGAGAAGACGGAAAGACCACCAACCTGCCTGCGGTGAGTAAGTGAAAGGCCCTCGGAGATAGCTTCATCGTGGGACATTCCAATGATTCTGAACTCTTTGGTTTCAACAGCGTGAAGACGAGCTAGGTGTGAGGCAGGGGCACTAGCCCAGAGGGGAGAGCAGTACTCCATTGAGCTGCAGGTGAAAGCCTTGTATGTGGTGAGGAGCTCAGGTGTGCCAAGGAAGGACTTCGCATGACGGAGGATGGATGCCCAGTTGGCGACTGGCTTTGCAGGCCAGCTTGGAAATGTGGTTTTCCCAGGAAAGATCATGGCAGATAGTGAGACCCAAAAGCTTGAGTGACAGAACTTCTTGGAGAGGATTATTCAGAAAGTGGATGGGAGGGTTGTCGAGTCGGTCTTTTCGGAGAGACATCGTACGAGTGTGAGATTTGTCAGGATTGAAAGACATGTTCCACTTGTTTGCCCAGTCTATGATTTTGTCCAGGTCTGCAGAGAGTGAGGAGGCTGCAGACTGCCGATCTGAGGGATGAGGAATGGAGCGGCAGAGAGTGGAGTCATCAGCAAAGAGATAGAGAGGATTTTCAAGAGAGTCAGAGAGATCATTGATGAAGACCAGAAAAAGCACAGGGCCCAGAACACTGCATGTTAAATTTTCAAGTCGATCTGATTAAAAATTGTGACCTGTAGGCGAGTGAGAAACAAACAGACAGACAGACCGACAGAACCAGATGAACAAACAAACACAAACAGACAGACAGAATAACTTCGATTTCGTAAGTAACAAACAGACAAACAAAACGGACTCAAATGCAATCAATACCCTTTCCTCTGGCAAGGGTAATAATACAAGTACCCTTTGACAAGGAACTTCAACACAGGAGGAGGCCATTAGACCCATCAAACCCTATGTTATGGTTTCCAACCTATGTTTGTTTGTCCTTTTTAAATGCTGAGAGTCGAGCCAGGAAGCAGCATGTACCATTTTTAATATCTTTGGTGTGACTTGGCTGGGGCTTGAACCATGCTCTAACCATTACACTACAGTGTGATCTTGGTCACCCCATTTCCATCACCTGAAGGTGCAGGTTATTGCATCGTTTATGTCCATTGAATGATTTATTTCCACCTCATGAGTTGTGGTTTCCATGGAATCAATTATGTGCTTTTTCAGCCCAGGTTTATGCCATAAGCGTCCATGCATGCAGTCATCAGCAGTGTTTTGTTTGGTTGGTATTTTTGTGCCCCTACCATCCCCCTTTAATTTTTGAAACAATGCTTGAGGCCCATGAAAGAGCTTGCAGCAAAAGATGAGTGATCAAACGTTTTCTTCTTCCCATTATTAGCATGTTGGACAAGGATTTCACAAGTGTCAAATAGCGTGAGGGATAAAACAGATGAGCATCAGTTTTGTCACCTTGCGTAATGCAATATATAGAGGGGGTTGTGACCTTCTATGAAGGATCTCCAGAAAAGCAATTGAAGGGGAACAACCGATTTAATTGCACAGGTTTGAAGCCGAGTGTTCCAAAATCCATCGGGACCAAATAATGGTGCTCTATCCTTTAAATGCTGAGCATCAAGCAGGAAAGCAGTACATACCAATTTTTGAAGTTTTTGGTATGACTAGGCTGGAATAGGAATCAAACCACCGACCTCCCAGAATCCGAGCGGCCATTCTAACCATGATCCCATTGGCCTTTTCTAATTCTGCAGCTGAAGAAATGTTTAACAGGTCTTGAAGTGATAGCAGATTGTTGACTGTACCAGTGTTCCTTGTTAATCCACCATAAATGGTGACTCTTTAGCACAGTTTCTCAAACTAAGCGCTGTCTGCGCTAAGTATTTACACAAGTCCAAGTGCTGTTCCCAACGACTTGTGTGAACTTGCATTCTCAAGCTTAGTAGTGATCAAAACTAAAGCGAGAAACAGGCTGATCGATGTCGCGACCGAGCTACGATGTTCGCTGAGTAAGACTAGTCCCCAAGTTGACCTGCATGCATAAAGGAAATATAAATGGCCCAGGTTCTATCCTTTTTGTTACTCTTGTAGTTAGTGCCATCGTATGTATATGTTAGTCGGGTTGACTGCAGCTAGATGTCTCTGTGGAGAGTCGTGTGTTCCAGCTTCTGTGTTCCCGTCCGAATTGGTCGAGTATTTCCACACTCCCAAATAACTTAGTTTGTGTTACCAAACTACGTTGGTGTTCCCAGCTGATCCTATTCCCGTTGGCGCAGGGAAGAAAAAAAAAACCACCTTTAGAGGCCATTTTTCCCCGCAAAGCGGGGGTTGGCCTTTTTCGGGCACTGGGTTGTTGTCATTTTTGTTGGTCCCCTTTTTGAAACAATGTTTTACGGCCGGATGCCCTTCCTGCCGCCAACCCTTTTTGTCGCCTTTTACGGCAAACAGGGAATTACCAGTGAACTGGTACTCAATTTGCCGACCTCGGAAGGATGACAGGCTGAGTCAACCCCCCTGGCGTTAATTCAGCGATCGACCGGGATTCGAACAAAGGATCCTGGGATCCTAAGCTGGCACCCTAGCCGCTAGCCCAACACCAGGCAACACCAACACCAGGCGCAGGGTTGGCACTAATTGGCCCAGCCCAGTTTTCCCCACCTGGGTTAAAAAGAACTCCACTTTAATAAACCCAGTAATTTCCCAGTAGAGTGGGTTTTTTCAAAATAACCATTCCTGGTTTTTTTTTTTTCAACCCTCGTAGGGAATAACAGGGAGTCGCGGTGACCAAATAGCGGGACGGGTGGGTCATCTGGTAAATCCTGATGAGAAACTGCCTTAGCATGTTGGCCGCTCTTTGAAAGTGCATAGCCAGATGGATAGTTTTGCCAACGTGATTTGATAATTCGGGAGGAGCAAATGAGGTATGAGAGGCTTTGACGAACGTTGACATTGTAGTCCTAGTTGTGACGGTGAACCGTTTACTGAGATTAGGGTCGGAAATTTTACTGATTAGGTGAGACCCACAGTTTTATGAAAAGCTTTTCCTGCTATTTTGTGTTCGGGTGTCATAGAACCCATCCATAGAATCAGAGCTTGGGTTTGTGGAAAAGTCTTTGGATGTCCTGAAAGGATATTGCAGATGGTGTTACTGTCAGGTATTAGTATGTTGAGTTAATATTGTCGTGTCGACCCTGTCGTGAAGACCTCAGGGCGACGAATGGCCAAAACGAGCTTTGACTCCGAGGCGTATGAGCCGAATCGATGGCGGTTCCTCTGTATGGCACGTGTGCGAAAATGATGTCCCGTGGTCTTAGTTGAATGGACGGACGCGCCGAGGGTTAATCCGAAACCCCGAACAAATAAATGTACAAGACAAGAAATGGAAAATGCAACAAATAATGATTTAATGAAAATAAAGCAGACAATAAAGAAATGAACGGTGAGGTAAAAACTATAATTCCGAAGTGAGATCCTCCATCAGCCACAAATACAGACACAGGGAAAAATAAAATAAAATAAAATGTGGTGTGGTGCGTTGGCTGTTACTCAGGCTGTTGCTGATACTCAGGCTGCTGATACCAGGCTGTTGGCCTGGTGTCCTTGAATGGCCTTTGAAACCTGGTGGTCGTCTAATGGGTCCTGAGTCACTGCGCGGGAAAACGCACGATGGCGCAAAGTCGCGCCGCAGCAAGCCGCCTGCGCGAGGCAGCTGAGATCCCTCCTCCTCTGATTGACAAGATCCACTGGGCTCCTCCGACTCGCCTCGTGAGCGCATACCACTCAAAGCGCAGACACCTCCACCGAAGGCCCAAGGAGAGAGAGCGAACAACTGTAACCACCTGCCACGAATGCTGGAACAGAGAGAGCAATGGCGTGACCGCTCGCACCAAGAGCCCGGACCAAGAGAGAGAAAATGTCGGTCCCTTCGCTTTTTCCTCCTCTGTTCTCGATGGTTCCCTCTGACGTCCTCCTTCTGACCAATCGCCCAGCGCCGTCGAATCGTCCCAACCAATCGTCCTTCTGGCGTGGCCTCACGGCCATTATTGACGCCCACTGACGAAGCTCGGGGCCTGGCCTAGCCGTCCTTCGGGAATGTTTGACTGGGAGGGGTTCCTCTGTCGATCGGCATGTCCGGTCATACTGTTGGTGATTGGAGTGGTTATAATTGTTGTGCTTTTTAATTGTAATAAAACATAGGGAAAATCACAGGGCAATTACACACTGGGGATTATTCTTAAGCCCTACCTAATAAACACTACTTCGCCCCTCGTACGAAGACACACAAACGCTTACACGGACATTCGGCCCAAACTTAGATACATGAGTTTCTTCTTCGCGGCATTCGGGGCACGCTAATCTAAACCATTCTATCTCGACTAAGGTATTGCATTACCTACCCCCACACAAATAACAATATTATTTGTTACCTCAGTCACCGAAGGTGGATGGAGATTATGTTTTCGCCCCTGTTTTTGTTTGTCTGTCAGTGACCAGGATATCTGAAAACGTTATGCAGTACGGATTCGGACAAACATGGTTGACAGATTGAGTGTATGACGAGGGCCAATTGATTCGATTTTGGTGAATATCCAGATCTGGATCTGGATACTAGAAGTTTTAAAGTGATTCTTCACCATTGAGAGATGGGGACAAAAGGATTATGGCATGATATTTCAAAACATTGTGGATAGATTATGGCAAAACGAGGTGGATGAGTGCACATGTGATGAGAACAAGCCAATTTGATTTTGGTTAAGGTCCAGATCCAGATCCAGATCCGGCCTATCAGTGGGATAGAAAATGTAAACTGTTCAGCCTTGTGGAGGTATGCGCTCCACCGACTGCCGTTCTACTTTCACCCCTGTTTGTTACTTGTGAAATTTAAGATTCGTAAGTACAGTAAATCCTTGATTGAACGGACTATTGGGGGGTAGGCATTGTCGGTTCATGCTGAAAGTCCGTTAAATCGAATGGTTATTTTTGAATGGTAATAAATGCCATACAGTGCATAAAGGACATTATTAAACAGTTAACAGTACATGTATGTAATAAAAACACTCAAATAACAAATAGAATAGAACAAGCATGAAATAGAAATGAAATAAGTATGTTCAGTACTATACTGTACTCACCATTTGTGCCGTCATCGATAGTGGTGACTCAGAATAGGCTACTTTTATTCTGAGTCAGAGCTAAGAGGCCGATGAGGTGAATGCTCCTGTGGATCAGCACCTTAAGAGTCTGGGTGCTAATCCAATCAGACGCCGTTTGTTTCTTTACACCATACTCATCGCACACGCAGGCAACTGATACACCAGACTCTAACTTTGCAATTAACTCTAATTTCTGCGCAACTTTCAGATTCTTTATTTAGGAAATGGCGTTCTCGGGATTCCCCACAGGAAACCCCAACATGTCAACCACGGCCATTGCTTGTACTGCAGAATCTCCACAGATGTCGCTCGCTCGTATCCGGACTGCCTTCACCTCGCCCACTCTCCCTACGTGGGACTTCCCCAAACCATCTCTATTCGTGGGACATCCCGCGGCCCTCACACCACTTGAGCACAAGGGCCGCCTACTGTTTTTCGCACGCCACGCATGCTCACAAGCCTCCTCGCGATCCCTCGCTCACCATTAATTTACACAGAACATCTCATGGCCTTTCTTACTCTATCCATACACGCGATCCATCTCATAACCTTTCACACACCGAACTTGCATACAGGACGCCTCTCGATCCTTCACCCACTATTCATTCACACAGGCCGTTCCTTGTTTCTTCACACACCACTTCAGTACACGGGCAGCCTCACAACCTTTCACACACCGAACTCGCACGGGCCATCGCACAACTGTTGACACTCTCATGCCACGCTACTCTCCAACACTCACTCGCACTCCTTTCACACACACGGCTTGTCCGCGATCTTTCTCGCACTACTTGATATGCATCCGAGCCGTTCTGTGGAGATTCCGATTTCCATAAAACAAAATAATTCACACGCTTTCCCTTAGTACCGCTGTCCTTAGAAGCCATCATAAATCACTTGTACAACTTTATACGCTAATAAAAACCAAAAAGCATAAAGTCAGACTGAACTACACACGATCTGACCAGGAAGATAGGTCGGTAACGAAATCTTCCATGTCAGTGCGTAGTCTGATGTCCAGGATGGGACCAAGTCATGTGACCGCGATATTATCTAGAGCCCAATCATTAGATCAGCCGATGACTCAGCTTCCATATGCCACCGTCATGATGAGCAGGAAGAGTCAGGAGACGAGTGCGTTTTATACATCTATTAAAGTTATGCACACATAAAGTGCCCTCCATAACAGTATTGGAACAGTCAAATTTGTTATTATTTCTGTGTACTTAAGAAATTTAGATTTGAGATGAAAAGTCGAATATGAGGCAAGAGAACAGAAGCTTAGTTTTATTTCTTGGCATTTACATGAATATATGTTTTCCTTTGTAGAGCAATAGCACCTTTTATGTTCAGTCCCACCATTTTAAGTAAAGATGTTGCATCCTTCATGATTGCCCCTCGTGTTGAGTCCCGTTGAACTCGTGCACGGATTAGTCCGACTATGACTAGTTGTGCGCCCCTTGTGATCCGCCTTTCTCCTCTGTCTCGGTGACATTTAGCCAGGTTCTGTCCAGTTTTTAGTTACTCGTCACCCCAGCAAGTTTGCGCTCGCAGATGTTTCGTCCGGTGGCAAGGTAAACGATTGCTTACTCAACCCGGTTGCAACCCGTTCAAGGAGCGAAAAGGAAGTTACGGGAAGAAAAGAGTGCAATAATCCTGCTCTGAAGACGGAGATGTAGAGAGATAGGGAGAAGAAAAGGTTTGATTATGGGAAATGCACAAAGAAGACCATCTTACTATAATTCACCAAATGTCCGTCTGTCCGTTCGAAGGTACCACAAAAACGGCTCAACCGATCGCAACAATATTTTGGGTGGGTATTCCTGGGACCCCTGGGAGTAAAATAGGCTCTGTTGTTTTTCCAATTTTTCCAAGTTTTCCAATTTTCCATTTTTTCCAAACACGATGGAATAATATTTACCGATATGAACAGTGATGTGGCTTTTGTTGAAATTCTACAAATACTGTTTATTCTACGTACCAGGAGAGAGTAGATCGACTCCTGACATGAACTCTTCCTATATAAACGTGCGGCCCCAAAGTAACATGGCAGCGTGTGCAAAGCGACTGAGAAACAGGTGTAGCGGCCGCTTCCGTGTTACAGATTAGGCACGCACTCTTCACACATAAACGTACGACTGAGAAAGACGTGTAGCGGCTGCTTCCGTGTTACAGATTCGGCGCGCACTTTTCACACATAAACGTGCGACTGAGAAAGACGTGTGAGAAAGACGATTGAGAAAGACGTGCGACTGAGAAAAATAACTAAACAGCTATTTGGAAATAACTATCATTATACTATCGTTGTGCTCCTTAACTATGAGCCATAACTGCAACAATATAACATATTATTGTATATAAAACCTAAAACCATGGGTGGACGGTAAGGCTGTGACAGCATACATACATGTACATGGTGGGACCTGAAAATATTTTTTTATCCCCGCTATGATGTTTATAGACGTTTTTGCATGCACAGATACGTATTGGTGGCTGCATTCGTTAGCCATTACTATTAAGTTACTTTGACGAATCAAAAATCCATGCCTTTTAAAAAGAGACCAAAGGAAATATGAAATACATAGCCGTCCGGCGTGCCATTCTCGCAAAATAAGCATTGTACAATAATAATAATAATAAGCACACATCGGCCCTGTCGCTTTAAAAAAAACAACGTTATTTAGAACTTTTATGCCTCCGCCGACAAAGTCGCTGGAGGCATTGTTTTTCGGTTGTCCTTCCATCTGTCCGTACGGGCTAAACCTGGTTTTTCTCAGCAACCATAAGTCCGATTGAGACAAAAATTTCAGGGTAGGAGTGACACCCATGCAGAATGTTTTTATGATAATTGTGACGTCATGGGTCACGTGGTATGGCAGCCATCTTGGATTAAATGCAAATAATTAAAAAATTATTTCTCGGAAACCGCTGAATGGAAAAATTTGAAACTTGGCACATTGTCAAGTACTCCCAATGGAGAACAAAAGCTTGATAATGATGACATCATAGGTGAAGTGGTATACCAGCCAAAAATGTTTTAATCGAATTCCTTATCCTAAAAATCTGAAATTGCCTGCACATGATCTATGACCCATTTGTATTGAAATATTAAATTTATGACATCATAGGTCACATGGTTTGGCAGCCATATTGGATTGAAATAAAATATTAAATAATTATATCTCTGAAACCGCTCACCCTATCGATGCGAAATTTTACAAATATCATCTAACAGCACTGTTGCATATAGTTTGAAAATGATGATGCCATAGGTCACGTGGTTTGGCAGCCATCTTGGATAGAAAAATGAACCTTATCCAATCAACACAAAACTTCACAAACGTGATCCCCAACCCATACATATGCAGAGTGGTGGCATCTACCCGTTGTGGGACTATGACACAGTCGCATTGTTCTAGTTTATGTATATGTTTTTACTCTTTCTCAGTAAGTTATTATTTCCTCTTTCTCAGAACGGATTAATTCGTCAGCTAAAGCTGCAAATAAATGCAATGTAATTACTACATTTATTTCCGTAGTCAAACCTGTTGTTGTTGTTGTTGTTGTTGTTGTTGTTGTTTAATGTACCGTAATAATTACTCTTGGAGAAATATTTAATTTGCATTGAATAAATGCTTTTTGGGAGGGCTGGTGCAGGAGGGGCGGTTAATGTAACGTCATTGCTCTTAGACGAATGTTTAACTTGCATTAGATGAAATGGGTGTTTTATGGCCGTTAAGTGAAAAAACGTCATTACTAAAAAAAACACAAATATTATTTTTATGGCATGGACAAGAGTTAAAAATTAATTTTAGCATCAGCATTCTCTCACTTATGTCCACCACTCTTTCAATGGACCTCACCCCTTATAAAGGGAAAAGGAGGAAAACAACAACTCTTTCATTTATTTTTTGTGGGAGAGGGAAGGGGTTGGGGTGGAGGGAGGAGAGGCCTGATGTGGGAGCAGGCAGAGGGGGTGAGGATGGTGTGGGTAGGGAGGGTTATCGACTTAGTAAATTTTAACGTTTACACATGTAAACGATCAACGAACGGACCATGTACATGTTAAGCAAAATATGTGGATATGTACAGGCCAAGTATATGGTGAACCCTCATCGAGGTGAAGCTATGAGCAACCCATGTGAGTGTGTCTATTAATCACGTACTGTTTGAACGTGAGTTGGACTGTGAGTACGTCTATTAATTACTTATTATTGGACCTTGACTACGTCCCTATTAATTGCTTATAAATTATGGACTATTGGAACATGCCATTAGACCTTCAGAGCCCTTACACCTTTTGGACCCCTAAGACTTTATAGACCCAATTATAAAGAACATTTTAGACTCTTTGGACCTTTTAAGACCTGTTATAACCCCTTCGACTTTTTCTTCCTTTATACCTTTTAGATCCCTTGACCCTTTATTTTAGACCATTGACCCTATTTAGATACTTTAGACACTCTAGACCCCTTAAGACCTTTACAGACCTTTTTAAGACCCATTACAAACCCTTAGATTCCTCAAGGCCTTTACACCCTTTAGAACACTTCGACCCTCAGACCTTTAGACCCCTTTGACATTTTAGACCCCTTAAACCACGTATAATTTTTTTAAATTTCATTTATTATTTTGCAGGTGCATCAAGACATACATTGTGCCCCTGCAGGATTGCTAAAAATTCAACCGAACTACTATTAAGTATCTCTGCTGACTTGCGCCAGGAGAGCTACTCGATAGGGATTCAGTTCCATTGACCTCGTAGCCTGCTCGTAGCCTCGTAGCCTGCTCCTCGTACCCTTTGGACCCATCGAGACACTTTATATTCCTTCAAACCTTTGAGACCCCATAAGACCCTCTTGGAACTTTTATGACCATTTTGACAGACCCCTTGACCATTTAGACCTTTTATACCTTTTAGACCCCAAATAACCCTTAGAACCCTGAGATCTTAAGGTTATAAACGGTCTTAAGACCTTGTCGACTTTATAGACCCTGTTAGAGCCCTCCTAAGACCCGATAGACTCCTTAAGACTGTTTAGAACCATATTGACCGCTTCAGACCATTTATGACCCTATGACCTATAAAACCGTTTATAACCCTAAGTCCATGCAGATCCTAAAGAACCCTTTTGACCTGTAACCTCTGTTGGAATATAATCTTTAGACCCCTGAGACCTTTTTTTACCCTTTTGGATCTTATAAGACCCTTTATACCACTTTGATCCCTCGACCCTTTTGACTGCTTAGACCCCTTGACCCTTTGGACCCATCTCGGCACTTTATATTCCTTCAAACCTTTTAGACCCCATAAGACCCTCTTGGAACTTTTATGACCATTTAGACAGACCCATTACACTCCCGAAGAAATTTACACGAGACCGCTTGACCCTTAAACCCTTTAGGCCCACACCACACAAACATTTAAAAAGTCTTCTTTCAATAGACTCCTTAATATACTGCAATAGACTATACTTTTTGAGCAAGTAATGGGTCATTTCCCAGTAGTCTCGTTATATTTGAGGACAATCCAAAGTTTTTGTACAGCCCTGTCCTCACAATGCAATGACTGTAATGATCCAAACTTTCTCTTCAACTAGCATCTGTTAGTCCATTTCACCATGTAGTAAGAAGACAGAAGTATTGTATTGCAAGGGGTAAAAGGTTAAGGTCATTTAAAATCATCAATTTTCTTCCTTTAACTTCAAAATTGAACAGGATTTGCGAGTAGGTCACACACCTGGTTCACCAAAAATCAGAACATTCGATTGACATAGCCTTTTTGACATGCCAACAGTTTCCATGACAACAAATTAAAACCATTATAATCAAATGGGCCTTTTGTGAATTTATTAATCCCATACCTCAGTGATTTTCAAGATATCAAATTGATACCTACACAACCTATTTATACATATGTGTAGTATATGTGAGGAAAGTTTGGTCAAACTTGGTCAATGGTCAATGCCATCCGAAACATATAAAACACCTATTAGGTGGCAATTACAAAACGTAATGTATCAACCAAATTTGTTACGCACAATATTCAATCATGTAAAACACTTCATAGGTCAAATTAAAAAAACAACTTGCTACGCCGTAAAAAAAGCCACAACAGCAGCTACCATTTCCAATTTATTGAAGGAATGCGTTTACAGTTTATTGTCCCCCTTCGCACCGCGGAGCGAAAGGGGGACTATGGTTTTCCCCTCCGTCAGTGCGTCCGTCCGTGCGTGCGTGCGGGCGGACGTGCGTGCGCAAGCGAAGGACCGAATTCTAATTTGGTGTGTGGGTGCAACCCACGTCAAAATCCAAGATGGCCGCCGCCATGTATGTCTGAACCTTGTGAGCGGAATATCTTGGAAAAAAAGCGAAGTACCAACTTATAATCTGGTGTGTGGGTGTATCTACGCATAAGGAAGAACGCTATTGAAAATTGGGTCGCCACGTCAAAATCCAAGATGGCCGCCGCCATGTATGTCTGAACCTTGTGAGCGAAATATCTTGAAAAATAAGCGAAGTACCAACTTCTAATCTGGTGTGTGGGTGTATCTAGGCATAAGGAAGAACGCTATTGAAAATTGGGTCGCCACGTCAAAATCCAAGATGGCCGCCTTGCGTCTTCCACTTTGTCAACTCGCATCACTTCACCGACGGGGGGATCTAGGCGTAACGCTTGTTAAAAGTGCTTAGCCATCCCGCACCATGAAAGTAAATTTTAAAAAGCACAACACCATCATGAACCATTTAAAATTTATATTTCACAAACACACACAACTTTCAAATGATGGTGATGATGATGATGATGGTGATGGTGATGAATTAAAATCCCAAGAGTTCCTCGAACTTTGAGGGTGACTCAAATGATAGTGCAGCAAAATTGTTCACGAAGGGAGAGGTAGGAGAAGGTGAGGACGCCGGTGAGGACGCTGGTGAGGATGCTGAGAGGAACACAGGTGAGGGTGCTGGTGATCTTGAGGTGGAGGGAGCAGGGCTGAAGAAATGGATAATGAGGAGCTGCCTGACACATTGCCCAACATTTCAATGCTGCTCTTTGTACAGGAGCAGCACATCATCCAAGGCCCTCTTGAACTTGAGGTACCTCTCCACGACTGGGTCAGCGTCTTGCACCCTGTCGACAATGCTGCAGCAACTCGCCCAGGAACTGGACTGAGGTTGGACCTCGGCACCTCTTCCTCATTACTGCCCGCCTGCGCCTCCTCCTCCTCGGAAACCTTTGGAATGGCGTCCAACTCGTCCTCAATGAGCGGGTTTAGGGAACGGTTCAGCATTAAGTTCCTCGTCTGTGTTATCCTCGATCCATATTGTGAGAGTCTTCTCTGTCCTTTCCATGTGGACATTCTGGATATGGGTGACCACCTTCGTACTTGATACAGTGCTCGCTGAAGCTTTCTCATGAATGGCCTTCTTCTTCTTCTTCCTTATGTAGCAAACGGTGGATTCATTGACGCACTCGCACCAACAGAGGCCGCACTCTCTCCTCTCAATAGCCGGTCGAGCAGCTCCACTTTCTGGCTCAGGCACGTCACTTTCTTCTGCCTCTTGGTAATCGGCGCATCTCCGGCACTGCTCTTGCGCTTGGAAGCCATTATTGAACGATGAACAGAGCGAGTCAAAACCACAGGTCGAAGCAACGGGAACGGAAAGCGACGGAAAGCGACGAGAACCATGATGGAGATGGAGGACACAATCTGTATTTATATGTACGATTGCGAGCATTGTGGGTATCTGCAGGAGCCCATTGTTTGTGGGGGATGTTATCGGATGATGCCGTATCGAGCGTATCTGCTAATGTCAATTATAGATTTTATGAAGCATTTGCATTCTATAATTCGCAGAGGATGACATGTTTTAGTCACTGATGGAACATTCCCCGAAGCGTTTTCATTGTGTAACGTCTCTGATGATACTTTACCGTAAATTGCAAACTGTAATCGATTTAATAAAGCGTTTGCATTGTATAATTCACGGAGTTGACTTGTTTACGCATCTGGTGGGATATCAGCAAAGCTCGCTTGTAGTGCGGCTAAAGTTCGCACCTGCGAAAGCCATGAAAAGGCAAAGCACACAGCAGTGAATGTATGGTACTGTACTGTACTGTACAAGCAGGTCATGCTCACGGCTTGTATAAGATTTTTTTTTTGTGTACGTCCACCTGCTTTTTGCATGGCTGGTAAAAGATGGGTTTTATACAACAACAACAACAACAACAACAACAACATGCATTTTAAGGCCATTTTCCCTGCAAGAGCGGGGGTTAACCTTGCGGTCCCCATGACAATCTTCTCCATTTGGCCCTATTTTCTGCATCTCTCCTTGTTAACCCCCTTGCCCGCATTTCTTCTTCCACCATCTTTAGCCAAGTCTTTCTCGGTCTTCCCCGTCCTCTACTTCCTTCTACATTCATTTCCATCACTCTTCTCAACCAGTCACTTTCATCCTTCCTCAACACATGACCAAACCATCTCAACCTGTTCCTCTTCACAGCATCAATCACAGGCTCTATTCCCATCATCTTTCGCAATTCATCATTGTCTTCCTCTCTCTCAACGATACTCTGCACATCCACCGAACCATTCGCATTTCCACCCTTTCCAGCCTTCGTTGCTGCTCTACGTTCATTACCCATGTCTTGCACCCATAAATCATAACACTTCTCACACATGCAGCATACCCCTTTCCCTTCAGCTTCAACGACACTCCCCTCCTCATCAGCATGCCACTCAGTTCCCGAAACTTCTTCCATGCACATCTCACTCGAGCATCCGTTGCCGAGTCTGATCCACCTTCTCCATTCAGCATGTCTCCGAGGTAGCAAAATGTTTTCACACCTTCCAGCTTCATGCCGTCTCCAAGATCCAACTCAACATTTCCTCCATCTGCAGCTCCCTCTGTGCATACCTTACATTTGAATGTAGCTGCCACACTGGTTAATGACCCTCTCAGACCACTACATTTTTGATGAACCCACTCAGCGCACATTGTACATTGAATGGAGTTCACTCCGACACCATTCCTGCACACTGCACATGGCCACTTCCCAGTTCTTTCCACCTCACCACATGCTTTACCACTTGCCATCACCTTCGTCTTTCCTATATTCACCTTCAGACCTTTTGTCTCCATACATTCCTTCCACTTGTCCATCCATACTTTCCGCAATCAACACCAGATCATCTGCATACAACAATTCCCACGGTAAACCCTCCTTTACGTTCTGAGCCAGCACCTCCATCACAGCTACAAATAGTAGTGGACTTAGTACCGACCCCTGATGCACTCCCACCTTCACCTCAAACTCACCACTGTTCCCGTCCTTCGTCCTTACAGCTGTGCGCGCTCTTTTGTACATTGCCATCACTACTCTTATACCTATATAAACTAGAGAAATACCCGTGCTATGCACGGGTGGGAGGCCAGAAGCAAACGGGCAATGCAGATACGGTGAATGCTAAAGCATGAAACCAATAAATTCCACATTCCTGTCGCACCTTCAGTCACACGTCAGACATGGACAGCAAGTTCGTGAAGGACTTCCATGAAAAACGTACCCGTTCGCAAACAAACGGGTACGTTCACGTATAGAAACATCGATCGTGGGTCCGTGGCAAATCTGCATATGGCGATGGCAAAATATCAGAAATTGAAGGTTTTTAAAATTTTAAACGATTCATATAAACATCCGTTGAATCATATCACACGCAATTAAATCTAAATCTAAACAGTATCTTTAGAATTTCAATAAAAGCCATATCACTGTTCATATCGGTAAATATTATTCCATCGTGTTTCAAATCGTGATTGATACACGATGATCGTGGTGATCGTGAATTGTGATTGATAATCGTGTTCACAATCGCTATGTCGTAAGTACTCCCGATACGTGTACCAAATTCCCGATACTTGTAACTGTACCAAATCAACAGTGAAGGCTTTTGAGCCGATAGCTGTTACAGCCTTGGCAAGATCGATGGAGACAGCGGTCTGTTTGCGATCGATGGAGACATGTTGCTTTCCTGGGTGCAGCCGTTTGTGCGTCGTCACAATGAGAACAATGGACGTCATGCGAACGCGAATGTTATGCGGGAGTCCAAACCTGAGAATGCTGGAGACTAAAACTGAAATTGGGAAACTAAATAGCCTATTTTACTCCTGGGGATCCCAGGATTACCCACCCAAAATATCGTTGCGATCAGTTCAGCAGTTTTTACAGTACCTTCGAACGGACGGACGGACAGACAGACGGACGGACATTTGGTGAATTATAGTAAGATTAATAAAAGGTTTAAAGGAATATTTAAATTTTTCAATTTAAATTTAATAAAAGGTTTAAAGGAATAATAGAAGGTCTTTGTCCGAGGTCACCGAGTTCGATAGGTGCAGCTGTGCAGCGATCTGTGCAGCCGTTTGTGCAGCACCCGGGAAAACAACATCGTCACAATGAGAACAATGAACGTCATGCAAACGCGAATGTTATGCGGGAGTCAAAACCTGAGAATGCTGGAGACTAAAGCTGAAATTGGAAAAACTAAATAGCCTATTTTACTCCTTGGGATCCCAGGATTACCCACCGAAAATATCTTTGCGATCGGTTCAGCAGTTTTTACGGTACCTTCGAACGGACGGACAGACAGACAGACAGACAGACAGACATTTGGTGAATTATAGTAAGATGTGTCAAGCCAGCAGCTTGTGAATTTTTTTTGTGCCCTTGAAATACCACGAATTCCTGGCCGCAGACATGGTCCCGAATAGGGGGAAAACCCCACGATTTCGCGGAACACAGCAGCGAAAAGAAAAAAAATCTCACGAATTTGCGGGACATTTTTCCACGAATAGAGAAACGTGTCGCATTTTATCAACCGCGAATATGCGGATTCTGCGTATGGTGGAACCGCGAATAACGGGGTCCGACCGTATCGTGCTCTGCATGGCGTCTTCTTGTTTGTCTGTTTGTGAGAAGGATATCTTAAAGGTGTATACTCATTCGGATGAAGCCTGGTTGTACAATTTGAATGTATAACGAGCACAAATTTATTCCCTTTTGGTGAAGAGCCGGATGAGTTTTTTTTTGCGATTCTTCACCATTGAGTGATTTGGGCCAAAAACAATATCTAGAACGATGTTTCAAAACGTGGACGGATTTGGACGAAATTTTGGTCGAGAGGTTGGGTGTGTGACAAGGACGCATGATTCGATTTCGTTGAGGATCAGGATCCGGATACTCGTATTTCTAAAGTGATACTTCAACATTGAGAGATGAAGACAAAAATGATATATAGCATGATATTTCACAACTTTGTGGACGGGTTATGACAACACTAGGTTGGATGAATTGGATAGGGACAAGACAAGAACAAGCCGATTATATTTTCGTTTTTGGTTCAGCCTGGTGGAGGTATGCCCGCTACCGAGTGCCAGTCTAGTTTTAAAACGATATTTGTTCTTGTGCTTTCCCTTGTTGTGCTGTAGTGGTTATAATGTCACATGCACCACCCATTTATGGAAATTAGTAATCATTAGTTATTTCTGGGGTAAAAAGCGTTGTTGGCTGCTATCTGAGGTTACTTCAATCCCATTTAACAAGAAGTTGCTCAGATTGAAGTTACATTTTCTAAAACTGTCTTGTCCATCAGCTGCTTTTGTTACAAAATATACAAAAGCCAACAATGTCGATCTCTCTTCCTGGTTTTATGGTTTGACAATGTAGTCATTGCATGCTCCTCACCCAGAATTGGTGGTTCCCCTGCAGGAGAGGTCTTTGACTACTTGGTTGCTCATGGAAGGATGAAGGAGAAAGAAGCAAGAGTAAAGTTCCGACAGGTAAATTGGCTTGAGCTGTTTGAACAAATGTTCATGTTTTAATCTCTTTTACACTTCCACAAGTCCTGCCAAGGGCTTTGTGTGACCAATTCTGATAGAAATGTTCACAAGCAAGCTTTGTTATGAGCTTGTAATTGATGCTTTAGTTTATTTTGCTAAAATAATGGTTACATGCCGTAATTACAAAAATTGTTACAAACATGATCAGATGAAGCAATGAAAGGAGATGAGGAAGAGGAGATATTGTAAGTTGATTTTTTCCCCCATAATGAATGGTACATTATTGGCGATATTGTTGAATTATGATTTTTTTTTTTTTATGTACTCTCGGCCTATTTGGTTAGCCAGGAGCTAATCATCTCAGTTTTGAGGTTGTTTTGCCATCCTGGTTTTTTTTTCTCCAGAAATTTTGTCCTTCCTGCCTTTTCAACGTTATCCTATTCCCTATGGCTTAAAAATAAAAACCCAAAACATACGCTTTCACTCAAACAATATTATTCTGCTTTCTAGTTCTGCTATTCAATATTATTCTGCTATTCTTAGTAAAAGGCTGGAAAGGGTGGAAATGCGAATGGTTCGATGGATGTGCGGAGTATCGTTGAGAGAGAGGAAGACAAATGATGAATTGCGAAAGATGATGGGAATATTGCCTGTGATTGATGCTGTGAAGAGGAACAGGTTGAGATGGTTTGGTCATGTATTGAGGAAGGATGAAAGTGACTGGTTGAGAAGAATGATGGAAGTTAATGTAGAAGGAAGTAGAGGACGGGGAAGACCGAGAAAGACTTGGCTAAAGATGGTGGAAGAAGAAATGCGGGCAAGGGGGTTAACAAGGAGAGATGCAGAAAATAGGGCAAAATGGAGAAGATTGTCATGGGGACCGCAAGGCTAACCCCCGCTCTAGCAGGGAACATGGCCTTAAAATGCATGTTGTTGTTTCTAACTTACTTCCTGTACATCGATTATTATTATTATTTTTTCTCCATTTCTTCATTGAAGAAAACTCTTCTTCCTTCTTCCTTTAAAAGCCTTTAAAAAGTATTAAAATCCTTCAATTCCCTTATCTTTCTGGCATTAGCACACCACGTGTTCTTCCTCTTCTTCACAAGGCATATTTTGCAAACCTGTCTCTCACCGAAGCACTTGCTCTGTCATCCATCCTCTGGTTCCTACAGCACAACCTTTCTCTATGCCTTTAACAACAATTCATTTCACCCATCACATGATCTTTATCTCAGAATGTTAAATATATATGGGGATCTTGAGAAGTCCCGTTTGCAGAGGCTGTCTGCGCACAACAACCAAATCCGCTTCATGTTATTTTACAATGGCAAACTCCACCATGTCACTACCCACTTATGTACCCTCTCTTCAGCATCCCTCCACTTCATATCCCCCCTTTCTGCATCCCTCCTCACCCCACCCTCTCCATGCTTCCTCCCCATCCCACCCTCTCCTAGTTGCCCCCTTACCCACGCTCTCCAAGCTTATTATGCCTCTGCAGATGAAGTCACCAGAGGCATTATATTTTTGGGTTTCCGTCCGTGCGTCCATGATAGGTTTTTGTTACCGCGATAACTTGAGAACGGCTGAAGGGATCCTTGACAAACTTGGTACAGATAGGTATAATGATGCAAAGATGAGCTGATTTGATATGGCGTCAAGAGGTCAAACGTCAGAGTCTGTAATAGTTTTTCATTGCCGCGATGTCGACCCAAGAACGGCTGAAAGGGGAACTAAGTTAAACTTAGTAAAAGTGTGTATAATGATGTGAAGATAAATTGATTACATTATGGGGTCAAGAGATCGAAGGTCAGAGGTCCCGTTAGGTAAAATTTCTGTTACTGCGCTAACTTGTGAACCAGTGATGGGATTTTGACCAAACTTGGTATAAGTATATATTAGGATGAAAAGATGAGCTGATTCGATTTTGGCATCAAAGGTCAGAGGTCATGTTCGGTAAAAAATATGATACTTTGGAACAGCTGAAGGGATTTAAATCAAACTTGGCACAAGTATGTGTACTGATGTAATAATGTGGGCAGAGGCATATCTGTCCTGTTATGTTGCAGTGTTCCCTTTGTTCTCTTACATCCTGATTGTTCAGTGTACTAGCTCTTCCACGAGCCTTGACTCGGTATATCTATATGCTACTTGCTGTTTAGATTATGAGTTTATGAGTCAAGGCTCGTATAAAACACAGTTTGTGTGTGTGTGTGTGTGTGTGTGTGTGTGTGTGTGTGTGTGTGTGTGTGTGTGTGTGTGTGTGTGTGTGTGTAATGTTGCCGATTAGATTATGAGTCGAGGCTCGTATAAAACACAGTTTGTGTGTGTGTGTGTGTGTGTGTGTGTGTGTGTGTGTGTGTGTGTGTGTGTGTGTGTGTGTGTGTGTGTGTGTGTGTAATGTTACCGATAGACTCCTAAACGGAGAGGCTCACGTACTTGATATTTGGCATAGACATGGCCATTGAGCCTGGGAAGAACATGGCCGACCTAAAAAAAATTATTTCATAATATTGTTTTAGCATATTTTTACCTCAGCGTATTTCAGCGAGGAATATTATACACGGAATCTGACCGGTGGCAGAGCAGCGCGCTGATTCGCTCAGAGCGATCACGTGATGTTCCTTGCCGCCATAAACTCACAGTTACGCGTTCGCACGTAATTCTGAGCGAAAAGCGATTGCGTTTTTTCACATTTCAGCGAGGAACATTGCCATTCACACCACATAGGTTTTTTTTTCTTTCATCTTTAGATCCATATTTTTTTCAGCGAGGAATATTATACACGGAATCTGAGGCAGTGGCAGAGCAGCGCGCTGATTCGCTCAGAGCGATCACGTGATGTTCCTTGCCGCCATAAACTCATAGCAAGTAGCATAGATTTTAGCATGATTAGCATTTAGCATGATTTAGCATGATTTAACATAGATGTTTCACATAGATTTTTTTTCAGCGAGGAATATTATACATGGAATCTGGCAGAGCAGCGCGCTGATTCGCTCAGAGCGATCACGTGATGTTCCTTGCCGCCATAATCGAAAAGCGATTGCGTTTTTTCACATTTCAGCGAGGAACATTGCCATGCACACCACATAGGTTTTTTTCACAGGGGAAAATGTCCCCCTCCCCTCCCCCCCTCCCCCCTCCCCCTCCCCCTCCCCCCTCTCCTCCCCCTCCCCCCTCTCCTCCCCTCCCCCCTCTTCTCCCCTCCCCCCTCTTCTCCCCCTCCCCCCCCCTCCCCCCCTCCCCCTACCCTCCCCCTCCCTTTCCTCCTCCCTTCCCCCTCCACCCTACCCTCTCCCCTTCCCCCCTCCACCCTACCCTCTCCCCTTCCCCCCTCCCCCCTCCCCCTCGCCTTCCCCTCCCCCCTCCCCCTCCCTCCTCTTCTCCCCTCCCCCCTCTCCTCCCCTCCCCCCTCTCCTCCCCTCCCCCCCGTTCCCCTCCTCTCCCCTTCCCCCTCCCCCTCCCCTCCCCCTCCCCTCCCCCGCCCGGCAATGCCGGGTACTTCTGCTAGTATATAAATAAAATGTTGGTCACTACCAGGCCCAGAAGGGAGGATGTGCCTTTGACAGAATGCCGGGTCATTAAGTTCTCAAAATTGTGTCAGACCATGACCGGCTGAAGAGGTATCAAGTCCTGCCCAATTAGTCAGGTGACGGTTGAAATCTTCCCATAAGAGGAGCGAGTTGGCATGTGGGGTTATTAGTTTAGTTGGTCCATGTTCGTGTAGAGGAGAGAGATGTCAATGGAGTCGTCACTTCACGTTTCTATTCTTTCCATTAAAATTGGGAAGGCTGATCCTCATGTTGTATCTCGTGATGAGTTGATCCAATGCTCACATTTACAAGTTGCTAATTTCATAATCATTGCTTGTCAGCATTGCTTACAACTAAGTTTTAAGTACCTGTACGAATTCACTTTGTAATCATTGCATTTCTGATTTTTCACTTGTTTTTGTTTTCTTATTCATTGCATCCATTGGTATCATGTTCTGTAACATGTTTTTGATGGTCATTTTAAAGCAATTGAACTTGTTTGTAGCATTGTCTTTCAACCATACATACTTGATTTCTAAAGTGTCAAATTCACTTTTCAGATTGTTTCTGCAGTACAATACTGCCATCAGAAGCAAATTGTGCATCGGGACCTAAAGGTGAAAATGTGCCATCATGTGATGTTCAGTGTGATTTTGCAGCAAAGAAGGATTTTATTTGAGTGTAGTGCACTGTAATGATTTGAGCACGGCACATGATGGAGGCGATCGTGTCGTGTGTAGTAGTTGTGCTATTTTTACGACTCTGCCGACGAAGTTGCCGGAGGCACGATGTTTATGGGTTGTCCGTCCGTCTGTCCGTGCTTCCGTGATAGATTTTCATTACCGCAATAACGAGAGAACGGCTGAAGGGATTTAAATCAAACTTTGATCAAGTATGTACAATGATATAAAGACTAACTGACTAACTGATTAGATTATGGGGTCAAGAGGTCAAACGTCAGAGGTCTTGTTTGGTGAAACATCCTGTTATTGCGATAACTTGTGAACCAGCGATCGGATTTTGATCAATGTTGGTCCAAGTATGCATTATGATGCAAAGATGAACTGATTTGATTTCGGGGTTCATGAGGTCAAACGTCAGAGTCTGTAATAGGTTTTCATTACTGCAATAACTTGAGAACGGCTGAAGGAAAGCAAGTCAAACTTGGTATAAGTATGTATGATGATGTCAAGATAAACAGATTAGATTATGATTTAAAAGGTTAAAGGTCCCGTCAGGTTAAAAATTATGTTGCTGGACTAACTTGTGAACCAGTGATGGGATTTAGACCAAACTTTGTACAAGTACAATTTATGATGAAAAGATGAACTGATTAGATTTTGGCATCAAAGGTCAGAGGTGTCACATCAGATAAAAATGTGATACTTGAAAACAGCTGAAGGGATTTAAATCAAACTTGGTACAAGTATGTATTTTGATGTGATAATGTGGGCGGAGACATATCGATAGGCGTCGCGACGGCAAAGACTCTATTCTATTTATTTATTTAATGAAATTGATTTTTTGACCCCTTTCAGGGCACGAGAGCAAAGAAAACGCAAGAAAACAAATGTCCACAAAACAAGTGACGTCTGGATACAGATGACCAGATATCATGCATTTTAAGGATGACTTCAAATTTCTCTGACAGCAAAGAAATCAACAAGTCATTAAAACTGGATAATATGCTACCAATAAACTTCGCCACATTAACAAGCTGACCAATATTGCCGATATTTAATAGCTCATTCTAATCTTTTTTTATGAGAATATTGTCGTAATCCGTCATTCGTGGATTCTTGCATGCACTCAGCCAAGCTGCTGTGGCACAGGTGGTAACTGAGACACGCAGTGTACACTGTACTGGACCTATCTCAGCATCAATACTTCCATGGAATGGAATGGTAATCCATGGAATCGCAATCCATTCCTTTCAGTTTGTTTTTGGTTATTATAAAATTTCCCTCTTGGTCGAGGTGAGTCCACACCGTCGCTGGGCAGACACTAAAAAACCAACCCATTTCCAAAGCCTCTAGAAACAGAAAATAGACAGTAATTCTATGCTCCAATTTGACAAGTCACTGGACAGAGATTCAAAAGAAGCAACTCGACTTCCACATAAGACTGGGAAAATGACAAAGTTAAGTCTAGCTATCTTGATTCCAAGTTTGTTGGACACCATAGGTGAAGACACGCACGTTGAATTTCATTAAGTTTTGGAATGCTTGAATCCAAAAAATCTTGTTCGGTTTTATCTGGGTGGCTCAAGTGTCAACTGGAAGTTCATAAGAGTGCAACTTTAAATGGAAACGAACTATGGCAGGTCACTGTTAGATGTGGGGAGCTGTAGCCTGCATATTCTTCATGGTGCATTTGAAACGGGTATGGGAAACTCTGGCATTGGTATCGCCAAGCTTTTACGTGCACTTTCGGAGTGAAGAGTTGTTTAATGGGTTTTCAGAGTGAGGTTGTTTCATGGGTAAGAATGTTCTTGGTGTGAAGAGCTGCCTATTTTTGCTATTGCCTTGTAATCATTGCATTGCTCAACCAGCACCGTGCTGCTTTAGTGTTTAATTCCCATTTATTTTTAATTTGAAACTTTCATTTTTTTCCAAACGGGACATGCACAAATCATCAAAAAGCACAATGAAAGCTTTTAAGATTTGGACTTTTCATCACGAAGTGTGACTGTTGGTACGTGCCCGTTTTTGCAACAGGCCGAGAACCTTCTCTTGGACGCGGACATGAACATCAAGATTGCTGATTATGGTTTCAGCAATGAGTTCAAGCATGGCAGCAAACTAGACACATTCTGTGGGAGTCCTCCGTACGCTGCACCAGAACTCTTTCAGGGTAAAAAGTATGACGGGCCTGAAGTGGACGTGTGGAGTCTCGGGGTCATTCTTTACACCCTGGTCAGCGGCTCATTACCCTTCGATGGGCAGAACCTTAAGGTAGTCTGTTTCACAATCACCAAAACATCTACTGTTCCTCACAATGACTTGTTTACATTTTTTTCCTGAATACATTGTATTTAAACTTGTAATCTTCCATGAACGCAACTATTATTGTTCGATTCCATGGACCAAGACGTCAATTGTCATAATCGAACACCATTGGAGCCATGCCTCACCAATATGAATCGATGATGCGATATGCAAAAACGTGGATGCCTCTTGGTTTGTCAAAACATTTGTGATGCAGCGATGCTGGATGTGTGCTCCAGTTGTGTTAAATTAGTTAACTCTTCAAAAGTTTATGCAGTACAATTGAAACTAGAATTCGTAATTTTCATTGGTGCCTTCCTTCTGATAAAAGTGGATTCAGAAAAGATTGTTATTGCGGCTTAAGTGAAACCAGTTGACTGTTCCTACCACCTTTACGGACATCCATAGGAACTCCGTGAAAGGGTTCTTCGAGGAAAATATCGCATCCCATTCTACATGTCAACAGACTGTGAGAACCTACTCAAGAAATTTCTGGTTCTCAATCCTGTTAAGCGAGGCAGCCTTGAGGTGAGGTAACCTGCTTGTGATCCCCCTTTTCCTTGGCATTGTAACGCTGGTGCTGACACTAACCCAGAAGTGGGTTCCGCCTCAATAATACCCATGTGTGTTATCATGTGTCCTTGAATAAAAGGAAGTCGAGGGTGGCGGAAGTTTTGTGCACATGCATCATTCTAAAATACGCAATTTGTTGGCTACGTGTCTGACTGATTTTTTTTTTGGACCGGGATACATTCGGTCGTTACTTAACCAATCGCAACCAAACTTTACAGGGAGAATAAGGGTCACACAGCAGAGGTTTTAGCATTCCCTTCATCAGCAGACTCTTTCCGTATGCTTGCTCTTTTCACTTCTTTTTTTTTTTGGATACAGAATCGAGGCTCGTGTAAGGGCTAACACATTAAACATGAAAACATGCACAGACACATAAAACATACAATGAAGGGAGCGGGAGACGAGAGGGGGAGAGAGAGGGAAGCACACAGGCACAACAACAGTAGAGAACAGGGATGTCGGTAGATTTGTGGAAGGGGGAGGGCTGGGGAGGAGGGAGGGGCACACGGTATAAAGCAAATGAACACTACTAGGAATTTCAGGAAAGAAGTTGGAGATTGAAAGAGGTGGATTTGGGGTATTTTAGTGGGGGTAGAAAAGATCAAGGTTTTGGGTGGAGGAAGATAAGAGATGTTGGTGAACAGCTGTTTTAAAGACCTGGAGGGAGGAGTGGGATTGAAGAGAGTGAGGGAGTTTGTTCCAGAGGTGGGGGGAAACGAGGAATGAAGGAGTTAAGGTGAGCAGAGAGTCTTGATTTTGGCAGTTTGACCAGAAGAGGGTTGCTGGCAGATCTTGTGCATCCTGCAGGAATATTTGGGGGACAGAGCCCAGAGAGAGCTGGGGGAGCAAGGCCGGAGAGGAGTCAGTAGAAGACAGAAAGACCACCTACCTGCCTGCGGTGAGAGAGTGAAAGGTCCTCAGAATCAGCTTCATTGCGGGAAATTCCAATGATTCTGAATGCCTTGGTTTCAACCGCGTGAAGCCAAGATCGGTGTGAGGCAGGAGCATCAGCTAAGAGCGGAGAGCAGTATTTCATTGAGCTGCAGATGAAAGCTTTGTGTGTGGTGAGGAGCTCAGAAGTGGCCAGAACGGATTTCACACGACAGAGGATGCTAAGTCGGTGACTACCTTTGGGGGCCAGCTTAGAAATGTGGTTTTCCCAGGAAAGATCATGGCAGATAGTGAGACCCAAAAGCTTGAGTGACAGAACTTCTTCAAGAGGATTGTTCAGAAAGTAGATGGGAGGGTTGTCCAGACGGTCTTTTCAGAGAGACAAAGTGAGAGTGTCAGATTTCTCAGGATTGAAAGACATGTTCCACTTGTTTGACCTGTTTGTGATATTGTCCAGGTCTGCAGAGAGTGAAGAGGCTGCTGCCTGCCGATCTGAGGGTTGGGATATGGAGCGGCAGAGAGTGGAGTCATCAACAAAGAGATAGAGAGGATTTTCCAGAGTAGGAGAGGTCATTGATGAAGACCAGAAATAGCACAGGGCCCAGAACACTGCCTTGAGGAACTCCAGCCTGAACAAGGAGAGGAGATGAGAGAATTGCATTCAGTGCCACATGTTGACTGCGACTAGAGAGGAAGTCCACAAGCCATGCGTGGACGTTACCATGCTTACCATAGGAGGAGAGTTTGGTGAGCAGGGCGGGGTGCCAGACCGTATCGAAGGCACGAGATATGTCAAGGGAGGCGGCTCTGATTTCCTATTTGGTATTGTGGGCCTCCATCAGTTGTTGAGACAGCAGAAGCAGCATGTCCAGAGTAGAGTAGAGTAGAGTAGAGTAGAGTAGAGTAGAGTAGAGTAGAGTGATCTGGTCTGAATCCAAAATTGATGATCCGAGATCAAACCATTGAAGAAGACGAAGGATTTGATGTCACAAGTGATGATGGATTCCAAGACCTTGCTGATTATTGGGAGCAGGCTGATTGGTCTGTAGTTGCAAGGATCTGTGTTTGCACCTTTTTGTGTAAAGCGATAATGTTGGCTGTTTTCCAAGCAGATCGCAGATGACCTTGAGCAAATGAGAGGGTGAAGAGAACAGAGAGAGGGTGAGGTAGAGCGGCAGAGCAAGATTTTAGGATCCGTGGGCTGATGCCGTCTGGTCCAGTTGCAGAATCAGAGTTGAAGTTTGACAGAAACTTCTCCACCTTGTCAGGAGAGCAGGACACAGAGTCAAGGAGCAGCTGGGTTTGACTGGGTAAGGTCTGTACAGAGAAAGATGGGTTTGGGGCACAAGATTTTGAGAAAAATACCGAGTTGAGGCATTTGGCTTTTTCACGTGCGGTGTCAGCTATGTAGGCGTTTGCGGTAAGGGAGTGGATGGAGGGGAAACAAACACCAGAAACAGATTTGACCAGACGCCATCAGGATTTGAAGGATGGAGATAGGTTTGAGAGTTCAGCCTTGAGAGTAGATAGATATTGTTTCCTGGCTCTCCTGAGGTTAGACACACACTTGTTACCAGCTTTGTGAAAGGAATTGAGATTGTTTTCATTTGGATTTGCCTTCCACGAGGCGAAGGCAAGTTGTTTCAGGGTAACTGCCTCACCACAATATTCAATGTATCATGGACGGGAGGAAGGATATGACGACTGAAGACGAGATGGGATGAATGAATCTGTGCATGAGAGAGAGAGCAATTTACAGTTTACTTTGGAAGAATTCCCAGGAAGAGTTCATGTCAGAGGCAGTAGAGATGGGAGACCAGTCCAGATGATTGATGGCTGCTTGAAGACCGTGCCAGTTGGCCTGAGTGAAATGCCAGACTCGTCGATGCTGAGGAGGCCCTCTGAGAATGGCCAGAGAGATGTCCACTTTTACAAGCACGTGTTTAGATGAACCGATTGGAGCAGGAGACGAACAGTCGACATTTGCAGGGAAGTCAGTTAGTTAGCATTTGCAGGGAAGATAGAACTTCAGCTCTTTTTGAATTGAAGACTGCAAGATTTGTGGAATTTTTCTCTCCGATGTAGGAAAGTTGGCTCAAGCCCATCACCCTCATCTAGACGATTCAAATTAATCTTCAATAGTAGATTCAAATTAATCTCCAAGGTCACTGAATCCCACCAAAGTTTCTCTGATTGACATGTTGCCTGCTCCTTGAAATCTCAGAGCGAATTCGGTGTTGCACCAAAGTTTCTCGGTGATTTCCTTTTGCCAAAACAGGCACTTTTTCCATTCCATGGGTGCTACGTCCTGTGCAAAGCTTGACGCATCATTCCCCGTTACAACTTTGATCATTTTGTGGTCAGCGATCACCTCTAAATGAAAATACACATTTAAGCTATTGATCTGAAAGAAGCAAAAATCTGTTGCCTTTTGATTCATCGAAAGAAACTATACCTCTAGCATTTAATGCAAGCAACGACATCGCAATTCAAGTGGTAGTCACCAGCAATTACCGGTGTTGTGTTCGTGAAGCATGATGCACCACTATGTCAATAAAATCATATTTAGAGGAAGTAATTTAATTTCACTATCATTCTCTCACAAACATATGACCAAACTACGTTCCAAATGAATCTTGGTAGAGCATTTTTTGTGCACAGTTGGACACAACATTCAAGGGAATGAGCAAAAAGGAAAAGAGGAAAAAGAGGGGGAGGAGAGTAACCTGCAACTACGAAGGTTGGGTTAGGGAGGCTTAATGTGGATAGAAAAGATTGTGGGCCAAGATGAGGGATGACCTGAAAGTGTGGTGCACCTGTTGTTTGAACTCATGGAGACAAGACCCAAACCCATCCCTCTCTGTACCCACCGTACCCAGTCGTACCCAGCTGCTCCTGGACTCCGTGTCCTTTCCTCCTGACAAGGTGGAAAAGTTTCTGTCAACCCTCGACTCTGATTCTGCAACTGGACCTGACGGCATCAGCCCACGGGTCCTAAAATCATGTTCTTCCGCTCTTTCACTCCCTCTCTCTGTTCTCTTCACCCTCTCTTTTGCTCAAGGTCAACTGCCATCTGCTTGGAAATCAGCCAACATCACCGCTTTGCACAAAAAAGGTGCAAAAACAGATCCTAGCAACTACAGACCAATCAGCCTTCTCCCAATTATCAGCAAAGTCATGGAATTCATCATTGCTTCGGATATGAAATCTTTCCTCTTCTCCAATGGCTTGATCTGTGATCATCAATTTGGTTTCAGACCAGGTCACTCTACTCTGGACATGCTGCTTCTGCTGTCTCAACAATGGATGGAGGTCCTCAATGCCAAACAGGAAATTAGAGCTGTCTCCCTCGACATATCACGTGCCTTCAATACGGTCTGGCACCCCGCTCTGCTCACCAAACTCTCCTCCTTTGGTATCCATGGAAATCTCCACGCATGGCTGGCGGACTTCCTCTCTCGTCATAGTCAACGTGTGGCCCTGAATGGGTTTCTCTCATCTCCTCTTCCTGTTCAGGCTGGAGTTCCCCAAGGCAGTGTTCTGGGCCCTGTGCTTTTTCTGGTCTTCATCAATGATCTCTCTGACTCTCTTGAAAATCCTCTCTATCTCTTTGCTGATGACTCCACTCTCTGCCGCTCCATTCCTCATCCCTCAGATCGGCAGTCTGCAGCCTCCTCACTCTCTGCAGACCTGGACAAAATCACAGACTGGGCAAACAAGTGGAACATGTCTTTCAATCCTGACAAATCTCACACCCTTACGATGTCTCTCCGAAAAGACCGACTGGACAACCCTCCCATCTACTTTCTGAATAATCCTCTCCAAGAAGTTCTGTCACTCAAGCTTTTGGGTCTCACTATCTGCCATGATCTTTCCTGGGAAAACCACATTTCAAAGCTGGCCTCCAAAGCCAGTCGGCGATTGGGCATCCTCCGTCGTGCGAAGTCCTTCCTTGGCACACCTGAGCTCCTCACCACATACAAGGCTTTCATCCGCAGCTCAATGGAATACTGCTCTCCCCTCTGGGCTGGTGCTCCTGCCTCACACCTAGCTCGTCTTCACGCTGTTGAAACCAAAGCGTTCAGAATCATTGGAATCTCCTGCGATGACGCTATCTCCGAGGGCCTTTCACTTACTCACCGCAGGCAGGTTGGTGGTCTTTCCGTCTTCTACCGACTGCTCTCCAGCCTTGCTCCCCCAGCTCTCTCTGGGCTCTGTCCCCCAAATATTCCTGCAGGTCACACAAAATCTGCCTGCAACCCTCTTATGGTTAAACTGCCAAAATCAAGACTCTCTGCTCACCTTCACTCCTTCATTCCTTTTTTCTCCTGCCTCTGGAACAAACTCCCTCACTCTCTTCAATCCCACTCCTCCCTCCGGGTCTTTAAAACGGCTGTTCACCACCATCTCTTATCTTCCCCAATCCAAAACCTTGATCTTTTCTACCCCTGCTAATTTCACCCCAAATCCACTTTTTTGAGGTGGCTTTTGTCTTCTTTCCTGGAAGTCCTTTGTGTCCTTGCGTTTTATACCTATCCTGCCTCCCCCCAGGCCCTCTGCCTCCCACACATCTCCCGATGTCCCTGCCGTCAAATGTTGTGTTTGTGTGCTTCCTCCCCTTCTCTCCCCATCTTGTCGACCACTCCCATTTTTATATACTTTGCTTACTTGTTTGTTTGATTTGTTTGTTTGATAAATGTTAGCTCTTTCACGAGCCTCGACTCTGTGTACAAAAAAAAAGAAAAAAAAGTGGGATTGAAGACTGGAGAAAAGAGTGGAGGTGTGCATGAAGCCTTGGATTTTGGGAGTTTAACTAGGAGCAGGTCTCACCATGAAGTTGTTCCACAAAATGGAGCTTGTATGGCTGAATCAGGGTTGTGGTCGTCTGTGGTTGTTGGTCCAGATTGAATTTGGGGACAGTAAGCAAGTTGTGCTGAGTATCTTGAATCTCACCAACTAGCTTCATCTTTTGTTCAGCTTCACAAAATATACTTTGTAGTGGCTGGAATTGTACTTTTTATAAACTGCTTTAAAATGTCAGTTGTTGTAGTTTCATATGCAGCCTGTGGCTGCTGGTTACATCATATTCTGGAAGCGCTGCTATGCCGCTGATGCAGTGCCCCCTGTTTCCAATAAGCGGGTACTCATTTTGCCGACCTCGGAAGGATGACAGGCTGAGTCCATCCATCTGGTGTTATTTCAATGGCACACCGGTCTCAAACTCAAGACCCTAAGATATTTAGCCAGCCACCTTAACGGTTGAGCCAACACCAGGCTAAAATGTCAGTTAAAGGACATTTAAATTCCATCAAACATCCTGCCATATGAACGTCATTCCTATGTTTACAGCAAATAATGAAGGACCGGTGGATGAATGTGGGCCACGAAGATGATGAGCTCAAGCCGTATTGTGAGCCTTCGATGGACATCAATGATCCTACGCGAATCGGTACGTCAAGATGATGATGATGTGTAGTCTAAAGTTTGTGTGCTGTTGCATCTGCTGGTTTGCTGTCTTTGGTGCATTTCTCATTGTGCTGTGCTGAGAGCCAGTTTGGTCAGTTTGAAATTTGAACTAAATTGTTTTTTCGGGGTAAGGTGAAAATAAAGCACATTTTAACTGCACATTTTAACATTCAGGGCACATTTTTATTTCCAAATGAAGTAGTTGGTTTTTTTTCTTTACCAGTCCATGCAAGGGAAAGTTGCCCGTACCGTTTGTGACTTTGGATGTTGTCGATCCGTTTATCGGATTGTGTGATAATGTTATAAAATAATAATTCGTACTCAAGACTTTCCATGTTTATTTATCCTGAAATAGTGAAGTACAGATGCAACTTACATGGGAAAGGACAATGAGCCAGTCACGGATCATGTGGGAAACACCGAGCATGATGGACACACGCAAAGTGCTATAAACAAATTAATGTTGCGCTGATTTGTATAAGATTCTGTGCCAAAATAAAGCCATAGATCGAGCTGGACAACACCAGGTGAGAAAACACCAGTAACTAGAACGGCATTCAGTAGAGAGCATACTTCGGCCAGGTGAACAGTTTACGTTTTGTAGCCCAGAGTAGACCAGAAAATCACAATACAGAATCGCATTTAATCAAAATCATCCATCCACAACTTTTTGAGATATCCTGCTGTATATTGTTTTTGGCCCTATCTCCCAATAGTGATCAAATCTCCCAATCACTTAAAAAATTATACTAGCCGGATCCGGATCAGGATCTTCACCAAAATTGAATCGATTCTTCATTGTCACACACCCAACCTCTCCACCAAGTTTCGTCCAAATCCATCCATAACTTTTTGAGATATCCTGCTATGTATCGTGTTGGCCCTATCTCCCAATGGTGAAGAATCACTTCAAAAATTCTACCAGCCAGATCCGAATCCGGATCTTCACCAAAATCGAATCATTTCATCCTTGTCACATACCCAACCTCTCTGCCAAATTTCGTCCGAATCTGTCCACAACTTTTTGAGATTTCTTGTTAACAAACAAACAGACAGACAGGGGTGAAAACAAAACCTCCATCCACCTTTGGTGACAGAGGGAAAAATGGTCAAATTTTGCTTCAACAGGTTTGGATACAAGTTGAAGTAGAACTCGCAGAGGTACAAACTGACTTTCCAACCAGGGTTGGGCATATGAGATCGTCCTGCCAATATTCGAATATTAATGGATATATCTTGACGATTATTCCAGCTTTTTTTTTTTGTATACCAAGTCAAAGCCTGTGGAAGAGCTAACACGTAGAACATACAATAAAGGGAGCAGGAAATGAGGGGGAGAGAGAGGGACAATATACAGCACGATTTCTCAAAAAGTTATGGATGATTCGGACGAAACTAAGTGGGTGAGTTGGGTACGTGATGTTGGGTAGTTGGGTACAACAAGCTCATTGGATTTTGGTTCAGGTCCAGCTGCACATCTGGCCTATCCGTGGGATACAAAACGTAAACTGTTCGGCCTGGTGGAGGTATTATCTCTTCCGAGTGCCATTAAAGTTATTTCTCGGTGTTGGTTGAAGTGTTTCTGTTATTACAAATTACAAACTTTAAAATTTTGCTTCTATTCAAAATACTTGATTTGGATATCGGCATGTGTAGATTGTAATAATTTTGCTTTTTCTTCTACTTTCTGGCATTTTGACACTGACTTGGGTTCTCTAAGGTTTTATTTATTTATTTGTTCCTTTTTCATTCGGACTAGGAGTATCGTTGAGAGAGAGGAAGACAAATGTTGAATTGTGAAAGATGATGGGAATAGAGCCTGCGATGGATGCTGTGAAGAGAAACTGGTTGAGGTGGTTTGGTTATGTGTTGAGGAAGGACGAAAGTGACTGGTTAAGAAGAGTGACGGAAATGAATGTGGAAGGAAGTAGAGGACGGGGAAGACCGAGAAAGACTTGGCTGGAGGTGGTGGAGGAAGAAATGCGGGCAAGGGGGTTAACAAGGAGAGATGCAGAAAATAGGGCAAAATGGAAAGATTGTCATGGGGACCGCAAGGCTAACCCCCGCTCTAGCAGGGAAAATGGCCTTAAAATGCATGTTGTTGTTGTTGTTGTTTCATTCGGATTAGGAAAATGGGATGCTCTTCGTGATTGATTATTCACATCATCGTTTGGTTGAAGGGTTGCAAATGCTCAAGACGGTGTTTCACCAAAAAAAAAAAAACGGAGGGTTTGATTGGTAACATGTTATTTGGAGCAGGTTCCTCTTTTTTGATTTTGCCAATGCTTTTCGCTTTTCATCACAGAGACAATGGTGGAAATGGGATACACGCGAGAAAAAATTCACACTTCTCTCGCAAACGTTGAATATGATGAAATTACAGCCACGTATTTGCTGCTCGGGAAAAAGAAATCTGAGGTAACAACTCCACGATACCAAACATACAAGTCTTCTTGCACACACTTCTGTTCGGAGACTTGTGCTTTTACATTGCTTGCCGAGTTTAAGTGGTACTTTCAAAATGTTATTCTCTGCTATACTCTTCTTCTTTGCTATAATTACTTTGTTATACTATTTGCAGTATTTACACATATATAATAGTATCCCGGTGTGTACCCTGGTTAGAATAGGTACACCGTATCCTTGCGTGTCGTAAGAGGCGACTAAGAGGGTTGGCGTCAGGAAGGGCATCCGGCCATAAAAAACATTGCCTCAAAAAGAGAACCATGACAATTACAACTACATATGGGCAGGGTACAGCCAGAAGTGGAGATCGGTTTCTGAGGTTTGGGACATGGAATGTAGGGACAATGACAGGGAGATCAGGAGAAGTGGTGGAAGTATTGATCAGAAGAAGAGTGGACATGTTGTGTGCAAGAGACGAGATGGAAGGGAAGTGGTGTGAGAATGGTGAAGGGTAGGCAGGGACAGAAATACAAGTTTGTGTGGCAAGGGTGCCCGGAGGGCGTGAATGGTGTTGGTGTCCTGTTTTCTGAGGAGTTTGTAGACAGTGTGATGAGTGTGACTAGAGTGAGTGATAGGTTGATGATGGTGAAAATGATGATTGGAAAGCTCTTGTTGAACGTCATCTCGGGATATGCTCCGCAGGTTGGTCGGAGCGATGAAGAGGACAAGTTCTGGTGTGCGATAGAGAAGCTGATGGAAAACGTGAAAGATGAGGAAGTTGTTGTGGTAGGAGGAGACCTAAGTGGACATGTGGGAAGGAGTATGGACGGTTTTGAGGGAGTTCATGGGGGTTACGGATATGGTGTGAGAAATGGAGAAGGTGAAAGGATTTTGGAGTTTGCTGATGGAGCTGATTTGTTGATTTGTAAAACTCAGTTCCAGAAAGAGGATAATAAGCTTGTTACATACACGTCAGGTGGGTCGACGACAACCGTTGACTACCTGATGGTGTGTAGGCGAGATAGGGGGCACCTCCGTGACACAAAGGTGACACACAGTATTACTTACCACATTCTGTGTGGACTCATAGGAGGTTACAGTATTACTTACCAGGTCTTGTGTGGACTCATAGGAGGTCACAGTATTACTTACCAGGTTCTGTGTGGACTCATAGGAGGTTACAGTATTACTTACCAGGTTCTGAGTGGGCTCATAGGAGGTTACAGTATTACTTACCAGGTTCTGTGTGGACAAAAAGGTGATCCCGGGGGAGGAGGCTGTTTCACAGCACCACTTGGTTGTCTGCGACATAAGGGTGAAAGGTGCGAGGAGAGCTCGGCGGGTGAAGTACCAACCGAGAATGAAGGTGTGGAGGTTGAAAGAGGTGACAGTAAGGGAGGCAATAAAAGAGAGGCTGAGTAGGGTAGAGGATGATGTGGTTGAGCTTGAACGTGGTTGGATTTCAATGAAAGATAGTCTGTTGGGAGCTGTTGGTGAGGTATGTGGATGGACAAAAGGACCACCGAGGCACCCGGAAACATGGTGGTGGGATGAGGAAGTTGGAAAGAGGATTGACGAGAAGAGGAAGAAGTTCAAGGAGTGGCTGAAGGCGAAGGGTATGGGGGCAGAAAAAGCAGAGCATGAAAGTTATAAGGCTGCAAAGAAAGAGGTAGCAAAGGCGCAGGAGGCATGTAGGAAAATGTTCGGAGAAAGCTTGCATTCGGAAGAGGGTCAGAGAGCGGTATTCAGGATTGCAAAGCAGATAGCAAAAGAGAGGTGTGATGTGATGGGGGTGAGTTGCTTGAAGGATGAAGTGGGACAAATCGTTGTGGACCCAGATGGAATTAAAGGAAGATGGAAAAGATATATGGAAATGCTGTTGAATACAGAGAATGAATGGGATGGCAACAAAGAGAGTAACCCAGTTTTAGGACCGGCAGAGAAGATAACTGAGAAGGAAGTTGAGGAAGCGAGAAAAGCAATGAAGAGTAGAAATGCGGGAGGGCCGACGGGAGTTGTAGGAGATATGTTGAAGGCAGCAGGAAGTTGGGGTGTGAAGAGAATGACAGATCTGTAATCTGGTGGTGAAAGAAGGCCGCATTCCCGTGAATTGGGAACTGAGTACCCTCGTCCCTCTATACAAGGGCAAAGGTGACCCTCTGGAGTGTGGCTCGTACCGAGCAATAAAGTCATTGGAGCATGGAATGAAGGTATTGGAAAGGGTGTTGGAGAGGAGGATAAGGAAGAAGGTGAAGATCGACTAAATGCAGTTTGGATTTATTCCAGGAAAAGGAACGACAGACGCGCTCTTTATTGTGAGGCAGTTGCAGGAGAAGTACATGGAGAAGAGAAAGAAGTTGTTTCTTGGGTTTGTTGATCTGGAGAAAGCATTCGATAGGGTTCCACGTGAAGTAGTGACATGGGCATTGAGGAAGTTAGGAGTGGAGGAATGGTTGATCAGAGTAGTGATGGCAATGTACAAAAGAGCGTGCACAGCTGTAAGGACGAAGGACGGGAACAGTGGTGAGTTTGAGGTGAAGGTGGGAGTGCATCAGGGGTCGGGACTAAGTCCATTACTATTTGTAGCTGTGATGGAGGTGCTGGCTCAGAACGTAAAGGAGGGTTTACCGTGGGAGTTGTATGCAGATGATCTGGTGTTGATTGCGGAAAGTATGGTTGGACTGAAGGAAAAGATGAACAAGTGGAAGGAATGTATGGAGACAAAAGGTCTGGAGGTGAATATAGGAAAGACGAAGGTGATGGCAAGTGGTAAAGCATGTGGTGAGGTGGAAAGAACTGGGAAGTGGCCATGTCCTGTGTGCAGGAAGGGTGTCGGAGTGAACTCCATTCAATGTACAATGTGCGCTGAGTGGGTTCATCAAAGATGTAGTGGTCTGAGAGGGTCATTGACCAGTATGGCAGCTACATTCAAATGTAAGGTGTGCACAGAGGGAGCTGCAGATGGAGGAAATGTTGAGTTGGATCTTGGAGACTGCGTGAAGCTGGAAGGTGTGAAAACATTTTGCTACCTCGGAGACATGCTGAATGGAGATGGTGGATCAGACTCGGCAACGGTTGCAAGAGTGAGATGTGCATGGAAGAAGTTTCGGGAACTGAGTGGCGTGCTGATGAGGAGGGGAGTGTCGTTGAAGCTGAAGGGAAAGGTGTGTGCTGCATGTGTGAGAAGTGTTATGATTTATGGGAGCGAGACATGGGTAATGAACGTAGAGCAGTAACGAAGGCTGGAAAGGGTGGAAATGTGAATGGTTCGGTGGATGTGCGGAGTATCGTTGAGAGAGAGGAAGACAAATGATGAATTGCAAAAGATGATGGGAATAGAGCCTTTGATTGATGCTGTGAAGAGGAACAGGTTGAGAGTGTTTGATCATGTGTTGAGGAAGGATGAAAGTGACTGGTTGAGAAGAGTTATGGAAATGAATGTAGAAGGAAGTTGAGGACTGGGAAGACCGAGAAAGACTTGGCTAAAGATGGTGGAAGAAGAAATGCGGGCAAGGGGTTTAACAAGAAGAGATGCAGAAAATAGGGCAAAATGGAGATTGTCATGGGGACCGCAAGGCTAACCCCCGCTCTGGCAGGGAAAATGGCCTTAAAATGCATGTTGTTGTTGTTGTTGTATACATATATACGAGAGTCCCTGTATATAGAGAGTTGTGTCAACTCAAATTTGGATGCCATTTTGTGTCTAAGTGTGTCGGATTAGATATACATGTACATTCGCGATATGGGGTGATATATTCTAAACCTGCTAAAAAAAAAATTACTGCACATATTTAGTCTTATTATTACATACAGGTGATATTTGTTTTGTCAAAAACTCAGCTATTGCCGTGAAAAAGAGCTGTGTGGTGATATTAAAAGTGGTATGGCAATGCATATTACAAGCCAACACTGCATATAATAGCTAACATTATAAGTAAGACAAACCAATGCTGTCGTTCTCTGAATTTTAATAACTTTTAGAAAGGAGTGTGGGCATATCCAATATTTTTTAAAGGATGCCGAGAGCAATTCCGGTGTAGGACTTCCAGCCGACATATAGTCTAACACACTTAAAACAAATTCTGTACGTGGTATTGCCATATTTCTATAGTGTACAACTTTAGTTTTATCGACATTTATATTCAATTTCCATTGTCATGATTTAACAAGCTGCAAGTCAGCTTCTGTCTCTGACATAAGGAAAACGTCATCGGCATCTAGTAAGATTGAAACGTTCATTTATTACTCCACCCTTGCCCAGAACTCTGATGGATATTGCCTGATCGATTAATATGTTTCATAGCTGGCGACTTAATTACTTAATAGCTGGCGCCAGTTTCAGATCTTGATCATTCTGGAATTCAGCAAAGTTGCGAATAGGCTCAACACCTGCTTTCGAAGATGACAAAGTGTTCTCTTGTACTGTTTCCACAGGTAAGACAAATGACTGTCCATTGACGAGGGCAGATTTAATGTTTTTCAAGAGATGTGGCACATCAGCTAGGAAGAAGAAGTACATCTTATATTTCCCAGATTGGTTTGAACAACCAAAAGCAGAACAACCAGTCATTTTGTTTGGCAATAAACAACATTCCCGTACCAAGCTGACGTTCACGCACGGTGAAGTTAGACACAAAATGGCTCCACGAAATCACGTGACCAGAAATCTCGGGTCAGCGCATGGCGCAACTCTCTTTATACAGGGACTCTAATATATACTAATTACATGGTTATGTTAATAGCAGTATTTATACATATATATTATATAATAATAACTTGGTTATGTTAATCGTAGTATTTAGACATGTATAATAATAACATGGTTATGTTAATCGTAGTATTTATACATATATAATAATAACTTGTTTATGTTAATCGTAGTATTTATACATGTATAATAATAACATGGTTATGTTAATTGCAGTATTTATACATATATACTAATTACATGGTTATGTTAATAGCAGTATTTATACATATATATTATATAATAACTCGTGGGGTCACCCGTGGGAATCCCACGGACATGGACGTGTGACATTTGGACATCTTGATTTAGATGCTGCACATTAAATTTTACAAAATGGTTACTGGCAATTCAGCAGATCCAGAAATGGTGTAATGAACACAATTTATTTATTTCACATAATAGGTGACTCCTCACTCCTCTCTACCTGAAACTCTCCTCTCTCCACCCTCACGCCTCTCCAATCCCACTCCTCCTCACACTCTCCTCCAATACCTCCTCACATTCCTCTCCAATACCTCCTCACACTCCTCTCAAATCCCTCACACTCCTCTCCAATTCCTCACACTCCCCTCCAATCTCTCCTCACTCTCCTCTCCAATCGCTCCTCACTCTCCTCTCCAATCGCTCCTCCCTCTCCACTCCAATCGGCCCTCACTCTCCAACTCCTTGCTCCCTACTCTCCAACCCCGAGCTCCTTGCTCTCCAACCCCTCGCTCTTCACTCTCCAACACGTAGCTCCTCACTCTCCAACCCCTAGCCTCCTCGCTCTCCAACCCCTCGCTCCTAGCTCTCCAACCCCTAGCCCCTCGCTCTCCAACCCCTCGCTCCTCGCTCTCCAACCCCTAGCTCCTCGCTCTCCAACCCCTCGCTCCTCGCTCTCCAACCCCTCACTCCTCGCTCTCCAACCCCTCGCTCCTCGCTCTCCAACCCCTCGCTCCTCGCTCTCCAACCCCTAGCTCCTCGCTCTCCAACCCCTCGCACCTCGCTCTCCAACCCCTAGCTCCTCGCTCTCCAACCCCTAGCTCCTCGCTCTCCAACCCCTCACACCTCGCTCTCCAACCCCTCGCTCCTCACTCTCCAACCCCTTGCCTCTCACTCTCCAACTCCTCAATCCTCACTCTCCAACTCCTCGCTCTCCAACCCCTCGCTCCTCACTCTCCAACTCCTCGCGCCTCACTCTCCAACCCCTCACTCCTCTCCAATTTTTCGCTCCTCTCCAACCCCTAGCCCCTCACTCTCCAACCCCTAGCCCATCACTCCCCAACCCCTAGCTCCTCGCTCTCCAACCCCTAGCTCCTCCCTCTCCAACCCCTAGCTCCTCGCTCTCCAACCCCGCCTACCTCGCTCTCCAACCCCTAGCTCCTCGCTCTCCAACCCTGAGCTCCTCGCTCTCCAACCCCTAGCTCCTCGCTCTCCAACCCCTCGCTCTTCGCTCTCCAACCCCTAGCTCCTCGCTCTCCAACCCCTAGCTCCTCGCTCTCCAACCCCTCGCTCCTCGCTCTCCAACCCCTCGCTCCTCGCTCTCCAACCCCTCGCTTCTCACTCTCCAACCCCTCGCCCCTCACTCTGCAACCCCTCGCTCTTCACTTTTCAACTCCTCGCTCTTCACTTTTCAACTCCTCGCTCCTCGTTCTCCAACACCTAGCTCCCCGCTCTCCTACCCCTAGCTCCTCACTCTCCAACCCCTAGCTCCTCGCTCTCCAACCCCTAGCTCCTCACTCTCCAACCCCTTGCTCCTCGCTCTCCAGCCCCTCGCTCTCCAACCCCTCGCTCTCCAACCCCTCGCTCCTCTCCAACCCCAAGCACCTCACTCTCCAACCCCAAGGGACTCACTCTCCAACCCCTATCTCCTCACTCTCCAACCCCTCGCTCCTCGCTCTCCAACCACTCGAGCCTCACTCTCCAACCCCTCGGTTCTCACTCTCCAACCCCTAGCTCCTCACTTCCCAACCCCGAGCTCTTCACTCCCCAACCCCGAGCTCCGCACCCTCAACCCCTAGCTCCTCACTCTCCAACCCCTCACTCCTCTCCAATTTCTCGCACCTCTCCAACCCCGAGCCCCTCTCTCCAACCCCTAGCTCCTCACTTCCCAAACCCGAGCTCTGCACTCCCCAACCCCTAGCTCCTCACCCTCCAACCCATAGCTCCTCACAATCCAACCCCTAACTCCTCTCCAACCCCTCGCTCCTCTCCGACACTCCTCATCGTTGCAGCAGCATCCTGTGCGAGTCTGTGATCACGTTCGTCGAGGGTCTCGTTCTCCCGTATCGTTCTTTTTCTTGCTGCAGTCTAGTGGGGTCACCTGTGGGAATCCCACGGGCATGGACGTGTGTGACATTTGGACATCTTGATTTAGATGCTGCACATTCAATTTTACAAAATGGTTTCTGGCAATTCATCAGATCCAGAAATGGTGTAATGAACACAATTTATTTATTTCACATAATAGGTGACACCTCACTCCTCTCTACCTGACACTCTCCTCTCTCCATCCTCACGCCTCTCCAATCCCACTCCTCCTCACACTCCCCTCCAATACCTCCTCACACTCCTCTCCAATACTTCCTCACACTCCTCTCCAATACCTCCTCACACACCTGTCCAATCGCTCCTCACTGTCCTCTCCAATCGCTCCTCACTCTCCTCTCCAATCGCTCCCCACTCTCCGCTCCAATCGGCCCTCACTTTTCAACTCCTTGATCCTCACTCTCAAACTCCTCGCTCCTCGCTCTCCAACACCTAGCTCCTCGTTCTCCAACCCCTAGTTCCTCGCTCTCCAACCCCTAGCTCCTCGCTCTCCAACCCCTAGCTCCTCGCTCTCCAACCCCTCGCTCCTCGCTCTCCAACCCCTAGCTCCTCGCTCTCCAAACCCTCGCTCCTCGCTCTCCAACCCCTCGCTCCTCGTTCTCCAACCCCTAGCTCCACGCTCTCCAACCCGTAGCTTCTCGCTCTCCAATCCCTAGCTCCTCGCTCTCCAACCCCTAGCTCCTCGCTCTCCAACCCCTCGCTCCTCGCTCTCCAACCCCTAGCTCCTCGCTCTCCAACCCCTCGCTCCTTGCTCTCCAACCCCTCACTCCTCGCTCTCCAACCCCTCGCTCCTTGCTATCCAACCCCTCGCTCCTCGCTCTCCAATCCCTAGCTCCTCGCTCTCCAACCCCTCGCTCCTCGCTCTCCAACCCCTAGCTCCTCGCTCTCCAACCCCTAGCTCCTCGCTCTCCAACCCCTAGCTCCTCGCTCTCCAACTCCTCGCTCCTCGCTCTCCAACCCCTCGCTCCTCGCTCTCCAACCCCTCGCTCCTCGCTCTCCAACCCCTCGCCCCTCACTCTCCAACCCCTCGCTCCTCACTCTCCAACTCCTCGCTCCTCTCCAACCCCAAGCTCCTCGCTCTCCAACCCCTAGCTCCTCGCTCTCCAACCCCTCGCTCCTCACTCTCCAACTCCTCGCTCCTCACTCTCCAACCCCTCGCTCCTCACTCTCCAACCCCTCACTCCTCGCTCCTCTCCCGTCTCATTCATTTTGGAAATGGAAGTTTCCACACAACGCATGTATTGTCACGATCCTCAAGAGGAAGTGTCTCGTAATCATCAAATGACAAATGGCAAGTAAATTACATTGTGAAAATTAAAGATTTCAAATAAACCTATTTAAAGCGTATGCGCACATAACTAAGAAAAAAAAACGAAGAAATATCTCTCGATAATTTCCTGAAACATATTTTAGTTTTTACTTCCGGATAATAATGTTCAATAAAATAAGAGCGAAAAAATATGTGTCGTTTTGTGACGACTGTCATCAAAAGTAAAAGTAATATAACTTAACGGAAAAGAAAAAGCGAATTTTAAATATATGTCGACATTTACCCCGACTGTTATTTTAGGCGGTGTATTTTCGTGTATAATCGTGGCGCGATTTTGAAATATATATCTCTGCATTTTCCCGTGTGTGCATGAATCTTCTCAATTATTTCCGACACCGAGTCTAAAACCATCGATAAAAATTAAATCAGATGGTGAATTCGAGATAAAATCGTGAGGGTGACTCAGTGAATGGGCTTTATGTTACAGGCCTTTGAGAAATCATTTCGTTCTATAAACGGAAACTTTCATGGGATTCTCTTCCCGTTTTTTTTCAACCGAGTCTAAAACTATTTTAGCGACTGTTAAAAATGAAATGATATATCGAATTTGAGTTGAAATAAATCTGTGTGAGAAAGAAAGACAGCACGGGCCTAACTAAACAGGCCTCAAAGCTATTCGAGGTAATAAAATGGTGGATATTTGTTTACATGAAGCCTCTCGAAGAATGGGTGGAGCTACTCTGTAAACGGAGTAAGCCACACCCCGGGACAGACAGACAGACAGACAGACAGGCAGACAGACAGACAGAATCACTGTAGCCTATTCTAATATAGATAACTTGGTTATGTTAATAGCAGTATTTATGCATATATAATAATTACATGGTTATGATAATAGTAGTATTTATACTGTTGCGAATATGGAATTTGGCCTCCATATCCGCTTGTAAATATTCCCCTATTTCCCCAATACTCCCCAACTATCCCCAATCCCCCATTCCCTAGTCCCATTGTCTGTAAACAACACTCTGTAGAACCGACCTTCCCCTTTTTCCCCCATTAAATGTCGTGCCCAGGTCCACCGCATCTCACGTAGACAACTTTCGGACATCTTGCTAGTTATTCTTAGTCTATGTCAGTTAAGGACTCGTTTCCATTAATTCTGACTCTTCGTTGCACCAGAATGTGATTATATGGCACCAGTAGTGAGTTTAGGACCTTCCCATACCTCCTCCCATCTTCCCCATGAAACAACAACAACAACTACAACAACGGCGCGCGGGGGGAGTGTGCGTCCTCACACCGGCTCGGTTAGCCGCCATGACCATGCGCTCCGACGGGGTTACCACGAAGGGGCTCCTTGTCAGCCCCTCGTCAAGGGTGGAGCCGGTAACCCCCCCGCACGCACCCAATGAGAAGCAACGTGCCGATTCCATCTGGGGCGGAGCTAACGAGCCGAGGGCGTGTCACTCCCCGCCGGATATACGCGGCGACTTACCGGATGTGAGGTCAGATGCGCCTGAACTACGGAGAGCAGAGGAAGCCACCGCCACCCCCAGCGCGACGATACCTCCCCGCATCTTTGGACCGGACCGAACCGGGTCGATTCTGCCCTGAGCCCAGGTGCACCTGGAGCCATCGATCCTGCCTTTCCTTGCCATCAATCCCCGTGTGAGTCAGTTTTGTCCCGTTTATCTGTCGTCTGTTGGGGTTAATATAAGAGTGTGTCTAAGTGCTTGTCTTTCTATGCTGTCCCTCTTGTAGTTGTAATCTAACCTTCCGAACGAATATAACCTCCTCCGGAGGTCTTGAGAACTGAACCCTTGGTGTCGTGTCATTTGAATCCAGCCGTTGTGTCCTTTTCCTTCATTGATCTAGCGTAGCGCGACTAGTCAACGTTCGAGCATAATCGGGTAAACTGTGCAGACGTGGTCATACCAAACCGCTCGGTAAACTAACATCCACCACCGCGTCTGTAACAATACATATATAATAATTACATGATTATGTTAATAGTAGTATTTATACATATATAATAATTACTTGGTTATGTTAATAGCAGTATTTATACATATATAATAATTACATGGTTATATTAATAGTAGTATTTATACATATATAATAATTACATTGTTAAATTAATAGCAGTATTTATACATACATAATAATTAGATGATTATGTTAATAGTAGTATTTATACATACTAGGGCATGCCCGTACTATATATATATCTAAAATTATATCCCCCCCTCTATTTACATGAAATGGTTTGGTCCAAAGCGAACGGCTTGCGAGTACGGTGACAATCCCCCCCCTCTATTTACATGAAATGGTTTGGTCCAAAGCGAACGGCTTGCGAGTACGGTGACAATCCCCCCCCTCTATTTACATGAAATGGTTTGGTCCAAAGCGAACGGCTTGCGGAGTTTGGTAAAGAAATCGCCATAGCGTGCACAAACGTGCAGGAAAGCGAAAGAATCGCAAATTAGTTTTAATTAGTTTTAAAACATAGTTTAACGCCAACATAGTTTGCCAACGTGAAATAAATGAATACGCTCTCAAATGTGCCGTCCGAGGCAGAGTCTGTTCGCCACGTTCGGCACACGTGATAGCTCACTGCTCTCTGATTGGTTGAATCGTTTTTTGGACATAGCTCGCTAACTACTTGTCCGATTAATATGAAACCTTGAAAAGGCACATCCTCGGGTCCCCAGCAATATACCTGGCAAGTTTCAAGTATATCGGACCCGTGGTTGTCGAGAAACAGCGGTCACAGACAGACACACAGAGATTACTGGCATTATAGATAGATATAATAATTACATGGTTATGATAATAGTAGTATTTATACATCTATCTATAATTCCAGTAATCTCTGTCTGTACGTTTGTCTGTGACCGCTGTTTCTCGACAACCACGGGTCCGATATACTTTTAACTTGCCAGGTATATTGCTGGGGACCCGAGGATGTGCCTTTTCAAGGTTTCATATTAATCGGACAATTACTTACCGAGCTATGTCCAAAAAACGATTCAACCAATCAGAGAGCAGCGAACGATCGCGTGTGCCGAACGTGGCGGGCACACTCTGCCTCGGATGGCACATTTGAGAGCGTATTCATTTATTTCACGTTTGCAAACTATGTTGGCGTTAAACTATGTTTTACAACTAATAAAAACGAATTTGCGATTCATTCGCTTTCCTGCGCGTTTGTGCACGCGATGGCGATTTCTTTACCAAACTCCGGAAGCCGTTCGCTTTGGACCAAACCATTGCATGTAAATAGAGGGGGGGGATTGTCACCACTCGCAAGCCGTTCGCTTTGGACCAAACCATTTCATGTAAATAGAGGGGTGGGATATAATTTTAGATATAGATATAGTACGGGCATGCCCTAGTATATAATAATTACATGATTATGTTAATAGTAGTATTTATACATACATAATAATTACTTGGTTATGTTAATAGCAGTATTTATACATATATAAATAATTACATGGTTATATTAATAGTAGTATTTATACATGTATAATAATTACATTGTTAAGTTAATAGCAGTATTTATACATATATAATAATTACATGTGGGCTTCGGTGGGGGCACTCAAGGACTTTTACATTCTTTTTCTGAAGCCATTCCAGTGTTGCTTTGGCTGTATGCTTGCAGTCATTGTCGTGTTGGAATGTAAATCTTCGCCACAATCTAAGATCTTTTACACTCTGAAGCAGGTTCTTTGCCTGTATTTGGCTCTATTCATTGTTCCCTTTATCCTTACATGTATTATTCTGCCACCACCATACTTCATGGTTCCCTCAATGGAATACTGCTCATCCGCAGCTCAATGGAATACTGCTCTCCCCTCTGGGCTGGTGCTCCTGCCTCACACCTAGCTCGCCTTCACGCTGTTGAAACCAAAGCATTCAGAATCATTGGAATCTCCCGCGATGAAGCTAACTCCAAGGGCCTCTCACTCACTCACAGCAGGCAGGTTGGTGGTCTTTCCGTCTTCTACCGACTCCTCTCTGGCCTTGCCCCCCCAGCTCTCTCTGGGCTCTGTCCCGCAAATATTCCTACAGGTCGCACAAGATCTGCCTGCAACCCTCTTATGGTTAAACTGCCAAAATCAAGACTCTCTGCTCACCTTCACTCCTTCATTCCTCTTTTCTCCTGCCTCTGGAACAAACTCCCTCACTCTCTTCAATCCCACTCCACCCTCCAAGTCTTTAAAACAGCTGTTCACCACCATCTCTTATCTTCCCCCATCCAAAACCTTGAGCTTTTCTACCCCCGCTAATTTCACCCCAATTCCACTTTTTTGAAATACCAACTTCTGTCCAGGAAGTCCTTGGTGTCCTTGTGTTTTATACTTCTCCCTCCCCCCCCGACCCCCCTTCCCATGCCTCCTCCCCCCAGGCCTTCTCCCTTCCACACATCTCCCTGCTCTCGGATGTTGTGTTTGTGTGCTTCCCCTTCTCTCCCCATCTTGTCTTCCGCTCCCTCTTTTTGGGTATTTTGTTTGTCTGGTTGATTTGTTTGTGAAGTAAATGTTAGCTCTTTCATGAGCCTCGATTCAGTATACAAAAAAAAAGAAAGAAAAGAAAAAGGGGGTTGTGTTAGATGGGTGATGAGCTGTGCTCGGTTTCTGCAAAACATTGCGTTTTCCATTCAGGCCAAAGCAAACTCCTGCCATGCTCTCATTTGCCTTTTCTTAGGAATGGCTTCCCTCTGGCTGGCTATCAGCTAACTGAATTCAACCTCCAACTATTTTTGAGATCAACATAGGTCATAAGGTCAACATAGGCCAAAGTTCAACCACTTTTTTCATATTTCTAAAATCCTCAATTTTCATCCGATTGACTTGAAATTTGAAAAGGATTTGCATATCAGCTTACTGAAACCAACCACCAACTATTTTTTAGGTCGACATAGGCCAAATTTCTAAAATTGTCAATTTTCATCCGATTAACTTGAACTTTGAAGACGATTTGCATTTCAGGTCACTGAATTCAACCACTAATTATTTTTGAGGTCAAAAGGATGCTCTACTGAGTGCCATTCTACTTTGTTCTGTTTTTCCAAGTGTCGCTCTATGAGTGATTTTTCATTTGTTTGTTTGTCTGTCTGTCTATTTGTCCGCACTGAACAAGTATGCTTTTCTCTGTAACCGTTGATCTGATTGCCAATAATTTTTCACCATATGTGGGCTTCCTCCTGTAGAATTTTTAATGATAATTATGATATCATAGGTCACGTGGTCCGGGCACCATCTTGGGGAAAAAAAAATGCACCTCTATATTTCTGAAACCCTTCCATGGAAAAAAAATGAAATATGGCTCATTAAGTACTCCTCATAGGGAACATATTGTCGCGCGGACCCTTCGGTTAATACCGGGGCTCGCGGATGGACCAAAAACGGATTTAATTAAGGTGACGACCAACACGGATTCGTGGGGAGGAAGAAGTGAAGAGGAAGAAGCGGGAGCGCATAGCTGTGGAAAGCGAACGACTCAACCAGACACAAGATTTGTGGGGAATGGAAAATAATACAAGGGTTTCTTGTAATAAAAGGTAGGGACAGGAAAACGCGATACTAAATCAAAGTCCTAAATTGGGATCCCACACACCAGACTTCAAACACGCTACACAGGAAGATGAATAACCAAAAGAAAAACGTTCGTTATGTAATGTAAATGTAATGTAGTGTGCAGTCTTATCTGTCCGTAGTCTTGCAGTGTAACTCGGCCCCGCTCGCGTGCCACCAGGTCCCGCTCCAAGCCTCTCGTCGCTCACGAGGTCCGTGCACCAAGCACCATGCATCCAACGTACCAAAAGCACCACGCGTCCAATGCAGGCCAGCGGGCTCCACACGAGGTCGATCTCCAACACGAGCACGAACTCAGAACCAAGAAGAATGGCAAAAAGGGGAGAGGGCGCAAGTGCGACTGCACGCTATGAGCCAAGTCCAAGTCCAAGTGCCGAGCACCGCTCCAAGCCAAGCCCAAGTTCGCTCTCAGCCAAGCCCATGTTCGCTCTCAGCCAAGCCCAAGTTTGCTCTCTCTCCGAGCCAAGCACGTCCTTTTTATAACCTTGCCGCGGTGACGTCAGCCTCAGCACCCCACCCAATCAGCGCCTTCCACCGGACCTTCCAGCTTCGCGCCTCTCGTGCTCGTTGGCTGGAGGTCCGCTCCTACCGCGCTGCCCATAACTCGTTCCCTGTAGCGTGGTAATAGCTCGTGCTATTCGATGTGGCTAGCGCTAGGCCTGCCGGAGGTGTAGTTGGCGGCGGCCATCATCGGCGGTGTCCTGGCCTGGTTTCCTTTTGCCTGTTCTCTTCCAAAGTCTTGTCAGGGAAGGGAATTATTTAATGTTGCACTAGGGACCTAACTAAGTGTCTACAGGTGTGCATTGCCATAAGGGACAAAGGTTTGGCTACCAGGTTTGACACACAGGGGCTGTTATCTTTAATCACTACTCTATCTAACACTCGAACATCCTGGTATGTTCACAGGTATACATCTTAACCCGACAAATCGCCTAAACACACAACTTATTACAGGTAGATTCCCGATCACGACAGTCGGATACCTACCTACACAGATCTATCTGGCTCTAGATATCGCTTTACCCCCAGACATAACAATATATTCATGATGATGTCATTGGTGTCTTCAGTTTGACATCATAATTTGACAAGTAGAACACTTGATCTGATCAGTTTGAAATTTATTGCGCATGATGTTCACAAAAATTGTATGGGAGAAATAAATTGATGACGTCATCAGTCACGTGGTTCCGCAGCCATTTTAGATTGTACATAAATCAATTCCATCAATATACCACACAATAGCAGCAGCTAATAAACACCACACAAACTACAAACACATCCTGGCAAGTGTCTGCAATCTCTGATTGCTATTTCTTGTTCATTTTGTAAAAATGTCAAAAAAAATCCACTTTCACATTATGGGGTATTATGTGTGGATAGATCAAAGACAAAAAAAAATCTCATTTGAATACATTTTTAATTCAGGCTGTAACACAACAAAATGTAAAAAAGTCAAAGGGTTACAATACTCTCTGAAGGCACTGTACATGGTTATGTTAATATTGATATTTGTTCATCTTACTATCATTCACCAAATCTCCGTCAGTCCGTTCGAAGGTACCGCAAAAACGGCTCAACCGATCGCAACGATATTTTGGGTGGGTATTGCTGGGACTCCTGGGAGTAAAATAGGCTATATTGTTTTTCCAAGTTTTCCAATTTTCCAGTTTTTCCAAACACGACGGAACAATATTTACCGATATGAACAGTGATGTGGCTTTTGTTGAAATTCTACAAATACTGTTTATTCTACGTACCAGGAGAGAGTAGATCGACTCCTGACGAACTCTTCCTATATAAACGTGCGGCTCCAAAGTAACATGGCAGTGTGTGCAAAGTGACTGAGAAAGACGTGTAGCGGCCGCTTCCGTTTTGCAGAATTCAATCTTTTTTCAAAATGGGCGCCATGTACTGTTTAGATTTTGATGATTTGCGTGTGATATGATTCAATGGATGTTTATATGAATCGTTTAAAATATAAAAAGCCTTCAATTTCTGATATTTTGCCTTTTTATTTGGGCTTCCCAATTGAAGCCCCGCCCATAGGGCGGGTACCGTTGCCAGTATGAAATAATTGCCTGTTTATGTTAATATCGCTATTTATAAATATTAAATAATTACTTGGTCCTGTTGATGTGCATGTGATTGCCATAACCAATCATTGGCCAATATTACAATTATCCTTCCATTTTTAATGCCTAACATGTATTGGGATGATATGTGGTTTTCCATTTTCTCATCAGGATTGAAATGGCAGGCCAATGCATAATACTTATTTTGTTAACCAAGGTGCAACTTGGATTGCCAGTCATTTATATAATGTTGTTATTCAGGACTTTGTGACATGTTTTGTTTGGTTTATTTGGTTGTTGAATGGCAACGTGTGTTCCTTATATTTCTTTAAAAGTTGGAGGGGAGCGAGTCATGTTCTGGGAGCAACCTGTCTCTCGTTAAACGCCCAAGCAGCGATCTTAACAACAGTTCAATTTCTTCACCTTCACAAGGCAAGGTGCAACGCAGTGTTTCTGCTAACCAGAAACAACAGCATCAGCGGCGCTTCAGTGACCAGGGTGGGTGCATTTCATTGATTTTGCGGTATTTTGAGTTGGAGATATGTTTGCAGCATTACTTCATTTTTGTTGGCATACTTTGTGGCTAGATTGAGTCGACCACAAAACATGTGCTGGTACCACGTGTCTACCAAGCATATCATTTCCTTTTGATGAGGAATGTGTGGCCAGCAGCTCCTTGGTTGTGGGGATTCCTACTCAAAGTTGATTGGCCATTGTTTGAGGCAGAAGTTGTGGATTCAAGATGACATCTTGAATCTAGTTCCTTTAATATTTGAACTTTCACCATTGCAACCCCTTTATAATCCTCCCTTCACCCAAATATCCTCCTTTTGATCTGATGAAGGATGAATGTTAGAAATATCATCTGTACCTTGGTTCTGCTTGCAGTGATTTTCACTTTCTCTTACAATCCACCTCACTGGTCCATGATATTATTCAAATGTACTGTAGCATCACAAGTTGTTGGATACTATCATTTAATACAACGTATCTCCTCCTCTCCTATTCTAGCTGGCCCCCAGATCTCATCATCAGCTTCATGCAGCAAACGACCAGGCCCCGAGAGTGAATCCATCAAAAGAGAACGAGAACAACCACAAAGGCCTGCCACTGCGCAGGGCAGGCCTGAGGTACCTGCAAGTCCAGGAATGGGTTCAGCCAACAACCCAAACAAGTCTGACATTCCAAACCGCAAGAAGGCCGTGACCAACACACCACCAGTAAGCGGTACATATATTCTTCGGTAGTGAGATGATGTCCTGGCATCTTGCAGCATTTAGTACTGTCCGGTTTGGTTTCCTAAGCACCCCTTCACAGCTGTGGAGATCACAGTGCGTTACTAAGGAGTTGAGGAATGTAGTAAAAGTAAAATACAAGTTTACTCCTGGCTCATTGACTCACTGTCCCACATGGAAAAGTTTTCACCACCATCATTGCAAGTTCAAACCCCAAAGGCTGCTGCCATTTAATCACCTTTACATTATCACCAGGTGTTGGCCTAATATCCATTATCACCCCTGCTCTAGCAGGGAAAATGGCCTTAAAATGCATGTTGTTGGCCTAATAGTTAGGGCGGTGGCCCTGGGATCCCAAGGTCCTGAGCTCGAATCCCGTTGAATTAACGCCAGGTGGGGTTGACTCAGCCTGTCATCCTTTCGAGGTCGGCAAAATGAGTACCAGATAACCGGTTATAGAGAGGCATTACATCAGTGGCAGATGCCCCCACAGAAATGATGCAACCAGCAGCCAGGTGGCTGCACACAAACCACCACCACCTTTACATTAAGAGATTAGCTCCCCCCTCTTCTTCCCCAAACGCGCCTCCTAGTTTCATTTGGTGAGGATAGTAGTACATGAGTTTTGTGTTGGCTTTAATACCAGCTAAGCCTTTTATTGTTGTTTGTTGCGATACGTAGTTCTTAATAACACCTCTCTTTTTTAATATCTCATTACCAGATGCAGTGATTTGATAGAGAGATAGGTTATGCTTACATCGCTATCCCCTCATCTTTGTTCATTTTCTCTTCCCCACTCTCCCTTTTTTTGGTATGCAAAGAAAAGTTCATGAAAGAGCAAGAACACGGAATGGATGAGGACACAACAGAACAAAAGAAACAGCAGAAAGAGGGGGGCGAAACACCAACAGCAGGGCCGAGGCACAAAGTAGATGAAGACGGAAAAAAGGGATGTATGTAAGACTGAGGGTTAGGGGAGGATACAAGGGTTGGAGAAGATTGATACATAAGCAACCTCTTCGGAAAGAAAAGCTGGAAATTTGGAATGAGGTAGGCTTGGGGGTTGGAGGATGGTTGACAATGGTAGACAAGATCGTGATTTTGGAGGGAGGGATGATCTGAGATGGTGGTGAAAAGTTGCCTTGAAGACCTGTGAGGAAGGATGAGGGGAATGTGGAAGTGGTTCCATAGGTGGAAAGAAAAAAGGAATGAATGAGTGTAGGTGAGTAGCGATCCTGGATTTTTTGGCGATTCACCAGAAGTGGGTTACTGGAGGGCCGCATACACCCTGCATAAACCTGGGGGGTGGAGGAGGAAGGGAGCATAGCATGGAAAGGGCAGAGGGTGCAAGACCAGAAAGGAGGTGATAGAAGATAGAATGACCAACCTGGCTGCAATGGCAAAGTGATAGGCCTATCGACTCTGCGTCATCGTGGGAGATACCAATGATCTTGAAGGCCTTGGTTTTCATGGCGTCAAGCTGAACAAGATGAGGCAGAGGCGCCAGCCCAGAGGGGGCGAGCATTACCCCATCAAGCTGAGGATGTATTTGGAGAGGAATCCCAGTGTGCTAAGGAAGGTCTTTGTACGACGGAGGTTTCCCAGTTGGCGGCTGGCTTTGGAGGCCAACTTTGAAATGTGGTTTGCCCAAGCAAGAAAGATCATGGCTGAGAGTGAAAACCAGGAGTTTGATTGAACTTCCTGATGAAGATTGTTTAGAAATTAGATAGGAGGGTTTGCCAAATGGTCCTTTCGGAGAGGGATGGCAAGAGTGAGAGATTTGTCAGGATCGAAAGACATGATCCAAGTTTTTGACGAGCTTGTGATTTTTTTCACGTCATTTCATTTATTATTTTGCAAGTGCACGACGACATTTATTGTGCCCCTGCAGGATTGCTAAAAGGTGAACCGAATCACTATTAAGTAGCAAATTTACCAAGGTCTGAAGACAGGGAAGAGACTGCTGCTTGTCTATCTGAAGGATGAGGGATGGATGTCACGATAGAGGGTGGAGTCATCAGCAAATAAATAAAGGGGATTTTCCAGAGAGACGGGTACATCGTTTATGAAGATCAGGAATAGTACTTGTCCCAAAATATTGCCATGGGGAACTCCAGCCATGACAAGGAGAAGGGATGAAAGGATTCTGTTGAGATGCACATGTTGGCTGCAAGAGTAGCAGAAGTTAGTAACCGATGTGTGTGGAGTTGGCCTTGGATGCCATAGGCAGAGACTTTGGCAAGCAAGGCAGGATGTCAGACTGTTTTTGCATCCCTAATCGCCCCTTTACATTTCCCCAATGAAATTAAGTTGTTAGCTTGACTGATTACTACCTCCGCCACTGCAGGTGGATGGAGGTTTTATGTTTTCACCCCTGTCTGTTCATTCTGTCCCCTGTCTGTCTGGGTTATATACAACAACAACAACAACAACAACAACAACAACAACAACATGCATTTTAAGGCCATTTTCCCTGCTAGAGCGGGGGTTAGCCATGCGGTCCCCATGACAATCTTCTCCATTTTGCCCTATTTTCTGCATCTTTCCTTGTTAACCCCCTTGCCCGCATTTCTTCTTCCACCATCTTTAGCCAAGTCTTTCTCGGTCTTCCCCGTCCTCTACTTCCTTCTACATTCATTTCCATAACTCTTCTCAACCAGTCACTTTCATCCTTCCTCAACACATGACCAAACCATCTCAACCTGTTCCTCTTCACAGCATCCATCACAGGCTCTATTCCCATCATCTTTCGCAATTCATCATTTGTCTTCCTCTCTCTCAACGATACTCCGCACATCCACCGAACCATTCGCATTTCCACCCTTTCCAGCCTTCGTTGCTGCTCTACGTTCATTACCCATGTCTCGCTCCCATAAATCATAACACTTCTCACACATGCAGCATACACCTTTCCCTTCAGCTTCAACGACACTCCCCTCCTCATCAGCACGCCACTTAGTTCCCGAAACTTCTTCCATGCACATCTCACTCTAGCAACCGTTGCCGAGTCTGATCCACCTTCTCCATTCAGCATGTCTCCGAGGTAGCAAAATGTTTTCACACCTTCCAGCTTCATGCCGTCTCCAAGATCCAACTCAACATTTCCTCCATCTGCAGCTCCCTCTGTGCACACCTTACATTTGAATGTAGCTGCCTATGAATGATTAAGAAGGTTTTTTTTGTATACTTGGTCTCGGCTCGTATGAAAGCTAACACAAAGAACATATACCGGTAATAAAGGGAGCGGGAGACAAATGGGCGAGAGAGAGGGCTGGGGTGGGGTACACAGAATAAACAAGGAATTTGAGAATAAGGTGGGTTTGGGGTGGATTAACGGGGGTAGAAAAGACCTGGAGGGAGGAGTGGGATTGAAGAGAGTGTGGGAGTTTGTTCCAGAGGTGGAAGAAAAGGAAATTGAAGTGAAGGTGAGCAGAGAGTCTTGATTTTAGCAGTTTCACCAGAAGAGGGATGCTGGCAGACCTTGTGCGACCTGCAGGAATACTTAGGGGACAGAGCACAGGTAGAGCAGGGGGTGCATGGCTGGAAAGGAGTCTGCAGAAGACAGAAAGACCACCAACCTGCCTGCTGTGAGAGAGTGAAAGGCCCTCAGAATCATTTTCATCGTGGGAGATACCAGTGATCCTAAAAGCCTTGGTTTCCACAACGTGAAGCCGAGCTATGTGTGAGGCAGGAGCACCTGCCCAGAGGGGAGAGCAGTACTCCATCAAGCTGCTTATAAAAGCTTTGTATGTGGAGAGAAGCTTTGTAGTGCCGTAGAAGGACTTCGCACGATGGAGGATGCCAAGTCGGTGACTGGCTTTGGAGGCCAGCTTGGAAATGGGTTTTCCCACGAAAGATCATGGCAGATAGTGAGACCCAAAAGCTTGAGTGACAGAACTTCTTCGAGAGGATTGTTGAGAAAGAAGATGGGAGTGTTTTCAGACAGACAGGGAAGATGTACAAAAGGAACGATTTATGAAATTCTGAACATCCAATACAATATTGAATTTTAGTTTCAAGTCAGAGATACGTTTCAAAACGTTGGAGGATGGGTGGAATAAAGGTGAGTTTAGTGATTGGAGAAAAAATAACTGTAAGAGATTGAATTTTTGAATCGGAATGATTGAAAGAGCGACTTAAAGACAGCCATTTGAAAAGGATGAGGAAGAGTGAGTTGTAATGGAAGAAAATATGCAACATGGGAGAAGGAAGTTTAAACATTTTAAAACAAAACCCTGAACACTGTCTGGGTATTCAGTGAAATGACGGCAGGGAGGCTAGGAGGATGAAGATTGCAGACAGGTTCAGAAGGAGGAAAAGAAGAATAAAAGGAGATTGACAAGCCAGGTGGAGCATAGATCGAAGGAAGGTGGAGGTGTATATAAGCACTTTGTTGGTACAGGAGGAGGGACTTCTTTTTATTTTATTTATTAATATATATTTTTTTGAAGGTTAGGTGAATACAGATTTGAGTAAAAAGGAGAAAGGGTTGAAAGATCATGAAGGAATGTGGTGAATACTTCACAAACAGAATGGGAATGGAAAGGTGACATCCGCTGGAAAATATGTAGATGGAGGAAAGAGAATGAGAGGGGCGAGAAAACACGTGCTCGTGGGGGTGGTTGAGGGGGTGTGAGGTGAGGAGGATTTTTTTTTTTTTGTATTTCAGACATTAATTGTCACACGATTGTCATGGGGACCGCAAGGCTAACCCCCGCTCTTGCAGGGAAAATGGCCTTAAAATGCCTGTTGTTGTTATTGTATTTCAGACACGAGCAACGGTATCCGCCCTACGGGCGGGGCTTCAATTGGGAGGCCCAAATGAAAAGGCTAAATATCAGAAATTGAAGGCTTTTTTTCTTTTAAACGATTAAGATAAACATCCGTTAAATCTCGATCGGTGCAGCCGTTTGTGCGGCACCCGGGAAAATAACGTCATGCGGGAGCAAGTATCAGCAGGATGTGGCAGTGTGGGAGTCCACGTTTCTGATCCTCCTTCATGCCGAAGTAGCCCACCACTTCTCCAAGCATTCCGCTCTTCAGATCCGCCATGACAGATTTAAACTTGATACTGAAGACGCGTGCAGTTAGTCCTCCCGATGTCGTATGTACTCCCGATACGTGTTTCCTTCGTTGTAAACACTTCCAAAATACAGTTAAAAGGATTTTGAGCCGATAGCTGTTATGGCCTTGGCAAGATCGTTGGAGACAGCGATCTGTTAGCGTATTCACCGCCCAAATAGCTATGTGGAATTCTCTCACGTGGAGATTAAACTAATCGTGTTCACAATCGCTATGTCGTATGTACTCCCGATACGTGTTTCCTTCAGTTGAAATGGTTTAGAATTCTCTCAAGCAGGGATTCAACCCGTGTCCTTATAAAAGGTCTTTGCCCGAGGTCCCCGTGCAGCAATCGGTGCAGCCGTTTGTGCAGCACCCGGGAAAACAACATCGTCACAATGAGAACAATGAACGTTATGCGAACGTGAATGTTATGCGGGAGTCCAAACCTGAGAATGTTGGAGACTAAAGCTGAAATTGGGAAAACTAAATAGCCTATTTTACTCCTGGAGATCCCAGGATTATCCACCCAAAATATCGTTGAGATCGGTTCAGCAGTTTTTACGGTACCTTCGAACAGACAGAGAGACAGAGAGACAGACAGACAGAAACAGACGGACAGACATTTGGTGAATTATAGTAAGATTAAACATCTACTACCACATCTACTACCACATACAAGGCTTTCATCCGCAGCTCAATGGAATACTGCTCTCCCCTCTGGGCTGGTGCTCCTGCCTCACACCTAGCTCGTCTTCACGCTGTTGAAACCAAAGCATTCAGAATCATTGGAATCTCCCGCGATGACGCTAACTCCAAGGGCCTCTCACTCACTCACCGCAGGCAGGTTGGTGGTCTTTCCGTCTTCTACCGACTCCTCTCTGGCCTTGCCCCCCAAGCTCTCTCTGGGCTCTGTCCCGCAAATATTCCTACAGGTCACACAAGATCTGCCTGAAACCCTCTTATGGTTAAACTGCCAAAATCAAGATTCTCTGCTCAACTTCACTCCTTCATTCCTCTTTTCTCCCGCCTCTGGAACAAACTCCCTCACTCTCTTCAATCCCACTCCACCCTCCAGGTCTTTAAAACAGCTGTTCACCACCATCTCTTATCTTCCCCCATCCAAAACCTTGATCTCTTCTACCCCCGCTAATTTCACCCCAATTCCACTTTTTTGAAATACCAACTTCTGTCCTGGAAGTCCTTGGTGTCCTTGTGTTTTATACTTCTCCCACCCCCCCACCCCCTTCCCACGCCTCCTTCCCCCAAGCCCTCTCCCTCCCACACATCTCCCTGCTCTTAAATGTTGTGTGCTCTAAAGTGTTTGTGTGCTTCCCCTTCTCTTGTCTTCCGCTCCCTCTTTTTATATATTTTGTTTGTCTGGTTGATTTGTTTGTGAAGTAAATGTCAGCTTTTTCACGAGTTGTTGTTAGGGTTAGTATACAAAAAAAATAACAACTCGATTCAGTATACAAAAAAAAAAAAATACTATATAAGAGAGCCGTTGGGCTGTGTGTGCGTCACCATTTTTGTCAGAGATGGCTGAACGGATCTTTGTCAAACTTTCAGAGGTTCATCAGTGAGTGCCTGGGAGTGTTTTAGACTTGGAAAAAATAAAAAATGACTGAAGAGATGTAAAAAATAAAAAAGGATTTTTTTAAATCGCTCTGTGGTGTGGTGCCTAAGCTTTTTTGATTAATGACAGTTATATACATGTACACATTCGCATAAATAAATACAAAACAATTACCAGACATTTTCCCTTTTTAGGGCCATTTTCCCTGCTGGAGCGGGGGTTAGCCTTGCAGGCCCCATGACAATCGTCATGGTTCCCTTTTTGAGGAAATGTTTTTATGGCCGGATGCCCTTCCTGACACCAACCCTTTAGTCGCCTCTTACGACACGCAGGGATACAGTGTACCTATTCTAAAACGAGGCACACACCGGCACATTCATCCCAGCAAGCTGGTACTCAATTTACCGACCGCCGAAGGATGACAGGCTGAGTCAACCCCCTGGCGTTAATTCAACGATTGACCAGGATTCAAACTCAGGATCTTAGGATCCCAAGCCAGCACCTTAACTGATAAACCAACACTAGGCTCATTACCAGACATTTGAACACAAATAATCAAACAATTCCAGAAGCGGTCGAAGTTAGTTTTAAGACTTCTTTTTCTTCCTGAACGTCATCATACTTAGCTCAGAAACATGATCAACGGCACATTCAGCAGCATATATTCAACGAAAAGGTAAAATGATGATTTGACATATGTGATGAATTCTGATTTGGATGTAATTGCTTATCCATTATATTTGCCCTCATATCAAATATGTTAATGTTTATTTTTTGCTTGAGCAATGCCGAGTACTCCAGCTATAAACGCTTACATACTTTACTCAGAGTACAAATACAAATACAACTTTGTCTGGGGGTTAACATAGGCTATGTGGCCGTGGCCTCATGCAGGGGTGTGGTGGACCGGGAGAGGGGTGTAAATTATCTATGTAAATGTGTACCTTGTAGCGCCACCTGGTGTTGGCAGAGGGTATTGCAATTTCCTTTTTTTACCTGGGCAACCCTGAGGTTAAAGCACTCTTTGCATGGGTAAATTTTGCTCCTTCCCTTCCCCCCCATCCCCAAAAATGGAGGGGCCTGTCAAATACAACCCCCCCCCGCCCCCAAAATATGTATATGTGGTATATCTTCCCCCCCCCCCTCTCCCCTCACCTCTCCCACCTCTCTCCCTTTCACTCCCCCCACTCCCTTCTTCACCCCTCCCTCTCCTGCCTCCTCCCCCCCCCCCCTCTCATCCCCTGGCAACGCCGGGTACTCCTGCTGGTAGGGTATAAAGTTTGGAGGAAGTAAAGGTTGAAAATAAAAGGTAGGACAGAGAAAGGACGATCGTGGACACTTGACTAACGAGGGAACTGTGTGGGCCTCATAAAACATGGTACAAAAAATGCAACTAATTCTCACAAATTTGCAGTAATTTTAAAACAAAACCGAACTCGAAGCACACAGTAAACACATACACAGCAAAATAAACAGTCGAAAATCGACAAAAACGATCAGGACTTATCTTTGAGAATACTGGAGGAGCCAAAAAGTCAGCACGATAGAGCCCAAGGAACCAGAACTGGGGAAGTTACTAAGAAAGTTACTAAGAACTGGTTTCTAAGAAAGCTGACATTTTATGCGATGGATACCAATCTCAAACATGTCATCATATTTTTTTTCAGTGTATACCAAAAGTTTCATGCTTCTTTCAAAAAGTGAACAATCTTTACCTTAACCACTATAGTAGTAACCCTTTAGAATAAGGTTGACGGACACTGAAGAGCACATAGAATTATGTATAGTAATACTTGTTTAAGCAATATAAAAATATATCAAGAGTACACTGAAGGGGCACACACCCTCTGTTGACCGCAACAGCCATGACGACAGCAGCAGCAGCAGTAGCAAAAAAATTTGTGTGTTTCACTTCATTTTACATCCTCATGAGACTCAAAGATAGACATGCAATATGTTTGTGAAGTGCAACATGCTCAATTTTGATTTAAAAAAAAAAACCCGTCAGTGAAGCGACCGGTATGCACACCTTGTGATACTATAACTCATTAGATGAAGTTCTGAGTGTAGTTTAATGGCAAATATTTGTTATTTTGATTGACAGTCTCTCTTTTTAATTACCCTGTGCGCATGAAGCGAAAAGCGGGGTTAAGCGATTGGTCTGTCTGTCGTGGTTCACTTTCTTGGTTTGGTTCGCTTAGTCTGTCTATCAAAAAGAACTCATGTAATGTATTTTAAAAGGTGGTGTAAAAGACGTTGCATCAATGGCAGTAAACTTCCACTGTAGCTTCTGTAACATTTGTATTATGGACATATTGATGATGCCACTCAAGATCCTCACTGGTGTTTTGGGAGATTTTTTTTACCACGCACGATTTTTACCTTGATTTTTACCCCACGCACGCCAAGCGAAAAGTGGGGTTAAGCAATTTGTTCACTTTGTTTGTCTGTCTGTCTCTCTCTGTCTACAGACGTCAGTCTATGATCGAGGAATGACTTGATTTCAATTGAATTATATATATATTTTTGAACAATGTCGAACATGAATGGGAAGACATACCTGCAGTTTAGCAGCGCTATACTTTGGCTCTGAATTTGTCAAATTGTATGGAATTTCGAGGTCATCAATTAGAAATTATTCTAATTGAATTATATACTTGAATGCTAGAACATAAATTTCCTTGTTGGCACTTCAAAAAAACCCCTTCAATATAACTGTAGTTTAACAAAATATTCCTCTATTTTACATAATCTCGACCAATCAGATTTGCCGCTAGTGCGCTCAGCGTTGGGGAATATCGAGATTCAGACAAAATCGCAGCTCATCGGAAATGTAGATCGTGCTCGGAAAAAAAGCGAGTTTAAAAGACCCTTCCCATGTCCTCCCCCAATCCCCCACCCCTCAAGACTGCACTGGGAAAGATGTTCACTGAACTATTTAGTTTTTCCTTTGTTTTTTCATATTTTGATTTTTACTTTGTTGTTCCCTGCATTCCTTCATTGTTTTAATTTACTTGATTTATGAGGAGTGTTAGTGTGTTTTCGCTTCATTATTTTTGGTAAATATTGTATGTATACTCAGAGGCAAAAGTTATTGTGACATGGAATTTTTTCATTGGTAATCTTGTGAATGAATTTTTGGATTTGAACCAAAGAAAGAGTGTGTTAAAATGGTCGAAGAAACGCAACCAAGCAGTTGTTGTTCGAATTGCACGAAATTTGCAAGAAGCATGACATATTCGAGAAAAATGGCCAGCAATGTTCACTTTAAAAGGCCAGACAACCAGACGCTTATCATTTCCACTCAATGCAGTCTTAAGAAGTGCAGAAGTCAGAAAAACACCTCTATTCATCGTTCTGGAACAAGTTCGACATGCCACGCCTTGGGGAAAATGACAGATGGAGAGCTATAGGTATGCTTCAGTCTGGTACCTCGCAGCGTGATGTTGCTCGTCGATTCAACGTCCATAGAAACACCATTTGGCACAGCTTCACCGAGCTGACGGTAGGACACGTGTCTACAGGTGCACAGGTGAACGTTACATCAGGCCATGTGTTCTGGAAGGGGATCGTTTTGGAGGTGGGGGCGTTATGATCTGGGGTGGGATAACAGCTGCAGCAAGAACGCCAATGATTGTGATTGAGGGGAACTTGAATGCTGTGAGGTACCGAGACGAGATTTTGCAAATGGCCGCTTTACCGTTTTTGCAACAGAACGGCCCTAGAGTGACGTTTCAACACGATAACGCCAGACCACACGTTGCTCGAGTTGTACAGCAGTATCTTAATCAGAACAATGTTAATGTGTTACCCTGGCCTGCAAGATCCCCTGATTTGTCACCCATTGAACACGTCTGGGATGAAATGGAGCGACGCTTACGACGTCATCCGAATCCTCCAAAAACGCTGCAGGAACTCCGCCAAATCCTTCCTCGGATATGGAATGATCTTCCCAAGGACTTTCATCGACGTTTAGTGGCCTCAATGAGGCGAAGGTGCCAGGCCTGCATCAATGCACAAGGTGGACACACTCGCTACTGACCGTGTGAACTTGCTTGTGAACCCCCTCTTGTGTTGTGGCTCATTTGCATATGCCAGGTGCACTGTTCTTATGGACTGTTGATCGTTACCATACCTTGAAACATTTGTCTTTCCATGTAATAACATTCCATTCGCGGCAGTAAAAGTTTAACACTGATTCTGTTTGTTGTTTGTGTGTCACAATAACTTTTGCCTTTGAGTATATTATGGACTGTGAACTTTCAGTTCAGTGCTAACAGAGCAAACCTTAAATGAGGGAAATGTGACTTTAAGGTAAAAAAAAAAAAAAAGTTTCACGATTTGTTTGTTTTCATATTTTGATGAGCAATATAATTCAGCTTGATTGCTTAAAAAATAATTAAAACAACAAATATGACAATATCAGTCGTAAGATCATTGAGTGAGTGGTGCATTGTGTTGCAGAACAGTGTGCTACCTGGTGGAATGAACAGGCGGAACACGTATGTTTACGGCGAAAAGGGTGGAACTGATAGACAAGCTGCCGTGCACAATGGCAAGGAAAAAAGGTAAAGCTTGAAGTTATAGAGGGGGAGATTGCCTGCGGTACAGAGTGTGAGGGGTGCGGTGCAGAGTGAGGGGAGAGGGAGAGGACGTGCAGTGCAAAGAGTGAAGGGGAGAGGGCATGCGGTGCAGAGAATGAAGGGGGGAGGGTGTGCGGTGCAGAATAAGGGGGAGATAGTGTGCAGTGCAAAGAGTGAGGGAGAGAGGGCATACAGTGCAGAATGGGGGAGAGGGCATGCAGTGCAGAGTGAGGGAGAGGGCGTGTGGTGCAGAATAAGGGGGAGATCGTGTGCAGTGCAAAGAGTGAAGGGGAGAGGACGTGTGGTGCAGAGAGTGTAGGGGAGAGGACGTGTGGTGCAGAGAGTGTAGGGGAGAGGACGTGTGGTGCAGAGAGTGTAGGGGAGAGGACGTGTGGTACAGAGAGTGAAGGGGAGAAATTGTGCATTGCAGAGTGAGTGGGAGAAGGTGTGCGGTGCAAAGAGTGAAGGGGAGAGGGTGTACAGTGCAGAGTGAGGGGGAAAGGGCATACAGTGCAGAATGGGGGAAAGGGCATGCAGTGCACAGTGAAGAAGAGGGCATGTCGTGCAGAATAAGGGGGAGATAGTGTGCAGTGCAAAGAGTGAAGGGGAGAGGATGTGCAATGCAGAATCGGCGAGAGGGCGTGCGGTACAGAGAGTGAAGGGGACAGTGAGGGGCGTGTGGTGCAGAGAATGGGAGTGAGGGTGCGCGTTACAGAGAGTGAAGGGTAGAGTGTGTGTGGTGCAAAGTGAGGCGGACATGGCATGCAGTGCAGAGAATGAGAGTGAGTGGAGAGGGTGTGTGGGTGCAGAAAGTGAGAGGAGAGGGCTTGCATTGCAGAGAATGAGGGAGAGAGGTGTAGGTCTGCAGAGAGTGAAGGGGACAGTGAGAGGGCGTGTGGTGCAGAGAATGGGATTGAGGATGTGCGTTAGGGAGTGAAGGGTAGAGTGTGTGTGGTGCAAAGTGAGGGGACATGGCCTGCGGTGCAGAGAGGGAGAGGGCGTATGGTGAAAAGGGTGAGGGGAGAGGGAATGCGGTGCAGATGGTGAGGGGAGAGGGTGTGCCCTGCAGAGTGAGGGGAGAGGGTGTGCGGTGCAGAGAGCGAAGAGGAGAGGGCATGCTGTGCAGAGAGTGAAAGGGAGAGGGCGTGCGGTGCAGAGAGTGAAGGGGAGAGGGCGTGCGATGCAGAGAGTGAAAGGGAGAGGGCGTGCGGTGCAGAGAGTGAAGGGGAGAGTGTATGTGTGGTGCAACGAGTGGGGGGAGAGAGTATGCGGTGCAGAGAGTGAAGGGGAGAGGGCGTGCGGTACAGAGAGTGAAGGGGAGAGCGTATGTGCAGTGCAAAGAGTGAGGGGAGAGAGTATGCGGTGCAGAGAGTGAAGGGGAGAGGGCGTGCAGTGCAGAGAGTGAAGGGGAGAGGGTGTGCGGTGCAGAGAGTGAAGGGGAGAGGGCGTGCGGTGCAGAGAGTGAAGGGGAGAGGGCGTGCGGTGCAGAGAGTGAAGGGGAGAGGGCGTGCGGTGCAGAGAGTGAAGGGGAGAGGGCGTGCGGTGCAGAGAGTGAAGGGGAGAGGGCGTGCGGTGCAGAGAGTGAAGGGGAGAGGGCGTGCGGTGCAAAGAGTGAAGGGGAGACAGTGTGTGCGTTGCAAAGAGTGAGGGGAGAGATTGCGGGGAGAAGCCGTGCGGTACAGAGAGTGAGGAGGAGAGTCCTATTCCAAATGTCTTTTTAATGTTAACCGTGTCCACAGAGATGGGGTTTATTTTAATACCTCACAAGCATGTGCAGTGGTAATTTTAGATAACTCTGAATTAAAAACGATTTCTTTGACATCCTTGGGTGAAAAAAGCACAAAATTACGTATTTCACTGAAACGTCAGCAGTTGTGGCTATTAAGACATCGGTTTTCGTAATCAGCACAATATTCTGATTCAGAAATCATCCTCAAACCTTTTGGCCTCAGAAACATGATAAAAAGTGCTGTTGCTCTTGGACTACGAGTCATTCATGGTTGATGTGGACTTACAAAAAATTTAAATGACCATTTGTCGAGGTATTCTCCTGCTACGCTGAGGGGATTGAGGGATGAAAAAGAAGAGGGGCATGACCAGAAGAAAGGCAGTAAACACAGCCACGATCAACCTGTTCAGGAGACTGAACCTCTTTCATTGTTTGATCACGGAAATGAAAGAGTCCGTTTTTTATCCTTCTGGATTAACAGAGTGATGACTGCCATTTTTTTGGATCTCAGTATGACATAAAGAAGTCATATCAGCATCGGATATTTTCGTCGTAAGCAGGTGCTGCTGGCCTGTTGATGGGAAGCGTTGTTAGATAAAAACATGTGGAGTCACCTGCAAAGAGCAAAACAGCATTTTGCAGAGCATAAGAGAGGATATAGATGTACGTTACAGGTAAGACTGGGTTCAAGATGTTGCTTTGTGGAATTCCTGCCTTTATTGAGAGAGGAGATTGAAGGATTCCAAATACAAAGTGCCCTTGAAGAAAGCTGCCGATTAAAACCAAGGCACTGATAGCGTAAGCAAAGGAGGCCACCAAGTCATTGAAATGATCTTGCATCCAGATGGCAGGATGTTTGTGAAGCAGAGCGGGCTGCCAGACCCATAAATACCCGAGAGTCGAGTCGGCCCCGATTTCATGTTCGAGGTCGAGTCTCGATTGTTAAGAGCGAAGCAATGGCATTTCCAAAGTTGTGACCGGGAGGAAATCCAAACTGATGATCACAGATCGGGAAGCTTGAGAAAAGGAAGGGCTTTGATACTTTGATGATTGCTTCCTTGACTATTTACAATTGGAAGTAAGCTAACCAGTTTGTTGTGAAGAGAATCTGTTTTTGCACCTTTATTCTATCCGAGCAAATACCACTCGTCACTTCGCTGACGAGAATACTAATGGAGGGATGGGGTTGGGGGGACATAAAGGGAGATCGAAGGGGAGACGAGGGGTGAGGGAGTGAGGGGAGGGGAGGGGCAGAGCAAGGAAGGGGAGGGGCAGAGCAAGGAAGGGGGAGGAAGAGCAAGGAAGGGGAGAGGAAGCGACACCTCATCACACGTTACAATACACTCTGGAGGGAGGGGTGCATGGAGGGTGTGGGATAGAGAGAGGTGTGGGAAAAGAGTGCTGCACTTTATTAGGAGGAGGGGACAGTGAGAGGACGTGTGTGCGTGCGCACACACACACACACACACACACACACACACGCACACACACACACACACAAATATATACAGTACATATGCATATATGTATCTATAAACAGGCACTTCCCTATTTACGTCAGAGATGCGTTCCTGGAAAACATAGTTTAACTCCAAATAATGTAAATCAAACTTCAAGCTTCCATTGAATGAATGTATTAAAGGGAAATGCGTTCCTGACAGAAAGAAAAAATATTTTTGGAAATTTTCCAGAGTAAATGAATTAAAATATTATTACAACAAAATACTATGCACAGGAGTAATGTTCTTTTTTTCTGCACAGCATAAGGATGTGAGTAGCATCATTGACTGAGGGTGTGATAGTGCTGCTGATGCAGTGCCCCTGTAGGTTAGAGCAGGAATTTTGAATTTGACCAGGATGCTGGGGATAGCTCCCCCACTTTTCGCTATAGACACGACGAAGGGATCTTTAATGTCTGCCGACTAATTCTGACAGATGTGACGCCCAGTTTAACGTCGATTTGAGGGACAAGGATGCACATTGCACATTGATTAATCAACCTGCCTGCGAAACAACAGGATGATCGTTTATAGCTGGGTTAAGATTTGAATCCAGGCTATACAGCTTAGAGCGAGTGTGCGCACCTCTCGAACATCCTGCCACGGTGTGGGGATCCATGGTGATAACAATTCGTCAGACAGAGGCTCAAGGCTGTCTGCCCCTTCCTCCATGTCTGAAAGGACATGCTGGCTTCTTCTTGGTGATGGAGTTGATGTTGTAAAATAACTTGAGGGTGTTAATACTGTAGGTTTATCAGCTCGAGGCCTTTCAACCTTCTAGAAGACGCTTAAGAGAATCTTCTGCACTGCTTTCTTCTTCCTTTTTTTTCAGCAAGCATTTCTTTGTAGCCACTGAAAACATTTTCCAATTCTCTGTTGAACTCGTAGTTCACTTGTCTCGTTGCGTTACTCATTGTAATCCTCCTGTTATGTTAATTGTTCTTTTCATTCAATCTTTAAATTAATTTATTTTGCCTTCCTAATTCTGGGGATTTCCCCATGGAGAACCGAGCCACGGTTGCCACAACTACTGCTCGTGCCACTGGAGCCTTCGCGGCAATCCCACAGCCGAACTTGTCTCGCTGCCAGTTTTCATGCATGCACTCTCTCGGAGTTCCCTTCCTGTACATGCAAAGTTTCAGTGTGCTAGGTTTCATGGTTTTGGAGTTGTGGAAAAGACACACACAAACACACATGCTCTTTTAATATTATAGATTGGAATGATGTTAACTGTCCTCCAAGCAGATGGAAGGCAGCATAATGTGAAAGACAGACTGAGGAAATCAGGTGGATGAGATGTCAGCAGGTGTTCCTATCTAGGCTTGTCTCTGAGAGGTTGAATATTCTAAGATATTCGTATTACTCAGAGTGGATGCTGGTCAGTACATTCTTTACCTTCTCAGGTGAAAAGGTCCGTGTCCAGGAGGCAACGGTGTATGGGAGTTTGGTTTGAGTCACAAGCTTTGGAGGTAAACATCAAGTAAAGTCATTTGGCCTTTCCTTAAGTTGTTGGTTTTGTAATTTTAGTTGAGGGAAATGATGGAAGGGTCCACACACCAGAGCGATTTAAGGTACCACCAGGTTTTTCACAAAGGTGATTGAAGAGTTGATCCTTTAGATGAGCCAGATGAAGTGTTCTGGCTCACCTAAGGATTAAATATACTTGTTGCAACTCATTGCAACATTGACATAGGTGGTCCTCCCTTGGGTTAACTGTGTGTGTGTGTGTGTGTGTGTGCGTGCTCGCGTGCCTGTGTACACACGCTCTTCAATTATGTTTCCCCCACGTAACACCCTTCCGCCCCTGCTCTTAACCTCCCTCCTTTTCTTCATCCATACCACAAACACCACAGGCTTGTGCTGGGTGGTAACATGCTCTCCCGCCATTGCCTTACAATCCTTAACCCTACACAACTGTTATTGCCTTACCTCCACCAAATTCAGTTCTGTTCTCTCCTGTCTATTCCTATAAGTAATATTGTGGCTTTCCCGCTTTTGAAAGAATGAACCAGTTGTAGCCATCCCATCCCATTCCTCGCCACCAGCTCCACCAGCTCTTGACCCTCTTTATTCCTCGTTCTCCAACCAAATTTACCAACACATTCCTCTGCATCCATCTTCGCTAATGCCACATGCGCGTTAAAGTCTCCTGCATTGCACAGCATCACCTCCAGCTACCTCAACCATTCCCATCAACCTCTCCAACGGGTCCCTGAATTCCTGCTTCTCTGCCCTCGTCCTTTCCGTTTGAGACCCATATACCTTGGAAATATTGTTGCAGGAAATAAGGTTAATGAACTCGACAGACATTCTGCATACGTCAAGGGAACCCATATACACACATAACACATCATTTGCCTCTGTATCACCGCCCATGTCATAACTGTCTGTCCCTCCCATCTTTCCACTCTGACCACCTGCTTCCCGATCTTGCTTGCTGACCATTATTACTCCTTCCATCCCCTCCCACGTGCAATAACTTGTATCCTCCTACCAAACTCCTCACCCTGTACCCTTTCCATCTGGTCTCCTTCTCTGCATCATCTCCACCACCTGGACCCCCTCCTCCCCCATTGATCCCACATTCAAACTACCTAGTCGAACCTCGCTTGTGAACTGCTGCCTGCCTGACAGAGTTAGTACCATCTTGATTAATTCGGAATGCTCAGGTCATCTTTCAGGCTGACCTGCTACCTTCACTGCATATCAGGTTTCATTTTTGAATCACTATTTTGGCGAAACGCATTCTCATCACACGCTGGCATGGAGAGGGAGGCATTTTGAAGCAAAGCAGAACTAAGAATGAGACTGGACACTGGATCTGGACTTTTGAACAATTCAGGAAGGACTGAAGGAGGGTTGAGGGGGAAGGAAGGAGGAGAGGTAACAGAGGACAAATCAAGAGAGGGGTTGAACATTGTAAATAAACCAGTGACCAATGGGAGCCGCTTTGTGTTCGGAGTCACGTGAGAAGTTGAACTGCATATGGGAAGGAAATGTAAGCTCGTGGGAAAGAATGGGGAGGGAATATTTTGGGTTGGGAGAGAGATGATTGATGTTCAATGTGAAGGAAGGAGGGGGTGAGGGTGAATATGATGATCAAACACAAACGGCGAGGTCGTGGGTAAGTCATACATCGAGGACTCGAGGTAGGTGGGAAGTTTATTTATTTTTGAGTTTGAAGTGTCTGGGATGAAAGAGAGAGAATTGGCAGCGTGAGGGATGGAGGGTAGAAGAGGGGGAATGGAAGAAGTTTAACGGCTCGATGAACATACTCGAGGAGGGGACCGAAACATGCACCAACTTGATGTAAAAGGTAAACGCATTACAAGACATGGAACGAGTCGATGAAATGAGTAACGGTGCAGACATCAAATGACTGTTAAATGATACAAATCCGAAGCGAGATCCTTTGATTTGAAGGGAGTTAAAAGGCCAAAACTAGGACTTTTTTTTCATGTACGATTCTTCCACGTCATTTTATCTTCCATTCAAAATCATTTGGGAAAATGATGTTTCAAATAAAACTTGTATATGTCTTGCTGCCGATTGTTTTGTAACCACCGAATTGGTATCTCGGCTGACATTTTCTGCTGTGCACTTGCTTTGCTTTCCTCATCTCTTCATCCCTATTTTGCAGTACGTCGGGTGGAAAGCACACCCCCGTGGCCTCACCCTCGGCGCACAGCATGAGTACGCCACCCGGAGCCACGGCGGCGGCTTCGGAGGAGCGGATGCTCTTTCCACGCGGTACCTCAAGCCGGAGCACGTTTCATGGCGGTCAGCTGCGCGAAAGAAAGAACGCCGTGTACAATGGCCCACCGGGATCACCGACGCTCTCGCATGATCCCCAGCGACAACGTGGTGCGACCGGCACACTTTTCAGCAAACTCACGTCCAAGTTCAGCCGCAGGTGAGAATCTCCCCGATGACTGTTTCAATGTGCTCACTGTGGTCTCGGATCATTTTTGTATGATGTGTGCCTTTTTAATAATGTGTGTCACGTGACATGTGTAGCCTGGATAGAAGTCCAACAACGTGACACTCACTTTTTGTGTGATAACCAAGACCATGTATTCACTTGTACAATATTTTGATTCGGTTAAGGTATTTTCTGTTTTTATTTTGAAGCATGGGTTAAAACCTGATCAGATGTATTCATGTTTTTTGTATTGTATTGATGTATTAATTAATTTTATTAATTTTTAATTTTTATTATTTTTATTTATTAATTTTATTAATATTAATTATTAATTATTATTATTAATGTATTAAATTAATATTAATGTATTAATGTTTATAATGAGTTTTAAGTCATGAGTTTAATTTTGATGCTCAATCACATTGCAAATGTTAATCGTTCTGGTGTTGCGCTGATAGGTGTTGCATTGTGGCTCATTGTGTTGCATTGTGGCTCATTGTGTTGCATTGTGGCTCATTGTGTTGCATTGTGGCTCATTGTGCTGCATTGTGGCTCATTGTGTTGCATTGTGGCTCATTGTGGCTCATTGTGTTGCATTGTGGCTCATTGTGTTGCATTGTGGCTCATTGTGTTGCATTGCGGCTCATTGTGTTGCATTGTGTTGCATTGTGGCTCATTGTGCTGCATTGTGGCTCATTGTGTTGCATTGTGGCTCATTGTGTTGCATTGTGGCTCATTGTGTTGCATTGTGGCTCATTGTGTTGCATTGTGGCTCATTGTGTTGCATTGTGGCTTTCATCCGAGTTACTTACAATTCAAAAATATTTTGGGAGGAAAATAATAATTAAATAAATTATCCTAATAATTATAAATAAATAATTATCCTTATCTTTAACTTTATTTATCCTAATCTTTAATCAGACTCGCTGTTGTAATGGTTAGAGCCTCCGTTCCGAACCTGGGAGGTCGGAAGTTCAGACCCCGGCCGAGTCGCACCAAAGACGTTTAAAATGGAACGTGCTGCGTCCTTCCCTGACATTCAGCATTCGGAAGGTTAAGCATATTGCCAATCACCATAGGTTGGCATCCATAGGGAAGAGGAAATTCCTGCTTGCGAAAATGCCCCATTGAGGGGGGTGAAAAAAGCAGCGCAATTTGTTGTGACGTCACTTGGTACCTAAAGTACCCCGGGAAGTGACGGCACTTCCCCAAACTCATTGGCTGTTTGTCTTGTCCAATAGGGGTGTGTGTGTGTGTGTGTGTGTGTGTGTGTGTGTGTGTGTGTGTGTGTGTGTGTGTGTGTGTGTGTGTGTGTGTGTGTGCGTGCGTGCGTGCGCGCCTGTGCCTGTGCCTGTCTGTGCCTGGGTGGTGTGTCTGTGCCTGGGTGTGTGTGTGTGTGTGTATTCTTTTTTAATATGCATCATACTCAACTATTAAAGGTCATTATTTCAAGGGGCTACGGTCTAGAGGTACGCACACTCGCCTATAAGCTATATAGCCTGGGTTTGAATCCTGACCCAGCTATAAACCATCATCCCGGTGTTTCACAGCCAGGGCGAGTGAATCGATGCGAGTGCCGTTCCTCGGATGGACGTTAAGCTGGTGTCCCATCTGCCGGCATTAGTCGGTGGACATTAAGATCTCACATTGTCCTTTGCAAAGAGTAGGTGAGCTATCGTTGGTTCCATGAACACATTACAAATTCCTTCCTTAACTACTTAGGCCTGGTCAGCCTATTCGTGAAGAACCTGGACCAAAAACTTCTCCCGGCCAAAAACACAAGAACGTGGGAATAATTGTGGCCTTTAAAGAAGACTATTATTTATCTAGCCTAGAGCCTCAGGCATTCACACTGAGCAGGGGCTAATGTGGGGAAAACATGAGCAAAGGAAGGGAAGTGTGCATGGTGATTAAAAGAGAGTTGGATATGTGGGATGAGTGGGGATACAAGACAAAGTTTGACCATATGGGAGTAAGAGGAGAGATGGGAAACGTCGTGTTCAGGAAATAGACAAAATGGAGGGCAGGCGAGTCCAACATTCCATCATGTTTCCATATGTTGTAAATATACTGTCTGATAGCGCTTATTTTATTCTCCTCCTGATTATTGCACTGTTTTCTAATTACCAACTAATAACGTTTTGTTTGCTCCTGTTTTTATGGCACATGAATGGTTCTTTTTGTTGTGTTTTTAGAAATCTCTCTTTTCGATTCAACAGAAGGTAGGAAGACCTTGCTGGGACAAATATACAAAGTTCTCTATTTCCTTCTGACCTAACATCTCACCCATAACTTTTACTCTGACTCTTTTCTGCTTAAAGGGTACACTGGTATTTGCTTCGACTGTAGTGTACAGGCTTCTCCAGAGCAACATTCCTGATAAGCATGTTTATACATGTGCCACTGCTAACCAACTAACCCAAATGTTCCACAGCATTGCCTACACAGCTCCCCTGACTCCTGTCTCCACTCACTCTCCTTGGAATTCTTTTGGGATTGCCATTTTGGTTTTGTCCTGCTCATTTTGTCTTGGCTGTTTGGGAAGTGGCACTGGTCATTACTATCATCACAAAGCGGCAAAAGTTTGTGTGCAATGTCGGTTGCTTATATGTGTCGTGTCGGTGAACTTGCTTCTGCTAATAGCTTTATTGGCCGCTTTAAAACATGTACAAGTAAATTATATGTTCTTCTCTTGAACCAAAGCATGTTTGGATCAGAAACTGTTGCAAAGTATTTTAACTTGATGGCTTAAAATAACAGCTGGTGCTGTTGGACCTACTTTAACATGCATCTGTCTGTCCCTTATCATTTGCAACAGTATGTACCAAAACATGCTAGATGTTTGCATGTAAACGTTTCTGTTGTTTCAAATGGTGGATCAAGTGCAGTGAATGGATTTGTTTAACTTCCTCTGATTTTTGACGGATGTAGTATACGAAGTCTTGGGTGAATCATGTTTGTTTAAAAACACCATTGCTATTTTCCTCCTTGTTCTATTTGAGGGCACTCAATGAACCTGAGCGGAATGGGCGTTATGAAGGCACGAGGTGAGAATATGGCCTTTCAAAATACACATTAATATTGCATACAGCTTCCCTTACCAACAGTGCAATGTGTGGCTTTAAGATCTGGAAACATGTCATATATTGTTTATGACAAAGGTGAATTTATCATTTTGGGCTGAATACGTCCTTGTTGGACATATTTGAATGTCCGTGACCGGGCACCATTAAATGAGTTGGAAGTAGCAAGGATAAAATAAAAACAAAGGGGGCAATACCCCTGACACTCACCTGGTAGAATAAACAGTATACTGCACGGACTAAAGGTATTTTAAACCAATTTCAATGCTTGCTATAAGACAGGGCAGCATGTGGAATCATACCAACATAATCATAAGACTTTAAACAGACAAAAAAAATACCTATTTTGGGGGGCAACCCCTCCCCCTCCCTCCCACTCCGTGTACCATCTTAGATCCCGATTTTCGCAATGACTTTAATAAACTTTGGTACATCACGGATGATGAAGGTTGTGGTGAAGTTTCATCAAAATTGTGTGTGTAGTTTCAGAGGAAAGCAAATATCTATTTTGCAAACCCCCCCTCCCCCTCCCCCTTAGAACCCCAAAGGGGCATGTTTTTTTTTAAGCCGTGAACAAACATTGGTACATCACAGGTGATGAAGGTTGTGGTGAATTTTCATCGAAATTATGTGTGTAGTTTCAGAGAAGAAAGCAAATATCTATTTTGGGGGGGTCTAACCTGGACCCAATTTGACGTCCTGTAGACTCCCATAGACTTCGATTTTCTTTGTGCCATGAACAATCTTCGGTACATCACAGGTGTGATGAAGGTTGTGGTTTAGGTTCATCAAAATAGTGTGTGTAGTTTCAGAGGAAATAGCAAATTCCTATTTGGGGGGTCAAGCCTGGATCCACTTTGACCCCCGGTAAACCTCCTTCGACCCTGATTTTTTTAAATGCCGTGAACAAACTTTAGTCACAATACAACAAATATCATTTGTGCCAAATTGGGTCACAATCCCTTCAGCGGTTTCGGAGAAGAAGTTTCAAGTGTTTACGGACAGACTGACTGACGGACTGACGGACTGACGACGTGCCATTGCATAAGCTCTCCTGAACTTCGTTCCAGGTGAGCTAATAATTCACGTGCCTTCGATACGGTCTGGCACCCCGCTCTGCTCACCAAACTCTCCTCCTTTGGTATCCATGGAAATCTCCACGCATGGCTGGCGGACTTCCTCTCTGGTCGTAGTCAACGTGTGGCCCTGAATGGGTTTCTCTCATCTCCTCTTCCCGTTCAGGCTGGAGTTTCCCAAGGCAGTGTTCTGGGCCCTGTGCTTTTTCTGGTCTTCATCATGCCCCCATTCCACTTATGCCGATTGGCCCCGATTAGCCCCGATCTCCAGGTCGGGAGCGATCGGGACACTTTGGGAAAAAACTGGTCATCTACGCTGTATCTACGTCCTAAGTACGCTCCGATTACGATCACTACGCTGTAACCACGCTCATCGTGGGTAGATCGGGTCCCTGAAGACCCGATCGAAGCCGTTTAGAGCCGCTGTGTTCCCGCTCGCGTACGCTGTAACCACGCTGCATTCGCGATTGCCGCCGCTCTGACACGATGCATTCCCGATCGCCGCCGATCTAAAACTGATCTAACGCCGATGCTGCCGATCTATTGCCGTTTCAACTACGTCATTCCCGACCAAACCGATCTAACTACGCTCTATTCCCGTCTTTAAGCCGACTAAAAAGCAGATTTCAGGTCCCGATCCGTATAAATAGGGCCCGATTTGCTTGCCGATCATCAGTATCGTCGAAGACAGCCATGGATCAACATCAGAGACATGGCCGTCTGCAGCTCGCTCTACTTCTCCAACAATATGCAATTAATGAAAGAAGAGCTGCTCAAGTGAGAAGAAGAATGAGAAGAAGAAGAAGAGCCCCTCAGTTCTGGGTCCGGCCATGGTTGACAGAAGGGTTGAGGGGATGAAAATGCATTGCAAAATGAAAGGTCTTCAAAATAAAAGCTAAAAATTTGACAAGTTTTTGCTGGGTAGAGGGGATCAAAGTTTGCATTCACTTAATTAAAAGGTCATAAAATTAAAAGCGGTAAAATTGATCATTAATAATATTTGTTTAACTTGTACCGCTTTTAATTTTAGACCATGGGGTTATTGGGCAATGCAATTTGGCTCATGCAGTTATCAATTCCACTTAACAACGTTGACAAAAATTGTCGTGTCGAAATACTTGATCGGGTGAGGCTGATGCAATCCGGACAGATTTATATACAGCGGCTTTGATCGGCATTGGAGCGGGACGGATAGGTAACGATCGTCGTCGAAACGGCACAAGATAATCCTCCCGCTGCAACGACGCTGTAATCACGATCAAGCCGTTCTAACTACGATCAAGCCGTTCTAACTACGATCATTCCGATGGACTACGTTGCATTCACGCTGTAATCACGATCAGTCCCGCTATTTCAGATCGGGATGGAAATTTTAAACATGTTAAAAAAATCGCCCCGATCTATTTTTTTGTCCCGATCGACAAAGATCGAAGACGTTCCGTTTACGATCATGCCGATTGATCCCGTTCCAAATAGGATCGTTCCCGTTGTGCAGATCGGGGTCGATCGGCATAAGTGGAATGGGGGTATCAATGATCTCTCTGACTCTTGAAAATCCTTTCTATCTCTTTGCTGATGACTCTACTCTCTGCTCCATTCCTCATCCCTCAGATCGGCAGTCTGCAGCCTCCTCACTCTCTGCAGACCTGGACAAAATCACAGACTGGGCAAACAAGTGGAACATGTCTTTCAATCCTGACAAATCTCACACTCTTACGATGTCTCTCCGAAAAGACCGACTGGACAACCCTCCCATCCACTTTCTGAATAATCCTCTCCAAGAAGTTCTGTCACTCAAGCTTTTGGGTCTCACTATCTGCCATGATCTTTCCTGGGAAAACCACATTTCAAATCTGGCCTCCAAAGCCAGTCGCCGACTGGGCATCCTCCGTCATGCGAAGTCCTTCCTTGGCACACCTGAGCTCCTCATCACATACAAGGCTTTCATCCACAGCTCAATGGAATACTGCTCTCCCCTCTGGGCTGGTGCTCCTGCCTCACACCGAGCTCGTCTTCACGCTGTTGAAACCAAAGCGTTCAGAATCATTGGAATCTCCCGCGATGAAGCTAACTCCAAGGGCCTTTCACTCACTCACCGCAGGCAGGTTGGTGGTCTTTCCGTCTTCTACCGACTCCTCTCTGGCCTTGCCCCCCCACCAGCTCTCTCTGGGCTCTGTCCCCCAAATATTCCTACAGGTCGCACAAGATCTGCCTGCAACCGTCCTATGGTTAAACTGCCAAAATCAAGACTCTCTGCTCACCCTCACTCCTTCATTCCTCTTTTCTCCCACCTCTGGAACAAACTCCCTCACTCTCTTCAATCCCACTCAACCCTCCAGGTCTTTAAAACAGCTGTTCACCACCATCTGTTATCTTCCCCCATCCAAAACCTTGATCTTTTCTACCCCCACTAATTTCACCCCAAATCCACTTTTTTGAAATACCAACTTCTGTCCTGGAAGTCCTTGGTGTCCTTGTGTTTTATACATGTCCCACCCCCCCCCCTTCCCACGCCTTCTCCCCCCAAGCCCCCTCCCTCCCACACATCTCCCTGCTCTCAAATGTTGTGTTTGTGTGCTTCCCCTTCTCTCCCCATCTTGTCTTCCGCTCCCTCTTGTTATATATTTTGTTTGTCTGTTTGATTTGTTTGTGAAATAAATGTTAGCTCTTTCACGAGCCTCGATTCTGTATACATAAAATAAAAAAAAAGGAAAGTGCTGATGAGGAGGGGAGTGTCGTTGAAGCTGAAGGGAAAGGTGTATGCTGCATGTGTGAGAAGTGTTATGATTTATGGGAGCGAGACATGGGTAATGAACGTAGAGCAGCAATGAAGGCTGGAAAGGGTGGAAATGCGAATGGTTCAGTGGATGTGCGGCGTATCGTTGAGAGAGAGAGGAGGACAAATGATGAATTGCAAAAGATGATGGGAATAGAGCCTGTGATGGATGCTATGAAGAGAAACAGTTTGAGATGGTTTGGTCATGTGTTGAGGAAGGATGAAAGTGACTGGTTGAGAAGAGTGATGGAAATGAATGTAGAAAGAAGTAGAGGACGGGGAAGACTGAGAAAGACTTGGCTAAAGTTGGTGGAAGAAGAAATGCGGGCAAGGGGGCTAACAAGGAGAGATGCAGAAAATAGGGCAAAATGGAGAAGATTGTCATGGGGACCGCAAGGCTAACCCCCGCTCTAGCATGGAAAATGGCCTTAAAATGCATGTTGTGTTGTGTTGTATATCAGTTTTAGCCCTGTCACTCAATGGTGAAGAATCACTGAAGAAATTATTGGATCCGGATCTTCAACAAAATCTCATCATTTTGTGCTTTTCACACACCCAACCTCTCCACAAAGTTTTGTCCAAATCTGTCCACAATGTTTTTGAGATATTGTGTTCACAGACAAACACACAGACCCGGATGGAAATGCCTGAGATAGTAATGCGAGGGGCAATCTTGGAACATGTCGCAAAGGATACTGATCTGGGGGTGGAAATAGATAAGGGAGAGGAGGAATAAGCAGACAGCACAATGCCAGGCAGCTACAGGGAATGCTAACAGGGTTTTAGGTTTTATTCGTATGGAGATAAATTATAAGTCAAAAGAGGTAGTATTATGTATGTTCAGGAATTTGGTGAAGCCTCATTAAGAATATTGTGTGCAGTTTTAGTCGCCACATCTGAGGAAGGACATCGCTCCCATAGCGAGGACATATGGATGATGTAACCCATTACCTCTCAGATTTTCCTGGCTACCAGATTATTTGTGGACTCTATATGGATTGTTTATAACCCATATCTTTGTCACCCATCTACACATAATACCCCACAATGTCAAGGTGGAATTTTTTATTCTTTATTTTTCAAAGTAATTAAAAAAGAAGTGTGAAAATATCCAATCAAAGGCAGGCGCAAAGCTCTCCCCCTCCCTTTATATGGGATCGTTTCTCTGAATGCAGCTTTAACATACAACAACAACATGCATTTTAAAGGCCATTTCCCTGCTAGAGCGGGGGTTAGCCTTGCGGTCCCCATGACAATCTTCTCCATTTTGCCCTATTTTCTGCATCTCTCCTTGTTAACCCCCTTGCCCGCATTTCTTCTTCCACCATCTTTAGCCAAGTCTTTCTCGGTCTTCCCCGTCTTCTACTTCCTTCTACATTCATTTCCATCACTCTTCTCAACCAGTCACTTTCATCCTTCCTCAACACATGACCAAACCATCTCAACCTGTTCCTCTTCACAGCATCAATCACAGGCTCTATTCCCATCATCTTTCGCAATTCATCATTTGTCTTCCTCTCTCTCAACGATACTCCGCACATCCGTCGAACCATTTGCATTTCCACCCTTTCCAACCTTCGTTGCTGCTCTACGTTCATTACCCATGTCTCGCTCCCATAAATCATAACACTTCTCACAAATGCAGCATACACCTTTCCCTTCAGCTTCAACGACACTCCCCTCATCATCAGCACGCCACTCAATTCCTGAAACTTCTTCCATGCACATCTCACTCGAGCAACCGTTGCCGAGTCTGATCCACCTTCTCCATTCAGCACGTCTCCGAGGTAGCAAAATGTTTTCACACCTTCCAGCTTCACACCGTCTCCAAGATCCAACTCAACATTTCCTCCATCTGCAGCTCCCTCTGTGCACACCTTACATTTGAATGTAGCTGCCACACTGGTTAATGACCCTCTCAGATCACTACATTTTTGATGAACCCACTCAGCGCACATTGTACACTGAATGGAGTTCACTCCGACACCCTTCCTACACACAGCACAGCGCCGCTTCCCAGTTCTTTCCACCTCACCACATGCTTTACCACTTGCCATCACCTTCGTCTTTCCGATATTCACCTTCAGACCTTTTGTCTCCATACATTCCTTCCACGTGTTCATCTTTTCCTTCAGTCCATCCATACTTTCCGCAATCAACACCAGATCATCTGCATACAACAACTCCCACGGTAAACCCTCCGTTACGTTCTGAGCCAGCACCTCCATCACAGCTACAAATAGTAGTGGACTTAGTACCGACCCCTGATGCACTCCCACCTTCACCTCAAACTCACCACTGTTCCCGTCCTTCGTCCTTACAGCTGTGCGCGCTCTTTTGTACATTGCCATCACTACTCTGATCAACCATTCCTCCACTCCTAACTTCCTCAATGCCCATGTCAATACTTTGCGTGGAACCCGATCGAATGCTTTCTCCAGATCAACAAACCCAAGAAACAACTTCTTCCTCTTCTCCATGTACTTCTCCTGCAACTGCCTCACAATGAAAAGCACGTCTGTCGTTCCTCTTCCTGGCATGAATCCAAACTGCATTTCGTCGATCTTCACTTTCTTCCTTATCCTCCTCTCCAACACCCTTTCCAATACCTTCATTCCATGCTCCAATAACTTTATCGCTCGGTACGAGCCACACTCCAGAGGGTCACCTTTCCCCTTGTATAGAGGGACGAGGGTACTCAGTTTCCAATCCACTGGAATGCGGCCTTCTTTCACCACCAGATTACAGATCTCTGTCATTCTCTTCACACCCCAACTTCCTGCTGCCTTCAACATATCTCCCACAACTCCCGTCGGCCCTCCCACTTTTCTACCCTTCATTGCTTTTATCGCTTCCTCAACTTCCTTCTCAGTTATCTTCTCTGCCGGTCCTAAAACTGGGTTACTCTCTATGTTGCCATCCCATTCATTCTCTGTATTCAACAGCATTTCCATATATCTTTTCCATCTTCCTTTAATTCCATCTGGGTCGACAACGATTTGTCCCACTTCATCCTTCAAGCAACTCACCCCCATCACATCACACCTCTCTTTCGCTATCTGCTTTGCAATCCTGAATACTGCTTTCTGACCCTCTTCCGAATCCAAGCGTTCTCCGAACATTTTCCTACATGCCTCCTGTGCCTTTGCTACCTCTTTCTTTGCAGCCTTCCTGGCTGCCTTATAACTTTCATGCTCTGCTGTTTCTGCTCCCGTACCCTTCGCCTTCTGCCACTCCTTGAACTTCTTCCTCTTCTCGTCCATCCTCTTTCCAACTTCATCATCCCACCACCATGTTTCTGAGTGCCTCGGTGGTCCTTTTGTCCATCCACATACCTCACCAACGGCTCCCAACAGACTAGCTTTCATTGACATCCAACCACTTTCAAGCTCAACCACATCATCCTCGACCCTACTCAGCCTCTCTTTTAATGCCTCCCTTACCTCTTTCAACCTCCACACCTTCATTCTCAGCTTTAACATGGGGACTGAAAATTCGTTTCTCGGTTTCTACTGGATGAAATTGGCTGCAGATTTCAGAAGGAAATACTTTGTACATCGAGGTAATATGTTCCAAATTTCACCAATGTCCGTTTCCACAGCCTTGATTTTTATTGAGAAAACCCTCAAATTCACGTTGGTGTCTGTCCGTCCGTCCTTCCAAAATGTGTTGGCGCTCATATCTCTAAGGCTATCCTTTGAAACTTGGAATGTACATCGGCCAATAGTTCTAGTTAATGGCTTTTGAAACAAATTCAAAATGGCGAGGGGGGGAGGGGGGGGGTTGATCCCCAAAATAGTTATTTGCTCTCTTCTCCGAAACTACACACACGCCGAAACTACACACACGATTTTGATGAAACTTGGCGACAAGCTTCATATCTGATCCCTAACGAAGGTGTATTGATCGCATCAAAATCTGAGCACATTAACGGGGTTTACGGGGGAGGGGGATATTTACCCCCCGAAATAGGTATTTGCACTCTTCTCCGAAACTACACACACAGTTTTGATGAAATTTTGCTACAAGCTTTATATCTGATGCCGAACGAACGTGTACTATATATAAATATAGATATATACACACTTTATACCTCTTATTACAAAAGATATATATATAAGTTGCTCGCCCAATGGTCTGCAGGGGGAGGATGGGTGCCCTACATTTTTTTTTTTTTTTTTTGTATACAATATCGAGGCTCGTGAAAGAGCGAACAATTAATCACACAGAAAGACAAACCGACACATAAAACATATAACATAGGGAGCGGTAGACAAGATGGGGAGAGAGGGGGAAGGACACAAACACAACATTTGAGAGCAGGGACCGAGAGACATGGAGACATCGAGAGATCTGAGAGAGGGCGAGGGCTTTGGGGGGGGGGGGCGTGGGAAGGGGGCAGTGGGAGAGGTATAAAACATATGGACACTGCCAGGACTTCCAGGAAAGAAGTTGGAATTTCAAACAAGGTGGATCTGGGGTGAATTAGCGGGGGTAGAAAAGATCAAGGTTTTGGATGGGGGAAGATAAGAGATGGTGGTGAACAGCTGTTTTAAAGACCTGGAGGGAGGAGTGGGATTGAAGGGAGTGAGGGAGTTTGTTCCAGAGGCGGGAGAAAAGAGGAATGAAAGAGTGAAGGTGAGCGGAGAGCCGAGATTTCGGCAGTTTAACCATCAGAGGGTTGCTGGCAGATCTTGTGCGACCTGTAGGAATATTTGGGGGACAGAGCACAGAGAGAGCTGGGGGTGCAAGGCCGGAGAGGAGTCGGTAGAAGACAGAAAGACCACCTACCTGCCTGCGGTGAGTGAGTGAAAGGCCCTCAGAGATAGCTTCATCGCGGGAGATTCCAATAATTCTGAAAGCTTTGGTTTCAACAGCGTGAAGCCGAGCTAGGTGTGAGGCAGGAGCACCGGCCCATAGGGGAGAACAGTATTCCATTGAGCTGCGGATGAAAGCCTTGTATGTGGTGAGGAGCTCAGGTGTGCCGAGGAAGGACTTCGCACGACGGAGGATGCCCAGTCGGCGACTGGCTTTGGAGGCCAGCTTGGAAATGTGGTTTTCCCAAGAAAGATCATGGCAGATAGTGAGACCCAAAATCTTGAGCGACAGAACTTCTTGGAGAGGATTGTTGAGAAAGTAGATGGGAGGGTTGTCCAGTCGATCTTTTCGGAGAGACATAGTAAGAGTGTGAGATTTGTCAGGATTGAAAGACATGTTCCACTTGTTTGACCAGTCTGTGATTTTGTCCAGGTCTTCAGAGAGTGAGGAGGCAGCAGACTGCCGATCTGAGGGAAGAGGAATGGAGCGGCAGAGAGTGGAGTCATCAGCAAAGAGATAGAGAGGATTTTCGAGAGAGTCAGAGAGATCATTGATGAAGACCAGAAAAAGCACGGGGCCCAGAACACTGCCTTGGGGAACTCCAGCCTGAACAGGAAGAGGAGATGAGAGAAACCCATTCAGGGCCACACGTTGACAACGACTAGAGAGGAAGTCCGCCAGCCATGCGTGGAGATTTCCATGGATACCAAAAGAGGAGAGTTTGGTGAGCAGAGCGGGGTGCCAGACCGTGTCGAAGGCACGTGATATGTCGAGGGAGACAGCTCTAATTTCCTGTTTGGCATTGAGGACCTCCATCCATTGTTGAGACAGCAGAAGCAGCATGTCCAGAGTAGAGTGACCTGGTCTGAAACCAAATTGATGATCAGAGATCAAGCCATTGGAGAAGAGGAAAGATTTCATATCAGAAGCAATGATGGATTCCATGACTTTGCTGATAATTGGGAGAAGGCTGATTGGTCTGTAGTTGCTAGGATCTGTTTTTGCACCTTTTTTGTGCAAAGCGGTGATGTTGGCTGATTTCCAAGCAGATGGCAGTTGACCTTGAGCAAAAGAGAGGGTGAAGAGAACAGAGAGAGGGTGAGATAGAGCAGCAGAGCAGGATTTTAGGACCCGTGGGCTGATGCCGTCGGGTCCAGTTGCAGAATCAGAGTCGAGGGTTGACAGAAACTTTTCCACCTTGTCAGGAGGAAAGGACACGGAGTCCAGGAGCAGCAGGGTACGACTGGGTATGGTGGGTACAGAGAGGGATGGGTTTGGGACACAAGATTTAGAGGCAAACACAGAGTTGAGGCATTCAGCTTTTTCACGTGCGGAGTCAGCTGTGTAGCCGTTTGAGGTAAGGGAGGGGATGGAGGGGGAACAAACACCAGAAACGGATTTGACCAGACGCCACCAGGATTTGGAAGAGGGAGACAGATAAGAGAGTTCGGTCTTGAGAACGGAGAGATATTGTTTCCTGGCTCTCCTGAGGGTGGACACACACTTGTTTCGGGCTTTGTGAAAGGAAATGAGATTTCCTTCCGTTGGATTTGCTTTCCAGGAGACGAAGGCAAGTTGTTTCTGGGCAACAGCCTCACCACAAGATTCCGTGTACCATGGACGGGAGGAAGGGTATGACAACTGAAGACGAGATGGGATAAATCTGTGCATGAGAGAGAGCAATTTACTTTGGAAGAATTCCCAGGATGAGTTGATGTCAGAGGTGGTAGAGATGGGAGACCAGTCCAGATGATTGATGGCTGCTTGAAGACCGTGCCAGTTGGCCTGAGTGAAATGCCAGACTCGTCGACGCTGAGCAGGCTCCCTGAGGATGGTCAGAGAGATGTCCACTTTAACAAGGACATGATCAGATGTTCCGATCGGAGCAGAAGAAGAGCAGCAGACATTTTCAGGGAAGTTAGTCATAACCAAGTCCAGAAGAGAAGATGTTCCGTTGACTGAGATCCGGGTCGGGAAATTGACAGATTGTGTCAGTCCCAGTGAGTCGCAGAAGTCCTTTGCTGAGGAGCCATGGCTGGTGAGAGAGGTACCCACACCCAGCCAACTGGCATGATGACAGTTGAAATCACCACATATGAGGAAGAGAGAGTTGGGATGAGTAGATAGAAGTTGGTCCATATCATCAGACAGCGAGATGTAGATGGAGTCATCACTGTTTGGTGGACGGTACAACACACATATGAACAAGAGGTGGGAGCGAAGGGGAAGCCGTAGCCAGAGGTATTCCTGGGGGTGAGGTGGAGAGAGTGCAGTGCAGGGCGAGTGAGGAAGAGAGTTTTTGATAAAGATAGCAACCCCGCCTCCAGGACGAGGCTCAGGTCTATCATACCGGAGGAGGGAGTAGCCCGGGAGAGATACTATGGAATCAGAGACATCATAAAGGAGGAAAGTTTCTGTTAAGCAGATCACGTCTGGTTTGACAGAAGCAACCTGTATGGAGAGATCGGTTAAGTTTGAACGAAGGCCCCGGATGTTTGAGGTCCATACCGTTAATGAAGAGGAAGGGGGAGCATCAGATACAGAACAGGGGGGAGGAGGGGTAGGGTAAGATGTGGAAGAGGTGGAAGAGGTAGGGAGAGCTGTTGAAGGTGTGTCAGAGATTTCAGAATAGCTCGGAGAAAGGGAAGGATGGGGCGGACAAAAGGTTTGATGGTGATTGGGTGAGCCACAATGAGGTGTTATTTGAGGAGGGGGAAGAGCGAGGCAGAAGGTTGGGGGAGATGGAGGTGAGAGTTTGAAGGGGGAAGAAGCGGGGAGGACGCTTTGAGGAGGGGGAGTGAGCGGGGGGAAATTGAGAAGCAATGAGGGTGGGGAGATTTGAAGGGGAGGGGTGAGGGGGGAGTTTGGGAGGGAAGGGACAAGGGGAGGGATTTGAAAGGGATGGGATATGGGGGAGATTTGGAGGGGAGGGGTGAGGCAGGATTCTAGGAGGGGAGGGGCGAGGGGGCGTCTTGGCGGGGAGGGGTGAGGGGGTAGTTTAGGAGGGAGGGGGCAAGGGGGGAGATTTGAAAGGGATGGGTGATGGGGAAGATTTGGAGGGGAGGGCGTCACATATATTGGTTAAAACCCATCAGTACATAAAGTTTTCTGTGTACCTTGAAAATGAAAACACATAAGATAATGTGCATGTGTGTGAAATCTAATTTGCTTTAAAAATTTATAAAGTTAGGATGTACTATGCACCAACCAATTGCAGACATGTTTGGTGTGATGTATTCTTCGGGACAAGTGTTGGAGAAGCGCGATGTGTGTACACATTATAGGCAACAATTGGATTAGATGAAAGAATTATACGCATGCACATGAGATTTTTTTGATTGTCCCTTCTTTTCTATTGTTTGGCATTTTCTACAAGCTATGGAATGCCCCTTCTTTTCTATACTTTGTCCCATGGCACATACCATATAAAGGGGCCTTTTCTGTGCCCCTGGCATTTTCCCGAAGAATTTGAGTCATTTGGGGTATGTCTGTATCAGCTTTGCACATCTGGATTTCAGGAGTTTCACGGGGAGCATCTGTGAACAGCAATCTTCAAGTCCTTGCACATATTCTCAATGTGATTCAAATCTGGTCTTTTGCTGGGTCACTCAAGGACTTTCACGTTGTTGTTGCTTTGGCTGTATGCATGGAGTCAATGTCGTGTTGGAATGTAAATCTTCGCCACAGTCTAAGATCTTTTGCACTCTGAAGCAGGTTCTCCTCAAGGATTTTCCTGTATTTTCCCTCCATTCATTGTTCCCTCTATCCTTGCAATTCTTCCAGTCCCTGCTTCTGAAAAGCATCCCCATCGCATAATGCTGCCCCAAGCATGCTTCACGGTAGGGATGGTGTTAGATGGGCGATGAGCAGTTTTTACTCATTGTTGTTTCCCCTGGACGTAGTGGCTTTGCATCGAGACCAAATAGTTCAATTTTTCATCTCATCAGACCACAGAATCTTTTGCCTCATGATCTGAGTCTTTCGTGTGCCTTTTTACAAACTCCAATTGTGCTGTCATGTGTTGTTGTTTTTTTCTCTCTCAGTAGTGGCTTTGGTCTGTCCACTCTCCCAAAAAGCCTATATTTGTGAAGTGCTACAGATAGGTTCTCCCATCTCAGCCAAGGAACTGTAGTTCTGTCAGAGTGGTCATTGGGTTCTTGGTTGGTCACCTCCCTGACCAAGTTCCTTCTTGCCCGGGTGCTCAGTTTGGTCGGACGGCCAGCTCTAGGAAGAGTCTGTGTCATTCCTTATTCTTTCCATTTCCTCATGATGGAACTCACTGTGCTCTTGGGAACTTTCAACACTCTAGAAATCATTTTATATCCTTCTCCAAATCTATGCCTCCTCACAGTTCTACGGAGGGTTCCTTGGATTTCTTGGTAGAGTTTCTGCTCTGACATGCACTGTCGACTGTGGGACTTTGTATATAAAGGTGTGTTTCTTTCCAAACCATGTCCATCAATTGAATTGGCCACAGGTGGACTCCAATCAAGTTATCGAGACGTCTCAAGTATGATCAAAGGAAATTGGATGCACCTGAACTCAATTTTAAGTGGCATAGCAAAGGTATTGAATACTAATTGACTCAAGACATTTAAACTTTTCATTTTTAATTATTTTGTGAAAAATTCTCAAAAAAATTTCCACTGACATTATGGGGTATTATGTGCAGATCAGTGACAAAAATAACTATTTAATCCATTTTAAATTCACGCTGAAACACAAAAAAATGTGAAAGAAGTCAAGGGGTGTGAATACTTTCTAAAGGCACTGTATTGTATCACCCACCTGCCTGCTTTATTTATAGCTGCATTTAATACGGGTGTATCTTTTGAGAGAAACGAAATGCTAAATGTTGCCAATATACCATGAATATACGGGGTGAAGATGCGATTTACGTCCTGTGCATACGCAGCAGTTATCACGATAATCAATTTCCATTATCGTTGTCACGATCGTGTTGTGGTCGTGTTGCAAAACCACTTTCCACACTTTTATTAGTGTTGCAAAACCACTTTCCACACTTGTGTTAGTGTTGCAAATCCACTTTCCACACTTGTGTTGGTGTTGCAAAACCACTTTACACACTTGTGCTTGTAATGCAAAACGACTTTTCGCACTTGTGTTCGTGTGTACGGTGTGTACCCTGGATAAGAATAGGTACACCGTATCCCTGCGTGTCGTAAAAGACGACTAAGAGGGTTGGCGTCAGGAAGGGCATCCGGCCATAAAAACATTGCCTCAAAAAGGGAACCATGACAATTACAACTACATATGGGCAGGGTACAGCCCGAAGTGGAGATCGGTTTCTGAGGTTTGGGACATGGAATGTAGGGACAATGACAGGGAGATCAGGAGAAGTGGTGGAAGTATTGGTCAGAAGAAGAGTGGACATATGTTGTGTGCAAGAGACGAGATGGAAGGGAAGTGGTGTGAGAATGGTGAAGGGTAGGCAGGGACAGAAATACAAGTTTGTGTGGCAAGGGTGCCCAAAAGGTGTGAATGGTGTTGGTGTCCTGTTTTCTGAGGAGTTTGTAGACAGTGTGGTGAGTGTGACGAGAGTGAGTGATAGGTTGATGATGGTGAAAATGATGATTGGAAAGCTCTTGGTGAACGTCATCTCGGGATATGCTCCGCAGGTTGGTCGAAGCGATGAAGAAAAGGACAAGTTCTGGTGTGCGATAGAGAAGCTGATGGAAAATGTGAAAGATGAGGAAGTTGTTGTGGTAGGAGGAGACCTAAATGGACATGTGGGAAGGAGTATGGATGGTTTTGACGGAGTTCATGGGGGTTACGGATATGGTGTGAGAAATGGAGAAGGTGAAAGGATTTTGGAGTTTGTTGATGGAGCTGATTTGTTGATTTGTAATACTCAGTTCCAGAAAGAGGATAATAAGCTTGTTACATACACGTCAGGTGGGTCGACGACAACCGTTGACGACCTGATGGTGCATAGGCGAGATAGGGGGCACCTCCGGGACACAAAGGTGATCCCGGGGGAGGAGGCTGTTTCACAGCACCACTTGGTTGTCTGCGACGTAAGGGTGAAAGGTGCGAGGAGAGCTCGGCGGGTGAAGTACCAACCGAGAATGAAGGTGTGGAGGTTGAAAGAGGTGACAGTAAGGGAGGCATTAAAAGAGAGGCTGAGTAGGGTCGAGGATGATGTGGTTGAGCTTGAAAGTGGTTGGATGTCGATGAAAGCTAGTCTCTTGGGAGCCGTTGGTGAGGTATGTGGATGGACAAAAGGACCACCGAGGCACTCGGAAACATGGTGGTGGGATGATGAAGTTGGAAAGAGGATGGACGAGAAGAGGAAGAAGTTCAAGGAGTGGCAGAAGGCGAAGGGTACGGGAGCAGAAACAGCAGAGCATGAAAGTTATAAGGCAGCCAGGAAGGCTGCAAAGAAAGAGGTAGCAAAGGCACAGGAGGCATGTAGGAAAATGTTCGGAGAACGCTTGGATTCGGAAGAGGGTCAGAAAGCAGTATTCAGGATTGCAAAGCAGATAGCAAAAGAGAGGTGTGATGTGATGGGGGTGAGTTGCTTGAAGGATGAAGTGGGACAAATCGTTGTCGACCCAGATGGAATGAAAGGAAGATGGAAAAGATATATGGAAATGCTGTTGAATACAGAGAATGAATGGGATGGCAACATAGAGAGTAACCCAGTTTTAGGACCGGCAGAGAAGATAACTGAGAAGGAAGTTGAGGAAGCGATAAAAGCAATGAAGGGTAGAAAAGTGGGAGGGCCGACGGGAGTTGTGGGAGATATGTTGAAGGCAGCAGGAAGTTGGGGTGTGAAGAGAATGACAGAGATCTGTAATCTGGTGGTGAAAGAAGGCCGCATTCCAGTGGATTGGGAACTGAGTACCCTCGTCCCTCTGTACAAGGGGAAAGGTGACCCTCTGGAGTGTGGCTCGTACCGAGCGATAAAGTTATTGGAGCATGGAATGAAGGTATTGGAAAGGGTGTTTGAGAGGAGGATAAGGAAGAAAGTGAAGATCGACGAAATGCAGTTTGGATTCATGCCAGGAAGAGGAACGACAGACGTGCTTTTCATTGTGAGGCAGTTGCAGGAGAAGTACATGGAGAAGAGGAAGAAGTTGTTTCTTGGGTTTGTTGATCTGGAGAAAGCATTCGATCGGGTTCCACGCAAAGTATTGACATGAGCATTGAGGAAGTTAGGAGTGCAGGAATGGTTGATCAGAGTAGTGATGGCAATGTACAAAAGAGCGCGCACAGCTGTAAGGACGAGAACAGTGGTGAGTTTGAGGTGAAGGTGGGAGTGCATCAGGGGTCGGTACTAAGTCCACTACTATTTGTATCTGTGATGGAGGTGCTGGCTCAGAACGTAAAGGAGGGTTTACCGTGGGAGTTATTGTATGCAGATGATCTGGTGTTGATTGCGGAAAGTATGGATGGACTGAAGGAAAAGATGAACACGTGGAAGGAATGCATGGAGACAAAAGGTCTGAAGGTGAATATCGGAAAGACGAAGGTGATGGCAAGTGGTAAAGCATGTGGTGAGGTGGAAAGAACTGGGAAGTGGCCCTGTGCTGTGTGTAGGAAGGGTGTCGGAGTGAACTCCATTCAATGTGCAATGTGCGCTGAGTGGGTTCATCAAAAATGTAGTGGTCTGAGAGGGTCATTAACCAGTGGGCAGCTACATTCAAATGTAAGGTGTGCACAGAGGGAGCTGCAGATGGATGAAATGTTGAGTTGGATCTTGGAGACGGCGTGAAGCTGGAAGGTGTGAAAACATTTTGCTACCTCGGAGACATGCTGAATGGAGAAGGTGGATCAGACTCGGCAACGGTTGCTCGAGTGAGATGTGCATGGAAGAAGTTTCGGGAACTGAGTGGCGTGCTGATGATGAGGGGAGTGTCGTTGAAGCTGAAGGGAAAGGTGTATGCTGCATGTGTGAGAAGTGTTATGATTTATGGGAGCGAGACATGGGTAATGAACGTAGAGCAGCAACGAAGGTTGGAAAGGGTGGAAATGCGAATGGTTCGACGGATGTGCGGAGTATCGTTGAGAGAGAGGAAGACAAATGATGAATTGCGAAAGATGATGGGAATAGAGCCTGTGATTGATGCTGTGAAGAGGAACAGGTTGAGATGGTTTGGTCATGTGTTGAGGAAGGATGAAAGTGACTGGTTGAGAAGAGTGATGGAAATGAATGTAAAAGGAAGCAGAGGACGGGGAAGACCGAGAAAGACTTGGCTAAAGATGGTGGAAGAAGAAATGCAGGCAACAAGGGGGTTAACAAGTAGAGATGCAGAAAATAGGGCAAAATGGAGAAGATTGTCATGGGGACCGCAAGGCTAACCCCCGCTCTAGCAGGGAAAATGGCCTTAAAATGCATGTTGTTGTTGTTGTTGTTGTTGTTGTTGTCACGATAGCAAATCTAAATCATGATTATCGTTCCATCACGATTATCGCCCAGCACTAGAACATAACTTTTACACCCATTATGACCCCTTGAACCGTTTACACACCTTATGACCCTTTCGACCCTATTGACCTCTTAGACCCTTTATGCCTTTACATCCCTTGGAATGCTTAGACCCCTTGACCCCTTGACCCTTTAGACCCCTTAAAACTCCTTTCACCATTTTGACCTTTAATCCCCTTTAGTCCCCGTAGACCCTATAGACCCCTTTATAACTCTAACTACGATTGGAACATACCCTTTAGACCTTTAGAACCTTTAAGACCCTTATAGGACCCTTCAACGTCTAATACCCTTTAGACCTTGACACCCTTTTAGACATCTAGACCTGTATACCTTTTAAGACCCTTTAGACTTTTATCCTCTTCAGACACTTTCGACACTTTAGACTTCTTACACCCTTTAGACCCCATTAAAACCCCTTTATACCCTAACTACCATTGGAATATACTTTTTAGACCCCTTGGTCTCCTTCAACCCCATTCCCCTCTTTGTCCCTTCGGCCGTTTGGACCTTTACACCCGTTAGACATCTTAGACCAGGGGTAGGCAACCTATGACCCGAGGGCTGGATCTGGCCCACAAAGAGATTCCATCGGGCCTGCATCGACTTATTTGGTTCGGACTTCAGACCCAAGGAATGCTCGGCTTTCACTTCCTTTGTATTGCACTCTCCGTGCCACACACAAAAATGTGGGCACAGAGCTCGCACTGACAGACCAACACGAAAACCATGATATTGCATGTTTAAACTGTAGACAGACCTCACTTTAGGCAATTAACCAGAAATAAAAATAAACTCTTCTAACCTCCAATGACTACTCACACAGTTATCATTCCTGCCTGCCCCATGACGAATGGTGGATGATCTGGCCCACCACTCGTAAAAGGTTGCCGACCACTCCCTCAGACCCTTTTGACGCCTTTAGACACATACCACACAAACATCTTTAGATTCTTCTTGTAATATACAGAATATACTTTTTTCAGCAAGTAATACACAAACTCGACTGATCCGGAGACGGGTGCTCTGCAAATGTGGTTAAAACACATTTCACATTGAGACGGCATGATTGCTGTTTCTTCACTTTTTAACTCATTGAATTATCAAACTTGGCACGAGCTTCTCCTTTTGGGCTTCTTTACCAAATTACAACAAGCACAATTTCATTCATAAGATGTTCCTTCACCACAAAAATTTCCTGATCAATTCAGAAGTTTCACCCTGTTTTGTTCCCTTCTTTGTGGTTAAGAATATGAAATATGAACTTGCAGTTTACTAGCACATATGTGTAAACGAAATATTGATTGTCTCCTCAGCCGCATCAACACGACAGATCTACATGAAGAAACGAAAGAAGCGAAACCTCGTTCCCTTCGCTTCACGTGGAATATGAGGACCACGAGCTCTCTGGAGCCGGCCGAAATGATGCGTGAAATTCACAATGTGCTCGATGCCAACGGCTGTGACTATGAACAGCGCGAGGCCTTTCTTTTGTTTTGCTTGCACGGCGAGGGGCACGGAGAGGATGGAGTGCAGTGGGAGATGGAGGTGTGCAAACTTCCACGGCTGTCACTCAACGGGGTCAGGTTCAAACGTATCTCTGGCACGTCTTTCGCTTTCAAAAACATTGCCTCGAAGATTGCAGATGATTTGAAACTTTGAGATGGACCACCAGCTGACCTTGCAACAGGAAACATTTTCATCCTTTTTTTTTAAGTGAAGTCGATCACTCAATTCCCCCAAAAAAACACCAAAATATAAACATCATTCAAGTTTAACTCCTATTTTCCTCATTATTGTTTGTTTCATTTTGAGTTGTGTACATTTCTTGATGTCTCATTAATATCATATTTCCTGGATGCTTGCTGTACAGAGAGTGAAAGTGGTATGTTTTTTTTTTCTTTTGGTACACCCGGCTCAGGTATGCTGGTTTTCATTTAGACACTGGCTTGGCTTTAATCAGATGATAACTGCCTTGTTTAAGTGACTTCCAATCTTGTCACCAGAATTGGTTTGCTCTCAAATTCTATACATTCTCGGCTTTGTGCGTTCTCATACGAAGCATGATAACAGGTCTGTTTTGATATCCTTCGGTGAGATATCATTCAGGTTTCACACAAGATTTCAAATCAATTGCTAAATTGCACACTCTATGTGGGGAAGACATGCGTCCGTTTAATTAACGAAAATGAACACAGACGCTCTTTGCAGCTGTGCCCAAATCACTGGAGGATATGTCAGCATTAATTATTTATCGAATTTTTCATTGATCATAACTAAAAGCAGCTGCAGCGCCAGCGTTCATTTTGCGTGTTCAAATCGGCATCCATGGATAAAAGGGGACAGCTGGCTGTTTACGTCGCCAGAAACGACGATGCCATTGACCATGCATCGACTGCATTGTACACATGAACTCCTGGCAACGTCGCCGCCGCCGCCTATCATTTCCTGCAAACGAGCTACCAAAAAGGTCTCTTGGGATTGCGTGGTCCTTGGTGTGAGTGGCATGAAATGAGTTGATAAAAAACAATGCACAGGGTGAAGATTTTTATCAGGAGTTTTGGTCTCAGGTGATAAGGTATACCTTTTTTATTTCTTCCTTTTCCCTGCTGTCAACCTCAAAATAATGTCTTGCATTCCTTATGGAATGCCATTGCCCAGAGCTCTGAAGATGCATCACCTGACCTGTGAAAGCTGTGATGTTCTCGAAGCATTAACAAATTCTTCACACTAAAGTGCACTAATGCCACATTATAAGAATAGTCCAATAATTATTATTTTTTGCTGACATTTTATTTGTATTTTTTCTTCATGTTGGTGTAATTATGATAAGTTGGGTGACATCAGAGTTATTTGCTTGTGTACAAATGAGTGTAACATAAGTTTTTTGCTCTTTCTACATGCCTCTTCCTACATGCCATGTCATGCCATGCCTACATGCCATAACTACATCAGACGTGTTTCACAATCACCTCTTCTACAGCGATTTGGGAAGCAATGCTTCCAAGAAGAAGAAGAAGAGTTGACTACTTACTGAAAATGGTGTGTAAAGTGGGAGAGAAGTCAGTCGTGAAACCAAATGCAGGTAGATCTTGTGCTAATGCGTGGCAACAGGTGTTTTGCTGTAAATATTTTGCATTGTAATTGTATGTACTTTCCGGCATCGGGATGCAGCCATTCGCCTTTTTGAACCGCCATAATTGGGTTCTTGCAAATGGTCATTGCAACACAACACGTCAGATATTGTTTTTTGCAGATGCACAATTAAAATCTCTGTGAAACTCTATGAATGTTTCTGCTGTTCATTTGCAAATTCCCATTCCCAAATTAATTTTCTGGTGCAGATTTTGTTGAACTTCAGATTAAATTGAAAGTTTTTTCTAAGAACGGAGCAGGTACTGTTCTAGCACTTGAGATATGTCCTCCAGTCCAGCTAAATCTCACATTCTCATCCTCTCTCGGTAAACATTGTCAAACAAACCCATGTATCTATTTGCACCATAACCCACTGGAAGAGGTTCACCCTCTCAAATTTCTCGGCCTCAACATCAGCAATGACCAGCTGCGCAGGTGGCCTGCAAAGCCAACTGCCGAATGGGGACTTTCCATCGTGCCAAGTCGTTTGGCGAACCTAAACCCCTCTCGGTTTACAATATTGTTACAGCCACGGGTTTGGGTCAACTACGAGGGGGATCCTCGGTTCCCCTCAAACTTACCGGGCCGGATTCCACCGATCATGAATAACTCAGTACCACAGTGGGTTGATAGGCAATTGCAAGCACCACTTGGTCTACCACGTGGTCCCAAGGTTCTCAGTCTGACCACCGTTTACCTGCGCTACGTGGCTTTCCAATCGGGGGACGTGCCCTCGGCTATGCACCAATCTTATCTTAATTAGGGCGGCCGAGCAACCGCTGGTGCATGCCGGACTTGAATGAGCCAATCAATTGGGGAATTATAACCTCCCAGTCTAGCGTATGTGCGAACAGCACTGGATCAACAGGGAAATGGCAAACACGGACAGATTTAAAAGGAAGTTTAACGAGGGATTTATTATTACGAGAACCAATGGTGTAAATGGGGAATACGGGATCATGCAAAGGGAGAGGGAACTCAAGGACTTTAATGTACAGCAATGGTAATCAAAATGGACCAACAAGCGAGATTGCAATTCAAAATGTACAAGCAATTGCGAGTAATTGAGAGTGCAGCGATATTTACACAGTAAAGAAAATAGAGAAGGTGCAGACTTAACCTATGCCTTTCACAACATGGGTACCCAATCAGACCATCTGCGGAGGGAGATGAGAACAGAGTGCGAGGGTTATTGGCCTCTTTATCTTACCTGGCGGGAGCCGTAGCACTCCCGCAACCTAAGCGCTAAAGGTTTTGACTGAGAGCTCGGCCCGATTTAATTAGACAATTGGGAACAAAGTTCTCAATGGTGTGGTTCCATTGTACCATCGGTCCAAAGCTTGAAAAGCTCATTCTTAAGTTTCACCAGATCAGACTAGTGCCCTTGGCACCTTATTGAAGTGGCACCATATTACACATTTATTTAGATTTTCGAGTCTGGGCACCAAACTCATATTTTCAGATTTCTCCCATCCTACAAGGAATGGAAGCATGACTTAATAATGAATAGAGATCAGACTAATTAGCTTAAGAATGACATTAATTAGTGACAATTATAGCTTTAATTAAAATAATGAGTACAAACACGGAACTTGGCAGAAACAAAAGAGGACCGCAAGTGTAAGAAGAATCAACTACTTAAGAATGAAAATAAATGAGACCAAGGGTCTTAAGAATCTTGTTAAAGTAATTGGCAGTGGCTGTAATGAAATGAATCAAGCGGTAAACATGTTAGCCAAAATATCGGCAAACATTTCAATGAAATTACAGCAAATGGATGTAGGCTACATTGTATGAGTGACATCTGATATTAGCGAGTCGGTCACCTTCATCGACCGATGATGGAGACAGGTGATCATCACAGTCACAATCGCTGTCATTCTCCATTTCATCATCGAGCTTGAGCTTCTCGGGTAGCTGCCGACCCTCAAACCAGACAATATCGTAGGAGCCGTTCAATAACTCCCAACCCTCTTCTGGTGGGATAATGGCTCCGTATTTACTTTTTGCCCACTCTCTTGATAAGAAGTGAGGCAGTTGATGCTTAAAAGAGGGCGACTTCAATGCATCACTTAGTTTTGGATGAGCTTGTTCTGGGCCAGTGATGGAGTAGACTATGTCATCAGAGCCTCTCTTATCCCATTCTACATCTTTGATTGATGGAGTGGCAAAGGTATCGAATATTGTCAATCAATACACAGATGACATAGAGCAGTGATATCCATTTAGGATGATGCATTGAGCATGGCCGCTGTAGCTGCGAGGTAAATTCAGTGCTAAAAAATGCAATCAACAATATGCAAATGTGTCTCATGATCTGAACATCGCAAAGCCAGCTTTGCAAATTCCGTCTACAGTCACTAGTGTATGATGATATTTTCATTATGTTTGTTGTCTTCCACATACAGATGGCCTTCTTCAAAGCAATCAGAAAGTTTGTTGTTGCTTCTGGAGGTCCGTAAATTCTGACAGTGGCGTATTAGCAGCTGGGTGTCTGCATGACCTTCTGTCTGGCACTCACTTTAGTGTAATTATGCAAGTGGTTGCATGAGCTTCTAGCCCTTGCATTTCAAGTCCTCCATTTTCGTTCCTTCCTGACAATGACCGAGTTGGATGAAGAGGTGATGGTAGCACTACAGATATTTTTGTCGAGCAATGATAAGACAGCATGGGAGGTGATGGACAATCCAATAGTGGACAAGGTTCTCAGAATATAGTAAGTACACGAATAAAACAGATGGGTGAACACGGTGAAACTGCGCAATTCTGGCTAACGTATGTCTACTACATCCAAGACTACCACATGTTTGAGCCATCCAGACTAACAACATCAACCTATTTGTCGAGGATCATTGGACTGTTCGTCATTACCAACCATGTGAACTATGCTCGATGGATGACTAGATATATTGCAAATCTGTAGGATAGCTCGGGCTATCCTCGAGACGGGAGCTTTCACCATGAGAAGGAGCAAAAATAACTTTTCTTGTTTACTTTGAAGAATTTATTTGAAAACAAACGTTTGAAGAGGAAAAAGAAGAGGGAACAAGTCAGGAGACGACAATGGTTCACGAGCGAGTGGTATTCAATGACAAAGTTCAAAACCGACATTGAAAATATATAAATAGGAATGTATTATCTGTTATGAGACTAGTTAGCTACACAATACCGAAAATTCGGTTCGATTCCAACAACTTTGAAAATTTGACCTTTGTGACCTTGAAATGTCAAAACGAAGGTTACTGACCTTGAAATGATAGAAAATAATGTATAATCAGTTATGAGGTTAGTTAGCTACACAATACTGAAAATTCAGTTCGATTCTGACAACTTTGATACTTTGACCTTTGTGACCTTCAAAGGTCGAAGATTCTGAAATTTGTTGGAAAACTTGTATTTCATGATGTATGTGATAATATAAGATCATGTACGACATTTCACCCTATCAGGAAGCGAACAATGTAATAAAACCATCAAAAATCGACTTTTCTAAATTTCGTCACCTTGTGACCTTGTGACCTTGACCTTGGGGCGAAAATGAAAAATCGAGCTCCGTGGGGCTAGACACATGACATTGGCCTAACCAAATATCGAAACCCCTGTCAGATTCCACCAACTCCCTCGGAGAAGATGTAGCTTGAATTCGATTACCCCCCAAAAAGACATCTTTTTCGGGCGTGGCTCCGCCCACAATGGGCGCAATACGCCCACTCCAGGCAGGACACAACTAGATCATGATATCAACCTCCCACCCAAGTTTCATCAAGATCGGATGATATCATTGGGTAGTTATGCTGCGGACAGACAGACAGGCAGACACACCCATGACGAATATAGTGGTCACTCTGTTTGATAACTCGTGAACCAATAACTCGTGAACCAATTATGATAGAATTCAACACGGGACAAAATGGGAATTGAAACTTTTTAAATGGCACAATGAAGACCGTCAGTGTAAGACGTGAAGGACTGAAGGTGTATATAAAATTATAAGCATTTGGTAGGTACAGTGGGAGCAATTTCCTCTAAAAATATTTTCCTAATTATTACTGAGGGTTAGGTAGAAGAGGAAGAAGAAGAGAAAATTAAAGTAAAGCAAAAGCTTGAAGAAAATAATTTTGAGTTCGTTGGTGAATACCTTCACCATTAGAGGGAATGCAGAGTGGAAAACGGCAAAAATTGAGGAGAGGCCGGAAGAAGAAGTAGAAGAGTGGGAAGTAGGTTGGTCAGGGGGAGGTGAAAGGTTTGGAGGTGAAAAGGGAATAATTTTTTTTTTTTTAGACACTAAGCATGGGGTTATAGTTGGAAGGATTTGAAGGAGAATAAGGGGACTAGGGAGAAAACAAAAAGGCTGAAGGTAGCAGGGAAAGAAAACAATAAAAAAAAGAATTATGGAGTCAAACTAGGAAAATGTAGGCCTCAAAAACCCTGGCATGAAAAGTCCGACGAATACTTACAAATTTGCCCAAGTTTTAAAACAAAAAAAACGGCCAACCGAGCTCAAGAAACCGGAAGTCTAATTACCCTTTAGAATTACCCTTTAGAATTTCCCTTTAGAATGCCCCTTTAGAATGTCCCTTTATAATTACCCTTTAGAATTTCCCTTTCGGATTACCCCTTAGAACCCTCTAGAATTATCATGTAGCATTATCCTTTAGAATTAACCTTGAGAATCTCCCTTTGAAATTTTCCTTCAGAATTCCCCTTTATAATTCCCCTTAATAATTACCCGTTAGAATTACCCATTAAAAAATTACCCTTTAGAGTTACCCTTTAGACTTTCCCTTTAGAACTACCATTTAGAACTACCCTTTAGCATTACCCTTTAGAATTAACCTTTAGAAATTACTTTTGGAATTATCCTTTGGAATTACCCTTTCGAGCTACCCTTTAGAATTATCCTTTAGAATTGCCCTTTTGAGTTATTCTTTAGAATTACCCTTTAGAATTGCCCTTTTGAGTTATTCTTTAGAATTGCCCTTTAGAGTTACCCTTTAGACTTTCCCTTTAGAACTACCATTTAGAACTACCCTTTAGCATTACCCTTTAGAATTAACCTTTAGAAATTACTTTTGGAATTATCCTTTGGAATTACCCTTTCGAGCTACCCTTTAGAATTATCCTTTAGAATTGCCCTTTTGAGTTATCCTTTAGAATTGCCCTTTTGAGTTATTCTTTAGAATTACCCTTTAGAATTGCCCTTTAGAACTATCCTTTAGAATTACCCTTTAGAATTACCCTTTAGAATTGCCCTTTTGAGTTATTCTTTAGAATTACCCTTTAGAATTGCCCTTTAGATATATCCTTTAGAATTACCTTTAGAAATTACTTTTGGAATTATCCTTTGGAATTACCCTTTCGAGCTACCCTTTAGAATTATCCTTTAGAATTGCCCTTTTGAGTTATTCTTTAGAATTACCCTTTAGAATTGCCCTTTAGAACTATCCTTTAGAATTACCCTTTAGAATTACCCTTTAGAATTGCCCTTTTGAGTTATTCTTTAGAATTACCCTTTAGAATTGCCCTTTAGATATATCCTTTAGAATTACCCTTTAGAATTACCCTTTAGAATTACCCTTTAGAATTGCCCTTTAGAATTACAATTTAGAATTTCCCTTTAGAATTACCCTTAAGAATTAACTTTAGAATTCACCTTTGTAATTACCCTTTAGAATTTACCTTTGTAATTACCCTTTAGAATTTACCTTTGTAATTGCCCTTTAGAATTTACCTTTGTAATTACCCTTTAGAATTTACCTTTGTAATTACCCTTTAGAATTTACCTTTGTAATTGCCCTTTAGAATTTACCTTTGTAATTACCCTTTAAAATCTCCCTTTCGAATTCCCCTCGATAATTGCCCTTTATAATTACCCATTAAAAAAATACCCTTTAGAATTACCCTGAAGAACTACCCTTTAGAACTACCCTTTAGAACTACCCTTTAGAATTTCCCTTTAGAAATTACCCTTCAGAATTACTCTTTAGAATCTACCTTTGTAATTACCCTTTAGAATTTACCTTTGTAATTACCCTTTAGAATTTACCTTTGTAATTACCCTTTAGAATTACCCTTTGGAATTACCCTGTAGAATGTTGTGTTCATGCAGATTAATGTCGTGGGCATGCAGGTTAATGTCGTGGGCATGCAGATTAATGTGTTCATGCAGATTAATGTCGTGGTCATGGAGTTTAATGTCATGTTTATGCAGATTAATGTCCTTGTCATGCAGATTAATGTCGTGGTCATGCATATTAATGTCGTGGTCATGCAGATTCATGTTGGGTTTATGTAGATTAATGTCCTGTTCATGTCGTTTAATGTTGTGTTCATGCAGATTAATGTCGAGTTTATGTAGATGGTGTCATGTTTATGCAGATTTATGTCGTGTTCATGCAGTTTAATGTTGTGTTCATGCAGATTAATGTCGTGTTTATGTAGATTAATGTCATGTTTATGTCATTTTTATGTAGATTAATGTCTTGTGTCCCAAACCCATCTCTCTCTGTTCCCACCTTACCCAGTCGAACCCAACTGCTCCTGGACTCTGTGTCCTTCTCTCCTGACAAGGTGGAGGAGTTTTTGTCAAACCTCGACTCTGATTCTGCAACTGGACCAGACGGCATCAGCCCACGGGTCCTAAAATCCTGCTCTGCCGCTCTATCTCCCACTCTCTCTGTTCTTTTCACCCTCTGTTTTGCTCAAGGTCATCTGCCAGCATCCTGGAAATCAGCAAACATTACCGCTTTACACAAAAAAAGTTGCAAAAACAGATCCTTGCAACGACAGACCAATCAGCCTGCTCCCAATTATCAGCAAAGTCATGGAATCCATCATTGCTTCGGATATGAAATCCTTCCTCTTCTCCAATGGCTTGATCTCTGATCATCAATTTGGATTCAGACCAGGTCATTCTACTCTGGACATGCTGCTTCTGCTGTCTCAACAATGGATGGAGGTCCTCAATGCCAAACAGGAAATCAGAGCCGTCTCCCTTGACATATCACGTGCCTTCGATACGGTCTGGCACCCAGCTCTGCTCACCAAACTCTCCTCCTATGGTATCCATGGAAATCTCCATGCATGGCTTGCGGACTTCCTCTCTGGTCGTAGACAATGTGTGGCCCTGAATGGATTTCTCTCATCTCCCCTTCCTGTTCAGGCTGGAGTTCCCCAAGGCAGTTTCTGGGCCCTGTGCTTTTTCTGGTCTTTATCAATGATCTCTCCGACTCTCTGGAAAATCCTCTCTATCTCTTTGCTGATGACTCCACTCCCTGCCGCTCCATTCCTCTTCCCTCAGATCGGCAGTCTGCAGCCTCCTCACTCTCTGAGGACCTGGACAAAATCACAGACTGGTCAAACAAGTGGAACATGTCTTTCAATCCTGAGAAATCTCACACTCTTACTATGTCTCTCCGAAAAGATCGACTGGACAACCCTCCCATCTACTTTCTCAACAATCCTCTCCAAGAAGTTCTGTCGCTCAAGCTTTTGGGTCTCACTATCTGCTATGATCTTTCTTGGGAAAACCACATTTCCAAGCTGGCCTCCAAAGCCAGTCGCCGACTGGGCATCCTCCATCGTGCGAAGTCCTTCCTCGGCACACTTGAGCTCCTCACCACATACAAGGCTTTCATCCGCAGCTCAATGGAATACTGTTCTCCCCTAAGGGCCTCATTTCTCCCCTAATGTTCTCCCCTAATGCTCCTGCCTCACACCTAGCTCGGCTTCACGCTGTTGAAACCAAAGCTTTCAGAATCATTGGAATCTCCCGTGATGAAGCTATCTCCGAGGGCCTTTCACTCACTCACCGCAGACAGGTAGGTGGTCTTTCTGTCTTCTACCGACTCCTCTCCGGCCTTGCTCCCCCAGCTCTCTCTGTGCTTTGTCCCCCAAATATTCCTACAGGTCGCACAAGATCTGCCAGCAATCCTCTGATGGTTAAACTGCCAAAATCTCGGCTCTCTGCTCACCTTCACTCTTTCATTCCTCTTTTCTCCCGCCTCTGGAACAAACTCCCACACTCCCTTCAATCCCACTCCTCCCTCCAGGTCTTTAAAACAGCTGTTCACCACCATCTCTTATCTTTCCCCATCCAAAACCTTGATCTTTTCTACCCCCACTAATTCACCCCAGATCCACCTTGTTTGAAATTCCAACTTCTTTCCTGGAAGTCCTGGCAGTGTCCATATGCTTTATACCTCTCTCACCCCCCCTTCCCATGCCACCCCCAAAGCCCTCTTCCTCCCACAGATCTCTCGATGTCCCTGCTCTCAGATGTTGTGTTTGTGTTCCTCCCCCTCTCGCCCCATCTTGTCTACCGCTCCCCATGTTATATGTTTTATGTGTCGGTTTGTCTTTCTGTGTGATTAATGTTAGCTCTTTCACGAGCCTCGATCTTGTTTTCAAAAAAAAAAAAAAAAAATGCAGATTAATGTCCTGGTCATGCAGATTAATGTCGTGTTCATGTCGTTTAATGTTGTGTTCATGCAGATTAATGTCGGGCTTCTGTAGATTAATGTCGTGTTCATGTTGTTTAATGTCGTTCATGCAGATTAATGTCGTGTTTATGTAGATTAATGCCGTGTTCATGTCGTTTAATGTTGTGTTCATGTCGTTTAATGTCGTGTTCATGTTGTTTAATGTCGTGGTTATGTTGATTAATGCCGTGTTTATGGAGATTAATGTCGTGTTCATGTCGTTTAATGCCGTGTTTATGTCGATTTATGTCGTGTTCATGCAGTTTAATGTCGTGTTTATGTTGATTAATGCCGTGTTTATGCAGTTTAATGCCGTGTTTATGTAGATTAATGTCGTGTTCATGTCGTTTAATGCCGTGTTTATGTCGATTTATGTCGTGTTCATGCAGTTTAATGCCGTGTTTATGTAGATTATTGTCGTGTTCATGTCGTTTAATGCCGTGTTTATGTCGACTTATGTCGTGTTCATGCAGTTTAATGTCGTGTTTATGGAGATTAATGTCGTGTTCATGTCGTTTAATGTGTCCATGCAGTTTAATGCCGTGTTTATGTCGATTAATGTCGTGGTCATGTCGTTTAATGTGTTCATGCAGTTTAATGCCGTGTTTATGTAGATTAATGTCGTGTTCATGTCGTTTAATGTGTTCATGCAGTTTAATGCCGTGTTTATGTAGATTAATGTCGTGTTCATGTCGTTTAATGTGTTCATGCAGTTTAATGCCGTGTTTATGTAGATTAATGTCGTGTTCATGTTGTTTAATGTGTTCATGCAGTTTAATGCCGTGTTTATGTAGATTAATGTCGTGTTCATGTCGTTTAATGTGTTCATGCAGTTTAATGCCGTGTTTATGTAGATTAATGTCGTTTAATGTGTTCATGCAGTTTAATGTGTCATGCAGTTTAATGCCGTGTTTATGTAGATTAATGTCGTGTTCATGTCGTTTAATGTGTTCATGCAGTTTAATGCCGTGTTTATGTAGATTAATGTCGTGTTCATGTCCTTTAATGTGTCATGCAGTTTAATGTCGTGTTTATGTAGATTAATGTCGTGTTCATGTCGTTTAATGCCGTGTTTATGTCGATTTATGTCGTTTAATGTCGTGTTCATGCAGTTTAATGTCGTGTTCATGTAGTTTAATGTCGTGTGCATGCAGTTTAATGTCGTGTTCATGTAGTTTAATGCCGTGTTCATGTCGTTTAATGTCGTGTGCATGCAGTTTAATGTCGTGTTCATGTAGTTTAATGCCGTGTTCATGTCGTTTAATGCCGTGTTCATGTAGTTTAATGTCGTGTTCATGCAGTTTAATGTCGTGTTTATGGAGATTAATGTCGTGTTCATGTCGTTTAATGTGTTCATGCAGTTTAATGCCGTGTTTATGTAGATTAATGTCGTGGTCATGTCGTTTAATGTGTTCATGCAGTTTAATGCCGTGTTTATGTAGATTAATGTCGTGTTCATGTCGTTTAATGTGTTCATGCAGTTTAATGCCGTGTTTATGTAGATTAATGTCGTGTTCATGTCGTTTAATGTGTTCATGCAGTTTAATGCCGTGTTTATGTAGATTAATGTCGTGTTCATGTTGTTTAATGTGTTCATGCAGTTTAATGCCGTGTTTATGTAGATTAATGTCGTGTTCATGTCGTTTAATGTGTTCATGCAGTTTAATGCCGTGTTTATGTAGATTAATGTCGTTTAATGTGTTCATGCAGTTTAATGTGTCATGCAGTTCAATGCCGTGTTTATGTAGATTAATGTCGTGTTCATGTCGTTTAATGTGTTCATGCAGTTTAATGCCGTGTTTATGTAGATTAATGTCGTGTTCATGTCGTTTAATGTGTCATGTAGTTTAATGTCGTGTTCATGTAGTTTAATGTCGTGTTCATGTAGTTTAATGTCGTGTTCATGTAGTTTAATGTCGTGTTCATGTAGTTTAATGTCGTGTTCATGTAGTTTAATGTCGTGTTCATGTAGTTTAATGTCGTGTTCATGTAGTTTAATGTCGTGTTCATGTAGTTTAATGTCGTGTTCATGTAGTTTAATGTCGTGTTCATGTAGTTTAATGCCGTGTTCATGTAGTTTAATGTCGTGTTCATGTAGTTTAATGTCGTGTTCATGCAGTTTAATGTCGTGTTCATGCAGTTTAATGTCGTGTTCATGCAGTTTAATGTCGTGTTCATGTAGTTTAATGTCGTGTTCATGTAGTTTAATGTCGTGTTCATGTAGTTTAATGTCGTGTTCATGTAGTTTAATGTCGTGTTCATGTACTTTAATGCCGTGTTCATGTAGTTTAATGCCGTGTTCATGTCGTTTAATGTCGTGTTAATGTCGTTTAATGTCGTGTTCATGTAGTTTAATGTCGTGTTCATGTAGTTTAACGTCGTGTTCATGTCGTTTAACGTCGTGTTCATGTAGTTTAATGTCGTGTTCATGTAGTTTAACGTCGTGTTCATGTAGTTTAATGTCGTGTTCATGTAGTTTAATGTCGTGTTCATGTAGTTTAATGCGGTGTTGATGTAGTTTAATGCCGTGTTCATGTAGTTTAATGCCGTGTTCATGTAGTTTAATGTCGTGTTCATGTAGTTTAATGTCGTGTTCATGTCGTTTAATGTCGTGTTCATGTAGTTTAATGTCGTGTTCATGTCGTTTAATGTCGTGTTCATGTCGTTTAATGTCGTGTTCATGTAGTTTAATGTCGTGTTCATGTAGTTTAATGTCGTGTTCATGTAGTTTAATGCCGTGTTCATGGAGTTTAATGTCGTGTTCATGGAGTTTAATGTCGTGTTCATGTAGTTTAATGTCGTGTTCATGTAGTTTAATGTCGTGTTCATGTAGTTTAATGCCGTGTTCATGTAGTTTAATGCCGTGTTCATGTAGTTTAATGCTGTGTTCATGTCGTTTAATGTCGTGTTCATGTAGTTTAATGTCGTGTTCATGTAGTTTAATGCCGTGTTCATGTAGTTTAATGTCGTGTTCATGTAGTTTAATGCCGTGTTCATGTAGTTTAATGCCGTGTTCATGTAGTTTAATGTCGTGTTCATGTAGTTTAATGTCGTGTTCATGTAGTTTAATGTCGTGTTCATGTAGTTTAATGCCGTGTTCATGTAGTTTAATGTCGTGTTCATGTTGTTTAATGTCGTGTTCATGTAGTTTAATGCCGTGTTCATGTAGTTTAATGTCGTGTTCATGTAGTTTAATGTCGTGTTCATGTAGTTTAATGCCGTGTTCATGTAGTTTAATGTCGTTTAATGTCGTGTTCATGTAGTTTAATGCCGTGTTCATGTCGTTTAATGTCGTGTTCATGTAGTTTAATGCCGTGTTCATGTCGTTTAATGTCGTGTTCATGTAGTTTAATGTCGTGTTCATGTATTTTAATGTCGTGTTCATGTCGTTTAATGTCGTGTTCATGTAGTTTAATGTCGTGTTCATGTATTTTAATGTCGTGTTCATGTCGTTTAATGTCGTGTTCATGTAGTTTAATGCCGTGTTCATGTCGTTTAATGTCGTGTTCATGTCGTTTAATGTCGTGTTCATGTAGTTTAATGCCGTGTTCATGTCGTTTAATGTCGTGTTCATGTAGTTTAATGCCGTGTTCATGTCGTTTAATGTCGTGTTCATGTCGTTTAATGTCGTGTTCATGTCGTTTAATGTCGTGTTCATGTCGTTTAATGTCGTGTTCATGTATTTTAATGTCGTGTTCATGTCGTTTAATGTCGTGTTCATGTCGTTTAATGTCGTGTTCATGTAGTTTAATGTCGTGTTCATGTATTTTAATGTCGTGTTCATGTCGTTTAATGTCGTGTTCATGTAGTTTAATGCCGTGTTCATGTCGTTTAATGTCGTGTTCATGTCGTTTAATGTCGTGTTCATGTCGTTTAATGTCGTGTTCATGTAGTTTAATGTCGTGTTCATGTATTTTAATGTCGTGTTCATGTCGTTTAATGTCGTGTTCATGTAGTTTAATGCCGTGTTCATGTCGTTTAATGTCGTGTTCATGTAGTTTAATGTCGTGTTCATGTATTTTAATGTCGTGTTCATGTCGTTTAATGTCGTGTTCATGTCGTTTAATGTCGTGTTCATGTAGTTTAATGTCGTGTTCATGTATTTTAATGTCGTGTTCATGTAGTTTAATGTCGTGTTCATGTAGTTTAATGCCGTGTTCATGTCGTTTAATGTCGTGTTCATGTAGTTTAATGCCGTGTTCATGTAGTTTAATGTCGTGTTCATGTCGTTTAATGTCGTGTTCATGTAGTTTAATGCCGTGCTCATGTAGTTTAATGTCGTGTTCATGTATTTTAATGTCGTGTTCATGTCGTTTAATGTCGTGTTCATGTCGTTTAATGCCGTGTTCATGTAGTTTAATGTCGTGTTCATGTAGTTTAATGCCGTGTTCATGTAGTTTAATGTCGTGTTCATGTCGTTTAATGTCGTGTTCATGTCGTTTAATGTCGTGTTCATGTAGTTTAATGTCGTGTTCATGTATTTTAATGTCGTGTTCATGTCGTTTAATGTCGTGTTCATGTAGTTTAATGTCGTGTTCATGTATTTTAATATGTTCATGTCGTTTAATGTCGTGTTCATGTCGTTTAATGTCGTGTTCATGTCGTTTAATGTCGTGTTCATGTCGGTCTCAGCGAGCGGTCCCTCACGTTGATCACGACGAGTGACGTTTTAACATCACCTCAAACTCGCAAAGTTTACCGCGATCCATGGTCGACCACATGGCGCCACCCAGTCGCATACCGTATTTAAATATCACGTTTAATTAATCACATTTTTGTTGTTTTTATCTCTTTACTCAACATTCGCGAAGATTAATTGACGGATTGAAATTAGTTTCTCACAATATCGCTCCAGTATAATGAGCAAGGACTTTCACTTCCGGGTCACATGGTGTGCTCCGTTCGGTTCGGAGGGCGGTGGGGATGATGGAAGGCCTCGCAAGTCCTGGAGAGCGACGACCCTGTTGTCCACGCAGTCCTTGAGTCGGTCGATCGTCGTCCCACGGATATCTAAAGGTACAATGTGCGTGCGTTGGAGTCGGGGGCACGGAGGGCATGGCGGGGTGTTGAGGGGCTTGTTCGGCCCATTGCGGGTTTGAGAGACAAAGAGACGGGACGGGGACGACGTGTCGGTGGAATGAAGAGCACGACTCGTACACGGATGTGCCATGGTGATTGGTGTGCAGGTGCTGAACGGTCCATCGCGGCTCGTGTCTCGTCATTTACAAATTGGGGTGACGTCGAGGGGCGGGGCTAGGGTTACCCTATGGTGACCATTTATCTTTTTGGGAGTCTTGTTGATTTTTTGTCACGTGACGTTCTCTCTCTACACAATGTTGCGCACCCCAAATGAGAGACCCCGTAAAGTTTTGTTTGTTTTACGATATTATTGGGGTCCGTGGTGTCCTTGGTGGAGGGGGTCGTGCACCGTTATGTTGTTCTTCCGAGGGACCTTTGGCAAGTTTGGCAAACCTCAGCTGTGAAGGGTTGCACTCAACAGGGGAGGGGTGTATTACAGGGGTTTCGCCCTCCTCCTCCCCGACAGATTTGGTTCTTCTCCCCCACCCGACAGATTTGCTCTTCTCACCCCCCCCCCCCCCCCGACAGATTTTCTCTTCTCCTCCCCCTCCCCAACAGATTTGCTCTTCTCTCCCCCCCCCCCCTCCCCGACAGATTTGCTATTCTCCTCCCCCGCCTCCCCAACAAATTTGCTCTTCTGCCCCCCCTCCCTTATTCTTACCTATCTTCCCTCATCCTCTCTATTTTCCCTTCCTCCTCCCCCTTCCTCCCTCCCTCCCCCTTCCTACCACCCCCTTCCTCCCTCACTCCCCCTTCCTACCACCCCCTTCCTCCCTCCCTCCCCCTTCCTACCACCCCCTTCCTCCCTCCCTCCCCCTTGCCGCTCCTTCCCCCTTCCCCCTCCTTCCCCTTCCTCCTCCTCCCCCTTCCTCCTCCTCCCCCTTCCTCCTCCCCCTCCTCCCCTCCCACTTCCCCCTCTTCATCCCTCCTCCCCTCCCACTTCCCCCTCTTCCTCCCTCCTCCCTTCTTCCCCCTGCCCCTTCCTCTTACCTATATTCTCGCTCTCTCGCTCTCTCTCGCTCCTTTCCCTTCCCCCTCCCCCTTAATCTTACCTATATTCCCTCTTCCTCTCTCCTTTCCCTCCCCCACCTCCCCCTTCATCTTACCTATATTTCCTCTCCCTCTCTCCTTTCCCTTCCCCCCTCCTCCTCCCCCTCCCCTTTCCCCTTCCTCATACCTCTCTTCCCTCCCTCCTTTCCCTTCCCCTTCCCCTCCCACTTTCTCGTACCTCTCTTCACTCCTTTTCCCTCATTTGTCTTGTCCTTGCCTTACACATTTGAGGGGTTTTACCATCTATAATTCCAAACAAAGTTCAGGCCAAGCAGATGATTTTGACCATGAACCTTTACTGATGAGCAACTCTATTTTGATATTTTCTATGTCTGCTTGTGGCATTTTGAACATTTACCCATAAGGCTTGATTAACGCTATGAGATGCTCTCCTCTGGATCACAAAATAATACAATTTGACGGTAACACCGTGTTGCTTTATGTTGGAGAATAGATTATAATCATAGAAGGAAAGGTGGATGCAGAGAGGACGGAGACCACGAGGAAGGCTGAATAGAAGATGGAAAGATGGGATTGAGGAAATTGCTCACCAGCGATGAATTTAACACTCAGTTTAACAGTCAGAATTTAACACGTGGCACTCCAAGGATGGAGTGCCACGATTGGAAGCTTTGGAGATGAAGGATCCATGGAGGGGACTAGGTGCTGAACCAACAGGAGCATAATTAATGAATGAAAAACAACACAACAACAAACAACATGCATTTTAAGGCCATTTTCCCTGCTAGAGCGGGGGTTAGCCTTGCGGTCCCCATGACAATCTTCTCCATTTTGCCCTATTTTCTGCATCTCTCCTTGTTAGCCCCCCTTGCCCGCATTTCTTCTTCCACCAACTTTAGCCAAGTCTTTCTCAGTCTTCCCCATCCTCTACTTCTTTCTACATTCATTTCCATCACTCTTCTCAACCAGTCACTTTCATCCTTCCTCAACACATGACCAAACCATCTCAAACTGTTTCTCTTCATAGCATCCATCACAGGCTCTATTCCCATCATCTTTTGCAATTCATCATTTGTCCTCCTCTCTCTCAACGATACGCCGCACATCCACTGAACCATTCGCATTTCCACCCTTTCCAGCCTTCATTGCTGCTCTACGTTCATTACCCATGTCTCGCTCCCATAAATCATAACACTTATCACACATGCAGCATACACCTTTCCCTTCAGCTTCAACGACACTCCCCTCCTCATCAGCACGCCACTCAGTTCCCGAAACTTCTTCCGTGCACATCTCACTCCAGCAACCGTTGCCGAGTCTGATCCACCTTCTCCATTCAGCATGTCTCCGAGGTAGCAAAATGTTTTCACACCTTCCAGCTTCACGCCGTCTCCAAGATCCAACTCAACATTTTCTCCATCTGCAGCTCCATCTGTGCACACCTTACATTTGAATGTAGCTGCCACACTGGTTAATGACTCTCTCAGACCACTACATTTTTGATGAACCCACTCAGCGCACATTGTACATTGAATGGCGTTCACTCCGACACCCTTCCTGCACACAGCACACACAGACCTAGTACCGACCCCTGATGCACTCCCACCTTCACCTCAAACTCACCACTGTTCCCGTCCTTCGTCCTTACAGCTGTGCGCGCTCTTTTGTACATTGCCATCACGACTCTGATCAACCATTCCTCCACTCCTAACTTCCTCAATGCCCATGTCAATACTTCGCGTGGAACCCGATCGAATGCTTTCTCCAGATCAACAAACCCAAGAAACAACTTCTTCCTCTTCTCCATGTACTTCTCCTGCAACTGCCTCACAATAAAGAGCGCGTCTGTCGTTCCTCTTCCTGGCATAAATCCAAACTGCATTTCGCCGATCTTCACCTTCTTCCTTATCCTCCTCTCCAACACCCTTTCCAATACCTTCATTCCATGCTCCAATAACTTTATCGCTCAGTACGAGCCACACTCCAGAGGGTCACCTTTCCCCTTGTATAGCGGGACGAGGGTACTCAGTTCCCAATCCACTGGAATGCGGCCTTCTTTCACCACCAGATTACAGATCTCTGTCATTCTCTTCACACCCCAACTTCCTGCTGCCTTCAACATATCTCCCACAACTCCCGTCGGCCCTCCCGCTTTTCTACTCTTCATTGCTTTTATCGCTTCCTCAACTTCCTTCTCAGTTATCGTCTCTGCCGTTCCTAAAACTGGGTTACTCTCTATGTTGCCATCCCATTCATTCTCTGTATTCAACAGCATTTCCATATATCTTTTCCATCTTCCTTTAATTCCATCTGGGTCCACAACGATTTGTCCCACTTCATCCTTCAAGCAACGCACCCCCATCACATCACACCTCTCTTTCGCTATCTGCTTTGCAATCCTGAATACCGCTCTCTGACCCTCTTCCGAATCCAAGCGTTCTCCGAACATTTTCCTACATGCCTCCTGCGCCTTTGCTACCTCTTTCTTTGCAGCCTTCTTGGCTGCCTTATAACTTTCATGCTCTGCTTTTTCTGCTCCCGTACCCTTCGCCTTCTGCCACTCCTTGAACTTCTTCCTCTTCTCGTCAATCCTCTTTCCAACTTCATCATCCCACCACCATGTTTCCGAGTGCCTCGGTGGTCCTTTTGTCCATCCACATACCTCACCAACGGCTCCCGACAGACTACTTTCATTGACATCCAACCACTTTCAAGCTCAACCACATCATCCTCGACCCTACTCAGCCTCTCTTTTAATGCCTCCCTCACTGTCACCTCTTTCAACCTCCACACCTTCATTCTTTGTTGGTACTTCACCCGCCGAGCTCTCCTCGCACCTTTCACCCTTATGTCGCAGACAACCAAGTGGTGCTGTGAAACAGCCTCCTCCCCCGGGATCACCCTTGTGTCCCGGAGGTGCCCCCTATCTCGCCTACGCACCATCAGGTTGTCAACGGTTGTCATAGACCCACCTGACGTGTATGTAACAAGCTTATTATCCTCTTTCTGGAACTGAGTATTACAAATCAACAAATCAGCTCCATCAGCAAACTCCAAAATCCTTTCACCTTCTCCATTTCTCACACCATATCCGTAACCCCCATGAACTCCCTCAAAACCGTCCATACTCCTTCCCACATGTCCATTTAGGTCTCCTCCTACGACAACAACTTCCTCATCTTTCATGTTTTCCATCAGCTTCTCTATCGCACACCAGAACTTGTCCTTCTCTTCATCGCTCTGACCAACCTGCAATCCCCAAATCCCCAGATTACGATTCCACGTGGGGATCCCCAAATCGTGCCACAGGTATTCAATGGGGAAAAGACAAAGACGACGGATGTGAAGAAGAAGAACAAAAAGGGTTTGAAATACGACTATAATTTATTACTAATATTTACACAATTAAAATAAACCAAGGAAGAAGGAAGGATAATAAAATAATGCAGAAAGAGGGACGGACCAGAAGGACACAGTGAAACTCTAGCTTAACTAAACAGGCTTAACTTATACCCCATGACAAGACAAAAGACAGACTACAAGCACACTTACACGGGGGATGATGACAGGAATGGCAGGAGGTGGATGGCTGGAGGGAGAGGAAGGCATGGAGCTGGCTGGAGCTTGACCCCGCACGGGACGTCGGGCTGGACCTCGACGGCCACCGATGCCATCGATCCTGGTTCCCGCGGGGTAACGGGTCGGAGCTGCCTGGTGGAGCCAACGCTGCCTGGTGGAGTCGAAGCTGCCTGGTGGAGTCGAAGCTGCCTGGTGGAGTCAAAGCTGCCTGGTGGAGTCAAAGCTGCCTGGTGGAGTCAAAGCTGCCTGGTGGAGTCAAAGCTGCGTGGTACTGCTCCTGCTTGCTCTCAGGACTCTCTCTCAACTCTTGCTCTCAGGACTCTCTCTCTCAATTCTTGCTCTCAGGACTCTCTCTCAACTCTTGCTCTCAGGACTCTCTCCGTAGCTCATCTCCAGCGCATCTGGACTCATCTGCGGTGGGGGCGTCTCCCGCGGGTTATATAAGCCCCACCCTCTGACCTTTTTCGAACCTCCCCGATCGCTCTTCCTCCGCCCTCTCAAGCCAAACCCCTCGTGCTTGGTTGGTGGTGGGGGCTCTCCTGGCCCCACCCTCCGATGACGAGGTGGAGACACGCCTTTCCTTCCCAACTTGACCGCGTGCATAATGGAGGTTTTGGGGCGATTCGAGCGAGCCCCAGCCAAAGGGCAGCAGTGGCGAATGCAGCAAACCGCCCAGTGCAATTGGCAATGGATGCTTTGGGAATGGGAATGAAAGGGAATCTATCTATTTGAATTCGGTGCAATGGAGTATTAATTAATGGAAGACAAAGCCTTAACCTAATACACACAATAAGGAAATAACTACCAACAAGGAGGAAATCTATGATTGGCTAATGTGAGTGTATATGACATAACTAAGGGACGCCCATTGACCTTTATACACAACAACTGGAGGAAGGAGGGTGATATTTTTTACAACAATAAAAAACACAATTCTCATTTCCACAACACTGCACCCTCCTCCTCTTAGGCACGTCCCGGGCCTATTACTTTTACTGTTAGTGTGGCACGTAGGTGTAGTTCCCTCTACATTTAACCTGACCCTGAGTGTGACAGTTTTAAAACACAAATAAATATGTCCCGCTGCTCCATTGCACCCCTACCTAACAGACTCACGCCCACAGCTAACCGAATTGCGGAATTGTCTTCAAACTAAACACTTACGGTGGGGGCGCATTATTTACAATTGACGCTATTTTATTTACAACACGCAACCCAGGACCTGTGATTGTTCTTTTTGGGGGGATGACAGCTTGCCCTGCATCGACGCGCCATGAAGTACCCAAAAATGCACCAAAACACCATCAAGCACCAATTGGTGCACAGTCACCACAGTTCATGAATAAAAAATGAACCCAACAAACCCCTGGTGGTGTCTTGCTCTTTGGCTCCCTCTGCTGGCTATTGTTCTCTTCCTGATGTTGTCAACTTCTTTATTTTCTTACTGGCGGCCTATTTGGACATAAAAAAGGCACACAATGCGTCCATTTTTTATTTATGGCCCATAGGGCCGACTATTGTGGTTCACCTGTGTGGCATCGGTGCCCTGTGACCAAGGTCCGCCAGCAAGATCTCGGGCCTTCATGGCTCGGTCCAGCAGAGGGGCCATGCCCCAACCCATGGGGTCCATAAGTGGTGCTCAACCACAGACATGTGGTCCATAAGGTGGTGCATCGATGCAGACAGCTGGTTCCGGGAGTTTCACGCGCACAATGGCGGACTCCCGCACGCTCCCCTCGGCGCCCAGTGGCGCACAGTCCTCGTGTGGCAGACAAGGGGGGGGGGGGGGGGCGGAAAGACAGGTGAGCGAGGGGTAAGGTCACAAGGGTACACATCAAACAAGGCAATGCAAGGCGAGGTGCGTTTGGAGACAGAGCGGAGAAAAGCTCGTCCCTACCGTACGTCACCCCCCCTGTCACCTACTCTACCCTTGCCCTTACCCCATATTTACAACAATCTACACATTACACTCCACCTTACAAATCCGTCGCTATCGTCACGTCTTCCCCATATTTCCCCAACACCAAATTCGTCTTCACTCCCACGACTTCAAAATTTGCCATCACCCAATTCATCATCAATCCTCATAAGGAGGAAGAGATGGAACATCAGCACAATGTCACACCCACGTCATGATGCGTCTCACATTCCAAACATTTGCACAATAAAATAACCAAAAAAAAAACATGGCATGGTGTGGAGTCCTGTCACCTCAGGTGAATGGATGTCGATGGTGCGAGGAGATTCTTAATCCTAACTATCCTCTTTTTTTTTTTTTTTTTCTTTTTGTATACAACATCGAGGCTCGTGAAAGAGCTAACATTAATCACACAAAAAGACAAACCGACACACAAAACACAAAAAACAAGGGGAGCGGCAGACAAGATGGGGAGAGAGGGGGAAGGACACAAACACAACATTTGAGAGCAGGGACATCGGGAGGACTTGGGGGAGGTGGGAGAGGAATAAAACATATGAACACTGCAAGGACTCTGGGGTGAATTACCGGGGGTAGAAAAGATCAAGGTTTTCGATGGGGGAAGATAAGAGATGGTGGTGAACAGCTGTTTTAAAGACCTGGAGGGAGGAGTGGGATTGAAGGGAGTGGGGGAGTTTGTTCCAGAGGCGGGAGAAAAGGGGAATTGAAAGAGTGAAGGTGAGCAGAGAGCCTAGACTTTGGCAGTTTAACCATAAGAGGGTTGCAGGCAGATCTTGTGCGACCTGGAGGAATATTGGGGGGACAGAGCACAGAGAGAGCTGGGGGAGCAAGGCCGGAGAGGAGTCGGTAGAAGACAGAAAGACCACCAACCTGCCTGCGGTGAGTGAGTGAAAGGCCCTCGGAGTTGACTACATCGCAGGAGATTCCGATGATTCTGAAAGCTTTGGCCTCAACAGCGTGAAGGCGAGCAAGGTGTGAGGCAGGAGCACCAGCCCAGAGGGGGGAACAGTATTCCATTGAGCTGCGGATGAAAGCCTTGTATGTGGTGAGGAGCTCAGGTGTGCCAAGGAAGGACTTCGCACGACGGAGGATGCCCAGTCGGCGACTGGCTTTGGAGGCCAGCTTGGAAATGTGGTTTTCCCAAGAAAGATCATGGCAGATAGTGAGACCCAAAAGCTTGAGCGACAGAATTTCTTGGAGAGCATTGTTGAGAAAGTAGATGGGAGGGTTGTCCAGTCGGTCCTTTCGGAGAGACATTGTAAGAGTGTGAGATTTGTCAGGATTGAAAGACATGTTCCACTTGTTTGACCAGTCTGTGATTTTGTCCAGGTCTGCAGAGAGTGAGGAGGCTGCAGACTGCCGATCTGAGGGATGAGGAATGGAGCGGCAGATAGTGGAGTCATCAGCAAAGAGATAGAGAGGATTTTCCAGAGAGTCGGAGAGGTCATTGATGAAGACCAGAAATAGCACAGGGCCCAGAACACTACCTTGGGGAACTCCAGCCAGAACAGGAAGGGAAGATGAGAGAAATCCATTCAGGGCCACACGTTGCCTACGACCAGAGAGGAAATCCGCAAGCCATAAGTGGAGATTTCCCTGAATACCATAGGAGGTGAGTTTGGTGAGCAGAGCTGGGTGCCAGACCATATCGAAGGCACTTGATATGTCAAGTGAGACAGCTCTGATTTCCTGTTTGGCATTGAGGACCTCCATCCATTGTTGAGACAGCAGAAGCAACATGTCCAGAGTAGAATGACCTGGTCTGAATCCAAATTGATGATCAGAGATCAAGCCATTGGAGAAGAGGAAGGATTTGATATCTGAAGCAATGATGGATTCCATGACTTTGCTGATAATTGGGAGCAGGCTGATTGTTCTGTAGTTGCAAGGATCTGTTTTTGCACCTTTTTTGTGTAAAGCGGTAATGTTTGCTGATTTCCAAGATGCTGGCAGATGACCTTGAGCAAAAGAGAGGGTGAAAAGAACAGAGAGAGGGTGAGATAGAGCGGCAGAGCAGGATTTTAGGACCCGAGGGCTGATGCCATCTGGTCCAGTTGCAAAATCAGAGTCGAGGTTTGATAAAAACTTCTCCACCTTGTCAGGAGAGAAGGACACAGAGTCCAGGAGCAGTTGGGTTCGACTGGGAAAGGTGGGAACAGAGAGAGATGGGTTTGGGACACAATATTTTGAGGCAAACACAGAGTTGAGGCATTCGGCTTTGTCACGTGCGGTGTCAACTGTGTAGCCATTTGAGGTAAGGGAGGGGATGGAGGGGGAACAAACACCAGAAACGGATTTGACCAGACGCCACCTGGATTTGGAGGAAGGAGACAGGTTTGAGAGTTCAATCTTGAGTGTGGAGAGATAGTGCTTCCTGGCACTCCTGAGGGTAGAAACACACTTGTTTCGAGCTTGTTGGAAGGAACTGAGATTGCCTTCAGTTGGATTTGCCTTCCAAGACGCAAAGGCAAGTTGTTTCAGGGCAACTGCCTCACCACAAGATTCAGTGTACCATGGACGGGAGGAAGGGTAAGAACTGAAGACGAGATGGGATAAATCTGTACATGAGAGAGAGCAGTTTGCTTTGGACGAATTCCCAGGAAGAATTGATGTCGGAGGCATTAGAGATGGGAGACCAGTCCAGTTGATTGATGGCTGCTTGCAGACCATGCCAGTCGGCCTGAGTGAAATGCCAGACTCGTCGGCGCTGAGGAGGCTCTCTGAGAATGGCCAGTGAGATGTCCACTTTAACAAGCACATGATCAGAAGAACCGATTGGAGCAGAAGAAGAGCAGCAGACATTTGCAGAGAAGTTAGTCATAACCAAGTCCAGAAGAGAAGATACTCTATTGACTGAGATCCGGGTCTGGAAATTGACAGATTGTGTCAGTCCCAATGAGTCGCAGAAGTCCTTTGCTGAGGTGCCATGGCTGGTGAGAGATGAACCCACACCCAGCCAGCTGGCATGATGACAGTTGAAGTCGCCACATATGAGGAAGAGAGAGTTTGGATGAGTTGATAGAAGTTGGTCCATGTTGTCCGACAGAGAAATGTAAATGGAGTCATCACTGTTTGGAGGACGGTACAGAACACATATGAACAAAAGGTGGGAGCGGAGAGGAAGCCGTAGCCAGAGGTACTCCTGTGGGTGGGGTGGAGAGAGGGCAGTGCAGAGAGAGTGAGGAAGAGAGTTTTTGATAAAGATAGCCACCCCACCACCAGGACGAGGATCAGGTCTATCGTACCGGAGGAGGGAGTAACCAGGAAGAGATATTAAGGAATCAGAGACATCTTGAAGGAGGAAAGTTTCTGTTAAGCAGATCAAGTCTGGATTTTCAGAAGCAACCTGAATGGAGAGATCAATCAGGTTTGAGCGAAGGCCCCGGATGTTTGAGGTCCATACCGTTAGTGAGGAGAGAGGGGGAGCATCGGGTGCAGGACAGGGGAGGGGAGGGGTAGGGTCAGATGAAGGGTGAGAGGGGGATGTAGGAAGAGCAGTTGATAGTGTGTCAGAGATTACAGAAGAGTTACAAGAAAGGGAAGGATGAGGAGGACGAAAGGTTTGATGGTGATGGAATGAGGCACAGTGAGAGTTTGTTTGAGGGGGGGGCAGAGGAAAGTAGAAGGTTGGGGGAGGTGGAGGTATGACATAGGAGGGAGAGGAAGTGGGGAGGAGGCAGCTTTGAGAAGGAGGTGGGAGGAGGGAGAATTTGGGAGGGATGGTTGGGGGGGAGAGACATTAGAGGTCTAACTGGAGGAGAGTGTCTAACTGACATTAACACACTTTACACTACCCGGGGTCTTCCCTTGCCAAACCATTGGCCATCTTACTCTATGCGGTTTCTGAAAACCAATTCCCATTGACCAAACTGTGGTGCTTATCAATTTGGGGTCTCACTCCCCCGATTCATCTCCCGGTGCCCTTGCACAATTTCCGGGCTGAGTCGTGTAGCTCTCCCAGCAGGTCTACCCACCTGCACACCTCCACCACTGTAGTTGCCACCCGAGCTTACCTAGCTCCTCACCCTAACCTATCTAACTGGGGAAGGCCCTCCTTGGCGCTTACCCCACTCGGTGCCCTCTCTGGCACTGGGCTACCCGGGTCCGTCCTCCGGATCCTCGGGCCACATCCACAACAACTCTACCGGCTCCCAGAGCCCACCTGCGGCCTCACCTGGCCGACATCCTCACAGTGGTGGAGTACCCATCCAACTACACGCACTAACAGGCTACACGCCCAGCCATTTCCATGACACTAATGCACCCATTCAACCATCATTCTTCCACCACGCACCACAGATGCCAATATCCAACCACAATTTACCTGTACCCTCTACCTAGCACTTACACTACCCTCCCCGGGTATTCGTGATGGGGGTCCATCCTCCTTTCCCCCATCCACACCTTCGCACCATCCACTCCACTCCACAGTTTCCACCATACTCACTCCACGACCATCCATTCCATACTCCATATATTCCACACTCCATGTATTCCACACAACCATTCTCCATACACCTGCCCCTGCAGTTTCACACCTGTGCAATCTCACCTGGTGCCACCTGCACCCTCCTTCCTTCCTGGACCATTTGGTCAACACCACACACATCACCATCCCACTCCTGACACCAAATGTTGCGGAACCCAACGTCGGCCTCGGATCCCTTCTCGAGGGTGGATTAGTCCCCTCGTTTGTGACTGACCGACGTGGTCCCTGAAGCTGCACCGCGACCTCCGGAAAGGCCGGTGCACAGCCCCGTTCGTACCGCGGACAGATGTTAATTGATTGCTGAGCGGTGTTTAGCAACCGCAGCACGAACTATTACCAAGACTAACCCGATCCTGAACGTTGGCCAAATCGTGCCACAGGTATTCAATGGGGAAAAGACAAAGACTACGGATGTGAAGAAGAAGAAGAACAAAAAGGGTTTGAAATACGACTATAATTTATTACTAATATTTACACAATTAAAATAAACCAAGGAAGAAGGAAGGATAATAAAATAATGCAGAAAGAGGGACGGACCAGAAGGACACAGTGAAACTCTAGCTTAACTAAACAGGCTTAACTTATACCCCATGACAAGACAAAAGACAGACTACAAGCACACTTACACGGGGGATGATGACAGGAATGGCAGGAGGTGGATGGCTGGAGGGAGAGGAAGGCACGGAGCTGGCTGGAGCTTGACCCCGCACGGGACGTCGGGCTGGACCTCGACGGCCACCGATGCCACCGATCCTGGTTCCTGCGGGGTAACGGGTCGGAGCTGCCTGGTGGAGCCAACGCTGCCTGGTGGAGTCAAAGCTGCCTGGTGGAGTCAAAGCTGCGTGGTACTGCTCCTGCTTGCTCTCAGGACTCTCTCTCAACTCTTGCTCTCAGGACTCTCTCTCTCAATTCTTGCTCTCAGGACTCTCTCTCAACTCTTGCTCTCAGGACTCTCTCCGTAGCTAATCTCCAGCGCATCTGGACCCATCTGCGGTGGGGGCGTCTCCCACGGGTTATATAAGCCCCACCCTCTAACCTTTTTCGAACCTACCCGATCGCTCTTCTTCCGCCCTCTCAAGCCAAACCCCTCGTGCTTGGTTGGTTGTGGGGGCTCTCCTGGCCCCACCCTCCGATGACGAGGTGGAGACACGCCTTTCCTTCCCAACTTGACCGCGTGCGTAATGGAGGTTTTGGGGCGATTCGAGCGAGCCCCAGCCAAAGGGCAGCAGTGGCGAATGCAGCAAACCGCCCAGTGCAGTTGGCAATGGATGCTTTGGGAATGGGAATGAAAGGGAATCTATCTATTTGAATTCGGTGCAATGGAGTATTAATTAATGGAAGACAAAGCCTTAACCTAATACACACAATAAGGAAATAACTACCAACAAGGAGGAAATCTATGATTCGCTAACGTGAGTGTATATGACCTAACTAAGGGACGCCCTTTGACCTTTATACACAACAACGAGGAAGGAGGGTGATATTTTTTACAACAATAAAAAACACAATTCTCATTTCCACAACAATATATATATATATATATATATATATATATATATATATATATATATATATATATATATATATATATATATATATATATATATATATATATATGTATATATATAATATATTTTTGTTGTTGTTGGTTTTGGGGGTTAGGGTGCTGGCTTCGGATCCTGGGTTCGAATCCCGGTCGATCGCTGAATTAACGCCAGGGGTGTTGACTCAGCCTGTCATCCTTCCGAGGTCGGCAAATTGAGTACCAGCTTGCTGGGATGAATGATCACGGTATGTACCCCGATTTAGAATAGGTACACCGTATCCCTGCGCATCTTAAGAGGCGACCAAGGGTTGGCGTCAGGAAGGGCATCCGGCCATAAAAACATTGCCTCAAACAGGGAACCATGATTGTCATGGGGCCCGCAAGGCTAACCCCCACTCCAGCGGGGAAAATGGCCTTAAAACGATCATTCATTCATTCATTTATTCATTCATTCATTCATATATATATATATATATATATATATATATATATATATATATACATACATCATCATCATCTGCTCTCCGTCTAGGGGTCACTTGTACACACAACGGGGCAAAAAAAAAAAGCATCGACATCAGAGCATCAGCTGATACTCAAAAGGATAAATCATTATTGATGTCTTGGCTGCCCACTTTAAATCTGAATGTAACACTATCTCACAATGTTGTGGTGTTGGAAAGGCTAATGTGCTGAAATTGCTTCAGGTAGCCCACAAGCCTTCATCACTATACCTCAGCTGACCTCACAAATATTGCGAAGGAATCCACTTCATTCATAGCTGCGTGCTATGGACATGCAGAAGCACCTTCAATGACAGAGCTACATTTCAAGGTTTGGAAGCATAAAACAGCCAGGGCAACCACAGTCCCAGACTTTCAAGCCTGCATTTGGAAAAGCGCAGCTGCATGCAGTCCTCCCTCACTAGATTCAGTTGAGTATGGATGGATAAAGGACGAAGTGAAGAAAACCCTGCTAACAGTCATGCTTCCGAACAATGTAGCACCAGCACCAGATTTCATCCTGTTAAGTGCAGTTGTGAAACCTGCAAGTCATCAAGGTGTTGGATTCTATGGATGACAATTGGACTCTTCCTGCTTCACATTGGCAGAATACTGAATGCTACAATGACTGTATGAGAACAGTAGATGATGCTTCTGATGATTAGGCTGATATAATCCAGTGTCATGATTACAATAACAGATACGTAATGAGGACGGAACTTCATCTATTGACCAAAATTATGCTGAAGTTGTGTCATGCATTTAAAATATGATTTACTCTCATTACATCCGTTGTCTCTTTGAAAAGGAAGAAACAATGCATCATCAAATATGTCCAGTGTATCAGAGAGTACGCTAGTACTCTGTGTCAGAATGGCACAAAAACAAATTTGGTCCCATGAGCTACATACAAAGCGAAAGTTTGAGTATCTTCTTCTTAAAAAGTCACTTAGGCTGCATATAAGAAAATATGTATTTCTAAGAAAAGTAAAGAAACAAGTAATAACAAGAAAGAGCAATCAGAGATTGCAGACCCTCACCAGGATGTGTTTTCAGTGGTTTTTAAGGCTTTTGTATTAAAACAAACATGGTGGCCGAACCACGTGACCGATGACATCATCATTTATTTTTCTCCACCAATTTATCCCTAGATTATGCTCAAGAAATTTCAGCTTGATCGGATGAAGTTTTGTACTTGTCGAATTATGACATCATAATGGAGGCACCTATGACATCATCATTAACATATTTTATTCCCCACGGAGACTTCTTTACAATGAGCCATGTCTCAATTTTTTCTATGCAGCGCTTTCAGAGATAGAGGTGCAATTTTGTTTCGGTTTTTCCAAGATGGCGGCCGAACCACGTGACTGATGACGTCATCATTATTTTTTTCCTCCACCAGTTTATGCCGACATGGCACTCAATAAATTTCATCTTGATAGGATAAAGTTTTGTACTTGTCGAATTATGATGTCATAATGGAGGCACCTATGACATCATCATTAACATATTTTATTCCCCCTGGAGAGTTCTTTACAATGAGCCATGTCTCAATTTTTTTCTATTCAGCGCTTTCGGAGATATAGAGGTGCAAATTTTTTCGATTTTTCCAAGATGGCGGCCGAACCACATGACCTATGACGGCAAAATTATCATTAAAAAATTATACAGGTGGAGTTGCACCTATTGTGAAAAGTTCCTGTCAATCAGACCAACGGTTGCAGAGAAAATCATATTTATTCTGTGCGGACAGACAGACAAACAGACAAACGAACCGATCAACATACTTGCCGGAATCTTTTCCGGCAAGTAATGAAAAATCGGTCAGAGACCGAGGACTTGCCGGAATGTACTTTTTTTATCGGCCATTTTGGACAAAGATGGCAGCTGAACCACGTGACCGATGACGTCATCATTATTTGTTTTCTAAACTAATTTATTCCTAGATTATGCTCAAGAAATTTCATTTTTATCGGATAAAGTTTGTACTTGTCAAATTGTGTCGTCATAATGGAGGCACCTATGACATCATTAACCTATTTTATTCCCCATGGAGAGTTCTTTACAATGAGCCATGTCTCAATTTTTTCTATTCAGCACTTTCGGAGATATAGAGGTGCAAAGTTTTTCCAAGATGGCGTCCGAACCACGTGACCGATGACGTCATCATTATTTGTTTTCGAAACTAATTTATTCCTAGATTATGCTCGAGAAAATTCATCTTGATCGGATGAAGTTTTGTACTTGTCGAATTATGACGTCACAATGGAGGCACCTGTGACATCAGCATTAACATATTTTATTCCCCATGGAGAGTTCTTTACAAGGAGCCATGTCTCAATTTTTTCTATTCAGCACTTTTGGAGATATATAGGTGCAAATTTTTTTGGTTTTTCCAAGATGACGGCCGAACCACGTGACCGATGACATCATCAATAAAAAAAATTCCCACCAGTTTATGCCGACATGGCGCTCAAGAAATTGCATCTTGATTGGATGAAGTTTTGTACTTGTCGAATTATCGAATTATGATGTCATAGTGGAGGCCTTGAGCCGAGAGAGTTAAAAATTGGGCACAGTCTATTCCAGGGCAAGACAAATATGTGTGTAAAGTATGGTGATTCTATGTGCAACGGTGTAGACGTAGTGCTGCGCACAAACAGACAGAAACCAACCAACCAACATACTTGCCGGAATCTTTTCCGGCAAGTAACAAACAAACGGACTCAAAGCTGATACTCAAATCAGCCGCCTCTGGCGAGGGTATCTAGAACGACACTCTTTGACGTCGACCGATATACCTCTGCCCACATTATTACATCATTATACATACTTGTACCAAGTTTGATTTAAATCCATTCAGCTATTCTCAAGTATCACATTTTTACCTGATATGACCTTTGATATGTTGATGTCATAATCCAATCAGTTCATCTTTGCATCATATATACTTGCACCAAGTTTGTTCAAAATCCCATCACTTGTTCACAAGTTGGCATGGCAACATAAATTTTACTTAACTTGACCTCTGACTTTTCAGCTCTCGACTCCAAAATCAAATCGGTTCATCTTTGCGTCATATATATACTTATACCAAGTTTCTTCAAAATCCCATCACTGTTTCACGAGTTGGTGCGGCAACATAATGTTTACTTAACTTGACCTCTGACTTTTCAGCTCTCGACTCCAAAATCAAATCGGTTCATCTTTGCGTCATATATATACTTATACCAAGTTTCTTCAAAATCCCATCACTGTTTCACGAGTTGGTGCGGCAACATAATGTTTACTTAACATGACCTCTGACCTTTGGCCTATGACCTTGTGACCTCAAAATCTAATCGGTTCATCTTTACCTCATTATACATACCTTCACCAAGTATGAACTAGGCCTCTTCAGCTGTTCTCAAGTTATCGCGGTAACGAAAACCCATCACGGACGGCCGGACCAACGACCCGAAAACATAATCCTTCCATTGACTTTCATCGTTGGAGGCATAAAAATGATAATATCTATATAAAACGGTATTTTCTTCAACATGCCAGCTTTAAATCATGACCACGGCCTTCCAGCCACGCGGCCTTCCAGCCATGCTCTTTATTCTTCTTCATCACTTTGTACCAAGCTTTCCATCCTTGGTTTCCATGCTTTTGATTGTTATGTGCTTAGTTGAGTTTTTATTTATAACCCTTGGCTCTAACCCTCCCCACCCCCCTCCTGTGATCCCTTAGGCTTTACCTGTGCGAGGTAAAAAAGATGGCAGCATCGGACGACCTGGGGGATGATATTGACCTAGCAAGCATTGAAACCGATGATATTGGCCTTGGGATCATCGATGCTGGACTAGAAACTGGAGTTACTTCCAGTGATTTTGAAGAAGTTATGTGCAATAGTGATCTCAATTCAAGTGCCGTGACTTATGGTGACTTTGGCGCGGATGTCATCGGAGCTCACTTCCTGGCAGCTGACCCAAACCTCGAATTTAAACTCAAGGATTCAGAAGCACAAATGATGCTGCAATGGCAATGTGGTGAGATGAGGGCAAATCGATTTTTGGGAAATAATTAATTATTTTGTTTTTGTGTTTTGTGTGCATGTTACTCATGGGTTTAACTCTGGAAGTGTACGCCATGTATGAATTTGGAATGGCCTGCTTCTTCACCTCGCTTTGCTGTTATTTATATCCTTCGACATCTCCAAGCAGAATATTTGGACATTGTGTTGATAGTCTGTCAAAGTTGGTCTTTAAAAGGTGAATAAGGAATTCGAATTGAGAACTAAATTTTGTGTTTGCAAGGTTACAAGTTGCAAATTTGCCAAAAGTTGCAAATTTGCAATTAAGTACAGTAATTGCAATTGGTCTTGAGGAGCTTTTGGAGCTTCTTAAGAAGTATCTCAAATACAGTGCAAAATTCTTATGCCACCTTGAAAATAAACATTTTTATTGTCCCTTTATGTATACAAAGTCCAGGCTTGTGGAAGAGCTAGAACACTGCACGAATCAGAATGCAACAGGACAGAGACACACACACACACACACACACACACACACACACACACACACACACACACACACACAGAGAGAGGGAGATTATGAAGAGGAGTGGGGACACCAACCCCAGACTTGAAGGAAAAATAGGGAGAGACAAATAATGGGTGTGGGGAGCATTGAGGGTTAGGAGAGGATGCATAGGGTGTTCAAGATGGGTATGGAAGCAACCTGTCAGGAAAAAAAACTGGAAATTTGGAAGGAGGGGGGCTCGGGTCTTGTGAGTGTGTGGAGGTACTAATGTGGGTAGAGAATATCATGGTTTTGGATGGGGGATGATCAGAGATAGTGGTGAACAGCTGTGTAGAAGACATGGTGGGAAGAACAAGATTGAAGAGGATGTGGGAATTTGGTTCCACAGGTTTTTTTTTTTGGTTTTTTTTGTATACTGAATCGAGGCTCGTGAAAGAGCTGACATTTACTTCACAAACAAATCAACCAGACAAACAAAATATATAAAAAGAGGGAGCGGAAGACAAGAGAAGGGGAACCACACAAACACTTGAGGGCACACAACATTTAAGAGCAGGGAGATGTGTGGGAGGGAGAGGGCTTGGGGGGAGGGGGTGGCAGAAGTATCAAACACAAGGACACCAAGGACTTCCAGGACAGAAGTTGGTATTTCAAAAAAGTGGAATTGGGGTGAAATTAGCGGGGATAGAAAAGATCAATGTTTTGGATGGGGGAAGATAAGAGATGGTGGTGAACAGCTGTTTTAAAGACCTGGAGGGTAGAGTGGTATTGAAGAGAGTGAGGGAGTTTGTTCCAGAGGCGGGAGAAAAGAGGAATGAAGGAGTGAAGGTGAGCAGAGAGTCTTGATTTTGGCAGTTTAACCATAAGAGGGTTGCAGGCAGATGTTGTGCGACCTGTAGGAATATTTGCTGGACAGAGCCCAGAGAGAGCTGGGGGGGCAAGGCCAGAGAGGAGTCGGTAGAAGACGGAAAGACCACCAACCTGCCTGCGGTGAGTGAGTGAGAGGCCCTTGGAGTTAGCTTCATCGCGGGAGATTCCAATGATTCTGAATGCTTTGATTTCAACAGCGTGAAGACGAGCTAGGTGTGAGGCAGGTGCACCAGCCCAGAGGGGAGAGCAGTATTCCATTGAGCTGCGGATGAAAGCCTTGTATGTGGTGAGGAGCTCAGGTGTGCCAAGGAAGGACTTCGCACGACGGAGGATGCCCAGTCGGCGACTGGCTTTGGAGGCCAGATTTGAAATGTGGTTTTCCCAGGAAAGATCATGGCAGATAGTGAGACCCAAAAGCTTGAGTGACAGAACTTCTTGGAGAGGATTATTCAGAAAGTGGATGGGAGGGTTGTCCAGTCGGTCTTTTTGGAGAGACATCGTAAGAGTGTGAGATTTGTCAGGATTGAAAGACATGTTCCACTTGTATGCCCAGTCTGTGATTTTGTCCAGGTCTGCAGAGAGTGAGGAGGCTGCAGACTGCCGATCTGAGGGATGAAGAATGGAGCGACAGAGAGTAGAGTCGTCAGCAAAGAGATAGAGAGGATTTTCAAGAGAGTCAGAGAGATCATTGATGAAGACCAGAAAAAGCACAGGGCCCAGAACACTGCCTTGGGGAACTCCAGCCTGAACAGGAAGAGGAGATGAGAGAAACCCATTCAGGGCCACACGTTGACTACGACTAGAGACGAAGTCCGCCAGCCATGCGTGGAGATTTCCATGGATACCAAAAGAGGAGAGTTTGGTGAGCAGAGCGGGGTGCCAGACCGTATCGAAGGCACATGATATGTCAAGGGAGACAGCTCTAATTTCCTGTTTGGCTTTGAGGACCTCCATCCATTGTTGAGAAAGCAGAAGCAGCATGTCCAGAGTAGAGTGACCAGGTCTGAAACCAAATTGATGATCAGAGATCAAGCCATTGGAGAAGAGGAAGGATTTCATATCTGAAGCAATGATGCATTCCATGACTTTGCTGATAATTGGGAGAAGGCTGATTGGTCTGTAGTTGCTGGGATCTGTTTTTGCACCTTTTTTGTGCAAAGCGGTGATGTTGGCAGATTTCCAAGCAGATGGCAGATGACCTTGAGCAAAAGAGAGGGTGAAGAGAACAGAGAGAGGGAGTGAAAGAGCGGAAGAACAGGATTTTAGGACCCGTGGGCTGATGCCGTCAGGTCCAGTTGCAGAATCAGAGTCGAGGGTTGACAGAAACTTTTCCACCTTGTCAGGAGGAAAGGACACAGAGTCCAGGAGCAGCTGGTACGACTGGGTACGGTGGGTACAGAGAGGGATGGGTTTGGGACACAAGATTTAGAGGCAAACACAGAGTTGAGGCATTCAACTTTTTCACGTGCGGAATCAGCCATGTGGCTGTTTGAGGTGAGGGAGGGGATGGAGGGGGAACAAACACCAGAAACAGATTTGACCAGACGCCACCAGGATTTGGAAGATGGAGACAGATAAGAGAGTTCTGTCCTGAGAACGGAGAGATATTGTTTCCTGGCTCTCCTGAGGGTGGACACACACTTGTTTCGGGCTTTGTGAAAGGAAATGAGATTTCCTTCCGTTGGATTTGCTTTCCAGAAGACGAAAGCAAGTTGTTTCTGGGCAATAGCCTCACCACAAGAATCCGTGTACCATGGACGGGAGGAAGGGTATGACAACTGAAGACGAGATGGAATAAATCTGTGCATGAGAGAGAGCAATTTACTTTGGAAGAATTCCCAGGATGAGTTGATGTCAGAGGCGGTAGAGATGGGAGACCAGTCCAGATGATTGATGGCTGCTTGAAGACCGTGCCAGTTGGCCTGAGTGAAATGCCAGACTCGTCGACGCTGAGGAGGCTCTATGAGAATGGTCAGAGAGATGTCCACTTTGGGGGAAAAGGTGGGGAAAAAGAGGAACAAATGAGTGGAGATGAGCAGTGATCCTGGATTTTGGGAGTTTCACCAGTAGAGGGTTGATCGGGTGTGTCCTCCAGAAACCTTTCAATGGCCAACGGAGACTTCGACAAATAAGGGATGTCTGGAGGAATTAGCGGTAGGGGAAGACATTTGCATATTTTGATAAATAAAAGGTGTTATGATTATGTTGGAAAGCTGGAGAGGTATCCCCAAGCATGGAAGGATGCCCAAATCGTCACCCTGTACAAGAATAAAGGAGATAAATCCGACTGTAACAATTACAGAGGCATTTCATTGCTGTGTGGAGCAGGGAAAGTCATGGCCTGAGTCGTGCTCAACCGACTGCAAACGCTGGCGGATAATGTCTATACCCTGAGAGTCAATGTGGTTTTAGAGCTGGACGATTGACAGTAGATATTAATTTTACCTGAAGACAGCTACAAGGAAAATGTAGAGAACAACATCAAGAACTTCATGTAGCATTTGTTAATCTCACCAAGGCTTTTGACCTGGTCAGCCACAGTGGCTTGTTTGTGCCACTGGAATCCCTTGGCTGTCCCCCTCCCCTGCTTGGGTGCAAAAGACAATCAATATGAACCGAGGATCGGCAAAATCCAAGGTGGGCACATTGTGTAAAATGAACTGAGGTACCAATATGAACCCAAGATCGGCACTTTAATTGTGTAAAATGAACTAAGGTACCAATATGAACCCAAGATCGACACTTTAATTGTGTAAAACGAGCTAAGGTACCAATATGAACCCAAGATCGGCACTTTAATTGTGTAAAATGAACTAAGCTACCAATATGAACCCAAGATCGGTACTTTAATTGTGTAAAATGAACTAAGCTACCAATATGAACCCAAGATCGGTACTTTAATTCTGTAAAATGAACTAAGGTACCAATATGAACCCAAGATCGACACTTTAATTGTGTAAAATGAACTAAGGTACCAATATGAACCCAAGATCGACACTTTAATTCTGTAAAATGAACTAAGGTACCAATATGAACCCAAGATCGACACTTTAATTCTGTAAAATGAACTAAGGTACCAATATGAACCCAAGATCGACACTTTAATTGTGTAAAATGAGCTAAGGTACCAATATGAACCCAAGATCGGCACTTTAATTGTGTAAAATGAACTGAGGTACCAATATGAACCCAAGATTGGCACTTTAATTGTGTAAAATGAACTAAGCTACCAATATGAACCCAAGATCGGTACTTTAATTGTGTAAAATGAACTAAGCTACCAATATGAACCCAAGATCGGTACTTTAATTCTGTAAAATGAACTAAGGTACCAATATGAACCCAAGATCGGTACTTTAATTGTGTAAAATGAACTAAGGTACCAATATGAACCCACGATCGGCACTTTAATTGTGTAAAATGAGCTAAGGTACCAATATGAACCCAAGATCGGCACTTTAATTGTGTAAAATGAGCTAAGGTACCAATATGAACCCAAGATCGGCACTTTAATTGTGTAAAATGAGCTAAGGTACCAATATGAACCCAAGATCGGTACTTTAATTGTGTAAAATGAACTAAGGTACCAATATGAACCCAAGATCGGTACTTTAATTGTGTAAAATGAACGAAGGTACCAATATGAACCCAAGATCGGTACTTTAATTGTGTAAAATGAACAAAGGTATCAATATGAACCCAAGATCGGTACTTTAATTGTATAAAATGAGCTAAGGTATCAATATGAACCCAAGATCGGCACTTTAATTGTGTAAAATGAGCTGAGGTATCAATAGGAACCCAAGATCGGTACTTTAATTGTGTAAAATGAGCTAAGGTATCAATATGAACCCAAGATCGGTACTTTAATTGTGTAAAATGAGCTAAGGTATCAATATGAACCCAAGATCGGCACTTTAATTGTGTAAAATGAGCTGAGGTATCAATAGGAACCCAAGATCGGTACTTTAATTGTGTAAAATGAACTAAGGTATCAATATGAACCCAAGATCGGCACTTTAATTGTGTAAAATGAACTAAGGTACCAATATGAACCCAAGATCGGCACTTTAATTGTGTAAAATGAACTAAGGTACCAATATAAACCCAAGATCGGCACTTTAATTGTGTAAAATGAACTAAGGTACCAATATGAACCCAAGATCGGTACTTTAATTGTGTAAAATGAACAAAGGTATCAATATGAACCCAAGATCAGTACTTTAATTGTATAAAATGAGCTAAGGTATCAATATGAACCCAAGATCGGCACTTTAATTGTGTAAAATGAGCTGAGGTATCAATAGGAACCCAAGATCGGTACTTTAATTGTGTAAAATGAGCTAAGGTATCAATATGAACCCAAGATCGGTACTTTAATTGTGTAAAATGAGCTAAGGTATCAATATGAACCCAAGATCGGCACTTTAATTGTGTAAAATGAGCTGAGGTATCAATAGGAACCCAAGATCGGTACTTTAATTGTGTAAAATGAACTAAGGTATCAATATGAACCCAAGATCGGCACTTTAATTGTGTAAAATGAACTAAGGTACCAATATGAACCCAAGATCGGCACTTTAATTGTGTAAAATGAACTAAGGTACCAATATAAACCCAAGATCGGCACTTTAATTGTGTAAAATGAACTAAGGTACCAATATGAACCCAAGATCGGTACTTTAATTGTGTAAAATGAGCTAAGGTATCAATATGAATCCAAGATCGGTACTTTAATTGTGTAAAATGAACTAAGGTATCGATATGAACCCAAGATCTTTACTTTAATTGTGTAAAATGAGCTGAGGTATCAATAGGAACCCACGATCGGTACTTTAATTGTGTAAAATGAACTAAGGTATCAATATGAACCCAAGATCGGCACTTTTATTGTGTAAAATGAGCTAAGGTATCAATATGAACCCAAGATCGGCACTTTAATTGTGTAAAATGAACTAAGGTATCAATATGAACCCAAGATCGGCACTTTAATTGTGTAAAATGAGCTAAGGTATCAATATGAACCCAAGATCGGCACTTTAATTGTGTAAAATGAACTAAGGTATCAATATGAATCCAAGATCGGCACTTTAATTGTGTAAAATGAGCTACGGTATCAATATGAACCCAAGATCGGCACTTTAATTGTGTAAAATGAACTAAGGTATCAATATGAACCCAAGATCAGCACTTTAATTGTGTAAAATGAGCCAAGGTATCAATATGAACCCAAGATCGGTACTTTAATTGTGTAAAATGAACTAAGGTATCAATATGAATCCAAGATCGGCACTTTAATTGTGTAAAATGAGCTAAGGTATCAATATGAACCCAAGATCGGCACTTTAATTGTGTAAAATGAACTAAGGTATCAATATGAACCCAAGATCGGTACTTTAATTGTGTAAAATGAACTAAGGTATCAATATGAACCCCAGATCGGTACTTTAATTGTGTAAAATGAACTAAGGTATCAATATGAACCCAATTCGGCACTTTAATTGTGTAAAATGAGCTAAGGTATCAATATGAACCCAAGATCGGCACTTTAATTGTGTAAAATGAACTAAGGTATCAATATGAACCCAAGATCGGTACTTTAATTGTGTAAAATGAACTAAGGTATCAATATGAACCCAAGATCGGTACTTTAATTGTGTAAAATGAACTAAGGTATCAATATGAACCCAAGATCGATACTTTAATTGTGTAAAATGAGCGAAGGTATCAATATGAACCCAAGATCGGTACTTTAATTGTGTAAAATGAACTAAGGTATCAATATGAACCCAAGATCGGTACTTTAATTGTGTAAAATGAACTAAGGTATCAATATGAACCCAAGATCGGTACTTTAATTGTGTAAAAAAAAAAATATATATTTTTTGTATAGAGAATCGAGGCTCGTGTAAGAGCTAACACATTGAACATGAAAACATGCACAGACACATAAAACATACAATGAAGGGAGCGGGAGACCAGAGGGGGGAGGGAGAGGAAGCACACAAGCACAACAACAGTAGAGAACAAGGACATCGGTAGGTCTGTGGAAGGGGAGGGCTTTTTTTTTTTTTTTTTTTTTTTTTGTATACAAGATTGAGGCTCGTGAAAGAGCGAACATTAATCACACAGAAAGACAAACCGACACATAAAACATATAACATCGGGAGCGGTAGACAAGATGGGGAGAGAGGGGGAAGGACACAAACACAACATTTGAGAGCAGGGACCGAGAGACATGGAGACATCGAGAGATCTGAGAGAGGGCGAGGGCTTTGGGAGGGGGGGGGGGCATGGGAAGGGGGGCGTGGGAGAGGTATAAAATGTATGGACACTGCCAGGACTTCCAGGAAAGAAGTTGGAATTTCAAACAAGGTGGATCTGGTGTGAATTAGCGGGGGTAGAAAAGATCAAGGTTTTGGATGGGGGAAGATAAGAGATGGTGGTGAACAGCTGTTTTAAAGACCTGGAGGGAGGAGTGGGATTGAAGGGAGTGAGGGAGTTTGTTCCAGAGGCGGGAAAAAGAGGAATGAAAGAGTGAAGGTGAGCAGAGAGCCGAGATTTCGGCAGTTTAACCATCAGAGGGTTGCTGGCAGATCTTGTGCGACCTGTAGGAATATTTGGGGGACAGAGCACAGAGAGAGCTGGGGGTGCAAGGCCGGAGAGGAGTCGGTAGAAGACAGAAAGACCACCTACCTGCCTGCGGTGAGTGAGTGAAAGGCCCTCAGAGATAGCTTCATCGCGGGAGATTCCAATAATTCTGAAAGCTTTGGTTTCAACAGCGTGAAGCCGAGCTAGGTGTGAGGCAAGAGCACCGGCCCATAGGGGAGAACAGTATTCCATTGAGCTGCGGATGAAAGCCTTGTATGTGGTGAGGAGCTCAGGTGTGCCGAGGAAGGACTTCGCACGACGGAGGATGCCCAGACGGCGACTGGCTTTGGAGGCCAGCTTGGAAATGTGGTTTTCCCAAGAAAGATCATGGCAGATAGTGAGACCCAAAAGCTTGAGCGACAGAACTTCTTGGAGAGGATTGTTGAGAAAGTAGATGGGAGGGTTGTCCAGTCGATCTTTTCGGAGAGACATAGTAAGAGTGTGAGATTTGTCAGGATTGAAAGACATGTTCCACTTGTTTGACCAGTCTGTGATTTTGTCCAAGTCTTCAGAGAGTGAGGAGGCTGCAGACTGCCGATCTGAGGGAAGAGGAATGGAGCGGCAGAGAGTGGAGTAATCAGCAAAGAGATAGAGAGGATTTTCAAGAGAGTCAGAGAGATCATTGATGAAGACCAGAAAAAGCACAGGGCCCAGAACACTGCCTTGGGGAACTCCAGCCTGAACAGGAAGAGGAGATGAGAGAAACCCATTCAGGGCCACACGTTGACGACGACTAGAGAGGAAGTCCACCAGCCATGCATGGAGATTTCCATGGATACCAAAGGAGGAGAGTTTGGTGAGCAGAGCGGGGTGCCAGACCGTATCGAAGGCACGTGATATGTCGAGGGAGACAGCTGTAATTTCCTGTTTGGCATTGAGGACCTCCATCCATTGTTGAGACAGCAGAAGCAGCATGTCCAGAGGTGAGTGACCTGGTCTGAAACCAAATTGATGATCAGAGATCAAGCCATTGGAGAAGAGGAAAGATTTCATATCCGAAGCAATGATGGATTCCATGACTTTGCTGATAATTGGGAGAAGGCTGATTGGTCTGTAGTTGCTAGGATCTGTTTTTGCACCTTTTTTGTGCAAAGCGGTGATGTTGGCTGATTTCCAAGCAGATGGCAGTTGACCTTGAGCAAAAGAGAGGGTGAAGAGAACAGAGAGAGGGTGAGATAGAGCGGCAGAGCAGGATTTTAGGACCCGTGGGCTGATGCCGTCGGGTCCAGTTGCAGAATCAGAGTCGAGAGTTGACAGAAACTTTTCCACCTTGTCAGGAGGAAAGGACACGGAGTCCAGGAGCAGCTGGGTATGACTGGGTATGTTGGGTATAGAGAGGGATGGGGTTGGGACACAAGATTTAGAGGCAAACACAGAGCTGAGACATTCAGCTTTTTCACGTGCGGAGTCAGCTGTGTATCCGTTTGAGGTAAGGGAGGGGATGGAGGGGGAACAAACACCAGAAACGGATTTGACCAGACGCCACCAGGATTTGGAAGAGGGAGACAGATAAGAGAGTTCGGTCTTGAGAACGGAGAGGTATTGTTTCCTGGCTCTCCTGAGGGTGGACACACACTTGTTTCGGGCTTTGTGAAAGGAAATGAGATTTTCTTCCGTTGGATTTGCTTTCCAGGAGACGAAGGCAAGTTGTTTCTGGGCAACAGCCTCACCACAAGATTCCGTGTACCATGAAAGGGTATGACAACTGAAGACGAGATGGGATAAATCTGTGCATGAGAGAGAGCAATTTACTTTGGAAGAATTCCCAGGATGAGTTGATGTCAGAGGTGGTAGAGATGGGAGACCAGTCCAGATGATTGATGGCTGCTTGAAGACCGTGCCAGTTGGCCTGAGTGAAATGTCAGACTCGTCGACGCCGAGCAGGCTCCCTGAGGATGGTCAGAGAGATGTCCACTTTAACAAGGACATGATCAGATGATCCGATTGGAGCAGAAGAAGAGCAGCAGACATTTTCAGGGAAGTTAGTCATAACCAAGTCCAGAAGAGAAGATACTCCGTTGACTGAGATCCGGGTCGGGAAATTGACAGATTGTGTCAGTCCCAGTGAGTTGCAGAAGTCCTTTGCTGAGGAGCCATGGCTGGTGAGAGAGGTACCCACACCTAGCCAACTGGCATGATGACAGTTGAAATCACCACATATGAGGAAGAGAGAGTTGGGATGAGTCGATAGAAGTTGGTCCATATTATCAGACAGCGAGATGTAGACGGAGTCATCACTGTTTGGTGGACGGTACAACACACATATGAACAAGAGGTGGGAGCGAAGGGGAAGCCGTAGCCAGAGGTATTCCTGGGGGTGAGGTGGAGAGAGTGCAGTGCAGGGCGAGTGAGGAAGAGAGTTTTTGATAAAGATAGCAACCCCACCTCCAGGACGAGGCTCAGGTCTATCATACCGGAGGAGGGAGTAACCCGGGAGAGAGATACTAAGGAATCAGAGACATCATGAAGGAGGAAAGTTTCTGTTAAGCAGATCACGTCTGGTTTGACAGAAGCAACCTGTATGGAGAGATCAGTTAAGTTTGAACGAAGGCCCCGGATGTTTGAGGTCCATACCGTTAATGAAGAGGAAGGGGGAGCATCGGATACAGAACAGGGGGGAGGAGGGGTAGGGTAAGATGTGGAAGAGGTAGGGAGAGCTGTTGAAGGTGTGTCAGAGATTTCAGAATACCTCGGAGAAAGGGAAGGATGGGGTGGACAAAAGGTTTGATGGTGATTGGGTGAGGCACAATGAGGTGTTATTTGAGGAGGGGGAAGAGCGAGGCAGAAGGTTGGGGGAGATGGAGGTGAGAGTTGGAAGGGGGAAGAAGCGGGGAGGACGCTTTGAGGAGGGGGAGTGAGAGGGGGGAAATTGAGAAGAAATGAAGGTGGGGAGATTTGAAGGGGAGGGGTGAGGGGGGAGTTTGGGAGGGAAGGGACAAGGGTAGGGATTTGAAAGGGATGGGATATGGGGGAGATTTGGAGGGGAGGGGTGAGGGAGGAGTCTAGGAGGGGAGGGGTGAGGGGGAGTCTTTGAGGGGAGGGGTGAGGGGGTAGTTTAGGAGGGAGGGGGCAAGGGGGGATATTTGAAAGGGATGGGTGATGGGGAGGATTAGGAGGGGAGGGGAAAGGGGGAAGATTTGAAAGGGATGGGTGATGGGGAAGATTTGGAGGGGAGGGGATATGGGGAAGATTTGGAGGGGAGGGGTGAGATTTGATTTTCGAAAGTGTACGATTAATGGGAAACGAACATTTATTGCAAAATGAGTTTCTTGTGACCGAGTCAAAAATACGTTTAAGGACGCTGGATGGAGGATGGAGTGCAGGAGAGTTTAGGGAATGTAGAAAAAAGGCACTATAGGAGATATACATTTTTTTTGGGATGAATAGATTTGGTGAGCAAGTCGAAAGCAGCCTTTTAAAGAAGAAGAAGAAAAAGGTGTTATAATATATGACGGAATACATAACGTGAGGGGAAAGTGTAAACATTGAAGGTTAATAACAGTGAAAACTATCTGGGGAAATGGGGGAGAAACACATGGTCGAAGACCGAACGAACGAATAAGAATGAATAAACGAATGAGAACAGAGAAGGAAATGTTTTTTGTTTTGTTTTTTTTGTTGTTGAGATTTACACAAGGAAGTAGGCTATGGGGTGAAAAGACTGGGAAAACAGAGAACGAAAGTTATTGGATCACAAACGACGGACCGCTGAGAGAAAAACAAAGCCTCAAGGTTGTACAGTGTACACTGTACAAGGCCTCAAGACACGACACGAATTAACACGATTTTCAATACAGGTATGAAAGATTTGCACCGAAAATCTTCGTCGGGACACAATATACGTACATACACCATAAAATAAATACAGTTATAACGAAAATACAAATGGGAACAATTACCTAACTTCGATTTCAAATCGCTCGCGACGCAGCAAAGGCCTTGCTCGCGACGCGGCAAACAGACGATTAATTTATGAAAGATAAACACCGAGAAACTTCCACGGTGCACACTATAACTTCACACACCGAAAGATAAATACAGTTTCGACAAAATACAATTGTGAACAGACTTAACTTTGAAAACGTGGAGACCGTGTCTGGCGGGGCTGGGGAGGATGGAGAGATACACGATATAAAGCAAATGAACACTACTAGGAATTTCAAGAAAGAAGTTGGGGATTTAAAGATGCGGATTTGGGGTGTTTTAACGGGGATAGAAAAGATCAAGGTTTTGGATGGGGGAAGACAAGAGATGGTGGTGAACCAGCTGTTTTAAAGACCTGGAGGTCCTGCCAGAATGAATGCCATAGACAGCCTCCTTAATGGTCCTGCCAGAGTCCTGCCAAAATGTCCTAATTATGTTTGGTTGATTCCCATCCATGGCCATGTTTGTTAATCACGGCAAATTGGTGGAATATGTTCCTGCTGTAAAGGAGCTTTATATTGCAGACGAACACTCGTGTCTTTCAAATATGTAGTTGCACTCGCAGTGAGTGCAATGTCCTTGAAGTTCTTGTTGTGGTACTCCACCACGACTTCATTTTGGGTTGTTGTTTTGTTCAGAATTAGTCCAGACTTTTCACCAAGTTTCCTGTTTTGAAGAAGTTTGGGATAGATTTGTGCAGGAACCGGTCTTCAAAGAGCAGCAAGGATTGTCAAGGCCTGCTGTTGTGGTGCCCAAGAGCAAGAGATGGGCAATGTTTTTGTTTTTCAATGCCAGAGGGAATATGTCACCTTTCTCACAACAGGCTTAAGCTTGTCTGGGTCGCAATGGAATGCAGCAGCAGAGACAAAATGTTCCTCTGATTATTTAAAATTGTAGACCCGAGTGGAAGAAGTGCTTGAGTCACGAAATAACACGATGCAAAATTTTTACGGACATGGATTGTTACCATAATGTAGATGGAGTTCCTGGTTCTAATTCACTTTGCCCACGAATGTCACTTAAGTACTTCTTCCACTCAGGTCCTCAATTGGTCATCTTCTGCACCAGGAACATCTTATCTTACTCCTCTCTTTCTCCCCACCCCGCTCCCACTCATACCCCCTCCACCTCCATGGATTTTTAAGCTTGTTTCGGTAATTGCTTCACATCGGCAAAATCCTTCTTCATGGCCTACACAGAGGCCATATGAGCACTGCTAGTTTCTCTCTGTTAACTTTCTTCCCTGGTACCATACTGGTACATTCTTGTGCACTGACACAAGGTGGAGCCCATGATGCCTCTTGAAACAGTACAGCCATCCAATTATCGCTAAAAATGCTTCTTCGTTGGTAGTACTTGAAAACCAGGTGGCTGTTGTATATCACGACTGCTTTGTCTTGTTGCGGCATCCCGGATTTGGGGAAGTTCTCTTTCTACAGTTATTACAAGCAGACTAACAGGGTGTTCACTTTCTGCTCATTTCTGCTGAGCATAATGTGTGTTTGCTGCCCATTCCTTCACAGTTAAAATGCCTCCACACTAAGTGTTGTGATTCTTTCATTCCTTAGCCCACACTATGCTGTATTCAGCAAAAACACCAACATTCGACCCATAAGCTTGCATTGAATTTCAGCACATAAATAATAATAACCATTCCTTTCAGGCCATGAGAAGCGCAGGGCTGCCGAGGCAGTTTCATTGGCTAAGGAGTACAATCCTGGATGGTTCGCCACTCCGATGCAGGATACTCGAACGGCGTATTACCCCAATAAGCTGGTACTCATTTTGCCGACCTTGGAAGGATGACAGGCTCAGTCAACCCACCTGGTATCAACGGCATGACAGGGACTCAACCTCAAGACCCTAAGATCTTAAGCCAGCCACCTTAACTGTTACGCCAACACCAGGCTGAATTTCGGCACATGCATCAACAAAACTGGAAGGCATCTCCAGAGTTAACGCAAAAGCTTTCCTCCTGTCAACTGCAAAGGCAACCATTATCATTCAATTATACTAGCAGGATGTAAGAACAGATCCTCTCAACTACTGGTAGATTCACTTACAATTATACCCCGAAGTATAAAAATCGATGACAGCTGACATCATCTTTTTCTCTTCTTAAATGGCCTTATCTCAATTTGAATTCCATCCTGGTTATTCAACTTTGGATATGCTGCTGCTTCTCTTTGGATATGCTTCTCTTTGGATAAGCCTGGTGTTGGCTTAGTGGTTAGGGTGCCGGCTTGGGATCCTAGGATCCCGGGTTCGAATCCCGGTCGATCGCTGAATTAACACCAGGGGGGTTGACTCAGCCTGTCATCCTTCCGAGGTCGGCAAATTGAGTACCAGCTTGCTGGGATGAATGATCCCGGTGTGTACCCCGGATTAGAATAGGTACACCGTATCCCTACGCATCGTAAGAGGCGACCAAGGGTTGGCGTCAGGAAGGGCATCCGGCCATAAAAACATTGCCTCAAACAGGGAACCATGATTGTCATGGGGTCTGCAAGGCTAACCCCCGCTCCAGCGGGAAAAAATGGCCTTAAAACGATCATTCATTCATATCTTCTCTCAACAATGGATTGAGGAGGTTTTGAATCTCAAACATGACATCAGGGTTGTGTCTCTGGACATATCTCGGTCATTTGACTCGTACTGCCCATATATGTGCTCGTCAAGCTTTTCATCTGTGGGACACAAACCCATCTTCTTTTCTGGCTTGCTGATTTCCTCCACTCACATTATCAGCATTTGGCTGATTGATTCTTCTTCTCGTCTTGCAGTGGAGGCTGGTATGTTCCCCAGGTGCAGCAAATTGGGCCTAGTCCTGTTTTTCATGTACATTAGTGACTTATCTGATACTTTGGAGAAGCCTCTTTTCCTTTTAAACGAACGTGCTACAATATTCTGTACTACACCCATCCTACCGATGGGCCAGAAGCAGCTTCTTTCCTATCTGCTGACCTGGAAAGGATCATGCTGGTTTGACACTTGGAATACCTCATCTAATCCAAGCATTCTCACCCTGTCACCATGAAAGATTTTTCACACACATCAAATTTGGTATCCAAAGCCTGTTAGGTGTGTGTGTGTGTATCCTCCATGATTCCAAAACAATGAAACCTAGCAGTGCCAAACTTTGCATTCATACTTAACGACATCCAAGGGATTGCATGAATGAAAACTGGGTCTTTTAATGTGTTTTTGAAGATCATCGCGCAGCTTGGGGTCTGAATTCTGCCATTTTGTCCGCTCAGCTCAGGTATGTCTTGCTTCAGAACAGGTCAGTTTCTGGACAATAAAGTTTCATATCTACGAATGGTAATATAGCTCATCTTCATACCTACGAATTGCTGTATTCCTGCATACATCGCAATGCTTATAAACGCCAGTATTTGTGCCTATATTTAATTTCCACAAAATCGGAAATCATTACGGAGAAGCAATCTGCTTCTGATAATAAATTCTTCTTCAAACCTGCACTCACGTGCTTGTGGTGCGCGATGCGCAGTGGCTCAAACATTATTTAATTTATGCAAACTTTGAAAACATTGCAGAGAAACAATATGCTTCTGATAATTATTCTTCAAACTCACCTCCTCCCCCACGTGCCTTTTGTGGGATGTGCGGTGCCTCGAGCGGCGCCTCGCCTGCTAAAAATGTTGTGCTATTTTAATTTCCCACTCGCAATGAATTCACCAGCAGGATCAACGTGAAGGCTTCAGCAGCTGAGCCTGGGTACTCTGTGGTAAAATCTCAGAGTTATGAAGGTAAAATAATTGGAATGATTACAATGATTAAAGCAACGCCGGGACGAGTGAACTCCAAGCGCTCATCATCGAATGCGTAATCTTCATAAGTACGAACCACTAATCGCTTGCCAAGCCAGTCCTTCCTTATCAACCATTTTGTTGGTGTGCTTGCTTGAGTGCTTAGGCTACTTGACGAGTACTCTACAATAATATTAGTAACTAGCAGGGTTACCTGGCATTGCTCGGGGTGAGGGGTTCAGGTGTGGATGGGGAACTGAAGGGGGGTGGGGAAGCAAGCTGGTGAGGTGGGCGCAGAAGGATTTGTTTAAAACGGTGAGTTGAGGTGATGCTGGTTTGGGTTTATTGAAGAGATTCAGGAAGTGAGTTAAGGTGATGCCAGTTTTGGTTCATATAAAATGGTTAGTTGAGGCAATGCCGGTGGGGAGAGGGGTCTTAAAGGGTTTTTGTGGTCTTAAGGCCTTCGAGGTCTAAATTGTGTTTGGTGTCTAAAGGGTCTTTGGAGTCTTAAGGGTCTTCAAAGTCTTAAGCATCTTGAGGATCTTCAGGATATTAAGGGTATTTGTGGTCTTAAAGGCTTTTAAGGGTCTTGGGGGGGGGGTCTTTAGGGGTTTTATGGATATTTGGTTTTTAAGGGTCTTTGGGGTCCAAAAGGTCTTTGAGGTATTTGGGGTTTTTAAGGGTCCTCAGGGTGTTTGGGGTCTTCAAGGGTCTTAATGGTGTTGTGGGTCTTTAGGGTCTTAAGGGGTATAATCTTCTGGGTTTCTTGGAGAGGGGAAGAATGTGCTAAGCTTGGAGAGGGGAAGAATGTGCGGAGATTGGAGAGGGAAAGAATGTGCAAAGATTGGAGAGGGGAAGAATATGCTAATATTGGAGAGGGGAAGAATATGCTAATATTGGAGAGGGGAAGAATATGCTAATATTGGAGAGGGGAAGAATATGCTAATATTGGAGAGGGGAAGAATATGCTAATATTGGAGAGGGGAAGAATATGCTAATATTGGAGAGGGGAAGAATATGCTAATATTGGAGAGGGGAAGAATATGCTAATATTGGAGAGGGGAAGGATATGCTAATATTGGAGAGGGGAAGAATATGCTAATATTGGAGAGGGGAAGAATATGCTAATATTGGAGAGGGGAAGAATATGCTAATATTGGAGAGGGGAAGAATATGCTAATATTGGAGAGGGGAAGAATATGCTAATATTGGATAGGGGAAGAATATGCTAATATTGGAGAGGGGAAGAATATGCTAATATTGGAGAGGGGAAGAATATGCTAATATTGGAGAGGGGAAGAATATGCTAATATTGGAGAGGGGAAGAATATGCTAATATTGGAGAGGGGAAGAATATGCTAATATTGGAGAGGGGAAGAATATGCTAATATTGGAGAGGGGAAGAATATGCTAATATTGGAGAGGGGAAGAATATGCTAATATTGGAGAGGGGAAGAATATGCTAATATTGGAGAGGGGAAGAATATGCTAATATTGGAGAGGGGAAGAATATGCTAATATTGGAGAGGGGAAGAATATGCTAATATTGGAGAGGGGAAGAATATGCTAATATTGGAGAGGGGAAGAATATGCTAATATTGGAGAGGGGAAGAATATGCTAATATTGGAGAGGGGAAGAATATGCTAATATTGGAGAGGGGAAGAATATGCTAATATTGGAGAGGGGAAGAATATGCTAATATTGGAGAGGGGAAGAATATGCTAATATTGGAGAGGGGAAGAATATGCTAATATTGGAGAGGGGAAGAATATGCTAATATTGGAGAGGGGAAGAATATGCTAATATTGGAGAGGGGAAGAATATGCTAATATTGGAGAGGGGAAGAATATGCTAATATTGGAGAGGGGAAGAATATGCTAATATTGGAGAGGGGAAGAATATGCTACGACTGTAGAGGGGAAGAATATGCTACGACTGTAGAGGGGAAGAATATGCTACGACTGTAGAGGGGAAGAATATGCTAATATTGGAGAGGGGAAGGATATGCTAATATTGGAGAGGGGAAGGATATGCTAATATTGGAGAGGGGAAGGATATGCTAATATTGGAGAGGGGAAGGATATGCTAAGATTGGAGCGGGGAAGGATATGCTAATATTGGAGAGGGGAAGGATATGCTAATATTGGAGAGGGGAAGAATATGCTAAGATTGGAGCGGGGAAGAATATGCTAAGATTGGAGCGGGGAAGAATGCTCCATGATTGGAGAGGGGAAGAATATGCTAAGATTGGAGCGGGGAAGAATATGCTAAGATTGGAGCGGGGAAGAATATGCTAAGATTGGAGCGGGGAAGAATATGCTAAGATTGGAGCGGGGAAGAATATGCTAAGATTGGAGCGGGGAAGAATATGGTAAGATTGGAGCGGGGAAGAATATGCTAAGATTGGAGCGGGGAAGAATATGCTAAGATTGGAGAGGGAAAGAATATGCTAATATTGGAGCGGGGAAGAATGCTCCATGATTGGAGAGGGGAAGAATATGCTAATATTGGAGCGGGGAAGAATGCTCCATGATTGGAGAGGGGAAGAATATGCATATATTGGAGAGGTGAAGGATATGCAAAGATTGGAGGAAAAAAAAACCACCTTTAGAGGCCATTTTTCCCCGCAAAGCGGGGGTTGGCCTTTTTCGGGAACCGTGGTTGTTGTTGTTTTTCGGTCCCTTTTTTGAAGCAATGTTTTACGGCCCAATGCCCTTCCTGACGCCAACCCTTTTTGCCGCCTTTAACGACAACCAGGAAATTACCAGTGAACTGGTACTCAATTTGCCGACCTCGGAAGGTATGACAGGCTGAGTCAACCCCCCTGGCGTTAATTCAGCGATCGACCCGGATTCGAACCCAGGTATCCTAGTATCCAAGGCCGGCACCCTAGCCGCTAGCCCAACACCAGGGTTGATTGGAGATTGGAGATTGGAGAGGATATGCAAATATGCAATATGCAAAGATTGGAGAGTAGAAGAATATTCCATGATTGGAGAGGGGAAGAATATGCTAAGATTGGAGAGGGGAAGAATATGCTAAGATTGGAGAGGGGAGGAATATGCTAATATTGGAGAGGGGAAGAATATGCTAATATTGGAGAGGGGGAGAATATGCTAAGATTGGAGAGGGGAAGAATATGCTAAGATTGGAGAGGGGAAGAATATGCTAAGATTGGAGAGGGGAAGAATATGCTAAGATTGGAGAGGGGAAGAATATGCTAAGATTGGAGAGGGGAAGAATATGCTAAGATTGGAGAGGGGAAGAATATGCTAAGATTGGAGAGGGGAAGAATATGTTAAGATTGGAGAGGGGAAGAATATGTTAAGATTGGAGAGGGGAAGAATATGCTAAGATTGGAGAGGGGAAGAATATGCTAATATTGGAGAGGGGAAGAATATGCTACGATTGTAGAGGGGATGAATATGCTACGATTGTAGAGGGGATGAATATGCTAATATTGTAGAGGGGAAGAATATGCTACGATTGTAGAGGGGAAGAATACGCTACGATTGTAGAGGGGAAGAATATGCTACGATTGTAGAGGGGGAGAATATGCTAAGATTGGAGAGGGGATGAATATGCTACGATTGTAGAGGGGAAGAATACGCTACGATTGGAGAGGGGAAGAATATGCTACGATTGTAGAGGGGATGAATATGCTACGATTGTAGAGGGGATGAATATGCTACGATTGTAGAGGGGATGAATATGCTAAGATTGGAGAGGGGATGAATATGCTACGATTGTAGAGGGGATGAATATGCTACGATTGGAGAGGGGATGAATATGCTAATATTGTAGAGAGAAAGAATATGCTTAGACAAGTCAGGAGACGACGATCGTTCACGAGCGATCGGTATTCAATGACAAAGGACGGACTATAACCGAAACAGGCCCGGACAGGCCAGGCCCAGAAATGTCAAAACGTAGGTTACTGACCTTGAAATGAAATAGAAAATAATGTATAATCAGTTATGAGGTTAGTTAGCTACACAATACCGAAAATTCGGTGAAAAATGAAATGAAAAAAAAAAATGAAAAAAAAATGAAAAATCGAGCTCCATGGGGCGAGCCTAATGTATGGGGCTAACACATGACATTGGCCTAACCAAATATCGAAACCCCTGTCAGATTCCACCAAAACCCTCGGAGAAGATGTAGCTTGAACTTGATTACCCCCTAAAAAGACATCTTTTTCGGGCGTGGCTCCTCCCACAATGGGTGTAATACGCCCACTCTCGGCAGGACACAACTAGATCATGATATCAACCTCCCACCCAAGTTTCAATAAGATCGGATGATATCATCGGGTGGCTGTGCTGCGGACAGCCAGACACACACACAGACAGATGCACACACATGACGAATATAGTGGTCACTTGATAACTCGTGAACCAATTGGAGAGAGGAAGAATATGCAAATATTGGAGAGGGGAAGAATATGCTAAGATTGGAGCGGGGAAGAATATACTAAACCTGGAGCAGGGAAGAATATGCTAAGATGCTTAGAGGAAAGAGGGGGATCATAGCGTTGGGAAGAATAAAATTCCGAGGTGCGGAATTAAAAGTTTCCATCGATGGGGATTTCATTGTTAAGCAATGCCTCAGAACCAACATTTCCCCACTACTCCTACAGCTCTCCGACCCTCCTGAGCTCCTTCAGGAAACGCACATTCTTCCAGTAACCCCCTCCTGGTTAATGTGCCAAAATTCAGGCTTATTACTCATTACTACACTTTTGTTCCCCTTTTCACACTTTTGTGTAACCACCTGTGACTTATTACATCCATCAAGGGCAGTAGGAATTCATTACTGATATCTTTTTTCATTCTCTGGCATCATCTAATGTATAAAGTTCTTTCTAACCACTGACTCAGTGACTCACTCATTCACTGACTGATTGACTGACTGATATGAATGTTAGCTACCTTCCGGGTGGCTTAGGAAGCTGAAATTTGGCTTGCCGACAGACATCGAAGCCTACACACCGGAAAAATCACAGAACCGTCGGAAAGCGTCCGTGGTTTGGAACCTGAGCAATTTGGTTTATGTTGCAGTTAACTTTCTGGTTCAGGTTAGGGTTAGGATTATGCTTACGTTTAAGGTACAATCATGTCGCCGATGTACACCAACTCGACTTCGTGCGCTCTATTTAATTTATTCCTCTCATTTCTTTCTATGTTCATTCTATCAGAATCTACACTTATGGAAAAGAGGAACTACTAGCAATTCATATCAGCTGTGGTGAGTGTAGCAGAGAAGCATTATCCAATCAGAATTTGAGACAATTCCTGCCAATCCAGATCAAAGGCCTTGCCATCCTGACGTTCAAAAGGGGGCAGCAGTGCGGCAAGCATGGGTGGCGTCCTGACAAGATTGCGTAAGTGAAAGAAACGCCATCCATTGCCAAGCATCTTTCGAGCTAACCTCCGTTCTCTTTGCCATAAAGTTGAGGACCTTAATTGCCATATTAGTACTCGGTCGGACTTCGGAGACTGTTCAGTATACTGTACCGTATTGCAGAAACTTGGCTTGATTCATCCATCCCCGATGCCGCCATACAGATCCCTGGATTGACGCTTCATCGTTCTGATCGGGTATACGAATCGTTGAACAAGGAGAAAGGTGGTTGTGGATTGTGCTTCCTGGTGAAAGATTCATGGTGCACGGACTCCAAGATTATCTCTCATTCCTGCACATCAGAGTTGGAAACTCTAGTCATTCGTTGCTGTCTTTTTTACCTTCCATGTGGATTTTCTTCCTTAATCTTAACTGCTGTTTATACACCCCTAGAAGTCAGTGCTGCATTCACTGTTAAACAGCTTTCGCACATCACCATTCAACATGAAAATGTGAATCCAGGAACATTATCCATCATTGCCAGAGATTTTAATCATACTGATTGATGGAAAGGATTTCCCAAATGATATCAGCACGTTACTTGTAAAACGTGAAAAGATATGCTTTTGCATCATTGCTACATGGCGATCAAGTTTGTATATCGTTCTCTGCAGCCTGCCCCACCCAGTGATTCCGACCACACCATCATCCATCTCATCATCCATGCATGCACGGATTGGAGCGTCTTCACAGAAAGTGCCGCTGACAGACATTGATGATTGCTCTGACGTCATCTTGAACTACATAAAGTTCTGCCAGCAAATTAGCATCCTGATGAAAACGTTGACTAAATATTCCAACTAAAAATCCTGGTTCGATAAATCAATTCGCAGCAAACTCGGTGCTAAGGAAGACGCATTTAGACCAGGAAGTGATGCAGAGGACAATTAAAGCCAAACACGAGCTACGCAAGGCCATCATAGATGCCAGGCATGACTACCAGGAAAAACTGGAGGAGAACATCGTGAGTGTGAACGCCAAAGAACTCTGGAAGGGTCCTCCACACGGTCACTGGTTACTGGCCGAAGTTGAAATCTCCAACGAATGATGACACATTGCCCAACAAACTTAATAATTTATACGACAGATTTGATCACCCGGTGAGCACAGCACCAACCACAGAGGTAGTGACTCCTCAAGCTTTTGTGATCTCAGAAAATGGCACTCGGCACGTTCTTATGAACTTGAAGGTCAGGAAGGCACTTTTACTCTACCTGAAATCTGTTCTTCCTGCTTCACTTGACTCTTATCAGTTTGCCTATTGCTGTAATATTTCAGTTGATGATGCTGTTTTCCTCACTCTCCATCACATATTAAACCATCGAGATAAAAGTGTGCTTACCTATGCTCGGTTACTAGTCTTAGATTTTAGTTCTGCTTTTACTACCCTTTTCCCAAACAAATTCCATTTTAAATTTGATGCACTTGATCATGATGGTTTGATTTGTAACTGGATTTTGGATTTTCTTTTAGACATACCACAGGTAGTCAAAATGGGTACAATCATTTATCAGATGATCACTCTGAACACAGGAGCACATCAGGGCTGTGTTTTATACCCTATGTTATAACAATCTCCCTCTCAGTGTCGTAAAGACGAAGGAAACTATTGTTGAATTCTGGAAAAACAAAACTCCCACTCAAACCTTGGTTATCACGATGCTGAAGTTGAAATTGTCACTTCCTTTTAAATGTTTACGCATCCATATTCCCATTGAGATGTACTTCCCGGTGAAAGTACATTGGTGAAAGTACATCAAGCCAAGTTTCACGTTTTACAATCACTACTCACGATAAGTTAAGGATATTGGCAGGTTCTTCGGTGTGGTTGATTTTGTGTATTAATTATGTTGAAAAAAGTTGTTGGTACTAATTCTATGGTTATTAATGAGTGTGACAAAACACAGCATGCTTGATTTCAATACCATAACCCTAACCCCTATAAAAAAAAATAAACTCACTCCCACAATATCTCTAACTTATTGTGAGTAGTGCAGTTGGAGATAAACACCAATAACTGTGTGAAGGCTCAGCAACAGTTGTTCTTTCTTCGAAGGTTGAAGGGTTTGGGTATTGGCCGTCCTGTGTTGATCGTTCTATCGGGCAGAGAAAGAGTGTCCTGACACTATTTCGCTGTTTGGTATGGCAGCTCGATGCAGGATGACGATCATGACTCAACATGATTGTAAAGACTGCTTGTAAAATTGTTGGGTGCAATCTGCCTTCCATCGAGAGCCTGCACGCCAGTCGAGTAGCGAAAAGAGCGAAAGCTATCGTCTGAGATAAATTCCTTCCAACACACTACATTTTTGAACTTCTCCGCTCAGATAAAAGTTATCGTTCCAGCAAGACAAACCCTAATCGCTTGCACGACAGCTTTTACCCAACTACAATCCGCACCCTCAATTAATCTGTCTCAAGTTTTTGCGAGTGTCTAAAGCCATGGATATAGATCATTTAAACCATGCCACTTATTTCGTCACCAAAATGCTGTTTTAGGGCTGTCTACACTCATCACAATGAATCGATTTCTTATTCAATGTCATTTAAAAGCATGTTTTGTCAAAGTATGTTTTGTTTTTTATATATCACGTGCCTTCGATACGGTCTGGCACCCCGCTCTGCTCACCAAACTCTCCTCCTGTGGTATCCATGGAAATCTCCATGCATGGCTTGCGGACTTCCTCTCTGGTCGTCGTCAATGTGTGGCCCTGAATGGATTTCTCTCATCTCCCCTTCCTGTTCAGGCTGGAGTTCCCCAAGGCAGTGTTCTGGGCCCTGTGCTTTTTCTGGTCTTCATCAATGATCTCTCCGACTCTCTGGAAAATCCTCTCTATCTCTTTGCTGATGACTCCACACTCTGCCGCTCCATTCCTCATCCTTCAGATCGGCAGTCTGCAGTCTCCTCACTCTCTGCAGACATGGACAAAATCACAGACTGGTTACTCTTAAGGTAAAAGACCGACTGGACAACCCTCCCATCTACTTTCTCAGCAATCCTCTCCAAGAAGTTCTGTCACTCAAGCTTTTGGGTCTCACTATCTGCCAAGATGTTTATTGGGAAAACCACATTTCCAAGGTGGCTTCCAAAGCCAGTCACCGACTGGGCATCCTCCGTCGTGCAAAGTCCTTCCTTGGCACACCTGAGCTCCTCACCACATACAAGGCCTTCATCCGCAGCTCAATGGAATACTGCTCTCCCCGCTGGGCTGGTGCTCCTGCCTCACACCTAACTCGGCTTCACGCTGTTGAAACCAAAGCTTTCAGGATCATTGGAATCTCCCTCGATGAAGCTAACTCTGAGGGCCTTTCACTCACTCACCGCAGGCAGGTTGGTGGTCTTTCTGTCTTCTACCGACTCCTCTCTGGCCTAGCTCGCCCAGCTCTCTCTGTGCTCTGTCCCCCAAATACTCCTACAGGTCGCACAAGAGCTGACAGCAACCCTCTTCTGGGAAAACTGCCAAAATCAAGACTCGCTGCTCACCTTCACTCTTTCATTCCTCTTTTCTCCCGCCTCTGGAACAAACTCCCTCACGCTCTTCAATCCCACTCCTCCCTCCAGATCTTTAAAACAGCTGTTCACCACCATCTCTTATCTTTCTTCATCCAAAACCTTGATCTTTTCTACCCCCGTTAATTCACCCCAGATCCACTTTTTGGAAATATCGACTTCTTTCCTGGAAGTTCTAGCAGTGTCCATGTGTTTTATACTTCTCCCACCCCTCCCCCCCCTTTCCCATGCCTTCCCCACCCCCAAGCCCTCTCCCTCCCACAGATCTCCCGATGTACCTGTTCTCTACTATTGTACTTGTGTGCTTCCCTCTCTGCCCATCTTGTGTCCCGCTCCCTTTATTATATGTTTTATGTGTCCGTTTGTTTTTTTGTGATTAATGTTAGCTCTTACACGAGCCTCGATCTTGTATACAAAAGATTTTAAAAAAGAAAAAGAAAATGACTTCTCATTGTATGTGCATCACATAGACTGTATCTTCTAATATATAAAGCTCTTTCTAACCACTGACTGACTGACTGATATTAATGTTCGGTACCTTCTGGGTATCCTAGAAGGCTGAAATTTGGCATGCCGACAGACATCAAAGCCGGTACACCTGGGAAAAATCACAGAACCATAGGAAAGTGTCCGTAAATGAAAATGTCTATTAAAAACCGTAAATACGTATGTAAAAAAAAAAAAACCTCAATGTCTAGCATTTGAAAATTGTAATTTCTATAACTGTAAACTGTGAAATAAACATACGTCCATAAATGAAAAATAGAAAACGTGTCCGTAAATGAAAATTTACGTAAAACACAGTGAACGCGTCCATAAAAAAAACAAACAAATAAAACCTCAATCGATATCTAGTATCTGAAAATTGTAATTTCTATTACTGTAAACTTTGAAATAAAAATCTCAATAAAAACACGTAAAAAGCATAAACACGTTGGTAAAATAAATAAATAAATAAAAAGTTAAATTGATATCCAGCAGCAGGTCGGTGATGCTTACCTATAATCATAAAGCTTCTATTTATTATGTACCTACGTACGAATCACGGTTTGTTATTGCTTACAATGTGTAAGCATACCCCACTAGTATGACAATAAACTCAACAAGGTAAGGATTAGGATTATGATTACTCTTAAGGTAAGGATAATAGGGTCAGGATTCTGATTTGGGTTATGCTTAACAGTACAGGTAAAGATTAGTGTTAGGTACTGCACTTGCACTGAGGTTAGCCGTATTAGAGAAGACATTGGGTTAATGTTAACCTGAATGCTGTACTGTTCAGCAACCTTAGCACCTAACAAATTCTCACCTGTAACTTTTCATTTTAAGTGCCTGATTATTTGGTGCCAACACATTAACCGGTGCACTCTCTTAGTATTTAGCAATGATATGATCAAGACCATAGACTGCAGTACGGTTCATGTACTGTAATGCCATACAGCACTGTATGCAAGTGTAAATGCAGTACTGTACTGCTTTTGCTGTATTTGTCATCCTTCAATGGCATTCATGATACAATGATGACACAATGGCCGCGTTCAATAAGCAAATGGTAGTATTCAAATTGAGGAGAAGCAAAGCATCGCTTGTTGAATGTCACAAATACAACAACAACAACATGCATTTTAAAGGCCATTTTCCCTGCTAGAGTGGGGGTTAGCCTTGCAGTCCCCATGACAATCTTCTCCATCTTGCCCTATTTTCTGCATCTCCCCTTGTTAACCCCCTTGCCCGCATTTCTTCTTCCACCATCTTTAGCCAAGTCTTTCTCGGTCTTCCCCGTCTTCTACTTCCTTCTACATTCATTTCCATCACTCTTCTCAACCAGTCACTTTCATCCTTCCTCAACACATGACCAAACCATCTCAACCTGTTCCTCTTCACAGCATCAATCACAGGCTCTATTCCCATCATCTTTCGCAATTCATCATTTGTCTTCCTCTCTCTCAACGATACTCCGCACATCCACCGAACCATTCGCATTTCCACCCTTTCCAGCCTTCGTTGCTGCTCTACGTTCATTACCCATGTCTCGCTCCCATAAATCATAACACTTCTCACACATGCAGCATACACCTTTCCCTTCAGCTTCAACGACACTCCCCTCCTCATCAGCACGCCACTCAGTTCCCGAAACTTCTTCCATGCACATCTCACTCTAGCAACCGTTGCCGAGTCTGATCCACCTTCTCCATTCAGTCACAAATGATAGACATTAATAGTGGAGGGAAAATAATTTCGTCAGACAGCATTGTATAATGGTTGTATCAATGTACACATATTACCATATTTACATAATACAGCATAGTAATGCAGGCTGAGCCACTCAGGCCTTATTGTTTTCAAAATTAAATAAAAATGGATATTTTTTATGCACACGAGATTGCAGAAAATAGAAAAGCTCCAGCAAGTTCTTTCATCTTCTTGGCCCACCAAGCAAGACTACTCAAAGTTTAGCACTTGGGTTTTAATTGCCATTTGAAAAAGCGAGCACCAATTAAATGTGATGTGCAACCATCTTCCTAAAACGCTTCTGGCCATCCATACAATGCAATGCTGCCACCACGTCTTATGGAAACTGCTTAAAACTCCGTCTTTTGACCATATTCACCTTGTATCTTTGAGCAGATTCCATGCAGGTGCAATCTATATAATACTGGAATGTGCTGAACGTGCAGAAATCTATAAGGTGAATCTGGCTCATTGGAGAGGAAGCACGTTTGGTAGACAGCCCTGTGCAGATGTTTTTTCATTGCCTTTCTCCAGAACGGCATAATCTTTTTCCCCATTTCATTGTGTTAAATAGTATTTATATTTCCATCGTTGTCCTGAGCTGGAAGTTCCAAGTGGAACCCAATGGACAGTCAAGTCACATTCGTGAATATATTTGGGTTTACTTGCTAAATACCATACACTAGAAACAATAGCTCCAACTAACAAAAGAATACTTGTTTCTAATTCTATCCTATTTTCTATATATTTGTAATACTCGTATTTATATGTGACAGGATATCTCCCACCTTTGTTCCCTCATAAGTCACATCATGCTTGGTATTGCTCCCACCTCCCCCACTCCCTTTCCCAACCTGTTCTCATGGTGCTTACTATTTCTGATACCCTCATAATAATATATTTTCCTCTCTTGGTCTGCCTGCTCTCTTCCCCCCCCCCCCCCCCCCTTTTTTTATTTTCTTCAGCTCATAGAGATCCAGGTACAGGAGAACAATGCGATGGAGAGCAAGAGGAGGGACCAGCAAATGATGGGTTGGAAGTAATTGAAGAACACTTGAGAGTGGAAGATCTTGATGTGGAGGAAGAAGAACTTGGCATTGAAGGGGATCTCGCCAGGGAGGACGGGGACCTCTCTGGGGAGGATGGTGATCTCACAAGGGAGGACGGGGATCTTGGTGGGGAGGATGGGGATGAGGGTGTGGAGGATGAACATCTCGGCATGGATGACGAGGATCTCTGCGTTGATGATGAGGAGGAGGAGGAGGAGGAGGAGGAGGAGGACCTCGGTATTGAGGAGGAGGAGGACCTCGGCATTGAAGAGGGGGAGGACTTCGGCATTGAGGAGGAGGAGGACCTCGGCATTGAGGAAGAGGACCTCGGCATTGAAGAAGAGGACCTTGGCATTGAGGAGGAGGAGGAGGACATTGGCATTGAGGAGGAGGAGGACATTGGCATTGAGGAGGAGGAGGACATCGGCATTGAGGAGGAGGAGGAGGAGGACCTCGGCATGGGGGAGGAGGAGGAGGACCTCGGCATGGGGGAGGAGGAGGAGCACCTCGGCATTGAGGAGGAGGAGAACCTCGGCGTGGAGGAGGAGGGGGAGGATCTCGGTCTGGATGAGGAGGAGGGTCGTCTTGGTGTCGAGAAGGAAGAGGAGGACTTTGGTGTGGAGGAGGAGGAGGACCTTGGTGTGGAGCAGGTGGTGGCAGAGCAGGAAGAGGAGGACCTTGGAATGGAGGAAGAGGTGGAGGACCTCGGCATGGAGGAGGAGGATGATGCAATTGGTGTGGAGGAGGATGAGGAGGAGGACCTCGGCATGGGGGAGGAGGAGGAGGAAGACCTCGTCATGGGGGAGGAAGAGGAGGACCTCAGCATGGGCGGCGAGGATCTTGTTAGAGAGGCTAAAAATATAGGGGGGCATAATGAACATCTTGAGGTTGGGGGTGATAATCTTGGACTTGAAGGAGCTGATTTTGCTGTGGACAAAGATCTTGATGTGAAAGGGGATGATCTTGGCATAGAAGATGAAGTTCTTGAAGTGGGAGAGGAGAATCTTAGAGCAGGAGAGTACCTTGGAGTGAGAAAGAAGGTCCTTGGAATGAGGGATAAGTTGCTTAGAGAAGGAGCAGAGTATCTTGTAGAAGAGGATGAGGATCTTGGTGATGGGCAAAAACAGAATCTTGTAGTACAAAATGAACACTGGAAGACTGTCGGAGGCGATGGGACAATAACATGTACGAGTGAGTTGGAAAGTCATAAACCAGAAATAATTAGAGTAAGTAATGTTGGAGGAGCAAGAAATGGAGAGCCTGGGAAAGGACATGGTAATCTTGATGTTGACAGAAATACAGAAGTTGGAGACAAGGAGTTGGCAAATGAAGAACGGCCACTGAAATTAAGAGTGAACAAAGTTGACAACGGAGATGGACTATCAGCTGATGTGAGTGAGTGGGATCATTTTAACTTGCAATTGAAAGGAAATTGGAAAGGAGAATCTAAAGAAGTAACAAGTGTTGAAGGAATGCTTGATCTGCAAGGGAGTGAAGAAAGTCAAAAAGAGAGAATGCCACCAGAATCACAGCAGGAATGTGATCATAAAGGTACTCTTATTTCTCCCTCTTCTCTCAGCACTCCTTCTCCCTTAAATGCAGGCCAGAGTATTGGACGCAATTCCTGCTCTAGTCGGGCTCGTGCCCCACCAGCTCGCCAGGCGAAACTTCGAGCCTCATTTGGCCGGCCACCTCCTTTTACTGCTGAGCCCACAATTCGAACGGGTGCGTTGTTTCGGCGGATGGCCGGTAGATATCACTGCTTGCTGTGTCCTTTTGCCACAGTCCACCGGCGCAGCATTTCCCGCCACACGTCCAATATCCACCGTGAGGGTCGAGCCATGGGATCAGCAGCACGTCATAGTTTGCTTGAGAGTCGACAGTTGGCTACCGGCACCGTAAAGGCAGACAACGGACAGGACACCAAGGGACCACCTGGCCTACCTTATCGCTGTGTTTTCTGCAACTACTGGAGCAGTTCGGTTAAGGGTAAGTTTTTTTGCCTGCATGCACGTGTCTGCATTTTATTTGTTGAACAGGAAGTAGAAATACACAGTGCATAATAGAAATGCACATCAACAAATAGAGATGCACAATAAAAGCATGTACACCAAGGGCATCAAAGTCTCCCCACCAAAAGGAAGTAGTCCAAGCTGATAAAGTTTAATACTGGAATAAAGTTTATTTGGTGACCCATTAGAGTTCAGACCCATTTAGACCTTTTTTAACTTTTCCACCTTTCAACCTTTAGACCTGCATACCATTTGACCAATATAACATTTCAGACCTTTGACCTTTACACATTTACGAGACAATTTAGACCTTTCATTTAGTCAATCCTTCCATTTATTTGCCACAAAATACACCACACAAAACAAGTGCTGGCGAGGGTCTGCAATCACTGATTGCTCTTTCTTGTTACCTCTGCCACCAAAGGTGCATGGAGGTTATATTTTCACTCCTGTTTGTCTGTTTGTTACTTGCAAAATCGAAGATTTTTCAAGTATATTGGTTGGTCTTGTGGATTATTCTGTTTGTCTGTTTGTATGCCAATCGCCTACAGGTAACAATTCTGAACCGATCGTCATCAAACGTTACCCAGTTGTAGAGGTAATCACAACTGAGAAGCCTATTGTTTTTGAGGTCAAAAGTCATCTTGAGATCAAACTTCTAAAATCATCAATTTTCATCTGAACTATTGTCAATTTTTATCCTATTAACTTGAAAATTAAACAGCAATTATACAGTGCATCACTAAATTGGGAAAGCAACTATTTTTGAGGTCAAAAGGTCAAAGGGCAACTCAAGGTCAAACTTCTAAAATCATCAATTTTCATCTGAAAAATAATCAATTTTTATCCAATTCTAAGCATTGATTAAGGTCGTTAATTTTAATCTTAATGAAATGGATAATTTGATGTTTAGATGGCAACTGTTTTTGGGAGGTTGTGAGGGTGGATTTTGCTGGTATCGTGCTCTGCAAGACGTCTTTCTTGTTTGTTTATTTGTTTGTGAACATGATACCTCAAGAAGTTGTGATTGGATTCAGATGAAATTTGGTGAACAGGTTGGGTGTGTGTCAAAGTTGAATCTATTCCGTTTTGGTGAATATCCAGATCCAGATCTGGTTCCAATAATTTTAGTGTGATTTTTAGCTCACCTGGAACGAAGTTCAGGGGAGCTTATGTGATGGTGCGTTGTCCGTCCGTCCGTCCGTCCGTAAACACTTGCAACTTCTTCTCCGAAACCGCTGAAGGGATTGTGACCAAACTTGGCACAAATTATATTTTGTGTTGTGACTGAAGTTTGTTCATGGCATTTAAAAAAATCGGGGTCTAAGGGGATCTACCAGGATCAAAGTGGATCCAGGTTTGACACCCCAAAATAGGAATTTGCTTTTTCCTCTGAAACTACACACACTATTTCGATGAAACTTGACCACAACCTTCATCACCCGTGGTGTACCAAAGTTTCTTCACTGCCTAAGAAAATCGAAGTCAGAGCGGGTCTACGGGGGGGGACAAAGTGGGTTCAAGTTTGACCCCTTCAAAATAGGTATTTGCTTTCTTCTCAGAAACTACTCACACAATTTCGATGAAATTTAACCACAACCTTCAGCAGCTGTGATGTACAAAAGTTTGTTCACGGCATTTTAAAAAATCTGCCCCATTTGGGGGTCTACGGGGAGGGGGGGGTTGCCCCCAAAATCGGTGCTTGCTTTCTTCTCAGAAACTACACACGCAATTTCGATGAAGCTTTGCCACAACCTTAATCACACGTGATATATCAATGTTTGTTCAACACATAAGAAAAATTGGGGTATTAGGAGGTATATGGGGTTGGGGGGAGGAGGGGGGGTTGCCCCCCAAAATAGGCATTTTTTTGTTTATTTGTTTAAAGTCTTATGATTATGTTAGTATGATTCTACATGCTGCCCTGTCTTCTAGCAACCATTGAAATTGGTTTAAAATACTTTTAGTCGGTGTCGTATACTGTTTATTCTACCAGGTGAGCGCCAGGGGTATTTCCCCGATGTTTCACATTTGAGAGATAGCGCAAAAACTATATGTAGCACAACATCTGAAAACGTTGTGGACGGATTCGGACAAAACTTTGTGGATAGGTTGTGTGTGTGACAAGGCCGAATTGATTCGATTTGGGTGAAGATCCGAATCCCGATTCGGATATGATAATTTTTTATTTCTTAAGTGATTCTTCACCATTGAGGGGTTGGGGCAAAAACGATACATAGTATGATATTTGAAAAAGTTGTGGACGGATTATGACAAAACTATGTGGATGGCAACAACTGGCCTATCAGCTGGTTAGGCAACAACAAACCGATTAGATTTTGGTTCAGGTCCGAATCCAGATCTGGCCTATCAGTGGTATTACAATGTACACTGTTTAGCCTGGCATAGGTATGCGCTCTACTGAGTGCCCTTATAGTTTTGTTCTATTATTTTCTGATTCGATCTCTGTTCTTGCTTTTCCATGCACCTCGACTGCTTATGCAAAAACATTTTTACTTTAAATTCAGTCATACTATGACTTCTTAAACATGTTTTTCACACTTCTTTTAACACATTTGATGTGAATGCAAAGTTAGTTAATAACAGTTAGTTTAACACTTCATTTAATTTTAATGACAACCAAGAAAATTTGTGTTGTGAATGTCAAAATGATGTTGAATCTCCTATTTGGAATTTGATCTCTTTTGTTTGTTTTCCAGGATTACGTGTTCATCAACAGCACAAACATTACTTTTGTGACCCTAGCTGTCCTCCGAGTCCTGGGTTTATCAGCAAGAAACACGAGTTAGGGAATGAAGCAGAGGATTCACAGGCGGAAGTGTGTACAGGCGCCACTCCTGGACCAAACCAGGGAACAGAAGCTAATTCTGGTCCGACACGCAAACGTCTAAGAATTGATGAGATTGCAAGTACTCTAAAGAGCAGAATTCAGGGCTTGACCGCTGTTGACCAAGCTGCAGATCCGAGTCATCAATCCAGCCCTCAGACCTGGCAAACTACGCCTGGCCAGATCTCAGAATCAAAAACTGAAGAACACGTGGAAGAAGATGAGGAAGTAGTGGAGCACATTGGAATGCGTGGTTCAAGAGGAAAATCTCTTGTTGGTATTCGGGCAAACCCTTTTGGCTGTCGCCATTGTGGATTCAAAGGTGCCACTCCACGTGCAGTTAGCACCCATTATCAGCGAATGCATCCGCATATCAAATACACTTTTCGCTACATTGCAGGTGAGGCAGGAGCATCTGAGGCTTACCGATGTCTGGAGTGCCAGGCTGAAGCACCTACGTTGGCATCTCTAAAGCGACATTACAATGCCCGACATCCTGGCGCTCGATTCCTGCTGGAATTAGAACGGCCAGGTGGAATACTATACCGTTGTCTTGCATGCCCTTATACGAATGCTAACGTTCGTGGAATGATGCCCCACTACCAACGAGTGCATCCAGGCCTACCAATCTCAAACTCACTAATATATTCCAATTTCATTACAACTGATGTCGGTGAGGATGCCAAATCTTCTTCTGTTGGCAAAAATTCAGGATCAAGCTTAGGGAAAGAATTGATTTCAAAGCTTTCGGATGCTGGAACTCAGCAGATTGGTAATTCACCTGGGGGTGGAACAGGGTCAGATCCTCAGTCATCAGGACAAAAAGTCCGTGGATTAAAGCTGGATCCTCAATCGCACAATCGTGGATTTATTCCTGGGTCAAAAGGGATGATCAAGGATTCAGCATCTCTGTCACGATCACCAGCCAAAACACTTCAATCTGCATCAACCTTAATGACTTACCGCTGTGACCTTTGCCACTATGGAAGTCTAAATATCCACTCTGTTTTAATTCACTATCAAAAAGCTCATCCTGGGGTTCGGGCTTCCTACTCTCGTATACGACGTATACCAGCAAGCTCTCAGTCATCAGGGTCACAGTCTGGTCCCATGCGCCCTCCTGATGTTCTGCTTCAGCCATCAGAAGCATTTTATTGTGCAATGTGTAGTTATGCCAATAAAACTCTGAAAGGGGTTCTAGTTCACTACCAGAAAAGGCATCCAGGACAGAGGATCACTGGCCAATTGGTGCGATGCCACTCAGAAAAGGTCCGGGCTCGTATTGGCTCAGATTCTTCAACTGCAAACCGGGAAGTTGAAAATCGCACAACAAAACCTCAAACTGTTGAATGTTCTTGGTCAGATGTTTCCAATACGTCTGCTGTTTTGGCTTCTACACCTGCCCCAGTTTCCATGGAGACCTGGTCACGTGGTCGGCATAGTGAAGGGTCTTCCTCTCGGCCAGGGTTATGGTCCATCTCTAACTCTTCTGTGGAGGTCAAAACAGAACAACAAGAAATAAGTGATTCATTCTCACGACCTGTATCCTTGAATTCAAATCTGACACAGCGGGCTATGCCACGAACCACTGGGTTTACCGCACGACCTCGAAGTCATGATTTTACTCCCAGGCCTATTTCACGAGGGCCAGATTTGGCTATGCAGCCTGTTCCTCGAGGTTCAGATTTGATTGCACGAAATGTTTCTCGAGGTTCAGATTTTACAGTGAGACCTATTTCTCGGGGCCCAGACATGACAGCACGTCCTTTTTCGCAAGGGTCTGATTTCAACTCTCGGCCTTCTTCCCGGGGTCCAGATTTTACTGCTCGACCTGCTTCCAGAGGTCCAGATTTTTCTGTTCGACCTGCTTCCAGAGGTCCAGATTTTTCTGTTCGACCTGTTTCCAAAGGTCCAGATTTTACCAATCGGCCTGCTTCCAAAGGTACAGATTTTACCACACGACCATTTTCTCAAAGCTCAGATTTAAGTACACAACCTGTTTCCCGGGGTCCTGATTTGAATGCACGACCTTTTTCCCGAGGCCCCGATTTAAATGCAAGACCTGTTTCGCGAGGCACGGATTTTACAAGTCGACCCATTGCCCGAGGCCCTGATTTTGCCTCACGACCTGTTGGCCGAGAACCAGAATTAACCTTGCAGCCTGCTTCTCGTGATCCAGGTTCAGCTGCACAGTTTGTCGCCCATGGTTTAGAATTAAACAAGTGGCCAGGCGATCGAACTTTGGACTCAAATACTCATCACAACAATCGAGGCCTAGATTCTACCATAGGGTCTTTATCACAAAATGCAGGCATTAATCAGCAATCTACGAACAGAAGTTTAGAGTCAAATTATATTACTCAACCATCATGTTCTTACACCACATCACCCCCAACTACAGTTTCGTACTCGTGTCGTCATTGCGCTTCATATTCATGTACAAACCTTCATGGGTTACTCACACATTATGGCAAGAAGCACCCTGGAGTACAAGTTCGTGCATCAGATTTCTTAAGCCCCGCTGATCCCCGCTATAATTCTTTGTTTCGGTGCCGTCTCTGCCCTTATGTCAATGTGCGGCTGCATGGTGTTCTCACACACTACCAGAAACGGCACCCAAAGGTACGCGTTACTGCTGAGGCATGTTTAGCAGAGCCTCGCATCCCAGTTCCAGTGCAATCAACAACGGCTGTTTTGGATTCACAAGTTCCAGGAAGGGCTGCATATGGCTTGTATCGTTGTTCAGAGTGCGATTTTGGACATGCAAGTTTTGCTCGTTTGGCAACACACTACCGTCGTGTCCATCCTGGGCATTCCATTCCTCAGGGCTCTATGATCCAGCCAGAAGCTTCCAAGCCACAGGACTTATCGCAAGCTACTTTATTATCTCCAGGAAGTCCGAGTCCTTTGGACTTACCTCCAGCTTTCTCTTGCCGTTTATGTCCATATGTCTGTGGAACACGGAAAGGAATAGCAAGGCACTATCGTGTACGACATGCATCTGCTGGTGTGGGTGGTCTTCCAAGACCTCCAGGCTCTCTCTTCTCTTGCTCCCTTTGTCCATATTCTCATCCATTGCGTAAAGGACTTGCCTCTCACTACCAAAAGCGACATGGAAACTTAGATGCTTACTATACTCATTGTCTAGCTATGACCAAGGCTGGTCGTACTGATGGTACCACTTCCTGGGATGCATCTTCTGAGTCCCAAGCTTCTTGGGGAAAAGTTGAGTCTGGGAGTGGGCCTATTGACCAGTTGAATAACAAAAGTCGACCAGTTTCCCAGCCACCAGTTACAAATCCAGTGGCTAGTCAGTCTGAATTTTGGAGCTCTTCAGATCTACCTGATGCCCAGCCACTACAGATAGGACCAGCTGAGACACCGGTTTCTGCGAAGCAAGACTATCTGTGGCCCTGCTCTCTTTGTGCCTTCCGTACAGACAACAGAAAAGGAATAGTGTCTCATTATCTTAAGGTCAGTTGACAACATGGCCACCTGCATCTGTGCCCACCTGTATTTATATTTTGCTTAACATGCAATATGAAGCCTTTCCTGATTTATTTTTTAAATTGACGAAATCATGTTGAATTTTTAATACCTTTCTCTGTCTATAGAGACACCCAGGCTTATACCCCAAGAAGAAGTATGATAGTAAGCTGCAAGGCTACTTCTCACCAGTATATGCTGATGAGCCTGGTAGTAATGGGATTGATGCAGATGGTCTGGGACAAGAACAGAAAAGGCGGTGAGTGACACGTTAACCACGAGATGGTTTTTTTCCTAAAAGCAATGTTTATTCTGATAATTGAGTAATGATAAAGAGGGATGTCTTTTGTGTGAATGCACCATGCTTGTTGCTTGGCTCTTCCTTCACAAAAAAGTAAACCTTTGTTAAGTCTCAAGGCCACTGTTTATTTGTAACAACATTTTTCCACTCTCCCTGCATTGCTGTGCTCTATACTTTCAAAGTAACATCACTGAAGCCATTCATTTGTAGTGTGCCGCCCCCGGACATATCATTCAGCGATGTCGATTCCGCATCGCCAACCTCAACCAATCCACCAAGGGTGAATGCTGGGGCAGCAATGACTTTGAAAGCCATCATATTATCACAAAACCAGTTTATTTGATTGGTCCATGTCCAACAACAGGGAGAATTGCTTTGCAATACATCTCCTCTACCGGTGTGATATTTTCTTAAGTCCAAAAAGTACATAACTCTGAAAAATTGACAAAAAAAACCCAGAAACTCAAGCTTGTTCTGTAACTTAGCATACATAATAAAGCCATGCACCAAGTTTCAGTTGAATATGTTAAAGGAAATGGACCGAAAGTCTAGAAAACCACAGCAGGGACAGACAGATGGACATTCAGACGGAGAGCTAACCTATAAATCCTCTCCGGTGAAACCGCTAGGGGATGGAGAGCAAATCTATAATCCGCTCCGGTGAAACCGCCAGGGGACGGAGAGCAAACATATAATCCTCCCCGGTGAAACCGCTAGGGGACGGAGAGCAAACCTATAATCCTCTCCTGTGAAACCGCTCGGGGACGGAAAGCAAACCTATAATCCGCTCCGGTGAAACCGCTAGGGGACGGAGAGCAAACCTATAATCCTCTCCGGTGAAACCGCTAGGGGATGGAGAGCAAATCTATAATCCGCTCCGGTGAAACCGCCAGGGGACGGAGAGCAAACATATAATCCTCCCCAGTGAAACCGCGTGGGGATGGAGAGCAAACCTATAATCCTCTCCTGTGAAACCGCTCGGGGACGGAAAGCAAACCTATAATCCGCTCCGGTGAAACCGCCAGGGGACGGAGAGTAAACCGATAATCCTCTCCGGTGAAACCGCCAGGGGACGGAGAGCAAACCTATAATCCTCCCCGGTGAAGCCGCTAGGGGACGGAGAGCAAACCTATAATCCGCTCCGGTGAAACCACTTGGGGACGGAGAGCAAACCTATAATCTTCTCCTGTGAAACCGCTAGGGGACGGAGAGTAAACCTATTATCTGCTCCGGTGAAACCGCTAGGGGACGGAGAGCAAACCTATAATCCTCTCCTGTGAAACCGCTCGGGGACGGAAAGCAAACCTATAATCCGCTCCGGTGAAACTGCCAGGGGACGGAGTAAACCTATAATCCTCTCCGGTGAAACCGCCAGGGGACGGAGAGCAAACCTATAATCTTCTCCTGTGAAACCGCTAGGGGATGGAGAGCAAACCTATAATCCTCTCCTGTGAAACCGCTAGGGGACGGAGAGCAAACCTATTATCTGCTCCGGTGAAACCGCTAGGGGACGGAGAGCAAACCTATAATCCTCTCCTGTGAAACCGCTCGGGGACGGAAAGCAAACCAATAATCCGCTCCGGTGAAACCGCCAGGGGACGGAGAGCAAAGCTATTATCTGCTCCGGTGAAACCGCTCGGGGACGGAAAGCAAACCTATAATCCGCTCCGATGAAACCGCTAGGGGACTAACAAGCAGTCGGGCATCGTTGAAACTTAAGTTTATTTGCAAGGATAAACCCAAGTGATAAACGAACATCGACATGGAACTGTTAGTCAGGTTCACTATGTCAATAAATTATATTTCATTCAAAATCATGGTAGATTAGCAAACCTATACATTTTTGGAAAGGTTATAGCATAAGGAAACTAAAAATCAATGTTTACATTTGGAGAGATACCTGTATGGCGGCCATTTTGGATTTTCAAAATGGCCACTGTAAAATACATATTTTGTTCTATTTCTGCCTCTAATTACCCTAAAAACTTTTTAAAATGTACTAAACCTATATTTTCAGGGACAAGGAATCCAATGAAAGTATCAAATTAGTGCTATGGGGAATGGTAAGACACGAATCAAAGGTTTTGAATTGCAAAATACTGTCTTTATATTCGCGATAAGTTGCATAATCAAATACATGTTATCATTTTGTACAGGCAGTTAATAACATCAAAATGTGTCACAATAATTCATATCACCAAACATACACAGGCAGTCAGCAAAATCATATATACACATGCAGTCAGTATAACTTCACATCTACACAGGCAGTCAATGGCATCAAACATACACGATTACAGAATATGCCATTTAGAGTTCGTCATCACTGTCCTGTGTGTCGTATCCGACAATATAGTCCGCATCGTTTTCACAGTCCGTTCCACACAAGCAAAGGTCGGTCAAATTGATTGGCAAATCGAATTGGTCGAATGGTCGATCGAATCGAATTCGATGAATCGAATCGAATCGAATTGGTCGAATGGTCGATCGAAGCGATTGGTCGAATGGTCGAATTGGTCGAATGGAATTGGTCGATTGGTCGAATTGGTCGAATCGAATTGGTCAGAATTGGCAAATGTAAACATTGATTTTCAGATTTTCCATGTAATAACGTTTCCAAAAATGTATAGGTTTGCTAATCTACCATGATTTTGAACGAAAAAACATAGTGAACCTGACTATGTACACAGCAAATATAAAATGCTGACTGCTTCTCTTCACTCTCTATTCTCAGCTCACTTCGCCACCTATATAAGACAGCTTACAAATATCCCCAAAGGTGCCGCCTCTGTCTCGGAAACCTGGATTCACATTTTGGATTCACTGTTCTGGATTCACATTAATGTTCTGAATTATTCTACTATGCTGTGAGGATGGCCTAGGCCCTAGAGGGATGCACGATCGCCTCACAACTGCCTAGCCTGTGTTTAAATCCCGAACCAGCTTAAAACTGTCATCGTAGTGTTTCACAGGCAGGGTGATTCATCAATTTGTGTGCCGCCTCTCGGATGGATGTTAAACTGGCGTCTCGACTGCAGACATTAGTTGGTGGACATGAAAGATCCCACGGTATCCTTTGTGAAGTGTCGGTGAGCTATCAAGGGCACCCTGAACAAAATACAAATTCCTGCCAGTATAACCCTTGCCAAGAAACTGCTTCGGCAGTGTCTTCAAGCAAAACACCAGAACACACAAATTTCACAATGTCAACTGCTGCATCAATTGAATTTTGTGAGGCAAATCCTTCAGAATAGACTTTAATACTCTTTTGACACAGCTTTGCGACACTCCAATTTAATGTGAAATGTGCATTGTTGATTTTCTGTGGGTACACACAATCACTTTGCTAATTCTGTTTGTGGTCTCTGGAGTTCGAATATTCCTTGGATGTCCAGCGTGTCCTGCATTATTGTTCTTCACAGAGCTCATCCCTCTCTACTTTGAAACTGTACGACGTATAGGCTTCAAGGTTGATGCATTACGTCTAGGGAATTGTCTTCTGAACGTACTGCACTCCTATTACTGATTTCAGCTCGACATTCTTCTCGACAATGAAGATGCGCTCCTTTGTTTTTAGTTGTGCCATGGCTTACCTGCAAAATATATATAAATGTCAAAATACACTTGCTACAGACAGTTTGAATGCCTACCCTACCTAATTATAATTGCTTACCATATTTGACATTTCTACCTAATAAGATTAAACTAGAGAAATATGACTGTGTCACCAATATGCCTCCGCATAGTCCCTGGCCCTCATTGACTGTCCTAAAAATAAACAATTTTGATTTAAATCCCTTCAGCTGTTCTCAAGTGTCACATTTTTACCAGACATATTGATTGGTGAAGCGGTTTCGGAGAAGGGTTTTTTCTAAAAAAATATCTGCATTGAAGTGAATATGGCTGCCAAACCCACATGACATATGACATCAGAAATGTCCACTCTGCATATGTATGGGTTGGGGATCACGTTTGTGAAGTTTCGTGTCGATCAGATAAGGTTCGTTTTTCTATCCAAGATGGTTGCCAAACCACATGACCTATGATGTCATCATTTTCAAACTATATGTAGCAATGGTGTTAGATGACATTTGTAAAGCTTTGGATCGATAGGGTAAACGGTTTCTGAGATAGGATTATTTAATATTTTCTTTCAATCCAATATGGCTGCACACATTGTGACCGATGATGTTTTTGTGATCAACTTTTAATTGCCGTGCCAAGTAGATGACACATGTAAAGTTTTGAATCGATCAATTTGGTGGTTTGGGAGAAAAAGTTTTTTTTAAAGGTTTTAGGTTAAATCCAATATGGCTGCCAAACCATGTGACCTATGATGTCATAAATGTAATACTTCAATACAAATGGGTCGTTGATCATATGCATGCAATTTCAGATTTTTAGGATGAGGCATTCAATTAAAACATTTATGGTTGGTATACCACTTCACCGATGATGTCATCATTATCATGTCTTTGTTCCCCATTGAGAGTACTTGACAATGTGTGAAGTTTCAGATTTTTCCATTCAGCGGTTTCCAATAAATATTTTTATTATTATTTGCGTTTAATCCAAGATGGCTGCCATACCACGTGACCTACGACTTCACAATTATCATAAAACCATTCTACATGGGTATCACCCCTACCCTGAAAGTTTGGTCTGAATCAGACACGTGGTTGCTGAGAAACCTGAAAAACCTGAAAACATAATGCCTGTGGCCACCTTCGCTACATTTTACATTTTAGTGACTAACGCTGTATCTATCTATAATTCCAGTAATCTCTGTGTGTCTGTGTGTGTGTCTGTGTGTTTGTCTGTGACCGCTGTTTCGCGACAACCACCGTTCCGATATACTTTAAACTTGCCAGGTATATTGCTGGGGACCTGAGGCGAACAGACTCTGCCTCGGACGGCACATTTGAGAGCGTATTCATTTATTTCACGTTGGAAAACTATGTTGCCGTTAAACTATGTTTTAAAACTAATTAAAACTAATTTGCGATTCATCGTAACTGCGATTTGCGACCTTCCGGACAGTGAAGACTGCACTTCCGGCAGCCAATCACAGAACGCGTTATTGCGTAGGCGTGGCCGATGTGAGAGCGAGCCGAGCCGAGCGCGTGCGCCATTACGGTTCGTAATTCGATTTCTTCCAGAGAAAATAATAATTTCTCGATTTCTTATGCGCATTATTTCTCCCAATTCAGTCAGAGCGAAGGGCGGAAGCGAAGAGCGTTGTTTTTTTTGTTTACGGGCGTACGGGCGTACGGGCGGGGTAGAGCGTACGGGTAGCGGTTTTTTTTTTTTTTGGCAAGGAACGGGCACCCACGTACGGGCATGCCCTAGTCTATCTATAATTCCAGTAATCTCTGTATGTCTGTATGTCTGTGACCGCTGTTTCTCGACAACCACGGGTCCGATATACTTTAAACTTGCCAGGTATATTGCTGGGGACCTGAGGATGTGCCTTTTCAAGGTTTCATATTAATCGGAGAAGTAGTTACCGAGCTATGTCCAAAAAACGATTCAACCAATCAGAGAGCAGCGAGCTATCACGTGTGCCGAACGTGGCGAACAGACTCTGCCTCGGACGGCACATTTGAGAGCGTATTCATTTATTTCACGTTGGCAAACTATGTTGGCGTTAAACTATGTTTTAAAACTAATTCAAACTAATTTGCGATTCTTTCGCTTTCCTGCGCGTTTGTGCACGCTATGGCGATTTCTTTACCAAACTCCGCAAGCCGTTCGCTTTGGACCAAACCATTTCATGTAAATAGAGGGGGGGGATTGTCACCGTACTCGCAAGCCGTTCGCTTTGGACCAAACCATTTCATGTAAATAGAGGGGGGGGATATAATTTTAGATATATATATAGTACGGGCATGCCCTAGTATCTATCTATAATTCCAGTAATCTCTGTGTGTGTGTGTGTGTGTGTGTGTGTGTGTGTGTGTTTGTCTGTGACCGCTGTTTCTCGACAACCACGGGTCCGATATACTTTAAACTTGCCAGGTATATTGCTGGGGACCCGAGGATGTGCCTTTTCAAGGTTTCATATTAATCGGACAAGTAGTTACCGAGCTATGGCGATTTCTTTACCAAACTCCACAAGCCGTTCGCTTTGGACCAAACCATTTCATGTAAATAGAGGGGGGGGATTGTCACCGTACTCGCAAGCCGTTCGCTTTGGACCAAACCATTTCATGTAAATAGAGGGGGGGGATTGTCACCGTACTCGCAAGCCGTTCGCTTTGGACCAAACCATTTCGCACATGGACCAAACCATTTCATGTAAATAGAGGGGGGGGATATAATTTTAGATATATATATAGTACGGGCATGCCCTAGTATTTCAAATGTTACTAATGGTTTGCTGATTACTGAGGTTTACCCTGTACCTAAAACACAGCATGACATTTTCCTTGTGATGTAATTTTGATTAATTTTTGCCGTAAGTAATAAATTGATTTGAATGATTTTGCATTTTGTGAGGGGTGTTCCACCTTTTTTTTTTTTCCCACCTTTGCAGGTGTGTCGTGTGTGCTGGGCTGGAGTTTGAATATCCTGCCTTGTTAGCTTCCCATTACCACACTAATCACTCGCAACAGTTGCCATATGGCTTCCAGGTAACCTCATCCATGCCGTCTTGTCACCATTCTGTCACGTACAGCATTATACACACCTAAATATGTTTTGGGACCCTTTCCCAATCTCAGAGCATCGTTAGCGACCTTAAATACAGACTCAGTTGCTGTTTGGTTTCCCTTCAGATTCAACCAGGAGCATATTGCTGCAATCACTGCTCCTTCACCTGTACAGAACTCAACATCCTCGTTACTCATCTTGATACCCACGGGCCAAGTCCTGATACTAACGGCCATTCGGTCAGCAACTGATATTCCTGTTTTCCTGAATTAATCAGCCCCCCACACGTCACAATTTCTCCCGAATTAAAAACCAATCATTCATTTTAATTTTGTGTGTCCCTCATTGTATCACCTTAAAACCTTCGTGTTTTGATTCTCTTCAGATTTCTTTCTTTTTCTTCACTTTTGCTTTTTTGTCCTTTTCTTTCTAGCCAATGTCTTCGTAACAATTGCACCTTCTTCCCAGCTTCCCATTTTACATTCTTTACATGTTAAAAATTAAACCTTGCCTTTTATGATTCCAGGTCGAAAGAGCAAGGCAGGTATGTGGCTACAGGTGTGTATTCTGTAGCGAGATGCATCACTCGATGAAGGCAATTGCAAATCATCTCCGCAAACACATCGTATTGAGAGATGGAGTCATCTTGCCAGTTGCTCGTTCTAAGGTTTGGTGGTTTCTCTACAACTGTCCTTGCCAGTGTTCCACATCCCTACGTTTTTGTCAACATGCCCGATAGTTTATTATTCCCCAATGCCAGATGTGTAAGTAATGTTTCCCTATTTATATATGTGATCATCAATACTAATTGTACAATGTAAAGTTGGAGCACCAAATCTGTTCTGCCCGAGCTCGCTTTGCTTTCTCAGCCTTCTGACCCCTCCAAACCCCTCATCCCCTAATAGTCCATTGGCATGAGGAAGTCCATTGGGAAGGGGATGAAAAGTCACTTGAGACCAGATCTGCTCTCACTTGTTTATTTATAAACTGGCAGGGCAGATTGATTTATTAATTATTTCGTTGGATTTTTTTTTTTTTGTATACAAGATCGAGGCTCGTGTAAGAGCTAACATTAATCACAAAAAGACAAACTGACACATAAAACATATGATAAAGGGAGCGGGAGACAAGATGGAGAGCAGGGACATCGGGAGATCTGTGGGAGGGAGAGGGCTTGGGGGGAGGAGGCATGGGAAGGGGGGTGGGGGGAGAGGTATAAAACACATGGACCATTGGACCCTGCTAGGACTTCCAGGAAAGAAGTCTGTATTTCAAAAAAGTGGATCTGGGGTGAATTAACGGGGGTAGAAAAGATCAAGGTTTTGGATGGGGGAAGATAAGAGATGGTGGTGAACAGCTGTTTTAAAGACCTGGAGGGAGGAGTGGGATTGAAGAGAGTGAGGGAGTTTGTTCCAGAGGTGGGAGAAAAGAGGAATGAAGGAGTGAAGGTGAATAGAGAGCCGAGATTTCGGCAGTTTAGCCATAAGAGGGTTGCTGGCAGATCTTGTGTGACCTGTAGGAATATTTGGGGGACGGAGCACAGACAGAGCTGGGGGAGCTAGGCCGGATAGGAGTCGGTAGAAGACAGAGAGACCACCAACCTGCCTGCGGTGAGTGAGTGAAAGGCCCTCGGAGATAGCTTCATCGCGGATGCACCTTTTTCTCATGTACAGTATGTGTAATCCTACTCTCCTTTATCTTATAACATATTGATAACATATCAAGCTTAAAGCAGTTTAAGTTATCCATTGTCCATAAAAAGGCAATACCAAGCAACAATTTGTAATAAGCACTACTCTTCTCCTCCTCTTCCCTTTACAAGGTGTGAGGTCCAATGGCACAAAGCTTCTGCCCTGCCTTGACCACTATCCTCCTCTACTCTCCTCTGCCCTCAGCCAACTCTCTCCACTCTCCAACCACCTCCACCTTACTGATATCCCTCCTCACACAATCTTCCCATCTCAACCGCAGTCTACCTCTTTTCCTCCTATCTTGTTCCCTCAACATATCCGCTATCTTTGCCATTCTTTCTTACCCAATCGGCGCCAAATGTCCAGCCCATCATTATATAATAGAAAATAGTACTTTTCCACTGGAATGGGAACCATGGATCCACCTGCGACAACAGCACTTGCTGCAAAGTTATTGACCAACAGGGGCGCTTGACATGCATCCATTACCTCGTTAATAAGGATTTTTTATTGTATTTCGAAAATAAGATATTCAATGTTAAATTGGAACTTCTGGCTTTACTTGGAGCGTGTGAATGACAAAACTGCCCACTACTAAAAGCTGTGTCAGCTGGTACACTGCCTACTCAGTATCATTCGGCCTACATAGTCTTTAGAAGCCTTTTTTGCCAATGCTAGCCCCACTCATTGGGAAGGAAATTAATCCACGAACACATTTCTGCCTCATTCACCATCATCAGTGTGGAGTTGACTCCACCCAAGCTTGACGACTCAATTGACACATTGACATTGAGACGACTTGACACACTGATAACCTCCCTATCCCCCCTCTCCATAATCTTTCCAGCTCTCTTCAGCATCAGCTGTGAGCCCCGCATGGCATACAGGGGAGCAGTTTACTCCACCTGTCAAGGAGAAAACGGAGGAAAAAGAAGGAAATGATGCAAGAAGAGATGGGCGCTTCAGCTGCAATCAGTGCAGCTTCACCACGAACTTTAAACACAAGTAAGATTTCAAGAAACTATTGAGGGTGGGTAATCCTCCTTTGCTTGGCCTTCCGTCATGCACTTTTTATATCCATATAACCTTTTCTCTCTGCCCTCCTATTCCTTTTCACCAGCATGTTAAGACACGTCCAAAACAGACATGGACGTGTGAAGCCCTTTCGGTGCAAGCTATGTTCCTTCCAGACAGGATATAAAACATGCCTCGCCAGCCACACTCAACGTCTCCACCCTAGTAAGAGCAAAGAACATGGGGAGGGAAAGGGAGCTCTCGTGGGGGAAAAGAAGAAGAACTAGGAAATGGGAATCACACAAATGACATCTAATAGTGTGTTTTTAACGGAACAAAAATAATGTTTGGAAGTTGATTCTTATAATTTAACCTTTCCACTCACTTTATGTCACTTCAAGCTTTAGTCTTTACTTTGACCCTACGCTCAGCCAATGATTAACGTACTTGCGTTTTTACCTCCGCCATCGAAGTTTTTGTTTTCACCCGTTTATTTGTTTGTCTGTTTTGTTTGTTTGTGAACAAGATATCTCAAAAACTTGTGGATGGATTCCGACAAAATTTGGCAGAGAGGTAGTGTATTTGACAAGGACTAAATGAATGACTTTTGGTTGAGGATTCGGAGACGATAATTATTTAATTTTTAAGTGATTCTTCACCATTGAGTGATCGGGCTAAAAGCGATACGTAACATGATATTTTAAAAAGTTATGAACGAGTTATGACTAAACTTGGTGGACGAGTTGGTTAGGTGACAAGAACAAGCCGATTAGATTTTGGTTCAGGTCCGAATCCAGATCCGGCCTCTCAGTGGATACAAAACATAAACTGTTCAGCCTGGTGGAGGTATGCGCTCCAGCATGTGCCGTTCTAGTTGTGAATGCATTTCTGGAAACAGAAAGACAGGATCTCTTCAATTGCTGATGTCCGATAACAACTACCAGAAGATTTTTTAAGAATAGGGATAGTCCTTCATTGTGTATCCAATCTCTTTCGTAAATTTGGGACACTTTGAATGTAAACTTCACGGCCAAGACATTGAGAATGCTCACAGTGTACGGTGCTATGTTTAAGATGGACTGTACGTTGGAGAGTTCAATGCCACCAAATCATGACTCCCTGCAGCAACACGTTAGTCGAATAAATTATCAAGCAGCAGTACACTTGAACAATTCCCAGATGTACCCAGCCCAACTCAACATGGATGGAGACAGGGACAGGGAGATGGAGATCTGATGATTCACGAAGGAAGCCTCAAGAAAGATCGCAAGCTTCAACCAAATGTAAAGTGAAGAACGGCTAAATATAACACAAGACAGTGTAAATATGTGAAGATTCTATGCCAGACACCAACCTGTGTAGATGTGTGGACTGCGGCAACATTGAAAAACACGGATCACTCTTCGAGTGACGATAACATATTGGGAGATGAAGATCTTCTTTGCTGATTAAGATTATGCTATGAAATCTTCATTTCAACACCGGTTCATTACAGAATAGATGATTTCTTTCATCAAGTGTCGTATTCATGGCAGAATGGGGGAATTATGACTCATTACCCAGTGTTGGTGATCTCTATATCAATATTTATTTTTAGTGTCCATAAAATAAATCCCATTAAAATCAAAATGTGCAATTTTTGAGATTGGAAATATTCATACTTGTATTCAACACTTTCAAAACAACTTGCCTACCAATATCGATGTAGTTCCTAAGTGAGCGTCACAAAACTCAACTGAATGAATGAATGAATGAGCGTTTTAAGGCCATTTTCCCCGCTGGCGCGGGGGTTAGCCTTGCGGGCCCCATGACAATCATGGTTCCCTGTTTGAGGCAATGTTTTTATGGCCGGATGCCCTTCCTGACGCCAACCCTTGGTCACGCTCTTACGATGCGCAGGGATACGGTGTACCTATTCTAAACCTGGGTACACACCGGGATCATTCATCTCAGCAAGCTGGTACTCAATTTGCCGACCTCGGAAGGATGACAGGCTGAGTCAACCCCCCTGGTGTTAATTCAGCGATCGACCGGGATTCACGGAAATACAAGACTCTATACAAGTACTTCACTCTATACAAGACCGGGATTCACGGACTCTATACAAGGGGAAAGGTGACCCTCTGGAGTGTGGCTCGTACCGAGCGATAAAGTTATTGGAGCATGGAATGAAGGTATTGGAAAGGGTGTTGGAGAGGAGGATAAGGAAGAAAGTGAAGATCGACGAAATGCAGTTTGGATTTATGCCAGGAAGAGGAACGACAGATGCGCTTTTCATTGTGAGGCAGTAGCAGGAGAAGTACATGGATAAGAGGAAGAAGTTGTTTTTTGGGTTTGTTGATCTGGAGAAAGCATTCGATAGGGTTCCACGCAAAGTATTGACATGGGCATTGAGGAAGTTAGGAGTGGAGGAATGGTTGATCAGAGTAGTGATGGCAATGTACAAAAGAGCATGCACAGCTGTAAGGACGAAGGACGGGAACAGTGGTGAGTTTGAGGTGAAGGTGGGAGTGCATCAGGGGTCGGTACTAAGTCCACTACTATTTGTAGCTGTGATGGAGGTGCTGGCTCAGACCGTAAAGGAGGGTTTACCGTGGGAGTTGTTGTATGCAGATGATCTGGTGTTGATTGCGGAAAGTATGGATGGACTGAAGGAAAAGATGAACAAGTGGAAGGAATGTATGGAGACAAAAGGTCTGAAGGTGAATATCGGAAAGACAAAGGTGATGGCAAGTGGTAAAGCATGTGGTGAGGTGGAAAGAACTGGGAAGTGGCCGTGTGCTGTGTGCAGGAAGGGTGTCGGAGTGAACTCCATTCAATGTACAATGTGTGCTGAGTGGGTTCATCAAAAATGTAGTGGTCTGAGAGGGTCATTAACCAGTGTGGCAGCTACATTCAAATGTAAGGTGTGCACAGAGGGAGCTGCAGATGGAGGAAATGTTGAGTTGGATCTTGGAGACGGCGTGAAGCTGGAAGGTGTGAAAACATTTTGCTACCTCGGAGACATGCTGAATGGAGAAGGTGGATCAGACTCGGCAACGGTTGCTCGAGTGAGATGTGCATGGAAGAAGTTTCGGGAACTGAGTGGCGTGCTGATGAGGAGGAGAGTGTCGCTGAAGCTGAAGGGAAAGGTGTATGCTGCATGTGTGAGAAGTGTTATGATTTATGGGAGCGAGACATGGGTAATGAACGTAGAGCAGCAACGAAGGCTGGAAAGGGTGGAAATGCGAATGGTTCGATGGATGTGCGGAGTATCGTTGAGAGAGAGGAAGACAAATGATGAATTGCGAAAGATGATGGGAATATTGCCTGTGATTGATGCTGTGAAGAGGAGCAGGTTGAGATGGTTTGGTCATGTATTGAGGAAGGATGAAAGTGACTGGTTGAGAAGAGTGATGGAAGTTAATGTAGAAGGAAGTAGAGGACGGGGAAGACCGAGAAAGACTTGGCTAAAGATGGTGGAAGAAGAAATGCGGGCAAGGGGGTTAACAAGGAGAGATGCAGAAAATAGGGCAAAATGGAGAAGATTGTCATGGGGACCGCAAGGCTAACCCCCGCTCTAGCAGGGAACATGGCCTTAAAATGCATGTTGTTGTTGTTGTTGTTGACCGGGATTCGAACCCAGGATCCTAGGATCCCAAACCGGCACCCTAACCGCTAAGCCAACACCAGGCTCGTCACAAAACTCAACTATCTCGTATAAATCAACAGGATGTTGATCGAGGTATGCTAACCGGAACATCAATCCCCTGTCTTTTGCTCCGATGAATGGTTAATGTCCAAAACGTCATCTTCCCCTTGCTTCCAATGATGGTTAGCATACCTCGATCAACATCCTATGCATTTCATCCATTGGTCTACCTGTTCGCCGACGCAGAGCAAAACACAGTCTTCATCTGAAAGACTCGTTTTCCATTCTAAAAAAAACCCTGATTTTTGTCATCGTCCCTTGGACTATGAATTCATTGAGATGGCGGATGGGTAGGGATGTTTTGATGAAATGATGTCTTTGAAATCTCAATATTGTCTGACATAAAATCACTTGTTTGCTGATGGTTCTTTTTTAACGGTGAAACAAAAGTCAATTTTCAAAACTGAGAATCATATCTGACCTTTAATGAGAATTTCCCCTTTAAATCCTTCAATTAAAAACGCACCATTGAGCAATGAATTAAATGGCAGCATATTCACGAGGTAATGTTTGGGGGCAGCCAAGTCTTACCCACACGGATGCAAGTTCAACAAGAATGCAAGTCCTCATCGAGGACACAGCTCTCAATCGCACCTTAAAGATGGGAGAGTAGATTTTAAATGTAAATAAACAAATAAATAAATGGTCAGAAAGATAAAAGACATATAAATAAAATAATAATTCAAGGTGCTATATCTGTACGTATGTAGCTGTTATGGTAAAGTGTGTATAAATAAATAATTCAAAGGTTGTGTTTGTGATGGAGATGGTGAAGTTTACATTAAAAAAATGAATAATTGAATGTGGTTGTCAGTAGAAGTGATGGTAAAATGAAGAAAATAAATAAATAACTCAATTGTAAGTTTGCAGTGGAGACAGTGAAGTGTATAAATGAATAACTCAGGGTGTGTATGTTGGCAGCAGTGATTGTAAGGTATGTTCAAATAAATAATTCAAGTTTGCATGTAGGTTTTCTCATATGGTAATGCGTATAAAAAAAATTAAATGAAAAGTTGTGTTGGTCATGGAGATGATAAAATGTATGTAAATAAATAAATAAATAATTTAATGTGGAACGTCGGGGGCTTTGTTAAAGTTTTTCAAAATAAATAATTAAAGGTGGTATGCAGTGGCGGATCCAGGGGGGGGGGGTGCAGGGGGTACCCCCCCCCCCCTCTTCAACGCAACTGCATGGATGTGCTGGAGGCATACTCTATGATTGACGACAAGAAGGACGCGCTCACTCAACTCCGGTCAAATGCTGAAACTGAATTCTCTCTTTGGTTCGATCACGCCGAGGCCATGATATAATCTGTAGGAGGTGACGTCACAATGCCGAGAGTTGTAAAACGACAAATCCATCGTCCGAACACCGCCGCCAATACTCCCTTGCTCTTCCACCTCAGAAACATGTGCATTCCATTTCTCGACCACCTCAGCCAGGAAATGAATACCCGGTTCTGTGCTGAAAATCGGGAAGGTGGTGATCTGTTTCTGCTGAAGCCATCTGCGATAATGGCCGATACCTGCGACATTCCAGCCCGACATCAGAAGCTATTGCTTTGATAAAACGACGTGGAACATCCTGCAGGACTGATACATGAGCTTAGAGACTGGTAGGTGTTTTGGAGAAGGAAGCCCACCAACACGCTTCCAAGCACATTCATGGATTGGTTCTGCGCAGTAGATGGAGACGAATTTCCATCCATCAAAGTCCTACTCCATATTGGATGCACCCTCCCTGTCGGCTCCTGTGAGGCCGAACGCTCATTTTCTTGCCTGCGTCGTCTGAAGACCTTCCTAAGAAATTCCATGGGAGAAAGTCGGATGGCATCTCTGGCCCTCATGAACATACACCATGACGTCACCATATCCCCACATGATGTGTGTGACGTTTTCATTCAGAAAAACAAGCGCCGTCTCTTCCAAAATAGCAAAATTTACCATTAATAAAATCATTCACATTCCGCTGTCCTATCTGATCTCTTTTGTGGGGAGAACCCCCTGCCTTGAGCTTCACAACCTCTCGGCGCATGGCGGTGCCGGGCTTTGTGGGGAGAACCCCCTGCCTTGAGCTTCACAACCTCTCGGCGCATGGCGGTGCCGGGCTTTGTGGGGAGAACCCCCTGCCTTGAACTTCACAACCTCGGCGCATGGCGGTGCCGTGCTTTGTGGGGAGAACCCCCTGCCTTGAGCTTCACAACCTCTCGGCGCATGGCGGTGCCGTGCTTTGTGGGGAGAACCCCCTGCCTTGAGCTTCACAACCTCGGCGCATGGCGGTGCCGTGCTTTGTGGGGAGAACCCCCTGCCTTGAACTTCACAACCTCGGCGCATGGCGGTGCCGTGCTTTGTGGGGAGAACCCCCTGCCTTGAACTTCACAACCGAGGCGAATGGCGGTGCCGGGCTTTGTGGGGAGAACCCCCTGCCTTGAACTTCACAACCTCGGCGCATGGCGGTGCCGTGCTTTGTGGGGAGAACCCCCTGCCTTGAGCTTCACAACCTCTCGGTGCATGGCGGTGCCGTGCTTTGTGGGGAGAACCCCCTGCCTTGAACTTCACAACCTCGGCGCAGGGCGGTGCCGGGCTTTGTGGGGAGAACCCCCTGCCTTGAGCTTCACAACCTCTCGGCGCATGGCGGTGCCGTGCTTTGTGGGGAGAACCCCCTGCCTTGAGCTTCACAACCTCGGCGCATGGCGGTGCCGTGCTTTGTGGGGAGAACCCCCTGCCTTGAACTTCACAACCTCGGCGCATGGCGGTGCCGTGCTTTGTGGGGAGAACCCCCTGCCTTGAACTTCACAACCGAGGCGAATGGCGGTGCCGGGCTTTGTGGGGAGAACCCCCTGCCTTGAACTTCACAACCTCGGCGCATGGCGGTGCCGTGCTTTGTGGGGAGAACCCCCTGCCTTGAACTTCACAACCTCGGCGCATGGCGGTGCCGTGCTTTGTGGGGAGAACCCCCTGCCTTGAGCTTCACAACCTCTCGGCGCATGGCGGTGCCGGGATTTGTGGGGAGAACCCCCTGCCTTGAGCTTCACAACCTCTCGGCGCATGGCGGTGCCGGGCTTTGTGGGGAGAACCCCCTGCCTTGAGCTTCACAACCTCTCGGCGCATGGCGGTGCCGTGCTTTGTGGGGAGAACCCCCTGCCTTGAGCTTCACAACCTCGGCGCATGGCAGTGCCGGGCTTTGTGGGGAGAACCCACTGCCTTGAACTTCACAACCGAGGCGCATGGCGGTGCCGTGCTTTGTGGGGAGAACCCCCTGCCTTGAGCTTCACAACCTCGGCGCATGGCAGTGCCGGGCTTTGTGGGGAGAACCCACTGCCTTGAACTTCACAACCGAGGCGCATGGCGGTGCCGTGCTTTGTGGGTAGAACCCCCTGCCTTGAGCTTCACAACCTCTCGGCGCATGGCGGTGCCGGGCTTTGACCAGCACCTATTAAGCTGCTGTATACACCTTAACATGGCGTGCGTTTAGAAACATGGGAATTCTTCTGGATTCTTTGTAGTTAATCAGACTAATTAACTCAGGAGGTCATAACAATCATTTCGTGAGAACTACACAAATCAGAAATTCCATATCAGAAAGCTCCAGGAGAACTACACAAAAAACATGCCACACACACACACACACACACACACACACACACACACACACACACACACACACACCAACACACCAACACACACACACACACCTACAAAATTCATCAATTTATAGCAGAAGGAACAGCTGAGCAAGTCGTTTCACCAGTTCCTCTCTCTGACCATTAGTCATCGCGAATCTGTTGAACTGTTGGACCAGGGAAGAACGCAAGGAACTGCAGAAACTTCCAAGAACGCACGAAATACCATTTTTGACGATCAATTTTAAAAAAAATTAATGGGGGGGGACCCCCAGGCCCCCCTCAACGTCCCCCCCCCCCCCTCCAGCGCTTTTGTCTCATGCCCCCCCTCCCCGTCTTGAAATTCCTGGATCCGCCCCTGGGTATGTTGGTCGTGGAGATGTTAAAGTGTGTATAAATAAATAATTCATTCGGATTCATAAAAAAAACGTGTTTCCCATGACTCGGTTCCGATCCCAAACTCATTTGACGTGCCCCATGTTCAGATCTGATTGCACACAGGTGCCGTATATTAAAGATATGTGTCCATTTTTGTGTAGAAGCTCTGGATGGATGCACAGATGGACAAACTGACAGGACCCAAAATATATGCTCCCAGCCGGGTTGACTCCCTGTTGGGGCTCCAAAAATGAGATAGTGATTCGATCTAGTCATGTTGAGTTATCAAAATCCCCCTTTTGCTTGATTAAAACATGAAAACGTGTTCACCTTCTTCCGCAGATGGAAATGCATACCGCTGCTCACTGTGTTCTTTTGCAACCAATTCATTGGCCCAATTGTCATCGCATGGAATGGCTACCCACGGCCGGCCAATCGCCCCACTTCGGCCACCTGTGCGCCGAACGGTTGGCTCTCCCCCGGCCTGTCCTCCTGACGGTTCTCCATCTGTCTATCCTCCAGCCTGCTCTCCTTCACCGCCAGATCCACCTATACCACAACCAAAAGTGGACGAGCTAGAGGAAGGTGAGTTGACGGGAAAGCTTGGTTAACTCGGACAACGACAACAAATATTAGTGGAGGACAAGAGTGAGATCTGGGATTAATCCAGAAATAATTGAAAGGCATGCATTTACTGTAAATGGTCTACGAGTCTACGAGTATCAGAGATGTGTTGTAGAGGTTTGGGCCAATTGTGATTGACCATGATTTTTCCATGAAACCAAGGTTGTTACGAAGTTGTGTGTTGGAATGTTGGTCGTGTTACTTCTCCCCAAATGTTGTTGCAAAATGGGACGAAGCAGACCTAGTCTCAGGCAACCTTTCACTCAATCACTGCACAAGGACTTTCTTGGGTTTCCTTTTTTTCTGTACATCATTGAGGCGTTTTTATTTTTTTGTATTACATAGTTGAGGCTCATGGAAGAGCTAAAACAAAGAACGAATCAGGATGCATCGTAACAAAAGGAACAGCAGATGGAGAAGGGGGAAATGCCAACACAAAGCCGAGGCAGAAAATCGATGGAGATGGACAAACAAGCGATCCGGGTAACGATGTTGGGGAGAAACACAAAGGGTGGGAAAAATGGATTCAGAAGTTAAATTCTGGGAGGGTGTAGGGGTGCAGAAAATGTCATGGTTTTGGATGGGGGATTATTTGAGATGGTGGTGAACAGCTCTCTTGAAGACTTGGAGGGAAGAATGAGATTGAAGAGAGTGTGGAAGTTGGTTCCACAGGTGGGGGGAAAAGAAGAACAAATGAGTGGAGGAGAACAGCGGTTCTGGATTTGGGCAATTTCACTAGGAGGGGGTTGATGGTGGACCCCGTGCACCCTGCAGATACCCTGGAGGGGGGGGGGGGAGTAGAAGGGGGCACGGAGAGGGCAGACAGTGCAAGACCAGAGAGGAGGCGGAAGAAGACAGAAAGACCACCAACCTGTCGCCGATGGCAAAGTGATAGGCCCAAAGACTCAGCTTCATTGCGAGAAATTCCAATGATCAAAGAGCTAGTGCAGAATGGAAGGGATTCCAATGATCAAAGAGCTCGTGCAGAATGGAAGGGATTCCAATGATCTGCAGTGGAAGAGCTAGAGCAGAATGGAAGGGATTTCAATGATCTGCAGTGGAAGAGCGAGAGCAGAATGGAAGGGATTCCAATGATCAAAGAGCTAGTGCAGAATGGAAGGGATTCCAATGATCAAAGAGCTAGTGCAGAATGGAAGGGATTCCAATGATCAAAGAGCTAGTGCAGAATGGAAGGGATTCCAATGATCAAAGAGCTAGTGCAGAATGGAAGGGATTCCAATGATCTGCAGTGGAAGAGCGAGAGCAGAATGGAAGGGATTCCAATGATCTGCAGTGGAAGAGCTAGAGCAGAATGGAAGGGATTCCAATGATCTGCAGTGGAAGAGCTAGAGCAGAATGGAAGGGATTCCAATGATCTGCAGTGGAAGAGCGAGAGCAGAATGGAAGGGATTCCAATGATCAAAGAGCTAGTGCAGAATGGAAGGGATTCCAATGATCTGCAGTGGAAGAGCGAGAGCAGAATGGAAGGGATTCCAAGGATCTGCAGTGGAAGAGCTAGAGCAGAATGGAAGGGATTCCAATGATCAAAGAGCTAGTGCAGAATGGAAGGGATTCCAATGATCAAAGAGCTCGTGCAGAATGGAAGGGATTCCGATGATCTGCAGTGGAAGAGCGAGAGCAGAATGGAAGGGATTCCAATGATCTGCAGTGGAAGAGCGAGAGCAGAATGGAAGGGATTCCGATGATCTGCAGTGGAAGAGCGAGAGCAGAATGGAAGGGATTCCGATGATCTGCAGTGGAAGAGCGAGAGCAGAATGGATGGGATTCCAAGGATCTGCAGTGGAAGAGCGAGAGCAGAATGGAAGGGATTCCAATGATCTGCAGTGGAAGAGCGAGAGCAGAATGGAAGGGATTCCAAGGATCTGCAGTGGAAGAGCTAGAGCAGAATGGAAGGGATTCCAATGATCTGCAGTGGAAGAGCGAGAGCAGAATGGAAGGGATTCCAAGGATCTGCAGTGGAAGAGCTAGAGCAGAATGGAAGGGAACAAAATGGAAAGGGAGAAACACCAACAGCAGAGTAGAAGTGAGCGTGAGATCAAGAGGAGGGAGAGAAGAGCACATGGGGTGAATAAGCTGCACACAAGCTGAATAAAACACAGTGCAAGAAGAAGAAGGGGGATGAAACAGAAAAGGAATGAACCAACTGACAACTAACAAATGAAAAGAGTTTAGGGGAAAAAGCGCACAAATCACAATATCCTGGAAAAATGGAGTGTTTGGGAATGGAGCCATTTGAGATAGAAGAGATCATGAGTATGAATGAGGGGTGACCTGATGCAGTGATGAACAGCTGTTTTGAAACCCTGGATGGAAGAATGGGACTGAACAGATGAGGGAAGTTGGTTCCACAGGTAGACGAGGGAAGTTGGTTTGACAGGTAAATGGGGAAACTGGTTCCACAGGTCGACTGGGGAAATTGGTTCCACAGGTAAGAGAAAAGAGGAGCAAATGAGTGGAGGTGAGCAATGAACCTGGATTTTGAGAGTTGAGCAGAGGGTTAGGGGCAGACTGTGGGGGCAGACTGAGGGGCGGGGAACCGAGTTAAGAGTGGGCAGAGGGTGCAAGACCAACACATAGGCGGTAGAATAAAGAGAAGCCACCAACCTAACCTGTCTGCGATGCAAAAGTAACAGGCCTAGACAATACACATTCTGATTCGTCATGCTCGATCCGAATGATTTTGAAGGCCTTCCTTTCCAGGATATGAAGAAGGGCAAGGTGTGAGGTAGGGACGGCAGCCCAAAGGGGAGAGCAGTACTCCATTAAGCTGCAAATTGAGTCTTTGTCGTTTGCCAAAAGTTCAGATTGGCAAAGGAAAGACCTTGCACGATAAAGGATGCCCAGGAGGAAGGCTCTGGCTTTGGAGGCCATACTTGGAAATACAGCACATATAGAAAGTCAACACTCCCTTTCAAAATTTTCACCTTTTGTTACCTTGTAGCCTGGAATTAAATTGCATTAAATCAGACTTTTTCCGCCTTTATTTACACATCGTAACCCACAACTTCCAAGTGAAAAACAAATTCTACAAATTTCAGAAAATTTATTAAAAATACAAAACGAGAATACCTTGATTGGATAAGTGTCCACCCCCCCTCCCCCCCCCCACCCCCTCTCCCCCTTATAATAGCAATTGTAAATTAGCTCAGGTGTAACCAATCACCTTCAAAATCACACACCAAGTTAATCGGCCTCCACCTGTGTTAAATTGTAGTGATTCTGATTATTTTAGAATAAAATCAGCTGTTCCTGATGGTTTCCTCTGCTGGGTAGTACATTTCACAGCAAAGACTCAACCATGAGCACCAAGGAGCTTTCAAAAGAGCTCTGGGATAAAGTTGTGGAAAGACACAGATCAGGGGATGGGTATAAAATATTTCAAAGGCCTTGGATATCCATTGGAGCGCAGTCAAGACAATCATTAAGAAGCGCAAGGCATATGGTACCACCAAGACCCTGCCTAGATCAGGCCATCCCTCCAAACTGGATGACCAAACAAGGAGGAGACTGATCAGAGAGGCCACCAAGAGGCCAATGGCAATTTATAAGAGCTACAGATCTTTATGGCAAAGACTGGTCACTGTGTGCATGTGACAACAATATCCCAAGCACTCCACAAGTCTAGCCTGTATGGCAGGGTGGCAAGAAGGAAGATGTTACTCAAAAAAATCCCACCTTGAGTCCCGTTTGAGGTATGCAAAAAAAAACACTGGAGATTCTGAAGCCACATGGCAAAATGTTTTGTCGTCTGATGGAACCATGATGGAACTTTTTGGCCTAAATGCAAAACGTTACGTTTGGTGCAAACCCAATACAGCACATCACCCAAAGAACACCATCCCTACTATGAAACATGGTGGTGGCAGCATCATGTTATGGGGATGTTTCTCATCAGCAGGGACTGGGTTATTTGCCAGGATAGAAGGGAAAATGGATGGAGAAAAATACAGAAAAATCCTAGAGGAAAACCTGCTGCCCTCTGCAAGAAAGCTGAAATTGGAACAAAAGTTCAACTTTCAGCATGACAACGACCTGAAGCACACAGCCAAAGCTAAACTGGAGTGACTGAGGAACAAAAAGATAAAAGTCCTTGAATGGCCCAGCCAAAGCCCTGACTTGAATCCCTTTGAGAATTTGTGCAAAGACTTGAAGATTGCTGTTCCCCAACGCTCCCCATCCAACTTGACAGAGCTTGAGCAAATCTGCAAGGAAGAATGGGAGAAACTCCCTAATCCAGATGTGCAAAGCTGATACAGACATACCCAGGAAGACTTGAAGCTGCAATCACTGCCAAAAGCGCTTCTACGAAGTATTGACTCAGGTGTTGAATACTTATGTAAATTAGATAGTTCTGTATTTCATTTTCGATAGATTTGTAAAAAATCTCTAAAAACTAAATTTCCACTTTGACATTATGGGGTATTATGTGTAGATCGGTGCCAACATTTTTTTAGTTAATCCATTTTAAATTCAGTCTGTCACATAACAAAGTGTGAAAAGTCAAGGAGTGTGAATACTTTCTGAAGGTGCTGTATATTCAGCAATATCATGAGTTCATCTTTTTTTGTTCTGCATGTCTCTGTTAATTATTGTGGTATTTCTCGTGTCCTTTTAGCATCCCACTGATGTTTGTTCTGCAGGTGAGAGAAGATTAGATCTCATGGACTCTCCGTCAGGCAGGCTTTCTCCAGACCATCTTTTTCCCTCTAGCGGACTATCTTGTCCTGCCATGCCTCCCTTTGCCTGCGAGTTCTGCATATTTACCTCCCCGTACATCCAGAGCATACGTCGCCATTATCGGGATCGTCACAATGGATGTCGTCTCGCAAAATGCAAGGATTGCCCGTACTTCACAGGAGACAGGTACAGGTGGTGTGGAAATACAAATAAGGCTGATACAGAGATAATGAAGCAGAGAAATAATGAAACCAACCTTCGTAGCATTGATTTGTCCAACAATGCTGCATAATCGATGAACTTGCTTGTATGTCTTGTCGACGTCATCAGTCTGGCTGACCTGTTGCATGTGCTGTTCCGAAATTCCTTATTGTCATCGTGTCTTCCGACACACAACGCTGAAACAAAACCCCACCATTTCCTCCTCTCCATCACCAAAAGAGATTGACTGTACTGAATATTGGCTACGAGGCATTGTAAAAGTGTTACCTTAGAAGTGAAATTAGAGGTTGTTTGTCGAATGGATGGTGAATGTGCCGCTGATGTTTCCGGGTTATTAAGTTTCCCTCCGATCAATAAATATGCGGACATTTATTGAAGAAAGATGAGGAAGAATAAGACGTCCTGCCTACTACAGGGAACACTGCATTAGTTGCACAGCTATTCCCCGAGCAAATGATACTCCTCACAGCAAAGTATGACATATGAAAGAGGAAGAACAAGATTGTGACATGACTTTTCATCAACAAAATATCATAAGCATGTGTAATTTAAAGAACATCATCACCATTTCCAAAGGTGGGCGCGATTCGGAAAATTTTAAGTCCGCTTACCGCTTATCCGCTCCGCCAGCCCGTGTAGTCCGATTCGCTTATCCGCTTCAGCGGCCGAAAATCATAGTCCGCTTACCGCTTATCCGCTTATCCGCTTCGATTCGACGTTTTTAAAGCGCTTTTTGACGTTTCTAAACGGAATTTAATGCGTTTTAAGCCTAAATAGCCATTTCTAACTACTACAAAGACAAACAAAGCTTTTAAGATCAAAAATATACATTTTTATTTAAATAAAATTTATTCAAAATTTATTGAAATAAAATTTTCCACTCGACTCTACTCTACTCTACAGTTAATTTAAATATAATTTTAATATATGCAAGTTACATTAAAGAAAAATCAATTTGCCCGTCCTTTCTTTGACAAGAGAGTCTACTAGTCAACAGACTAGCAGTCTGTTGACTAGTCCTCGTCTTCCTCCTCCACCTCGTGGGCCTTCTTGAGGAATTGTCTGTGTCCATTGTCACGTTGATCTCAGCCGACTCGATTGAGTCCAACGACATCCTGCTCTCGCTGCGCGCGAGCTGAGGGGTCAGGGCGCAGATCTCCTGACTGTCCTCCACGTCCCCCATCATGTTGACCGCCGGGTTGTGGATGTCGCTGTGCTGGGACTGCTGGTTTGCGTCGCTCGTGTGCCTGTCCCTGGCACTGCCGCTGGGCTGGAGAGTCAGAAATCTCTCCATCTTGACGTTATTGCCGCTCTAGCGTCCAATAAAATATTCAGTTTTCACTTATTATTCACTTAAATAAATATTCACAATTCTAGAGTAACGGCTCAGGCTAACAGCTGATTTGGCGAATCGCGATGCGCTTTAATTTTTCGGTAGTCCGCTTACGCTTATCCGCTTCGGTTTCCGGGGGTTGTTCCGATTCGCTTATCCGCTTCGAAAACGTTAGTCCGCTGCAGCGGATAAGCGGATAAGCGGACTTTCGAAGCGGACCGCCCACCTTTGACCATTTCAATGTTTATTCAAAAGTTGTGAGATTGGTCCTTCCTGCAGTCGCCACCAAAAAAGGTCATTAGTTGCGTCTTTACCACATCTGTTGATTTGCTTCTTGCAGTTTTATTTTCTTGCTATTTTCTCCACTTTTCTTTTCTTTCTTGTTATTCCGAGTTGTCTTTATGCGACTACTAGTTTTCTTCTGCTGGTTTTCTTTGTGCATTGTTCGTATTGTCAAAACTGTAGCGTATGAGTCTAGTTTGCTGTGCTAAAGTTAGGGTATCATTTATTTTAGCACAAACTATGGCTTTTGTTTTGTTGACAATGTAAGAACAATGATGCAATTTTGATATTTCTTAATTATCAGCATTGATGTATTTTCTTTCAATTCACATTTTGACAACCAATTTTCTTCATTCCACATTTGGAACTTTGGAATATTGTGATGTGATATTTACTTTTGTAACATGCTTTTATTAAGTATTTGTAAAGCATAATTAATAGGAAAATGAGTTGTTGCTCTGACAGTAACTTGTCATCATATAGGGATATAAAGGAGATCAAGTTTCATGCTCAAAATGAGTGGTGGTTTGGCCAATCCCACATGTACAGGCAACACTTGAGTCTTTCAAACACAGGTGTCAACTAGAACGGCACTCACTAGAGAGCATACCTCCGCCAGGTGAACAGTTTACGTTTTGTATCCCAGAGGAGACCAGAAAATCACAATACAGAATCACGTTTAATCAAAATCATCCGACCACAACTTTTTGAGATATCCTGCTATATGTTGTTTTTGGCCCTATCTCCCAATGGTGAAGAATCACTTAAAAAATTATACGAGCCGGATCTGATCCGGATCTTCACCAAAATTGAATCAATTCTTCCTTGTCACACACCCAACCTCTCCACCAAGTGTTTCGTCCAAATCCATCCAAAACATTTTGAGATATCCTGCTATGTATCGTTTTTGGCCTTATCTCCCTATCTCCCAATGGTGAAGAATCACTCGAAAATTAAATAATTCCCATATCCGAATCCATATTCAGATCTTCACCAAAATCGAATCGAATCGTTCTTGTCAGACACCCAACCTGTCCACCAAGTTTTGTCCAAATCCGTCCACAACTTTTTGACATATCCTGCTATATATCGTTTTTGGCCCTATCTCCCAATGTTAAAGAATCACTTAAAATTTTCTAGTAGCCGGATCCGAATCCGGATCACAATCATTTCGTCCTTGTCACATCCGCCACATCTCTGCCAAATTTCGTCCGAATCCGTCCGCAACTTTTTGAGATATCTTGTTCACAAACAGACAGACAGACAGGGGTGAAAACATAACCTCCATCTCCCTTTGGTGGTGGAGGTAATTAATGTGTCACTGAGAATAATTTGAAAAGGCGGATCGTAAGATGATGCACTGCAATGTTTTGCTTGATTTACACTGGTTTCTTTATTTTTAATTGTGTCTTTTTATTGGATTTCTGTCTGTGTTTTGCATCATATAATGTAACGTTCTCAACTGTGAAACCATAGTTTATTTCACAGTTCTAAATATTCTGATTTCATTTTAGCAGGAGAAAACATTTACCTGTCCAGGTATGGGGAGGTGTGGGCTATTTCAAGGGGCTAAAATATCGTAAGGTTTTCCAGGAAATGGCTGCTTTTACAAATAACGTTTTCATAACTTGTATTTTGCAGCATTAGCATAAAAGGAGCAATGAAAAGCAGACATACAGAGTACCACAAACCAACAAGTTAATGAAAAACATGCCGTTTCATGACCTTTGACATTACATACAAAAAAGAAGAAATTTAACACAACTTGGTTATTAGTCCCCTACCGGTGTACACCGGAGGGGACTATAGGTTTGCACACCGTCCCTCCGTCAGTCTGTCAGTCCGTCAGTCTGTCCGTCCGTCAGTCCGTCACGCAAAGAACAGTTTTCCGGACTTTTTTTCTAAACGCTTAATGCTAATGGTTTCAAACTTGGCACATGGTTTCCTCATGATAAGTTACAGACCAAGTTCGAACTTCACGACGTTTCGATCATTTTTGACAAAGTTATGGAACTTTGAACTTTGGGAATTCTGATAATTCTGATGATCCTTAACTCAGTGCCATTTTAAGTTTTAATTTCCTTTAAAAACCAATTTCTCTGCAATATTAGGACCGATTGAGATCAAATTTTCACCGTAAGGCGGACTCGGTCTGTAGAATATTTTAATGGTAATTATGACGTCACAGGTCACGTGGTTCGGCCGTCATATTGTTTTTTGTGAAAACACGAAAACTCCTTTTTCTCTGCAACGGCTCAACAGATCGAGGCCAAACTTTGCAGGCAGAATCGCATACCCATGACGAACAAAAAAAGTCATCGAGCATGACGTCATGCGTCACATGGTTTCAGAGTTATGACGTTTTTAAGCATGAACCTTTAAAACCGAGCTCCTCCCTCATTTTTGATCCAATTAAGGGGAAACTTCACATCTGTTCAGCACGTCAGTCTACTAAAATGTCCTTTTGGAATTTGCGATAGGGCACGTGGTTTGGCAGATATCGTTAATTAAAGGAAAATATTTTTTAAAAATGGATATCTTGTTTATTCTACAGTTCTCCTCAAGCCGCATTCTACAGTTCTCCTCCTCAAGCCGCACCCTCAGCCTCGTCTCGCGAACGTCAAAAGCGCGACACAGCCCGCGCTTTCGGGAGGGGCGGAGCCAAGCCGAGCAACATATATATATACACATCGATCATTGATCGTGAACCGGAAAATATAATAAATTACTGATATTTAGCGACTCGAAAGGTTCTTTATCAACAACTTATTTTGTCGTGCTTCTGCTGACCTGTCTGCAAGGTGTATAAATCGAAGTCCCGAGTGCGAATCACAGGTGAGCCCGTCCTGAGGTAATTAGCGATTGGGAACGATTCAGAACCTGTGGGTGAATAACCCTTGGTAATTTCCCCAACAGTTTACCGGACGACAGACTGCCGGTAGGGGACATGTATTGCAGCACAATACTCAGAATGCTTGTTTTACTGGTACTAACGCTTCATCTGCAACAAGCCAGTTAATATTGTATTATACTAGGAAGAGTACCCATCCCAAGTGACGGGGAGAGCCAGCAAAAGTTTCCCCTCCTCTCTCCCTCCCCTCTTCCTCGCTCTCTCACTCTCTCTTGTACTTCTCCCCCTCCCCTCTCATCATGTTTGATGTAGTGATGGATCTCGTGCAACAATCAAATAGCATTGGATCTAGTGCCACAATCAAATAGTGTTGCATCTAATGAAACAATCAAATAGTGTTGCATCTAGTGCAACAATCAAATAGTGTTGGATCTAGTGCAACAGTCAAATAGTGTTACATCTAATACAACACAACAACAACATGCATTTTAAGGCCATTTTCCCTGCTAGAGCGGGGGTTAGCCTTGCGGTCCCCATGACAATCTTCTCCATTTTGCCCTATTTTCTGCATCTCTCCTTGTTAACCCCCTTGCCCGCATTTCTTCTTCCACCATCTTTAGCCAAGTCTTTCTCGGTCTTCCCCGTCCTCTACTTCCTTCTACATTCATTTCCATCACTCTTCTCAACCAGTCACTTTCATCCTTCCTCAACACATGACCAAACCATCTCAACCTGTTCCTCTTCACAGCATCAATCACAGGCTCTATTCCCATCATCTTTCGCAATTCATCATTTGTCTTCCTCTCTCTCAACGATACTCCGCACATCCACCGAACCATTTGCATTTCCACCCTTTCCAGCCTTCGTTGCTGCTCTACATTCATGACCCATGTCTTGCTCCCATAAATCATAACACTTCTCACACATGCAGCATACACCTTTCCCCTTCAGCTTCAACGACACTCTCCTCCTCATCAGCACGCCACTTAGTTCCCGAAATTTCTTCCATGCACATCTCACTCCAGCAACCGTTGCCGTGTCTGATCCACCTTCTCCATTCAGCATGTCTCCGAGGTAGCAAAATGTTTTCACACCTTCCAGCTTCACGCCGTCTCCAAGATCCAACTCAACATTTCTTCCATCTGCAGCTCCCTCTGTGCACACCTTACATTTGAATGTAGCTGCCACACTGGTTAATGACTCTCTCAGACCACTACATTTTTGATGAACCCACTCAGCGCACATTGTACATTGAATGGAGTTCACTCCGACACCCTTCCTGCACACAGCACATGGCCACTTCCCAGTTCTTTCCACCTCACCACATGCTTTACCACTTGCCATCACCTTCGTCTTTCGTATATTCACCTTCAGACATTTTGTCTCCATACATTCCTTCCACTTGTTCATCTTTTCCTTCAGTCCATCCATACTTTCCGCAATCAACACCAGATCAACTGCATACAACAATTCCCACGGTAATCCCTCCTTTACGTTCTGAGCCAGCACCTCCATCACAGCTACAAATAGTGGTGGACTTAGTACCGACCCCTGATGCACTCCCACCTTCACATCAAACTCACCACTGTTCCCGTCCTTCGTCCTTACAGCTGTGCGCGCTCTTTTGTACATTGCCATCACTACTCTGATCAACCATTCTTCCACTTCTAACTTGTAGCATCTAATGAAACCATCAAATAGTGTTGGATCTATTGCAACAATCAAATAGTGTTGGATCTAATGAAACAATCAAATAGCATTGGATCTTGTGCAACAATCAAATAGTGTTGCATCTAGTGCAAGAATCAAATGGTGTTGGATCTAATGAAACAATCAAATAGCATTGGATCTCGTGCAACAATCAAATAGTGTTGGATCTAATGAAACAATCAAATAGCATTGGATCTCGTGCAACAATCAAATAGTGTTGCATCTAATGAAACAATCAAATAGTGTTGCAACTAATGAAACCATCAAATAGTGTTGGATCTCGTGCAACAATCAAATAGTGTTGCATCTAATGAAACAATCAAATAGTGTTGCATCTAATGAAACAATCAAATAGTGTTGCATCTAATGAAACAATCAAATAGTGTTGGATCTCGTGCAACAAGCGAATAGCGTTGGATGTAGTTGAACGAGCCAATCGCTAACGTTGTAGGTCGTGCTACGAGTCAATGGCATTTGATCGAGTGCAATGAGCCACTGGCATTGAATCAAGTGCAAAGAGTAATTATGTTGTATCCATTGCAAAGAGCCAATGGCATTGGATCAAGTGCAAAAGAGCAATTTGTAATGTTGTATCTAGTGCGAAGAGCCAATAACATTGCTCCAAAAGGCTGAAATCTTTATTAACAAAAGGCGGAGGATTTTGTCTTGATTCCGGTACAATAACAAAACCACTGTTTGTTTTGAAATCATTATTATTTTTGTTCAGCCAGTATTCTTAAAAATGTGATCTCTAGCTGAATGTTGTCCATGGAGTTCGAGTAGCTTCTGTGCTTTTCTCACTTATGTTTGCATCCTTCTCTGTCTTTAGAGATGCTTTTGAGGATCATATCACTTCTTGTCATCGTGGAGTTCCAGGGTCTGGGGCTGAGGCTTTTGAGGGTGGAGCAATTGATTCCCATCCAGAGCCAAATCCAGAGTTCCAATGTCCATTTTGCCTCTACTCTTCAAAAGTAAAGGACAATCTGATTCTACACGTCCTGCTGCACAGAGGTTTGTCCGTTTATTTATTGCCATGGAACTTGTTTGTTCTCACTTGTAGTTTCACTTGTACATGGAGAGTCATAAGTCCCAGGACACTGTTTTAGCTGCTTATACAATATTTGTTTATACCATCTCCCAGGGTGTGAGCCATAAGCCCCAGGAGTAATCACAGGGAAGAGAGATATATACTGCATATACATATTTTGTGGAAGGGGGGGTAGAGAGGGGCAGGTGGGGGGCTTTGACAGGCGGGAAGGAGTGGGAAGGGAAGGAGGAAAAATTTATCCGTGTGAAGAGTGCTTTAGTCTCAGCCGTTGCCCTGCTAAAGAATGGTATTGTAATGCCCCCTACCACCACCACATGGTGGCGCTACACGGTGTGCATTTACATCAAGAACTTATGCCCCCCTCCCGCCACACTCCCTCCCCCTCGCCCACACCCCCATGCGAGGCTATGGCCCCATAGCCTATGTTATTTACCCCCCCACAAACTACCCCACTTTGTGTGTGTTGTGTTTCCTCGAGTTTGGAGTTTGCAACTTAAAATTGGTGTCCGTGCATACAAACAAAGAGAGAGGATTTTGCATTTTATAGGTATACAATATATATATATATATATATATATATGTGTGTCACGCTACCAGATTCTTGTACCAGATGTTCAAATTATGGATTTCGAGTTATACCTGCAGCATTAAAGTACCAACCCTGTACCTTCATAAAATAACAGGGTTGGTCAAATTGGGCAATTACAAATTCATTAAAACAAAAATTTTAATATTCATGTGTTCCCCAAAATGTCAAGTTTTTCAACTTTTCATGCCAGGAAATCTATAAAATTTCGCAAAAAATACCAACCAGTAATTTACAATCAGAATCAATTTCTGGGGTTTAAAGGTTTTTTTCAAGCATGATGTTGGACAAGTAAAGTAAATAAAAGTACCATAAGAGTTATTGGCCGAGTGCCAATTATTTTTTTAGCACCTTGCCAATATTGTGTATTTTTCACTTTTTTCCCCGAGCAAATAAGTTGTGATCAGCACTGATTTTAATTGGAATTTATGGGAAACAAACGCACATGTTTCTTCTAATACTGCTGTATTTATTATATACAGCATAATCTGCATTGAATCTTCAAACATAATCTGCATTGCAACTGTACACAAATACTGTAAATCATCGCCCGCCATCTGTACGCTAGCCCAAGCTGTCATGCCAAAATATCAAGGCAAAATGACGAGTAGGCCTACATGTATAGAATTTTCACACATGTTTGGTGAAGCCCCATTTACAAGACGTATGTACAAGACTAGTCAACCGTTGACTACCTGATGGTGCGTAGGCGAGATAGGGGGCACCTCCGGGACACAAAGGTGATCCCGGGGGAGGAGGCTGTTTCACAGCACCACTTGGTTGTCTGCGACATAAGGGTGAAAGGTGCGAGGAGAGCTCGGCGGGTGAAGTACCAACCGAGAATGAAGGTGTGGAGGTTGAAAGAGGTGACAGTAAGGGAGGCATTAAAAGAGAGGCTGAGTAGGGTCGAGGATGATGTGGTTGAACTTGAAAGTGGTTGGATGTCAATGAAAGCTAGTCTGTTGGGAGCCGTTGGTGAGGTATGTGGATGGACAAAAGGATCACCGAGGCACTCGGAAACATGGTGGTGGGATGATGAAGTTGGAAACAGGATTGACGAGAAGAGGAAGAAGTTCAAGGAGTGGCAGAAGGCGAAAGGTACGGGAGCAGAAACAGCAGAGCATGAAAGTTATAAGGCAGCCAGGAAGGCTGCAAAGAAAGAGGTAGCAAAGGCGCAGGAGGCATGCAGGAAAATGTTCGGAGAACGCTTGGATTTGGAAGAGGGTCAGAGAGCAGTATTCCGGATTGCAAAGCAGATAGCGAAAGAGAGGTGTGATGTGATGGGGGTGAGTTGCTTGAAGGATGAAGTGGGACAAATCGTTGTCGACCCAGATGGAATTAAAGGAAGATGGAAAATATATATGGAAATGCTGTTGAATACAGAGAATGAATGGGATGGCAACATAGAGAGTAACCCAGTTTTAGGACCGGCAGAGAAGATAACTGAGAAGGAAGTTGAGGAAGTGATAAAAGCATTGAAGGGTAGAAAAGCGGGAGGGCCGACGGGAGTTGTGGGAGATATGTTGAAGGCAGCAGGAAGTTGGGGTTTGAAGAGAATGACAGAGATCTGTAATCTGGTGGTGAAAGAAGGCCGCATTCCAGTGGATTGGGAACTGAGTACCCTCGTCCCTCTATACAAGGGGAAAGGTGACCCCCTGGAGTGTGGCTCGTACCGAGCGATAAAGTTATTGGAGCATGGAATGAAGGTATTGGAAAGGGTGTTGGAGAGGAGGATAAGGAAGAAAGTGAAGATTGACGAAATGCAGTTTGGATTTATGCCAGGAAGAGGAACGACAGACGCGCTTTTCATTGTGAGGCAGTTGCAGGAGAAGTACATGGAGAAGAGGAAGAAGTTGTTTCTTGGGTTTGTTGATCTGGAGAAAGCATTCGATAGGGTTCCACGCAAAGTATTGACATGGGCATTGAGGAAGTTAGGAGTGGAGGAATGGTTGATCAGAGTAGTGATGGCAATGTACAAAAGAGCGCGCACAGCTGTAAGGACGAAGGGCGGGAACAGTGGTGAGTTTGAGGTGAAGGTGGGAGTGCATCAGGGGTCGGTACTAAGTCCACGACTATTTGTAGCTGTGATGGAGGTGCTGGGTCAGAACGTAAAGGAGGGTTTACCGTGGGAGTTGTTGTATGCAGATGATCTGGTGTTGATTGCGGAAAGTATCGATGGACTGAAGGAAAAGATGAACAAGTGGAAGGAATGTATGGAGACAAAAGGTCTGAAGGTGAATATCGGAAAGACGAAGGTGATGGCAAGTGGTAAAGAATGTGGTGAGGTGGAAAGAACTGGGAAGTGGCCCTGTGCTGTGTGTAGGAAGGGTGTCGGAGTGAACTCCATTCAGTGTACAATGTGCACTGAGTGGGTTCATCAAAAATGTAGTGATCTGAGAGGGTCATTAACCAGTGTGGCAGCTACATTCAAATGTAAGGTGTGCACAGAGGGAGCTGCAGATGGAGGAAATGTTGAGTTGGATCTTGGAGACGGCGTGAAGCTGGAAGGTGTGAAAACATTTTGCTACCTCGGAGACGTGCTGAATGGAGAAGGTGGATCAGACTCGGCAACGGTTGCTCGAGTGAGATGTGCATGGAAGAAGTTTCGGGAACTGAGTGGCGTGCTGATGATGGGAGTGTCGTTGAAGCTGAAGGGAAAGGTGTATGCTGCATGTGTGAGAAGTGTTATGATTTATGGGAGCGAGACATGGGTAATGAACGTAGAGCAGCAACGAAGGCTGGAAAGGGTGGAAATGCGAATGGTTCGACGGATGTGCGGAGTATCGTTGAGAGAGAGGAAGACAAATGATGAATTGCGAAAGATGATGGGAATAGAGCCTGTGATTGATGCTGTGAAGAGGAACAGGTTGAGATGGTTTGGTCATGTGTTGAGGAATGATGAAAGTGACTGGTTGAGAAGAGTGATGGAAATTAATGTAGAAGGAGGTAAGGACGGGGAAGACCGAGAAAGACTTGGCTAAAGATGGTGGAAGAAGAAATGCGGGCAAGGGGGTTAACAATGAGAGATGCAGAAAATAGGGCAAATTGGAGAAGATTGTCATGGGGACCGCAAGGCTAACCCCCGCTCTTGTCGGGAAAATGGCCTTTAAAATGTATGTTGTTGTTGTTGTTGTTGTTGTTGTATGTACACTAGGCTTGACGTATCCATGAAGGACAAGAAATGCATGTGGCATCAAACTACTTACACTTGAAAACCCCACGGGATATTAAGTTGGCAGCCAGAAGTGTGATTCAAAGGTCAAGTCATTATCTTGTGAGCCTAATTCACAAAGTACATACAAGTACAGCATTGTTCAGTAAACGATATTCTTTGTCCAGTATATGAATAAAATATCATGCACACTGGATGCACAGCACTGAGCAGCATGTACAGGTCTTATCAATTGCACAAACTATGATAACTGTCTCAATCATTATAATCAGTCACGTATCAGTATTATTCATTATCAGTATCATTAATCATTATCTAAACAAACACGTGTTGCGACGAGCGCGCCACCAGGCGACTGTTGCCGCGGAATCGCGGAAAATGACCGTCGAGTCCGAAGCAAAATTCAGGCTTCAACGTTCATAACAGGTAATGCCACTGTCATAGAACGAAAGATCGTATATTTTTCCGTCGATGGGTGAAATATAAGACGAAACTGTGTCCAATAATGGTATATTTACGGAAGTTTATTGCTGATAAACGATCAATCCGGAAGCGAAAACGGTGAAACACGTGGCGCCGCCTTCCAACGGCGTTTATACCCAGTAGATGATTAGCGCATCTGGTACAAGAATCTGGTAGCGTGACACATATATATATATATATATATATATATATATATATATATATATATATATATATATATATATTGTCATGTTATAGTGTTAGATAGTGTGTGTCACTGTGTGTGTATATATATATATATATATTTTTTTTTTCGGGTGGTCCACAGATATAAGTAATATTTAATACTATTAAAAATCCATGCTCCACAAGGCTTCCCTTGTTCCTATGTTTATAAAGATCATATGAACCAAATATGAGGTCAATTGGAACTTATTTAGAGGTTGCTCAAAAAATAACATTTTTAGTTTATGGTGTTTTTTTCAGATGGCAGAAACTCGCAGCTCTTCCACAGTTTGGTTGCTGGGCAAGTCTGAAAAGGAAATAATATGTGGGGGACTACCAACCAAAGGACACACATTGCAGAAAGTGGTGTACCATCACATACAAGAACACCATACAGTTCGTGAAAGTGCCAAACTTAGTGTACAAGCTGTGTGTGCATACTGGGAGAAAGCACGAATTCCAGTGCAGAGAGTAGATTCCTGTGAGCGCCAACTTTTGAAGTTGTGTGATGCCTACAACCTGGTAAAGAAAAATACAACCATGACATTCGAAAACTATAGAGTGAAGGAGCAGATGTTCAAAGATGATCTTCAATGCCTCTTCGATGATGACGAATGAAGAAGACAAACATTCCTTATCATGCAGCGTGAGGATCCCTCAAGTTCACGTGTGGGATCTGTGGACAACACTCTGGCAGTGAAGGAGAACAGAAAGCGTATCAGGCTTGAGAATGAAGATAAAAGAAAGAAGAAACATGCTGCTGAGACTCTAACAGCAATGCAATCTGTTCTATCAACATCGGCTGTGGTTGATGATGATGATGAGTCTGAGATTGAAAGCTCCGATTCAGGGGATTCGATTCAGGGGAATTCAAACTCCAAAGTCTATCTTCTGCCAAACAGGCGAAAAAGGCTCCCATCAAGGTGATCACTCCAGCAATAGTGGCAACTCTGGACAGAGTAAATCTCTCAGATCGGCGTGCTATGTTTGTGGCCAGTGCTTTTGCACAATCTTTTGGTCATACCATTGAAGACATTTCTCTGTCACCCAGTGGAATTCGTCGTGCTCGAATTTGTGGAAGGGAAATAATGGCAACTATAGAAAAGGCAAAATTGTCATGTAATAGCCCACTCCTACTACATTGGGATGGGAAACTGCGCCCTGATTATACTGGCAATCACAAAGAATCTGTTGATCGGGTAGCGATACTTGTAACTGGTATGAATACCGAGAAGTTGCTTGGAGTCCCAAACATTCCCCAAGGCACTGGTGTAGCACAAGCAAATGCATGCATACAACTTCTTGAGGAGTGGAATGTCAAACAGTTGGTGAAAGGCATTGTGTTTGACACCACTGCATCCACCACAGTGCTGAGAAACGGAGCATGTATGCTCATTGAACCAGCTTTGGATGCTAAGCTTGTCTGGATTGCGTGTCATCATCATGTGTTTGAAGTAATGCTCTCTGATGTTACAACTAAAGTCATAGGACCCACTAGCGGACCTGAGATCAGACTGTTCAAGAGGTTTCAGAAACAGTGGCCTTTAATTGACAAGAATCGGTTCCAAGTCGGAGAAGATAAAATATTTTCCGATAACCTTGATGAACGTCAGAATATGATACATTTTTATGCAGCTGCACTCGAAGAACAACACCCACGTGATGACTATGAAGAACTTCTGAGACTATGCCATACATTTCTGGGTGGATGTGAGGCCAGAGAGGTGAAATTCCGTGCCCCAGGAGCTATGCATAATGCCCGCTGGATGATGAAAGCCATATATGCTCTCAAGATGGTTCTCTTCAAAGACCAAATAAAGCTAACATCACGTGAATTGAAGGGAATCACACAGATTGCTCTTTTTGTTGCACTTGTGTATGCGAGATTCTGGCATGAGGCGCCGCTACCCACAAAGGCATCTCTCAATGATTTGCTTCTTCTTTCAACCCTTGATTCTTACCCAGATATGGTTGTCTGTGAAACTGCTGTCAAAGCATTCACTAGACACCTCTGGTATTTGTCAGAACACCTTGCTGCATTCGCTCTTTTTGATAGCCGGGTGGATGATGAGACAAAGGCAAAGATGGTGAAGAACTTCAAGCGGGCTCCAAAGCCAAACAATCTTCATAGGATAGATGCTAAAGCCTTCAGGCTTTCTTACTCAGTGGACACCTACATCACAAGTCGATCTCTTGAATTATTTGGTGTTGTCATCTCAGACTCTGACAAAGAAGTATCACTGAGTTTTCTGGAAAAGGAGCCACACCTCTGGAACACAGACAACCCATGCCAAGAGCTTGACAAGAAGATACGCAGCATGAAGGTTATCAATGATTGTGCTGAGCGAGGTGTTGCTCTCTCCGAACTTTCCATGACACTCTGACCAAGAATGAAGAACAGAAGCAATTTGTGTTGAGAGTTGTGAAACTTCATTGTGAAAACTTTCCAATGTCAACCAATGCCAACTTGTCAAAGAAGTAGGCAATGTTTTGAAACACAAGTTTCTGAAAACAATGTTATGTAAAATCATTCAAATTATGTGTATTCTGTTGTTTACTTTGTTTTAATTGTTCTGATAGATTTGTTTTACCGTCTCTGATAGATATTTTATATTTTCTGATGGATGATTTATTTTTTCCGATAAATGATTTATTGTCAAATTAATACATGAATGTTTAATCGACTGTTTTGTTTTTAATCTTAATTTGACTATATGAGTGAACATTCAACAATGAACAATGAACAATTGAACATACAAGTACATTGTACAATGGTACATTGTACATAATTATTTATTAGTTTACAAACAAACAACAACAATAACAATAATAAATAATTTGAGTAATTGAAAATAGATAATTATCTATGAATTGATGTATGATGCTAAAAATTCTGTATCTTATTATTCAGTAAAATTTGTCAACATTTTGAGCGACCTCTAAATATTGTCCAATCAAGCTCAAATTTTCACCGCAAACTACTTCAATAGGAATAGGGGCAGGCTTGTGGAGAAATTAAAATCCAATCTTCAAATTTTTGGACCACCCTAATATATATATTTTGTTGTGTATACAGTGTTGTGTATATCGTCTTATATATGTATTGTAATCTTATATATGTATTATGTGTTGTGTTGGGTATATAATATATCGTGTTGTGTGTGTATATATACAGTCATGTGAAAAAGTAAGTACACCCCATGTAAAGTTTTGACTTTTTCAACATATTTCAACATACAGCTATTTGATCTTCATTTCAACAATATTGATAGATAAAGGTGATATAATATAACAAATATCATGAAACTTTTTCATTTTTAGTCCATTGTATAATTTAAATAAACATAAATGCAAATTTCGCATGTGGAAAAAGTAAGTACACCCCTACATTTATCACTACTTCAAATACCTCAAATTAGAATCAGGCGCACCAGCTCAGGTGCAAATGATTAGAACATCGTTAGAGAGGATCTTGGAGGAACCTGTCTTATTTAAACCTCAGACATTTAGTTTGGTTTGCTCTTTGTTGTTGAAGTGTGCGGCGTCACCATGCCTAGATCAAAAGAGCTCTCTGAGGCCTTCAGAAAGAAGGTTATAGATGCCTATGAGTCTGGGAAGGGATTTAAAAAAATCTCCAAACAATTTGAAATCAATCATTCGACTGTCCGGAAGATCATCTACAAGTGGAGAAGATTCCAAACATCTGCGAACTTGTTCAGGCCAGGCCGTCCCAGCAAGTTCAGCCCGAGAGCAGACCGCAAGATGCTGAAAGAAGACTCTAAGAATCCCAGAATGTCATCACGGGACCTACAGGTAGCTCTTGCCACTGTTGATGTCAAAGTGCACGAGTCTACCATTAGAAATAGGCTGCACAAATTTGATCTACATGGGAGGTGTGCCAGGAGGGAACCTTTGCTGTCCAGAAAGAACATCAGGGCAAGACTAAAGTTTGCCAATGAACACCTAGGCAAAGACCAGCACTTCTGGAACAATGTGCTCCTGACAGATGAGTCAAAGGTAGAGGTATTTGGCCACAGTACCAGAAGACATGTTTGGCGAAAACCAAAGACACCATTTGACCACAAGAACCTGATACCAACTTTAAAGCATGGTGGTGGAAATATTATGGTTTGGGGCAGCTTTGCTGCATCAGGGCCTGGGCAGCTCACCATCATAGAATCCACTATGAATTCTTCAATGTACCAGAGGGTGCTTGAGGATAATGTGAGGCCATCTGTCGGAAAGTTGAAGCTCAACCGAGGGTGGACCTTGCAACATGACAATGACCCTAAACATACCAGTAAATCCACCAAGGAATGGCTGAAAAGAAAGAAATGGAGGGTTCTGGAATGGCCAAGTCAAAGCCCGGATCTAAATCCCATCGAGATGTTGTGGGGGGATTTGAAACGAGCTGCACATGCAAGAAACCCCTCAAACATCGCACAGCTGAAAGAATTCTGCATGGAGGAGTGGGCAAAAATTTCTCCCAGTCGATGTCAGAGACGAGTAGACAGTTATAAGAAACGCCTACTTGAGGTTGTTTCTGCCAAAGGGGGCAAAACCACCTGTTAGAACCAAGGGTGTACTTACTTTTTCCACATGCGAAATTTGCATTTATGTTTATTTAAATGATACAATGGACTACAAAAGGTAAATGTTTCATGATATTTGTTATATTATATCACCTTTATCTATCAATATTGTTGAAATGAAGATCAAATAGCTGCATGTTGAAATATGTTGAAAAAGTCAAAACTTTACATGGGGTGTACTTACTTTTTCACGTGACTGTATATAGTGTATATAATCCAACACTATATATATAGTGTTGGATCGTTCCTAGAGCTTTGACCCATACATATATACATATACATTTTACTGAAGCATATAGAGTGCAGCTTTGCCAGCCATTTAAACTGCCACCAATCTCTGTGGTAGGAAGAAAGTGCAAATAATTATATGTCATGCAAAGAAACTATCACCTGGGAAAAATAACATTTTTATGGACTAGAATGGTTAGGGTGGTGGGTTTGGGATCCAAAGATCCTGAGTTTGAATCCCGTTGAATTAACGATAGGTGGGGTTGAATTATTAACGCGAGCCCGTCATCCTTCCAAGGTCGACAAAATGAGTACCAGATAACTGCAATGCCTGGTGATCATAACAAAATGAGTACCAGGCATTGCATCAGGGCAGACGCGCCCACAGAAAAATGATGCAACCAGCAGCTGGGTGGCTCCACACGAACCACCCACCACCATCCCTATCATAATTTATGAATTTACCATTTGAAGTAAAGATATATCTTATATCTTGGAGTTCTATGGCCAGTTCCTTGTACTTAATATTTGACACCCTCAACTTAATATTTGGTAGCACAGTCTTTCGACAAAATAACTGCAGTCAAGAGCTTCCTATAGCCATGAATGAGCTTCCAACACCTCTCTACTGGCAGTTTGGCCCACTCTTCTTGTGCAAACTGCTCCAGTTCTCCCAGATTTGAAGGGTGCCTTCTCCCAACTGCTGTTTTCAGATCTCCCTACAGGTGTTCAATGGGATTTAGATCTGGACTCATTGCTGGCCACTTCAGAACAGTCCTGCGTTTTGTCTTGAACCATTCCTGGGTGCTTTTTGAAGTGCGTTTGGGGTCATTGACCTGCTGCAAGACCCATGACCTTTGACGGAGACTCAGCTTTCTGACACTGGGTTGAACATTGCACTCCAAAATGCCTTGGTAATCTCCTGATTTAATGATGCCATGCACACATTCAAGGCACCCAGTGCCAGAGGCAGCACAGCAACCCAAAAACATCACTGAACCTCCTCCTTGTTTGACTGTAGGGAAGGTGTTCTTTTCTTTGAAGGCTTCATTTTGTTTTCTGGAAACATAGAGATGATGTGCTTTACCAAAAAGCTCTAATTTGGTCTCATCTGTCCACAGAACATTCTCCCAGAAGGATTTTGGCTTGTTCAGGTGTGTTTTGGAAAACTCCAGTCGGGCTTTCTTATGTCTCACTCTCAGAAGTGGGGTCCTCCTGGGTCTCCTACCATAGAAGCCCCCTTACATTGAGTTGGCGATGGTTGGTGCGAGTTGAAACTGTCGTACCTTGTGTCTGAAGGTTAACTTGAATCTGTTTGGCAGTTGATTGAGGTGCTTTCTCCACCATTCAAACAATCCTTCGCTGCAATCTTCGATCAGGTTTTCTCTTGCTGCCACGTCCAGGGAGGTTGGCTACAGTGCCATGGGCCTCAAACTTCCTGATAACATTGTGTACAGTGGACACAGGAACATCAAGGTCTCTGGAGATGGACTTGTAGCCTTGAGATTGTCCATGCTTGGCTACAATCTTGTGTCTGACCTCCTCAGACAATTCTCTGGTTTTCTTTCTTTTCTCCATGCGCATTGCAGTACACACAGTGACACAAAACAGCAGAATGACTCCTTTTCTCTTTTCAAACTGGTTGAATGAATGATTTTTATATCGCAGGCACCTGCAACTCACCACATATGAGTTCAATTCCAAAGTAAAGGAGAATCAACTGCTTGAAATCTAATTGTTTCTAACAACTTCTAAAAGCTGCCAATAATATTGTCCGGGCCATTTTAGGATTTCTGTGTGGAATAAGCTAAGATTTAGTGATTTTTTTCAGCTTTTCTTGGTTTGTTCCACTGCAAACCAAAGAAATACATTTGTGGATACCAAAATATATTTTTAATTTCAACAATATTCTGGAACAAATGGTGCATTATTTAAAAAAAAAGTACAAGGGTGCCAATATTTTTGGCCACGACAGTGCCTCTAAAATTGGTGATATTTCATCATATAAATTGTATTTCAAAAACCTTGGCCGAAAGGGCATCCAAAACCCGCCTACTTGTAAAATGTGGGTGCCCGACGCTAAATTGAGGTGCCCCGGGCACCCTGGCACCTGTTATTGTCATGCTCTGCCTTTTGGATTGTCTTTCAAAGGTTTTGGCAAGATTTCTTATTTTGCTTGAATGTGAGCATTTAAACCTTTCTGAAATATTTCTGCTATTAAATAAGTTAATCCATTTCTTTCTGTATTCCCTTAAGTTCCTGATTTATACCCACTACCTTTCTGCCTTAATTTAATTATCTCTTATTCTATCTCTTCTCTTCCAAAGAGGAACGTGCTTGGCCTGCTGAGGTTCGACGCTCAAGGGTGCCTCGTTCATTGCGTGGGCGGATTCTCCGGTGTCCAATGTGTACTTTCTCATGTGGTTCCCGGCAAATGTTGCGCACCCATCGTGCCCGGCGCCACGGGGGATTGGGCGCACCGGTGGGTTCCGGCAGAGGACGAGGTGATGGAAGTGACGGTGAGAATGAGGGGAGAACTCGCTGCTTGTTGTGTCGCCGTGAGGAAAGGGACGGTGCAAGGTTGACTGCTCACCTCATGGCAAGGCATCAGGTGAGGATACTTAGCTTGACAGACATTAAAATTAATTATTTTAGACGTGTTTGAATTTTTAGTTAGGGAAGATGTAATTGTAAGATTTGTAATGGAGTGTTTTTAAGATTGTTTCTTGTATGGATGTTGTAATAAAATTATGAAGACGAGGTGGTTAATGTTACCAGATGTGAGAGGAAATAAGACATTTGGTTGGACTTGAACAGGTTGAACGAAACTTTGAAATTCTCCGAGAACCGGTCACAGATGGTGAAAGTGAAGAAGAAGAACAACAAGAAGAAGAAGAAGAAGAAGAGTCGGAAAGTTTGGATGAAGCACAAGAGTCAGAAAATGCTGTTGGAGGTGAGTTGTTGCATGCATGTACAGTGCCTTCATAAAGTATTCACACTCCTTGACTTTTTTACATTTTGTTGTGTTACAGCCTAAATTTAAGGTGGATTAAATTGAGATCGTTGTCACTGATCTACACATTATAATACCCCATAATGTCAAAGTGGAATAATTTTTTTAATTCTTTCAAAATAAATGTTTTTTTTTGTTTGTTTGTTTTTGTATACAGAATCGAGGCTCGTGTAAGAGCAAACACATTGAACATGAAAACATGCACAGACACAAAAACATACAATGAAGAGAGTGGGAGAGAGAGGGAAGCACACAAGCACAACAACAGTAGAGAACAGGGATGTCGGTAGATCTGTGGAAGGGGGAGGAGAGAGGGAAACACGGTATAAAGCAAATTAACACTTCTAGGAATTTCAGGAAAGGAGTTGGGGATTGAAAGAGGTAGATTTGGGGTGTTTTAACGGGGGTAGAAAAGATCAAGGTTTTGAATGGGGGGAGATAAGAGATGGTGGTGAACAGCTGTTTTAAAGACCTGGGGGGAGGAGAGGGATTGAAGAGTGTGTGGGAGTTTGTTCCATAGGTGGGAGAAAAGAGGAATGAAAGAGTGAAGGTGAGCAGAGAGTCAGAGGAATGAAAGAGTGAAGGTGAGCAGAGAGTCTTGATTTTGTCAGTTTCACCATAAGGGGGTTGCTGGCAGATCCTGTGCGTGCTGCAGGAATATTTGGGGGGCAGAGCTGGGGGAGCTAGGCCGGAGAGGAGTCTGTAGAAGACAGAAAGACCACCAACCTGCCTGCGGTGAGAGAGAGGAAGTCTACACAATGAAATTAACAATTAAAAGCTGAAATGTCTTGACTCAATCAATATTCAACCTTTTTGCTGTGAATACTTATTGACTCGAGACATTTCAGCTTTTCATTTTTTATTATTTTGGAAAATCCTTCCACTTTGACGTGTTGGGGTGTTTGGTATTTGTCGATCAATGACAAAAAAATCTCAATTTAATCAATTTTAAATTCAGGCTGTAACACAACAAAATGGAAAAAAAGTCAAGGGGTGTGAATACGTTCTGAAGACGATGTATATCTTAATCTTTGGTAAACATGAAAAATATTTTTATGAATGCACTTAATGGTAATTGGCTTATTTACCATTCCAATCACATTAATCTTATATACTACAAGAAAAAAAACATTAAAAGAAACTAAAAACATAGAGGGATTAAATGTAGAAACATAAATAAAAAAAAGAAATAAGGGAGGAATGACACCACAATACGACTCCGCAACCCTCTTATGGATTATCATCACATATTTTGACGTTGTTCCTTCACAATCCCACAACAAAAGTACAATTTCAAAAGATGTCGTGATGGTAATCCATAAGAGGATTGTGGAGTCGTATTGTGGTGTCATTCCACCCTTGTTTGGTTTTTTTCGATTCAATCCCTCTGTTTTTACTCTTTTTCCCGTTTTTTCTTGTATATTTAGATATCGTCGTGCTTATCTGCTCTGCCAACATGAGTCCGTGTCATGTTATGATTTTCTGGGCACACCTTTTGACCCACGGGGCTCAAAATTGACATGGACTGTTCACTCCGCCAGGGAGCTTTTGCACTATGAACCTCCCCTCCCAACCCACCGCACCTCCACCCCACCACCACAACCACAATATGTGTTTGCTTCCATGTATCGTGTACACCCTTTCACCCATTGTGCTCACACTTGGCATGAAGAGTGTCCACTCCTCCAGCATAGTTTTTCACTTTGCCCCACCTCCTGCCACAACCCCTGCAATCATTACCACGATCACCCCCTACCCGTGTGTGTTTGTTGTGATTTGCTGGCCACACCTTTTAACCTACTGTGCCTCAAACTTGCCATGAAGATTGTTTGTTACCCCGGGGTGGTTTTATACTATAAACCTCCCCCTCCCAACCCTCATTCCCCCATCCCCCTACCCCCTCCGCACACCATGTGTGTTTGCTCACATGTACCGGTTGCACCCTTATATTAAGAGTATCCACTCCCCCAGGATATTTTCTGACCCAACCCCCACCCCATCACCTCCTCCTGTGTGTATTTCTTCTGATTTACCAGTCACATCCTTTGACACATGGTGCACAAACTTGTCATCAAGAATGTTCACTCTCCGCAAGATGGTTTTGCACTTTGACCTTTTTCCTCAACAACTCCCAATCCCTCCCACCCCCCATCTTCTCCCCTCCCCCATCTCCCTTTTCACTGACCCCCCTCCCCCTCACCCACATGAAAGGAAAAAAGTAAGAAATAGATATAGACTACATAAATCTATAAAGACAACAAAATCTATATAGACTAAATGAATCTGTACAGTCGTGGCCAAAAATATTGGCACCCTTGAACTTTTTTCAAATAATGCACCATTTCTTTCAGAAAATTGTTGAAATAAAAAAATATTTCAATATCCACATATGTATTTCTTTGGTTTGCAGTGGAACAAAACAAAAAAAACCTGAAAAAATTACAAATCTTACCTTATTCAACACCGAAATCCTAAAATGGCCCGGACAATATTATTGGCACCTTTTAGAGGTTGTGATAAATAATTAGATTTCAAGCAGGTGATTCTCCTTTACTTTGGAATTGAACTCACCTGTGGAGAGTTGCAGGTGCCATCAATATAAAAATCACTTATTCAACCAGTTTGAAAAGAGAAAAGGAGTCATTCTGCTGTTTTGTGTCACTGTGTGTACTGCAATGAGCATGGAGAAAAGAAAGAAAACTAGAGAATTGAGGTCAGACACAAGATTGTAGTCAAGCATGGAATTGGACAATCTCAAGGCTACAAGTCCATCCCCAGAGACCTTGATGTTCCTGTGTCCACCGTACGCAATGTTATCAGGAAGTTTAAGGCCCATGGCACTGCAGCCAACCTCCCTGGACGTGGCCACAAGAGAAAACTTGAAGTTGAAAACTTGAAGTAAACTTGAAGAAGAAAAACAAGAGAAAACTGGCGTGGCCGAATATTGCAGCAAAGGATTGGTCGAATGGTGGAGAAAACACCTTGATCAACTGCCAAACATATTCAAGTTAACCTTCAGACACAAGGTTAACCTTCTGGTTTTGAAGGATATATTAAGTTCCGAATCAAAAAGAAAGGTTCTGTAATATTAACAGTGAAATATAGAATTGTGGAGACCAAATACTTTTGTCAATTTCAACTTATTATGAGAGAAAATTGTGAGTTATTTGAAAAAACTGCAAGGGTGCCAATATTTTTCGCCATGACTGTATGTATATATATATATGTCTTCTACTTGAGGAGGCTGTTTCACAGCACCACTTGGTTGTCTGCGACATAAGGGTGAAAGGTGCGAGGAGAGCTCGGCGGGTGAAGTACCAACCGAGAATGAAGGTGTGGAGGTTGAAAGAGGTGACAGTAAGGGAGGCATTAAAAGAGAGGCTGAGTAGGGTAGAGGATGATGTGGTTGAGCTTGAAAGTGGTTGGATGTCAATGAAAGCTAGTCTGTTGGGAGCCGTTGGTGAGGTATGTGGATGGACAAAAGGACCACCGAGGCACTCGGAAACATGATGGTGGGATGTTGAGGTTGGAAAGAGGATTGACGAGAAGAGGAAGAAGTTCAAAGAGTGGCAGAAGGCGAAGGGTACGGGAGCAGAAACAGCAGAGCATGAAAGTTATAAGGCAGCCAGGAAGGCTGCAAAGAAAGAGGTAGCAAAGGCGCAGGAGGCATGTAGGAAAATGTTCGGAGAACGCTTGGATTCGGAAGAGGGTCAGAAAGCAGTATTCAGGATTGCAAAGCAGATAGCGAAAGAGAGGTGTGATGTGATGGGGGTGAGTTGCTTGAAGGATGAAGTGGGACAAATCGTTGTCGACCCAGATGGAATTAAAGGAAGATGGAAAAGATAAATGGAAATGCTGTTGAATACAGAGAATGAATGGGATGGCAACATAGAGAGTAACCCAGTTTTAGGACCGGCAGAGAAGATAACTGAGAAGGAAGTTGAGGAAGCGATAAAAGCAATGAAGAGTGGAAAAGCGGGAGGGCCGACGGGAGTTGTGGGAGATATGTTGAAGGCAGCAGGAAGTTGGGGTGTGAAGAGAATGACAGAGATCTGTAATCTGGTGGTGAAAGAAGGCCGCATTCCAGTGGATTGGGAACTGAGTACCCTCGTCCCTCTATAGAAGGGGAAAGGTGACCCTCTGGAGTGTGGCTCGTACCGAGCGATAAAGTTATTGGAGCATGGAATGAAGGTATTGGAAAGGGTGTTGGAGAGGAGGATAAGGAAGAAAGTGAAGATCGACGAAATGCAGTTTGGATTTATGCCAGGAAGAGGAACGACAGATGCGCTTTTCATTGTGAGGCAGTTGCAGGAGAAGTACATGGATAAGAGGAAGAAGTTGTTTTTTGGGTTTGTTGATCTGGAGAAAGCATTCGATAGGGTTCCACGCAAAGTATTGACATGGGCATTGAGGAAGTTAGGAGTGGAGGAATGGTTGATCAGAGTAGTGATGGCAATGTACAAAAGAGCACGCACAGCTGTAAGGACGAAGGACGGGAACAGTGGTGAGTTTGAGGTGAAGGTGGGAGTGCATCAGGGGTCGGTACTAAGTCCACTACTATTTGTAGCTGTGATGGAGGTGCTGGCTCAGACCGTAAAGGAGGGTTTACCGTGGGAGTTGTTGTATGCAGATGATCTGGTGTTGATTGCAGAAAGTATGGATGGACTGAAGGAAAAGATGAACAAGTGGAAGGAATGTATGGAGACAAAAGGTCTGAAGGTGAATATCGGAAAGACAAAGGTGATGGCAAGTGGTAAAGCATGTGGTGAGGTGGAAAGAACTGGGAAGTGGCCGTGTGCTGTGTGCAGGAAGGGTGTCGGAGTGAACTCCATTCAATGTACAATGTGTGCTGAGTGGGTTTATCAAAAATGTAGTGGTCTGAGAGGGTCATTAACCAGTGTGGCAGCTACATTCAAATGTAAGGTATGCACAGAGGGAGCTGCAGATGGAGGAAATGTTGAGTTGGATCTTGGAGACGGCGTGAAGCTGGAAGGTGTGAAAACATTTTGCTACCTCGGAGACATGCTGAATGGAGAAGGTGGATCAGACTCGGCAACGGTTGCTCGAGTGAGATGTGCATGGAAGAAGTTTCGGGAACTGAGTGGCGTGCGAATGAGGAGGAGAGTGTCGCTGAAGCTGAAGGGAAAGGTGTATGCTGCATGTGTGAGAAGTGTTATGATTTATGGGAGCGAGACATGGGTAATGAACGTAGAGCAGCAACGAAGGCTGGAAAGGGTGGAAATGCGAATGGTTCGATGGATGTGCGGAGTATCGTTGAGAGAGAGGAAGACAAATGATGAATTGCGAAAGATGATGGGAATATTGCCTGTGATTGATGGTGTGTAGAGGAACAGGTTGAGATGGTTTGGTCATGTATTGAGGAAGGATGAAAGTGACTGGTTGAGAAGAGTGATGGAAGTTAATGTAGAAGGAAGTAGAGGACGGGGAAGACCAAGAAAGACTTGGCTAAAGATGGTGGAAGAAGAAATGCAGGCAAGGGGGTTAACAAGGAGAGATGCAGAAAATAGGGCAAAATGGAGAAGATTGTCATGGGGACCGCAAGGCTAACCCCCGCTCTAGCAGGGAACATGGCCTTAAAATGCATGTTGTTCTACTATGTGAGATGTCTGTCTGCCTGTCTGTGTGTGTCACCATTTTTCTCAGCGATGGCTGTACGGATCTTCGTCAAACTTTCAGAGGTTCATCAGTGAGTGTCTGGGAGTGTTTTAGGCAAAAACAAAAAAACAGCAAAAAATTGGAAAAAAAATCGTTTTTTTGGTGTTAAGAAAAAATCGCTCGATTAATGCGTAAGCTTTTTAAAATTAATGACAGTTATATACAAGTACACATTCGCATAAATAAATACAAAACAATCACCAGACATTTGAATACAAAGAAGTCAAACAATTTCGGAAGTGCACAAAGTTGGTAGTATTACGGCATTTTATTCTTCCTGATCGGCATCACACTTAACTCAGAAACGTGATGAACACCACATTCACCCCATTCACCCACCAGCATAAATATGAACCCCCTTCCTCTCCTGCCTCCCCCCCCCTCCTCCCCCCTCCCCTTCCCCCCTTCCCCCCTTTGCCCCCCATGCTGGAACCTGCTCGCTCAAATATATATATATGTGTGTGTATCCAGTGGCCTCCATAAGTATTGGAACAGTGAAGTCACATTTGTTATTATTATATACTCAAGAAATTTGGATTTGAGATCAAAAGATGAATATGAGGCAAGAGTACAGGTCAGCTTTTATTTCTTAGTAATTCTTTAGATATATATTTTACGATTGTCGAACAATAGCACTTTTTAGGTTCAGTACCCCCTCCCCCCCCCCCCCCCCCCACCCCCACCTCCCACATTTTAGGTAAGCACAAGTACTGGAACAGATGACTGGCAGGTGTTTCTTGTTACTCAAGTGTTTTGTGTTACATTTATCATTCACACATATAATATAGCTGTGAATGTTTAGTCTTGGTTTTCGCCTTTGCTTTTACCTTCGGAGTCTGCCTTTGGAGTCAGGAGGCAGAAACCAATATGAAGACCAGGGAATTGTCTTTGAAAGAAAAGTAGGAAATCTGGAAGCAGAAAGAACAGAGTAATTTAATTTGAACCACAGCATAAAAATTGGGCATAGAGAATACAGCAATTTGGAATATCTTGAAAAAGAAAAAGAAAACACTTGTGTACTACACAATAGACAATGGCCAGGTTGGCCAAGGAAAGCAACTGCAGTCGATGACAGAAAAATCATCAGAGCTGTGAAGAAAATCCTAAACCAAAACCAACTGTCAGTGACATCACTAACAACCTCTAGAGTGCAGGGTTAAAAGTGTCACAACCTACCGTTCGCAGAAGACATCGACAGCAGAATTACAAAGACTACACCGCAAGATACAAACCTCTCCTCAGCACCAAAAATAGAAAGGCCAGATTAGAATTTGCCAAGAACTAGAGTTGAGCCAGTGGAGTTCTGGAACAAAGTTTAATGGACAGATTAAACCAAGATAAACCTTTACCAAAGCGGTGTAAAGGTGAAAGTGTGGAGAAAGGAAGGAACTGCATATGATCCAAAGCATGCACCTCACCTGTGAAGCACGGTGGAGGTAGTGTCATGGCTTGGGATTGCATGGCTGTCGGGAACTCGCTCACTCATCTGTATTGATGACGTAACCAATGACGGCAGCAGCAGAATGAATTCGGAAGTGTACAGAAACATTTTGTCTGCCTATGTACAAGAAAATGTCACCAAACTCATTGGGTGAGGTTTCATCCTGCAGCAAGACAATGACCCAAAACACACTGCCAATACAATCAAGGAGTTCATTCGGGTAAAACAGGAGAAGGTTTTGGACTGGCCAGGTCAATCTCCTGATTTAAATCGCAGCAAGACAATGACCCAAAACACACTGCCAACACAACCAAGGAGTTCATCAGGGTAAAACAGGAGAAGGTTTTGGACTGGCCAGGTCAATCTCCTGATTTAAATCCAACGTAGCATGCATTTCACTTCCTGAAGAGGAGACTAAAGTCAGAAACCCCCAAAAACAAACAACAACTGAAAATGGCTGCAGTAAAGGCTTGGCAAACCATCTCAAATGAAGATACTAAGAGTTTGGTGATGTGAATGGGCCACATGCTCGATGCAGTTATTTCTGCAAGGGATATGCAACCAAATACGAGCTATTATACCACTTTAATTTACTTTGAGTTAATGTGTTAAAATACTTATTCTTACCTAAAATGAAGGGACTGAACATAAAAAGTGCTATTGTTCTACAATCGTAAAATATATATGCCTAGAAATACCAATAAATAAAAGCTGACCTTCTGTACTCTTGCCTCGTAATCATCTTTTGATCTCAAATCCAAATTTCTTTGCTGATGGATGGTAAGCGGTGGTTTGCACGCAGTCGGTGCCCAGGAGTCGAGTCAGCGCGTGAAATGCAGCCAATTCAAAATGGCTATACACAATTCCCCATGGTGATGGTTGATGGAACACCAAAACATGTGATCCAGGTGTGGACAAAGGTTCTTGCGATAGTTGGTGTGGTGATGTCAGCTATTGGTGTAGCTCCGGCTAAAAGATGAAGCGGTCAACACAAGTTAGTAAGCAGTGGTACCCTTTTTTAAGGTTGTAGGGGACCGAGAAGAACCACAAGGACCCTGTCAAAATGCCTATCTGGTGTTGCAAAGCTACCAAGTGGTGTGACATTATGACGTTGGATCTTGGAGCGTTGACATTGAACACATTGCTTGGCCCAACAGTGCATGTCGGCATTGATGCGTGGCCAGATGTAGTGCGTGGTGATGAGTCTCTGGGTTGCCCGAATGCCCGGGTACTCTAGTGAGTGAAAAGTGCCGAAGTCTGTACGACGGAATACTGCAGGCAAGAAAGGGTGTGACTGTCCTGTCGATATATCACACACGAGGGTAGTGTCTGTCCATGGTATTGGTACCTCGTGAAATGTAAGCCAACCTGCTGCAGACTGTAGACGGTGGAGCTCGGTGTCCTCCTATTGTGCTGCTCCCAGTGCATTAAAATGGAGGGGCAATGTACTGGGTGAAGACAACACCAATACCTCGATGTGTGAGAGAGAATCAGCCCCAGAGTTCACGATTCCTTTGATGTGCTAGATGTTAGTGGCAAATTGTGAGATATAACTGGGTTGGCTTAGTGTACGAGTAGTTTGAGCTTCCGAATGGGTGGACAGAGCATACCGTAAGTTAAAGGTTTGTGGTCATTCTGGGCAGATAATTGTCTGGCCTCGAAGAAGTAGCGGAAGTGCTTGATGGTGAGGTATACAACGAGCAATTCCCGATCATAGGCACTGTACTTCCGCTCTGGTGGCTTCAGCATTTTAGAGAAAAGGACCAATGGACCCAGTCGGCATCGATGAACTGGTGAAGGGTCAAACCCACCGCAACCTCAGACACGTCTACCATCAGGCATGTTGGCGCCTCTGGCTTTGTATGAATCAGGAGTGAGGCATTAGCCAGTGTGTTTTTGATGGTGTGGAAGGCTGACAATGTTGGCTCTGCCCAACGGAACATTTCAGGGTGCTTACAATTGCGAGTACCTCATTCAGCGGCTGCATTGTTGTGGCTGCGTTTGGATTAAATCGATGGTAAAATTTGATTAGGCCCAAAAACTCACGGTTTGCATTGAGATAAAAGTAATGGGAAATCCCGAATAATCCGCCCCTTTGCCTTGAGCAGATGAATGCATGAGCGGTTAACAGTGGCCGAGAAAATTCATCTCCGGAATGCAGAATATACACTTTGTGGGATTGGTGGACATGCCAAAGTCCTGCAAACGGGTGAAGAGGAGAAAAATGTGTTCCTGATGTTCTTCTGCAGTTGTGCTGGTGATTAAAATATCATCTATATACACATAGCAGAAGTGTAATCCCTGTAGCACCTGATCGATAAAACGCTGAAAGGTTTGTGCGGCATTGCATAAGCTGAACGGCATCCGAAGGAATTGGAAGGTAATTAAATAAAATGCTGATCTCTTCGGTTAGCCTAACAACCTTGCTTGTGTTTTGTTGGTATTTACAGAGGGCGTGGCAAGAAGATTTCCATGTGAATTTTGTGGGCGGAGCTTCAGCCTTGGCTCTGATTGGATGCGGCATGTACAAAGGCATGGGCAGTAAGTCAATACTCTGTCTATTACATGAAGCATTTATTTCTAGTTATGCAAGATAATTAATCGAGGTGACTTCTGTAATACTGATCAGTTTTATATTCCAATTTCAGTGCTTCATTTCCTGTCTACCAATCATTTACCAGCCCCAGTTTGTATTTTTAGTAATTGAACACATTATTCGTAATTCATGATTTAAAAAAAAAAAGTTGTCCTTTGTTTATTTCAGTGATTGTTCATATTAAAACAACAATGACCGCATTGTGATCACAACGTGCGACAAAATCCGGTAACGGCCCAATTGGAAAACGCGCATTTAAAGGACTCCTGAAAGATGAACAGTGTGATTGGGAAACACATTGAATGTGCTATTGAAAGATTAACTCGACTCCTCTCATCCATGTCAGCAGCCTCTGCCATCGTTATATCAGAACGAGCTGATTCGTGCAAATTCACGGATTGTTTAACCCCAATGTGAGGCCGTTCAAAAATTATGCAATGCTATTTTCTGAGGAGCACCTCCCGTGTGTGCTGATGGGCTTGATTAAACCTTACTCATAATTTTTACTCGACATTGATTAGATTTTTTTGGGGTCCCTCATCGTGAACAGTACTTGACCCAAACAAAGCCAATGGAAATCTGGTGCAACAAACCCGGGCAATGTATAATCAGCAGAGGCCTTTGGGCCTGATGTCTTAGGCAAACCAGAAAACCAACATGGCGGCCATATTACTTCATCTAGGTGCCATAGTGGGTGGAGTCAAGTGACGACTGTGAGTGGGATCCAGCAATTGTATGACCAAAGGAGGCACATTTCAGCTGTAACGGCATTCTGTAGAGAGCATACCTCCACCAGGCTGAACAGTTTATGTTTTGTATCCCACTGATAGGCCAGAACAGGATTCGGACCTGAAACAAAATCGAATTGGCTTGTTCTTCTCGCCTATCCAACTCGTCCATATGCAAGTCGTCCACAACTTTTTGAAATATACTATATATCATTTTTGGCCCTGTCACTCAATGGTGAAGAACCACTTAAAATTTTAAAAAACAAAAACTTGTATCCGGATCCGTAGTCGGATATTCACCAAAACCAAATAGATTCGTCCTTGTCACACACCCAACCTGTCGACCAAGTTTCGTCCGAATCTATCCCTAACTTTTTTAGATATCGTGGTGTACTGTAAATCAGTTTTAGGCCTATCAATGGTGAAGAATCACTTTAAAATTCTCAGACCCAAATCAGTATCTACACCAAAATCGAATCATTTCATCCATGTCACATACTGAAACTCTCCACAAAATTTCGTCCGAATCCATCCACAACTTTTTGAGATGCCCTGTTCACAAACAAACAAACAAGAAATATTTCATACATAGCATCATACTTGTGAAATACCTAAAATAAGTTGTTGACCTTTGGCCTATGTTGACCTTTTGGCCTATGTTTATCTCAAAATAATGGGTGGTTGAATTGTATGATCTGATATGCAAGTCCTGTTCAAATTTCAAGTCAATCAGAAGAAAATTAAGGATTTAAAAACTGCTCCTAAGTCGTTGACCTTTGGCCTATGTTGATCTTTTGGCCAGCGGTAAACAAGAATAACAAGCGTTACGCCTAGGTCCCCCGTCGGTGAAGTGATGTGAGTTGACAAAGTGGAAGACGCAGAAAACATGCTATGATATGATATTTCGCTCACAAGGTTCAGACATACATCGAGGTGGCCATCTTGGATTTTGACGTGGCGACCCAATTTACAATGGCGTTCTTCCTTATGCCTAGATACACCCACACACCAGATTAGAAGTTGGTACTTCGCTTATTTTTCAAGATATACCGCTCACAAGGTTCAGACATACATGGCGGTGGCCATCTTGGATTTTGACGTGGCGACCCAATTTTCAATAGCGTTCTTCCTTATGCCGAGATACACCCACACACCAGATCAGAAGTTGGTACTTCACTTATTTTTCAAGATATTCCGCTCACAAGGTTCAGACATACATGGCGGCGGCCATCTTGGATTTTGACGTGGCGGCCGAATTTTCAATAGCCTTCTTCGTTGTGCCGAGATACACCCAATCACCAGATTAGAAGTTGGTACTTTGCTTATTTTCCAAGATATTTCACTCACAATGTTCAGACATATAAATGGTGGCGGCCATCTTGGAGTTTGACGTGGCGACCCAATTTACAATAGCGGTTTTCCTTATGCCGAGATACACCCACACACCAAATTAGAAGTTGGTACTTCGCTTATTTTTCAAGATATTCATCTCACAAGGTTCAGACATACATGGCGGCGACCATCTTGGAATTTGACGTGGCGACCCAATTTTAAACAGCGTTCTTGCTTGTGCCGAGATACACCGACACACCAGATTAGAAGTTGGTACTTCGCTTATTTTTCAAGATATTTCGCTCACAAGGTTCAGACATGTATATGGTGGCGGCCATCTTGGATTTTGACGTGGCGACCCAATTTCCAATAGCGTTCTTCCTTATGCCGAGATACACCCACACACCAAATTAGAAGTTGGTACTTTGCTTATTTTTCAAGATATTCATCTCACAAGGTTCAGACATACATGGCGGCGGCCATCTTGGATTTTGACGTGGCGACCCAATTTTAAACAGCGTTCTTCCTTATGCCGAGATACACCCACACACCAAATTAGAAGTTGGTACTTCGCTTATTTTTCAAGATATTCATCTCACAAGGTTCAGACATACATGGCGGTGGCCATCTTGGATTGTGACGTGGCGACCCAATTTTAAACAGCGTTCTTCCTTATGCCTAGATACACCCACACACCAGATTAGAAGTTGGTACTTCGCTTATTTTTCGAGATATTTCGCTCACAAATTTCAGACATATATATGGTGGCGGCCATCTTGGATTTTGACGTGGCAACGCAATTTTCAATCGCGTTCTTCATTATGCCGAGATACACCCACACACCAAATTAGAAGTTGGTACTTCGCTTATTTTTCAAGATATACATCTCACAAGGTTCAGACATACATGGCGGCGGCCATCTTGGATTTTGACGTGGCGACCCAATTTCCAATAGCGTTCTTCCTTGTGCCGAGATACACCCACACACCAGATTAGAAGTTGGTACTTCGCTTATTTTTCAAGATATTTCGCTCACAAGGTTCAGACATACATGGCGGCGGCCATCTTGGATTTTGACGTGGCGCCCCAATTTACAACAGCGGTCTTCCTTATGCCGAGATACACCCACACACCAAATTAGAAGTTGGTACTTCGCTTATTTTTCAAGATATTCATCTCACAAGGTTCAGACATAAATGGCGGTGGCCATCCTGGATTTTGACGTGGCGACCCAATTTTAAACAGCGTTCTTCCTTGTGCCTAGATACACACACACACCAGATTAGAAGTTGGTACTTCGCTTATTTTTCGAGATATTTCGCTCACAAGTTTCAGATATACATGGCGGCGGCCATCTTGGATTTTGACGTGGCGACCCAATTTTCAATAGCGTTCTTCCTTATGCCGAGATACACCCACACACCAGATTAGAAGTTGGTACTTCGCTTATTTTTTAAGATATTCATCTCACAAGGTTCAAACATACATGGCATCAGACATACATGGCGGCGGCCATCTTGGATTTTGACGTGGGTTGCACCCACACACCAAATTCGAATGCGGTCCTTCGCTTATGCACGCACGCCCGCACGCAAACACGCACGGACGGACGGACGGACGGACGGACGGACACACGGACGGAGGGGAAAGCCAGAGTCCCCCTTTCGCTCCGCTGTGCGACGGGGGACAACAAGCGTTACGCCTAGGTCCCCCGTCGGTGAAGTGATGTGAGCTGACAAAGTGGAAGACTCAGAAAACATGCTGTGATATGATATTTCGCTCACAAGGTTCAGACATACATGGAGGTGGCCATCTTGGATTTTGACGTGGCGACCCAATTTTCAATGGCGTTCTTCCTTATGCCTAGATACACCCACACACCAGATTAGAAGTTGGTACTTCGCTTATTTTTCAAGATATTTCGCTCACAAGGTTCAGACATATATATGGTGGCGGCCATCTTGGGTTTTGACGTGGCGACCCAATTTTCAATAGCGTTCTTCCTTATGCCGAGATACACCCACACACCAGATTAGAAGTTGGTACTTTGCTTATTTTTCAAGATATTTCGCTCACAAGGTTCAGACATATATACATGGTGGCGGCCATCTTGGATTTTGACGTGGTAACCCAATTTTCAAAAGCGTTCTTCCTTATGCCGAGATACACCCACACACCAAATTAGAAGTTGGTACTTCGCTTATTTTTCAAGATATTCATCTCACAAGGTTCAGACATACATGGCGGCGGCCATCTTGGATTTTGACGTTGCGACCCAATTTTCAATAGCGTTCTTCTTTATGCCGAGATACACCCACACACCAAATTAGACGTTGGTACTTCACTTATTTTTCAAGATATTCATCTCACAAGGTTCAGACATACATGGCGGCGGCCATCTTTGATTTTGACGTGGCGACCCAATTTTCAATAGCGTTCTTCCTTATGCCGAGTTACACCCACACACCAAATTATAAGTTGGTACTTCGCTTATTTTTCAAGATAATCATCTCACAAGGTTCAGACATACATGGCGGCGGCCATCTTGGATTTTGACGTGGGGACCCAATTTCCAATAGCGTTCTTCCTGATGCCGAGATACACCCACACACTAGATGAGAAGTTGGTACTTCGCTTATTTTTCAAGATATTTCGCTCACAAGGTTCAGACATACATGGCGGCGGCCATCTTGGATTTTGACGTGGCGCCCCAATTTACAATAGCGGTCTTCCTTATGCCGAGATACACCCACACACCAAATTAGAAGTTGGTACTTCGCCTATTTTTCAAGATATTCATCTCACAAGTTTCAGACATACATGGCATCAGACATACATGGTGGCGGCCATCTTGGATTTTGACGTGGCGACCCAATTTTCAATAGCGTTCTTCCTTATGCCTAGATACACCCACACACCAGATCAGAAGTTGGTACTTCACTTATTTTTCAAGATATTCCGCTCACAAGGTTCAGACATACATGGCGGCGGCCATCTTGGATTTTGACGTGGCGGCCCAATTTTCAATAGCCTTCTTCCTTGTGCCGAGATACACCCAAACACCAGATTAGAAGTTGGTACTTTGCTTATTTTCCAAGATATTTCACTCACAATGTTCAGACATATATATGGTGGCGGCCATCTTGGAGTTTGACGTGGCGACCCAATTTACAATAGCGGTTTTCCTTATGCCGAGATACACCCACACACCAAATTAGAAGTTGGTACTTCGCTTATTTTTCAAGATATTCATCTCACAAGGTTCAGACATACATGGCAGCGGCCATCTTGGATTTTGACGTGGCGACCCAATTTTAAACAGCGTTCTTCCTTATGCCGAGATACACCCACACACCAAATTAGAAGTTGGTACTTCGCTTATTTTTCAAGATATTCATCTCACAAGGTTCAGACATACATGGCGGTGGCCATCTTGGATTTTGACGTGGCGACCCAATTTTAAACAGCGTTCTTCCTTTTGCCTAGATACACCCACACACCAGATTAGAAGTTGGTACTTCGCTTATTTTTCGAGATATTTCGCTCACAAATTTCAGACATATATATGGTGGCGGCCATCTTGGATTTTGACGTGGCAACGCAATTTTCAATCGTGTTCTTCATTATGCCGAGATACACCCACACACCAAATTAGAAGTTGGTACTTCGCTTATTTTTCAAGATATACATCTCACAAGGTTCAGACATACATGGCGGCGGCCATCTTGGATTTTGACGTGGCGACCCAATTTTCAATAGCGTTCTTCCTTATGCCGTGATACACCCACACACCAAATTAGAAGTTGGTACTTCGCTTATTTTTCAAGATATTCATCTCACAAGGTTCAGACATACATGGCGGCGGCCATCTTGGATTTTGACGTGGCGACCCAATTTTCAATAGCGTTCTTCCTTATGCCTAGATACACCCACACACCAGATTAGAATTTGGTACTTCGCTTATTTTTCAAGATATTTCGCTCACAATGTTCAGACATATATATGGTGGCGGCCATCTTGGATTTTGACGTGGCGCCCCAATTTTCAATAGCGTTCTTCCTTATGCCGAGATACACACACACCAAATTAGAAGTTGGTACTTCGCTTATGTTTCAAGATATTCATCTCACAAGGTTCAGACATACATGGCGGTGGCCATCTTGGATTTTGACGTGGCGACCCAATTTTAAACAGCGTTCTTCCTTATGCCGAGATACACCCACGCACCAGATTAGAAGTTGGTACTTCGCTTATTTTTCGAGATATTTCGCTCAGGTATCAGACATATATATGGTGGCGGCCATCTTGGATTTTGACGTGGCGACCCAATTTTCAATATCTTTCTTCATTATGCCGAGATACACCCACACACCAAATTAGAAGTTGGTACTTCGCTTATTTTACAAGATATACATCTCACAAGGTTCAGACATACATGGCGGCGGCCATCTTGGATTTTGACGTGGCGACCCAGTTTTCAATAGCGTTCTTCCTTATGCCGAGATACACCCACACACCAGATTAGAAGTTAGTACTTCGCTTATTTTTCAAGATATTCATCTCACAAGGTTCAGACATACATGGCATCAGACATACATGGCGGCGGCCATCTTGGATTTTGACGTGGATTGCACCCACACACCAAATTCGAATGCGGTCCTTCGCTTATGCACGCACGCGCACACGCACGCACACACACACGCACGCACGGACGGACGGACGGAGGGGAAAACCATAGTCCCCCTTTCGCTCCGCCGTGCGACGGGGGACAACAAGTGTTACGCCTAGGTCCCCCGTCGGTGAAGTGATGTGAGTTGACAAAGTGGAAGACGCAGAAAACATGCTATGATATGATATTTCGCTCACAAGGTTCAGACATACATGGAGGTGGCCATCTTGGATTTTGACGTGGCGACCCAATTTTCTATAGCGTTCTTCCTTATGCCTAGATACACCCACACACCAGATTAGAAGTTGGTACTTCACTTATTTTTCAAGATATTCCGCTCACAAGGTTCAGACATATATATGGTGGCGGCCATCTTGGAGTTTGACGTGGCGACCCAATTTACAATAGCGGTCTTCCTTATGCCGAGATACACCCACACACCAAATTAGAAGTTGGTACTTCGCTTATTTTTCAAGATATTCATCTCACAAGGTTCAGACATACATGGCGGTGGCCATCTTGGATTTTGACGTGGCGACCCAATTTTAAACAGCGTTCTTCCTTATGCCGAGATACACCCACACACCAGATTAGAAGTTGGTACTTCGCTTATTTTTCAAGATATTCATCTCACAAGGTTCAGACATACATGGCGGCGGCCATCTTGGATTTTGACGTGGCGACCCAATTTTCAATAGCGTTCTTCCTTATGCCTAGATACACCCACACACCAGATTAGAAGTTGGTACTTCGCTTATTTTCCAAGATATTTCACTCACAAGGTTCAGACATATATATGGTGGCGGCCATCTTGGAGTTTGACGTGGCGACCCAATTTACAATAGCCGTCTTCCTTATGCCGAGATACACCCACACACCAAATTAGAAGTTGGTACTTCGCTTATTTTTCGAGATATTTCGCTCACAAGTTTCAGACATATATATGGTAGCGGCCATCTTGGATTTTGACGTGGCGACCCAATTTTCAATGGCGTTCTTCCTTATGCCGAGATACACCCACACACCAAATTAGAAGTTGGTACTTCGCTTATTTTTCAAGATATTCATCTCACAAGGTTCAGACATACATGGCGGCGGCCATCTTGGATTTTGACGTGGCGACCCAATTTTCAATAGCGTTCTTCCTTATGCCTAGATACACCCACACACCAGATTAGAAGTTGGTACTTCGCTTATTTTCCAAGATATTTCACTCACAAGGTTCAGACATATATATGGTGGCGGCCATCTTGGAGTTTGACGTGGCGACCCAATTTACAATAGCCGTCTTCCTTATGCCGAGATACACCCACACACCAAATTAGAAGTTGGTACTTCGCTTATTTTTCGAGATATTTCGCTCACAAGTTTCAGACATATATATGGTAGCGGCCATCTTGGATTTTGACGTGGCGACCCAATTTTCAATGGCCTTCTTCCTTATGCCGAGATACACCCACACACCAAATTAGAAGTTGGTACTTCGCTTATTTTTCAAGATATTCATCTCACAAGGTTCAGACATACATGGCGGCGGCCATCTTGGATTTTGACGTGGCGACCCAATTTTCAATAGCGTTCTTCCTTATGCCTAGATACACCCACACACCAGATTAGAAGTTGGTACTTCGCTTATTTTTCAAGATATTCATCTCACAAGGTTCAGACATACATGGCATCAGACATACATGGCGGCGACCATCTTGGATTTTGACGTGGGTTGCACCCACACACCAAATTCGAATGCGGTCCTTCGCTTATGCACGCACGCACACACGCACGCACGGACGGACGGACACACGGACGGAGGAGAAAACCATAGTCCCCCTTTCGCTCCGCTGTGCGACGGGGGACAATAATAGGTGGTTGAATTGAGTGATCCTATATGCAAGTCCTGTTCAAATTTCAAGTCAATCAGATGAAAATTGGGGATTTTAGAAATTGCACCTAAGTTGTTCACCTTTGGCCTATGTTAACGAAGAACAAGCGTTACGCCTAGGTCCCCCGTCGGTGAAGTGATGTGAGTTGACAAAGTGGAAGACGCAGAAAACATGCTATGATATGATATTTCGCTCACAAGGTTCAGACATACATGGAGGCGGCCATCTTGGATTTTGACGTGGCGACCCAATTTTCAATAGCGTTCTTCCTTGTGCCTAGATACACCCAAACACCAGATGAGAAGTTGGTACTTTGCTTATTTACCAAGATATTTCACTCACAAGGTTCAGACATACATGGCATCATACATACATGGCGGCGGCCATCTTGGATTTTGACGTGGGTTGCACCCACACACCAAATTCGAATGCGGTCCTTCGCTTATGCACGCCCGCACGCAAACACGCACGCACGCACGGACGGACGGACGGACGGACACACGGACGGAGGGGAAAACCATAGTCCCCCTTTCGCTCCGCTGTGCGACGGGGGACAATAATAGGTGGTTGAATTGAGTGATCCTATATGCAAGTCCTGTTCAAATTTCAAGTCAATCAGATGAAAATTGAGGATTTTAGAAATTGCACCTAAGTTGTTCACCTTTGGCCTATGTTAACGAAGAACAAGCGTTACGCCTAGGTCCCCCGTGGGTGAAGTGATGTGAGTTGACAAAGTGGAAGACGCAGAAAACATGCTATGATATGATATTTCGCTCACAAGGTTCAGACATACATGGAGGCGGCCATCTTGGATTTTGACGTGGCGACCCAATTTACAATAGCGTTCTTCCTTATAGTCTACTTGCCAAGCCTATAGAGCCCTCTTGTGAACCTGGAAATGTTGAGTACCCCAACGTTTTAAGTTAGAAATGTACAGTATGGGTCCCCAGCACTTAGGAACTGCCGGATGCTAACTTGCATATGTTGGGCAATTAGCAAAATTAGCATTAATAGCATTAACCCTATCAAACATAGGCCTGGGACACTGAAATTTCTGTTTCGCTCTATTGCTCCGTTTGAATGCTTCGTGTGAGCAAACTATTTGAAGGATCTGTATGAAATTTGGACATAATGCTACAGGAAAACTCCCATCCACTCACCATAGAGACCGCGACCCTCCACCATATCATAAATGGCCAGGTGGCAGATGAAAAGGTGAATGTGCAAGATGCATTGAAGATCGGACAGGACATGAGCACACTGTTCTCTTCATCACTTCCTGAGAGATTTCATGCGCCCATCTCAAATAAGGTGGTGACAATGACATTCACCAAAAAAAGAGTGAAGGTCAATGCGAAGATCATATGTGACCTTGAGGCGTTGTTTGCTCGGCTGCTGGTGGTGGGGAGCAAGAGAAGAATGGAGCTCTCTGCCCTCTTTGACTACGAGCTCGGCCCGGTCCCTGCATCCATCATCGATGAGTATGGATGCCTCAGGAAGGGTAACAAGTCTGTGATCGTCCAGCGTCTTGGAATCCTTGCCCCCAATCCCCACCTACCACATGTTGTACTCGTTGATGCATCGCAGCTCATCTACCACGTGGTGTGGCCATCGTCAGGCACTGTGGCTGACCTCGCAGCCAGCATGGGTGCCGGCTTAATCGCTACATCACCGAAACATTTGTCATCTTTGACCGGTATGAGCAAGTCTCTGCCAAAAGACCACGAGAGGCAGAGAAGAGCTGGGGAGAGCTCAACAGAGTACCGACTCTCACTGACAACCCCTCTACCTAGCCGCGACAAAGTGATTAAGAACAAGACAAACAAACGGAGACTGGGTGAGCTCCCGTGCACACACAGCATAGGAGATCACATCAAGATGGTCAGCAAAGCAGACAGTATTGTCACTCATGACGAGGCTGACGTCTCCCTCGTCTCATACATGTTGGATGCAGCCAGTCGCGGAGCTGAAACTGTCCGCATTCTCAGCGACGACACTGATGTTTTCGTACTCATGGTCTATTGGTGCTGGAAGGTGGGTATCACATGTAACCTGCAGATGGAGAGATGGGATGGCACTATTCTCAACATCACTTCGACAGTAGAGAATCTCGGTGAGCAGTGTCGCTCCATCCTGGCTATGCATGCTCTCTCCGGATGTGACACCACCTCCTATCCCGTGGGGAAAGGGAAGGTGTCCGCACTCAAGGCCATGAGAGTAGTACCTGGTGACCTGCTTCACTTCATCGGAGAGGAGGGAGCTACTGATTTACAGATTACAGAGGCAGTGAGTGGTTTCTTCCTGGCTCTGTACAACGAGAGGGAGTCGGCATCTCTGAACGTCGCCAGATATGACAGCTACCGAAAGCGCAAAACCCCCCCAGCACTGAAGACACTGCCTCCTATAGAGCGCAACGCTCTCCTCCATGGCCGGCGTGCCCATCTACAGGTGCTGCTTTGGAAAGCAGCAGACTGCCCTGACCCACCAGCTGTGGACATAACAGAGTTTGGATGGAATAAGAAGGAAGGCGAGAAGGGAGAGGAAGTCATCATGCCCATCCTGGATGCAAGCCCCGTTGCTCCTCCTGCCGTGTTGGAAATGATCAGCTGTAGCTGCAAAGCTGGGTTAAAGCCCTGTTTAACAGCAAAGTGCAGCTGCGTAGCTGCAGGCCTGGCCTGTACCAGCTACTGCTTCTGCAAAGGCTCTGATAGTACATGTTGCAACACACTCACACACTCACAGCAAGAAGAGCAATATGACAAGAATGTAGAGTCAGGAGAAGAAGATGAAGACGATGAGGATGAGTTTTATGATGAGCATATGCTTTATAACAGTGCAGAGTAGTAGAGGTGCAAGACGCTCTTTCTTGATGGAAGTTTTATGTTGTGTAACTAGTGCACATATTTTTCAGCTCTGATAATTTTGGGTATACTTGTGTTTTAATTTTGAGGATATTATTTACCCATAGTCATATTATTCTAGTTTGGTATGGTACTTGCCTTTGTTACCTCTAATACCTGTGAATAAAAGTGGAGCAATAGAGCGAAACAGAAATTTCAGTGTCCCAGGCCTATGTTTGATAGGGTTAATGCTATTAATGCTAATTTTGCTAATTGCCCAACATATGCAAGTTAGCATCCGGCAGTTTCTAAGTGCTGGGACCCATACTGTACATTTCTAACTTAAAACTTTGGGGTACTCAACATTTCCGGGTTCACATTGCTGGCAAGTAGACTATTATGCCGAGATACACCCACACACCAAATTAGAAGTTGGTACTTCGCTTATTTTTCAAGATATTCATCTCACAAGTTTCAGACATACATGGCGGCGGCCATCTTGGATTTTGACGTGGCGACCCAATTTTCAATAGCGTTCTTCCTTATGCCGAGATACACCCACACACCAAATTAGAAGTTGGTACTTTGCTTATTTTTCAAGATATTTCGCTCACAAGGTTCAGACATATATATGGTGGCGGCCATCTTGTATTTTGACGTGGCGACCCAATTTTCAATAGCGTTCTTCCTTTTGCCGAGATACACCCACACACCAAATTAGACGTTGGTACTTCACTTATTTTTCAAGATATTCATCTCACAAGGTTCAGACATACATGGAGGCGGCCATCTTGGATTTTGACGTGGCGACCCAATTTTCAAAAGCGTTCTTCCCTATGCCTAGATACACCCACACACCAGATTAGAAGTTGGTACTTTGCTTATTTTTCAAGATATTCAGCTCACAAGGTTCAGACATATATATGATGGCGGCCATCTTGGATTTTGACGTGGCGACCCAATTTACAATAGCGGTCTTCCTTATGCCGAAATACACCCACACACCAAATTAGAAGTTGGTACTTCGCTTATTTTTCAAGATATTCATCTCACAAGGTTCAGACATACATGGCGGCGGCCATCTTGGATTTTGACTTGGCGACCCAATTTTAAACAGCCTTCTTCCTTGTGCCTAGATGCACCCACACACCAGATTATAAGTTGGTACTTCGCTTATTTTTCGAGATATTTCGCTCACAAGTTTCAGACATATATATGGTGGCGGCCATCTTGGATTTTGACGTGGCGACCCAATTTTCAATAGCGTTCTTCCTTATGCCGAGATACACCCACACACCAAATTAGAAGTTGGTACTTCGCTTATTTTTCAAGATATTCATCTCACAAGGTTCAGACATACATGGCATCAGACATACATGGTGGCGGCCATCTTCGATTTTGACGTGGGTTGCACCCACACACCAAATTCGAATGCGGTCCTTCGCTTACGCCTGCACGCACACACGGACGGACGGACGGACACACGGACGGAGGGTAAAACCATAGTCCCCCTTTCGCTCCGCTGTGCGACGGGGGACAATAATTGGAGGTTAAATTTGCAGACCTAATGTGCAAATCCTCTTCAAATTTCAAGTCAATCAAATGACATTTGATGATTTTACAAATTTTACAAAACTGTTACCTTTGGCTTCTGTTGACCTTTTACCTTTTGACCTCAAAATTAATAGACTTCTTGCCAATGACACACTTCCGTTTATTGAAGTTTTGTGAAGATCACTTTAAAATTGTGACCTGTAGGCGACTGACAAACAAACCAATAGAATAACGCATAAAACACAACTTCTAATCCACCTTTGGTACTGGAGGTAAAAAGGCAGAGAGAGAGGAAGTGAAAGACCAGCAGAGCAGATTTTTAGGACACATGAGCTGATGCCGTTCGGTCCAGTTGCAGAGTCAGAGTTGAGGGTTGAAATAAATGTTTCCACATAATCTAGGAGCAGTTCTGGGTTTGACTGGGAAGGGGGTGGGTACAGAGAGTGAGGGGTTAGGGACACAATATTTTGAAGCAAACACAGAATTGAGGCATTCAGCCTTTACCCGGGCTGAGTCGGCTGTGGCACCGCCCCACAACTCATATGCCAGAGTGAGAAATCGCAAATTGAATCACAAATCACAGAAATCAAATTGATGTCAGAGTGAAAAATCACATGCAAGACTCATTATGTGTGCAAACAAATCTGATTTGTGCTGAATTTGGGGAAATTCATTCCGTGCTGATGACGACCAGTGAGCCAGAAATGTGTCCGTGGATTGATTCATTTTGGGGAATGAAGAAGGAGCTTTATTGCCACAAAGTCTTTCAAAGCTATCAATCAGATTGAGATTAGCCTGGTGTTGGCTTAGCGGTTACGATGCTGGCTTGGGATCTTAGGATCCTGAGTTTGAATCCGGGTCGATCGTTGAATTAATGCCAGGTGGGTTGACTCGGCCTGTCATCCTTCCAACGTCGGCAAATCAGTTTGCTGTGATGAATGTGCCGGTGTGTGCCCCGGTTTATATAATACGTATCCCTGCTTGTTGTAAGAGGCGACTAAAGGGTTGGCGTCGGGAAGGGCATCCGGCCATAAAAAACATTGCCTCAAAAAGGGGAAATAGCCTTAAAAGGGAATTTTTTTTTTAATCAGCCTGAGATTGTGTGGAGCAGTGTAGTAGTCGACACTGCATAGTGATCTTTGGGTTTTTTAATTTGCAAGTGTAAATTAATAATGAAATGCTTCAATTTACACTGCAAATTAAGCTTTCCAAATGTGATATAAACCAATCGTTTCATAACAATAGTTTGATTTTTGTAACATTTTGTTTAGATTTTATCAATACAGTACTTTTATGATTTGTGAAATTTTGGCTGGAAGGTAAAATAGCTAACTTAGCATTCTAATGTCATTTATTAAAACTTCATTTAAACATGTCTATATTTGTCCTGGACTGTGCTTGGGATTTAAATGAGCCTGAATTGCCATGAAAAAGGGCTGATGTTAAAAAGATGTTTAATTGTAATGTTATTCAAAGTGAGTATATTAGCAACCCTTAATATGTAACATCATTAACCATCTTAGCCTCCCTCCTTTTCCCTACTTTACTACCTTCTCTCCTTACTCTCTCATACCTTACTTCCTTCCCTTTCTCCTTCCTTCCCTCTCTCCTCTCTCCTACCTTCTTTCCCTCTCTCTCCTCTCTCATACCATACTTCCTTCTAGCTCTCCTCTCTCCTACCTTACTTCTTTCCCTCCCTCCTCTCTCCTACCTTACTTCCTTCCCTCCCTCCTCTCTCTCTCATACCTTACTTATTTCCCTCTCTCCTACCTTACTTCTTTCCCTCTCTTCTTTCTCCTACCTTACTTATTTCCCTCTTTCCTACCTTACTTCCTTCCCTCTCTCCTCCCTCCTCCGTTACTTCTTTCCCTCTCTCCTACCTTACTTCTTTCCCTCTCTCCTATCTTACTTCCTTCCCCCTCTCCCCTCTCTCCTACCTTACTTCTTTCCCTCTCTCCTATCTTACTTCATTCCCCCTCTCCCCTCTCTAATACCTTACTTTTTCCCCTCTCTCCTATCTTACTTCCTTCCCCCTCTCCCCTCTCTAATACCTTACTTTTTCCCCTCCTCTATTCTAGCTTGCCTATCTCCCTCCCTTCTCTTTTTAACTTTTGTGAGGTTTGTTTTTCTTCTGTCTTGGCCTAATTATTTTTCTTAAACGTTAGGGCCTTCCCTCTTGAAGAACCAGCCGAAGGAGAGAAGCCAGGACAGTTGGACAAGCCACATCTCCCAGAGTCAACTCCTACCCTTCCTGCTACCACGGCCCTATCATCCAACACCTAATTTTCCGTTTGTATGTGGAACTCTCAGGAGGCCGGCTGTCCTATTATCATTCCAATAACCCAACAGCGGCCTCTTTATCTGCTCGCAATCCACTCTGCTGTATCCTCTGTCTGGCCATGTCTGTTATCACAATTGCTGTAGTTCATGTTTATATCATTGTATTGTATGTTGGATACTATTATCAGTGCTGTGTTTAGTGTTTGTAGGCACTCGTCCAGGCACAAGCCTGATTAAATTTTCATTGTCAAAGTTGGAACAAAAGTTCTGTCATTTATTTAATTCTGTAGGCTAGGTTCCATTGATGTATAATTGGTAATGTTTGGCTCAATAACACAGCGAAGAAAAGAGGGAGTATGTTTAAATGAACTTGAACACAATTTCAAACTAACTTTAAAAAACATTTATTTACTGCATTTATCTCCATTACCAATACACTTCCTTATCGATTAATTTCTTATTTGTTATCCTCATATGCTTTGCTACCTGCTGTGGTCTAGCCAATCAAATTGACCCCAATGTGCCACGTGTGAAGGATACAAATTACATAATGTTGATTTACCCTCATCCTCTCCCCCGCTCCCCCAATCTATATGACTTAGATCTGTTTTCCTCAGACACTAGGCTTGTACGTCTTGAAAATCTTTGTTCTTCCTCATACTTTATGGTGGTCCAGCTGTAAATCAGAAAGAGTGCAATTACGTTCGGCCTCAAGATTGAATTTGAAGGCTTTGCAGAAAATCAAACATTTCTGCTTGAACTTACATTTTCTTTGTGTGTCTTAAATGTTCAAAATAGTACTTACATCGGCAAAAAGAAACTTTTGTTTCCCTTTTTCCCGTTTTTTTTTTTTTTTAACATAAGACTGCAGTTTGTAAACAGATTAAAGGGTCAATAAAAACCTTATACTCTGTCGTTTTCATTATCTCTGCTACCGAAGTGGGGCGGAGGTTTTGTTTTCACTCCTGTCTGTGTCTGTGTCTGTCTGTCTGTTTTCTCAAAAAGCAGGATGTGAGCAGGATATCTCAAAAAGTTATGGACAGATTCGGACGAAAGTTGGTGGACAGATTGTCCCACAGGTTGGTCGTGTGACCAGGATGAATTGATTAGGTTTTGGTTCAGGTCCAGTTCCAGATCCGGCCTATCAGTGGGTTCCAATACATAAACTGTTCAGCCTGGCGAAGGTATGCGCTATACCTCGTGTCGTTCTTGTTTGTGATATGTAATGGGTTGACATTTTTACCTGTGACTTGTCGCAAACCTACAAGAGCTTCGCATTACTGTTGTAGTTGGTGGGTTTCATGTTGGGGGTCGATTTTTGAAATGTGCACCCATTGTTTGGACAGCTGACGGACCACACCCACATTTGTCACTTGACTCCACCCACCAGAGCACTGAGACAAAATGATACTACAGCAACATAATGACCCTAAACACACCTCCAGGCTATGTCAAAACTACCTTCGAGGAAAAGAACAAGACGGTAGGCTCCAAATCATGGAATGGCCAGCACAGTCTCCAGACCTAAACCCATCGAGCTGGTTTGGGATGAACTGGACAGAAGGGTGAAAGCAAAGCAACCTACAAGTGCAACACATTTGTGGGAACTTCTGCAACAGTGTTGGGAAGAACTTCCCGAACAATATTTGATTTCCATTGTAGAAAGAATGCCACGAGTGTGTTCGGCGGTGATATCTGCACAAGGTGGCTACTTTGCTGAGTCAAAAATTTAAATTAAATTTTGTTAAACAAAATGATTCTATGATTTCTTTTTTACGTCCAATTGTTTATTTGTTCTATGCTTAATTTCAGAGTACATTGAGACATTAAACTGCGTAAATTTCAACAAAAACTGGAAAAATTGAGGTGTTCTAAAACTTTTGACGCGTAGTATATCGGCTAACTGAATTCAACCACCAACTATTTTTGAAATCAGCGTAGGCCAAAAGGTCAACGTAGGCCAAAGATGAACCACTTTTTTTTGAATTTCTATAATCCTAAATTTTTATCCAATTGACTTGAAATTTGAAGAGGATTTACATTTCAGCTAACTGAATTCAACCACCAACTATTTTTGAGATCAGCATCGGCCAAAAGGTTAACATAGGCCAAAGGTCAACCACTTTTTTTTCAAATTTCTAAAATCCTCAATTTTAATCCAATTGACTTGAAATTTGAATTGGATTTTCATATCAGCTAACTGAATTCAACCACCAATTATTTGTGAGGTCGAAAGGATGCTCCACTGAGTGCCATTCTGCTTTGTTCTCTTTTGCCAAGTGTCGCTCTATGAGTGATTTTTCATCTGTCTGTCTGTATGTCAGTTGCCTACAGGTCACAATTTTCAACCCATCTTCATGAAACTTCACCAAATGGTAGAGTTGGTCATAAGCAAGAAGCCTATTGGTTTTGAGGTCAAAAGGTCAATATGTCAACCTAGGCCAAAGGTCACCAACTTTGTCAAATTTCTAAAATCCTCAATTTTCATCCGATTGACTTGAAATTTGAATAGGATTTTCATATCTGGACACTAAATTCAACCACCAAATATTGATGAGGTCACCATAGGCCAAAAGGTCAACATAGGCCAAGTTTCTAAAATCCTCAATTTTCATCCGATAAAGTTGAAATTTGAAGAGGATTTGCATATCTGGTCACTAAATTCAACCCCCAAGTAGTTTTTGAGGATAACATTGGCCAAAAGGTCAACATAGGCCAAATTCCTAAAATCCTCAATTTTCATCTGATTGACTTGAAATTTGAAGACGATTTGCACACCAGGTCACTGAATTCAACCACCAATTATTTTTGAGGTCATCATAGGTTGGCAACTTATTTTCGGTTTTTTTTTTTTTTTGGATACAGAATCGAGGCTCATGAAAGAGCTAACATTTATCAAACAAACAAGCAAACAAAGTATATAAAAAGGGGAGCGGTAGACAAGATGGGGAGAGAAGGGGAAGCACACAAACACAACATTTGAGAGCAGGGACATCGGGAGATGTGTGGGAGGGAGAGGGCTTGGGGGGAGGCAGGATAGGTATAAAACGCAAGGACACCAAGGACTTCCAGGAAAGAAGTTGGTATTTCAAAAAAGTGGATTTGGGGTGAAATTAGCGGGGGTAGAAAAGATCAAGGTTTTGGATGGGGGAAGATAAGAGATGGTGGTGAACAGCTGTTTTAAAGACCTGGAGGGAGGAGTGGGATTGAAGAGAGTGAGGGAGTTTGTTCCAGAGGTGGGAGAAAAGAGGAATGAAGGAGTGAAGGTGAGCAGAGAGTATTGATTTTGGCAGTTTAACCATAAGACGAATGAAGGTTGCAGGCAGATCTTGTGCGTCCTGTAGGAATATTTGGGGGACAGAGCCCAGAGAGAGCTGGGGGAGCAAGGCCAGAGAGGAGTCGGTAGAAGACGGAAAGACCACCAACCTGCCTGCGGTGAGTAAGTGAAAGGCCCTCGGAGATAGCATCATCGCGGGAGATTCAAATGATTCTGAACGCTTTGGTTTCAACAGCGTGAAGACGAGCTCGGTGTGAGGCAGGAGCACCAGCCCAGAGGGGAGAGCAGTACTCCATTGAGCTGCGGATGAAAGCCTTGTATGTGGTGAGGAGCTCAGGTGTGCCAAGGAAGGACTTCGCACGACTGAGGATGCCCAGTCGGCGACTGGCTTTGGAGGCCAGCTTGGAAATGTGGTTTTCCCAGGAAAGATCATGGCAGATCGTGAGATAGTGATTTCGTAAGTATCGTACGATGCACGACTTTTCTTGTTTGTTTGTCCGAGCGATATCTTAGCCATCTTTTGAGCTAGGAAGTTGAAATGTGGGCACAATCGTTTACAAGTGTTTTAGCAAAAAGTATATTTTTATTTTTTGATTGATCAATTAATTGATTAATTATTTAATTATTATCTATTTATTAAATACGTATTTATTTCCTTTCTCATCTCGGCAAAATTTCAGGCACCTTTTGATCTAGGAAGCTGATATTTGGACAATGACCAAGTGACTTGGCTGCAAAGGGTATTTTGGATTTTTTGATTAATTGATTAATTATTACATTTTCTCGATTAATCACCTTATTACAACAGGCATTTTAACGCCATTTTCTCTGCAAGAGCGGGGGTTAGCCTTGCGGCCCCCATGACAATCTTCTCCATTTTGCCCTATTTTCTGCATCTCCTCTTGTTAACCCCCCTTGCCCGCATTTCTCCTTCGACCATCTTTAGCCAAGTCTTTCTCGGTCTTCCCCGTCCTCTACTTCCTTCTTAATTAATCACCTTATTACATTTTTTTATTATTTACAGATTCGGTTGAAGTGGTGGTGGTTTATGTATTCTATTAGCCAAATGATTAATAATTTCATTATTTTACGAGTATTTATTTATTTTCATTAATCACTTATTTATTTTCTTTTGTCATCTGGGCAATATCTCAGGCACCTTTTGAACTAGGAAGCTGACATTTGGACATGGCAATGACCAAGTGATTTGGCTGTAAAGGGTATTTTTGATTTATTGATTTATCAATTAATCGATTATAGAATTTTTCTATTAATTTTTTTTTTTTTAAAGTTACAGTTTCGGATGAAACGGTGGTGATTTATGTATTCTATTAGCCAAATGATTAATCATTTAATTATTTTACGATTATTATTTATTCATTTTCAGTATTAATCACTTATTAATTATTTTTTTCATCTGGGTAATATCTCAGGCATCTTTTGAGCTAAGAAGCTGATATTTGGGCACAACAATGACCAAGTGATTTGGTGATAAAGGTTATTTTTATTTATTGATTTATCAATTAATTTATTTTTTTATTTTTTCGATTAAACGATTCTTTAATTAATTCTCAAAAAGTTACATATATATATATATATATATATATATATATATATATATATATATATATATATACATACACACACACACACACACACACACACACACACACACACACACACACACACATGGAGAGAGGGAGATACAGTCAACTTGGCAAATTCTGTCGAGAAAATTGAAAACAGTCTTTGGAGATATTCATAATTATAAGAATTTTATTGTATGTCAATAAATGTTCTTATAGACAGGTGGTTGCATGCGATATCTAAGAGCTCGTTATTTCATTGTTAATTGAAACCCACATTCCAAAGCTGGAGTGGTCATGCTTGGTGGGTCAGGATAGAGAAACAGCATGTTGGAACTTTGTTTATTATTGAGCTGTGTGTAAATGCACTGCACTTGGGTCAGTGTCGCCTCTGGCATCATGCCATTAATGTCCTTGTTTGTGCAGATTATAAACATCCCATTGAGTTTTGTCTTTGAAAAAAGAATAGAACGACGAGTCTGGTACCATGGAATGCCACAGACAATACAGTATAATAGATATACTTGTGAATTTCCCATCTTTGTACCATGCATGTGAAATTGATTGAACGTGTGAAAAGCATCAATGCACAGCAGTGTGGTGACCCAAGCAATGCACAGCAGTGTGGTGACTTGTTTACATCCACAATGTGGTGACACAAGCAATGCACAGCAGTGTGGTGACACAAGCAATGCACAGCAGTGTGGTGACACAAGCAATGCACAGCAGTGTGGTGACTTGTTTACATCCACAATGTGGTGACACAAGCAATGCACAGCAGTGTGGTGACTTGTTTACATCCACAATGTGGTGACACAAGCAATGCACAGCAGTGTGGTGACACAAGCAATGCACAGCAGTGTGGTGACTTGTTTACATCCACAATGTGGTGACACAAGCAATGCACAAAAGATGGCCATGTACTGTATGTATACTTTCTCTGAGATTGACAACTGAACGACAATGCTTGCCAGAACATGAGCACTGGAGTGCTATGGGATAGCAAGTTTTAAATCATCCGCCATACAGTCCGGACTTGTCATCTTTCTTGTGATTTTAATCTCTTGGGAGCACTCAGAGAACATCTGGCTGATGTTACGTTCATGAATGATCAAGATGAAGTACTTGTCCTAATATGACTATGTACCATTGTACCATTCCAAAAGTGAATAGAATGATCGTTTTTAGGCCATTTTTACCCGCTAGAGCGGGGGTTGGCCTTGCGGGCCCCATGACAATCATGGTTCCCTGTTTGAGGCAATGTTTTTATGGCCGGATGCCCTTCCTGACGCCAGCCGTTGGTCACCTCTTACGATGCCTTCCTGACGCCAACCATTAGTCACCTCTTACGATGCGCAGGGATACACACCGGGATCATTCATCCCAGCAAGCTGGTACTCAATTTGCGACCTCAGAAGGATGACAGGCTGAGTCAACCCCCCAGGCGTTAATTCAGCGATCGACCGGGATTCGAACCCAGGATCCCAAGCCGGCACCCTAACCGCTAAGCCAACACCAGGCTCATTCCAAAAGTGAATACATGCCGTATATACATACATACCATCAGGATGCTCCTCCTATAGCGATGGATTGTGAATATTTTAGGAAATAGTTGAATTTTCCTCAACCTCCCTGTACTTCTTGATTTTCTTGAATAATACCAATATTTACCCTCATCATAATGTGCTCATGTAAGCCACAAATGCCACCTGATGGTAGCCAGTATTACATGTAATCTTTTTTTCAATTGATTACCTTCATAAAGTACAGTATTAAAATTACAATGCGAGCACGTTTTTGAATGACTTACGATTAGAATGTGAGTACGTCTATAAATTACATACTACTACAATGCGAGTACGTCTATAAATTACATACTATTATAATGCGAGTACGTCTATAAATTACATACTATTATAATGCAAGCACGTTTTTAAATGACTTGTAATTAGAATGCGAGTACGTCTATAAATTACATACTATTATAATGCAAGCACGTTTTTAAATGACTTACTATTAGAATGCGAGTACATCTATAAATTACATGCTATTACAATGCGAGCACGTTTTTAAATGACTTACTATTAGAATGCGAGTACATCTATAAATTACATGCTATTACAATGCGAGTACGTTTTTGAATGACTTACTATTAGAATGCGAGTACATCTATAAATTACATACTGCGACAATGTGAGCACGTTTTTGAATGACTTACTATTAGAATGCGAGTACATCTATAAATAACATGCTATTACAATGCGAGTACGTCCATAAATTACATACTACTACAATGCGAGCACGTTTTTAAATGACTTACTATTAGAATGCGAGTACATCTATAAATTACATACTATTACAATGTGAGCCCGTTTTTGAATGACTTACAATTATAATGTAAATAGGCACGGATCAGGTGATGAGATGGGCAGAACAATGGTCAAGGTGATGAGGCAGCAGGATGATGAAGAGGTGGTGAGAAGATGAGCAGGACTATCAACAGGTAATGGGGGAGGATGAGAACAGCGGGCCAAAGCAGGCAGACACAACAACCTCATTAAAGCTCTTCTCCTTAGCAAGATCAATCTCCTCAGAACACCACAGTTCTCCTCACTCCAACGCGAGCTCCTCATATACTCTTGCTTCTCCTCTAGGCTCCTTCCCCTTCTCCTTAGATCTCTCGCAATCCCTGCCCGCCCTTATCAGCTCCTCCATCGTCTCCCTCGCCAACCTTCCGCCCCTTCAGGCATTGGGCTCCACCCTTTCTCTCAGACGATCATAGCTTCGCCGCCCCCCCCCCCCCCTCTCTCCTTGCCTGGCAGAATTCCATGGCTTTCTGCTTGGGTCTTCTGGGCTGGTGCGAACTCTGTTCTCCAGAGATGTCACTCGGCACGCCCGGTGGATGTTTACAAGAGGTTTTAACACGTTTCCTTAATTTTAATCTCTCTCTATCTTATCACAAACACAACCCTCCTCATCAAGCACATTCAAACACAATCCTTAAGTTAACATGTCCCCACATCCTTACATCGAGATTTGCTTCCTACTCGCACATGGTCCACACTATTCTATACAGTTCTATCTCTTCTTACGTAATCTCTAACCCCCTCCACCATAAACGTAACAGCCCCCACCACCCACTCCCACTGGAACCGTAGCTCCTGCAAGGTTCAATGCAGGGGCAACAGCTCCAGCCTTATCGCTGACATACTCACACCGAATTAACCTCAACAAAATAAATCAGGAGGGGCTATGGGAAGCGAACCATAGCTAACTTACCTATTCTCCTTACCATATTGCCCCTTTCATCAATCGTGTCGAGTCTCCTCGGGCAATGATGACGTTTGCCATCATATTGCCTTCATATGACTGGTACACACGGATAAATGTGTGGTATAGACGGGGGGTCGCCACTCTTCTCCATCCCTCTGCTGGCAGTTGGGGAATTCACCCTCTTCTGCCCATGCTCTTGGAGTCGACGACTCTCATCGACCAGATGTGCAGAGCCATCTGCCATTTAAACCACATGGCTGCGGACCGTTACCCTGGTAAGGGGGGGGGGGGGGCTGATAGGTACTCCACCTTGCCCACAGGTGACCTGGGGTTATGCAAGGCAAGGGCATCCACTCCCTGAGGTATCAGAAGACACCCGCATTACTACCTTAGTTGCAAACAACAATTGAAAAATGTACAATTCTTATGTATAGATTCTTCCATCCTTGTCTCTTTGCTCTGATGTCCTGGGCACACAAACAGGCCCACCTTATTGACAATTTCACTTAACCAATTTAGAATCCCATCTACTTGACCATGTCCCCCAGTGGATGTCACCTGCTCCAGCTGTCAGCTGAGTCCAAATACCCAATCCCACTGGAGAGGGTCTCCACACACACAGGCTATCCTTGCAGGCACTCTTGGCCTTCCCCCGGGTTGCCAAGTGTCTTCCTACCCACTGGTCTCCCACAACAGACCCTCCTCCGACAGGCCCCCAAACGTCAGACACCACCAGCTGTCAGGGATGAGTTACTTCAGGTGGGCCACAGTCACCGCTCCACCAGAGCCTGATCCGTACCTGCGGACACACACACCTCCCCCACCCACAAAATGCCAAATGCCACTTCTTTTCCTGCTGCCATTCAAATCTCCATCACCAGCAATACCAGGTACTGGGTACCTACCCTGCCATGGCCTGCATACACATTATAGTCACAAACACTCACAATCTGCAATGCCTCATTCACAACAAATCACATTTTTACCCTTTCCACCTGATTCACATGCCGGGCCCTCATGCCCACTCTTGCCCATCACCCATACCAATTCCCCGACTCACCTGCATACCCCCAAAAGTAAAGCATGGCGAGATGTGACAATTGGGAAAGGTCGATTTGATCACAAATCCAATTTCCACTGGGGAGCACGTTCAAAACCAGCAGTGCTTGCTGCAGCCAATCTCCTCATGTCTCCCATGCTAATCAAACCCAGGGCTCTCATTCCCAACTGAGAGCCCATTAATCACAATGGAACATCTGTGGAAGATCAAGCGGCCCTCACCGGGCCTTTCCCAATCACACCATCACGTTCCACAGAAGCTTCAATGGTTGTCCTGAGGGCTGTATTCATATCCAGTCCATGCGGTTCGACCCGAATCAATAGACCAGCACAGCATGGCAGGCCACCACATGATGGCTGTCCCAGAGCCTCAGGGAGAGCCTGCTAGGCCGCATACCTGGGCAGTCACCATATCAGGCCCTTACTGGCCATCAATGGTATTGCCACCAAAGCGCAGTCCACAACACCTTCCCCTAGTGGTCCTCATGGTGCACCATGCCAGGTGCCTATGAGTAACCATCTTAGATCCCAGAGGTCTCAAAACCCTCCAGGGTCCGGCAGGCCCTTCCTACACAAAACACCCACTCGGATGGTGCCTCGATGGACAAGGTATGCCAAACTCCACCAAACTCCCCGTGGGGCCTGTGTCATGCCACAACACCCATGGTCTGATTCCATGTCCAAATCTGCCAGTGCAGCTCCCCAGCTGCCTGGCACAACCCAATTTTCCAGGGGAACAATCTCTCACGAGGCCGGCCCCCTTAACCTCCCCATGTCTGAATTCTGCAGCCTGGGGACCAACTCCCTCCGAGAGTGCTCCAAATCAAATTCCCATTTAAATTTTATTTTAAAATACCTGGCCTTGTGTTTCCAAACGAAGCTGCATATAAAAACCCCATTCCCATTGGGTTTTTGTGCCCCTCCCTGTAGCCGTTGCTGGGTTTCAAAGTTCCACTCTTCCAGTCCCACCTTTCTCCATTGCCATGAGCCCCAGCCTGCTCGAGTCGCAGCTCCTACATGATACGAACAAACGCGTGTCAAAACAAATTGGGGCTCAAACTGACACCAGCCCACAATGGCCTGTCTCTTTATAAGTGCCCTACTGTTCAGCTCTTCTAACCAAACGGGTTTATTCCCGAAAGACAACCAGAGAAAATAAGATCAATAATAACTATATACAATGAGGTAAAATGAATCAGAAAAAAACGAAGGCGGCGCTCTCTCTGCAGTCACAAGCACAGATGGGGTGAGGGACACAACCGGGCTACTTATCTCTGGTGACACCGGAGGATGGGATGATGGGCACGGAGCAGGCAATGAGATGGGCAGGACAATGGGCAAGGTGATGAGGAGACAGCACGACAACGAAGAGGTGTTGAGGAGATGAACAAGATGATCAACAGGCAATGGGGAAGGATGAGAACAGCACCAGGGCCAAAGCTTAAAGCTCTCTTCCTTCTTAGCAAGATCAATCTCTTCAGAACACCACAGTTCTCTCCAAAAATGTGAGCTCCTCCACACACTGGTAATTATCGTCACTCCAATGCGAGCTCCTCGTACACTCTTCCTCCTCCAGATTCCTCCCACTTCTTCTCAGATCTCGCACAAACCCTGCCCACCCTTATCAACTCGTCCCTCTTCTCCTCAGATCTCTCGCAATCCCTGCCAGCCCTTAGCAGCAAATCTCCCTTCTCCTCAGATCTTTCAAACACTACCCACCCTTATCAGCTCCTCCCTCTTCTCAGATAACTCACAATCCCTGCCTGCCGTTATCAACTCCTCCCTCGACAACACTCCGCCCATTCAGGCATTAGACTCCACCCCTTCTCTCAGATGATCACAGCTCCGTCATCTGGCATGCCCAGTGGATGTTTACAAGAGGTTTTAACAGACGTTTCCTTAACTTTAAACCCTCTCTATCTTATCACAAACACGCTAACATGCGCCATCGACATTTGCTTTCTACTTGCACACGGTCCATACTATTCTGTACAGTTCTATCTTTTTTAAAGTAAACTCTAACCTCCATGCCCGTACGTCTATAAAATACCAACGATTGAAACATCAATCAATACAATAAAACCGAAAAGGTCTGCTTGTCAGCTGTATGAACATACCTCTACATTTACATACTTCAATGCATCATCTACACACCACACCGAAAAGGTCTGCTTGTCAGCTGTATGAACATACCTCTACATTTACATACTTCAATGCATCATCTACACACCACAGTCTCCTGCCGTTGTCAAGCAAACAAACACAAAACAAACCTACAATGGCACTCAGTAGGGTACATACCTCTGCCAGGCTCAACAGTTTATATTTTGTATCCCACTGATCGGCCGGATCTGGATCTCTTCCTCTTTTCCAATGGCTTGATCTCAGATCAACAATTTGGATTCAGACCAGGCCACTCTACTCTGCACATGTTGCTTCTGCTGGCTTAACAATGGATGGAAGTCCTCAACACCAGACAGGAAATCAGAGCCGGCTCCCTTGGCATATCTCGTGCCTTCAAAACTGTCTGGCACCCAGCTCTGCTCACCAAACTCTCCTCTTATGGTATCCATGGCAATCTTCACTCATGGCTCGTGGACTTCCTCTCCTGCCATTGTCAAGATTCTCTCATCTCCTCTTCCTCTCCAGGCTGAAGTTCCTCAAGGCAGTGTTCTAGACCCTGTGCTTTTTCTAATCTTCATTAATGATCCCTCCAACTCTCTGGAAAATCCTCTCTATCTCTTCGCTGATGACTCCACTCTCTGCCGCTCCACATCTCATCCTTCAGATTGGCAGGCTGCAGCCTCTTCACTCTCTGCAGACCTGGATAAAATTTATAAGCTGGTCAAACACGTGGAACATGTCTTTCAATCCTGACAAATCTCACACTCTTAAGTTGTTCAGTTCTGTCAATTTGTTCAGCTTTTGGGTCTCACAACTGCCACGATCTTTCCTGGGAAACCCACATTTCCAAGCTGGCCTCCAAAGGATGTCACTGACTGGGCATCCTCTGTCGTGTGAAGTCCTTCCTTGGCTTTACTGAGCTGCTCACCACCTACAAAGCTTTCATCCGCAGTTTGATGTACTACTGCTCTCCCCTCTGGGCTGGTGCTCATTCCTCACACCTAACTCGGCTTCAAGTTGAAGTAACCAAGGCTTTTAGAATCATTGGTATCTCCTGCGATGAAGCTAATTCTGAGGGCATTTCACTCGCTCACCACAGGCAGGTTGGTGATCTTTCTGTCTTCTACCAACTCCTCTCTGGCCTAGCTCCCCCAGCTCTGTCTGTGCGCTGTCCCCCAAATATTCCTGCAGGACTCACAAGGGCTGCCAGCAGCCCTCTTCTCGTAAAACCTCTTTTCTGCCTCTGGAACAAACTCCCTCACTCTCTTCAATCCCACTCCTCCCTCCAGGTCTTTAAAACAGCTGTTCACCACCATCTCTTATCTTTCCCCATCCAAAACCTTGATCTTTTCCACACCCGTTAATCCACCCCAAACCCACCTCCTTCAAATTCCCTGTTTTCTTTCTCGAAATACCCTGTAATTTCCCCGCCCCAGCCCTCTCTCTTCCACAGATCTCCTGATGTCCCTGCTCCTTATTGTCATTGTGTTTCCCTCTCCCCCTTCCCCCCCTAATCTCCCACTCCCTTTATTATACAGACCTGGCCAAAAATATTGGTACCCTTGCACTTTTTTCAAATAACTCACAACTTTCTCTAAAAATAAGTTGAAATTGACGAAAGTATTTGGTCTCCACAATTCTTTATTTCACTGTTAATATTACAGAACCTTTGTTTTTGATTCAGAACTTAATATATCCTTTTAAATCAGAAAATAAAAAGAAATGGCATTGAAAAAATTATTGACACCCCAGACTTAATATTTGTTAGCACAGCTTTTGGACAAAATAAATAGTCAGGCACTTTCTATAGCCATGAATGAACTTCCTACACCTCTCTACTGGCAGTTTGATCCACTCTTCTTGTGAAAACTGCTCCAGTTCTCCCAGATTTGAAGGGTGCCTTCTCCCAACTGCTGTTTTCAGATCTCCTCACAGGTGTTCAATGGGATTTAGATCTGGACTCATTGCTGGCCACTTCAGAACAGTCCAGCGTTTTGTCTTGAACCATTCCTGGGTGATTTTTGAGGTATGTTTGGGGTCATTGTCATGCTGCAAGACCCATGACCTTCGACGGAGACCCAGCTTTCTGACACTGGGTTCAACATTGCGCTCCAAAATGCCTTCGTAATCTCCTGATATCATGATGCCATGCACACATTCAAGGCACCCAGTGCCAGAGGCAGCACAGCAACCCCAAAACATCACTGAACCTCCTCCATGTTTCACTGTAGGGAAGGTGTTCTTTTCTTTGAAGGCTTCATTTTGTTTTCTGGAAACATAGAGATGATGTGCTTTACCAAAAAGCTCTAATTTTATCTCATCTGTCCACAGAAGGATTTTTGCTTGTTCAGGTGTGGTTTGACAAACTCTAGTCGGTCTTTCTTATTTCCCTCTCTCAGCAGTGGGGTCCTCCTGGGTCTCCTACCATAGAACCCCCTTTCATTGAGTTGGCGATGGATGGTGCAAGTTTAAACTGTCTTACCTTGTGTCTGAAGCTCAACTTGAATCTGTTTGACAGTTGATTGAGGTGCTTTCTCCACCATCCGAACAATCCTTTGCTGCAATCTTAAATCAAGTTTTATCTTGCGACCACATCCAGAGAGGTTCGCTACAGTGCCATGGGCCTTAAACTTCCTGATAACATTGCGTACGGTGGACACAGGAACATCAAGGTCTCTGGAGATGGACTTGTAGCCTTCACATTGTCCATGCTTGGCTGCAATCTTGTGTCTGACCTCCTCAGACAATTCTCTGGTTTTCTCTCTTTTCTCCATGCTCATTGCGGTACACACAGGGACACCGAATGACTCCTTTTCTCTATTCAAACTGGTTGAATGAGTGTAACAAAATAACTTTTTGAGCGATTTTTTATAATGCAGGCACCTGCAACTCACCACAGGTGAGTTCAATTCCAAAGTAAAGGAGAATCACCTGCTTGAAATCTAATTATTTCTAACAACTCCTAAAAAGGTGCCAATAATATTGTTATGAATTTTTGGTAGGGGGATATATAGATCCAGGTAGATCTGCATCGGTATTATGCTCCGGCTGTCGTGATAGGGAATCCTCACCTGCAATAAGTTTGTTTAGGCGGTTCGTTCGGATTAAGTGTATATCCGTGATCCTACAACGATGATCGTGTGATCAGTATTGTAAGGATTATGCTATTTCCTCTGGTATATCAAACCTGTGATCTATCCATTGTCCTGTATGGCAACACACAAAGACACATAGGTTAGGAATCCCACCATAAAAAGCACCACACATAGCATTTAATAAAACCTGACCAGAAGAACAGACAGGAAGCGGCCGCGCAGTATTACACCATGGCAAGCAAACATCGCGTGGGCAGGCAATAGCCATACCCAGAAGGACTCGTGATTGACAGGGAGGAGGGGAGAGTAAAGAGCAGGTCGCCGATTGGCAGGGAAGGGAAGGTGAATGATGTGCCACACTGATTGGCCACCGACCGAGGACATGACACCAAAGGCGTGAAGCGCTCGGCCAATCAAATAGGAGGGCGCAAAAGGCGAGCAAGAAGTGACGCGGCGATTGGAGAAGAAGCGCTGGTGACGTGAGGAGGGCGCGAAAGGCAACCAATAAGCAACGCGCTGATTGAAAGGAAAGTGTGAGTGACGTCAGAGGACGTCTGATAAAAGTGAAGAGAGACCGACACCACTCCCCTTCGTGCTTCGACTCTTGGCCCCTTCGCTCTTCTCTTCGCCTCTTCGCCTCTGCCTGTCTCTTCCTGCTTTCCTGCATTGGAGGCCCGTTCCTTTCTTCTCCTGTTGCCCCTTTGTGCGTTCCTGTGCCGTCGGACTTCTCATCACGGTTCTGGACAAGGGAGCGACTCCGCATGGACGAGTCCAGGCACAGCCGGAGGAGCGAGCTGCACGCGACCCGTTTGAGTCGCGCGGAGGGCATGCCAGCATGGTATGCCAGCAGACAGGACAGAGTGGTTCATACCGACCAGAGCCACGTCGGATGGAGCCTGACCGACCTGACATCCAGACAGATAAGACGCACCCACAAACACGATTGCTTTTATTAATTCTTCCTGTGTCCGTTGTAGAAGTCTGGTGTGCGGACGTCCTGATATAAGGGTTTAGTTTTTACCGGCGTGTTTCTTTGTTCTCGGGGTCCGGCAATAAAGCCGCGTATTTTTGTACATCAACGCCGTTTTTGGTTTGAGGGGTGACGACGCCTGCGTGCAGCTGGCAGCCGTAAAGGTGAGTCGGCATTCTCCCCAAACCCCCACCCCCGTATCATCCGCCATTGATTGAAGTGAACGCCTCATTCAAGCTCGATTTTCCTCCGTGGATACAACAAACAACAACAGGCATTTTAAGGCCATTTTCCCTGCATTTTCCCGGTGTGTACCCTGGTTTAGAATAGGTACACCGTATCCCTGCGTGTCGTAGGAGGCGACGAAGAGGGTTGGCGTCAGGAAGGGCATCCGGCCATAAAAACATTGCCTCAAAAAGAGAACCATGACAATTACAACTACATATGGGCAGGGTACAGCCCAAAGTGGAGATCGGCTTCTGAAGTTTGGGACATGGAATGTAGGGACAATGACAGGGAGATCAGGAGAAGTGGTGGAAGTATTGGTCAGAAGAAGGGTGGACATATGTGGTGTGCAAGAGACGAGATGGAAGGGAAGTGGTGTGAGAATGGTGAAGGGCAGGCAGGGACAGAAATCCAAGTTTGTGTGGCAAGGGTGCCCGGAGGGCGTGAATGGTGTTGGTGTCCTGTTTTCTGAGGAGTTTGTAGACAGTGTGGTGAGTGTGACTAGAGTGAGTGATAGGTTGATGATGGTGAAAATTATGATTGGAAAGCTCTTGGTGAACGTCATCTCGGGATATGCTCCGCAGGTTGGTCGGAGCGATGAAGAGAAGGACAAGTTCTGGTGTACGATAGAGAAGCTGATGGAAAACGTGAAAGATGAGGAAGTTGTTGTGGTAGGAGGAGACCGAAATGGACATGTGGGAAAGAGTATGAACGGTTTTGAGGGAGTTCATGGGGGTTACGGATCTAGTGTGAGAAATGGAGAAGGTGAAAGGATTTTGGAGTTTGCTGATGGAGCTGATTTGTTGATTTGTAATACTGAGTTCCAGAAAGAGGATAATAAGCTTGTTACATACACGTCAGGTGGGTCTACGACAACCGTTGACGACCTGATGGTGCGTAGGCGAGATAGGGGGCACCTCCGGGACACAAAGGTGATCCCGGGGGAGGAGGCTGTTTCACAGCACCACTTGGTTGTCTGCGACATAAGGGTGAAAGGTGCGAGGAGAGCTCGGCGGGTGAAGTACCAACCGAGAATGAAGGTGTGGAGGTTGAAAGAGGTGACAGTAAGGGAGGCATTAAAAGAGAGGCTGAGTAGGGTAGAGGATGATGTGGTTGAGCTTGAAAGTGGTTGGATGTCAATGAAAGATAGTCTGTTGGGAGCCGTTGGTGAGGCATGTGGATGGACAAAAGGACCACCGAGGCACTCGGAAACATGGTGGTGGGATGATGAAGTAGGAAAGAGGATTGACGAGAAGAGGAAGAAGTTCAAGGAGTGGCAGAAGGCGAAGGGTACGGGAGCAGAAAAAGCAGAGCATGAAAGTTATAAGGCAGCCAAGAAGGCTGCAAAGAAAGAGGTTGCAAAGGCGCAGGAGGCATGTCGGAAAATGTTCGGAGAACGCTTGGATTCGGAAGAGGGTCAGAGAGCGGTATTCAGGATTGCAAAGCAGATAGCGAAAGAGAGGTGTGATGTGATGGGGGTGAGTTGCTTGAAGGATGAAGTGGGACAAATCGTTGTGGACCCAGATGGAATTAAAGGAAGATGGAAAAGATATATGGAAATGCTGTTGAATACTTCGAATGAATGGGATGGCAACATAAAGAGTAACCTAGTTTTAGGACCGGCAGAGAAGATAACTGAGAAGGAAGTTGAGGAAGCGATAAAAGCAATGAAGAGTAGAAAAGCGGGAGGGCCGACGGGAGTTGTGGGAGATATGTTGAAGGCAGCAGGAAGTTGGGGTGTGAAGAGAATGACAGAGATCTGTAATCTGGTGATGAAAGAAGGCCGCATTCCAGTGGATTGGGAACTGAGTATCCTCGTCCCTCTATAGAAGGGGAAAGGTGACCCTTTGGAGTGTGGCTCGTACCTTAGCGATAAAGTTATTGGAGCATGGAATGAAGGTATTGGAAAGGGTGTTGGAGAGGAGGATAAGTAAGAAGGTGAAGATCGACGAAATGCAGTTTGGATTTATGCCAGGAAGAGGAACGACAGACGCCCTCTTTATTGTGAGGCAGTTGCAGGAGAAGTACATGGAGAAGAGGAAGAAGTTGTTTCTTGGGTTTGTTGATCTGGAGAAAGCATTCGATAGGGTTCCACGCGAAGTATTGACATTGGCATTGAGGAAGTTAGGATTGGAGGAATGGTTGATCAGAGTAGTGATGGCAATGTACAAAAGAGCGCGCACAGCTGTAAGGACGAATGACGGGAACAGTGGTGAGTTTGAGGTGAAGGTGGGAGTGCATCAGGGGTCGTTACTAAGTCCACTACTATTTGTAGCTGTGATGGATGTGCTGGCTCAGAATGTAAAGGAGGGTTTACCGTGGGAGTTGTATGCAGATGATCTGGTGTTGATTGCGGAAAGTATGGATGGACTGAAGGAAAAGATGAACAAGTGGAAAGAATGTATGGAGACAAAAGGTCTGAAGGTGATTATCGGAAAGACGAAGGTGATGGCAAGTGGTAAAGCATGTGGTGAGGTGGAAAGAACTGGGATGTGGCCATGTGCTGTGTGCAGGAAGGGTGTCGGAGTGAACTCCATTCAATGTACAATGTGCGCTGAGTGGGTTCATCAAAAATGCAGTGGTCTGAGAGGGTCATTAACCAATGCGGCAGCTACATTCAAATGTAAGGTGTGCACAGAGGGAGCTGCAGATGGAGGAAATGTTGAGTTGGATCTTGGAGACGGCGTGAAGCTGGAAGGTGTGAAAACATTTTACTACCTCCGAGACATGCTGAATGGAGAAGGTGGATCAGACTCGGCTCCCGCGATGAAGCTAACTCCAAGGGCCTCTCACTCACTCACCGCAGGCAGGTTGGTGGTCTTTCTGTCTTCTACCGACTCCTCTCCGGCCTTGCCCCCCCAGCTCTCTCTGGGGTCTGTCCCGCAAATATTCCTGCAGGTCGCACAAGATCTGCCTGCAACCTTCTTATGGTTAAACTGCCAAAATCAAGACTCTCTGCTCACCTTCACTCCTTCATTTCCTCTTTTCTCCCGCCTCTGGAACAAGAGACTTTCCCACCCCCCCTTCCCACGCCTCCTGCCCCCTAGCCCTCTCCCTCCCACACATCTCCCTGCTCTCAAATGTTGTGTGCTCTCAAGTGTTTGTGTGCTTCCCCTTCTCTCCCCATCTTGTCTTCCGCTCCCTCTTTTTATATATTTTGTTTGTCTGGTTGATTTGTTTGTGAAGTAAATGTCAGCTCTTTCACGAGCCTCGATTCAGTATACAAAAAAAAAAAAAAAAAAAAAACGGTTGCTGTAGTGAGATGTGCATGGAAGAAGTTTCAGGAACTGAGTGGCGTGCTGATGAGGAGGGGAGTGTCGTTGAAGCTGAAGGGAAAGGTGTATGCTGCATGTGTGAGAAGTGTTATGATTTATGGGAGCGAGACATGGGTAATGAACGTAGAGCAGCAACGAAGGCTGGAAAGGGTGGAAATGCTAATGGTTCGGTGGATGTGCGGAGTATCGTTGAGAGAGAGGAAGACAAATGATGAATTGCGAAAGATGATGGGAATAGAGCCGGTGATTGATGCTGTGAAGAGAAACAGTTTGAGATGGTTTTATCATGTGTTGAGGAAGGATGAAAGTGGCTTGTTGAGAAGAGTGATGGAAATGAATGTAGAAGGAAGTAGAGGACGGGGAAGACCGGGAAAGACTTGGCTAAAGATGGTGGAAGAAGAAATGCGGGCAAGGGGGTTAACAAGGAGAGATGCAGAAAATCGGGCAAAGTGGAGAAGATTGTCATGGGCACCGCAAAGCTAACCCCCGCTCTCGCAGGGAAAATGGCGTTAAAATGCATGTTGTTGTTGTTGTGTTTCCCTGCAAGAGCGGAAAATGTTTGTTACATTTTCCTTGCTGTGTCAATTTTATTTGTTACATCAATTTTCTTTGTTATATCCATTTTATTTGTTATATCCATTTTCTTTGTTGTATCCATTTTATTTGTTACATCCATTTTCTTTGTTGTGTCCATTTTCTTTGTTACATCCATTTTCTTTGTTGTATCCATTTTCTTTGTTACATCCATTTTATTTGTTTTATCCATTTTCTTTGTTCCATCCATTTTATTTGTTTTATCCATTTTCTTTGTACATCCATTTTATTTGTTATATCCATTTTCTTTGTTATATCCATTTTCTTTGTTGCATCCATTTTCTATGTTACATCCATTTTATTTGTTCCATCCATTTTCTTTGTTGTAACCATTTTATTTGTTATATCCATTTTCTTTGTTGTATTCATTTTATTTGTTGTATCCATTTTATTTGTTATATCCATTTTCTTTGTTGTATCCATTTTATTTGTTATATCCATTTTATTTGTTACATCCATTTTCTTTGTTATATCCATTTTATTTGTTATAGCCATGTTCTTTATTGAAACGTCCCCACTGTCCCTATAATTCCCTTTTATCCTTTGTCACCTCATTCTTCCTGAGCCTCGATTTGCTGTTCAAAATAATTGTATTTTAACTGATCCACAAATTCTGTTTATCCACACATATTCTTTCCCTGTTATGTACACATTGTCAGTATGTGCATGAACCTTTTCCAGGAGTCCAACTACATTCTATATCTTCACCACTCGTCATTACCAGTCTTAGCTATACCACCTCAGTATCTTTATCAAAAGGAAAATACCATTTGGGTATACTGTGCAAAGGCCTCTGTGTCGGGCGTAAGAAGGATTTGTAAAGTGTTACATTTTGTAAAGAGTGCTTCTGTCGTTTGTCGGTGTCACATCATGGGGTTTGAGCATCGGCGAACAAGATGGCTCGGAGGTTGCAGACTCATTTTAGAGCCGTCTAGTCGAGCATCGGCTAACAGCATAGATCGAAGGTTGCAGACTAATTTTTGAGCTGTCTAGTCGAGCATCGCTAACAAAATGGCTCGGAGGTTGCAGACTCATTTTTGAGCTGTCTCGTCGAGCATCGGCTAACAGGATAGCTCGGATGTTGCAGACTAATTTTAGAGCTGTCTAGTCGTGCATCGGCTAACAGGATGGCTCGGAGGTTGCAGACTCATTTTAGAGCTGTCTAGTCGAGCATCGGCTAACAGGATAGCTCGGATGTTGCAGACTAATTTTAGAGCTGTCTAGTCGAGCATCGGCTAACAGGATGGCTCGGAGGTTGCAGACTCATTTTTTAGCTGTCTCGTCGAGCATCGGCTAACAGGATAGCTCGGATGTTGCAGACTAATTTTAGAGCTGCCTAGTCGTGCATCGGCTAACAGGAGAGCTCGGAGGTTGCAGACTGGTTTTCGAGCTGTCTAGTCGAGCATCGGCTAACAGGATGGCTCGGAGGTTGCAGACTGGTTTTCGAGCTGTCTAGTCGAGCATCGGCTAACAGGATGGCTCGGAGGTTGCAGACTGGTTTTCGAGCTGTCTAGTCGAGCATCGGCTAACAGGCATAGATCGGAGGTTGCAGACTCGTTTTAGAGCTGTCTAGTCGAGCATCGGCTAACAGGATAGCTCAGAGGTTGCAGACTCATTTTAGAGCTGTCTAGTCGTGCATCGGCTAACAGGATAGCTCAGAGGTTGCAGACTCATTTTAGAGCTGTCTATTCGTGCATCGGCAAACAGGATAGATCGGAGGTTGCAGACTCGTTTTAGAGCTGTCTAGTCGAGCATCGGCTAACAGGATAGATCGGATGTTGCAGACTCATTTTAGAGCTGTCTAGTCATGCATCGGCTAACAGGATAGATCGGATGTTGCAGACTCATTTTAGAGCTGTCTAGTCGAGCATCGGCTAACAGGATAGATCGGATGTTGCAGACTCATTTTAGAGCTGTCTAGTCGTGCATCGGATAACAGGATAGATCGGAAGTTGCAGACTCATTTTAGAGCTGTCTAGTCGAGCATCGGCTAACAGGATAGATCGGAGGTTGCAGACTCATTTTAGAGCTGTCTAGTCGAGCATCGGATAACAGGATAGATCGGATGTTGCAGACTCATTTTAGAGCTGTCTAGTCGAGCATCGGCTAACAGGATAGATCGGATGTTGCAGACTCATTTTAGAGCTGTCTATTCGTGCCTCGGCTAACAGGCATAGATCGGAGGTTGCAGACTCGTTTTAGAGCTGTCTAGTCGAACATCGGCGAACAGGATAGATCGGATGTTGCAGACTCATTTTAGAGCTGTCTAGTCGTGCATCGGCTAACAGGATAGATTGGAGGTTGCAGACTCATTTTAGAGCTGTCTAGTCGTGTATCGGCTAACAGGATAGCTTGGAGGTTGCAGACTGGTTTTCGAGCTGTCTAGTCGAGCATCGGCTAACAGGCATAGATCGGAGGTTGCAGACTCGTTTTAGAGCTGTCTAGTCGAGCATCGGCGAACAGGATAGATCGGATGTTGCAGACTCATTTTAGAGCTGTCTAGTCGTGCATCGGATAACAGGATAGATCGGAGGTTGCAGACTCATTTTAGAGCTGTCTAGTCGTGCATCGGCTAACAGGATAGCTCGGAGGTTGCAGACTCATTTTAGAGCTGTCTTGTCGAGCATGGGCTAACAGGATAGCTCGGAGGTTGCAGACTCATTTTCGAGCTGTCTCGTCGAGCATCGGCTAACAGGATAGATCGGAGGTTGCAGACTCGTTTTAGAGCTGTCTCCTCGAGCATCGGCGAACAGGATAGATCGGAGGTTTCATACTCATTTTAGAGCTGTCTAGTTGAGCATCGGCTAACAGGATAGCTCGGAGGTTGCAGACTCGTTTTAGAGCTGTCTAGTCGAGCATCGGCTAACAGGATAGATCGGAGGTTGCAGACTCATTTTAGAGCTGTCTAGTCGTGCATCGGCTAACAGGATAGCTCGTAGGTTGCAGACTCATTTTAGAGCTGTCTCGTTGAGCATCGGCTAACAGGATAGCTCGGAGGTTGCAGACTCATTGAGCTGTCTAGTCGTGCATCGGCTAACAGGATAGCTCGGAGGTTGCAGACTCATTTTAGAGCTGTCTATTCTTGCATCGGCTAACAGGATAGATCGGAGGTTGCAGACTCGTTTTAGAGCTGTCTAGTCGAGCATCGGCGAACAGGATAGATCGGATGTTGCAGACTCATTTTAGAGCTGTCTAGTCGTGCATCGGCTATCAGGATAGATCGGATGTTGCAGACTCATTTTAGAGCTGTCTAGTCGAGCATCGGCTAACAGGATAGATCGGATGTTGCAGACTCATTTTAGAGCTGTCTATTCGTGCATCGGCTAACAGGCATAGATCGGAGGTTGCAGACTCGTTTTAGAGCTGTCTAGTCGAGCATCGGCGAACAGGATAGATCGGATGTTGCAGACTCATTTTAGAGCTGTCTAGTCCTGCATCGACTAACAGGATAGATCGGAGGTTGCAGACTCATTTTAGAGCTGTCCAGTCGTGCATCGGCTAACAGGATAGCTCGGAGGTTGCAGACTGGTTTTCGAGCTGTCTCGTCGAGCATCGGCTAACAGGCATAGATCGGAGGTTGCAGACTCGTTTTAGAGCTGTCTAGTCGAGCATCGGCGAACAGGATAGATCGGATGTTGCAGTCTCATTTTAGAGCTGTCTAGTCGTGCATCGACTAACAGGATAGATCGGAGGTTGCAGACTCATTTTAGAGCTGTCCAGTCGTGCATCGGCTAACAGGATAGCTCGGAGGTTGCAGACTCGTTTTAGAGCTGTCTAGTCGAGCATCGGCGAACAGGATAGATCGGATGTTGCAGACTCATTTTAGAGCTGTCTAGTCGTGCATCGGCTAACAGGATAGATCGGAGGTTGCAGACTCATTTTAGAGCTGTCTAGTCGTGCATCGGCTAACAGGATAGCTCGGAAGTTGCAGACTCATTTTAGAGCTGTCTAGTCGTGCATCGGCTAACAGGATAGCTGGGAGGTTGTAGACTCATTTTAGAGCTGTCTCGTCGAGCATCGGCTAACAGGATAGCTCGGAGGTTGCAGACTCATTTTTGAGCTGTCTCGTCGAGCATTGGCTAACAGGATAGATCGGAGGTTGCAGACTCGTTTTAGAGCTGTCTCCTCGAGCATCGGCGAACAGGATAGATCGGAGGTTGCACACTTATTTTAGAGCTGTCTAGTTGAGCATCGGCTAACAGGATAGCTCGGAGGTTGCAGACTCGTTTTAGAGCTGTCTAGTCGAGCATCGGCTAACAGGATAGATCGGAGGTTGCAGACTCATTTTAGAGCTGTCTAGTCGTGCATCGGCTAACAGGATAGCTCGTAGGTTGCAGACTCATTTTAGAGCTGTCTCGTCGAGCATCGGCTAACAGGATAGCTCGGAAGTTGCAGACTCATTGAGCTGTCTCGTCGAGCATCGGCTAACAGGATAGCTCGGAGGTTGCAGACTAATTTTAGAGCTGTCTAGTCGTGCATCGGCTAACAGGATAGCTCGGAGGTTGCAGACTCATTTTTGAGCTGTCTCGTCGAGCATCGGCTAACAGGATAGATCGGACGTTGCAGACTCGTTTTAGAGCTGTCTAGTCGAGCATCGGCGAACAGGATAGCTCGGAGATTGCAGACTCATTTTAGAGCTGTCTATTCGAGCATCGGTGAACAGGATAGCTCGGAGGTTGCAGACTGGTTTTCGAGCTGTCTAGTCGAGCATCGGCTAACAGGCATAGATCGGAGGTTGCAGACTCATTTTAGAGCTGTCTAGTCGAGCATCGGCTAACAGGATAGCTCGGAAGTTGCACACTCATTTTAAAGCTGTCTGGTCGAGCATCGGCTAACAGGCATAGATCGGAGGTTGCAGACTCATTTTAGAGCTGTCTGGTCGAGCATCGGCTAACAGGATAGATCGGAGGTTGCACACTCATTTTAGAGCTGTCTGGTCGAGCATCGGCTAACAGGATAGCTCGGAGGTTGCACACTCATTTTAGAGCTGTCTGGTCGAGCATCGGCTAACAGGATAGATCGGAGGTTGCAGACTCATTTTAGAGCTGTCTAGTCGTGCATCGGCTAACAGGATAGCTCAGAGGTTGCAGACTTATTTTAGAGCTGTCTAGTCGAGCAGCGGCTAACAGGATAGATCGGAGGTTGCAGACTCAGTTTAGAGCTGTCTAGTCGTGCATCGGCTGACAGGATAGATCGGAGGTTGCAGACTCATTATAGAGCTGTCTCGTCGAGCATCGGCTAACAGGATAGTTCGGAGATGTAGACTCATTTCAGAGCTGTCTAGTCGAGCATCGGCTGACAGGATAGCTCGGAGGTTGCAGACTCATTTCAGAGCTGTCTAGTCGAGCATCGGCTAACAGAATAGATCGGAGGTTTGCAGACTCATTTCAGAGCTGTCTAGTCGAGCATCGGCTAACAGGATGGCTCCGAGGTTGCAGACTCATTTCAGAGCTGTCTAGTCGAGCATCGGTGAACAGGATAGCTCGGAGGTTGCAGACTCATTTCAAAACTGTCTAGTCGAGCATCGGCTAACAGGATAGATCGGGGGTTGCAGACTCATTTTTGAACAATGTACAAGTACAATGGCACTCATACTCCGGAGAGGCTGCATAAGGTGCGCCTTTGAGACCGGAGAGGCTGCATAAGGTACGCCTTTGAGACCGGAGAGGCTGTATAAGGTGCGCCTTTGAGACCAGAGAGGCTGCATAAGGTGCGCCTTTGAGACCGGAGAGGCTGCATCAGGTGCACCTTTAAGACTGCAGAGGCTGCGTAAGGTGCACCTTTGAGACTGGAGAGGCTGCATAAGGTGCACCTTTGAGATAAGTAATTTCTTGTTCGTGTGTCAGTGGCAGAGATCTGTTGTCCTTGTTTTAATGATTTGGAATTATTTGCAGAGAATGATTATGATTTGGATTTTGTCAAATCTTTATGAATTGGCGTGGGAGAGATGCATTTTGAGAGTAGAGAGGGAATGTTGGGAACGTCTGGATTCTGTGCTGCATTAATTGGTGAAATTGCAGCAAGATTTTGTTGTTACCTGTCAGGTAGTCAAAATCACTACAAGCTATAAGGATTATGGAGTAGATATATTGTGGACATTACACTGTTTTACCCTTGAGTAGTCGAGTCCAGGTTTGACGCTAGGCCCGACTATAACCTGTCCGATTGGTGTTTCACAGTCAAGGTGATGCATCGCAAAGTGCTTCGTCAATCAGATGGATGTTAAGCCGGGTGTCCCGTTTCCCAGCATCCGGTGATGGACGTTAAAGATCCCACTCTGTGTTTCGTGAAGAGTAGGTGAGTTATCAGTAATTATTAATTATTGCCTAAACCACCATTGGAAGGCAAAGGCAAACCACCCAGTGCAATTCATGATTTGGCAACACTGAATGTGCTTCCGAGCAGCGCACCAGAAACAGACATTCTCTGTACTCTCTCCATGGGGAGGCCCAGGCCTCGTGGACCCTTACTCCTTCGTTGCTCGGTTGTTTTCGGGCAGGTAGTTAAGGTAGTGATTGGAAACGTGATGAAGAGTAGTTGGAGCAAAACAAAACTGAGGAGGGGGGCCCAACGGGTGCAGTGTGTCTGGCCGCGCACTCCAGCAGTCAGCCTTCGCTTTGGCCAGACAATGCAAAACAGGTGAAGAAACAAGAGGTAATTCACAAATGACTTGTTTGTAGGAAACCCAGTGATGAAGCCACTCAGTCGTTTAGGATAACGAGTCACCGCTTGCTGACATGTCTCCATTCGTAAATGCATGTGCACGACCGTCTGGAAAAAGACATTTATCTTAGGGTGAAGTTTATACCCAAATGATGTCATGGCTTCTCATGAAACAAAAGATGTTTGGCAAAAATAGTGTTTAAAACACTTAACTGATATATATAAATATCTATAAAGCTCAGTTGACTTTTTGCTCCACCAAATAACAGCGAAACTGAGTTGAGTAAAAGGGTGAAAATTCTACAGATGCTGTGATAAATAACTACCTCTGTCGGTTTGAATGTTTGAAAGAGAATAGACGTCTGGATCAATTTTTGAATTAAATTTAAATCCCGATTTATATATATATATTGTTACGGTTTTTAGAACCTTCACTAGTAAATTTTAGTAAATGTTTCCCTTATAAATTGTCCCCTGTAAATATCCCCATCAATTGGCTTTGTTGAAGATCGCACCCTAGTTAGTCCATGTACAACACGTAGCGAACCATAGGACCTCTCCCTAGTTATTTCATTATTATGTGTTTCAGTTAAGGATCTGTTCCCAATAGTTGAATATGTGTTGCATTAATCAAATAAGATAGGCCCCATTCCGTCCATTTTGCTCTCTCCAAATTGTGATACTTCGCTTGCCAGCCGCGTTCGCCGCCGTTGCATTGGGCTGTTTTTGTTGGCACCACGCCGCCATAAGCCATGCGGTCAAGCAGAGGAAGAAGGGGGCGGAGCCACAAGAACATGGTGTGGCACGTCGACGCATCATCAGAGGTGGAGTCAGCGAGCCCTTTGCCGGCCAACCAGCGCCGCGGTGAGCCAACCGGTAGGCGTGTCATCAGAGCCGGCGGCTTGATTCCTACATGGGCAATAAAAGCGGCTGCGAGGGACTGCTTGAGAGAGAAGAGTGAGAAGGTACAGATGAGAAGAGAAGGAGCTGGAGTGCGCTATGAACTGGCATCTCCCCCATCTTGTTCAAGAGAGAGAGCGTTGGTACGAGCCATTTATAACATACGGAGCATCCCAGTCCCACTGCTATATGCAACGTCCGCTCGCAGTCAACGATACGCGCTCGCTGCCTGCCAGGGTTTTCCGGCCACGACGCGAGTCGACTCCTGGAGCCGGACCTCGACGCCTACCGTCTGCCTGGGCCTTCTCATTCCTTCCAGTCATTCCTGCCTGCTATTCCCCTTTCGTGTAAGTCTGTGTGTTTGTCCTGGGCGTTGATAATTAAGACTGTTTTAAGGTTTGCCCTGTGTATCTGTTTTTTCCTACTTGTAAATGCCCTTCTTTCGTTTCCTCTTTTAGTATAGAAATAAACCTGTGTTCTTCCTTTACCCTTTTTGGTTCTTTGGCTTCCTCTCATCCGGTCATTTTAGTCTTTTCCCCATTGAGTACCTGTGGCACGATTCGGCCAACGTTCGGAGTCAGGTTAGTCTCTTGTTAACGGCCCGAGTCGCAGCTCGCTTCGCTCGGCGCATCCAATCACGCTGCGGCCCGGGTGGGAGTATCTCCTCGCTCGCGGATTGGTGGTGGTAATTAGGTAGTAAGACGGGTTGGGCTTACAACCCTACTCACCACCGACCAGAAGTGACGTCATACCCCCAGGATCGGTCGGACGGCCAGCTTAACAGGACAAGGGGATTAACCCCCCCCCTTGCTAACGGGAGTGCTGTCCCCCGGATCTGTAACAATTGGTGGCAGGAGTGGGATCTGGAACCTGGGAGTAAATTTATTTAGACCAAATTTTGGACACCAATTGTGCTATTGGCCGTAACAATTGGTGTCGAGGAGTTGGGATTTGGACCCGAACCAAATTTTTAAACCATCTGAAAAATTTGGTCGAAATTACAAGCGGCCAAAATTTTGTTTAATATCCAAATTATAGTCGTGCCATGGATGGTCAAGGCGGTCGGATGCCGGTGGGGGAGATAGATGAGGGGTTAGAGGCAACCCAGGACCCCAGGGAGGCAGTGGGAGTAATGCGGGAGGAAAGCAAAGAAGGTGCAGTAACGGGGGTTGCAGGCACACGAAATGGCGGCCTCCCATACGTGACGGCGAGAGCCGAGCCCGCAGCACCAATGGGCTGGGTCCATTTTTTGGCACAAATGAGGGCCTCTATGGAAGAGTCAATATATAATGAGAAAAGGGACGCCATGTCAGACGAATCCGGGTGTGATCTGGAAAAATTGAGGGAGGAATCCAGGTGTGAAGTGGAAAAACGGAGAGCAGAGGCAAGAAGGGATCATAAAAAAATGAAGGAGGCCATAATAATAATAATAATAATACATTTATTTTATATAGCGCTTTTCAAGAAGCCCAAAGGCGCTTTGACAGAGTACAAAAAACAAGTGCAAAAAGACAAAAATCAATAGGTAAATAATCAAAGCAAAAGGAAGGAGAAGAGGAAGAGATAGTCAGGGGTTTAATGCTGTGGGTTAAATGTTGAATGCAGTGTTGAACAGGTGGGTCTTGAGTGATGTTTTGAATGTGGTGAGTGAGGAGGAGTCTCTGATGGTGTGAGGTAGTGAGTTCCAGAGGGTGGGAGCAGCGATGGAGAAGGCCCTGTCCCCCCAGGATCTGAATTTGGTCCGCATGGGGGGGGGGGGGTCAGGAGGTTGGTACCAGCAGAGCGGAGGTTGCGGGTGGGAGTGTGTCTGGAGAGGAGGTCAGCCAGGTCGGATGGGGCCAGGTTATGGAGGGCTTTGTAGGTCAAGAGGAGGATTTTGTACTGGATTCTCTGGGGGATGGGGAGCCAGTGAAGCTTGTAAAGGACGGGGGTGATGTGGTCACGGGTCCGGAAATGGGTGAGTAGACGGGCAGCGGAGTTCTGAATGTATTGGAGTTTATTGGTGATTAGATTATTGAGGGTGAACCATAGAGGAGGCTGTTGCAGTAGTCCAGACGGGACGGACATGAGGCGCAACGGGCGAAAAGGTTGCGGTGGTACGCGACGAGGTAGCGCGACTTGAGGAGCACGCAAAGAGTGAGCTTAAGCAAAGGGTAGCCAAGTTGACCAGGGCTATAAGGGACAAGACGCGGGATGTAGAAAAGCAGACGACCGTCAAATTGGATTTTAAAAATGTCGGGAGCACCAGGGAAGGTTGAATTGGAAGACGAAATTTTATGGGCGCCGACGGTCGAGGTAGAGCAAAGCACAGCCGGGTGGACCGGGATAGAAATCGCGACACGGGGTGTGAAAAACCCGACGGCCGCCGAATTGGACAGGGCAAATTCAGGTGCAGCGGCGGAAAAAGAATTAATTCAGAGTGAAATGGTTATAGTCGGAATTGAAATTGAAAAGACGACGGAGGTAGTCCAGGAATTGAAGGGAGAGGTGGATAATGCACAAAGTCTGGATTCGCATTGTGATGTTGTGCTTAACCAAAATGAAGTTTTGTAGGTGTTGGAGCGAAGAGGAAGAAGCGCCCAGGTGAGTCATGCTGTATATTGTGCGGGGAGATTTTGCAGGAGAATGTTTGGCGCGAGAGGGTTTTTCGCGCGCTTGGGATCGAGAAAGCACCCGGGCATTGGTGGAGTGTCCCTTGTGAGTGGTGTGAGTGGAAATGGCACGCTTGTGAGGAAAAAGTGTGCGTCGAAGAGTGAGTGTGTTACAAAGTGTGGGAGTGAAACCGAGTGCGAGCGAGAATGCACGTCGGAGTGTATGTGTGATGAGAGTGATGCGGAGAGTGAGATGGATGAGGAGCGGGTGCGAGGAGGCACACCTGAGTTGGTTGTGGCGCGTGTGCGGGAGGACATATCGGAGCGCGTGAGTGGGTATGTGCAGGAGTGCACACCCGTGGTGAGTGTTACGGAGGACGTAACGGAGGAAAGGTGTGTAACAGAGGAGTGCATGATAACAGAGTGTGCTGTCGAGAGTGAGAATGAATGCATGACAGAGTGTGGTGGTGAGAGTGACACGGAGTGCGAGTTGGTTGTAGCGAGTGAGAAAGAATGCATGCTTGGAACGGTTGAGAGTGTGCGAGAATGCACACCTGAGTTGGTTGTGGCGCGTGTGCGGGAGGGCACATCGGAGCGCGTGAGTGGGTGGATGCAAGAGTGCACCCCCATGAGTGGTACGGAGTACGTACCAAGGGAGAGTGTGCAAGACGGTGCGCGAGGAGGTGTGTTAAGGGAGTGTGCGAACGATGAGTGTGTGCAGGAAGGGGCGCGAGAGGAGTGGTGTGTAACAGGGAGTGCGGTGGTGGAATGGACGGAGTGTGTGGAATGCATGAGAGGCGCTGAGACGCTGGGTTTTGTGAGTATGAAAGGGGTCGCGTGTGGATGTGAGCACGTACGGGGAGCATCGACGTTAAACGGGATAGCGTTCAGACCGACGTATAGCCGACGCGAGCTCCCGGTCCGTGCCGGGCTTTGTGTATTGCGGGAGCCGGCGGGGATCGGTGCCGCGTCGCTCCTGTTCGGAGCGTCGTGCACGATCCGCGCCGGGCCCCGCCCTGCACGGTCGTGTCCGCGCTTGGCCGGACAAGGCGACCGGCCCGGTTCAAGGGGAGGTAGGAAGGGTCGGAACGGCACCCCCTTGTGGTTGTGGCATTCCGGCCGGGCAAGGGTGGCCCATCGGGCAGGAGACCGAAAGGCCCCGCGCCGGGATGGTGCTCTAAACCTTGGCCCAACCAAACCTCCTCCCCTGAACCGAATGCCAGACGGACCCAACCTGCAGGTGACCAAACCACCCGTATGCATTGCGCGGCTTTGCGAAGCCGAGCTTTGAAAATGCATGGACGTACCGAGAGGCTCAAGTTTAATGGACTGTGATGATGATAGTGTTTTGATTCGAAATTGGGAATAGTGAATAGGATTGGCAAATTGGATCGGCAAAATTGATGGGTAAAAATGATTGGCAGTAATGGTTGGCAAATTTGATTGGCAAAAATTGGATGGGCAAAATTGATAGTGAGAGATGCCCGATGTAGAGGGATGGTAAATCCACCATCCCTCACATCCCGGGCACATGAGCAATAGTTTATGGGGTTTTGGCTGTGCAAACTAGCCCGGGAGGGTTAGGTTAATGATAGAATTTAGAAAGATGACCATAGGTAACTGTTGAGTTAAGTAGCGACATGTACCTGTAGAGGGGACGTAGCAGATTAGTGGATTATAATGACGTGGGAGCACCTAGTATAAGGGAAGACGGGGGGGGGGGGGGGGGCGCATGTTTCAGAAGGGAGTAGTCAGCTTAGATGATGCAGTGTATGAGTGAGTAATTGTGATTGTGTATTGCATTGCATGAATGAGCCTGGGAGGAAAGACGGGTGCAAGAGCGCCAGGTGTGTGTGAGCACCAGGTGAGTGAGCAAGTGCAGGTGAAGTACAGGTGTATGGAGAATGGTTGAATGGAATAGATGGGATGGAGTATGGAATGGAGTATGGAATGGATGGTGTGGAGTGAGTAGTGTGGAATATGTGGAGTGGAGTGGTTGGTGCGAAAGGAGTGGATGGGGAAGATGGACCGCTTTCACGAATACCCGGGGAGGGTAGTTTAAGAGTAGGTAGAGGGTATAGGTAAATTGTGGTGGATATTGGCATCTGTGGTGCGTGTGGTAGAATGGTGTTTGGATGGGTGCATTAGTGGAGTGAAATGGCTGGGCGTGTGGCCAGTTAGTGTGTGTATGGTTAAATGGCCACTCCGCCACTGTTAGTCTGTCAGCCAGGTGAGGCCGCAGGTAGGCTCTGGGAGCCAGTAGAGTTGTGTAGTTGTGAATGGGGCCTGAGGATCCGAAGGACGGACCCGGGTAGCCCAGTGCCAGAGAAGGCACCGAGTGGGGTAAGGGAGCCAGAGGGCCTTCCCCAGGTAGGTTAGGTTAAGGAGCAGGTAAGCTCAGAGGCAACTGCAGTGGCGGAGGTGTGCAAGTGAGTAGACTTGCTGGTGAGCCACATGACCCAGCCCTGAAGTTGTGCAAAGGCACAGGGAGGAGAATCGGGGGAGTGAGACCCCAAATTGGTGAGCGCCACAGATGGTCAGTGGGAATTGGTTTTTAGAACCGCATAGTGTAAGATGGCCAATGGTTTTGCAGGGAAAGACCCCGGGTCGAGTAAAAGTGTTAAAGTCATTTAGAAGTATATTTAGGATTGAAATCCCTTCGCACCATATGCAGCCACTCACCTGAGGTGATGATATGACTCCACACCATGGTTGTTTTGGTTTTTTTGTTGCAAATGTTTTGGGAATGTGAGACGCATCATGACGTGGGGGTGACATTGTGCTTGTTTGTTCCATCTCTTCCTCATGAGGAATTGATGAGAAATTGGGCTTGATGGCAAATTTGGTTAGAGGGATTGATAACGAATTTGGATGAGCGGAGATATGGGGAAGACAGGACGATAGAGACGGAATTTGTAAATGTGTAGAGTTTTGTAAATACGGGGTAAGGGGCAAGGGTAGATTAGGTGTCCTTTCCTTCCCCACTCACGGCTTGTTCTTTTGGGTCCGGGGGGGGGGGGGGGGGGGGGGAGTGCGCAGGTAGCCGCACTTGTGTGCCCGAGCTGCCGCTGCACAGCCTGCCTGGATCAGTACACCACCTTATGGACCACACGACTTGCGGCCGAGCACCACTTTATGGACCACACGTTTATGTGGCCAAGCACCACACCGATGGACCCCACGTGTTGGGGCCTGGCCCCTCTGCTGGGACCGGCCATGATGGCCAGAGCAAAGCTTACTTGCGGACCATGGAGAGGTGGCCCCCTTTGCCATACAGGTGGACCACACATAGTTGGCCCCTGTTGGCCCTAAATAGAAATGGACGCGTTGTGTGCACCACGCCGCCATGGCGGCTTTGTTAAAACCTTCCTTCACTAGTCTGTTGACTAAACGCGAGTTGTCTGTGTGTGTGTGTCCACGTCTTATTCAGAGATGGCTGAACGGATCTTCATCAAACTTTCAGAGGTTCATCAGTGAGTGCCTGGGAGTGTTTTAGGCAAAAAAATAGAAAAATAAATAAATAAATAAAATCACTCGATGGTGCCGAAGCCTTTTTAAATTAATGACAGTTATATACAAGTACACATTCACATAAATAAATACAAAACAATTACCAGACATGTGAATACAAATAAATAAAACAATTCCGGAAGTGTACGAATTTGGTAGTATGGCTTCTTCTTCTTCCTGATCGGCATCGCACTTAACTCAGAAACGTGAGCCACATTCACTCAGAAACGTGAGCCGCATTCACTCAGAAACGTGAGCCACTACCCTTCCTCTCCTGCCTCCCCCCTCCCCTCCCCTAGAGTCCCTTTATAGAGAGAGTAGCGACAACTAACGATTTGATGCCATTTTGAGTCCATTCAGTGCGGAGCCGCCGTATGGCGCTAGTGCATTTAACCGTGTATTCCATTATGTTCTCTATGTATGAGAGATGGGAATGGTCTTTTCCATGTTGATAATGAACAAATTATGTGAAGATGACAAAATAGAAGATTTATGACAACTAAGAGCCATATGATAAAGAAGAAAATCACAGAGCTGGTTGTGATTTAACAGTCACAGACATTTAGAACCATGACAAGGAATGAACTAGACAGCTACACGTGCTGCTTATTTCAGCCTCATTTTAATTTCAGGGAGGCGAGAGCGAGACTCGAACTCTCACCTCCCTGCTTATACATGTACATGTACAATACAATGTTAAGAGTTATCTTTGTATTTCTGCAGTTGTTTGACCTTGTTTATCGTGTGTGGGTATATATTTGTGTTTGTTTAATTTTCATATTTAAATTATTAATCTAAACTTTGCTGCATGTTGCCGATCATATATTAATCCCACCAAAAATAGATTAGCCCCCTTACCCCCGGCCCCCTCTTTCTCTCTCTCTCTCTCTCCCTCTCTCCCTCTCTCCCTCTCCCTCTCCCTCTCTCCCTCTCTCCCTCTCTCCCTCTCTCCCTCTCTCCCTCTCCCTCTCCCTCTCTCTCTCTCTCCCTCTCCCTCTCCCTCTCCCTCTCTCTCTCTCTCCCTCTCCCTCTCCCTCTCCCTCTCCCTCTCCCTCTCTCTCTCTCTCTCTCTCTCTCCCTTCTGGATGGTTGTGAGTCGTGCGTGGGTGTGGTAATCATGGCGGCTGTGGGTGTTGAGCTGTGAGTACGGTGCTGTGTTGGTGGTCTTTCCTATCCTCCTTTCACTCCATTTGTGTCCTTGTACGAGTTTGTGAAGTTTTCTCCGTGTTTCCCTTCTGCTCTTGAGACAAGAGAGGGAGAGAGAGACAGCACGGTAATGGTTAGCCACCTGTATTAATTTATAACGTGGGTTGGTTATATCGTGCCGATTATTTATTTTACTTATTTAACTAATTTTGATTTGTTTGGTTAGTTTATCGCATTGTTACTGTTTAGTTTGTTTAGTTTATTGCCGATAAATGGCTAATAGGAATAGTCAAAGGACTGCTGATCGTGTTAGTGATGAGGTGTTATCGCGTAAACACGGGCTGTGCCTTGTTCCGCCGGAAGACGTGCAAATGGACGATGTTCTACTTGCAATCGGGGATTTGATCGGGGTAAATAACATTCGTGCTGCGTCTCGAATGAACCACAAAGTGGTGGTTTTCGTGTCACAAGTTAGCCTTGCAGACATCGTGGTGCAAAACGGGTTAACGTTGGGGAACGACCAATTTGTCCCGGTATCGTCCATGGACACGCCGGCGGTTAAAGTTATTTTAAGTAACGTTCCGCCCTTTCTGAGGAATGAAGAAATCCTACGTAAATTAGGGGAGCATGGGACTGTCGTCTCACGAATTATCACGGTCCCCCTGCGAACCAGGAACGGAAGGCTGAAGCATGTAGAGTCGTTTAGACGTTTTTGTTTCGTCGTACTAAAGGATGAGGCAAAACAGCTGAACATATCTATAAATTTTAAAATAGGAGATCATGATTACCGGATCTTTGCAGCGACTGAGACCTTGATTTGCTATACATGTGGGGCATACGGACACACTCGGCAGTATTGTCCTGATGTGAGGAAGAGTTATGCCACAGCAGCTGGGGCAGCCCCCCCCCCCCCCCCCCCCTGTAAATGACTTGAACGACCCTGTAGATGAGCCAGGTGTCGAAAAAAGGTCAACACCGGAATACGAGGGCACGGGTGACAGTGGTGCTGGTGGAGAAGCCCATACGGTAGTGGAGCAACCATATGTGGAGGAGAGGCTGCAACCTCAAGAACAAAGGGACTTCGAGGAGGTGAAGCTGATGGAGACCGAGTCGAGGAGAAACTTGAAACGCTCTCTTGCGAGCGATGAGAATGGAGGAAAAGGAAACAAAATGGTTCTCGTGCAGGCAGATGGAAATACAGACCAACCTGATGACCATGAGCAAAATGGTAATGCAATAGGTAGAGATGCGAATCTGCCCATTTCACAGGATGAAGAGAATCGAAGCATTACCGAGCGCGTCACCGTGTGTGATGGTGGACACCCTGCACCATGCGACGAGCAGTTAAGGACCCTCATCTCAACGGAAGATGATGAGAAAGAGATGGATAACTCTGTGGCAGACAACAACGATGGGGTAGTTGGTGCCATGCAGACGCAACAAAAATACCATGGTGACAATGACACAGATGAGGTGCCAGTACCTGACACACCACTAGGTGAGAGTGGGGTCGAGGCTGATGAGGAAGGATGCAGTCTTGCTGCCCTGAGTGAGTCTCAGAAGGAGCAGGTGAGGCAAGCAGAGGTGACAAAAGGGAAGGTCATTGATTTCTTAAACGAAACGTTTAGACAACGTCATGTTGTAATTAGAGATCATTTCCCTGATGTTCAAGCTTTCATTAAGGTCTCGAAACCTCTTTTACAGAAAAATGACCCCATGCTCTCGGAGCCTCAATTTCAATGTCTTCGTAAAGCAGTAACAAAGGCGAATAAGGAATTGCAGGCGGACGGTGAGCTACCACCTTAGAATGACAATGCGAGAAATACATATTGTCTCCCTGAACATCAATGAGGGATGTGCCGTGCCCCCTTACGAAAAATTCAAGCAATCCAGGCAATGGAGAGGGTAAAAGCAGATGTCATTCTATTGCAAGAGACCCATGCCACAAACAATTTGGCAGCTGAATGGTGTAAACTTTTTAAAGGGCAATGGTGGCTGAGTGGGTTTTCCACACCCAAGGCTGGTGTTGCCATCGCCTTAAGTCCCAGGCTTCCCACTCAGAGTGTTATTTATAGGGAGGTCTATAAGGCACATTTGATAGCGGTGGAGTTCTACTGCAATACACAAAAGCTTATTATCGTAAATGTGTATGCACCAAGTGAACCTATAGAAAGAAGAACATTCTTTCCCAGATTGCGGGACTTTGTAGAGGGACTGGATCCAGCTGCTCTCACCTGTATCGCAGGGGACTTTAACTGTACAATTGATCCTTCAGTTGACAGGAATGGACATGAACCCCACGGCGCTTCTGCAAAGGTGTTAGCGAGCCTCATCAAGAACTATTGTTTTGAGGATGTGTGGAGGTTGCAGCATCCAACTTCACGGGCCTACACATGGTGCAGATGTCATGATGGCGTCATATCAAGGGCAAGGCTGGACAGGATCTATATCAATAAGCCAATGCTGAATGTGGTGTCCACTACCCAAATACTCCCAACAGGGTTTTCAGATCATAATTTAGTGGCAATGTCCTTTAAATTACCCCTGACATCAGGAGGTAGCGCGTACTGGTCACTCAATACTCGGTTGTTAAGTGATAAGAAATTTAAAGATGCCTTCCGAACCGTGTGGGGGAAAATCCGGTCCTCTAAGCTTGAGCATGCCAACCTTCGCATATGGTGGGACCTTGCAAAGTGTCAAGTTAAAACGTTTTGTCAACAGTATAGTCTGTTTACTACTAAAATGCAAAGTCTCTCAATTGACTCATTAAAGGCCGAAATTGCAGAATTGGAACAGAATCGTAATGGGGCTGGAAAAGATTTGGGATATGATCAGTTGCTATGGACAAAAAGGTCATTACTGACCGAAATGGTGAGGCAGCGGGCAATGGGTACCTTGGTGCGTATGAGGATGAGTTACTTGACTTTGGATATGCCAAATAAGGACTTCTTTAGCTTGGAGAATTCGGTGAAAAACTCGCAGCAAATTCATAAGCTCTGTACTGCTAATGGGTCAACGGTTACCTCCCAACTGGAGATTAAAGCGGCCTTGAAAGCATTTTACTCTGACCTGTATTCTGCCCAGAGTATCAACAGTGAGGCGATACAGGAGCTGATTGCTGGGCTCCCAGAAGTCGAGGAGGACAAGCAGCACACACTGGAATCGTCAATTTCACCTGATGAACTTGAAGCAGCCATGCGAGGCTTGAAAGATGGTAAAGCCTCGGGGATTGACGGGCTGCCTGGAGAGTTTTATAAGACATTTTGGAATCTTGTGGGACCCGATCTGCTTGAAGTCCTTGACGAAAGCCTTCGTGCTGGAGAACTTCCTCTGTCCTGTAGAAGGGCGGTCGTATGCCTTTTGCCGAAGCCTGGGAACATTCAACTCATTGAGAACTGGCGACCTGTTTCCTTACTGTGTACTGACTACAAAATCTTGTCTAAAGTATTAGCGAATCGGCTGAAAGAGGTGATCAGCTCTGTCATACAGCCGGATCAAACCTACTGTGTTCCTGGACGGTCCATGCATGATAACCTGTTTCTGGTAAGAGATATTATTTCCTGTAAAAAGTATGTGCCTGCCAGTTTTGGGTTATTGTTTCTGGATCAAACAAAGGCTTTTGATCGTGTTGATCATGCATACTTGTTTTCGGTTCTTAAGGGGATGGGTTTTGGTGAAACCTTCACAGCATATGTTAAACTGTTATATACAAACACTTTCTGTATAAAAAAAAAATATATAACCACCTTTAGAGGCCATTTTTCCCCACAAAGCGGGGGTTGGCCTTTTTCGGGAACCGTGGTTGTTGTTGTTTTTCGGTCCCCTTTTTTGAAGCAATGTTTTACGGCCGGATGCCCTTCCTGACGCCAACCCTTTTTGCCGCCTTTAACGACAAACAGGGAATTACCAGTGAACTGGTACTCAACCTTCACAGCATATGTTAAACTGTTATATACAAACACTTTCTGTATGTTGAAAGTAAATAATAACTTATGCTCCCCCTTTCCCTTTCGACGGGGTATCCGCCAAGGCTGTCCTCTCTCGGGACTGTTGTACACAATTGCCCTTGAACCACTTTTGGCGTCTTTCAGGAAACGATTGCCTCAGGATATGGGGGTAGAGGGGTTAAAATTTGTCGTAACAGCTTATGCTGATGATGTTTGTGTTTTACCTAAAGGCCCGGGCAGTGTAGCTGCAGTACAGCAGTGCTTAAAAGACTTCTCTGCAGCCTCTTCTGGTGAAGTAAACTGGAGTAAAAGTGTAGCCTTGTGGTGTAGTTCAGGTAACCCCTCAGTCATATCACCACCATCACTCCCACAAAATCTGGTATGGAAAACAGACGGGGTCAAATATCTTGGAGTTTATCTTGGAAACCATGAAATGGAAATGAGGAATTGGGAAGGAGGTGTGGAACAAATCGCATACCGTTTAAAATCATGGAAAGGACTACTGCGGTCTCTTTCATACAGAGGCCGCGCTCTTGTTATCAATAACCTGATTGCAGCGAGATTGTGGCATAAAGTCATTACCCTGCAGCCACCCAAGGAGCTGATCCCTGCCATCCAGAGGAAGTTGATAGACTTTTTTTGGAGCGGCTACCACTGGCTGCGGCCCAGTATACTGTACCACCCTCGAAAGGAGGGGGGCCAAGGAGTCATTGATGTCTCTGGGCGGCTTATGGCTTTTCGCCTGCAGTCTGTGCAGAGACTACTGTATGCGGAGGAGCTGCCCTGGTGCCCATTTGCACATTTTCTATTACAACAGGCTGGTGGAATGAACTATGATCGGCACCTTCTCTTGGTGGACCTTGATTGTGTCAGCAGTGCTTCACTTCCCGCTTTTTATCGGAGTTTGCTGGATGCATGGAAAGGCCTTGAGGTTAAACGTTGTCTTGAGGCATATAATTGTCGTAATTTCCTCCAAGAACCTCTGTTCTATAACAGCTTTTTCCCATGTATTCCTCGTAGCCATGCTTTAATTCAAAAATTCATTAAAGGAGGCGTAAGCAAAGTGAGTGATCTAAGGGATGCATCTGGAACCAAGTGGAGGTCTGCTGGGGTGGTGGCGACAGGTGTTTGTGTAGCATCTGTTCGAGTTGTTCAACAAATCAAACAGGTAGTCGTAAAAAAATTCAGGCAGCTAAACATTGGCTGGGAAGGTGCCGGAATTGTCAAAGATCTTCGACTATCTTTCCCCGAAATCAAGGTGCTGCCCTCTGTCCAGTCCAATGATGATGGGTTTCCCTCCCCCTTTCACTTAGTAACTAAGGCTGGTGTCCTTAAACTCGTGAGGGGGAAAGAAGTCTCATCCCTGTCTGGAGCGATGCGTGTGGCCTTGTGGTCAGAACGGTTAGGGCCGGGGTTTCCCTCTACTCCACTGTGGCATAATATGTTTGTTCCACCCATCTATGGGTTCTTAGCGGATATCCAATGGAGGCTAACACATTGGGCTCTCCCCTCAAACACTTTTATCCACCATCTTAATGCCTCGGTGCCTGTAAATTGTCCCTTCTGCGAGCAGGAGGAGGATCTTTTTCACGCATATGTCCAGTGCAGGAGGTTAGCACCTCTACTTTCTGTGATTGCACACCTTTCTTATAAATTATCCTTCACTTTTACCTTGCATATGTTTATTTTTGGTGTACCCTTTACCTCCTCTTGTAAAAATGCTGGTGCCTTGATGAATTTCCTGATTGCCATTGCAAAATATGCAATTTATAAGTCAAGGAAAATTAATATTGATAAATGTTATGGTGATGACGTCATTCCAATATTTAAAGGGCTGGTGTCAGCAAGATTAAGGCTGGAATTTGATCACTATATGAGTAACGAGAATGTTGAACTTTTTGAATGGAAATGGTGCACTCACGAGGCCTTGTGTGTGGTTCAGGACTCGAAACTCGTCATGATGTTTTAAGAATTGCATCAAGAGTGTGATGCTTTGGTGTTGTTGTACCTTTTTTTTTCTCTGCCCCTGCTTGTAAATACCCTTGCGGTATAGGTTGACATCCTTGTGCATTTTTGTGGAAATAAATGGTATCCATTCTCATTCTCTCTCTCTCTCTCTCTCTCTCTCTCTCTCCTCTCTCCTCTCTCCTCTCTCCTCTATTCTCTCTTCTCTCCTCTCTCTCCTCTCTCTTCTCTCTCTTCTCTCTCTCTCTCTCTCTCCTCTCTCTTCTCTCTCTTCTCTCGCTTCTCTCTCTCGCTTCTCTCGCTTCTCTCTCTCTCTCTTCTCTCTCTTCTCTCTCTCCTCTCTCTCTCTCTCTCTCTCTCTCTCCTCTCTCTCTCTCTCTCTCTCTCTCTCTCTCTCTCTCCTCTCTCCTCTCTCTCTCTCTCTCTCTCTCCTCTCTCCTCTCTCTCTCTCTCCTCTCTCTCTCCCCTCTCTCCTCTCCTCTCTCTCTCTCTCTCTCTCCTCTCTCTCTCTCGCTTCTCTCTCTCTCTCTTCTCTCTCTCCTCTCTCCTCTCTCTCTCTCTCTCTCTCCTCTCTCCTCTCTCTCTCTCTCTCCTCTCTCTCTCCTCTCTCCTCTCTCCTCTCTCCTCTCTCCTCTCTTCTCTCTCTTCTCTCTCTCTCTCTCTCTCCTCTCTCTCCTCTCTCTCTCCTCTCTCCTCTCTCCTCTCTCTCTCCCCTCTCTCCTCTCTCCTCTCTTCTCTCTTCTCTCTCCTCTCTCCTCTCTCCTCTCTCTCTCTCTCTCTCTCTCTCTCTCTCTCTCTCTCTCTCTCTCTCTCTCTCTCTCTCTCTCATACATATACAAATTACATATTTACAATCACACACATACACGCATGTGCTAATGCACACACATACACATTATAAATTGAAAGTCACACACACAAACACAAGTTAATGTCCTCACACATTCAAATCAACAGAGACAAATACATACATTCAATGCATGCTTCCCCCCCCCCCCCCCCTTTCTCAGTTGTGGCATACAACTGTATCACTGGCATGAATTGGTTTCTAGCAAATTCTTTCTGAAGCATCATTGAAAATTTTGAATGACAATAATCCTATCTTCCATGTGAAAGTACAAAAAATAAAACTTATTTTATTATTTGTTTTACGAAGGTCTCAGAGACCATTGTGAAAGGCTTTGAACTCATTTACGATTAATACTCAAACCGTGAACCTGTAACCTTCTAGCCCGGATCCGTTCTCCGTTCATTCGTCTTTGTTTTGACTTTAGTTTGACCAGAGTTTGACTTTGAGTCTGAGTCTGACTTTGGAGACATGATCTAGACCCTATATTAATTGATCTAGCTCGAAGACTCTAACTCAAACTTAATTTTAAATAAAGATGCCTTCCCCTTCAAGTGCTAATTAATCCACGAGCAATGGATAACAAGCCTGTAAAGCCAAAGCAAAGGCCAGTCTCACTCGCAGCACACAAATATACGCATATGGGACCATTACCACCATCACACTGACCTGGCAGAGAACTGACGAAGAAGTTACTTTCCATCCAACACGACTGACTCTGTTCTCCCAGATTTTCCGTCTTTTAGCATCTGATGGAAATCTATACATCTTGAATCCCTTCTCCGTTCTATTTGTGCACCCACAGGCGCTACAACCTGTCATTTTGTCGTAAAATCGATGTAAAACACGAATGAGAACGCTGCGTACAGCGGGAACGTTAAAACGCTGACCGATATGTGTCCGATCCTGATCCTGTCCGCGATGGACTCAAAATGGCTCCACGCAATCACGTGACTAGATTTTTCCGGACCCTCTATGTCGCAACTCTGTATATAAAGGGACTCTACCCTCCCCTGCCCCCCCTCCCCCCATCCACCCTCTCCCCACCCTTCCCCCCTCCACTTCTCCCCCTTCCCCCTCCCTTTCCCCCCTCCCCCTCCAACTCCCCTTCCACCCCTCCCCTCCCCTTACCCCCCTCCGCTCCCCTTTAAGGTATAAATTCTCTGTAAAAGAGCTGCCACTTCTGACTGCTCCCCTTCCTCCTCTCCCCACCCTCCCCCCTCCTTCTCCCCTCCCCTTCCCCACCTCCCCTCCCGTCCTCCTCCCCCTCCCCCTCCCCCTCCCTTTCCCCGCTCCCCTGCCCCCCTCCCCTCCCCTTTAAGATATAAATTCTCCGTAAAAGAGCTTCCACTTCTGACTGCTCCCCTTCCCCCTCTCCCAACCATCCCCCCTCCTTCCCCCTCCCCTTCCTCACCTCCCCTCCCCTCCCCCTCCCCCTCCCCATTCCCGTCCCCCCTCCCCTCCCCTTTAAGATATAAATTCTCCGTAAAAGAGCTTCCACTTCTGACTGCTCCCCTCCCCCCCCCCCCGCCCCCCCACCCCTCCCCCACCCGGCAACGCCGGGTACTTATTTTAGTACATATTGTTGCGGATATGGGATTTGGCCTCCATATCCGCTTGTAAATATTCCCCTATTTCCCCAATACTCCCCAACTATCCCCAATCCCCCATTCCCTAGTCCCATTGTCTGTAAACAACACTCTGTAGAGCCGACCTTCCCCTTTTTCCCCCATTAACTGTCGTGCCCAGGTTCACCGCATCTCACGTAGACAACTATAGGACATCTTGCTAGTTATTCTTAGTCTATGTCAGTTAAGGACTCGTTTCCATTAATTCTGACTCTTCGTTGCACCAGAATGTGATTGTATGGCACCAGTAGTGAGTTTAGGACCTCCCCATACCTCCTCCCATCTTCCTCATGAAACTACAACAACAACAACAACTACAACAACAGCGCGCGGGGAGTGTGCGTCCTCACTCCGGCTTGGTTAGCCGCCATTGCCCATGTGCTCCGACGGGGTTACCACGAAGGGGCTGACTGTCAGCTCCTCGTCAAGGGCGGAGCCCGGTAACCCCCCTGCACCCAATAAGAAGCGGCGGGCCGATTCCATCTGGGGCGGAGCTAACGAGCCGAGGGCGTGTCACTCCCCGCTGGATATACGCAGCCACTTACCGGAGGTGACGTCAGAGACGCGCCCCCAGCTTGAAGAGAACCAGACGCCACCTCCAGCGCGACGATACCTCCCCGCATATCTGGACCGGACCGTGTGGATCCTGTCCCTGAGCCAAGGTGCACCTTGTGCTATCCATCGACTACCTGCCCTTCCTTGCCATCAATCCCTGTGTGAGTCAGTCTTGTCCCGTTTATCTGTGGTCTGTCAGGAATAAGATAAGTGTGTCTAAGTGCCTACCTTTCTGTGCTGTACCTCTTGTCAGTGTAATCTAAACGTTCTGCATACAAATATTATAACCTCTTCCGGAGGTCTTGAGAACTGTACCCCTGATGTCGTGTCATCTAACCCAGCCGTTGTGTCCTTTCCTTCATTGATCTAGCGTAGTGCGACTCGGCCAACGTTCGAGTATAATCGGGTAAACTGTGCAGACGCGGTCATACCAAACCGCTCGGTAAACTAACATCCAAAACCGCGTCTGTAACATTTGGTGTCGAGGAGTTGGATTCGGACCTGGGACTAAATTTGTTAGGCCCAAATTTTGGAACACCAATTGTACTATTAGAGTAACATTTGGTGTCGGGAAGTGGGATTCGATCCGGAGCGCGTTTCACGCGCTCGAAATTATAACGGCGAAATTTGATTGTGTTTTACAAAAAAAATAAAAACCCGAATTTTGAAAGTCGCGCTATGGCAGATCAAGACGGCTGGGTTCCGGTAGAGGAGAGTGGGGTAGAATCGACCCAGGACCCCAGTGAAGAAGTGGGGAAAATGGTGGAGGAGAGTAAAGAAGGTGTGGTTGAGGAGGTATCAGGTGCACAAAATGGCGCTCTCGCGCACGTGGTTACAGCGGCACCTAATTTTGCCGCGCCCTTTGTACCAACGGTGGAAGACATGCAATTAATTATGGCTGAAATGGAGGCCCTTTTGAAGAGGAACAGTGAACGATTGTTAAACAAATTGGGAAACCAAATGGAAGCAATAACGAACGGATTGGGAAACCAAATGGAAGCAATAACGAACGGATTGGGAAACCAAATTGAAGCAATAACCAACAGAATGGATGACCGCATGCAAAAATGTGGAGAGACCATGGATCGCATGGTGGGCGAAAGGGTCCCAGGGGTGCACGAGGAGGTAAAGCGGGTCGAAAAGCGCTGGTTGAGCGAAGCGGAGGAAAGCACGGGTACAATGACGGGGGTAGAAATCGCGACACGGGGTTTGGAAAAGCCGGCGACCGATGAGGTAAACGGAATTTTATTAAAGCCAGCGGTTGTCGAGGTGAGTAAAGAAAAAGCGGAAGTGGGAATTAAAATTGAAGAGATGACGGAGGTAGCCTGGGAATTGCAGGGAGAAATGGATTATGTACAAAGTCCCTGCTCCCATCACGATGCTGTGCTTAACCCGAATGGAAGTTTGCAGGTTTTGGTGCAGGGAGGAAGAAGAACCCCGAAGGTGAGACGTGCTGTATATTGTGCGGGGAGATTTTGTAAGAGGATGTTTGGCGACAAAAGAATTTTCACGCGCTTGGGATCGAGGAGGCATCCGGGCGTTGGTGAAGGGTCCCGTGTGAGTGGAAATGGCACGCGTGGGAGGAAAAAGTGTGCGTCGGCGAATGGGTGTGTTTTTGTGAGGGTGAAAGGGGTAGCATATGCTTGTAAGCATGCAAGTAAAGCATCGACGGTAACCGGTTTAGCGGTTAGGGTGACGGATAGCCGATGCGAGCACTCGGTGCGAGGGGTGCTTTGTTGGGTGCGAGGCCCGGCGCGGGTCGATGCTGCGTCGCTTCTCTTCGAAGCGTCGTTGCCGATTCGGGCTTGGCCCCGCCCCGCACGGTCGAGTCCGGGCTTTGTCGGGCGAGGCGACCGGTCCGGTTCAAGGGCGAGTGGGAGGAGGCGGAACGGTGCCCCCTCGTGGGGACGGGGTTCCGACCGAGGGAGATTGAGCCATCGGGCCCGGGACCGCAAGGTGCCGTGCCGAGATGGTGCGTGGAGCCTCGGTCCAACCAAACCACCTCCCTTGAACCGAAAGCCGGACGGACTCAACCTGCGGGCGACCAAACCACCCGAATTCATTGCTCGGCTTTACGAACCGAGTTTAATGATGTCACGGCGCACCGAGAAGATCTAATAAGTAGACGGGTGATGAGGATAGTGTTTTGGCCCCAAAATTAGAAAAAAAACAAAATTTGATGATTGGCAAAGGATTGGCAGTAATGATTGGCAGATGATGGGTAGTGATTGGCAAATTTTTGATTTGTTGAAATTTGATGTGAAAAATTGGTAGTGAGCGATGGGCCCGGTGGGTAAGGGTGGGGCAAAGGAGCTATAGATTATGGGGTGTATGGCAGTGAAAACTAGCCCGGGTGGGTTAGGTTATATTGTAGGGATCTAGCGAAGATGACATTAGGTGACGTTAAGGTTTAGATAGTGACTGATACCTGTAGTGGGGACGCAGGTAGATTAGTGTGGATGATAATGACGTGGGAGCGCAATAGTTTAAAGGGACGACTGGGAAGCGCAAGTTTCAGAGGGGAGTAGTTAGCTGAGATGATGCCGTGTGTGTGAGGATTGAACAGGTGTGATTGAACAGGTGTGATTGCACAGGTGTGCAACTGAACAGGTGGATGGAGCAGTGTATGAGTGAGTGATAGGGATTGAGTATTGTGATGACCAAATGGTCCAGGAAGAAAGGAGGGTGCAGGTGGCACCAGGTGTGAGGGCACAGGTGTGCAACAGCAGGTATGGAGAATGGTAGTGTGGAATAAATGGAGTATTGGAATGAGTGGTGTGGAGAGAGTTGGAGTAAGTGGTACGGAGTGGTGTGCATGGTGCGAAGGTGTGAATGGGGGAAGAGTGGACCCCCATCACGGATACCCGGGGCGGGTAGTGTAAGTGTTAGGTAGAGGGTATAGGTAAATTGTGGTTGGATATTGGCATTTGTGGTGCGGTTGCAGAATGGTATTGCGGATGGGTGCATTAGTGTTGTGGAAATGGCTGGGCGTGTAGCCTGTTAGTGTGTGTAGTTGGTTGGGCACTCCACCACTGTGAGGATGTCGGCCAGGTGAGGCCGCAGGTGGGCTCTGGGAGCCGTTAGTGTCAGTGGGGCCCGAGGATCCGGAGGACGGACCCCGGGTAGCCCAGTGCCAGAGAGGGCACCGAGTGGGGAGAGCGCCAGAGGGCCTTTCCCAGGTAGTTAGGTTAGGGTGAGGAGCAGGTAAGCTCGGAGGCAACTGCAGTGGTGGAGGTGTGCAGGTGGGTAGACCCGCGGGGAGAGCTACACGTCACGGCCCAGAAATTGTGTGAGGGCACCGGGAGATGAATCGGGGGAGTGAGACCCCAAATTGAAAAGCACCACAGTTTGGTCAATGGGAATTGGTTTTTAGAACCCATAGTGTAAGTGGGCCAATGGTTTGGCAGGAGAAAGACCCCGGGTAGTGTAAAGTGTGTTAATGTCATTTAGAGGATAGTTAGGATTGAAGTCTCCTCGCACCATCTACATGCACTCACCTGAGATGACGTACCTCCACACCATGCCATGTTTTGTTATTTTATTGTGCAGATGTTTGGAATGTGAGACGCATCATGACGTGGGTGTGACATTGTGTTTTGTTGTTCCATCTCTTCCTCCTTATGAGGATTGATGATGAATTTGGTGATGGCAAATTTTGGATAGAGGGATTGTGGTGACGGATTTGGTGTAGAGGAAATATGGGGAAGACGTGACGGTAGTGACGAATTTGTAAATGTGTAGATTTTTGTACAAATGGGGTAAGGGCCAGGGTAGGGTAGGTGACAGGGGGGTGACGTACGGTAGGGACGAGCTTTCTCACTTCGCCCTCCGTACGCATTTCGCCTTGCATTGCCTTATTGATGTGTACCCTTGTGACCTTACCCCTCGCTCATTGTCTTTCCCCTTTTGTCTCCCACATGACCTGTGCGCCATTGGGTGCCGAGGGGAGCGTGCGTGAGTCGGCCATTGTGCGCCCGGCACTCTCAGAACCAGCTGTCTGCATCGATGCACCACATTATGGACCACATGCCTGTGGCCGAGCACCACTGATGGACCCCATGGGTTGGGGCATGGCCCCTCTGCTGGAACCGGCCATGAGGGCCCGAAATCTTGCTGGCGGACCTTGGCCACAGGGCACCGATGCCCCACAGGTGAACCACACGTAGTCGGCCCTGTGGGCCATAAATAAAGAAAATAAAAAGGACACATGGGGCACACTTTATTGCAAATAGGCCGCCAGTAAGAAAATGAAAGAAAGACAACAACTGGAAGACAATAATAATAACCAGCAGAGGGAGCCGAAGAGCAAGAGACACCTGCAGGGTTAGGGGTTGTTGTTTTTATTTTCATGAACAATGGTGACTGCACCGATTGGTGCTTGAGGGTGCTTTGGTGCGTTTTTGGGTGCTTTAATGGTGCATTGATGCAGAGCAGACTGTCTCCCCCCCAGAAAGAACAATCACAGGTCCTGGGTTAGTCTTGTAAATAAAGTAGCGTCAATTGTAAATAATGCTCCCTACCGGCTGTATGTTTAGTTTGGGGATTCTTTCCGCGATTCGGTTATCCTGTGGGTGTGTTTCTGTGAGGAGAAGGGTGCAACGTCGCAGGGGGACATATTTACTCAATTGTGAACATCTGTAAAACTGTCGCACTCAGGGTAGAGTTAATAGTAGAGGGAACTACATCTGAGTGCCACACTAAAGTAGGTAAAAATTTATCGGGTCGGGACGCCCCGAGGTAGAGAAGGGTGCAATGTTGCGGATATGGGATTTGGCCTCCATATCCGCTTGTAAATATTCCCCTATTTCCCCAATACTCCCCAACTATCCCCAATCCCCCATTCCCTAGTCCCATTGTCTGTAAACAACACTCTGTAGAACCGACCTTCCCCTTTTTCCCCCATTAACTGTCGTGCCCAGGTTCACCGCATCTCACGTAGACAACTATAGGACATCTTGCTAGTTATTCTTAGTCTATGTCAGTTAAGGACTCGTTTCCATTAATTCTGACTCTTCGTTGCACCAGAATGTGATTGTATGGCACCAGTAGTGAGTTTAGGACCTCCCCATACCTCCTCCCATCTTCCTCATGAAACTACAACAACAACAACAACTACAACAACAGCGCGCGGGGAGTGTGCGTCCTCACTCCGGCTTGGTTAGCCGCCATTGCCCATGTGCTCCGACGGGGTTACCACGAAGGGGCTGACTGTCAGCTCCTCGTCAAGGGCGGAGCCCGGTAACCCCCCTGCACCCAATAAGAAGCGGCGGGCCGATTCCATCTGGGGCGGAGCTAACGAGCCGAGGGCGTGTCACTCCCCGCTGGATATACGCAGCCACTTACCGGAGGTGACGTCAGAGACGCGCCCCCAGCTTGAAGAGAACCAGACGCCACCTCCAGCGCGACGATACCTCCCCGCATATCTGGACCAGACCGTGTGGATCCTGTCCCTGAGCCAAGGTGCACCTTGTGCTATCCATCGACTACCTGCCCTTCCTTGCCATCAATCCCTGTGTGAGTCAGTCTTGTCCCGTTTATCTGTGGTCTGTCGGGAATAAGATAAGTGTGTCTAAGTGCCTACCTTTCTGTGCTGTACCTCTTGTCAGTGTAATCTAAACGTTCTGCATACAAATATTATAACCTCCTCCGGAGGTCTTGAGAACTGTACCCCTGGTGTCGTGTCATCTAACCCAGCCGTTGTGTCCTTTCCTTCATTGATCTAGCGTAGCGTGACTCGGCCAACGTTCGAGTATAATCGGGTAAACTGTGCAGACGCGGTCATACCAAACCGCTCGGTAAACTAACATCCAAAACCGCATCTGTAACAATATATACATATTACACTGAATTCAACATGAACTGTTTCATAATACATGTAGCTACAGATTTCCTCAAAAGGATAAAAAAAGGCATTAAAAAGGCATTAAGAAGGTGCAAACACAAAACTTTCCTTTTCTAGATTCGACTCATTAGGCATTAAAAGAAACCTACAAAATGTATTTTGAAAGCATCGGCAAATGTATTGTCAAACGACCTGGGTGGTTGAATGACTGAAAGTTTTCAGTGCTGGAGTGTGGCGGACTTTGGAAGAGCCTTTAAAGACCTGGAGGAAGGAGTGGGATGAAGAGAGTGTGGGAGTTTGTTCCAGAGGCGGGAGAAAAGAGCAATGAAAGAGTGAAGGTGAGCAGAGAATCTTGATTTTGGAGGTTTCACCAGAGGAGGGTTTCTGGCAGATCTTGTGCGTCCTGCAGGAATATTTGGGGGACAGAGCAGGCGGAGCAAGGCCGGAGAGGAGTCGGTAGAAGACAGAAAGACCACTAACCTGCCTGTGGTGAGAGATTGAAAGGCCCTCAGAATCAGCTTCATCGCGGGAGATACTGAAAGCCTTGGTTGATTCTGAAAGCCTTGGTTTGTACAGCGTGAAGCCGAGCTAGGTGTGAGGCAGGAGCACCAGCCCAGATGGGAGAGCAGTGCTCCATCAAAGGGCAGGATGAGGAGAAGAAGGACGAAAGGCTAGGTGGTGATGGGATGAGGCACCGTGAGGAATAATATGAGATGGGACAGAAGGAAGTAGGAGACTGGAGGAGGTGGAGGAAAGAGTTTGAAAAGGGAAGGCAGGGGGGTGGGAGGAGGCAGCTTTATGGATTTGTGGTAGGTCAACTTTGAAAAGGAGGGGTGAGGGGAGATTTGAATGTGAGGGGTGAGGAGTCGATGATTTGAGGGAGAAGGGGTGAGGGGGAAGCTTTGAGTGGGAGGGATGAGGGGGGAGATTTGTGTGGGAGGGAAACTAGAAGAAGGCACAACCACGGAGAGGAGGAAGAGGAGAAGGATGAGACTGGGTAGTGGTATGGTGAAGATGGGAGCAGGTGGGAGGAGAAACAAATTTGAAGGGGAGGGGTTGGGGAAGGTATTGAAGGAATGGCGGCAGAAGGGATTAGAGGGAGGGGGCATGGAGTGTGACACAAGTAAGGGATAGGGTTGGTAGGATACAGGCAAGTAGAGGAAGAGGAGGGAACAGCCAGGGAAGGTTTTTACACTGAAGGGCTTGGGGTACGGCCTATTGCTCAGGAGGTCCTAATTGACGTACTCGGGAGATCAATACGTTCCCCGTGTGTGGGTCACGCCTTTTAAGCAGTCAGATCTGACTGAGCGGAGTTATCATCCGAATGCTGACGCAAATTTACAGCCACACCCACCAACACACAGGATGCAAATATATGCCAATCCAGTAATGCAATGCAAATTCAAAACAGTGGAATGAATGCAAATCCTTGACTCAGGATAAACCAAAACACAGCGTACACAACCAAGCAATAAAGAAACAATAGGAAAATCCCACTGACATGCAATGGTAAAGAATAAGTAATTAAATAAAGACAGACAGGTGCCAAGACAATGTGGATAAGCCAATCAAATGCCCCACCAGATATCCCTATCTAATCCAAAGGATGGGAGGGGGGTGGGGAGCAAAATAACAAAGGAATATTTGGCAGAATATAAAGAAAAATAATAAGTAAAATAAAAAGAGGGGGTGGAACCTGTTTGAGATGACTTTCCAACATCCTCGTCTCATGCGCAGGCTCCAAGTATAGTGCCTCACCACCCTTCTCTCCCTGTGATGTGTCCTCAAGCTTCACGAACTAACCGACGAGATCAATTCCTGCAACACTATGAAGCAGCACGTTGCCTCACGTTGGCCAAAGAAATACTTTAAGAAGAGCAAACACTTCTGCTCCCTCCCTCTTTGCTACACAACGCCATGCACACCATGTATCTCTCCTCTATGCCAGCCCCTTCCACTCAGACAGTGCCTCCCACCGGCAACCCTCACAAGGATAATTCAACTCTTCAAAGAGCCCTCACAGTTCGAGTTACTCGTCGCACAAACCGTACCACACATCCTGCATTCATTCCCGCCTTTTCCTGTCGAGGGAAACTGCCTTTTCCCGCTGCCACTTCCTCCTCTTCCTTTTTGCCTTTCCTCTTAGATCACTCATGAGATTCTCACCCATAAAATTAATTAGAGGCCTCAAACGGGGGAAGAAGAGAAATAAATATGGTCTTTTAAATAGAAGAATGAAAATATAATTGTAATAAAATAAATAAAAGGAGCTATTCTGGTCCCACAGCCAACCCGGCATGGCGGCATTCCACATGATACACCTTAACTGTCACAGCTTCTCATCGTCACTAAGCAACCAGCCCCACGAGCATACTTTCATTATTGAGCAATAATTAAGCAATAAACCCCATGGACATAACAAGAAGAAATGATTGAAGAAATACAAACATCCATTGCAAGTTGGGGTTCTTCAAATTTTCAAGTCGGATAAACGTTTGAAAACGTTAGAGGAGGAGTGATATGATATGAAGGCAAGTTTAGAGAAGGCAGAAAGAAAGAGCTGTTTGTGTTGGTGTGGTTGAAGGATTTATTTGAAAACAGGGTTTTGAAGATGAAAAAGAAGAGCGAATTATAATAGAATAGAGAATTCAACAGGGTAGAAAAAGGAAATTGAAACATTTTAAATGACACCGTGAAGACCGTCAGGGTAAGACATGAAGGTGTATATAAACAGTCGATAGGTACAAAGGAGCACTTACCTTTATTATTACTATTATTATTATTATTATTATTATTATTATTATTATTGAAGGTAAGGTAGAGTAAGGGTAAAGCAAAAGCTTGAAGAAAAGAATGTTGAGCAGTGTGGTGAATACCTTCATGATCAAAGTGGGAATGCAGAGTGGAAATGGAAAAAATTGAGGAGAGGATGGAAGAGGAAGTAGGGTGGTCATAGGAGGTGAAAGTTTTGAAGGTGATAAGGAATTGATTTTTTTTGTTTATTTGTTGTTGTTTTAAATATTATAAGACACTAAACAGGGAATATAATTGGGGGGGTTTGAAGGAGAAATAAGGGGATTTGGGAGATAATAAAAGGACAGAAGGTAGTATGGAGAAACGACAATAAAAAACGATCGTGGACTCGAATTAGGAAAATGTAGGCCTCAAAAACCCTGTACAAAAAGTCCAATGAATACTTACAAATTGGCAAAAGTTCTAAAACAATAACGAACGAGAAGCACACAGTAAACACAGACACAGCAAAATAAACAGTAACTAGAACAACACTCTTTGACATCACGACGTCGACCGATATGCCTCCACCCACATTGTTACATCATTATAATATTTGCACCAAGTTTGATTTAAATCCATTCAGCTGTTCTCAAGTTATCACATTTCTACCTGACATGACCTCTGACCTTTGGCCTCGTGAACCCAAAATCGAATTAGTTCATCTTTACCTCATTATACATATCTGAACCAAGTTTGAATTAGATCCCTTTAGTCGTTCTAAAGTTATAGACCTATTACAAACTTTGACCTTTGACCTCTTGACCCTAAAATCTAATCTGTTAATCTTTACATCATCATACATATCTGTACCAAGATTGAATTAGATTACTCTAGCTGTTGTCAAATTATAGACCTATTACAGACTTTGACTTCGACCACTTGACCCCGAAATTTAATCAGTTAATGTTTTCATCATTCTACATAATTGTACCAAATTTGGTCAGAATCCCATCACTGGTTCATAAGTTATTGCGGTAACTTTGCTGATGACTTTACTCTCTGTCGCTCCATTCTTCATCCCTCAGATCGGCAGTCTGCAGCCTCCTCACTCTCTGCAGACCTGGACAAAATCACAGACTGGGCAAACAAGTGGAACATGTCTTTCAATCCTGACAAATCTCACACTCTTACGATGTCTCTCCGAAAAGACCGACTGGACAACCCTCCCATCCACTTTCTGAATAATCCTCTCCAAGAAGTTCTGTCACTCAAGCTTTTGGGTCTCACTATCTGCCATGATCTTTCCTGGGAAAACCACATTTCAAATCTGGCCTCCAAAGCCAGTCGCCGAATGGGCATCCTCCGTCGTGCGATGTCCTTCCTTGGCACACCTGAGCTCCTCACCACATACGAGGCTTTCATCCGCAGCTCAATGAAATACTGCTCTCCCCTCTGGGCTGGTGCTCCTGCCTCACACCTAGCTCGTCTTCACGCTGTTGAAACCAAAGCATTCAGAATCATTGGAATCTCCCGCGATGAAGCTAACTCCAAGGGCCTCTCACTTACTCACCGCAGGCAGGTTGGTGGTCTTTCCGTCTTCTACCGACTCCTCTCTGGCCTTGCCCCCCCAGCTCTCTCTGGGCTCTGTCCCCCAAATATTCCTACAGGTCGCACAATATCTGCCTGCAACCCTCTTATGGTCAAACTGCCAAAATCAAGACTCTCTGCTCACTTTCACTCCTTCATTCCTCTTTTCTCCCACCTCTGGAACAAACTCCCTCACTCTCTTCAATCGCACTCCACCCTCCAGGTCTTTAAAACAGCTGTTCACCACCATCTCTTATCTTCCCCCATCCAAAACCTTGATCTTTTCTACCCCCGCTAATTTCACCCCAATTCCACTTTTTTGAAATACCAACTTCTGTCCTGGAAGTCCTTGGTGTCCTTGTGTTTTATACTTCTCCCTCACCCACCCACCCCCCCCCCCTTCCCACGCCTCCTCCCCCCAAGCCCTCTCCCTTCCACACATCTCCCTGCTCTCAAATGTTGTGTTTGTGTGCTTCCCCTTCTCTCCCCATCTTGTTTTCCGCTCCCTCTTTTTATATATTTTGTTTGTCTGGTTGATTTGTTTGAGAAGTAAATGTTAGCTCTTTCACGAGCCTCGATTCAATATACAAAAAAAAAGGGATTTTTTAAAATCTAAAATGACCTTTGGCCTTTGACCTCATGAACCCAAAATCAAATAAATTCATCTTTACCTCATTATACATACCTGAACCAAGTTTGACTGAGATCTCTTCAGCCGTTCTCAAGTTATCGCGGTAACGAAAACCTATCACGGACGGACAGACGGATCGACAGATGGACGGACGGATGGATGGACAGGCAGACAGACAGCCAGACGGACAACCTGAAAACATAATGCCTCCGGCGACTTCGTCGGCGGAGGCATAAAAACTCAACAGAACTACTCGGAGTCTTTTGAGGAATTCGGCAGAGTCGAAAAACGACACGACCGAGCACAAGGATCTGGAACCAAAAGCCTTTGGTTTACCAATCAAATGCTAGAAGCTGATTGTTTTATTTTTGATCAAAAGGTAAAAGTTGCATAGAATTGGAAATTTTCATCCAATTGACCTGAAATTTAAAGAATTTGCATGTTGACCCCAATTGGCATATGGACATCCAATTGACCTTCTCCCCTACCCACTACCTCCCCCATCCCGTGCTCTTCTGCTCTCCTGTTCTTTTTGTTCTATTATGCCGTACTGTGTCCTATGCTCCTTCACGAGCCTGGACTCTGCATAAAACAATGTTATATGCCATTTGCCTTGCACATTTAATGTTGTTGGTTTTGGCATTCTCTTATATCCAAAGTTATATCTGATGTGCAGTGGCCTGTCACCCGCTGCCACTTCCTCCTCTTCCTTGTCCTGTCACCCGCGATTGTCCTGCTGGGTGACGAATTGCCGTAACGGTCCTTTATTCCGAGGCGCTTAGCCCGACTGGCAGTTGGTCCGTCGCGCGCGGTGAGGGAACAAAAGTGCTTTCCTCAGATGGAAGCACATGGGTTTATTCCCGAACCCAACACAATGCAGACGAGACAAGGAAAATCAACAATAATGGTTTAATGAAAATTAATGTAAGGCGAATAAAAATGAACGGTGAGGTAAATCTAATTCCCTACGGTGAGACGTCTCCATTCAGACATGAAAACAAACAAGGGGGGGGAGATGAAGTATAAAAATGCTTTATTTTAGTCGGCCAGCACCCAGCTTGCTCAACGAGATCGTTGAATGATGTCGGCAGTATAGGGTGGCCAAGTCCAACGCTTCCCGTGCCTCAGCACCCAATATGGTGACGAGCCGACGACGACGGTTAGCCCGAGCGAGCTGTGAAGACAGCCCTCTTTTTGCTCTATCTCTCCGTCCGAAGCGACAAGAGCCCCGCAAACCGCCGCCTTATTGCTCCTCTTCACGATCGTAAAAGTTCCACAAAAGCTCCAGACAGTCTCCTCATAGGCACACACGAGACCAAAAAGCGACCGCCAGGGACAAAAACCAGACCAAGAGAGAGAGAGAGAAAGTCAGCGATTCTTCTTCTTCCTTCTCTCGAACCTTCTCGCTCTGACCTCAATCTGTCCAATCACCGAGCTCTCTCGAAACACCCCATAGTCTTTCTTGACCAATGATGAACTTGGGGCGTGGCCTGCCGGCTTGCTATCCTCTGGAGGCAGAGTTAGCCCGATCGGGAATGTTCTGTGGTTCTGTCGGTTATTGTTGGTTAATGGGAGGTTGTTGTTATTGTTGTTGTTGTAACAAACGTGAGTTTTATTGGCCGGCCTTGTTGTAGTTGTAAAAAACATCGAGAAAGCCACAGGAGGCAATCACAAACTGGGGGAAAACTACCTTAACACCTATCTAGATAACACAGCTGACCTCTTGACTGGAGGGTATCCGGAGTAGTCACAAAACAAATCTCAATTTAATCCATTTTAAATTCAGGCTGTTACACAGCAAAATGTAAAACAAGTCAAGGGGTGTGAATACTTTCTGAAGGCACTGTAAATTATGACACACTTTTTGTTGTATATGATTCATGTGTCTATTAAATCAGGCATTCAGTCGACTGAAGGAATTCTTCAGATCTCTCTTTCTTCCTTTAATCACCTCGGCCCTTCATCTCTCTTTCTTTCTCTCTCTCTCTCCATATATTTATACATACACTACCGGTCAAAAGTTTTAAAACACCTCAATTTTTCCAGTTTTTATTGAAATTTACACAGTTTAATGTCCAGTGAATAACCTGAAATGGTACAAAGGTAAGCAGTAAACTGCTGGAGGTTCAGAAAAAAGTTGTGGTTAGCAAAAACGGGAAAGTAATGTAAATTGCAGTTATATTGTAAAAAAAAAAAAAAGGCCTTCTTCAGGGAACAAGTAATGGGTTAACAACTTACAGCTGTTCTGCAGCAATGTAAGTAAATTAAGCCTTGAAAGTTGATGCAAACAATTCCGACAGGTGTCCCAACCTCTGCTGATTACTTGATTACAAACCCCCTGTCTGTATAAAAGCAGTATTGGAACAGACTGTTATTACAACCTCTGAAGCATTATTTGGACAATATTGCACTGCAGGAAGTAGTATATTACTATCATAATGGCGAGAAAAAGGCAATTGACAAAGGAAGACAGACAGACCATTATAACCCTTAAAAGTGTCGGTCTTTCCTTTAGAGAAATTGCAAAGAAAGCCAAGGTGTCAGTGAGTACAGTTTACTACACCATCAAAAGGCACATGGAAACTGGAGGAAACTCTGACAGGAAGAGGTCTGGCAGACCCAAAGCCACAACAGAATCAGAAGACAAGTTTTTGAGAGTCAACAGCTTGCGTGATAGGCGGCTCACAGGACAACAGCTTCAAGCACAGCTTAACACTGGTCGAAGTAAGCAAGTCTCAGTTTCAACTGTGAAGAGATGACTTTGAGCTGCAGGTTTGACAGGTCGAGTGGCAGTAAGAAAGCCATTGCTAAGATGGCAAAATAAGAAGCAGAGGCTTGCCTTGGCCATGAAGCACCGCCAGTGGACTACTGAAGACTGGAATAAGGTCTTATGGACCGATGAATCAAAATCTGAAATCTTTGGTTCATCACGCAGGGTTTTTGTATGCCATCGAGTCGGCGAAAGGATGGTTCTTCAGTGTGTGACACCAACTGTCAAACATGGAGGAGGAAGCATTATGGTCTGGGGCTCTTTTGCTGGATCCAGAGTCGGCGAATTGCACAGAGTGACTGGCACCCTGAACCAAAAGGGCTACCACAGCATTTGCAGCAACATGCAATACCCTCTGGTATACGCCTAGTTGGTCAGGGGTTCATCCGACAGCAAGATAATGACCCTAAACACACCTCCAGGCTATGTCAAAACTACCTTCGAGGAAAAGAACAAGACGGTAGGCTTCAAATCATGGAATGGCCAGCACAGTGTCCAGACCTAAACCCATCGAGCTGGTTTGGGGTGAACTGGACAGAAGGGTGAAAGCAAAGCAACCTACAAGTGCAACACATTTGTGGGAACTTCTGCAACAGTGTTGGGAAGAACCAGTGCTGGATTAAGCCTCGGCTGGCCCTAAGGCGCATTTTGAAATTTTAGAGAATGGCCTGAACAATTTAAATTAGATCTCGGGCTCATGGAAATGGACCCCAGACAAAAGATGACCTGATTCATGAACAAAATATTTAATACAAAAAAAGACAAATATTTAATGTGAAAAGAAACTACTTTCAAACTATTGTAGTTTAGTCTATACAATTTGCAGTGTATGAATATATGCATGACAAAACACGCACAGATTTGGCACTTTGCTTTACAGTTTACTAGACCTTAGATTGTAACCTTGTGCGCATTTACAACTGCAAACTCTTCAATTACGGAACTGAAGTCCATTTCTCGGAGCAATTCACTTTCAATGCACAAAAGGGCCAACGCACCAAGACGCTGTTGATGCATGGTAGAACGCTTCACATCTTTGATTCTCTTTAGCTGCGAAAATGAGCGTTCTCCTGAGCAATTGGTAGCCATCAGTGCTAAGTATATTCGGAGAGCCACTGCAGTGTTTGGAAAGGCTGCATGAACTCCAGTGGTGTGCAGCAGCTCAAACATATGCTGTGCCTGTGCACACCTTGTTGAGGGGGAACTTGAGGGCAGTTGGTCTTTATACCAGCAAATGAACTGACGGAACTCTGACGCAAAATCAGTATTCAGATCCTTGACAAGCCCTGTAATAGCAGTGTTGATATCCTCGTCGGTCATAGAGTCAAACTCTGTCAGAACGCCAAACCGCTGCAGCACTACAGAATACGCCTCTATGCGTTTCTGCAATGCACTTCGCAGTTGGTCAATGATGACATAAAATGTATTAACTTTGAATTTTTGTTGGCCCATCATCCCTTCTGTGGCATCAGTAGCATTTCCATCATTGACACGCTTCTTACGCTTGGGAATTCGCCGACTTTCGGATTTGTAAGTGCTGTTGCCGCAGCGATCACATGCTTGTTGCTCATAGAAATCAAAATTTTCTCTGCGCGCATGTAAAACACACATTCAAACTCTTCAGCAGACCAATAGCCGGTGTTAATTCTATGGTGGCACTTTGCAACAACTTGCTGCAGCAGTTGAACCGATGCAAAATATCATTCCAAAGTTCACACATCAGGGCAACTTCTATGGTGCCCATCTTTTCTGCCAAAGAATCCGCCTCATTTCGTGCCTCCCTGTTCTGATTTTCATCTGCAGAGATCTCTTCGAGAGCACTCTGGAACTGGCGGTAACCGCGGAACAGAGCTTCAGTGGCATCAGCTCGGGCAGACCACCGGGTATCCGATGGGTGTTTCGGAACAAGGCACCCAGGTTGCTGTTCCACATGGGTCTGCAGGACACCCCAACGGTGCGTGGATGCCACAAAGAACGCATACAGGCCCTGCAAAAACCCCAAAAATGAAACCGCGTCAATGCAACAATCCACCGCGGACTGACCAACTAGGTTCAAAGAGTGAGCTGCACAGGGAATGTAATCAACCAAACTGTTCTTGTTCTTCAAAATTTGCTGCATACCATTGTACTTGCCCGACATATTACTGGCATTGTCATACGTCTGACCGCGGCAATTGTCAAAGTCGATGTCATGGTCCTTCAAGTATTGGAGAAGAGTATCAGCAAGATTCTGACCTGTATGACTAGAGATACCAGAAAGCTGTGCACCTCTGTCAGAGGACAACAGAGTGCATGGAAAACAGAAAACGCAAGTTTTGGCAGGAGAATAAACAAGCCAATCACGATCAGCTACCTCCCCATTTGGCAAAACCAGTTTGAAGGCACTGGCATTAAGAAAGCGATTCACCCCCAGAGTATTCGCGCTTCGTTTCTGGATAACTGTCATGCAAGTTCCGAAAATGGTCAGTGCCCAAGCTGATGCACACATGGCACAGTTTGTCTGTGATGTTACCAAACAACCCGACATCGTTGGGTATCAGTGGAGTCGATACCGAAGCACCTTCGCCCCTCGTGTCTGTGTCACCATCGTCGGCCGGCCTGTCTTCGACAGGATCAACTGCGGGGGGAGTTGAAGGGGAGTCCTTAGTTGAATCTATATCATCATCACCACCAACACCAGCATCTTTTTCCACCACATGGAAAAACGATGTCAATTTATGAGTCGTCTTGAGTAGTTGATCATCCTAATGCTTCTTTTTCTTCAACTCCTGAGCTCGCTCCCAGCCACCTTTGCGTCCTGACATAACGATGGATTGAATCTGCAAATAGAACATCAGATGTATAAATTTTTAAACCTTTTATTATAAAATACAAACCACATTAAACACTATACAGTGATGTAGCGCACCTTGAAAATATTTGCGAAAATTGAGATACATATATTACCCTGGCAGGGACAGAAATTAGAAATAATTTGTTTAAAATCATAAAAATTGACGAAAACTGCTTGTCCATTTTTGTGGCCCGAATTTTTGGCTGGCCCTAAGGCACATGTCTTGTCTGCCTAATGGTTAATCCGGCAATGGGAAGAACTTCCCGAACAATATTTGATTTCCATTGTAGAAAGAATGCCACGAGTGTGTTCGGTGGTTATATCTGCAAAAGGTGGCGACTTTGCTCAGTCAAAAATTTATATTAAATTTTGTGAAACAAAATGATTCTATGATTTCTTTTTTTATCTCCAATTGTTTATTTGTTCTATGCTTAATTTCAGATTACATTGAGACATTAAACTGCGTAAATTTCAATAAAAACTGTAAAAATTGAGGTGTTCTAAAACGTTTGACTGGTAGTGTACACTTACATATGTATACATATGTATGTACGTATGTATATAATATATATATATATATATATCTTTCTCCTTTTCTCGCCTTCATCTTCACCACTGCTAACGAACACTCTCTGGTGTCAGCTATGTATCACATGGGCTCTCCGTGTGCCTTGTTAGTTTGCAGACGTGTCAATCATTTTAATTAAAGAGAGAAGAAACAAAAAATGAGCATGGGATGGATATATGCATTATACAAAGAAATACAATGTCTTGCAATAATATAAATAGGTCTTCGGAGAAATAAAAAATATCTACATTCCGTACTTATATATTGGTCATTAGTAGTCTGTCTGGTTTGACAGTGGGTGTTTGTGCAAATTTCGATGTGCGTGTGTTGTTGATTGTTAACTCCAATTGTGATTTTCAGAGGATGAAACGGATCACTGCCAGGTGTGTGTGTGTGTGTGTGTGTGTGTGTGTGTGTGTGTGTGTGTGTGTGTGTGTGTGTGTGTGTGTGTGTCGTTGCTTGTTTTGATGTCTGACTTGTTGATTTCTCATTGGGGCCAGTTTATTATTCCTCCATGGCTGCGCCAAATCAAACTCCCATTTAAATTTAAATTTCGGCCAATAACCGCAGCTGCAGGTAACAACCCCTTCCTCGGGTTGTTCTGCCCCTCCCTGGAGCTGTTCCACATTCTCTACGGGGACCAGATTTTCTGAGGCTCTATTTCCCGACTTTCCCATGTCCGAGTCCAGCTTGGAGCCAAAACATCCCCCTCCCCCACCCTTCCCCTGCCGGGTATTCAATTTAGGAGCCTCTTGTACCCAATTGTGGTTTGTGGTGAGGGTCCCCTCGGTCACCTTAACCTCCTCCTCGGACCGACTCACCTCGACCCCCAAACTCCCTTGGACTCGGTCAACCTCATCCTCGATGGTACTGTCATAGGAATTCAGCCGCTGTGTCAAATCATGTACATCATCATCATGAATCAATTCTGGCCCCAACAGGCCTTCATCCATATATACCCGGTCCGGTTCCGTTACACAAACCTCCAATATTTCGACCCCCTGTTGCTCCGCACAACCGCCCTGGTGCTGCACAATTTCAAATTCTTCCCCCTGCTGGTGAATTGCGGCATCCACACCAGCCCAATAACCTTCCAGGCCTTCCTCAGTCAAACATTCCCCATTTAAATTTGAGCTTCCTCTATTTACTTCCACACATGCAGTCCTTAAATTTTTCCCCTCCTGTGCTGGAAGCTTATCAACTTGGGTCTCACACTCTTCCTTTCCCAATGTCAATTCCCCCCATTTTGTTTCCAAATCTGCCACCCATGGCTTCTCCTGTGCCCCATTGGCTCCACTCTTTTGCTCTTCCTTCAATTCACTCGTCCATCCATCATTTTTGCCAGTCTGAGCATTAATTTTGTGCTCCAATCGCTCTTCCATCCGCCTCATGTGTTCACTCTGGTCATCCATTTTGTTTTCCAGTCCCCTCATATCTTCCCTTATTTCCCCTATATATCCATCAAATTTTTTTTTACAACCGTTCACTCTGGGCATTCATTTCTTCCTTCAATTGCTCCATAAGTACTTATTGTCAGGTGCTTCCAGACCTGGTCGGGTGTCGTGGCCGTTCCCATTGCTCCTTGCTCCCCCATGGGGAGGGGGGTGGACTAACGCTCGGGATGGGGGAGGTTCCACCACTATTCTCAAATCCCCCTATCTTCGGCTCACTTCCAAAGCCTTCAGCGTCCCCAACCCATTCTTCCATATCACTCACCCCCTCCATCCTCTGTGAGGAAGCAGTTCTCCCGCGTGCGCATTTATTTTTGCTTCAGGAAGAAAATTTAAGTTAAGCGACGCACTGTTTGCGCCCTTCCCAACACCAATCGACTAATAAAATTTTTTTATCACCTCCGTACTATGACAAATTTTGCTTCCAAATGCTGAACGCAATTTGCACCCAGCTGGTGTCGATCTGGCAACCTCCGGACACAAAAATGTCCGCTAGATTCGAATCCCACACTCCTTACACTAAAATGTTGTGTGATTCCCTCATGTGAACACCACAGGGATCACAAATGGCCAATAGCGAGCTTTCACTCCGAAGCATTCAGTTCAATTGCAGACTTTATCTATGCAAGGGAAGAAAGGGGAGGAAGCTGAAGCGCTTACCTGAGCGATCCCGCCGGGCAGTCTTCAACCTGCAGAAAATAACTCAAACAAAAACTGGGTTTAGAAATGTACAAGGAAAATAACAAAAGGATTTATTAAAACAGAATGCCGATAACAAGAAAACGTGACGGTAAAACTAAATTTCCTACACGGGATCCTCCACACCAGACTTAAACACAGACAAAGGGATAAAAGAACGTTGGAAAATAAAAACGTGTGGTTTATCGTGCACTTAGCTCTGATCAGCTCGGTGCGGCATCAGCAATCGTCCAGGCCCCAACGCGCCGTCTTGACACGGCTCCGGTGATGGCGGGAAACCGCTCGTCGTTTGGTGCGCGCGCACAAAGCCAGGCCTCGCTGCACGGTCCGTTTGGACGGCAGGCACCCAGCTTGCCTCCCCAGCCGCGTCGGCCTCCGTTCTCCTCGCACGCCAAAGGATGGTGTCAGCAAGAGTGTCGAGGACCAGGGGTGAGCGAGAGGCAGGAACGTCGAGGGACATAGGAAGATGCGAGAGGCGAGGAAGGGCAAGAGGTCGTCAGGGGGCAAGATAAAGGTGTGAAGGGCAAACGACAAGAGAGAAAATGTCGGTCCTGGAGTTCTTTTATCGGCGGGGTCGTGACGTCATCAGCGCTTCTCCACCAATCAGCGCGCCGCTTTTTGCTCGCCTCTAACATCATCGGTGGTCCTTGCCAATCGGCGCTCTGCTTCATCCTCGGCCTTCTTTCCACCAATCAGCCGGTAGCTTCTTGCTCCTCCCTGGCCAATGACGAGTCCCTTCTTACCCCGGCCTTCCCGTTGGTCAACTCCCGCCCAATAGCGAGTTGCTTCTTGCTCTGCCCTGGCCAATCACGGCACCTCGGGGCATGTCTTCTCTGTCTTCGTCTCTGTTTCTCTGTGCCTTCTAAATAAAAGGCTGAACATTTTGTTCTTACTTTCCAACCTGTTCGGTACGTCTTTTCTCCATTGGCCGAGCATCACCCGGGACCGAATTTGGCTAGACCCAGGTCCATAAATCTCGTGGGGTAATGCCGCTTTGCACACCGTGCAAATCCGCTCGGCACCCATAAGGTGTGGGAAAGTGAGGGTTCGATCGCGCGGTTCTTCGGCACGCGCGTGCACCTTGATCCGTGCACCTTGAAGGTATTCGTGATTCTCCGGTATTAACCGAGGGAAATCACGCAAAAAAAATTGTTGTGCAGGAAGGGGGTTTTGAACCCGGCCTCCCGCAACAATATATACAGTGCATTCAGAAAGTATTCAGACCCCTTTACTTTTTTCACATTTTGATATGTTTCAGCCTTATGCTGAAATTCTTTAAATTCATTTTTTTCCTCATCAATCTACACTCAATATCCCATAATGACAAAGAGAAAACAGGATTTTAGAAAGTTTTGCAAATTTATTAAAAAGAAAAAACTGAAATATCACATTTACATAAGTATTCATACCCTTTGCTATGACACTTGAAATTTAGCTCAGGTGCCTCCCATTTCTCTTGATCATCTTTCAGATGTTTATACACCTTGATTGGAGTCCACCTGTAGTAAATTCAATTGAATGGACATGATTTGGAAAGGCACACCTGTCTATATAAGGTGTCACAGCTGACAATACATATCAGAGCAAAAACCAAGCCATGAGGTCGAAGGAACTGCCTGCAGAGCTCAGAGACAGGATTGTGTTGAGGCACAGATCTGGGGAAGCCTACAAAAACATTTCTGCTGCATTGAACGTTCCCAAGAACACAGTGGCCTCCATAATTCTTAAATGGAAGAAGTTTGGAACAACCAGGACTCTTCCTCGAGCTGACCACCTGGCCAAACAGCAATCCAGGGAGAAGGGCCTTGGTAAGAGAGGTGACCAAGAACCCGATGGTCACTCTGGCTGAGCTCCAGAGATCCTGTGTGGAGATGGGAGAAACTTTCAGAAGGACAACCATCACTGCAACACTCCACCGACTTGGGATTTATGGCAGAGTGGCCAGACGGAAGCCTCTCCTCAGTGAAAGACACATGAAAGCTCGCTTGGAGTTTGCAAAAAAGCACCTAAAGGACTCTCAGACTGTGAGAAACAAGACAGTGCCACATGAGACCTACAGGAAAGTTAGACAGAACTTTGGAGTCGGGATCAATGCCTGTCTGAACCGCGGAGGGGCACACATCGAGAACGTCAATGACAAGGATTTTGGGTAAATGCCAATTTCAGACCTTGGGCTCTCACTAACTCTAACAGTGACTCACTGCATTAGCAATCAGTGATAGAAAATACCATGTCATAAGCTTTCAATAAATGTTTGGTTCACGTTCCTGAGGTTTCTGTTTCTTTGTAAATAAACGTTTAAATTTGTATCACTCGTTTTTGAAACACGCTGTATATATAAATATACATATACATATACATATACGTGTATGTACTGTGCCTATAGAAAGTCTACACCCCCTTTCAAAATTTTGACCTTTTGTTGCCTTATAGCCTGGAATTAATTTGCATTTAATCATACTTTTTCCACCTTTGTTTACATAACGTAACCCACAACTTCCAAGTGAAAAACAAATTCTACAAATTTCAGAAAATTAATTAAAAATGCAAAACTAGAATATCTTGGTTGGATAAGTGTTCTTGTTAAGTGTTCTTGCTTGCTGCGCTCGCCTCACCACACGTCGCTGCAGAGGCACGTGCTTGATTTAATTGAGGATAATGACATGACTGAATTTGAGTTGCTGTATTGTCATAATTTACACCAATCATAAAACAAACATTTCTTTTGTACAAATTTGTTTGTTGCATTGGTGATATTATTTATTTGTAATTTATTTGTATTAAAAAATGGTCCAAGTGATGTAAAGCCCTAAATAGTCAAGGGTCCAAGCTGTCTAATTGATATCGCCGTGCAGCTCATAGAGACCGTATTGGGAGGGAGAGATGTACAACAATTGATTGATTAATTGCATAATTAAAATAAATAAATTATTATCATAAAATATTGTTACATTTGTGGGGGTAGGGTTACCTTATTCCAGGTAGATTTGCATAAATTAGCATGCTCCATAATGTCGCGATGAAGAAGAACCACCATGTAATAAGTAAGGAATTTGTATTAGCCCGGATATCGTGTGAGGTGTATCTTCGTCCCTATTAAGAGGAGTGGGGTATGTTAATTAGCTCAGGGATTATGGGTAATTTATCCCCTGTATGTCATTACCTCTGTAATTTATTTCCTATGTCCCTTTTGGCACCACACCATAGACACATAGCCAAGCCACGCAATCGACACCCTAATTGAACACCCTAATAAAAAACCACCAGAAACCATGCATGAAGCACTAGTGCTAATGACCCCGAATTTGGAAGCACATAGGACAAAAGATCCATGAGGCCATGCCCATAAGGGCAGTGATTGGTTGGCGTTTTCATTGGCACAAGCCTGGGGTACGATGGGACTTGCTAATAGGAACAGGGAAGGGCTGTTAGGAAGCGACTCGCTGATTGGCGAAGCACCCCAGATGACGTCAGAGCCTTGGTGATAAAATAACGATCTAGCGGACCTTGAGTTGACCTTTGACCTTTTGACCTCAAAAATAGGTCATTTCCCAATTTAGTGACTCAATATACAAATTCTGTTCAATTTCAAAGTCAATCGGATTAAAAATGGCGATTTTAGAAATTTGACCTCCAGATGACCTTTGACCTCAAAAACAATAGGCTTCTCAATTGGGACGACCTCTACAACTTGGTGAAGTTCCGTGACGATCGGTTTAGAATTGTGACCTGTAGGCCGGTGACAAACAGACAGAATAACAAACGCAATTCGATGACTAATATACCTGAAAAATCTTTGATTTTGCAAGTAACAAACAAGAAGACGTCATGCGGAGCACAATACTTCCAAAATCCACCCCCCCTCCCCCCCCCCCCAAGAAAAAAAATTCCATTGATACAGCAAATTGTCCATTTCATCAAGATTAAAATTGACAATCCTGATCAAAACTCGGGTGAATAGGAAGAAAAGTGATGATTTTTCAGATGAAAATGATGATTTTGGAAGGTTGACCTTGAGTTGACCTTTGACCTTTTGACCTCAAAATAGTTAGTTTCCCTATTTAGTGACTCAATGTGCAAATGCTGTTCAATTTTCAAGTCAATCGGATGAAAATTGATGATTTTTTTTTTTGTTGTTTTTTTTTTGTATACAAGATCGAGGCTCGTGAAAGAGCGAACATTAATCACACAGAAAGACAAACCGACACATAAAACATATAACATCGGGAGCGGTAGACAAGATGGGGAGAGAGGGAGAAGGACACAAACACAACATTTGCGAGCAGGGACCGAGAGACATGGAGACATCGAGAGATCTGAGAGAGGGCGAGGGCTTTGGGGGGGGGGGCAGGGGAAGGGGGCGGTGGGAGAGGTATAAAACATATGGACACTGCCAGGACTTCCAGGAAAGAAGTTGGAATTTCAAACAAGGTGGATCTGGGGTGAATTAGCGGGGGTAGAAAAGATCAAGGTTTTGGATGGGGGAAGATAAGAGATGGTGGTGAACAGCTGTTTTAAAGACCTGGAGGGAGGAGTGGGATTGAAGGGAGTGAGGGAGTTTGTTCCAGAGGCAGGAGAAAAGAGGAATGAAAGAGTGAAGGTGAGCAGAGAGCCGAGATTTCGGCAGTTTAACCATCAGAGGGTTGCTGGCAGATCTTGTGCGACCTGTAGGAATATTTGGGGGACAGAGCACAGAGAGAGCTGGGGGTGCAAGGCCGGAGAGGAGTCGGTAGAAGACAGAAAGACCACCAGACAGAAAGATTTTAGAAATTTGGCCTATGTTGACCTTTTGGCCTATGTTCACCGAAAATATAATTTGTCGTTGAATTCACTGACCAGATATGCAAATGCTCTTCAATTTCCCAGTCAATCGGATGAAAATTCAGGATTTTTAGAAATTCAGCCTATGTTGACCTCAAACATACTTGGTGGTTGAATTCATTGACCAGATTTGCAAGTCCTCTTCAAATTTCAAGTCAATTTGATGAAAATTGAGTATTTCAGAAATTTGGCCTATGTGGACCTTTTGGCCTATGTTGACCTCAAATATATTGGTGGTTGAATTCAGTGACCAGATATGCAAGTCTTCATCAAATTTCAAGTCAATTGGATGAAAATTGAGGATTTTAGACATTTGGCAAAGTTGGTGACCTTTGGCCTATGTTGACCTTTTGAACTTTTGACCCCAAAAACAATAGGCTTCTCAATTGGGACGACCTAGACAACTTGGTGAAGCTTCGTGATGATCGGTTTTGAATTGTGACCTGTAGGCCGGTGACAAACAGACAGAATAACAAACGCAACCGACCAATATACCTGAAAAATCTTTTATTTGACTGGCTGACGGGACCCGGGACCTATGACGTCCTTCCCGGACAGCGCGAAATAGGGTCGTAGGACTAGAATCACTTACCTAATTACTCGCGCTGCCCAGAAACGAGGAAATAATCCGCGCACGAATCACGCGTGTTGAGACGCCGAGCGGTGCGTACACGCGATCCATGCCATTTATATGGTGACCCCGGTTCTAGCGATCTCGTTCGTACCACGCTTAGCCAATGGAGAAATCACAAAGGTGATCGAATTGGGAAGAAAGGAATAACAAGATTTATTTACACTATTTACAATGATTCCAGAAAAGAGGACACAGTGCAGCCTTAAAAACAGTCTTAACTTAATCCCCAGGACAAACGGGCCCGTCTCACACACAGACACACTCACACGGGGCTTGCAGCTGCAGGATGATGTTCACCACGTCCAGGGATGGCTCTCGTGCAGCTCCCTCCGGCCTCCGGCTCGTCCCATGCAGATGGTAAGTAGAGGGGCAGGAGCTCTCCACGTGTCGTTTGGCGCACACGGGTTAATGCGGGGCGAACGGTAGGGTTTGGGCTCTGGCGGTTAATCACTCGCGTTATTACCACGTTTACTCGCGTGGCTGAGTAGGCGATATTCGCCACCGGCGCGTCTGGCTGCCTTTCCTTCGGCGTGTGCGTAATACTGAGATATAGCGCAATGCCTCCAAAGCGAGCGCTGCTAATCACTATCTTCACAGTCCTCTCGCGTGCGCTCTCCCCTTGCGAGTTCTCTGCTTCAGTCGAGTCCTGTTCACCACTCACTCGTGCTCTCTCGTGCTCCTTGTAACAAGTGCTCTCTCAAGTCCTTCGTGCAGTGACTTTTATAGGCACGCCCCGCGAACCTTCTAGCACTTCCCAGACGCGCTTTACCACGCCCTGTCATGCCATGCCGTTAGAGCCCTGGTTGGCTGGTGGCCCTTACCGTCATTGCCTCTGATGCGCTGCCTTAACGCCGCCCCACCCCAACCCCGCGCTCCTCCCTCTCAGGCCTACCTCGTGTTACTCGACTAGTGAGCGAACAAAGGGCAGCAAATGCTGCTGGCAGCCAAAGCGTAACAAATGCTGCGGGTAGCCAAAGCGTAACAAACTGAGTGGGTCAGCCAAATGGGGCGTGGGATCAATTATGCCCATGGAGGTGGAACTTGGAGGGTGGACGCAAAATGAAGGGACCTAAACTCATGTCTTTACACAACGCAGATATTACTAGGGGAAATGGCCTATACTTACACATACTATGACATAACTAATACTACAGGTGGCCTATGTGTTGCTCGTGGACTAACTATGGGGGGCAACCCTTTAACCTTTAATGATCAATATGTGCCAATCTCAAAACCGTAGCAATATTTTGTGTGGGTAATCCTGGGATCTCCAGGAGTAAAATAGGCTATTTAGATTTCCCAATTTCAGCTTTAGTCTCCAGCATTCTCAGGTTTGGACTCCCGCATAACATTCGCGTTCGCATAACGTTCATTGTGACGATGTTCTCATTATGACGATGTTGTGGCGATGTATGTGTTCACGGTAGTGTTTGACGTGACGGTGTGAACGTAATTTCGCAATGTTTTTCGTTTCGTAATCCTTTAATGAACGTTTAATGTTTAATAAACGTTTAATGCCCTTTGATGTCCGGGGCCACACGCACGCTGCACTGGACGGGCCAGCGTGTACCTTGCCCTTCGCCGTCAGGCTCGGGTAAACCGCTGAGCCCCATCCGTGATGGGGACTGGGGCTTGAGACAGTGTCCTTCATTAAAAGTAAAATAAACGCTGTCTCCATCGATCTTGCCAAGGCCGTAACAGCCGTAACGTTTAATCTCTGCATGAGAGAATTCCACATAGCTATTTGGGCGGTAAATACGCTAACAGATCGCTGTCTCCATCGATCTTGCCAAGGCCGCAACAGCTATCGGCTCAAAATCCTTTTAACTATTGATTTGGTACAGTTACACGTATCGGGAATTTGGTACACGTATCGGGATTACATACGACATAGCGATTGTGAACACGATTATCAATCACGATTCAGGATCACGATCATGGTGTATCGATCACAATTTGAAACACGATGGTGTGGTGCTGCGCACACACGACTCGATTGCCAGGTAGGTAGGCCACAACGCGTTGGTATAACAAAGAGTCTTTATTCAAAGCTCGTACTTCAGCACTAGGCGGGCTCGAGCTTAGAGCCCGCATATATGTCCCGAGGCCACGCCTAGTCCCCGGGCGTGGCCGATCGGTCGAAGGGCGGGGCATGTGCTTTCGTTCCCCGCCTGGACGCTCGCGCCACCCACTGGTGCACGTAATTATTGCCCCTTGTGCCCGCCACACGCGCTCCCCCCCCCCCCCCCCCAGAATTCCCACGCACCTGAAGGGTGAGTTTGCGGGGAAGCCGGATGACCCGGCCGAAACGCCCCCTGGCAATGGGTGCAGGGCTGGGGGGTAGCGGGACGGCAGGGCTGGGGGGTGCCCGGGGTCCGACCGCCGGGGGGCGGCCTCGACGCGGAGGCAGAGCTGCTTGCGGGGGGTGGTCCGGATCGAGGTGGGCCGGCTTGAGGCGGTCCACGGAGATGCGATCCGGGGCACTGCCGATGTCGATGGTGAAAAATTTGTCCCCGGTCTCCAGCAGGTGGAAGGGCCCGTCGTACGGGGGCCGTAGCGGTGCCCAGTGGGCGTCGTGCCGGACGAAGACGTACTTCGCCGTGCGAAGCTCCGGGGCGACGTGGGAAGGCGGGCAACCGTGGTGTGCCGTCGGCACCGGGGCGAACCTCCGGGCGGTCTCCTGAAGGGCGGAGCGCTGTTGCGCTGCGGACCAAGGAGCCGTGGAGTCGGGGATAAATTCACCCGGTACCCGCAGTGGTTGCCCGAAAACCAGCTCTGCCGAGGACACGCGCAGGTCGTCCTTGGGCGCCGTCCTGAGGCCCAGCAGGACCCAGGGGAGTCTGTCGACCCAGCCGCCGTCGCGAAGGCTTCCCCGGAGCGTGGCCTTCATTGAGCAATGAAAGCGCTCGCACAGGCCATTGGCCTGGGGGTGGTCGGCCATGGTGCGGTGTAGTTTCACCCCGAGCCCTTGCGCCACCGTGGCCCAGAGCTCCGAGGTGAACTGGGGGCCGCGGTCGGACGAGATGTCCGAGGGGGCACCGAACCGGGCAACCCAAGTGGCGATGAAGGCTTGCGCCACATCAGCCGCAGACGTCGCTGCCAATGGGATGGGCCTCCGGCCACCGTGTGTTGCGGTCCACCATGGTGAGGAGGTGGGTGAACCCCCGCGAGGGGGGCAGAGGTCCCACCAAGTCGACGTGCACGTGGTCGAACCGACGCTCGGGCACCGCAAACGGGGCCAACGGGGCCTGGGTGTGGCGGTGGACCTTTGCGCGCTGGCATGCAAGGCACGTCCTGGCCCAGTCGCGGACGTCCTTCCGGAGGCCATGCCAGACGAACTTCGCCGCGACGAGCTTCTGGGATGCCTTCGTGCCCGGGTGGGACAGGCCGTGGATGGCGTCGAAAACTGGGCGCCGCCAGCCAGCGGGCACGATGGGGCGAGGCCGGCCGAGGGAGACGTCGCATAGGAGGGCCGTGCCCGCGGTGTCGAATGGCACCTCGGTGACGCGGAGGCCCGTGACGGCGGTCCGCAAGGCCTGGACGCCGGGGTCGGCGGTCTGGTCCTCCGCCGTCCGGGTATAGTCGACCCCGAGGTGGACCGCGTGCACGACGGACCGGGAAAGGCAATCTGCCACCGGGTTGTCTTTACTCACCACGTGACGGATGTCCGTCGTGTACTCGGACACGGCAGAGAGGTGACGCTGCTGCCGTGCCGACCATGGCTCGGCGACCTTGGCCATTGCGAACACAAGGGGCTTGTGGTCGACGAAAGCCGTGAACGGGCGGCCCTCCAGCAGATGGCGGAAGTGTCGGACCGCCAGGTGGAGCCCGAGCAGCTCGCGGTCGAAGGTGCTATAGCGGCGTTCGTGCAGGCGAAGCTGCCGGCTAAAAAACGCCAGCGGTTGCCAAGCACCACACACCCACTGCTCGTGCACCGCGCCCACCGCGTAGTCCGACGCGTCGGTGGTGAGGGCGATTGGTGCATCGGGCGCCGGGTGCGCCAGCATGGTGGCGTCGGCCAGGGCCAGCTTTGCGCCCGCAAACGCCGCGGCCATCGGCTCCGACCAGGCGATGTCACCTTTGCCCGGCTTGCCCCGGAGGGCCTCGTGCAAGGGGCGGAGGAGCTGGGTGACATGGGGCACGAAGCGGTGGTAAAAATTTACCCTGCCCATGAACTCCTGGAGCCCCTTGATCGTGCGGGGCCGTGGGAAATCCCTGACCGCCTCCACCTTGGCCGGTAAAGGGACGGCCCCGTGCCTGGTGATGCGGTGCCCCAAGAAGTCGATGGTGGCGACGCCGAAACGGCACTTGGCGGGGTTGATGATTAGGCCATGCTGGCCCAGGCATTCGAAAAGTGTGCGGAGGTGGAGCAGGTGCTCCTCCCGGGACGCGCTCGCGACTAGGATGTCATCCAGGTAGACAAAGAGGAAAGGTAAGTCGCGCAAGACGCTGTCCATAAGCCGTTGGAACGCCTGGGCCGCATTCTTCAACCCGAAAGGCATTCTCAGGAACTCGAAGAGGCCGAAAGGGGTGATGACGGCCGTCTTCGGGACATCGTCTGGTTGGACGGGGACCTGGTGGTAGCCCCGGATGAGGTCCACCTTGGAAAACACGGTCGTGTTTGCCAACCAGGCGGAAAAGTCCTGGATATGCGGGACCGGGTAGCGGTCGGGGGTGGTGGCATCATTGAGCCGGCGGAAGTCCCTGCACAGCCGCCATCCTCCGCCGGGCTTCGGCACAATGTGCAGAGGAGAAGCCCAAGCGCTGTTGGAGCGCCATACGATCCCCAGCCGCTACAGCGTGGCGAACTCCGCTTTCGCCACGGCGAGCTTCGTGGGTTCGAGTCGGCGTGCCCGGGCATAGACCGGTGGCCCGACCGTGGGTATATGGTGCTCCACCCCGTGTTTAACGGCCACCGCTGAGAAGGTGGGCCGCGTGAGGGCCGGGAAACTGGCGAGGAGGCGGGTAAAGTCGTCCGCTGCTGGAAGCGTGCAAACTAAACTTGCCGGGACGGAACCTTCCAGCAAGCCGCTCGGTGAGCCGCCCAGTGAGCCGCTCAACGAGCCGCTCAGCGAACAAGCGAGCGAGCTGAAGGTTTCGGCCTGGACTAGCCGTCTGCGCTTCACGTCGACCAACAGCCCATTCGCGCATAGGAAGTCTGCACCGAGCAGTGCCATTGGCATGCTGGCGGTCACGAACGACCATTGAAAGTGCTGCCCTCCGAACCGCAGGGAGAGGCAACGCTTCCCGAATGTGCGGATGGGTGTACCGTTGGCGGCAAGCAAAGCGGGGCCCCGGCCCGCGGTTTGCTTGTCGGACGTGGAGGCGGGGAGGATGCTTACCTGCGCTCCTGTGTCGCAAAGTAAACAGCGCCCGGACAAGGTGTCCATGATGAACAGGAGGCTGCCGGAATGGCCGACGCTCATGGCCGCAAGTGAGCGCCGGTCGTTTCCCGACCCGTCAAAAGAGCATGGCGGGTGACACGTTTTATCCTGGCGGCCGAACCTGGCATGGTAGTAGCACCAGGTTTGTGGCGGTAACGGCCGCGGCGGCCATGCCGGCGGCGGCGGTGGTGGCGGCGGCGGTAGTGGACGGGGCGTAGCAGCAGCCACGAGGGAAACCTGGGGCGCTGGAGCCTCCGCACCGGGATCCACTACGGCAGCAGCGTACACCGACCGCGTGTCGCAGGCCGCGAAGTACTTGTCGGCCTCTACGGCCAGGGCCCGGGTGTTCCTTTATTTTGGAACCGGCCAGCGTGAGGCGTACCTGTGCAGGTAGCTGGCATAGGAAAAGCACCCGGAATAAGAAATCCGGGGGCTGGTCTCCAAGCAGGGACAGCATGGAATCCATCCGGACGGATGGTCGTGTGTCGCCGAGGGCGGGAAGGTCCAGGAGGCGGTCGGCCCGTTCGATCTCCGTGAGCCCGAACGTGGCGGTGAGGAGACGTTTGAGCGCCTCGTACTTGTTGTCGCTCGGCGGGCGCCGAAGGATGGACACGACTCGGGCGGCAGTGCCAGGCCCGAGGGCGGCGACCACGTGGTTGTACCGGGTCTCGTCCGCCGTTATGCCTCGGAGTTGGAATTGAGCTTCGGCCTGCAAAAACCAAACGTCGGCTTGCGCTTCCCAAAACTCCGGGAGTTTGACTGCGACGGCGTTGGTAGCCATGGCGCGTTCGGTGGTCAGCAACGGCTGAACCAATCGGGGTCACCAGTGTGGTGCTGCGCACACACGACTTGATTGCCAGAGAGGTAGGCCACAACGTGTTGGTATAACAAAGAGTCTTTATTCAAAGCTCGTACTTCAGCACTAGGCGGGCTCGATATATGTCCCGAGGCCACGCCTAGTCCCTGGGCGTGGCCGATCGGTCGAAGGGCGGGGCATGTGCTTTCGTTCCCCGCCTGGACGCTCGCGCCACCCACTGGTGCGCGGAATTATTGCCCCTTGTGCCCGCCACAATGGAATAATATTCACTGATATGAACAGTGATGTGGCTTTTATTGAAATTCTAAAGATACTGTTTAGATTTTGATGATTTGCGTGTGATATGATTCAACGGATGTTCATATGAATCATTTAAAATAAAAAACTTTCAATTTCTGATATTTTGCCTTTTCATTTGGGCCTCCCAATTGAAGCCCCGCCCATCGGGCGGATCCCGTTGCTAGTTTTTTTTAAATGCAGACACGCACATGCCACACGTACGCACGTATGGAGAATGCCTAACCCTGCTTTTTGCTTTGCAAGCACAGGGTAAATATACGTATATAAAACAGAAAAACTGAAACTGTGTTACATTTATGAGGGAGGACAGAAATTACCTTAAAAATATAGAACTGTGTAGGAATAGCATGGACCACGTGCGAGTAGAAAGCCAATCTCGACGTAAAGGAAGTAGTGCTTGTGATAAGATAGAGAGGGATTAAAGTTAAGGAAACGTGTGTCAAACTTCAAACCTCACGCAAACTTCCACCGGGCATGCCGGGTGACATCTCTGTTGAACATTGTTCACACTGTGGGAGCTGTGCTCGCACGATAAAGCCAGACAAAATGGACGACACAGGAACGAAGTTTCACCGAGCTATTTATTTAGCTCAAAACCAAAGAACTCAAAAGCACACTGAATTCGCCCCTCGAAATTCGCAATTTATATCGCAAATTGAACACACAAAAGCCACGCCTCTCAGGCGGGGAGTGGTATGCAAAATAGGTAAGTCACGCCTCCCGACGGGGCGTGGTATGCAAGGCAAGTGTTCGCCCAAGAAGGGCAAGTCTGGACACGCCCGGGCGAGTCCGGACACGTGACCGCTCGCCGGTTGCGTCATCGGCCGGTGCACGGTAATTGTGTCATGCTTCCGGTAATCGCTACATGCGCCCCCCCCCCCCCCCCAGAATTAACCTGCACCGGGAGAGTCAGTTTGAGGGGGGTCCTGATGACCCGGCCGAAACGACCCCTGGTGATTCGTGTGGGGGTGGTAGGCGGCGTGGCGGTGGATGGTCGGGCGGAGGGCTTGGTTGACAGGGGACGGCCCCATCGTTGAGGAAGGGCCAACCGTGGAGGTTGGTCGAGGTCCAAATGGGCCGGCTTGAGACGGTCCACGGAGATGCGGTCCGGCTTGCCACCGATGTCGACGATGAATGACTTGTCATCCCTCTGCAGGACCCGGAAAGGTCCATCGTACAGCGGCCAGAGCGGTCCCCGGTGTACGTCGTGCCGGATAAAAACGTACTCTGCAGTGCGAAGTGCTGGGGGGACGTGGGGATGGGGGCAGCCGTGGTGGGACGTGGGCACGGGGGCAAATCTCCTGGAGGTCCGAATGTTGGCGAGCCGCGGACCAGGGGCCGGTGGCGTTAGGGATGAATTCGCCCGGCACGCGCAGTGGCTGGCCGTAGACCAGCTCGGCGGTGGAAGCCTGGAGGTCCTCTTTAGGGGCCGTTCGGAGGCCCAATAGGACCCACGGGAGCCTGTCGGCCCAACCGTCGTCCTGGAGGCTGGCTCTGAGAGCGGCCTTCATCGAGCGGTGGAACCGCTCGCACAAGCCGTTGGCTTGGGGGTGGTAGGCCATGGTGCGGTGAAGCTTGACCCCCAAGGCCTGGGCGACTGCGCCCCAAAGCTCGGAGGTGAATTGCGGGCCTCTGTCGGAGGAGATGTCCGAGGGCGCGCCGAAACGGGCAATCCAAGTGCCAACGAAGGCCTGCGCCATGTCGGCAGATGTTGTTGATGCCAGCGGGACGGCCTCCGGCCACCTGGTGGTCCTGTCCACCATCGTGAGGAGGTGGGTGAAGCCCCGCGAGGAGGGAAGGAGTCCCACCAGGTCCACATTGACGTGGTCGAAGCGCCGCGCGGGCACGTCGAATGGTGCCAATGGGGCATGGGTGTGCCGGTGGACCTTCGCGCGCTGGCAGGCGACACAGGCATTGGCCCAGTCGCGGACGTCCTTACGGAGCCCGTGCCAGACGAACTTTGCTGCCACGAGCTTCTGTGATGCTTTCCGGCCCGGGTGGGAAAGGCCGTGGAGGGTGTCAAAAATGTGCCACTGCCATCCGGTGGGCACGAAGGGGCGAGGTTGGCCCAGGGAAACGTCGCACAGGAGAACCGTGCCTGTGTCCTCAAAGGGGACGTTGGCCAACCGCAGGCCTGTGTCCGCTGTCCGGAGGGCTTACACCGCGGGGTCAGCGGTCTGGTCGGCCGCCATGCGGGCGAAGTCCACACCCAGGTGTACGGCGTTCGCGCCGGACCGGGAGAGGCAATCGGCCACAGCGTTGTCCTTGCCCGCGACGTGCCGGATGTCCGTCGTAAATTCGGACACGGCAGAGAGGTGGTGCTGCTGGCGGGCCGACCACGGCTCCGTAACCTTGGCCATAGCGAAGACCAGGGGTTTGTGGTCCACAAACGCTGTGAACGGGTGGCCCTCTAAAAGATGGCGGAAGTGGCGAACGGCCAGGTAAAGGCCGAGGGGCTCGCGGTCGAAAGCGCTGTACTTGCGCTCGTTAGGGCGAAGCTGCCAGCTGAAGAAGGCCAGTGGTTGCCAAGCCCCGTTCACCCACTGTTCATGCACGGCGCCCACCGCGTAGTCGGAAGCATCCGTGGTGAGGGCGATGGGTGCGTCGAGCGCCGGGTGCGCCAGCATGGTCGCGTTGGCGAGGTCCAGCTTAGCGCCCGTGAACGCCGCATCCATCTCTGTGGACCAGGCGACGTCGTGCTTGGCCGGCTTGCCCCAGAGGGCTTCGTGCAGGGGGCACATGAGTTGGACGGCACGAGGCATGAACCGGTGGTAGAAATTTACCATCCCCAAAAATTCCTGTAGGGCCTTGATGGAGCGGGGGCGCGGGAAACTTGTGACTGCCTCCACCTTGGTAGGCAGCGGGACGGCCCCGCGCTTCGTGATGCGGTGCCCCAGGAAGTCGACGGCCGTTACGCCAAACTGGCATTTCGCCGGTTGATGATGAGGCCGTGTTGGCCGAGGCGCTCGAAAAGCGTGCGCAGGTGGACGAGGTGCTCCGCCCGGGAAGTGCTGGCGATGAGAATGTCATCCAGGTAGACGAACAGAAAGGTGAGATCGCGCAGCACACTGTCCATCAGCCGCTGGAAGGCCTGGGCCGCATTCTTAAGGCCGAACGGCATTCAGAGGAACTCGAAGAGGCCAAAAGGTGTAATTACAGCCGTCTTCGGAACGTCGGCCGGCCGGACAGGTACCTGGTGGTATCCCCGAATAAGGTCGACCTTGGAGAAGATCACCTGCCCCGCCAAACGGGCGGAAAAGTCCTGTATGTATGGTATCGGGTACCGGTCGGGGGTGGTGGTGTTGTTGAGGCGGCGGTAATCGCTGCATGGTCGCCATCCGCCACCCGGTTTGGGCACGATTTGCAGGGGCGAGGCCCATGCGCTATTCGAGCGTCGCACAATGCCCAATCACTCCAGCACGTCGAATTCCGCCTTCGCCACGGCGAGTTTAGCCGGGTCGAGGCGGCGAGCCCTGGCGTAGACCGGTGGACCTGTGGTCGGGATGTGGTGTTCGACGCCGTGCTTGACGGCGACGGCCGAAAACGTCGGCTGCGTGAGGGCGGGAAACTCGGCGAGTAGGTTGGTGAACTCGTCCACGGCCGGGAGCGCGCAGGCTAGCTTGGTCGGAGCGGAGCCGCTCAATGAGCAAGCGAGCGAGCTGAAGGTCTCCGCATTGATGAGCCGACGCCGTTTGACGTCGACCAAAAGGCCATGCGCACAAAGAGAATCTGCACCCAGCAAGGCCATGGGCACGTTCGCCGTGATGAAGTCCCACCTGAAGCGCTGGCCCCCGAAGCAGAATGCGACGCTGCGTGAACCGAAGGTGCGGATGGAGGAACCGTTTGCGGCGACCAAGGCGGGGCCGCATTGGGCGGCCTGTTTGTCCTGCACCGAGGCGGGTATCACGCTTAGCTGAGTGCCGGTGTCACACAAAAAACGCCGCCCGGACTCCGTGTCCGTGATAAACAGAAGGCTGCCTGAATGGCCGACGTTCATGGCAGGCAGCGAGCGTCGGCCTGGTCGTTTCCCGACCCGCCGAAAGTGCACGGTGGGCGGCACGTTCTGGCCTTCTGCCTGAACCTGGCGTGGTAATAGCACATGGTCCGCTCTGCTCTGGTGGAGGCTCCGGCGGTCGCGTTGGGTTCGGCCGACGGGGCGTCGCGGCGGCCGCTGCCGTCAGTGGCGCGGACCCGGCCGGTGGAGGCGCCGGTCATGGCGCGGGCGTTGCCTCGGTCGGCCCAGGGTCCCAGGCGGCCGCTCCGACATGTCGCCTGGCCGAGAAAAATTTATCGGCCTCCTTGGCCAGGGCGCGAGGGTCCGTGATGGGCGAATTAGCCAAAGCTAACCGTACCTGCCCGGGTAGCCGCTGGAGGAACAGCTCGCGGAAGAGGAAGTCTGGGCTGTGGTCACCGAAAAGAGCAAGTATGTGGTCCATGCTTTTGGATGGACGGGCCTCGCCCAGCTCCGGGAGGTGTAGTAGTTGTCGTGTGCGTTCGGTGTCCGTGAGTCCAAACGCACCGAGGAGTAGGCCTTTGAGCGCGCCGTATTTGTCGGCTTTCGGTGGGTTCTGTTGGAAGCTCAGGACCCGGGCCACGGTGGACGCGTTGAGCGTGGAAACCACATGATGGTAGCGCGTCGTGTCCTCAGTAATTTTCCGCAGGGCGAATAGAGAAGCCGCTTGAGCAAACCAAACGGCCGCGTGCGACTCCCAGAAGCCCGGGAGCTTCAAAGCTACAGCTGACTCCATCGCCGTGTTCTTAGAAAGGGGTCACCAATTGTGGGAGCTGTGCTCGCACGATAAAGCCAGACAAAATGGACGACACAGGAACGAAGTTTCACCGAGCTATTTATTTAGCTCAAAACCAAAGAACTTAAAAGCACACTAAATCCGCCCCTCGAACGGGCGGCAATTTATATCGCAAACTGAACACACAAAAGCCACGCCTCTCAGGCGGTGCGTGGTATGCAAAATAGGTAAGTCACGCCTCATGACGGGGCGTGGTATGCAAGGCAAGTGTTCGCCCGAGAAGGGCAAGTCTGGACACGCCCGGGCGAGTCCGGACAGGTGACCGCTCGCCGGTTGCGTCATCGGCCAGTGCACGGTAATTGTGTCATGCTTCCGTTAACCGCTACAACACAATCCCAGAAAATCGAGGCAGAAAGCCCTGGCATTCTGCTCGGCAGGAGAAAGGGGCGGAGCTATAATCGTCCCCTGGACGGGGGTGGAGCTCAACATCTGGAGGAGGAGAAAGCGTCAAGGGAGACGAGAGGGGTAAAGAGCAGTGAGTTCTGTGTGGAGAATTTGGCGGGAACAGTGAGTGTGGTGTGGAGCTCGCTGTGTCTGTGGAGAGGCTAATGAGAAGGGGGAGGAGCCAGGACGTGCGGGAAAGGAGTGGAGAAGAGCTCTGAGAGAGTGAGGAGAAGAAGAGAGGTTTGAGAGGAAAATGGTGGTGCTCGCTGTGTTTTCTGTGTTTTCTGAAGAGAACTGTGAGGTTCTACGGAGAATTCGAAGGAGGGGAGCGTTAAGGAGGCCATTCTGCCCCCCTGCCTTGGTCGTGGAGCCGTTTTCATCCTCCCCCATTTCCTGTGGATCGTCCTGTTTGTCTCCTCATCACTTTGCCCATCGCCCTGCCCTCCCATTGCCACAACGAGATAAGTCGCCTGGTTTTGTGTCCCTCACCCCGTCTGTGCTTGTGACTGAGTAAGGTGCCTTAGTTTTACTTGTAATACTAATAGGATTTATTTTACCCCATTAGTTTACCACATAGTATATAGTGATTATTGATTTTATTTTCCCTTGTTTGTTCGGGAATAAACCCGTTTGGTTTTATAAAAGCTACAACAGTACAAGGTTCTCGTAATTCTCCTCAGCTGCGTAGACGAGCTTATATCGCCGCCATAATTCGGAACACCTCGGAGTTAAATCCTGTTTTGGCCCATCTGTTCACGGGTCTCGGTGTTAACATGTACGTATGTATACATGTATATTTGTGACCAAAACATCTTCTTCTTCTTCAAATATATATATATATATATATATAACTGAAAAACGGTCCCGTGAATCCGTGAGGCTGTGAGGTGGTGAAGCCGTGTGACTATATATCTATTAATTACGTACTGTTTGTACATTGGTTGCCTCCTGTCTATTAATTGTATGACTATTACGTTACGTTTATTACGTGTTACATTACGTTTACGTTTATTACGTTACGTTACGTATGTTATTATTGTTATTATTATTATTATTATTATTATTAATTATGTGCTCTTGGAATATACCTTTTGACCCCTTAGACTACTGAGAACCCTTAAACATTTGAAGACACATGAAGTCCCCCAAGAGCCTTAAAACCACCAATACCCTAAAAGACCCAGAAAACCCAAAATATCCTGAACATCCAAACGACCACAAAGATCTCGAACACCCAAACAACCCCAAAGAACCTGAACATCCAAACGTCCCCAAAGACCCAGAAGACCCAAAACACCCTGCAGACCCAAAAGACCAAAAATAACCCGAAGGCCCAAAAGACTCCACAGACTCAGAAGACCCCCAGAACCCAAAGATCTCGAACCTCGAAAGATCTCGATCTCGAACAAAAGACCAAAAATACCCAGAACACCTAAAATTTCCCAAAGACCAAAAACACCCTGAAGACCCAAAAACCCAGAGGATCCAAAAGACCCAGAGAACCCAAAAGACCCAGAGGACCCAAAAGACCCTTAAGACTCAAAAGACCATTCAGAGCCCAAAGATGCATAAGACACTCTAGATCCATTGGACCAGCTTGGACCCTTCACTATTTAGAGTTTTAGACCACTTGGACATTTTTTATTACAAATAAATTACAATTAAATAATATCACTAAAATGACATCAATTTTTAAGAAGCCCGTGACTGTAGCAATGTGTGCTGAGGTGAGCGTAGCGAGCCGATCCATGCTGGTGTAATTTAAATAGACGTACTCAGCAACTCAGGTTTCAATGGTATGTAATTAATACATGTACACAGGTTTCAATGGTATGTAATTAATACATGTACACAGGTTTCAATGGTATGTAATTAATACATGTACACAGGTTTCAATGGTATGTAATTAATACATGTACGCAGGTTTCAATGGTATGTAATTAATACATGTACACAGGTTTCAATGGTATGTAATTAATACATGTACACAGGTTTCAATGGTATGTAATTAATACATGTACACAGGTTTCAATGGTATGTAATTAATACATGTACGCAGGTTTCAATGGTATGTAATTAATACATGTACACAGGTTTCAATGGTATGTAATTAATACATGTACGCAGGTTTCAATGGTATGTAATTAATACATGTACACAGGTTTCAATGGTATGTAATTAATACATGTACGCAGGTTTCAATGGTATGTAATTAATACATGTACACAGGTTTCAATGGTATGTAATTAATACATGTACACAGGTTTCAATGGTATGTAATTAATACATGTACACAGGTTTCAATGGTATGTAATTAATACATGTACACAGGTTTCAATGGTATGTAATTAATACATGTACGCAGGTTTCAATGGTATGTAATTAATACATGTACGCAGGTTTCAATGGTATGTAATTAATACATGTACACAGGTTTCAATGGTATGTAATTAATACATGTACGCAGGTTTCAATGGTATGTAATTAATAGACGTATTCAGGTTTCAATGGTATCTTTTTATTATAATGTAGCAAACATATATGATTATGTATGTACATTTCCAACCAAAACGTATTCTTGAAATGTTATTTTACAAATGCTGTCATGTTATTTATTTATACCCTACCGGTAAAAAGTTTTCGAACACCTCAATTTTTCCAGTTTTTATTGAAATTTACGCAGTTTAATGTCTCAATGTACTCTGAAATTAAGCATAGAACAAACAAGTGAATCCTCTTGGATTGCGCTGAGGTTCGGGCATGGAATTTCTAGGAGGAAGTATAATTTGTATGCAATGAAAGTACATGTAATATGGGATCGAGTAAGATCGAGTAAGCTTCACCAGTGCGCGTGCGCGAATTTACGTCACGTCGGCAGCGAGAAGGCGTTCCCCAACACGAACCAATCAGGAACTGCCACGCCCACTTATATGATCTCAGAATTCCTGTGACAGGAATTAGCGTTACACTGGCTGGAAGTCATTCGCCAGAGGCGCTTCCTCAGCGCCAATCACCAGTGCGCGTGCGCGAATTTACGTCACGTCGGCAGCGAGAAGGCGTTCCCCAACACGAACCAATCAGGAACTGCCACGCCCACTTATATGATCTCAGAATTCCTGTGACAGGAATTAGCGTTACACTGGCTGGAAGTCAATCGCTAAAGGCGCTTCCTCAGCGCCAATAAACAATTGGAGATAAAAAAATAAATCATAGAATAATTTTGTTTAACAAAATTTAATTTACATTTTTGACTCGGCAAGTTAGCCACCTTATGCATATATAATCACCGAACACACTCGTGGCATTCTTTCTGCAATGGAAATCAAATATTGTTCGGGAAGTTCTTCCCAACACTGTTGCAGAAGTTCCCACAAATGTGTTGCACTTGTAGGTTGCTTTGCTTTCACCCTTCTGTCCAGTTCACCCCAAACCAGCTCGATGGGTTTAGGTCTGGAGACTGTGCTGGCCATTCCATGATTTGGAGCCTACCGTCTTGTTCTTTTCCTCGAAGGTAGTTTTGACAGAGCCTGGAGGTGTGTTTAGGGTCATTATCTTGCTGTAGGATGAACCCCTGACCAACTCGGCGTATACCAGAGGGTATTGCATGGCACTGCAAAATGCTGTGGTAGCCCTTTTGGTTCAGGGTGCCAGTCACTCTGTGCAAGTCGCCAACTCTGGATCCAGAAAAAGAGCCCCAGACCATCACACTTCCTCCTCCATGTTTGACAGTTGGTGTCACACACTGAGGAACCATCTTTCGCCTACTCGACGGCATACAAAAACCCTGCTGATGAACAAAAGATTTCAAATTTTGATTCATTGGTCCATAAGACCTTCTTCCAGTCTTCAGTAGTCCACTGGCAGTGCTTCATGGCCCAGGCAAGCCTCTTTTTCTTATTTTGCCATCTTAGCAATGGCTTTCTTACTGCCATTCGACCTATCAAACCTGCAGCTCGAAGTCTTCTCTTCACAGTTGAAACTGAGACTTGCTTACTACGACCAGTGTTAAGCTGTGCTTGAAGCTGTTGTCCTGTGAGCCGCCTATCACGCAAGCTGTTGACTCTCAGAAACTTGTCTTCTGATTCTGTTGTGGCTTTGGGTCTGCCAGACCTCTTCCTGTCAGAGTTTCCTCCAGTTTCCATGTGCCTTTTGATGGTGTAGTAAACTGTACTCACTGACACCTTGGCTTTCTTTGCAATTTCTCTAAAGGAAAGACCGACACTTTTAAGGGTTATAATGGTCTGTCTGTCTTCCTTTGTCAATTGCCTTTTTCTCGCCATTATGATAGTAATATACTACTTCCTGCAGTGCAATATTGTCCAAATAATGCTTCAGAGGTTGTAATAACAGTCTGTTCCAATACTGCTTTTATACAGACAGGGGGTTTGTAATCAAGTGATCAGCAGAGGTTGGGACACCTGTAGAAATTTTTTGCATCAACTTTCAAGGCTTAATTTACTTACATTGCTGCAGAACAGCTGTATGTTGTTAACCCATTACTTGTTCCCTGAAGAAGGCCTTTTTTTTACAATACAACTGTGCAATTTACATTATTTTTCCGTTTTTGCTAACCTAAACTTTTTTTAACCTCGAGCAGTTTACTGCTTACCTTTGTACCATTTCAGGTTATTCACTGGACTTGAATTGCTTAAATTTCAACAAAAACTGGAAAAATTGAGGTGTTTTAAAACTTTTGACCGGTAGTGTATGTATTGTTGCGGATCACGGGTTCGTCGACGTACTAAGGGGGGTTAATTACCCCGCTCCCCCTCAAACTCCGGGTCCACTGAGGCCGCCGACCGTGACTAAGCTCATGATTGACGGATTGCTAAGCAATTCCGATCGCCAACCTCCCAGCCACACGCCGAAGAGTTTGCTGGTCAAATAATCCCAAATACCTTCAAGACACGCGACTGAAGAAATCGGGGATCGAACCCTCATTTCCCACACTCTATTGCGTGCTGAGCGGATTTGCACGGTGTGGAAAGCGGCGTTATCTGACGTGATTTACGGACCTGATTCATGCCAAATTCGGTCTCGGATGATGCTAGGCCAATGGAGAAAAGACGTACCCGAACAGGTTTGAAAGTAACAACAAAACGTACAGCCTTTTATTTACAAGGCAATAGAAAGAAACGAAAATGTAGCCTTATTAATTCCTTACCTATGGAATTAAACATTACTTACCTATGAAAATATAGGAATTAATTCCTTACCTATGGAAAGACATAAAAGATCATAAACCCCACAGGTGCCTTCACACACACACACACACACACACACACACACACACACACACACACACACACACACACACACACACACACACACACGGAATGACACACTGGTTATTCTCGTACCGATATACGTGCTGGGATTGACTCGAGGGTGGCCGCTTGGTGTGCGCAGCTCGATCCTCGATCCGGACGTGCAGCCTGGATGAGGTAAGATCATCACGAAGGACGAACCGCCGCCTCGAAGTCAGCACGAACGACGAACTTCAGCACAGGTTGGACGAGCTTCAACGCAGGCAGGGCTAGATTCAGCGCAGGTTGGACGACCAGCTTCAAGTTGAGTCGTGGGAGGGGCCAACGCTTGCAGGTCAGCCGGATCAGAGCGAGAGATCGGCGAAGTTAGAGCCGATGAGGGGCGTCGGCGAAGCAAAAATGGCAAGACGGGGAAAATGCGATTGGCGGGGGTTTTCATCAGACACAAAAAGCTTCCAGAATGTTCCACAGCCTCCCATTGGCTGAGGTTCGTCATGTGCGGGCATTCAATCCTTCCTCCCTCTCGGAAGGTTTCAGTCCTCCTTCCCTCTTTCATTCGGGGAGGTTTCACAACCCATTGGTCGCTTGCTGGTGACGTGTCCTTTGCCGTTTGTTGGTCACATGGCCTGTGCTTTTGGCCACGCCTTCCTGCACATTAAAATGTTTTCCCACAACCACACCGAGGTTTGAAATCCTGCCTAAATCGACGCATATTGGTCTCGATTATTACACAATGGAAAGGGGCTAATCTTTACATTCAATAAGAAATAACTAACTACTGCAGGCTACATGTGTCATGCAGTTAAGTATAGAGGGTTTGCCTTTATGGCAAAACCGCAACAATATATATAAAGATAAGACCCAAAAGGCCCCAAAGACCCAAAACACCTGAATACCCAAAAGACTCCGAAGACCCTTAAATTCCCAAAAGACCCAAAACACTATGAATACCCAAAAGACCCTGAAGACCATTAAAGACCAAAATACCTAAAGGAGCCTGAAGACCCTTAAAGACCATGAAGACTCAAAAGACCCAAAATAGCCACAACACCACAAAAACCCAAAATATGCCAAAGACCTGAAGACAGAAAGACCCAAAATACCCTGAAGATCCAAGCAACCGATAAGATTCCAAAGACCCTTAAAGACACAAAATACCCCGAAGATCCAAAAGACCCAAAGGAACCAAATAACCCTGAAGACCAAAAAGACCCAGAAGACCCTTAAACACCCTGAAGACCCAAATGACCCAATATACTGAAAAGACTGTCATGTAAAGGTAAGACCCTTAAAGACCCAAATACGGAAAAGACTGAAAAGACTCCGAAGACCCTTAATGACCCAAAATACTCCAAAGACTGAAAAGACGCAAAAGACCCAGAGGAACAATGTACCCAGAAGATCCAAAATATCCCGAAGATCCAAAAAACTGAAAAGACCCAGAAGACCCTTAATGACCCAAAATATCAAAAACACCCCGAAGACCCAAAAGACCCTGAAGATGGCAAAGATCGAAAAGACCTGAAGACCCAAAAGACCAAAAAGATTCTGAAGACCCTTAAATGCACAAAATACCCCAAAAAGCCAAAAGACAATGAAGACCCAATAGACCCAGAGGAACCAAATGACCCCGAAGACTCAGAAGACCCAAAAGACCCAAATGACCCAATATACTTAAAATACCCTGAAAACCCTTAACGACCCAAAGACGGAAAGACCAAAAAGACTCCGAAGACCCTTAATGACCCAAAATACCCAGAAGACCCAGAGGAACCAAAAGACTCTGAAGATCCCGAAGACCCAAAAAACCGAAAACCCCAAAGACTCTTAATGACCCAAAAGATTTAAAAGACCCCAAATACCCAGAAGGTCCGGAAGACATAAAAGATCAAAAATACCTGAAGACCCAAAAGACCACAAAGACCCCAAAGAACAAAAACGACCTTGAAGACTGAAAAGACCCAGAGGAACCAAAAGCCCCCGAGGACCCATAAGACCCCAATGACCCAAAAGACCACGAAGACCCAAAATACCCCCAAAGACCCTTAAAGATCCAGAAGACTGAAAAGACCCCCAAGGACCCAAAAGACTGAGAAGAACCAGAAGACGCAGAGGACCCAAAAGACCCTGAGGACCCCGAAAACCAAAAAGACCCCAGTAAAGTAAAGGGAAGGGGGTCTTATGGTTCTAAAGGGTCTAATGTAATTAATACACATACTCACATTTTGTGCAGACAAAGAAACAAACTAGAAATATGTCGTGCATGTCACGATACGACTGACCTGAACCAAATCGAATTTGCTTGTTTTTGTCATTTAACCAACTCATCCACCAAGTTTTGTGATAATCCTAAGTATATCATTTTGGCCCTATCTCTCATTTGTGAAGAACCACTTTAAAAATTCTAGTATCCGGATTCGGATCTTCGCCAAAATCGAATCAAATCGTCCTTGTGACACACGCATCCTGTCCACCAAGTTTTGTCCGAATCGGTCCATAACCTTTGGAGATATCCTGTTAACAGACAACCAGACAGACAAGCAGAGCTGAAAATATAGCTTCTGTCCACCTTCGATTGGGGAGGAAACAAAAGAGATCAAGAGATATCTCGGCCATCCCCCGACCTCTAGGGATGATGTTTGGTTAACAATGCAGAGCTCAAATTTGATTAATGAGCCACATGTGGTGATGTATAATCCTCAAGCGAACAAATCCGTACCCCAACGTACTGCAAGACCAGGTCTATATAGCCCTGTAATCAATCTAGTAGCTCGATGCTGGCCCCTAGTAGGTAAAACCATGGCAGCTACAGTGACTACAGAAGTATTCACACCCCTTGACTTTTTTCACATTGTGTTGTTACAGCTTGAATTTAAAATGGATTGAATTGACTTTTTTTTTTGTCACTGATCTACATATAATGCCGCATAATCTCAAGGTGGAACTTTTTTTTTTTTTAGAAACTTTTACAAAATAATTAAAAATTAAAAGATGAAATATGTTGAGTCAATAAGTATTCAACCCCTTTGCTATTACACTCCAATTTGAGCTCAGGCGCATCCAAATTCCTTTGATCATCTTTGAGATGTCGCTATAATTTGATTGGAATTCACCTGTGGCCAATTCAATTTGCTGGACGTGATTAGGAAAGAAACACACCTTTCTATTAAGGTCCCAGAGTTGACAGTGCATGTCAGAGCAGAAACTCTGATAACATGAATTCCAAGGAACTGTCCGTAGAACTCCGAGATATACTTTTGAGGAGGCATAGATCTGGGAAAGGGTATAAAACAATTTATTGAGTGTTGAAAGTTCCCAAGAGGACAGTGAACTCCATCATTAGGAAAGGGAAAGAATATGGAACTACCCAGACTCTTTCTAGAGCTGGCTGTCCGACCAAACTGAGCAACCGGCAAGAAGGACCTTGGTCAGGGAGGTGACTAGGAACCCAATGACCACTCTAACATAACTACAGAATTCCTTGGTTGAGATGAGAGAACCTGCCAGAAGGACAACAATCTCTGCAGCCCCTCACAATTCCAGGCTTTATGGGAGAGTGGCCAAGTGGAAGCCGCTCCTGAGAAAAAGGCACATGACAGCACACCTGGAGTTTGCAAAAAGTCACGTGAAAGAATCTGAGAGCATGAGGCAATATATTCTGTCGTCTGATGAGAAGAAAATTGAACTCTTTGGCCTAAATGCAAAGTGCTATGTCTGGCGGAAACCGAGCACAGCTCATCGTCCATCGAACACCATCCCTACCGTGAAGTATGATGGTTGCTGGGAGACTTGTAAGGACAGAGGAAAAAATGATAAACCCCACAAATGGAGCCAAATACAGGCAAATCCTTGAGGAGAACCTGCTTCAGAGTGCAGAAGATTTTAGACTGTGGCAAAGATTTACGTTGCAACAAAACAATGACCCCAAGCATACAGCCAAAGCAACACTGGAATGGCTTCAGGACACGAATGTGAAAGTCCTTGAGTGGTCCAGCCAAAGCCCAGACCTGAATCCCATTGAGAATCTGTGGAAAGACTTGAAGATTGCTGTTCGCCGACACTCCCAATCCAACTTGATAGAGCTTGTGCAAATCTACAAGGAAGAATGGAAGAAACTCTCCAAATCTAGATGTGTGAAGCTGATACAGACGTACCCAGCTGTAATCGCTTCCAGAGGCGCTTATACGAAGTATTGACTCATGGAATTGAATACTTATGTAAATTGGATATTTTTTTCGTTTTTAATTATTTTGTTTATTGACGTAATTATTTTGTTTTGTAATTTTTTGTATTGAGCGAGAAAGAGAGAGATGGAGGAAGAGAGGGAGAGGGAGAGAAAGAGCCGGAGAGAAGAAGGGGGGAGAGGAAGAGAGGGAGAGAGAGGGAGATGGAGGAAGGGGAGGAAGGGGAGGGAGAGAAAGAGAGAGGGAGAGGGAGACTTTTGAGGTCCTTTTATTACATAAATATAAAAGTGTGTATGTACAATTTACAAATCCAAAAAAATCCCAATAAAACAGGAGAGAATAAGAAAGCAAGGAAACAACGAGTATAACAATTAATCATTTCATTTTTACAAAAACATAAAATAAAGCAATTCTGCCAAAACTATATAAATACTTGATTATTTAAGAAAGAGATAACACCAACTCATTTTGGTGAACTTCACAAACATTTTCTAAACACCATTTTTCCTCAAACACATCAAGTTCAGCCATGGTCTTGGAAAAATTAAATTCAAGTTTTACGCTTGCAGAAACAAGCACAGTGAAAAACGTCATGACGTTGCATTGGTGAAGCGGTTTACCGTTACGCTTCTCCTTTCTTGACAAGTATGTAGCAAGTTTTTCTGTTGCTACAAAAAAACACAACACTTCATATTTTTGTCTTGTGTACATTTCTTTTTGAACCCAAAAATAAAGGAGCGAAAAGTAAATCTGAAATTCCATTTGTGTGACACAAAGTTCAACCAGTTAAATAATGGAAAAAGTCTTTCACAGCCAATGAAAAAATGAAATGCATCCTCATTTACAGAGCAAAAGGGGCAGCATGCAGATAGTGGGGCAAAATTCCTCACATATGTATTGCATGGGATGATCCAGTGGGCAATGCGCCACTGGAGATCCCCTGTTCTTTTGGTGATTTGCTTACAATACATCGCTTCCCATACAGGTTCAGTGGGGGCCCCGGCAGGGAGTAGTCTCTTCCAGCATGCTACTCCATTTAATGGAGAAACACTGAGAATTAGGGACACGCAACACCTATACTGGCTCTTGCTGCTTGCAGCTTGCAATTCATTTGTCCCTGTGCTAACAGGTGGAAGTTCTCTGGAGGAGCAGTCAAAAATCAGTTTAGGGAAGTATGACTCATCAGGATGTCCATGTGTGTTCTGAGCCCATAATACCCATAGCTGATGACCTTTTTGTATGACTTTCCTCAATATTAAGCCGATTGTCCTCTTGGACCGAATTCCTGTCATGTTTGAAATTTCTTCCACAGTCTTCCACCCTACACCAGAGTTTGGCCGTAGGTGCCATACTTTGTTTAAGCCTGCATCAATGAAGCGTTGGCACAAATCACGGCTCTTGAATACATCAGGGAAGAGAGGGTTGAAAAACAGTGGTTCAACTTCGAACATCCCTGGGGAGTATTGTCCTCTTTGCGACTCACTGCAAGACCTTTCCAGGCATTGAGAAGGCTCTGGTAGAATATAGGAAGCGTTGCTGTATCCACATCCTTGAGGTGGGTCAGGAATACTTCACGACCATAGCCGAGTCTGCCCGCCTGTTGCAAAATATGACAGGCCAATGGTTAGTTTGGCAGGTGCTCAACATATAGAAGGCGCTGAATGGAGCACAAGCGAAAGGCCATGAGGTGGGATTTCACGTGAACAAGGCCTTGGCCTCCTTCAGATGAAGTATGGCATATTACGTTTGGCCACAACCAATGATGGCCTCCCCCAAAAAAGTCCACAAGTTTGGCCTGGATCATTCTAAGCAGCACTTCCGGCGGTTGTAGGCAAATAAAACGATGCCATAAAGTTGCAGCAACCAAGTTATTGGCAACTAAGACATGGCCCTTAAATGAAAGGTGCGGTAGGGCTCTTTTCCACAGGTTCAATCTCCTCTCCATTTCTCCAATCAAGCCTTCCCAATTATTTTCCATAAATTGTGTGGAACCAAGGGACACACCAAGGTAGTCGATACCATCTACCTTCCATTCTAAGTTTTCTGGAAGAGGAGGTAGATATGTCGAGACAGGAAGGCAACTATTAAGGTATGGCACCCAAATAGCTTTGCTTTTCCTCCAATTAACTTTCAGGGAAGAAGCCTGAAAAAAGGTTCCCAAGGATTTAACAAGAGCATCAATATCCCGGTTGCTTCTGATTACGACGCACACATCATCTGCATACGCTGATATAGTCAGTGGTGGACTCCTTGGGAAACACATTAGGCCAGAGATATTCTCCCTGAGCGTACAAAGTAATGGTTCCATTGCCAATACAAAAAGCAATCCTGAGACTGGGCAACCCTGCCGTACCCCTCTCTGAACCTGTATGGAGGAAACGAGTTCATTGTTTACCTTAATTACACTAGAGATGTCAGTGTACAATAGAGATATGAAGGCTCTGAAATTAACCCCACAGCCACATGCTTCCAGAACACGCCACAAAAAAACATGATCAATGCTGTCAAAGGCTTTTTCAAGGTCTAGAAAAGTTATCCCAAAATCATTTTGATTCCGGATTTATGTGAATTACTATTCAAGTCATTGCTTATTAATGTTTATTCTATTAAAGGTTGTTGTGGTTAAATGGTTAGAGGCGCTCCTGATAACAGGAGACCGGAAACGGGATGGTGAACCGGAGGAAGAAAAGAGACAAGGTCGAGAGAGAAAGCGGCCATCTTCTGCTCCTCGCCCAGCTCCGACACGAGCGGCGTCGATATTGATCAGCGTTGGGAACGCTGAGTTTGAAAAGCCCGTCTGGCGAGAGGAGTTACCTGCGCGGGGTAATTACCGGTTACGCGTCAAGTTGCTGGGGGTTCCTGCACGGAACCAAGCGTCCGGCACCGTTCACCTAATCGTCTACAAGGACGCGTACGGCAGGCGCCTGGGGCCTCGCGCGCTTTGCGAGCCCCGGAGCCGCAATCACGAGCACCGACCTCGGTGGGCTGCCGAGGAGGTGTCCCCCAGCAGCAGCCGTTCCCGGTACAGGACGTGCACGGTTGAAGCACGTCAGGAGGGGTCCGTTAAACCGCCCGCGTGCGGAGATCGAACTACAGGGGCCCCGAGACATTGTGAGAGACATTGACCATGGAGGGAGCCGTGAGTGGGGCTCAAGGGAGGAATATATAAGATGGCCATCTTAGAGCTATTGTTGATGAGTCTACATCTTAGTAATATTGTTGATTGAGGGTTGATTGTTGTTGATTGATTGGGAATACATTATCCATTAATCCGGATCCTTGGTGTGGGGGTTTCTTATTGACTTGAATGGTTGTGTCTGTCATATTGATTGCGTTACGAAAGCGTATAAATCATATATCTTTCTGGCGGGGTTCCTCCCACGGTCCGGGGGTCACCAAGACCAGGTAGTTACCGGGAGGACCACGTAACAATCAATACTGTCAAAGGCTTTTTCAAGGTCTAGAAAAGTTATCCCAAAATCATTTTGATCGTGGTAAGTGCCCATTAAATCCCGAACGAAAAAAATGTTGTCATAAATGGATCGCCTGGGGATGCAGAAAGTCTGATCGGGTGGGACCAGGTCACCAATTACTTTCTTCAGACGATTTGCCATTGCTTTTGAAAACAGTTTGTAGTCGGTGCACAATACTGAAACTGGTCTCCAATTCTCCGTACGCCGGAGATCTCCTGACTTTGGGAGGATAATCATCTTTGCTCTCCTTAGGCTTAATGGCATTGCACCAGTTCGCAGGAATTCTTGGATTAGATTTAAGAGTTCTGGACCTAAAAGGTCCCAAAATTCCAAGTAAAACTCAGCAGGTAGGCCATCAATTCCTGGAGCTTTTCCAGAATCCATTTCAGCCAGAGCACAGTCTAATTCAGGAAGGGTTAACGGCACATCCAGCTCCAGCCGTTGATTCTCAGTCAGGGATGGGAGATGGGAGGTAAAGTTTCATTTTATCCTCACAAACATCTTTTTTTGCAAACAGTTCTGAATAGTACTTCCTAATGGTATTTTTTACCCCATCAGAATTTGCAATTACATTTTCACTGGGGTCCATAACTGATAAGATAAGCCGAGCTGGCTTCGTTTCGGATTCGAGGTGAAAAAAGGATTTGCTCGGGCTATCTGATACTTTTATTTTTTTTTATTCTTAATCTAACATAATCCTGCAGCTTTCTCCTGCAATAGTTCTCCAAGTTGGGTCTTTCTTTCAACGAGTAACTCAGAGTTTGCCTCATTCTCTTGTTTCGCCAGTTTGTTCTCCAGTTTTAGAATTTCAGTTTGTAACCGAGCCAATGTGACTCGACTATCATGAGTGACATACGAGTTAAAATGTTGACAAAACAGCTGTATATGGGTTTTCATATTGTCCCACCATAGGTTAATGGAAGCAAAATGGGGCTTTTTTTCAACTACTGCTATCCATAGATTGCGACAGGCTTCCTTTAAAAAAGGCATCATCCAAAAGACTAGTGTTAAATTTCCAATAGCCACTAGTATGTTTAAACTGAGGAAAGGATAGGCCCATAGTGACCATGTGGTGGTCGCAGAAGATAGAGGGGCCAATATTTGAGAAGGTTATCATATTCCTAAAACGTGGGGTGATGTAGCATCTGTCAAGCCTCGCTAAGGACACTTGACCATTGGAACATCGACACCATGTGTACTGTTGGTCGTTTGGGTGTATCAAGTGCCATACATCAAGAACACCCACGACGGAAAGGAAATGTGAGAGGTCACCATTGGCTTCGGGATGTGGTTCTGGTGAGTTTCTGTCCAATTTGGGCTCAAACGTGCAATTAAAATCACCCCCCTTGCATATGCACCGATTGAGGTCAAACAATTTTAATTGGTTTACCACTACAGTAAAGAAAGTTTTATGGTCAGTACTTTCACCTGGTGCATATACATTAAAAATAATCAATTTTAGGTTATTAATCACCAGTTCCAGGGAAGCAAACTGGCCCTTTATCACCTCCTGAAAGAGGCAAGTGAGGTACAAGTCCTGGTTTTAACAAGAACCCAACTCCAGCAGATACAGACGACATGTTACTGAAGAAGCAATTACCTTTAAAAATGCTGCTCCAGTCATGTTCAACCTTCTCAATGATATGAGTTTCCTGCAGTAAGATCACATCAACTTGTTTCCGTTTGAATAAACTATTTACTTGGATCTGGTGGATGTTATTCGCCCCACCACCATTTATATTAAGAGTTGCCAGAGTGAGTGTTCTCATATTTGTTTGTGAATTTTGTTTGATGCTGAGAAAACTCAAACTTTGCCTTTGTTATTGTTTTCTTTAGTCGATGGAACTGTGATTTTGTTTGGTTTAGTTCCCTCAGATTTTTTTAGGACCAGTTTTGCAGCCTCAATAAGGGAAGCCAAGTCGGGGAAATGATCAAAAATGACAACATTCCGTTGTCTGTAAGTTTCATTGAGAAACGAGAGAACAAGATAAGGAGGGACTTGGGGCTGATCTACCATTGATTGTGATACAACCGTCACATCCACCTCCTCCTCTGATTCTGATAAGTCAGACATTGCCCCAAAAGGGGTCTGGGTCAATACCCTCAGCCATTCCTGTTTTATGAACAAGCATGCCAACGTCCGGGGGTCCCCAGAGTGCTGGGTTTGGGAACCATCGGCAGACTGACTACGACTTTCCTCAAATGGAGTCAAATCTTTGTTTCCACACTCCTGTGGATTTGCGTTTACACCCTCATTTGTAAAACTAGGGCATGCCCGTACTATATATATATCTAAAATTATATCCCCCCCCTCTATTTACATGAAATGGTTTGGTCCAAAGCGAACGGCTTGCGAGTACGGTGACAATCCCCCCCCTCTATTTACATGAAATGGTTTGGTCCAAAGCGAACGGCTTGCGAGTACGGTGACAATCCCCCCCCTCTATTTACATGAAATGGTTTGGTCCAAAGCGAACGGCTTGCGAGTACGGTGACAATCCCCCCCCTCTATTTACATGAAATGGTTTTGTCCAAAGCGAACGGCTTGCGGAGTTTGGTAAAGAAATCGCCATAGCTCGGTAACTACTTGTCCGATTAATATGAAACCTTGAAAAGGCACATCCTCAGGTCCCCAGCAATATACCTGGCAAGTTTCAAGTATATCGGACCCGTGGTTGTCGAGAAACAGCGGTCACAGACAAACACACAGACATACACACATACACACACACACACACACACAGAGATTACTGGAATTATAGATAGATGGGCATCATTATGTTGGACCATAGTTTGATCACCTTCATGTGGTCGGATCGATGATGTATCATTCACTGACTCACTCTCAGCCATATTTACCTCATCACCCTCGTCCGTGCGGGAAATGGAAGCACTTTGTTGTACCAATCCAGGTGTTCCGTTTCATTTATTTGGTCCTGTGGTGGACACGGAAGCTCACTAGCGTGGTGACATCATTCCGCGCACCAAGTGGGCGGCGGCCACGCCGAGGGGTAGGCGTGGCCTCAGGATATACACCGGGCGTGCAGCCCGGAGCGCGCCAGTGTTACAGTGAGCTCTTGAATAAAGACTCTTACAAATTACCGCGTTGTCCGCTTCCTCCTTGTTTACAAGCAGCGCGCGTAACGCCGCGCTTTACTGGTGACCCTCGACGTTGGATCTGCCGTAGCGATCCTTCCAAACACGACGCCATTGCCATGCCCAACAACGCGATGTCGGTTAAACTTCCCGAATTTTGGGAGGCCCAGGCCGAAGTTTGGTTCGTCCAAGCCGAAGCCCAGTTTCAGCTTCGGCGCCTCACCAACGACGACATGCGCTACTGCCACGTCGTCGCCTCCCTCGGGCCCGGCACGGCCGCTCGAGTTGTGCCCGTCCTTCGCCACCCACCGGACGGCCACTAGTACGAGGCACTCAAGCGGCTGCTCCTAGCCACGTTCGGCCTCAAGGAGGACGCACGGGCCGACCGCCTCCTGGATCTCCCCGAGCTCGGCGACATGCGCCCGTCGGTCCAAATGGACCATATGCTGTCACTGTTGGGCGAAGAAGCCCCTGGTTCTCTATTCCGGGCGCTTTTCCGTCGCCAACTTCCAGCACAGGTACGCCTCGCGTTGGCCGGGACCGTGCTAACGGAACCCCGAGCATTGGCCGCCGAGGCGGACAGGTACTTCGTGGCTTCGGACACACGGGCGAGAGTCGGTGTGGCCCACCTCGTGGATCCCAAGGCCGATGCTGATCCACAGCATCAGCTTCCACAGCATACACAGCATGCTGATACGCACCTCGTGGCCGCCGCCACGCCCCGCCCACCGCCGCGGCGAAAACCGCCACCGCGGGGAAAACCGCCAGCTCCACCGGCCTGGCGGAGCCAGCCGCGCTCCTCCAGCTCCACCACCTGGTGCCGGTTCCACGCCAGGTTCGGCCACGAGGCTCGACAGTGTCATCCGCCATGCTCCTTCGACAGGTCTGGAAACGCCCGGGCCGGCGCTCGATAGTGGCAATGAGCGCCGGCCGTTCGAACAGCCTGCTGTTCATCACGGACACCTTATCCGGGCGCCGTTACCTGTGCAACACAGGAGCGCAGGTGAGTGTCGTTCCTGCCGGTTTGTCGGACAAGCACACTGCGGGCGGGGGCCCCACGCTGCTTGCCGCAAACGGGACGCCCATCCGTACGTACGGAAAACGCTGCCTCTCTCTGCGGTTCGGAGGGCAGGTTTTCCGATGGTCGTTCGTCACCGCCGACGTGCCCATGGCATTGCTTGGCGCGGACTTCCTGTGCGCAAATGGGCTCCTGGTCGACGTAAAGCACAGACGTCTTGTCCAGGCCGAGACGTTCAGTTCGCTCGTTTGTGCGCTGCCCAGCTCGTTGAGCAGCCCACTGGGCGGCTCACCGAGCGGCTTGCCAAGCGGCTTGCTGAACGGTTCGGTTCCGGCCACGTTGATCTGTACGCTTCCGGCAGCGGACGAATTCACCCGCCTCCTCGCTGGCTTCCCGGCCCTCACGCGGCCCACCTTCTCGGCGGGGGCCGTCAAGCACGGGGTGGCCCATCACATCCCCACCGTCGGGCCACCGGTCTACGCCCGGGCACGCCGCCTCGAGCCGACGAAGCTGGCGGTAGCAAAAGCGGAGTTCGCTACCCTGGAGCGACTCGGCATCGTTCGGCGCTCGGAGAGGGCTTGGGCGTCGCCGCTGCACATCGTGCCGAAGCCCGGCGGGGGATGGCGACCGTGCGGGGACTATCGCCGTCTCAATGACGCCACCACCCCCGACCGCTACCCCGTCCCCCACATTCAGGACTTTTCCGCCCGTTTGGCGGGCATGTCCTTCTTCTCGAAGGTGGACCTCATACGCGGTTACCATCAGGTCCCCGTCAGGCTGGAGGACGTCCCGAAGACGGCGGTCATCACGCCGTTCGGACTCTTCGAATTCCTGCGGATGCCCTTCGGTCTGAAGAATGCGGCTCAGGCGTTCCAGCGGCTGATGGACAGCGTCCTGCGCGACTTGGATTTTGTATACGTCTACCTGGACGATATCCTCGTCGCCAGCGCGTCCCGCGAAGAGCACCTACAGCACCTCCGCACGCTCTTCGAATGCCTGGGCCAGCATGGCCTGATTGTGAACCCCGCAAAGTGCCGGATCGGCGTCGCCGAACTCGATTTTCTGGGGCACCGCGTCACCAGGCACGGAGCCGTCCCCCTGCCGGCCAAGGTGGAGGCGGTGAAGGGGTTTCCGCGACCCCACACGATCAGGGGGCTGCAGGAGTTCCTGGGCATGGTGAACTTTTACCATCGGTTCCTGCCCCGTATCGCCCAGCTTCTGCGCCCCCTGCACGAAGCTCTCCGAGGTAATCCGGGCAAAGGCGACGTCACCTGGACCGAGCAGATGGACGCGGAGTTCACGGGCGCGAAGCTCGCCTTGGCTAACGCCACCATGCTTGCGCACCCGGCGCCTGATGCGCCGATCGCCCTCACCACCGACGCCTCAGACGACGCGGTGGGCGCGGTGCACGAGCAATGGGTGCGTGGAGCTTGGCAACCGCTGGCGTTCTTTAGCCGGCAGCTTCGCCCGCCCGAACGCGGTTACAGTACCTTCGACCGCGAGTTGCTCGGGCTTCACTTGGCGGTCAGGCACTTCCGCCATCTGCTCGAGGGCCGTGCGTTCACGGCCTTCGTCGACCACAAGCCGCTGGTCTTCGCGATGGGCAAGGTCACCGAGCCGTGGTCGGCCCGGCAGCAGCGTCACCTCTCGGCCGTGTCCGAGTACACGACGGACATCCGGCACGTCGCGGGGAAGGACAACCCGGTGGCGGATTGCCTTTCCCAGGCCGTCGCCCACGCAGTCCACCTCGGCATCGACTATGCCCGGATGGCAGCAGACCAGGCCGCTGACCCCTACGTCCAGGCCTTGCGGACCACCGTCACGGGCCTCCGCGTCACCGAGGTGCCGTTCGACGGCGCGGGCGCGGCCCTCTTGTGCGACGTCTCCCTCGGGCGGCCTCGCCCCAGCGTGCCCGCGGGCTGGCAGCCCCAGGTGTTTGACGCCATCCACGGCCTGTCCCACCCGGGCGCGAGGGCCTCCCAAAGGTTGATCGCCGACAAATTCGTCTGGCATGGCCTCCGGAAGGCCGTCCGCGGCTGGGCCAGGACGTGCCTCGCATGCCAGCGCGCCAAGGTGCACCGGCACACCCAGGCCCTGTTGGCCCCGTTTACGGTGCCGGAACGCCGGTTTGACCACGTCCACGTGGACCTGGTGGGACCTCTGCCCCCCTCGCGGGGTTTCACCCACGTCCTCACCATGGTGGACCGCACCACCCGGTGGCCAGAGGCCGTGCCCTTGGCGTCGACGACGGCGGCGGACGTCGCGCAGGCTTTCATCGCCACCTGGGTCGCCCGGTTCGGTGCCCCCTCAGACATCTCGTCCGACCGCGGCCCCCAGTTCACCTTGGAGCTCTGGGGGGCGGTCGCGCAGGGGCTCGGGGTCCGGCTGCACCGAACCACGGCCTACCACCCCCAGGCTAACGGCCTGTGTGAGCGATTTCACCGCTCATTGAAGGCCGCGCTCCGGGCCACCCTCCGCGACGGCGGCTGGGTCCACAGGCTCCCCTGGGTCCTGCTGGGCCTCCGGCCGGCGCCCAAGGAGGACCTGCGCGCATCCGCGGCGGAGTTGGTCTTCGGGCAACCGCTGCGGGTGCCGGGCGAGTTCCTCCCCGACTCCACGGCACCATGGTCCGCGGCACAGCAGCGCTCCGCTCTGCAGGAGACCGCCCAGAGGTTCGCCCCGGTGCCGACGGCACTCCACGGGCACCCACCGACGCACGTCGCCCCGGAGCTTCGCACGGCGGAGTACGTCTTCGTCCGCCACGATGCCCATCGGACACCACTGCGGCCCCCGTACAACGGGCCTTTCCGCGTGCTGGAGACCGGGGTGAAACACTTCACCCTGGACATCGGCGGTACTCCTGACCGCATTTCTGTGGACCGCCTCAAGCCGGCCCACCTCGACGTGGACCACCCACCGCCGGTGGCTCGGCCCCCGCGTCGGGGCCGCCCCCCTGCGGGCGGACCCCCGGCACCGCCCAGCACCGCAGGCACGCCGCCCCCCGGTCCGGCACCCATCCCGGGTACAGCCGGGGGCATCCCACCTGGCATCCCTGCACCCCGGACGCCGCCGGTCGCCAGAGGGCGCTTCGGCCGGGTCATCCGTTTGCCCCGCAAACTGGCCCTCCAGGTGCGCGGGAATTCTGGGGGGGGTGCGTGTGGCGAACACGGAAGCTCACTGACGTGGTGACATCATTCCGCGCACCAAGTGGGCGGCGGCCACGCCGAGGGGTAGGCGTGGCCTCAGGATATACACCGGGTGCGCAGCCCGGAGCGCGCCAGTGTTACAGTGAGCTCTTGAATAAAGACTCTTACAAATTACCGCGTTGGCCGCTTCCTACTTGTTTACAAGCAGCGCGCGTAACGCCGCGCTTTAGTCCACGTTTTGCACTGAGATTTCAGGAGTATCCTGAAGAGTTTCTGCACGGAACGTCTGCACATGGAGCACACCCTTTTTAACAGCACCTGCTGTTAACGACTCATCAGGTGCTCTTCGTTTACTCGTCACCAATTTCGATTCGGTTTCCATAGCAACGCTTTGCCGAGGAGGAACAACATTGGAGGTTGAGCTGCTGGTTTCACCCTCATTGGGAACAATAAGCCGTGGATTAACGTTTACCTCCTCCTCATTGGGAACAATAAGCCGTGCATTAACGTTTACCTCCTTGTTGGAAATGTTAATTTGTGGCGTACCGGTAACGTCATCCTCATTGGGAATGTTAATTTGTGGCGTACCGGTAACGTCATCCTCATTGGGAATGTTAATTTGTGGCGTACCGGTAACGTCATCCTCATTGGGAATGTTAATTTGTGGCGTACCGGTAACGTCATCCTCATTGGGAATGTTAATTTGTGGCGTACCGGTAACGTCATCCTCATTGGGAATGTTAATTTGTGGCGTACCGGTAACGTCATCCTCATTGGGAATGTTAATTTGTGGCGTACCGGTAACGTCATCCTCATTGGGAATGTTAATTTGTGGCGTACCGGTAACGTCATCCTCATTGGGAATGTTAATTTGTGGCGTACCGGTAACGTCATCCTCATTGGGAATGTTAATTTGTGGCGTACCTGTAACATCATCCTCATTGGGAAGGTTAATTTGTGGCGAACCGGTAACGTCATCCTCATTGGGAAGGTTAATTTGTGGCGTACCGGTAACGTCATCCTCATTGGGAATGTTAATTTGTGGCGTACCGGTAACGTCATCCTCATTGGGAATGTTAATTTGTGGCGTACCGGTAACGTCATCCTCATTGGGAAGGTTAATTTGTGGCGTACCGGTAACGTCATCCTCATTGGGAAGGTTAATTTGTGGCGTACCGATAACGTCATCCTCATTGGGAATGTTAATTTGTGGCGTACCGGTAACATCATCCTCATTGGGAAGGTTAATTTGTGGCGTACCGGTAACGTCATCCTCATTGGGAAGGTTAATTTGTGGCGTACCGGTAACGTCATCCTCATTGGGAATGTTAATTTGTGGCGTACCGGTAACGTCATCCTCATTGGGAATGTTAATTTGTGGCATACCGGTAACGTCATCCTCATTGGGAAGGTTAATTTGTGGCGTACTGGTAACGTCATCCTCATTGGGAAGGTTAATTTGTGGCGTACCGGTAACGTCATCCTCATTGGGAACAATAAGCCGTGCATTAACGTTTACCTCCTCATTGGGAATGTTAATTTGTGGCGTACCGGTAACGTCATCCTCATTGGGAAGGTTAATTTGTGGCGTACCGGTAACGTCATCCTCATTGGGAAGGTTAATTTGTGGCGTACCGGTAACGTCATCCTCATTGGGAAGGTTAATTTGTGGCATACCGGTAACGTCATCCTCATTGGGAATGTTAATTTGTGGCGTACCGGTAACGTCATTCTCATTGGGAATGTTAATTTGTGGCGTACCGTTAACGTCATCCTCATTGGGAATGTTAATTTGTGGCGTACCGTTAACGTCATCCTCATTAAGAAGGTTAATTTGTGGCGTACCAGTAACGTCATCCTCATTGGGAAGGTTAATTTGTGGCGTACCGGTAACGTCATCCTCATTGGGAAGGTTAGTTTGTGGCATACCGGTAACGTCATCCTCATTGGGAATGTTAATTTGTGGCATACCCGTAACGTCATCCTCATTGGGAATGTTAATTTGTGGCGTACCGGTAACGTCATCCTCATTGGGAATGTTAATTTGTGGCGTACCAGTAACGTCAGCCTCATTGGGAAGGTTAATTTGTGGCGTACTGGTAACGTCATCCTCATTGGGAATGTTAATTTGTGGCGTACCGGTAACGTCATCCTCATTGGGAAGGTTAATTTGTGGCGTACCGGTAACGTCATCCTCATTGGGAAGGTTAATTTGTGGCGTACCGGTAACGTCATCCTCATTGGGAAGGTTAATTTGTGGCATACCGGTAACGTCATCCTCATTGGGAATGTTAATTTGTGGCGTACCGGTAACGTCATTCTCATTGGGAATGTTAATTTGTGGCGTACCGTTAACGTCATCCTCATTAGGAAGGTTAATTTCTGGCGTACCGGTAACGTCATCCTCATTGGGAAGGTTAATTTCTGGCGTACCGGTAACGTCATCCTCATTGGGAAGGTTAATTTGTGGCGTACCGGTAACGTCATCCTCATTGGGAAGGTTAGTTTGTGGCATACCGGTAACGTCATCCTCATTGGGAAGGTTAATTTGTGGCGTACCGGTAACGTCATCCTCATTGGGAATGTTAATTTGTGGCGTACCGGTAACGTCATCCTCATTGGGAATGTTAATTTGTGGCGTACCGGTAACGTCATCCTCATTGGGAAGGTTAATTTGTGGCGTACCGGTAACGTCATCCTCATTGGGAATGTTAATTTGTGGCGTACCGGTAACGTCATCCTCATTGGGAATGTTAATTTGTGGCGTACCGGTAACGTCATCCTCATTGGGAATGTTAATTTGTGGCGTACCGGTAACGTCATCCTCATTGGGAATGTTAATTTGTGGCGTACCTGTAACATCATCCTCATTGGGAAGGTTAATTTGTGGCGAACCGGTAACGTCATCCTCATTGGGAAGGTTAATTTGTGGCGTACCGGTAACGTCATCCTCATTGGGAATGTTAATTTGTGGCGTACCGGTAACGTCATCCTCATTGGGAATGTTAATTTGTGGCGTACCGGTAACGTCATCCTCATTGGGAAGGTTAATTTGTGGCGTACCGGTAACGTCATCCTCATTGGGAAGGTTAATTTGTGGCGTACCGATAACGTCATCCTCATTGGGAATGTTAATTTGTGGCGTACCGGTAACATCATCCTCATTGGGAAGGTTAATTTGTGGCGTACCGGTAACGTCATCCTCATTGGGAAGGTTAATTTGTGGCGTACCGGTAACGTCATCCTCATTGGGAATGTTAATTTGTGGCGTACCGGTAACGTCATCCTCATTGGGAATGTTAATTTGTGGCATACCGGTAACGTCATCCTCATTGGGAAGGTTAATTTGTGGCGTACTGGTAACGTCATCCTCATTGGGAAGGTTAATTTGTGGCGTACCGGTAACGTCATCCTCATTGGGAACAATAAGCCGTGCATTAACGTTTACCTCCTCATTGGGAATGTTAATTTGTGGCGTACCGGTAACGTCATCCTCATTGGGAAGGTTAATTTGTGGCGTACCGGTAACGTCATCCTCATTGGGAAGGTTAATTTGTGGCGTACCGGTAACGTCATCCTCATTGGGAAGGTTAATTTGTGGCATACCGGTAACGTCATCCTCATTGGGAATGTTAATTTGTGGCGTACCGGTAACGTCATTCTCATTGGGAATGTTAATTTGTGGCGTACCGGTAACGTCATTCTCATTGGGAATGTTAATTTGTGGCGTACCGTTAACGTCATCCTCATTGGGAATGTTAATTTGTGGCGTACCGTTAACGTCATCCTCATTAAGAAGGTTAATTTGTGGCGTACCAGTAACGTCATCCTCATTGGGAAGGTTAATTTGTGGCGTACCGGTAACGTCATCCTCATTGGGAAGGTTAGTTTGTGGCATACCGGTAACGTCATCCTCATTGGGAATGTTAATTTGTGGCATACCCGTAACGTCATCCTCATTGGGAATGTTAATTTGTGGCGTACCGGTAACGTCATCCTCATTGGGAATGTTAATTTGTGGCGTACCGGTAACGTCAGCCTCATTGTGAAGGTTAATTTGTGGCGTACTGGTAACGTCATCCTCATTGGGAAGGTTAATTTGTGGCGTACCGGTAACGTCATCCTCATTGGGAAGGTTAATTTGTGGCGTACCGGTAACGTCATCCTCATTGGGAAGGTTAATTTGTGGCATACCGGTAACGTCATCCTCATTGGGAATGTTAATTTGTGGCGTACCGGTAACGTCATTCTCATTGGGAATGTTAATTTGTGGCGTACCGTTAACGTCATCCTCATTAGGAAGGTTAATTTCTGGCGTACCGGTAACGTCATCCTCATTGGGAAGGTTAATTTCTGGCGTACCGGTAACGTCATCCTCATTGGGAAGGTTAATTTGTGGCGTACCGGTAACGTCATCCTCATTGGGAAGGTTAGTTTGTGGCATACCGGTAACGTCATCCTCATTGGGAAGGTTAATTTGTGGCGTACCGGTAACGTCATCCTCATTGGGAATGTTAATTTGTGGCGTACCGGTAACGTCATCCTCATTGGGAATGTTAATTTGTGGCGTACCGGTAACGTCATCCTCATTGGGAAGGTTAATTTGTGGCGTACCGGTAACGTCATCCTCATTGGGAATGTTAATTTGTGGCGTACCGGTAACGTCATCCTCATTGGGAATGTTAATTTGTGGCGTACCGGTAACGTCATCCTCATTGGGAAGGTTAGTTTGTGGCGTACCGGTAACGTCATCCTCATTGGGAATGTTAATTTGTGGCGTACCGGTAACGTCATCCTCATTGGGAAGGTTAATTTGTGGCTTACCGGTAACATCATCCTCATTGGGAAGGTTAATTTGTGGCGTACCGGTAACGTCATCCTCATTGGGAAGGTTAATTTGTGGCTTACCGGTAACATCATCCTCATTGGGAAGGTTAATTTGTGGCGTACCGGTAACGTCATCCTCATTGGGAAGGTTAATTTGTGGCGTACCGGTAACGTCATCCTCATTGGGAATGTTAATTTGTGGCGTACCGGTAACGTCATCCTCATTGGGAAGGTTAATTTGTGGCGTACCGGTAACGTCATCCTCATTGGGAATGTTAATTTGTGGCGTACCGGTAACGTCATCCTCATTGGGAAGGTTAATTTGTGGCGTACCGGTAACGTCATCCTCATTGGGAATGTTAATTTGTGGCGCACCGGTAACGTCATCCTCATTGGGAATGTTAATTTGTGTAGTCACGGTACGCTCCACCTTACACACCGCATCAGTGTGACCTTTTTTTCCACACACGAGGCTTTGGGACAAAACCGTTTTAAATTTGCGAACGCTCCGCACTGAGAACACGTTAAGGTGGCGGACGATGCATGCAGCTGGTAGTTTGTGTCCTCCAAGTTTATTTTAACGATATATTGAGGCCCGTATCGTCCCCACGGTCTGGTAATACCATGTACACCTGCCTCCGGAAACTCATGACGTATTTAATTTTAACATGGTCATTTCGACAGCCAAGAGGAATTGTGGATATCCGAGACACCATTTTACCATAACGCGATAATAGCCGGCGAAGCCGGTGTTGTGAATGAACGCGTATTATGTTGAAAAGCCAGATTTTGCTGGATCCTTTGAGAATATCGAAGCTTTGAAGCACCAAATCGCTCCATGGAGGCCGCCATCTTGCGGATGCGGAAGTATGCATAAACAATTGCGAAAAAGTTCAATAGGAGTTTGTTTCACCCGTCTTTTTTTGATTCACAATCTTTTGTTGAAAAGCCAGATGTTGCTGGATCCTTTGAGAATATCGAAGCTTTGACGCACTAAATCGCTCCATGGAGGCCGCCATCTTGCGGATGCGGAAGTATGCATAAAAAATTGCGAAAAAGTTCAATAGGCGCCCGCGGAACTACGTAACTTCCGGTTAGTGCACCCTTCGTGACAACAGTCGAGACTCTGGGGAATTTTCGAAATTTTTTCCCTTCTTTAGTGGTAGACCTAAAAAGCCGAATTAGGCTTCAATCCCATGCTCCCATGCTCAGTAGGTTTGTCTGATTTATGATGTTGTCCTGCACCTACCGGTATAAGCGGTTTACATGAAGAAAGAGAGCTCGGTTTGATTAACGACAGTCACATATTGCCGTTGAAACGGCGCTATCGTCTGACCTGTCGGCACTGATCTTACTGCAAGCTAACTTCTTCTGGTGGAGGAAGCCGCCGTGCCCAGAGAGAACCAGCCCTGACAGCGACTGAAGTTAGAAGACTACACACATACTGTGAAAACGTATGTTAAGGCCAGTTAAAATTTCTTAAAATAGGCCCTAAGCTAGCACATCGTATAGTTACTTCCTTAAGCTTCTTGTGACATTTATTGTATGTAGGTATTGGGGAGGACTGTCTTGCTCTTCTATTTTACCAAGTCTTACCAGGTAGGGCAAAGGGGGGCATTAAGCTCCAGGGGGCATTAGGCTCCACTACATTGTAAATGCATTCTATTTACCTTCAAGATTTACAATGTGGTGGAGCCTAATGCCCCCTGGAGCTTAATGCCCCCCTTTGCCCTACAGTACCTACTACACCTACCTACTACCAACTACCTAACCTACTTATGCCATAGTGATGGGTAAAATAGTGGCAAGAGGCTTTGGCTTCGCCGGCTCATTGCGGATTTGCAGTAGGGTACTAGTACGGTCATAATCCTGTCATTGGAAATAAACGGAGGTGCGTTCGATATAACAACTCTCGTCGCGGGAGTCAACATCGGCGACGCCATCATAAAATGACCACTCGCTGTGCTTATTCCGGCACTTACAACGTCATGGACGAGTTCATCGTGAGAAACGAAAACAACTACCTTCTGATTCATACGTGACGCAGCACGTATATTTTCATCTCCAATAATATTCCCAACTGCGAGAATAATGTCCTCTACAGGAACTCCGTCGGGAGGAACGCACACGAATGCATGCTTCCGGATTAAACCCTCGAAACCCTCTCATCGAGAGTGTGCATTCGCCATGTCGGTGATATTATCGCCCTGTGGTGCTATGCACACACAACTCGTTTGTCAAGAAGGTAGGCCACCACGCGTTGAACAAAACCAAACACTTTATTCAATGCTCGCACGTAAGCACTGGGCGGGCTCGACTTTTGAGCCCGCGTATATGTCCCGAGGCCATGCCTTGCCCTCGGGCGTGGCCGGTCGGCCAAAGGGCGGGGCATGTAATACAGTTCAACCCTGAGCCTCATGACTCCTTTGCTCCGGGCGTGGCCCGAGCCTTGCTTCCACGTCCGGTCGCTCGCGTCACCCACTGGTGCGTGGAATTATGACCCGCTGGCATTGTGTCCGCCACACGCGCCCCCCCCCCCCCCCCAGAATTCCCGCGCACCTGAAGGGTGAGCTTGCGGGGAGGCCAGATGACCCGGCCGAAACGCCCTCTGGCGATGCATGCAGGGCTGGGGGGTGGCGGGACGGCGGGGGTGGGGGGTGCCGGGGGTCTGCCCACCGGGGGGCGGCCTTGACGCGGAGGCAGAGCTGCTTACGGGGGGTGGTCCAGGTCGAGGTGGGCCGGCTTGAGGCGGTCCACGGAGATGTGATCCGGAGTACCGCCGGTGTCCACGGTGAAGTGCTTGTCCCCGGTCTCCAGCACGCCGAAGGGCCCGTCGTACGGGGGCCGCAGCGGCGCCCGGTGGGCATCGTGCCGGACAAAAACGTACTCCGCCGTGCGAAGCTCCGGGGCGACGTGTGAGGACGGGCAACCGTGGTGTGCCGTCGGCACCGGGGCGAACCTCCTGGCGGTCTCCTGAAGGGTGGAGCGCTGTTGCGGCGCGGACCAAGGTGCCGTTGAGTCGGGGATGAATTCGCCCGGTACCCGCAGCGGTTGTCCGAAGACCAGCTCTGCCGAGGACGCGCGCAGGTCGTCCTTGGGCGCCGTCCTGAGGCCCAGCAGGACCCAGGGGAGCCTGTCGGCCCAGCTGCCGTCGCGGAGGCTGGCCCGGAGCGCGGCCTTCATCGAGCGATGGAAGCGCTCGCACAGGCCGTTGGCCTGGGGGTGGTAGGCCGTGGTGCGGTGCAGCTTGACGCCGAGCCCTTGCGCCACCGCTCCGCAGAGCTCCGAGGTGAACTGGTGGCCACGGTCGGACGAGATGTCCGAGGGGGCGCCGAACCGGGCAACCCAAGTGGCGATGAAAGCTTGCGCGACGTCAGCCGCAGCCGTCGCCGCCAATGGCACGGCCACCAGACAAGAGTGTATCAAACCTAAATAAATCAAGCAAAAATGAAAAACCAAAAACGCTTTATAAGCATAAACAAGGCTTACAAGGCGTCGTCAAAATCGGGTAGGCTGCACCCAAAATAGGCCTGCTCTCAATCTCTCGAACACAAAGGAGTCGAAAACCGAAGAACAAAACGCTACATGCACATGGGATGTAGAAGGAAAGGAGAGAAGGGATGGGGGGGGGGGGGGGCTGTAGGGACAAGACCAATACACTGACGGCTCACCACAACACAGAGCAACTGCATATGGTGCCCATGACGCCACACCCAAATCACAACAGCCAGCAGGGGGCGAGAGACAGAGACAGAGACAGAGACAGAGGAAGAGACAGAGACAGAGACAGAGACAGAGAGAGAGAGAGAGAGAGAGAATGAATGAATGAGAGAATGAGAGAATGAATCAGACAAACAAACAGAAGTCTATATTGTTGGTGGGTTTTGGACTTTTTTCTGTTTATGGAACCTTTTTAATATCTCACATACCCTATATTCATGCAAAATCATACATGGGGCATATCATTCACATATACTTGCAGAGAATATCATATAATCAAACATATATACACATTTTATCAGCTATATACACTTTTCAATTCAAAGGGGAAGACATTACCAAAAAAACAGTGGCGAGGAACAGCAGTATAATGAGCACAAGACAGGAGAGGAGAACAGGCAGAGAGAGAGAGAGAGAGAGAGAGAAAAACAGAACGTGGGAGATAAAAAGCAAGTTTAAACGGTGAGCCTGCAGGGATGGAGAGAGGAAAGAAGGAGACAGAGAGGGAGAGAGAGAGAGCTGTCTGCCTCATTACCACTAACGAAGTCGGTTACCCCTCGCCCCTACCCCCTAGCATACACCCCTGCCCCTCGGGGGATCGGGTGAACGCTACACCCCTCGGTAAGTCGGTGGTTTGATCCTGATGCAGGGCATCCATTATCGCTTTATATTTTATTTGCTGAGATTCACTTTACCTATATATCCTTTTGGGTTAATAACTAAACAAGCCATGGCAGCTGTATTCGATAAAAGCAGGAGATTAAATCACAAAGCAAGACTTTTAGCAGTTAAGGCAATAAACAAGGATAAAAATGAGCTCCATGTTGCTTTGAAGAATCATTTGATTAGAATTTATACTCAGTTTGTGATCCACCATTTTCTGCCTCTCAGAACGTCGTTTTCTTTAGAGTGAGGTTGAATAATGGAATAATAATAAATAATCATCTTAAACGTTCAAGCGACTAATTCAATGACACCATATTTTCATGGAGAGGGATTACATTTCGGATATGCCCAAAGTGGAGGTGTAATGCGTAGAGAAATAGCGAATAGAGAGAATGAAGGGATAGAGCAGAGAAAGAATATAATTGGTCCCACTGGGCTTACTCTGCCCTTCCGCCATGTCTGCTCTCTGCTCTTCGTTTCCCTTGCTTTTATATTATTTCTCTCTCTCTTTCAGCTTGCATCTCCATAATTCTGTCTTTGTCTCTCTTGGACACTGTCTGCATGGTTTTTTCTGGTTTGGTCCCACTGGACTGACTCTGCACTTACTCGCTGCTCTCTGCTCTTCGTTTTCCGTGCTTTTATATGATTTCTCTCCATCTTTCAGCTTGCATCTCCATAATTCTGTCTTTGTCTCTCTTGGACACTGTCTGCATGTTTTTTTTCTGGTTTGGTCCCACTGGACTGACTCTGCACTTACTCGCTGCTCTCTGCTCTTCGTTTTCCGTGCTTTTATATGATTTCTCTCCATCTTTCAGCTCGCATCTTTATAATTCTGTGTTTGTCTTTCATGGACACTCTGCATGTTTTTCTGTTTTAAAAAAAATGATAGCAGGTCGGTAATTATGAGTGGATACATAAAAATATGAGATATCTATATTATAAAACAGAAGTGTCTGTCTGTCTGTCTGTCTGTCCGTCCGTCCGTCCCGGAACTACTCCCTAAGTTTAGGAGCTAGCCCCTTCAAACCTTCTGTGGGACGTTTTGAGTTCCCAGCAGATGTTGTAAGACAGGTAGAAGGTTTCGTAAGTTCCTCAATAAAATTATGACTTTGAAATTCACTTGATACAGACCTGCTCGCGAACCCGGGAGTGAACAAATGACGACAATGGCCTGGTTTGATAATATCTCAATACAATCGAGATATAACTCAGTGTTTTGTGATAGTATTAATTTATGATTGGAATGATGCTGTTTGGAATGAAAATATAGATATTGAGTTTAAACGAATGAGGAAATGACTGACGTGAGGGTTTCTACTTTCTAACCGTGACATTTGCGGATTCACCATATCCAGATTCGCCATTCACTGGGTTAGGAAGCAATCAGACGGGTACGTTTTTTGTCCAAGTCCTTCACGAACCTGCTGTCAATGCCTGATGTTCGACTAAAGGTGGCACAGGAATGTGGAATTTATTGGTTCATCGTTTCCCATTCACTTTTTTTTGACCAAGTCATTCACGGACCAGCTGTCCATGTCTGACGTTCGACTGAATGTGGAATTTATTGGTTCCATGGTTTAGCATTCACCGTTTCCACATTGTTTATTTGCTTTTTGCTTCCCACCCGTACATAGCACAGGCACCTAGCCTAGTATAATCTATATATATCGTCCGGTGGTGGCCCAGTTATGGACGAGTATGACTCTTCACAGTGGAACAAGGGTGGAAGGGGGGAAGGATGCAGAAAAAGGGGAAAGAGGAAAAACACTAATAAAGAGAAAAGACAAAAGTGGTGTTTCTGCACACACAAGATCTCTCATGTGAGATAAGGCTGTTATGGCCTGCAAAGTTGCAACCGAAGTGTCAGCAGAGTGACAGGATTGGCTGGCAGCTGCCTGGGAGTTAGCTGGGTGTGTTCATGCCCACAAAATTGGTGACATCAATGTACCGTACTCTCAGACATCCGGTATTCCTCCTGCCGCAAGAGATCTCACCATACAAGATGGCCTTTGGGATTCTGTGTTCCTCCATCCTGACGACATGGCCAATCCAAGTTAGCTACTTCTGCAGGAGCATGGACTCTATGTTGGGGCATGTTGGCATCCTGACGACATGGCCAATCCAGGGTAGCTACTTCTGCAGGAGCATGGACTCTATGTTGGGCATGTTGGCATCCTGACGACATGGCCAATCCAAGTTAGCTACTTCTGCAGGAGCATGGACTCTATGTTGGGCATGTTGGCATCCTGACGACATGGCCAATCCAAGTTAGCTACTTCTGCAGGAGCATGGACTCTATGTTGGGCATGTTGGCATCCTGACGACATGGCCAATCCAGGGTAGCTACTTCTGCAGGAGCATGGACTCTATGTTGGGCATGTTGGCATCCTGACGACATGGCCAATCCAAGTTAGCTACTTCTGCAGGAGCATGGGCTCTATGTTGGGCATGTTTGGCATCCTGACGACATGGCCAATCCAGGGTAGCTACTTCTGCAGGAGCATGGACTCTATGTTGGGCATGTTGGCATCCTAACGACATGGCCAATCCAAGTTAGCTACTTTTACAGGAGCATGGACTCTATGTTGGGCATGTTGGCATACTGACGACATGGCCAATCCAAGTTAGCTACTTCTGCAGGAGCATGGACTCTATGTTGGGCATGTTGGCATCCTGACGACATGGCCAATCCAGGGTAGCTACTTCTGCAGGAGCATGGACTCTATGTTGGGCATGTTGGCATCCTGACGACATGGCCAATCCAGGGTAGCTACTTCTGCAGGAGCATGGACTCTATGTTGGGCATGTTGGCATCCTGACATGGCCAATCCAAGTTAGCTACTTCTGCAGGAGCATGGACTCTATGTTGGGCATGTTGGCATCCTGATGACATGGCCAATCCAGGGTAGCTACTTCTGCAGGAGCATGGACTCTATGTTGGGCATGTTGGCATCCTAACGACATGGCCAATCCAAGTTAGCTACTTCTGCATGAGCATGGACTCTATGTTGGGCATGTTGGCATCCTGACGACATGGCCAATCCAGGGTAGCTACTTCTGCAGGAGCATGGACTCTATGTTGGGCATGTTGGCATCCTGACGACATGGCCAATCCAGGGTAGCTACTTCTGCAGGAGCATGGACTCTATGTTGGGCATGTTGGCATCCTGACATGGCCAATCCAAGTTAGCTACTTCTGCAGGAGCATGGACTCTATGTTGGGCATGTTGGCATCCTGACGACATGGCCAATCCAGGGTAGCTACTTCTGCAGGAGCATGGACTCTATGTTGGGCATGTTGGCATCCTAACGACATGGCCAATCCAAGTTAGCTACTTCTGCATGAGCATGGACTCTATGTTGGGCATGTTGGCATCCTGACGACATGGCCAATCCAAGTTAGCTACTTCTGCATGAGCATGGACTCTATGTTGGGCAAGTTGGCATCCTGACGACATGGCCAATCAAAGTTAGCTACTTCTGCATGAGCATGGACTCTATGTTGGGCAAGTTGGCATCCTGACGACATGGCCAATCCAAGTTAGCTACTTCTGCAGGAGCATGGACTCTATGTTGGGCATGTTGGCATCCTGACATGGCCAATCCAAGTTAGCTACTTCTGCAGGAGCATGGACTCTATGTTGGGCAAGTTGGCATCCTGACGACATGGCCAATCCAGGGTAGCTACTTCTGCAGGAGCATGGACTCTATGTTGGGCATGTTGGCATCCTAACGACATGGCCAATCCAAGTTAGCTACTTCTGCAGGAGCATGGACTCTATGTTGGGCATGTTGGCATCCTGACGACATGGCCAATCCAGGGTAGCTACTTCTGCAGGAGCATGGACTCTATGTTGGGCAAGTTGGCATCCTGACGACATGGCCAATCCAAGTTAGCTACTTCTGCAGGAGCATGGACTCTATGTTGGGCATGTTGGCATCCTGACGACATGGCCAATCCAAGTTAGCTACTTCTGCAGGAGCATGGACTCTATGTTGGGCATGTTGGCATCCTGACGACATGGCCAATCCAGGGTAGCTACTTCTGCAGGAGCATGGACTCTATGTTGGGCATGTTGGCATCCTAACGACATGGCCAATCCAAGTTAGCTACTTTTACAGGAGCATGGACTCTATGTTGGGCATGTTGGCTCACTCCAAAACTTGGTTGGTAGTAACTCGGTCCTACCATTTGATGCATAGGATGCTTCACAAGTGCTAGAGTTGAACCTGTGACAGGCGGTCAATGTGACGTCGATAATACGTGAAAATCTCAGTGCTGTAGAAGAGACAAGACAGAACAATGGTCGATACACCTTGCACTTTGTGATTGATCATACGAAATTCCGGTCCCAGAGCCGATTATGGAAGCAGCCAAATGCGTTACATGTCAAGCGGATGCGAGCGATGCAAGCATAGAGCTCCTTATAGGCTATGAGTCAGGAGTGGTGGTCGGTACCATCGAGGGGGACTAATGCAATGTATTTGACAAGGTATATGTCCCTAGATATTGAAAATATATTATAGCATTCTATAACTCTCAGCCTTCTCTATGTTCGCAACCTTTATCAAACCCTACCCCTAACGTGTGGAAAACCACAGTTTTGAGACCCGAAAATCACATTGGTCAATTTTCAAATCAGCTTCGGTTGCCCATAAGCATCCTAAAATATGAACTTTTTATGTCTTTTATTACTTAAAATAAATCTGTTATCTTCTGCATATAAAGAGTGGGTTTTATTTCAATATCAAGGGCCAAAATCAACAGTTTGTTTCAGAACACTAAACTAGGACACAACTTCAAAAATGTATACGTGCATGTATGTGGTACTACATACACCTGTTTCTATTCATTTTCAACACGATCTATTTCGATATATCGGCTAATGCTGTCTGTTTGTCTGTCCCACCCTGAACACACAGAAACGCTCCTCGGAAAGAAAAAAAATTCGGGAAATTGTAATTTTTACAATCGGACCAAATATTGAACCTGAGTGGTATATAAGGCTACAGAATGCTGCTTCAAACGTTCCCGATTAATATATATATATATATATATATATATAGGCGGGCCTATATATAAGCTGTTAACAAATATGCCGCGATATATTTGCTGTTAAGATATATGATTTTGGAATTTCACAACACTTTGTACAGTGTATTTAATCGGCTATTCCAGTGGTTCCAAACCTTTTTTCTGTCGTTTCCCCCTTCAACCAGTTCAACCGTCCATGTATATATATATATGAACAAGGATAAAAGTAGCCAAAACACAAAATTTATTCGTTTAATAACATAAATAACATAAAAATATAGTAATGAAGGAGCTGGGGCTCCCACGTCGATCGGAAGAATGGACGCGACAAAAAGCTAGAATTCATCCGAGTTGCTTTAATGAAATCAAACACTCAGGCACTCTGAAAACCCGTTTATCGGGCAGCAATATATATCGATTAACCCAGGGGTTTTGCCCAGGCCCGGCGCCAGGGGGCGGGGCCCAGCGTCCTGGCTGCGGCCTGGCAAGTTGAGGGCGAGCCTGCCCGGGCATGCCCGGGCGTCCCGACCGAGGCCTGGCAAGTTGAGCGCGGGCCTGCCCGGGCGTCCTGGACGAGCCCGGCATGGTGATCGCTCCGCGTCCTTGATAGGTGCAAGGCGATTGTGAAAACCCAGCGGCAGCCGCTACACACGTCCCCCCAGAATCGACTTGCACCGGCAGGGTCAATTTGAGGGGGGTCCTGATGACCCGGCCGAAGCGACCCCTGGCGGGTCGTGGGAGGGGGTCCGGTGAGGTGGTGGGCGGTCGAGTGGGGGGCACCGTGGACGGGGGGCGGCCTCGCCGCGGCGGAAGGGCCACCCGTGGTGGGTGGTCGACGTCCACGTGCACCGGCTTGAGGCGGTCCACTGCAATCCGGTCCGACCTGCCGCCGATGTCGATGACGAACGACTTGTCGTCCCGTCGCAGCACCCGGAAGGGCCCGTCGTACGGCGGCTGGAGTGGCCACCGATGTGCGTCGTGACGCACAAAAACATACTCCGCTGTGCGGAGTGCTGGGGGGACGTAGGACTGGGGGTCACCGTGGTGGGATGTTGGCATGGGGGCAAACCGTCGGGCGGCCTCCTGGAGGTCCGAGCGCTGGTGAGCTGCGGACCAGGGACTGGTAGCGTCGGGCACGAATTCGCCCGGGACGCGTAGCACCTGGCCATAGACAAGCTCGGCGGTGGATGCCTGGAGGTCCTCCTTGGGGGCCGTGCGAAGGCCCAAAAGGACCCACGGCAGCCGGTCGGCCCAACCGCCGTCTTGAAGGCCGGCCATGAGCGCGGCCTTCATGGAGCGGTGGAATCGCTCGCACAACCCGTTTGCTTGGGGGTGGTAGGCCGTAGTACGGTGGAGCTTGACCCCCAGGTTGCGGGCGACCGTGCCCCACAGCTCGGAGGTGAACTGTGGTCCGCGGTCTGACGAGATGTCCGCCGGTGCGCCGAAGCGGGCGACCCAGGTGGCGATGAAAGCCTGCGCCACGTCGGCGGTGGTGGTGGAGACGAGGGGAACGGCCTCCGGCCACCTGGTGGTCCTGTCCACCATGGTGAGCAGGTGTGTGAACCCCCGTGACGGGGGGAGGGGGCCCACCAGATCCACGTTGACGTGGTCGAAACGTCGTTCGGGCACGGTGAAAGGTGCCAGCGGGGCCTGGGTGTGTCGGTGGACCTTGGCCCGTTGGCAGGCCGTGCAGGTGCTGGTCCAATCGCGGACGTCCCGACGAAGGCCGTGCCAGACGAAACGCGCCGACACCAGCTTCTGGGAAGCTTTCCGGCCCGGGTGGGAAAGGCCGTGGAGGGAGGCGAAGATGCGGCGTTGCCAGGTGACGGGCACGATGGGGCGAGGCTGGCCTTGGGAGACGTCGCAGAGCAGGACAGTGTCCGCGCAGGGGATGTCGGCCAGGCGGAGGCCCGTGTCCGCCGCCCGGAGGGCTTGCACCGTGGTGTCGGTGGTTTGGTCCGCCGCCATAAGCGCAAAATCCACGCCCAGGTGGACCGCGTTCGCGCTGGCCCGGGAAAGACAGTCGGCCACGGCGTTGTTTTTGCCGGCGACGTGCCGGATGTCCGTGGTAAACTCCGACACGGCGGAGAGGTGGCGCTGTTGGCGGGCTGACCATGGCTCCGTGACCTTGGCCATGGCGTAAACCAACGGCTTGTGGTCGACGAACGCCGTGAAAGGTCGGCCCTCCAGGAGGTGGCGGAAATGGCGGACGGCCAGGTGTAGACCGAGGAGCTCCCGGTCAAACGTGCTGTATTTGAGCTCGTTCGGCCGGAGCTGCCGGCTGAAAAAAGCGAGTGGCTGCCAAACCCCGTTCACCCATTGCTCATGTACGGCGCCCACCGCGTAGTCGGAGGCATCCGTGGTGAGGGCGATGGGAGCGTTGAGCACCGGGTGAGCGAGCAGTGTTGCGTCGGCGAGGGCCCGCTTTGAGCGTTGGAAGGCCGCATCCATTGCTGCGGACCAGGCGATGTCGTGCTTGGCCGGCTTGCCCCGGAGGGCTTCGTTGAGGGGCCGCATGAGTTGAGCAGCGCGGGGCACGAAGCGGTGATAAAAATTCACCATTCCCAGGAATTCCTGCAGGGCCTTTATGGTGCGGGGACGCGGGAACGTGGTGATGGCCTCGACCTTGGTTGGCAGCGGCACGGCCCCGTTCTTGGTGATGTGGTGGCCCAAAAAATCAACGGCCGTCGTGCCGAAGTGGCATTTGGCCGGGTTGACGATGAGGCCGTGCTCGCTGAGGCGCCCGAACAGTGTTCGGAGGTGGAGGAGGTGCTCGGCCCGGGACGTGCTGGCGACGAGGATGTCGTCCAGGTAAACGAAAAGGAACGGCAGGTCACGCAGCATGCCGTCCATCAAGCGCTGGAACGCCTGAGCCGCGTTCTTGAGACCAAACGGCATCCGCAAGAATTCGAATAAGCCGAACGGCGTGATGACTGCCGTTTTAGGGACGTCGGCCGCCCTGACAGGTACCTGGTGATATCCCCGTATGAGATCAATTTTCGAAAAAATGACCCGTCCCGCCAGACGGGCGGAGAAGTCTTGGATATGCGGGATCGGGTACCTGTCGGGGGTGGTAGCGTCATTGAGACGGCGGTAGTCGCCACACGGGCGCCATCCACCCCCCGGCTTTGGCACGATGTGCAGTGGCGAGGCCCACGCGCTATCGGAGCGCCGCACGATGCCGAGGTGCTCCAACGCGTCGAATTCGGCCTTCGCTACGGCGAGCTTGGCTGGGTCGAGGCGGCGGGCCCTGGCGTAGACCGGCGGGCCCGTGGTTGGTATGTGGTGCTCGATCCCATGCCGTACTGCGACGGCCGAAAACGTCGGCCGCGTGAGGGCCGGGAACTCCGTGAGCAGGCGAGCAAACTCGTTCGCCGCCGGGACGGCGCATGCCAGCTCGGTCGGCGCGGAGCTGCTCAATGTGCATACCAGGGAGCTGAAGGTTTCAGCGTTGATTAAACGACGCCGTTGGACGTCCACCAGCAGTCCGTGTGCGCAGAGGAAGTCGGCGCCTAGCAGAGCCATGGGCACTTTGGCGGTTACAAACGTCCAAGCAAAGCGTTGGCCGCCGAAGCAGAGGGTGACGTTGCGCGGGCCGAAGGTGCGGATAGTCGATCCGTTGGTCGCAACCAAGGAGGGGCCGCAAACCGCGGATTGCCTGTCCTGGTCAGAGGCGGGTATGACGCTCAGTTGGGCGCCGGTGTCGCACAGGAAGCGCCGTCCGGACGCTTTATCCGTGATGAACAGTAAGTTGCCCGTGTGGCCGGCGCTCATGGCTGGTAATGAACGCCGGCCCGGCCGTTTCCCGGCCTGCCGAAGGTGCACGGGGGTCGGCATGTCCGGGCCTTCTGTCCGAACCTGGCATGATAGTAACACCACGCTTGGTCAGGTGGAGGCCTCGGTCGTCGTGCTGGAGGTGGTCGGCTCGGTAGAGCGGCCGCCAATTGCGTCGGCAGTTCGGCCGTCGACCGTGCCGGGTGCTCGGGCGCCATGGGTGTTGCGTCGGACGGCGGTGGGTCCCATGTCGCCGCTGCGATGCGCTGTCCTGCGGCGGAGATCTTGTCGGCTTCTCTGGCAAGGGCCCGGGGATCTGTGATCGTCGTGCTTGCCAGGGCGAGGCGTACCGGGTTAGGCAGCTGACGGAGGAACAGCTCCCGGAACAGGAATGCCGGAGAGTGCTCGCCGAGCAGTGAAAGCATGTAATCCATTCGCTCGGAAGGGCGCGTGTCGCCGAGCTCAGGCAGTTCGAGCAGGCGCCGTGCGCGTTCCGCCGATGGGAGGGCGAAAGCATCGAGGAGCAGCTTCTTAATCGCGCCGTATTTGTCAGCGGCTGGCGGGCTTTCGAGGAGGCTCAGGGCGCGGGCCGCGGTAGCCGACCCGAGCGCAGCTACCACATGGTGGAAGCGGGTGTCGTCGGCCGTGACGCCTCGCAGGGCGAACAGGGACTCCGCCTGCGCGAACCAAACCGCCGCGTGAGCCTCCCAGAAGGTAGGCAGTTTAAGGGCGACTGCCGTGTCCATGTCGATAGGTCACCAATGAAGGAGCTGGGGCTCCCACGTCGATCGGAAGAATGGACGCGACAAAAAGCTAGAATTCATCCGAGTTGCTTTAATGAAATCAAACACTCAGGCACTCTGAAAACCCGTTTATCGGGCAGCAATATATATCGATTAACCCAGGGGGTTTGCCCAGGCCCGGCGCCAGGGGGCGTGGCCCAGCGTCCTGGCTGCGGCCTGGCAAGTTGAGGGCGAGCCTGCCCGGGCATGCCCGGGCGTCCCGACCGAGGCCTGGCAAGTTGAGCGCGGGCCTGCCCGGGCGTCCTGGACGAGCCCGGCATGGTGATCGCTCCGCGTCCTTGATAGGTGCAAGGCGATTGTGAAAACCCAGCGGCAGCCGCTACAGTAACACACACACCCACACACTCCAATACATACATACAAACCTACACACACACAGAGACACATACACACTCACACATATACATTTTATTTTAAAATAATTATTGTATATAAATTTTTATTTACCGACGATGTTATAAATGTTTATGTTAAGTAAAAAGTCGAAGAACAAAAGAATAAAAGATTTGAGATTTAGTCACTAAAGCACAATATTACACGAATGCTAATATTGTATTTCCCTTGGAATAAGTTTCCCCCCTAGAATCCAAAAATTTCCCCCCAGGGGGAAATTTCCCCCAGGTTGGGAAATGTTGGGCTATTCAGTAATACTGTCTCTCTCTTCCCTCCTGAACCACAGAAATGATCGCTGGAGGCATTAAATTCTGTAAAAGTTGCTTCTAATCAATCCATATTGACGGGAAATTTATAATTATTAAGTAAAGGTTGTTTCAAATTAATGCAAAGCTACGGGAAATTTATAATACTGCCTCAATTTGGTGAACGGTAAAGAGGAAATAACGCTGTGCTTCGATGGTCGAATGACAGTTGGACCATGTGACTCGATGTTCTGCTCTCATCAAAATAGTCAGTTAAACACTTGTATGGAGAATGCCAAGCTTTGAAATGATCGTGTCATGGGCCTTTGTAACGGTATGGTCCTCAGTCTTCAGGGAGGCCTCTGGTGTAAAGTTGATTTAGAATCTAGCCGAGCTATATAATGTAACTACTATACAAATATCCACCATTTTGTTGACCTGCATAGCTTTGAGGCCTCTTTTGTTAGGCCCGTGGTGTCTTGCTCTCTCTCACAGTTTTATTTCAACTCTAATTCGATCTCATTTCATTTTTCACAGTCGCTAACATGGTTTTCGACTCAGTTGAAAAAAAAAACGGGAATAAAATTTGATGAAAGTTACTGTTTATAGAACAAAATGAATTTTCAAAGGCCTGTAACATAAAGTTCATTGAGTCTCCCTCACGGCTTTATCTCCACTCAAATTCACCATCTGATTTCATTTTTATCGATGGTTTTAGACTCGGTGTCAGCAATAATTGAGAAAATTCACACACACATGGGTAAATATTAAAAAATTGCGGCACGATGGCACGCAATATCATACACCACCCAAATAATCCAGACGGGAAAATGTCGAGATATATAAAAAATTCGCTTTTTCTTTTCCGTTTTAAGATATATTACTTTTCTGTTTTGGTGACAGTCGTCACAAAAAAGTCAACAATGTGGGGAGAGGGGCAGAACTTCGTTCGAAATTGCCAACAGATATTTCTTCGTTCCAATTTCATTCATCGAAGGGTAATGCTGTTTGGACAATTCATTCAATGAATGTAATTCACATGTGTAAAATAAATAAATAAACACAGACGGGAGATTGCCGAGAGATATTTTTTCAATCGGCAAAATGTATTACAACAGCCGTTTTGAATGTGTTGACAGTTATGTGGGCACGGGGAAGGAGAGAAGAGAATGAAAGAGGGGAATGAGAGAGTGAGAGGAGAGATGAGAAGGAGAGAGGAGAAGGAGAGAGGAGAAGGAGAGAGCAGGAGGAGAGAGGAGAAGGAGAGGAGAGAATGTTCCCAGGACTTCGTTATTTATATTATTACTTCGTAAAAGTACAGCGACTGAATACCGAATTTCGGAATCGAACCGAAGTCTAATTATATTTTTCCATGTTTCTGGGGGTGGAAACACTTTGCTTAAAGCGAGTCAACTCTTTTCCCACCATGGAATGAAACAATACAGTACTTCAAAAATATACATAATAATGTAAACTAACTATGGAATACAATATCCACTACCCTGTGTGTATATGTGTGTGTGTGTGTGTGTGTGTGTGTGTGTGTGTGTGTGTGTGTGTGTGTGTGTGTGTGTGTGTGTGACCCTCCCACCCCCCGTGTGTGTCTGTGTGCATGACCCCCCCCCCATGTGTGTGTGTTGTGTGTGACCCATTCACCCCCCACCCCCCATGTGTGTGTGTGACCCACTCCCCATGTGTGTGTGTGTGTGTGTGTGTGTGTGTGTGTGTGTCTGTGTGAATAAGAGAGAGACAGAATTGTGAAGAACAGAAATGAAAAAAACGAGTTGTATGTGACCCAAACCCCCCCCCCCCCCCCCGTCTGTGTATGTGTGTGTGTGTATGTGTGCGCGTGTGACCCACTCCCCTGTGGGTCATCCACTCCCTAGTGCAGTGTGCGTGATGTGGGAGGGATGGGGGCGGGGGGAGGGAGAGGATTTGAGCTCTTGAAGTCACATTTTACATGAGATGTAATCACACATTTCAAACTGTATTTCCCATGTGCACGCACATGCATTCACATGTTATCAGAAGTAAATAAATTGTGTAGATTACATCATTTGTGGATCTGATAAATTGCCAGTAACCATTTTGTAAAACTGAATGTGCAGCATCAAAATGAAGATGTCCAAATGTTACACTCGTCCATGCCCGTGGGATTCCCACGGGTGACCCCACTAGTATTATATAAAAGCAGTGAACAGGTTTTTGCTTCAAACGCTATAGTAAGTCGGCCAATGTTGAAAATTTGACTTTGAACGGCGTTTTCTGTTAATAGCTGGCACTCATGCCAAATCAATGTACCTGTTGGTGGGGAATAAAATGCAGGTGGATGCCACTCTGAAGGTTATTTTTGAGGTTAAAAGTGAATAAAATGATATTATTTACTTCAATTTTTTTTTTATTCTAAACCAATTGACATGACAAAATGTTTTATTTTGCCACAATTATTGATGAACATGACAGGATGACACAACTAAAGGTCAAAAAGAAAGTGTGATTTATTTATTTTTTTGTGAAAAAGACAAAAAAATATTACAAAAAAATGAGCATTGCGAAAAAGGCAAAGAAAATGATGGCATGAAATAGGTACTTACAGTAACAGAATGATCACAACTCAATCAGAAAACAGTAAATGTAGCCCGATAACTAAAAATTTTAATATTACACACTACTAACATCGAGAAGTTCACATACAGGTACCTACAGGAGAGAGACATAGTATATATCTACTGTCCACCTGGGTTGCAGCAACCACTATTGTCACAACCACAAGCTGTCGTACACTTCATCCTTTTTCTGCAGCATTTGCATCTTGCTGTCTTGCACTTTTTCTTGCAACCACTCTTGGATTGGTGGAAGTCTTGTCCACAATGGTAGTAGGGTCCCACCTTCCAACCTCCAGGCTGAAGTGTCCACCGGATCTTCAACATTTACGTGCTCTTTATCAACCTGGAGCCATATTTTGGCCTGATAGTTTGCCCGCTTGGCGTGGAGCTCCAGGGCATCCTTCGTCGGTGGGAGCATTTCCAAAGTCTTCGCCTTCCCAAAAAGGCGAACTCTGGCTTCATCAACTGTGCGCTCCGGGGTGCCATACAAATGACACACAAACTTCTCAACATCTTCGATATCTCCATCTCGACCAATGGCGTGCAGAAGGAGTGGGTTGTCACTGAACACATTCCAACACTTCTTTTTTCCATGACCACTGAACGACGAGACTGTCACAGTGTCACGCCCGGTGAAAGTGTAGAAACTGACCAGGTTGTCCCTGACTTGTGGCGACAAACTCTTGAATACATCGTGCACTGGGTAGCATTTTCAGTTCTTGGCTGTTCCGCACAGCATCCATACTTCAGCGACTTTGGTGCAAATGAAGTGAATCAGCAGCACAATCACATCAGTTTCTCCACATAGTACCAGTATTTGTTCATAGCCCTGGGACGCTGCATCACATGAGTGAAGGATGAGCCTGGTGTCCGCCTCTTCATGGTTGCTATGCAGTGGAACGTCATGTCACCTGCTTGATCGTACTTCAGTCGCTTCAGAGAAGCCACCTCCTGTCACCGGTTCACATCTTTCTGGAAGATCTCTGACCTTCTCCGTGATGACGTTGGACAGAAATAAGGTTAGGTCTGCCTTGTTTGTATCCAGGGCTATATAATTTTCCCACACTTCAGGCAGTGGAACTTGTGGGCCATCAATGACTTTCCGAATTGTTTTTTTCTTGGTTCGACGCTTTCCTTTGATCGATCCTTTCACTGCGTACCGATCACAGATGACATCAAGTCTTGTGCGTTCATTGAAATAAGTCATCACGACCTTGAAAAACACTTCAGCATAACTGCCGAATGTCTGACAGCCACCAGGCTTGGCAAGAGCTCGGATGAGTGCAAGGCCATCTATCATCACACTGGCCTTCAGATCAGTAGTTTAAAACTCTGAGCTCATATCTCTGCTGAGCCATCAGGATGTTCATCAGCTCAGACTTCGAAGTTTAATTCATCTCTCCTCCTCCCTTCACCAGACTAAACGGGACTGGGGATAGTTCATACTTCAAGACGTTGACCATCTCCACGGTACGACCTGTGGTCATGGAATTCAAGAGCCACTGTAGTACTTTTCTGTCAGCTTTGATGGTCTTCTGCTTGTTGTTTGGTGGAAACTGTAGTTTTGTACACATCAGCGAAGGTTTTCGACTGATGTTTCTTCATCGTTTCATAGAAGCCTACTGTCTGTTCAATCAGTCTCTCCTTCATGTTGGCGATTACATGCTGCTTTCCTCGATCCTGGGCTATCAGCAGGTTCTCCACAACATCTCTGGTTGCAATGTCTTTGGATGTCAGTGAAAGAAGTGGGATGTTAGTGGCGGCATCTGTCTCTCCTGCGTCACTCATGTTAACTCTGAAGACGTCAAAGTGCTTCAGCTGCTGAACAAGCTTAATGACATCATGAGTGTCACGCGTAGTGCGAGAAGGCAGACTGTCAACCCGAGTGGAGGTGGCTTCCTCATAATCATATTGACGAGGCACCTTGTGTCTTGAGAGATGCATGATCGCTCTGACCATGTGATGCAGAACCTGTCTCTTGCTTGGTCATTCTTTGTGATGCCGATGTTACCATTGCGCATCTTGCATGTGCGATTTATCCATTCGGTTGCCTGATCAGCTGGAACTTGTTTGAAGTGCTTTGCCGTCCTCTTGACGACAAAGTTCCCATTACAGAACTCTGCATGAACTTCTGGTGCTGATTTCTCAAGACCTCTCATATCAGCCAAGTAGACGGGCCCCCAACGTGCATAGTTTGTGTGGTCATAGATAGTTAGCCAAGGCAGCATTGCAGCAAAGGCTTCAATGTGTAGACTCCACATGCCATCTCTCTGACCTCTGATGAAGGCCAGTAGGATCTCTACCATTTCCATGTAGGATGACCAAAGCATGAAGTTGGGATTTTGAGAGTGCTGGTTATTGAATTCCTCCATGAGATTGTGGAATTTCTCATCTGCCGAAACATCTGATAAGTTGTCAGCAGCATCGCGCATCTCACCTCTGTCAGCTCTGTCTTTGAAAAGTGAAGCAACATTGAGGGCAAGTTTTTTGATTTTCTGATCTCCATTACCAGTTGCAGCAAGCCATGACTCAAACATCTGCCACTTGATGCACCACAGTTCCTCATACGTCAGCTGGTGACCTCTCACAGCTCGGTCGTAGGCCTTGCCATCCAGCATTGTCTCAGTGGTGTTAGCTGCATATACACCTGCCTCTGTCCATAAATCATCAAGTCCCAAGCTTTCCATGTGTTGACCAATGGTTTTCAGGAAGTTAAAGCAGACATGGAGGCCTCCCATGAGCAAGACGACGTTTCCAAACTTCGAGTTCGCCCAGACTAGTTCGCTACCCCTGCTGTACAGAGGCTGATCAGCACTGATGATGGCGTACTTCTGGCCGACATACTCAGAAATTGCCATGAAGCGAATGATGATGGTGTCATTGTTAACTGCTCGTGCCTGCAGGATTGGCAACATCCCGGCGGTCGTAACTGGTGGATCCTCAGTGGTGACAGCTTCATTGAATGCTCCCCAGCTTGGAAGGGACATCTCTTCATCAAAGATGCGTAGATGCGTGACACCACACAGGTCATGTCTTTGGCACGTGCCCGGTTCCTCTCAGCTTCAGGAGACAAGTGGTCTATGTCAGTGCCGTAGGGAGGGGGGGGGGGGGGGGGAGGGGATGGCCTTTTGCCAGATGGGAGTGTAGCTTGGTCCAGCCTTTGGAACTCCTCCTGTAGGTCATCAGTTTTGATATATTTTGATCTCTTGTGTCTGCCACCCTTTTTGACATGACTCTGCTGTGGAAGGGGTCCTCTCTGCCATACCATCAGTTGAGTGCTGTGGAAGGTGTTCTTCCCATCTAAGGTTGACTAAGATATCTATGTTGTCACAAGGGCAGTGAATCATTCTCTTTTTGACGATGGTGTCAGGGATGTAGACACATTCATTCGCAACATACCTCTCCAGGATGTTCTGAGCGATGGTTGTATCTATCCTTCTTACAAGTGTCGATACCAATTGTGTGATTTGCCATGGAACAGGTCTAGGAGTGCTTCTGAGTGGGTAGTTTGGTGAAGTGCAAGACCCAAGCCCACGTGCTTTGGTGTTAACTTTCATCGGTTGGAGACTGCATACACTATGTCCTGGGCATTGCTACACACACTCTGCTTCATTTTCTGGTCCACTTCAACTCCCTCATCCACAGCATCCATTCCTCCAAAGAGCAAGCGTAGGAACAGGTACAGACTCTCAGGTATGACACGATCAGCATGTTCCTGATCAAGACCTTGCCATGTCTCGGAGTGTCCAGGAGTTTCAAGAAGATATTGTCAAACTTTCAGAGCTACGTGTACTATCTCTTGGTATATGCTGATTCCACACCATTTTGTGCGTTTCCCGCACGGTGGTTCAAGGCGACGACCAGCAGCCTTGCCAGCCATTTGGGGACGCAAAGCTGAGTTCGGCTGATAATTATATAAGGGATTTTATTTTTATTTTCGTTTTCCCCTTGTTTGTATACGAGTCTGAATGAGACGTCTCAATTTAGGAATTTTAGTTTACCTTACCTTTCATTGTTACTTGCATTAATTTTCATATTATTTGTCGAATTTTACTTTTCTTGTATTGTGGATTTGGCTGTCCCGTCTCTGTGTCTGTGGGGATCGGATAAGCCCTGCATGTGTTCCCGATCAGGTAAGACCTCGAACCTTCCCGCGTGTGTCACTACCGCCAAGTTAGGTATACACCTCAGAGTTAAAGCTCGTTTTGGCCATTCGTCCTCTTGGGGTCTTAACCCTGGGGACACGACAATTGGTGTCAGTGGAGTGGGATTCGAACCCTCGGAGACACTCGGGGTGCGAGTGCGACACCCGCTGAGTGCAAATTGCGCTCAGCTTTCGGAATTCAAATTTTACTGATCACCTCTCTCCCTCGGAGGGAGGATTGATTGTAGTACTGGGGTGTCCAAATTGTTAGTCGATTGGTGTGCGAAGACGCAACATCGCGTTTTCGAAAATTAAAAAAGGGAAAAGGTTTTATGTGAGGTAAATTAAGCACGCATGGGAAGACTGCTCGGCACAAGTAATGGTGGACGTGGACGAAATGGCGGAGCAGATGGAGGGTTCTGAGGGACACGGAAGCGGGCCGGGGGTAGACTTTTTTGAGGATATGGCTGGAGCCTCCCCCATACCCAAGCGTTCAAACTCCCTCCACCATAACGTCGGAGCCTGAGATGCAGGGAGCGGATCCGATGGGTTTCCAGGCCATGTTTTACAAATTAATGAGGAGAATAACTGATAAAATGAATGCCCAAAGTGGATGAATGGAGAGTAATATGGAGGGACAACTTGATGGATTGAAGGGAGAATTGGAGGGACAAATTGATGGATTGAAGGGAGAATTGGAGGTACAAATTGATGGATTGAAGGGACAAATTAATGGAATGGAAAACAAAATTGATAAAATGGAGGGAAAAATTGAGGGAATAGCACAGGAACTGGGGGAATGAATTGATAACATAGAGGGGAGAATGAATAATCAAATTATTGACAGACTGGGAGAATTCGAGATAAAAATGGAAACTAAGTTCGGGGAAATGGAGAAGGCAATGGGGATAGAATTTGAGCGAAAACGGGAGGAAATGTTATTAAAAATCGAAGAGGGAAATACCCAGGCTGTCCGAATGGGGAAAATTTGGATGAAAAAATTGGGGCAACTAATAAACGAATCAATAAAATAATGAGGACCTGGATGGCTATCGGACCTGCGTGGATGCCGGAATGCGGCAACAGGTAGAGGAATGGGGATTTCTTAACCGACAGGGGGGTGAATTGGCCGAAGAGGTAAAGGAATTGGAGGCCCGTGTAACTCAACAAGAGGGGATGGTTATTAATAAAGGCCTTTGGGGGCCGCAATTGACGGGGGAAAAGAATAATGAGATATCACAGGAGCGGCTGGAGACCTGGGACAATACCATCAAGGGAGAGGTTGCTCGGGTCCAACAGGGTCTGCGGGACGAGGTGAGTCAGTCCGTTCAGCATCTCCAGGATGAGATTAAGGGGACCCAGGCCCTCACAATGAGCCACAATTTGGCCCCAGAGGCTCCGATATTGCATACCCAGTCGGGGGGTTGTTTTCGCCCTGAGCTGGATTTGGACATGGAGGAATTGGGGAAAAGAGCCTCTGGAAAAGCAATTCCCCTTGTGCATTTTGACAGGTCAGGAAGTTTAGAGGCTTTCCTGAGCAATTTGAGTGCATGTCCTAGCTCAATGATTGGGAAAAGAAGGGATGCATGGAGAATCTGATGGGGACACTGCGGGGGGCAGCTGCAGACGTGCTAAACGTTGTCCCAGAGGACAAATATTCACCAGTCGAGGCATTTGCGATGCCTTGAACAAAAGGGTTGGGACGGGTGCAAGAAGTGACCTGGTCCGCACAGCTGCTGCATAGTAAATTAAAACCTGGTGAAACGTTGCAGGAGCTGACCCAGGATATTTACCAATCTGTGAGGATTGTGTATAGGGACCTACCAGCACAGGCGTGGGACAAGCTGGCGATAGAGAAATTTATGGTGGCTCTTCCTGACCCCGAGGTCCGGACTCTGGTGGAGTTGCAGTGCACCGAGCAGCGGAGTGCGTGGCGAGACTGACTTTTATGAGGAGGTCGAACTGCGCATCAGAGAGGGCACCTGTGACAGTGCGACAGGTAGAGGTACGGGATCAGGAATAGAAGTCGGAAGAATCTGTCATTGCCCAAATGCTAAAGCCTCAGTCACACTGGATCGTACGTTTTCTGGATCGTGCGATTGGTGGCAATTTGGCCCAGGGTACGACCAATCGGCAATGTTTGCTACGATCTCCATTTGCGAACTCATACTGCGATTGCTCTTAAGACTGGTGGTAGGTCATCGTACGATTGGTGGTACGCGTGGTCATGCGATCACCAACGATTGGAGAAGATCGATCGCAAGATCAATCGTAGGTAATCGTGTGACTAGTGGTGGCGATCAGCGACCGATCGTATGATCAATCGTGGCGACCTGCGACCACTCGCACGACCAATCGCAGCCAGTCACAGCCAGTCGTGAGATGGGTCGCTCGATCAGATCTAAAGGCTCGCGATCGTGCATCAATAGTCACCTACCTCTCAAGGAGTACACTTCGTCGAACTTTTCAACTGAAACTATAATTCGCTATGCCTCCCAAGAAGGGAGCTGCGGCCTGGCAGCTTAGTTCTGCACATTACTTTATTGTGTTAAAGATTTTACTTTAACAAAGAACTTTGTTTGTGTATACATGTATTGATTTAATTTGTATTTAAAATAATAATTTTTCCCATTGTAATCTAAACCAGTCATTTATTACTCAGACCATACACACACACAATAAAGACAACTAATTATTACTTTTTCTCCTGACATACCATGAAATAGCATGTTTATTGTACAAGTTCATTGCAACATAGATATGCAAAAATAGATCATACACATAGCATATAATAGATGATACACATATCTCAAAAAAAAATATCAAAATTCCAACATTCACACAACAGTTCCTAGATCATGTTATCCTGCCATGGGACACTGCCGACATTGTTGTGGTAGTGCTTGAGGTAAACGCACACAGCCTTGGCAAGCTAAAGACTGCGAGCTGCGAGCTAAAGACTGGTGGTACCACCAATCGTAAGGTCATGCAACCAGTCGGGACAGGTCGTGACTGGTCGCACTACCGAACGTGAGGTCGTACGACAGGTGGCACCACCAATCGTCAGGTGGCAGGACCAGTAGCACAACCAATTGTGCGACTACTTGACCCGCGATCATGCACGACTGGTGGTGCGTCCATGCGTGACTGGTGGTACGACCATGTAAGACCTGTCTGCGACTTCTTACGATTTGGAATCGCAGGTCAGAAGTTTTGAACATGACCATCGACCTTGCTGCGACTGATTTTGCTCTGGCGATCACCCACGACCTCTGCGACCAGTCGCGCGCTCTTTCTACGATTTGCCCGCGATTCCAACATTTTTCGGTCGCAGCTAGGTCGTAACCTGGTCGCAGGCCTGGTGTGACTGGGGCCTAAGGGGGATCAGCCAGCAGCTGTCAAGTTTGACCAGGGGAAACTTTGCAGCAGGTGAGTCTCAGTGGTGTGGTCCGATCCTCGTCGGGTCCAATGGTTTGCCATTGGGGAGGCCCGATCCTCGTCAGGTTGGTCCGGGAGTAAGGGGTGCTCCATCTGGGTACCAGAGGGGTCTGTTCCTGGGGACTTGCTTTAGGTGTGGGTGAAGAGGACACATGCAGCAGTATTGTCAGGAACCACCTAGGCCCCAACCTCCCAACAAGTTCTCCCCCCGCTAATTTCACCCCAAATCCTACACTTTTTTGAAATACCAACTTCTGTCCTGGAAGTCCTTGGTCTCCTTGTGTTTTATACTTCTCCCACCCCCCCCCCCCCTTCCCACGCCTACTCCCCCCAAGCCCTCTCCCTCCCACACTTCTCCCTGCTCTCAAATGTTGTGTCTGTGTGCTTCCCCTTCTCTCCCCATCTTGTCTTCCGCTCCCTCTTTTTATATATTTTGTTTGTCTGGTTGATTTGTTTGTGAAATAAATGTTAGCTCTTTCACGAGCCGTTTGTATATGATTTGTATACAATGTATACAATCATGTATACAAATGTATACAAGATTTGTATACAACAATGTATACAATCGTTTGTATACGATTCAGTATACAAAAAAAACCAAAAAAAAAAAAACGTTTCACAGCACAGAGAGGAGAGGACATCCCAAAGGGATGGTGTTTGGGAAACTAGAACGAGCCGAGCATACGGGGCCATGCTCGACTGGCAAGTGTGTGGAGAAGCGCCCTCCTTTGGTGAAAGTAGTAAATTGCAGAAAAATTGGCACGGGTAATTTGAGGGTTAGATGCAAAATTGAGGGGGAATTTTGTGAAACTGTGGTGGACACTGGGGCCAGTGACACCATCATTAATCCGAGTGTGCTAGACCAAAGTGTTGGAGGCTGGGATAAAATTGATAGGTTGGTAGGACACAGCTTTCAACTGGCTGCATGGGCAACAGTGCCAATATTGGGCCACGGAGTTGTAGTGATGGAGTTGGGCAGTCTGGAGGTCAACGTGGTGGTATGGGTGGCCGAGGTGTGTGACCAATGTCTTCTGGGATTGAGCTTCCTGGTGGAATACAACTGTCAACAAGACCTTGGGCGAGGTCATATGTGGTTGGGCACTGAGAGGCTGCAATTGGATGGACTGGGAGATGACGAGGAGGTGCACGCGACGTGTCTAGAGGTGCCACGCACGCACTGTGACCGTGTCTCCCAGGTCCGAGGCTGTGGTAATGGCGGAGTTAGTGGCAGGTGCTCACCACATTCGCCAGCTGGGGCTAGTGGATCCGTGGTCCTCACAGGGGGCTGAAGGATTGATGGTGGACACTCGTGGACTTATGTTGGCGGTTCGGCTGCTCACCTTGTCCGATAGCCCTCGCACGGTAAGGGGCGGAGCCGTCGTAGTCAAGTGTAGTAGGGTAGTGGAGGTCGCCGGAGGAGGCGGTTCCACACGCTTGCCAGTACAGCCAGAAAAAGGGGAACATTTGGGGGAAATTGATTGGCCCAAGGGAGTGCGGTACATGATGACACGCTCTGAACAGGGCCTAACATCGGAGCAAGTCGAGACATTGCACAATTTGTTTGGTAAGAACTTGGATGTTTTTTCTCTCTCCCCCGAGGATGTTGGACGCACGAGTCAGGCACCAAATTAAAACTGGTGAAGCTCGGCATGTTCGCCAACCGCGATGGTGGCTCCCTTTCGCTCAGAAAGAGGAGGCAGAAGAACAAGTGAGAAAAATGGAAAAAGCCGGATTTATCAAGCCCTCTGGGAGTCCTTGGGTGTCACCCATTGTGCTGGTGAAAAAGGAGGACGGGGCCACTCGGTTCTGTGTGGATTATCGCCAGCTCAATCCTGTGACACACAAGGACTCATATCCCCTGCCAAGGATTGATGACACCCTCGATGCTGTTTCAGGCTCAAAATGGTTTTCGACATTGGATTTAAAGAGTGGTTATTGGCAGGTGGAGATGGATAAAGTGGCGAGAGAGAAAACAGCGTTCTCCACAGGAAAGGGCCTCACCTTTCATGAACCCGAGCAAGTTACGTCATCTTTCATTGTTACTTATATTTATTTTCATTAAATCATTATTTGTCAAATTTTGCTTTCTCTGTGTTATGGATTTTGCTGTCCCATCTCTGCATCTGTGGGGATCGGATAACCACTGTGTGTAAAACCTCGAACCTTCCCGCGCGTGTCACTACCACCAAGTTGGGTATATGCCTTGGAGTGAAAGCTCATTTTGGGCATTTGTCCTCTTGGGGTATTAACTCCGTGGACACGACAGTATAATACCCTTCGTAATAACCGCTTGATCTCTATAATCTCATTATAATATTCTCCGTAGGTGATATGCCTGTCTGGGGGTGTGGCTACACCCGGTCTGGGAAGGGCTTCAAAAACAAATATCCACCATTTTCTTTCCTCGCATAGCTTTGAGGCCTGTTTTGTTAGGCCAGTGATGTCTTGCTCTCTCTCACAGTTTTATTTCAACTCTAATTCGATATCTCATTTCATTTTTCACAGTCACAAACATGGTTTTAGACTCGGTTGAAAAAAAAACGTGAATAAAATCTGATGAAAGTTTCTGTTTATAGAACGAAATGCATTTTCAAAGGCCTATAATATTGTTACGTATCTCGGTTTCGGCACTCCCCTTACCGAGGGGGGTTTAATCCCCTCGTCTTTTAAGCTGGCCGTCCGAGTCCTGGAACTATCTCGCCACTTCCGGTCAGTGCTGAATAGGGTAGTAGGCCAATTATTCATATGACCTAAGTACCAGCACCTTCCGGTAAGCGAGGAAATGAGCCCCGCCCGAGCCGCGACTGTAATGGACACGCCGAGCGAAGTGAGCCACAACTCAGGCCGTTAACAAGAGACTAAACCCGATTATAAAGCGTTGGCCAAATCGTGCCACAGGTATTCAATCAAACCAATAGGGTAAGAAATAACAGACATTTATTAATTATTTACAAAACCAAAGAAACCAAAGGAGAAACGTAAGCAATATACAGAAGAAGAAGAAGACACAGGGCAAGCCTTAAAACAGTCTTATATTATACCCCAGACAACAAAAAGGACAGACAACAGACTTACACGACAAGGAAATAGCAGGCAGGAATCACTGGAAGAAGGAGAAGGTCCAGGTGGGACAACAGGGCTGGAAGGTTCGGCAGGGTACAGCAAGGAGGTCCGCTCCAGGTCCATGCTCCGGGCTGGAAGCGAGCAGCCAGCGGCAGGTACACGTAGTCGTTGCACGCGGTAGGGCTTTTTGAAGCAGCTTGTCACAGAGCTCCGCGCAGCTTCCTCTCTCTCTGCCTTCTTTGTCCGACTCCCTTCCAACTCATCGACTCTAAGCAGTCCCTTGCAGTCGCTTTTATTGCTCGTGGCCATTATAAGCCACGGACTCCGAGGGCACGCCTACCGGTTGGCTCACCGTGGTGCTGGTTGGCCGGTAAGGGCTTGCTGACTCCACCTCCGATGACGAGCCGACTTGCCACACCTTGTTCTGGTGGCTCCTCCCCCTTCTTTCTCGGCCCGACCGCATGGCCAATGGCGGCTGGTGGGGAGTTAGAACACCACTCGCACCGCTTTTGAAGGGAAAATGGGCCTACTCTTATTTGATTAATGCAACGCAGATTCAACTATTGGGAACAGGTCCTTAACTGAAACACATAATAATGAGATAACTACGAAGAGGTCCTATGGTTCGCTACGTGTTGTTCATGGACTAACTAGGGTGCAATCTTTAAGAAGCCAATTGATGGGAATATTTACAGGGGAAACATTTATAAGGGATACATTTACTAAAATTTACTAGTGAAGGTTCTAAAAACCGTAACACAATAAAGGCCATTGACACTCTCTCACGCCTTTATCTCCAATCTAACTCACCATCTGATTTCATTTTTATCAATTGTTTTAGATTCGGTGTCAGCAATGATTGAGAAAATTCACACACACACGGCAAAATGCCAAGATACAGTCACGTGAAAAAGTAAGTACACCCCATGCAAAGTTTTGACTTTTTTCAACATATTTCAACATACAGCTATTTGATCTTCATTTCAACAATATTGACAGATAAAGGTGATATAATCTATCTATAATTCCATTAATCTCTGTGTGTATGTGTGTATGTGTGTATGTGTGTATGTGTGTATGTGTGTATGTGTGTATGTTTGTCTGTGACCGCTGTTTCTCGACAACTACCGGTCCGATATACTTTAAACTTGCCAGGTATATTGCTGGGGACCCGAGGATGTGCCTTTTCAAGGTTTCATATTAATCGGACAAGTAGTTACCGAGCTATGGCGATTTCTTTACCAAACACTGCAAGCCGTTCGCTTTGGACCAAACCATTGCATGTAAATAGAGGGGGGGGGGGGGGTTCTGTGGTCGTTACTGCCACGTGGTTTCAAAGTTTTTTTTTGTTGTTGTTGTTTGCACGCATGTTTTTTTGCACCCACGTACGGGCACGCCCTAGGATGTTTACACACACACACCCCTACACAAATTTTTTTTTTTTTTTTTTTTGGCAAGGAACGGGCACCCACGTACGGGCACGTCCTAGCTTATATATAGTACGGGCATGCCCTAGTATAACAAATATCATGAAGCATTTACATTTTGTAGTCCATTGTATAATTTAAATAAACATAAATGCAAATTTCGCATGTGGAAAAAGTAAGTACACCCCTACATTTATCATGACTTCAAATACATAAAATTAGAATCAGGTGCACCAGCTCAGGTGCAAATGATTAGAATATCGTTAGAGAGGATCTTGGAGAACCTGTTTTATTTAAACCTCAGACATTTAGTTTGGTTTGCTCTTTGTTGTTGAAGTGTGCAGCATCACCATGCCTAGATCAAAAGAGCTCTCTGAGGCCTTCAGAAAGAAGGTTATAGATGCCTACGAGTCTGGGAAGGGATTTAAAAAGATCTCCAAACAATTTGAAATCAATCATTCGACTGTCCGGAAGATCATCTACAAGTGGAGAAGATTCCAAACAACTGCCAACTTGTTCAGGCCAGGCCGCCCCAGCAAGTTCAGCCCGAGAGCAGACCGCAAGGTTTGCCCCCATAGTTAGTCCACAAGCAATACGTAGGCCCCTTAGAACATTAGTTATGTCATAGTATGTGTGAGGATAAGGCCATTTCCCTAGTATCATCTGCGTTGTGTGAAAAATAAGATAGGCCCCCGTTCATTTTGCCTCCACCCTCCAAATCCACCTTGTTTGTTACGCTTTGGCCGCCAGCAGCGTTAGCTGCCTTTTGCTCGCTCCAACTAGTCGGGTGGCCATGAGGTAGGCCTGAGAGAGGGTGGGGCCGGCGATGAGGTCGGGGAGTGGCAGCGGGAGATGGTAAGAGCCACCAGCCAATCAGGGCTCGGTGGGCATGGCTTGAGAGGGCGTGGTAAGGGCGCATCTAGCAAGTGCTGGAAGGTTCGCTGAAAAGGCTATATAAGTCTTGGCACCAAGCCCTTAAGGAGGACTGTCGAGGACTCACTGGGGAAGGTTGGCTTTGAGAAGACTCGCATGTTTGGGCTTGCAGTAAAAGGACTGGCCAGGAGAACTTCGTTGAAAGAGAACTTGCAGAGGATACGCGCACTGTAAGAGGACTTGCCCGATTTGCGCTCTGTGAGAGGACTTCTGCGGGAGAGGCGCTTTGCCATTGAACTGTATTGGGAGCGCATACAGCGCTGGTTCTTCTATTACGTACGCGGCCGTGACCGTAAGTATAACCGCCAAGCCCAGTTCATCTATTACGTACGTGACCGTGGTCGCAAGTAACCGCCCAGCCAGCCTTACCTTTCGTCCCGCATTTAACCCCGTAATTGTCCGATCTGCGCCAATGACCCGCAGGGAGTTTCTGCCGCCCTGACCATCTTCTTCGCGGTGCGAGTCGAGGACCGGAGCAAACTGCCTGGACGCCGTCATCCCTGGACCATCAACCTGACCATCTACATCCCCGTGTGAGTGTGTCTGATTGTGAAACGGGCCTGTGTCCTGGGATAAGTATAAGACTGTATAAGCTGCACTGTTTGTTCTTCTTCTCCTTCCTGTACAAATTGTAAATAAATCTGGTATTCCTTGTTTCTTTCCTAATTCGACCGTATCAGTGATTTCCCCCATTGGGTAAGCGTGGCACGATTAGGATCCGCTCAGATCGGGTTTAGTCCTTGATAACGCCCCGGGTCACGGTTTTCTATCGCTCGGCGTTTCCACCTACAACCGTGATGCAGGCGGGGTTTATTTCCTTGCTTCCAGGGCGGCGTTGGTACTTAGATAATAGGAATTCGGCCTACCACCCTATTTAACGCCGTCCGGAAGGAACGTCATAGCCCCGGATCCCGTCGGCTAGTAAAAGGCAAGGGGACTAATCCCCCCTTGGTAAGGGGAAAGGCCGACGCAGAGATCCGCAACAATATATATATATTGTTATATATATATTGAATATATATATATAACATATTGACAGACAGAATTGTTAGGAACATAAATGAAAAAACGAGATGTGTGTGTGTGTGTGTGTGTGTGTGTGTGTGTGTGTACCACTCCCCCATGTGTTTGTGTGACAAAGTCCCCCATGTGTGTGTGTGACCCACTCCCCCGTGTGTGTGGGTGATCCACTCCCTGGTGCAGTGTGCGTGATGTGGGAGGGATGGGGGCGGGGAGGTGGAGGATTTGAGCTCTTTAATTCACATTTTACTTGAGATGTAATCACACATTTCAAACTATATTTCCCATGTGCACGTTATCAGAAGTAAATACATTGTGTAGATCACATCATTTGTGGATCTGATAAATTGCCAGTAACCATTTTGTAAAACTGAATGTGTAGCATCAAACTCAAGATGTCCAAATGTTACACTCATCCATGCCCGTGGGATTCCCACGGGTGACCCCACTAGTCTTTATTATAATGGAGCAAACGTATATGGTTATTTATTATGTTTATATGTAACGAAAATGTCTTCTTCCTCTTCAAATAAAATTAACACCCTCTTAATTAACCCTCTTAATTACGTTTAGACTGCTGAGACCCCTCCTTTGAGATCTTTGACGACCCTTTAATTCCCCCAAGACCCTTAAGACGACCAAGACCCCTGAATATCCAAAATACCCTCAAAGACTCAAAAGACCCTGAAGATCCAAAACACGCCAAAGACAAAATATCCTTGGAGGCCCTGAAGCTCAAAAATACCCTCAAGACCCAAATGGCCCCGAAGACCCAAAAGACCCTCAAGACCCAAATGGCCCCGAAGACCCAAAACACCCCGAAGACCCAAAAGACCCAGAAGACCCTGAAGATCCAAAACACCCCAAAGACCCTTAAAGACCCCAAAGACCCTTAAAGACCCAAAAGACCCAAAAGACCCTTAAATACCCCCAAATAACCAAAATACACCCAAGAACCAAAATACCCCCCAAATACTCTTAAAGACTCAGAGGAAACAAAAGACCCTTTAGACCCAAAAGCCCCTGAAGACACCAAAGACCCCAAAGTCCCCGAAGACCCAAACCACCCCAAAGACCCAAAACACCCCAAAGACCCAAAAGACCCCGAAGACCCAAAATACCCTGAAGACCCCAAAGACCCTTAAAGACCCCAAAGACCCAAAAGACCCTTAAATACCCCCCAAAGAATCAAAATACCCACAAAGACTCTTGAAGACTCAGAGGAAACAAAAGACCCTTAAGACCCAAAAGCCCCTGAATAAACCGAAGACCCAAAGACCCAAAAGTCCCCGAAGACCCAAAACACCCAAAAGACACAAAATACCCTTAAAGACCCACAGGATCCAAAAGACCCTGAAGACCCAAATGGCCCTGAAGACCCAAAACACCATGAAGACCCAAAAGGTGCCGAAATGGTGCGCACCGAGTCACGCAAGTAATAATAACAAGTGAATCCTCTTGGATTGCGCTGAGGTTCGGGCATGGAATTTCTAGGAGGAAGTATAATTTGTATGCAATGAAAGTACATGTAATATGGGATCGAGTAAGATCGAGTAAGCTTCACCAGTGCGCGTGCGCGAATTTACGTCACGTCGGCAGCGAGAAGGCGTTCCCCAACACGAACCAATCAGGAACTGCCACGCCCACTTATATGATCTCAGAATTCCTGTGACAGGAATTAGCGTTACACTGGCTGGAAGTCATTCGCTAGAGGCGCTTCCTCAGCGCCAATCACCAGTGCGTGTGCGCGAATTTACGTCACGTCGGCAGCGAGAAGGCGTTCCCCAACACGAACCAATCAGGAACTGCCACGCCCACTTATATGATCTCAGAATTCCTGTGACAGGAATTAGCGTTACACTGGCTGGAAGTCAATCGCTAAAGGCGCTTCCTCAGCGCCAATAAACGGTTGTGTGTGTAACACATTATCACAGGTGTGTGTGTGTGTGTGTGTGTGTGTGTGTGTGTGTGTGTGTGTGTAACATTATCACAGGTGTGTGTAACACATTGTCACATCATAAACACATTATAGCAGGTGATCTCAGAAAAGTGAAAGATAAGTTACGTGCATTACTGACCGAAGGACAAAATTGTGCAGTAAATAAAAGGATTAACTGGAATAAAGCAATGGAACTTACAATGATAGGACTGAGGGAATGAATGAGAACAAATTGATAAACACAAAGTACCAAACACACCAAATGGCTTTATGGTTGGAGGAGGTAGAGAAACAACACAAATGGCTCAATGGTTGGAGGAGGTAGAGAAACAACCTCCGCCACCCCAATTGTTACCTCCGCCATCAAAAGTGTATGGAGTTTCTGTTTTCACTCCTGTCTGTCTGTCTGTTTGTTTGATTGTGAACAATATATCTCAAAAAATTGTGGACGGATGATTTTGATGAAACGTGATTCTGTATTGTGTTTTTCTAGTCTACTCTGGGATACTAAACGTAAACTGTTCACCTGGCGGAGGTATGCTCTGAAATTACTGAGTGCCATTCTAGTTCCCTTTGTGTGCATGCATTCCCCTGCTCCCCCCTGAACGTTAAAGTCCTTGAGTTCCATCCCTGCCCCCTTCTTTTTGCATAATTATCCCTGTTTTTCCAAACAATAAATCCCTTCTTGACGTTCCTTTCCAATCTGTCTGTGTTCGTCATTTCCTCCATTGATCCAGCGCTGTTCGTACACTGGGTTAGAATAGGAGGTTATAATTCCCCAATTGATTGGCTCTTTACAGTCCGGCATGCACCAACAGTAAAGCTTAGCCGCCCTAATTAAGATCCAATTAAGATAAGATTGGTGCATAGCCGAAGGCACGTCCCCCGATTGGAAAGCCGCATGGCACAGGTAAATGGTAGTCAGACTGAGAACCCTGGGACCATGTGGTGGACCAATTGGCGTTCGCAGTTGGCTTGCAACCTGCCATGGTACGAAGTTCTTTGTGCTGGTGCTGAAGTTGTAACCTCATCTTACTCTGTAACCTCAGGGCTAGTAAGTTTGAGGAGAACCAGGGATTCCCCCTCGTAGTACACCAGAACCCGTGGCTGTAACAATACATTCATACATGTACATACATATGTTCACACATACATAAATTCATACATACATACATACATACAAACACACAGATACATACATACAGAAATACATATACACATACATACACACATACATACAAACACATACATATACACACACACTTACCTGTACATACATATTGTCGCGTGATTCCCCTCGGTGAAGACCGGGCAATCACGGATAGCAATCGAGCATTACCTTGTGGTGTTCGGTTCAAATACGGATTTCACTATATATGCGCGAGAGGAAGAGAGAGGAAGAAGAAGCTGGACACTTTTACCTGACACGATCCCCAAGCAGTCTTCAATCCTGCAAAAAGTAACTCAAACGAAAACGGAATAAAATGTACAAAAATAAACAGTTTTAATAAACGGAATCTGAGAACAATGAAAACGCGACGCTCAAATAAATGTCCTAAAATGGAGCGCTCCCACACCAGACTTATACACAGACACAGGGATAATAATTGGAATGAAAATAAATGTGGAATTCTTGCACTTAGCTCTGATCAGCTTGTGAGGGTCTCGCCAGGGTCTGCGAATGTGTCCGGTCGGCGTGTGCTTGCGAAACGCACGCGTTGGCGGGAACTAGGCCTTGCTGCGCCCGTTCGCGCTGCAGCGTTCACACCAGGCCTCATCACGCCGCTGCGGCAAGTCGCGAGTCGTTTCCACCTGCAAACCTCTGCACGTCCCCCGGTGGCGTCTCTGATCACTTCATCTCTCCACCAAAGTCCGATCCCAACAAGAAGAGGAAGATGTCGGCGTGAAGGACAATAGGCACGGGCCAGAGCCAGAGAGATTGAGGAGAGAGAAAATGTCGGACGCACTCCCTTTTTATAATCTCCCCTTGGCCAATCAGCTGGCTCCTTCTGGCCTCTAGGCTTCAGCTGCATGCCGATTGGCCTTCCCAACCATTGGTGTGATCTCCCCATCAAACCACTCGACCAATCCGTCACGAGGTGGGCATGGCCTCAGCCGACCTGCACAATGTTTTATCGCCATGTTGGCACAATGCATGGGTGCTTCCTGCTGCACTACTCTTCTTCCGGTGAGTTTTGTTGTGGGGGAGGATTTAATTAGTGTGTGTGGTGCTATTGGGCATTTCCTGCTCTACGTGTCTAGTGCGTTGCCATATGGGACGAAGGATAAATCACAGGTCTCACAAACAGGGGAATTAGCATAATCCTTACTCTAGTTAACACAAGGCCATCCTCGTACAACCACAAATATACAAACTTAATCCGACATCCGTGCTGGACAGGTCCTCTACTTATGTCATCGAGATGGTTCTTCTTCTTCATGATAGTCGGAGCATGATACCTACACAGATCTACCTGATCTATATATCACTCTACCCCAAAATTCATAACAATATGTCCACATACATATACATACACGCACATACATACATACATACATACATACGTACACATATACATACATACATACACAAATACATACATACAAAAACACACGTACATATATATATATATATATATATATATATATATATATATACATATATATATATATATATATATATATATATATATATATATATATATATATATATATATATACGCATGTGCAATAGCTCCATTTTAGTAGGAGATGAGATGATGATGATAGTGAGAAGCAGCATTTTATAAACATTTTAATACAATTAAAACATACTGTTTGTATTTTAAAACAACAGCTCATTATATAAACTTTAGCCTGAAATGATCCCCTCTGTCTCGTTCCTCTGCCTTGCTGCTCTCGGAGTCTCCCAGCACATCATTCCTCCATCCCCCATATCCCTCCCCCGAAACACTCTTCTCTTGCTCCCACTCTTTATTCTGGCCTGAATATTTCTTCATGTGTAAATAATACGTACAGTTATGAGAGAGAGAGAAAGAGAAAGAGAAAGAGAGAGAGAGAGAGAGAGAGAGAGAGATGGAGACAGCGAGAGAGAGAGAGAGAGAGAGAGAGAGAGAGAGAGATATGGAGACAGCGAGAGAGAGAGAGAGAGAGAGAGAGAGAGAGAGTTGGAGACAGCGAGTCCCTGTGGTATGTTTGTTTGAAGACTGGGTCAAAAGAGATTATTAGAGCAATTAGTCATAATAGAGGACGAGGGAAAGGTACAGGGTGGGGGATGTAAGCACATTGGTGAAAGAAAGAGATGACCTGAAGAAAATGTACTTTGATCACAGTCTCTCTGTCTCTCTCATTCTCTCTTTCTCTCCATTATGTCTCCCCCTCTGTCTTTTCTTTTCTTTCTGTCCATTCTCTTCCTTCTCTCTCCTCTTTCTTTCTCTCCCCTCAGTCTCATTTTCTCTTTCTCTCCCTTCTTTCTCTCTTCCTCTCTCCCTCATTCTCTCTTTTTCTCCATTATGTCTCCCCCTCCATCTTTTCTTTTCTTTCTCTCCATTCTCTCTTCCTTCTCTGTCCCTCTTTCTCCCTCTTGCTTTCTCTCCCCTCAGTCTCTTCCTCTCCCTTCTTTCTCTCTTCCTCTCTCTCTTTTTCTTTCCTTCTTTCCAGTCTCTCTCTCCGTCCCTTTTTCTTTCTCTCTCTCTCCCCTCTCTCTCTCCCTTCTCTCTCCCTCCCTTTTTCTTTCCCACCACTCTCTCTCATTCTCTCTTTCTCTCTCTCTCTCTCTCTCTCTCTCTCTCTCTCTCTCTCTCTCTCTCTCTCTCTCTCTCACTTCCTCTTTATTTCTCTCTCTCCCCTCTCTCTCCCTCCCTCTTCCTTTCTCTCCACTCTCTCTCATTATCTATTTCTCTCTCTTCTCTCTCCCTCCCTCTTTCTTTCTCTCTCTCTCCCCTCTCTCTCTCCCTTCTCTCTCCCTCCCTTTTTCTTTCTCTCTCTCTCCCCTCTCTCTCTCTCCCTTCTCTCTCCCTCCCTTTCTCTTTCCCACCACTCTCTCTCATTCTCTCTTTCTCTCTCTTTCTCTCCCTTCCTCTTTATTTCTCTCTCTCCCTCCCTCTTCCTTTCTCTCCACTCTCTCTCATTATCTATTTCTCTCTCTTCTCTCTCCCTCCCTCTCTCTCTTCTCTCTCCCTCCCTCTTTCTTTCTCTCTCTCTCTCTCTCTGCTCTCTCTGTCTTCTGTCGTCTCTCTTTTTTTTGTTACCTGTTTTTTTCACCTTAAATTCTCAAATACATTTTCTTCTAATTCCCTTAATGTTCGTTGCCCTCGAGGATTTATTTCAGATCATCAGATTCAGATCAATCTGATGATCATTTACTTTACGCATTTAAAAGGCTCAAACATGGTGCTACCGGAACGTGTTCTTTGCCTTCAAGAGGTCGTCTGACCTCATGGCCTTGCAAGTCTCTCCTTGGATTGTCGTCGCGTTACTTTGCAGAGGTTATAAAAAGAGGAAGCCTTGTGCTGTTTCTCGACATTATGCGTGGAGTTGTTAGCTTAGCATTTTGTTTGTTCGCATTTTGTTTTGCTCATCAGGAGTTGAGAACCAAATAATCTTCTTCGGCTGGAAATGGATGCTCGAGATGGAACCTTCCACAAATTCACGTGACTACTACAAACGGTATCTTTTGATTGGTTCATCCATGGGACAGGTATTCAGATACATTGCTCTCCATCTTTTCGTTTCTCTTCCAAACAACACGCATTCAATATGAATTCCACTTGCACCGCTCATGCAGTGCAATGGAATTTTTTGTTTGTTTGTGCTGAAGCCATCTCATGTCAAATTCACGATCACCTGCCAAGGTAGACTCCATCTATGACTCACTTGGCTCTGCTGAAACCACATTTTCGGTGTTTGAACATAAAGTGAGTCGAAACAGATATTTTGTTGAAGTGGACACACTGGAGCCTTGGAATGCAAAGACTCAAGTCGATGGCGGATATATGAAGATATTGCAGTCACAAACGAAACGGTCATTGTGACGAACCTTTAGCCGCACAGCGAGGGAATAAACTTTTTTAATTCCCTAATAAGTTTAGTTTCATTACATGGGGATATGGTCCAGAGATGGAGGCCTGGATTACAATGATAATACATATAACATTTGGAAGCTTTGGAGTTGCATATAGAGAGAGGGGGAGCTTGGAGAAGGGAGGGAGGAAAGTGTGTGTGTGTGTGTGTGTGTCAATGAGAGAGGGGCAGGTGTGTGTGTGTGTGTGTGTGTGTGTGTGTGTGTGTGTGTGTGTGTGTGTGTGTGTGTGTGTGTGTGTGATCTGATGATGTGTGCCCAGCTGATGATCCGTGAAGTCGGGAAACGAGTCAATTGCTTACAGGTTAAGGTTCTTGCTTTAGGTGGAGGAACTATGTTTGAGGTTTACAATTTCAATAAAGTTGAATATGGGATGTTGTGAAATTAACATCATTTTCAACAATCCTTTAAATTATTTATATTTAAGTTTAGGAACAACCGATACTGTACAATTAATTAAATGTGTGTGTGTGTGTGTGTGTGTGTGTGTGTGTGTGTGTGTGTGTGTGTGTGTGTGTGTGTGTGTGTGTGTGTGTGTCTGTGAATAAAAGAGAGAGATAGAATTGTGAGGAACAGAAATGAAAAAACGAGATGTTTGTGTGTCAATGAGACAGAGCAGGTGTGTGTGTGTGTGTGTGTGTGTGTGTGTCGATGAGAGAAAGAGACGGGAGGGAGTGTGTGTGTGTGTGTGTGTGTGTCAATGAGAGAGGAGCGGGAGTGTGTGTGTGTGTGTGTGTGTGTGTGTGTGTGTGTGTGTGTGTGTGTGTGTGTGTTGTGTGTGTCAATGAGAAAGAGAGGCGGGAGGGAGTGTGTGTGTATATGTGTGTGTCAAAGAGAGAAAGTGGTGGAGGGAGTGTGTGTGTGTGTGTGTGTGTGTGTGTGTGTGTATGTGTGTGTGGGGGTCAATGAGAGAGAGGAGCGGGAGGGAGTGTGTGTGTGTCAATGAGAGAGAGGGTCTCGCGAAATCTGGCACAGTGCAACGACTACCTCTCCCCCTTCCCTTCCCACCTCTCATATTCTCTCTCTCGCCTCTCTCTATATCTCGACATTTGTGCCTTTCCACTTCATCCCCAATAGGCAAGTCGCATAAGCTCCGGGTCAACTCCACAACTGTGCTTCCAACGAACGAAATCGGTAACCCGTTAACGCCTCATTTACAAACATTATCTACATCATCTACATCATCTACATCATCTACATCCATAAAATACATCGACGACATTGTTCTTATTTTCCTCCTTTGTAACTACCTTGAGCATTTAGACGAAGTTCATTTTGGACATTCATACGAGCTTATTCGCCATGCATTTGTCACTGTGTAATCCGTACACGAGTTCCCGTGCTGTGCTCTCCGTGCCTGGCTCCCGCGATCCACCTTGTAATCCGTACACATGTTTCCGTGCTGTGCAGTCTGCCTTGTACGATCATTGTACGACCCCACGATCCACCTTGTAATCCGTACACGGGTTCCCGTGCTTTGCAATCCGTACCTCATCCCCACGATCCACCTCGTGATCGGTACACGGGTTCCCGTGCTTTGCAATCCGTACCTCATCCCCACCATCCACCTTGTGATCGGTACACGTGTTTCCGTGCTGTATACTCTGCCTTGTACGATCCTTGTACGACCCCACGATCCACCTTGCAATCCGTACACGAGTTCCCGTGCTGCGCCCTCCGTGCCTCATCCCCACGATCCAACTTGTAATCCGTACACGGGTTTCCGTGCTGCGCCCTCCGTGCCTTAACCGCACCATCCACCTTGCAATCCGTACACGAGTTCCCGTGCTGCGCCCTCCGTGCCTCATCCCCACCATCCACCTTGCAATCCGTACACGAGTTCCCGTGTTGCGCCCTCCGTGCCTCATCCCCACGATCCACCTTGTAATCCGTACACGGGTTCCCGTGCTGTGTGCCCTCCTTGCTTCGCTCCCACGATCGTTGTTAATTTGTTCTGGAATTCCCGCCCGGAGCGCGCCGTGCATTTACCGTGTGTTTTCCTTATTATGTCGCCTAATTGCTGCTCCCGAACACATTTACGAGTGTGTAATTCGTGCGTTGTCAATAGAATAGGTTTCACGTCCGTTTAACGTGCCTTGTGTACACGGACAGACTCCATTGATTAATCGTCTTTGACCAAACGAGGAGCCGCGTCGAAACATCGTCGTTTCTCCGATGTCGCCGTCGCGGTTTTGTGCAACTCGCGCCTCTGCGATAAATGTCCGTTTGTAACGTTGCACACGACGTGATTTTATAGGATATTATGGGTTTATGACAAGCAGACGAATGGACACGACGAGACGGACATTGAACCGGCCCGTTCAGAGCTCGTCCGCTTTCGACGCATTTCTGCGCGATCAATGCCCGTAAATCGACTAATAAGTGCAACTTGCAGGTTTGTATTATAATTTTTCAATTAATCCATATTGCGCATTTATACATGTAGCTCGATATGTATCTGGGTATCCTATATACCTGATACATATAGTGCATTGATACATGTACCTCGATATGTATCTGGGTATCCTATATACCTGATACATATAGCGCATTTATACATGTACCTCGATATGTTTCTGGGTATCCTATATACCTGATACATATATAGCGCATTTATAGTGTCATGTACCTTCATGTGTATCTGGATATCCTATATATCTGATACATTTAGCGCATTTACCCATGTACCTTCATGTGTATCTGGATATCCTATATACCTCATACAAATAGCGCATTTGCACATGTACCTCGTTATGTATCTGGGTATCTTATAAACCTGAGAAACATTGCGCATTTACACATGTACCTTTATGTGTATCTCGATATCCTCCATACATGATACATATAGCGCATTTACACAAGTACCTCGATATGTATCTGGGTATCCTATAAACCTGATACATATAGCGCATTTGCACATGTACCTCGTTATGTATCTGGGTATCTTATATACCTGAGAAACATAGCGCATTTACACATGTACCTTTATGTGTATCTCGATATCCTCCATACATGATACATATAGCGCATTTACACAAGTACCTCGATATGTATCTGGGTATCTTACATACCTGATACATATAGCGCATTTATACATGTACCTTTATGTGTATCTGGATATCCAATATACCTCATACAAATAGCGCATTTGCACATGTACCTCGATATGTATCTGGGTATCCTTTAAAGCTGATACATATAGCGCATTTACACATGTACCTCGATATGTATCTGGGTATCTTATATACCTGATACACATAGCGCATTTACACATGTACCTTTATGTGTATCTCGATATCCTCCATACATGATACATATAGCGCATTTACAAATGTACCTCGATATGTATCTGGGTATCTTATATACCTGATACATATAGTGCATTTATACATGTACCTCGATATGTATCTGGGTATCCTATATACCTGATACATGTAGCGCATTTACCCATGCACATTTATGTGTATCTGGATATCCTCCATACATGATAAATATAGTACTTTAACGCAGGAGGAGGAGGAGGCGGTTTGGCCCATCAAGCCTGCGCTGCAATAACACCACATTAATTCGATCTAACAGTTTATCAACTAAAATTCACTGGGGATGGATGGGGGGGGGGGGGGGGGGGCAAGGGTGGAGAGCTGGGGGTGAAAACACTTGGGGAAGCCCAGACATTACCGTGGATATATATATATATATATATATATATATATATATTATATATATATATATATATATATATATATATTCTGTAGATATATATATATATATATATATATATATATATATATATATATATATATATATATATATATATATATATATATATATATTATATATATATATATATATATTATATATATATATATATATATATATTCTGTAGATATATATTCTGTAGATATATATATATATTCTGTAGATATATATATAGATATATATATATATTTCGTAACAATATATATTGTGGGGAGGATTGATGGTTGATATAGCGAATTGAGTGGTGAGAATCGATCCAACCGATGGACTAGTAATATTGTAACACGATTGGTGTTTTGCGGTTCATTCAAATACCCAGAGGTTCGTTAGCAAGAGGTTCCGCCGGGATTTGCGATCGGGGATGAGAATGGGCAACGGAGAGAGGTGCTTGTGAAGCTTACGGGGGAAGGGGGACGGAGGAGGGGGGAAGGGGTGGACGTGGGGGTGGGGGGGGGGGGATGGAGTGGGGGATGAATCGCCTTCCCTCCTCCACCCATTCCTTCTCCCTCCTTTTTCCTTCGCTTTACGTCTTAATTTAATGTTTATTTTTGCACACAGGACTCTGAGGACCTTCGGCCGCTCGCGATGTCGATTTGAATCGAAAATCGTTTGGGATCTTTTTGAGGGATTCTTCTCCAACGCTTTATTCACAACATTTCAATAGGTACGTACGAGAAACAAAGTTGAACATCTCATGGGATGCACTTTGCTGGCAAATCGCAAAAACATTTCAAAAGAACGCCATCACGACACGGCTCTCATGCTGCGCACATTGTCCGTGCTGTGTGCCCATTGTGCATGCTGTGCGTGCATTGTCCGTGCTGTGTGTGCATTGTGCATGCTGTGCGTGCATTGTCTGTGTTGTGTGTGCATTGTGCATGCTGTGTGTGCTATGTGTGCATTGTGCATGCTGTGCGTGCATTGTCCGTGCTGTGCGTGCATTGTCCGTGCTGTGTGTGCATTGTGCACGCTGTGCGTGCATTGTCTGTGTTGTGTGTGCATTGTGCATGCTGTGCGTGCATTGTCCCTGCTGTGTGTGCATTGTGCATGCTGTGCGTGCATTGTCTGTGTTGTGTGTGCATTGTGCATGCTGTGTGTGCTATGTGTGCATTGTGCATGCTGTGTGTGCATTGTGCGCGCTGTGCGTGCATTGTCTGTGTTGTGTGTGCATTGTGCATGCTGTGCGTGCATTGTCCGTGCTGTGTGTGTATTGTGCATGCTGTGCGTGCATTGTCCCTGCTGTGTGTGCATTGTGCATACTGTGCGTGTATTGTCTGTGCTGTGTGCGCATTGTGCATGCTGTGCGTGCATTGTACGTGCTGTTTGCACGTAGTGTCCGTGCTCTGTGCACATTCTCCATGTTGTGTGCATTGTCCGTGCTGTGTGCACATCGTCCGTGTTGTCTGCATTGTGTGTGTTGTCTGTGCATTGTCTGTGTTTTATGCACATTGCCCGTGTTTTCTGCACACTGTGCGTGCTATGTGTGCATTGTGTGTGGTGCATGTGCACTGTCGGCATTTTCCGTGTTGTCTGCGCATTGTCCGTGTTGTCTGCGCATTGTGCATGTTGTCTGCACATTGTGCGTGTTTTCTGCACCTTGTGTGTGCTATGTGTGCGTTGTGTGTGATGTATATGCATTGTGTGCCTTGTCCGTGTTGTCTGCGCATTTTCTGTGTTGTGTGTGCATTGTCCGTGTTGTGTGCGCCTTGTCCGTGCTGTGTGCACATTGTTCGTGTTGTCTGTGCATTGTGTGTGTTGTCTCTGCATTGTCTGTGTTATCTGCACATAGTCCGTGTTGTTTGCGCATGGTCCGTGTTGTCTGAACATTGTGCGTGCTTTGTGTGCATTGTGTGTGGTGTATATGCATTGTCTGCATTGTCCGTGTTGTCTGTGCATTGTCCGTGTTGCCTGTGCATTGTGGGTGTTGTCTGCGCTTTGTCTGTGTTTTCTGCGCATTGTGCGTGCTATGTGTTCGTTGTGTGTGATGTATATGCGTTGTGTGCCTTGTCCGTGTTGTCTGCGCATTATCTGTGTTGTGTGTGCATTGTCCGTGTTTTGTGTGCATTGTCCGTGTTGTGTGCACATTGTTTGTGCTGTGTGCACATTGTGCATGCTATGTGTATGTTGTGTGTGGTGTACAATCTGTACATATATTGTGCCCGCATTCTCTGTGTTATGTGCCCACATTCTTCATGTTATGTGCCCACATTCTCCGTGTTATGTGCCCGCATTGTCCAGGTTTTGTGCCCACATTGTCCGAGTTATGTGCCTGCATTGTCCGTGTTATGTGCCCGCATTGTCCGTGTTATGTGCCCGCATTCTCCGTGTTATGTGCCTGCATTCTCGTGTTATGTGTCCGCATGTCCATGTTAAGTGCCCACATTCTCCGTGTTATGTGCCCGCATTGTCCATGTTATGTGCCCGCATTGTCCATGGTATGTGCCTGCATTGTCCATTATGTGCCCGCATTGTCCATGTTATGTGCCCGTATTGTCCATGTTATGTGTCCGCATTGTTCATGTTATGTGCCCACATTCCCTGTGTTATGTGCCCGCATTGTCCATGTTATGTGCCCGTATTGTCCGTGTTATGTGTCCGCATTGTTCATGTTATGTGCCCACATTCTCCATGTTATGTGCCTGCATTGTCCATGTGATGTGCCTGCATTGTCCATGGTATGTGCCTGCATTGTCCATGTTATGTGCCCGCATTGTCTGTGTTATGTGCCTGCATTCTCCGTGTTATGTGCCTGCATTCTCATGTTATGTGTCCGCATTGTCCATGTTATGTGCGCGCATTGTCCGTGTTATGTGCGTGCATTGTCCGTGTTATGTGCCCGCATTGTCCATGTTACGTGCCCGCATTGTCCATGTTATGTTCCCGCATTGTCCATGTTATGTGCCTGCATTGTCTATGTTATGTGCCCGCATTGTCTGTGTTATGTGCCCGCATTCTCCGTGTTATGTGCCTGCATTCTCGTGTTATGTGTCCGCATGTCCATGTTATGTGCCCACATTCTCCGTGTTATGTGCTCGCATTGTCCATGTTATGTGCCCGCATTGTCCATGGTATGTGCCTGCATTGTCCATTATGTGCCCGCATTGTCCATGTTATGTGCCCGTATTGTCCATGTTATGTGTCTGCATTGTTCATGTTATGTGCCCACATTCCCCGTGTTATGTGCCCGCATTGTCCATGTTATGTGCCCGCATTGTCCATGTTATGTGCCCGTATTGTCCGTGTTATGTGTGTGTATTGTCCATGTTATGTGCCCATATTGTCCGTGTTATGTGTCCGCATTGTTCATGTTATGTGCCCGCATTGTCCATGGTATGTGCCTGCATTGTCCATGTTATGTGCCCGCATTGTCCATGTTATGTGCCCGTATTGTCCGTGTTATGTGTGTGCATTGTCCGTGTTATGTTCCCGCATTGTCCGTGTTATGTGCCCGCATTCTCTGTGTTATGTGCCTGCATTCTCATGTTATGTGTCCGCATTGTCCATGTTATGTGTGCGCATTGTCCGTGTTATGTGCGTGCATTGTCCGTGTTATGTGCCCGTATTGTCCATGTTATGTGCCCGCATTGTCCATGTTATGTGCCCGCATTGTCCATGTTATGTGCCTGTATTGTCCGTGTTATGTGTGTTTATTGTCCATGTCATGTGCCCGCATTGTCCGTGTTATGTGCCTGCATTATCCGTGTTATGTGCCCGCATTGTCCATGTTATGTGCCCGCAGTGTTCATGTTATGTGCCCGCATTGTCCGCGTTATGTGCCCGCATTGTCCGTGTTATGTGCCCGCATTCTCCATCTTATGTGCCCGCATTCTCCATGTTATGTGCCTGCATTGTCCATGTGATGTGTCTGCATTGTCCAGGTTATATGCCCGCATTGTCCATGTTATGTGCCCGCATTGTCCGTGTTATGTGCCCGCATTCTCCATCTTATGTGCCCGCATTCTCCTTGTTATGTGCCCGCATTGTCCATGTTATGTGCCTGCATTGTCCATGTTATGTGCCCGCATTGTCCATGTTATGTGCCCGCATTGTCCGTGTTATGTGTCCGCATTCTCCGTCTTATGTTCCCGCATTCTCCGTGTTATGTGCCCGCATTGTCCAGGTTATGTGTCCGCATTGTCCATGTTATGTGCGCGCATTGTCCGTGTTATGTGCGTGCATTGTCCGTGTTATGTGCCCGCATTGTCCATGTTATGTGCCCGCATTGTCCATGTTATGTGCCTGTATTGTCCGTGTTATGTGTTTATTGTCCATGTCATGTGCCCGCATTTTCCGTGTTATGTGCCTGCATTATCCGTGTTATGTGCCCGCATTGTCCATGTTATGTGCCCGCATTGTTCATGTTATGTGCCCGCATTGTCCATGTTATGTGCCCGCATTGTCCGTGTTATGTGCCCGCATTCTCCATCTTATGTGCCCGCATTCTCCATGTTATGTGCCCGCATTGTCCATGTTATGTGCCCGCATTGTCCATGTTATGTGCCCGCAATGTCCGTGTTATGTGCCCGCATTCTCCGTGTTATGTGCCCGCATTGTCCATGTTATGTGCCCGCATTCTCCGTGTTATGTGCCCGCATTGTCCATGTTATGTGCCCGCATTGTCCGTGTTATGTGCCCGCATTGTCCATGTTATGTGTCCGCATTCTCCGTCTTATGTTCCCGCATTCTCCGTGTTATGTGCTCGCATTGTCCATGTTATGTGCCCGCATTGTCCGTGTTATGTGCCCGCATTGTCCGTGTTATGTGCCCGCATTGTCCATGTTATGTGCCCGCATTGTCCGTGTTATGTGCCCGCATTCTCCGTGTTATGTGCCCGCATTCTCCGTGTTATGTGCCCGCATTGTCCATGTTATGTGCCCGCATTGTCCATGTTATGTGCCCGCATTGTCCATGTTATGTGTCCGCATTCTCCGTCTTATGTTCCCGCATTCTCCGTGTTATGTGCCCGCATTGTCCGTGTTATGTGCCCGCATTATCCGTGTTATGTGCGCGCATTGTCCATGTTATGTGCGTGCATTGTCCGTGTTATGTGCCCGCATTGTCCATGTTATGTGCCCGCATTGTCCGTGTTATGTGCCCGCATTCTCCGTGTTATGTGTCCGCATTCTCCGTGTTATGTGCCCGCATTGTCCATGTTATGTGCCCGCATTGTCCGTGTTATGTGCCCGCATTGTCCATGTTATGTGTCCGCATTCTCCGTCTTATGTTCCCGCATTCTCCGTGTTATGTGCCCGCATTGTCCATGTTATGTGCCCGCATTGTCCATGTTATGTGCGCGCATTGTCCGTGTTATGTGCGTGCATTGTCCGTGTTATGTGCCCGCATTGTCCATGTTATGTGCCCGCATTGTCCATGTTATGTGCCTGTATTGTCCGTGTTATGTGTTTATTGTCCATGTCATGTGCCCGCATTTTCCATGTTATGTGCCCGCATTATCCGTGTTATGTGCCCGCATTGTCCATGTTATGTGCCCGCATTGTTCATGTTATGTGCCCGCATTGTCCATGTTATGTGCCCGCATTGTCCGTGTTATGTGCCCGCATTCTCCATCTTATGTGCCCGCATTCTCCATGTTATGTGCCCGCATTGTCCATGTTATGTGCCCGCATTGTCCATGTTATGTGCCCGCATTGTCCGTGTTATGTGTCCGCATTCTCCGTGTTATGTGCCCGCATTGTCCATGTTATGTGCCCGCATTGTCCGTGTTATGTGCCCGCATTGTCCATGTTATGTGTCCGCATTCTCCGTCTTATGTTCCCGCATTCTCCGTGTTATGTGCCCGCATTGTCCATGTTATGTGCCCGCATTGTCCGTGTTATGTGCCCGCATTGTCCATGTTATGTGCCCGCATTCTCTGTCTTATGTGCCCGCATTCTACGTGTTATGTGCCCGCATTGTCCATGTTGTGTGCGCGTATTTTTCATGCTGCGTCGCAATTCCTGGACCACTCACTAAACGAAACATCGAATTTCATGGAGAAGCTCACATGTTGTTCCAGCTCGATCGCTTTTTTAAGGTTTATATCGTACAGAACAGGAGTAGAAAGGCATGTTAAGTAATTCATAAGAGAGATGATGATGATCTCCGCCACCGAAGGTGGTCAGAGGTTATGTTTTCATCCCTGTCTGTTTGTCTGTGAACAGGATATCTCAAAATGTTGTGGACGGATTCAGACGAAATTTAGTGGACATGTTGGGTGTGTGACACGGAATAGTCGATTCGGTTTTGGTGAAGATCCGGATCCGTTTACTAGAATTTTTAGGGATTATTCACCGTTGAAAGAATTTTTTTTCGAAAAAAAACAAAAAACGATATTTCAAAAAATTGTAGATGAGTTGTGACAAAACTAGGTGGATGAGTTGAATAAGTGACAAGAACAAGCAGATTAGGTTTTGGTTCAGGTCCAGATCGAGATTCTACCTATCGGTGGGATACACAAGGTAAACTGTTCAGCTGGCGGAGGTATGCGCTCTACCGAGTGTCGTTTTAGTTTTGAAAATGCTCCTGCGTGCTATATTGTTTAATTTACAATGTCTAGAGTATATCATGTCTTATTTGGAACTTCTAAACTTTCTATTTAATTACATTTTTATTTTCGAGTTCATCAAGAATTGCAAATATCCGGTTTATTATAACACACTAAAGGGTCCACTTCGTGTACCTGTCTCCTGAGACATGATGCTCTCTACTCTCCTTTCTGTGCTCTCCTCGGCTCAATGACAACTTTCTTTAATATTATCGGTGGTTTTTAACTTTCCCCGACTTGACGTGGGTTGATTTTTAGCTCACCTGGAACGAAGTTCAGGAATATAATACGCCACTGAATATAAAATAAATTAAGATAATAAAGTATATATTGATTTACTAAACTCGCTTGATTATGCGATTGCAGGTCGTCCGTCAGTCCGTCAGTCCATATAAACACTTGCAACTTCTTCTCCGAAACCGCTGAAGGAATTGTGACCAAATTTGGCACAAATGATATTTGTTGTGTTGTGACTAAAGTTTGTTTACGGCATAAAAAAAAAATCGAGGTCTAAGGAGGTTTACCGGGGTCAAAGTGGATCCAGGTTTAACCCCGCAAAATAGTTATTTGCTTTCTTCTCAGAAACTACACGCACAATTTTGATGAAACTTTACCACAACCTTCATCACCCGTGATGTACCGAAGTTTATTCACGGCATTAAACAAAATCTGCCCCTTTAGGGGTCTATGGGGGGGTTGCCCCCCAAAATAGGTATTTGCTTTCTTCTTAGAAACTACACATGCAATTCTGATGAAACTTGACCACAACCTTAATCACCCGTGATGTACCAAAATTTGTTCCTGGCATTTTTAAAAATCGGGGTCCACGGTGGTCTATGGGGGGGGGGGGGGGGGGTGGGGGGAGGGGGCATGCCCCCCAAAATAGGTATTTGTTTTTTTTCTCAGAACCTACACACACAATTTTGAGGAAACTTCACTACAACCTTCATCCATCCGTGATCTACCAAAGTTTGTTCAAAGCATTGGAAAAATTGGGGTCTGAGGAGGTACACGGGGTGGGAGGAGAGGGGGGTTGCCCCCTAAAATAGGTATTTTTTTTGTTTGTCTGTTTAAAGTCTTATGATTATGTTAGTATGATTCTACATGCTGCCCTGTCTTCTAGCAACCATTGAAATTGGTTTGAAATACTTTTAGTCGGTGCAGTATACTGTTTATTCTACCAGGTGAGCGCCCGGGGTATTACCCCTATGTTTTTCGGGTAAAATATGACGGTTTCGCCTGGACAATGTCCCCATGTCGCTGCTTCAAAGCTATCGTTTTTACGTCGTCGTCGTCGTGCTCGTTGTTGTAGCTTTCTTTTTGTCATGCGGCACACGTCAGTAGAGCCGGTTCTGGCATTTTGCTTGTTGTTCATGTGTATATGCAGTATACATGTGATATGTCTGTCGGCCATAGCCGCATAACCACCGACATGTACGATGCATGCCTCGCCAGAAAAGGCATTGTTAGAGGAGTCACGGGAGCCGAGCATGCCTGAAAACTTTCACTTCAACAGGTTTCAAGTAGTCACAATATGTTTTTGTGAACCTTTTCACCATCGAGTAAGTATTGTGTAGTCTCGCATGTTGAACGTTTTCAACAACAAAAATAATTATGCTAAATCCATATCAGTAAATATTGAGAAAAGGTGAATGTCGAGGAGAGGAAGGAGGCAAACGTGTTTTATCATCATTTATTCATAATGCTCATAGTACATTGTGTCGTATAACAATTAACAATACATTCAATCATGCACACCTTATCTTACAGATTACACATTCATTATCTAGCATATCTATTAAGGTTACCACTGAATCGAGCTTTGACTCAAATACAGAAACTATCATGTTAACAAATTTCCTCGGTGACCTCCTGTGCCCCTTGTACACCCCCCCCCCCCCCCCCAGTACCTGCTCTACTGCGTATCCCAGCAACCACTGAAAATGTTTCAAAACATATTTATTTAAATGCTTCATTAATATAATGTATTCTCGTTTTAAAAATAAATAAATTATAGTTGGTGGAGTTTTGTTAATTGGCTAACTGTAGTTAACTCTGTTAGTTAACGTCTGACTTTGTTTTAATCGATGGATAAGTTCAGTGCTGTATATAATTATTGCTCTCAGTGTTTTGATTATCCCTGCTCTGCACTTTTACCATAGAAGGGTTATCGTTACCCCATGTGTGCGAAATGACAAGCAGGGTTAAGCAGTTGGTTCACCTTTTCTGTCTGTCTGTCTGTCTGTCTATGTACATCAGTCTATGGTCGAGGAACTACTTCATTTAAGTTTAATTGAAAAATTTGTTTGAACACTGCAGAACACGAATCAAAACATCAATTGGAACACCGACCTGCTGTTTAGGAGTACTTTGGCTCTGAATTTGGCAAATTGAACGGAATCTCATCCCGATCCCACATCCGCAAAGAGGAGTAAGGAAATCTTTTTACTGTCTGCTGGCAAACTGTCGAACAAAGTTGAAAATCATTTCAAGCAGGAGATTTACTGTTTTTAGGGATGTCATAAAGGACACAAACAAGAGGCATGAATACCGAATGCACTGTGTTAAATAAGGTGGTGTAAAAGATGCTGCATCAATGGCGGTAAAGTTCCAAGAAGTTTTTGATTTTTCTCCAGCCTAAAAACCTTTATTTTATTTCAATTGAATTATTCACTTCAACATAGTGGAACACAAATCACCTTCTTGGCACTTTCAAAAAACTACATTTTAACAGTACTTGTACAAAATATTACGCCATTTTACGCCATCTTGACCAATGCAATTTTCCGCTCGCGCTTTCCGCAGTGTTGGACAATATCGAGATTCAGACAAAATCGCAGCTTGAAGGAAATATAGATCGTGCTCGGAAACACAAAAAGCAAGAGTTTAAAAAGACCTTTCCCACGTTATTTTTGATGAACTGTCTTGTTACATTCCCATGTCCTTGTTACGTTCCCATGTCCTTGTTACGTTCCCATGTCCACCACCACAGGTGCATGGAGGTTGTTTTCACCCATATCTGTCTGTTTGTTACTTGCAAAATCGAAGATTTTTCAAGTATATTGGTCGGTTGTGTTTGTGGTTCTGTCTGTCTGTTTGTTTGCCTGTCTGTTTGTCTGTTTGTCTGTTTGTTTGTCACCGGCCTACAGGTCACAATTTTCAACCGATCTTCACGAAACTTCACCAAATGGTAGAGTTGGTCAAAAGCAAGAAGCCTATTGTTTTTGGGGTCAATAGGTCAAAAGGTCAACATAGGCCAAGGTCACCAACTTTGCTAAATTTCTAAAATCCTCAATTTTCATCCGATTGACTTGAAATTTGAAGACCACTTGCATATCTGGTCACTGGATTCAACCACCAAGTATTTTTGAGGTCAACATAGGCCAAATGGTCAACATAGGCCAAATTTCTAAAATCCTCAATTTTCATCCAATTGACTTGAAATTTGAAGAGGACTGGCATATCTGGTCACTGAATTCAACCACAAATTATATTTTTGGTGAACATAGGCCAAAAGGTCAACATAGGCCAAAAGGTCAACATAGACCAAATTTCTAAAATCCTCAATTTTCATCCAATTGACTTGAAATTTGAAGAGGACTTGCGTATCTGGTCACTGAATTCAACCACCAAGTATACTTGAGGTCAACATAGGCCAAATGGTCAACATAGGCCAAATTTCTAAAATCCTCAATTTTCATCCAATTGACTTGAAATTTGAAGAGGACTTGCATATCTTGTCACTGAATTCAACCACCAAGTATACTTGAGGTCAACACAGGCCGAAAGGTCAACATAGGCCAAATTTCTAAAATCACCAATTTTCATTTCATTGACTTGAACTTCAAAGAGGATTTATATATATGGTCACTGAATTCAACCACCATCTATTTTTGAGGTCAACATCGGCCAAAAGTTCAACATAGGCCAAATTTTTAATATCCTTAATTTTCATCCGATTGACTTGAAAATTGAACAGCATTGGCACATTGAGTCTCTAAATAGGGAAACTAACTACTTTTGAGGTCAAAAGGTCAAAGGTCAACTCAAGGTCAACCTTCCAAAATCATCATTATTTATCTGAAAAACGTCACTTTTCATCCTGTTGACCCGAGGTTTGATCAAAATTGTAAATTTTAATCTTCATGAAATGGACAATTTGCTGTATCAATGGAAAACTTTTTTTTGGGGGGGGGGGGGCGGATTTCGCAAGTATCGTGCTGCACATGACGTCTTCTTGTTTGTTTGTTTGTCTCTTCTGTGAACAAGATATCTCAAAAAGTTGTGGACTAAATTGGCATAGAGGTTGTGTATGTGACATGGATGAAATGATTAGAATTTGGTGCAGTTCCGGATTCGGATCCGGCTAGTACAATTTTTAGGTGATTCTTCACCATTCGGAGATAGGGCCAAAAACGATGTATAGCAGGATATCTCAAAAAGTTGTGAACGGATTTGGACGAAACTTGGTGGACAGGTTGTGCGTGTGACAAGGAAGAATCAATTAAATTTTGGTGAAGATCTGAATGTGGATTCGGATACGAGATTTATTTAATTTTAAGTGATTCTTCACCATTGAGGGATAGGGCGAAAAGCGATATATAACATATTTAAAAAGCTATGGATGACTTATGACTAAACTAAGTGGATGAGTTTGTTAGGCGACAAAAACAAGCAGATTAGATTTGGTTCAGGTCCGAATCCAGATCCGGCTTATCATTGGGATACAAAACAAACTGTTCAGCGTGTCGGAGTTATGCGCTCTACCGAGTGCCGTTTTAGTTTAGAACCGTTTCTACCCAAGAAAATCATTCGTACAATGTGCAATGGAAAAGCATGTTTATCATAAAAGAATGTTTATCAAACAATTTATTGTAAAATATCTGATTATTGATGCCGATTTGTAATTCTAAAAAATTGATTGGGATTGAAGGGCGAGTTTGATTTTCCTTTTTAAAATTCAATCCCAGCTATTTTGGATATAGATATCATCGTGTAACTGATCAAATGTAAACGGATCACTAATTATCAGTAAATCAACAATGGATCTAAAGATGTTTCCGCATCTTCTTGCAGATGTTAGTTTTTTATGGTCCAAAACAGACTCGTACTTGTGCAGTAACGAATTTGTAAAGGAATGTGCTGGATACAAACCCATGGGTATCCTCACTCTCTTGTCGAGTATCCGATTCCCAAATATACAGTACCCGTAGTTCATTAATATACTTTAAGTTTTTTTTTTAACGACATGAAGATTGATTTTCTTTTTCAGATCAGTATGCTTATCCACTTCACGACCTCGGGTAAATGCTTTTTCTACTGCTCTGTCCAATGCAGCCACGAGTTTCTCAAGTTGAATGTTCGTGTGTCATCTGGAAAAATGATAACATGATAGACATGTAGCTTTTTCTGGTCTTCATCAATGATCTCTCTGACTCTCTCGAAAATCCTCTCTATCTCTTTGCTGATGACTCCACTCTCTGCCGCTCCATTCCTCTTCCCTCAGATTGGCAGTCTGCTGCCTCCTCACTCTCTGAAGACCTGGACAAAATCACAGACTGGTCAAACAAGTGGAACATGTCTTTCAATCCTGACAAATCTCACACTCTTACTATGTCTCTCCGAAAAGATCGACTGGACAACCCTCCCATCTACTTTCTCAACAATCCTCTCCAAGAAGTTCTGTCGCTCAAGATTTTGGGTCTCACTATCTGCCATGATCTTTCTTGGGAAAACCACATTTCCAAGCTGGCCTCCAAAGCCAGTCGCCGACTGGGCATCCTCCGTCGTGCGAAGTCCTTCCTCGGCACACCTGAGCTCCTCACCACATACAAGGCTTTCATCCGCAGCTCAATGGAATACTGTTCTCCCCTATGGGCCGGTGCTCCTGCCTCACACCTAGCTCGGCTTCACGCTGTTGAAACCAAAGCTTTCAGAATTATTGGAATCTCCCGCGATGAAGCTATCTCTGAGGGCCTTTCACTCACTCACCGCAGGCAGGTAGGTGGTCTTTCTGTCTTCTACCGACTCCTCTCCGGCCTTGCACCCCCAGCTCTCTCTGTGCTCTGTCCCCCAAATATTCCTACAGGTCGCACAAGATCTGCCAGCAACCCTCTGATGGTTAAACTGCCGAAATCTCGGCTCTCTGCTCACCTTCACTCTTTCATTCCTCTTTTCTCCCGCCTCTGGAACAAACTCCCTCACTCCCTTCAATCCCACTCCTCCCTCCAGGTCTTTAAAACAGCTGTTCACCACCATCTCTTATCTTCCCCCATCCAAAACCTTGATCTTTTCTACCCCCGCTAATTCACCCCAGATCCACCTTGTTTGAAATTCCAACTTCTTTCCTGGAAGTCCTGGCAGTGTCCATATGTTTTATACCTCTCCCACCGCCCCCTTCCCATGCCCCCCCCCCCCCAAAGCCCTCGCCCTCTCTCAGATCTCTCGATGTCTCCATGTCTCTCGGTCCCTGCTCTCAAATGTTGTGTTTGTGTCCTTCCCCCTCTCTCCCCATCTTGTCTACCGCTCCCGATGTTATATGTTTTATGTGTCGGTTTGTCTTTCTGTGTGATTAATGTTCGCTCTTTCACGAGCCTCGATCTTGTATACAAAAAAAAAAAAAAAAAAAAAAAAAAAAAACCCCTGTTGTTAATGTTGTCAATGCTATCGCTTAGTGGTTTGGAATTATCCATGACCCAGAACTTTTTACTACAGGAAGAAAACCTCGCTTTTAATGATAGATTTTTTAACGTTTGCAAATGAGTTTCATTGCCCCGATAATACTCTGCTTGATGATGCCTCTAATTAGAATCTTCACCTGTTATGATGAACATCATCTTACAAAGATTATTGTGCATTTCAGGGATACAGTAAATAAATGGTAATTAACAGTGCGCATCCAGAACAAACAGCCCTCTCACCTTGAATGATTTACCAAGTCCATTTTATTATCACTAGAAACACCCGCTCCATAACCCCAACAGCCACTATGGGGGGCGTAGAGGGGGTCGTGTGTATGTGCACGTGCGCACCGTGTGGAAGGCAGTTTGTTAATATTCTTCTTATTCTTCTTTAATGGCCACAGATATTTCCATGTTATTGTGAGGATGACTGGGTAAAGCTTGGCCCAAGTCATTCATGAACTGGCTGGACAGGCCTGACGTTTGACTAAGGTTTGGGCAGGAATTTGTAATTTGTTCAGGATGCCACCGATAGTTCACCTACTCTTTTTAAAGGACACAGTGGGATTTTTAAAGTCCACCAACTAATGCTGGCAGACAGGATGCCAGTTTAACATCCATCCGAGGAATGGGACACACATTGATGAATTACCTCTGCCTGTGAAATAGCTGGATTATCCGGGCTAGGTCGGATAGCTGTATAGGATAGTTTATAACTGGGTCGGGATTCAAATCCAGGCTAGACAGCTTGGAGGAGAGTGTGCATAGCTCTAGGCCATCCAGCCAGCCCTGTGTTGATATTATCATTGGACAGAATTGATTGATTAATTTGTGCTTGTAATAATTTTGACGAAAAATATTACTTGCTTGACATAGATGCTGGAGTTGGGATTGGAGACATAGAGGCTTGGATTGTAATGTATCAACAACCTAAGGTGTGCTGACGGTACTATATTGGTAGAAAGTAAAGAGGGCTTGAGAAACCGCTGTAGACAGTGAAGAAGGAAAGTGAAAAAGCTAGTCTTTATTAGCCCCTCCCTGCGAAACAGGGGCTTATGGATTGGGTCTCATCTGTCTGTCCATCCGTCTGTCTGTCCATGCGTGCGTGCGTCCGCAACCATATCTCAGACATGTATGGACGATTTTGTTCATACTTGGCACGAGGACAATACATGATGTTATAAATATGCATATCCTTTTGTTTCACGATGCGATCAAAGATGGTCGACTGGCAGCCATTTTAGTTGTAAAAAAACCCGATGTTGAACACGTCCTCAACCATTACTGGGACATGCATGAACTGATCTTGTTAAAACTTGGCAAACAGATAACGAATGATGGCTTACATATGCATATCATTGTTTTTCGAGATCAGATCCAAGAGAGCAGACTGGTGGCCATTTCGTTAGTTAAATGTGTTCCCAACAATTTCTCGGATATGCATGGCCTAATTTTGTTCAAACTTGGCACAAGCACAGTACATGGTGAGTAGAAGAAGAATGGGTGTTCTAGGACACACAGCATTTAACATTGATGTCAATGGGGAAAATCAAGGAAATTTATTGACTAGCACTCCAGCTCACCAAAAATTGCACCCCCTTTCCTCCCTCTCCCATTTTTCATTATACTCATACAGAGACCCAATGAATATTTGTGTTTCATTTTTAGGTAATAGCTTAATTTTCTTTTGGCACTCATTACCATCCAAAATATTCGCAAACATTACATTAGAATTTAACTCTTGGTTTACGTATTGCTGTTGAGCCAATATGAAACGATAAACCTCTCTTAATGATCTTGTCTGAGCCCCTCCTGAACCACATATCATTTTGAGATTATAGTAAATTATTTTCCCATTGATTTATTGACAACATTTCCTTTTTTATGTCTAATAAATACAATGTTTCAAAACACAAAAGACAAATTTCAATCAATTTCCTCATTTAAAAAGGATATTGAAATATATTGCATGGATGTAAAATTAAACAAAGATGATTACAATAACTTTTGGATTGAACCTATTATGAAAGATAATATGAGCTTCTCAATCTCTTTTAAAGGAAGAGCATTCTCTGTCTTTGGGAAGCCGTCAATTAAAGTAGTTATAACAAAAGTTTCACCACTATTTATAGAGATCTTTAACAAACTAGAGGAGGTAATGAAAGATGTTAAAGAATCAAAAAACAAAACTCTTTTTACTGAAGCTATTAAAAGGAGGATAAAACTATTAGCTCTAAACATGATAAAATTTCTATATTCTTCAATAACCCTGAAGATGTTAATCTTTATGAAATGAAAGATGTTAATATAACAGGAAAAATATCATTCCGCTCAATAGTAGTTAGGAACCATTTTAAAATTACCTTCAATATTAGAGATATAGTCGTTGAATCTGTTCATGAGAAAAAGTATGTGGATATAGATGGTAATGTTTTTTTCTGCTAATTAAATATGAGTCATTATTCAAGTGAAGACTTTGTTTATTTTGATAGCTCCTGCTCTATTGGAACAGAAGACAAGTTTCACTCAATCTCTACATTTGTAGAACATACTGAGAAATATGTTGAGGAAAAAATTCAATATGAAGATTTTGAGAATTATGATAGAGATGATAGTACCTCTATTGGAACAGAAGACAGTTATGATACTGAGAGTTTGTGTTCTAACGATAGCTATGAAAGTAGTTTTATAGATGATGAAGATTATATAAGCACCGATTATAGTGAAGATGATTTTTAGTTTAAGTAATCTTTTACTATATAAATATGATGAATCTAAATGATATACCTGATTCTCCATATGATAAATTAGAGAATTGTCCGGCTTGTGATAGAGTGGGATTAAACAGAATTAAAAGCGCATAAACAATGTTTATTCTGTGATTATCTTTTAATAAATGATGATAAAAATATTAAAAGAAACTTAACTATTTTAAAATTACACCAAAAATGAATTACTTTACAAGATTAATAAGAGAAATGAATGTTAAGTATGAGGGTGATAATACACCTTTCCTTACAATGGAAGAGATTGTTAAAATTAGGATGATGTTTCAAGGATTGATGTTATTTGCTATTCACGATTGTCATTTTCAGGGAAATATCAACACAAGATATTATATAAATAAAATAATGGATTATCTTGAAATTAAACCTGAACTCAGGATAAAATATCGAGTTTCTCAAAAAGCCTGTAAAAAAAAAAACAATTGAATTGATTTGGAAAAAACATATCCATGTATTGGGACATATCCTCATAAACATCTTCCGTATTGATTTTCAAAATAAAGCTGTCTGTATCCATAGAATGTAGATCAACTCCATCAGTATATTTCTTTTTTGGGTTGTTGTAGACGTAGTCATATATTAACAATTTTGAAAATCAAGAATTGATGTACCAATATAAATAGGTTTATCCATTTCAATTCTCTTTTCAGCCATACGAATAGGACAAAGGTTTTCAGAAAACACCTCCACTCTTTGGAAGCTCGGTTTATTAATTGATTTTGATGCATGTTTCCAATATGTAGAAAGTTTTATGTTTTGCCAATTTTTTACATTTTCCATAGTCTTTCCAAACACAGTTACTCATTAATTTCTAAAAGTCCTTCTCAAAATCTGTTTTTGCTTCTGTTCTCTTTCTCCTATTGAAATCAATATATTTCTTCAATCAATGACTTTGTGAGAACCTTAAAACTCTACTCTATGAATTTCCTTTCCTCTTAACCCAGCAGATAAATATTGTTTCAAATTCCTTTGATGTAAAACATAATTCTCTTTATCATATAACGTTTAATCGCCTGGTGTTGGCTTAGCGTTTATGGTGCAGGCTTGGGATCCTAAGATCCTGAGTTCGTAATCCCGGTCGATCGCTGAATTAACACCAGGGCGGTTGACTCAGCCTGTCATCCTTCCGAGGTCGGCAAATTGAGTACCAGCTTGCTGGGATGAATGATCCTGGTGTGTACCCTGATTTAGAATAGGTACACCGTATACCTGCGCATCATAAGAGGCGACTAAGGGTTGGCGTCAGGAAGGGCATCCGGCCATAAAAACATTGCCTCAAACAGTGCCCCATGAGGTCATGGGGCCTGCAAGGCCAGCCCCCACTCTAGCGGGGTAAAATGGCCTTAAAACGATCATTCATTCATTCATTCATATAACGTATTAAGTAATTTTTCTGTTGGTTTGTATGAAGTAAAAAATGATTGTTGACAGCCGCTGAGCCATTCTTTTTCTCAGGCTTTTCTTATCAGGAGCATGTGGAGTTTGTGCTTGTTGTGGAGTTCTTCTGGATATTTTAAATCAACTTTAAAATAATACCCAACTTCTGCTTTGTCTAATTCCTTTTTGAGAGGAGATAATGATGTTTTGTAAAACTCTTTCATAATCTTTCTCTTTTACCCATTTAAGTTTTCCATAAGGTAAAGATTGAGACATAGCCCATCTGGCCATCCATACAAATTGTTAGCATCATAATACATCAAGTAAGAATTCTCTTTTGTAGCATTGTAGTTAGGAAGATATTTGTTGTTTGCTTCAGCATATCTCTTAGACCAGACTTGTGATATTCCACCTATTTTAGCCTTCTATATCATCAAAAGGGTATCTATATCAACAATTAATTCTAATGGTTGTTTGGTCATATTTAGCACAGCACTTCAAGCTACTCCTGGGGCTGTGTAATAATGAGCGGGGTCTAATCTATATGAATATTTATTATGACAGACTGCTCTGAAAGCCTCAAACACATCAGCCAATATTAGCACATCAATCTTGAGGTACAAATCATGATTTGCCCTAAGATATTGTACATCAAACTTCTTTCAAACATTTTTCGTTTAGGTATATTTTTTATCAGTTATATGAGTTTTATTTAATTCATTATAGAAACTTTCTTTAGAAGGGAGTTGTGTTTCTTTGAACCTCTCAAACGAGTTCATATAATCATAAGGATGTACACCCTTCTGTTGCAAGAGTTCAACTTCTTCCTGATTTGAGAAATGAGATTGGAGAATTGGAAAACTTTTAATATTGAATATTAATGGGCTTGGCATAAACTTAATTGGATCGAAACATCTAATATGGGCTTTGGTTGATATTCTTTTTTTCCCCCGTAGGTGTATAAATTGTTTTTTTGTTTTTGTTAGCTATGTTACTTGTTTTTGTAAATGAGATGTATTTCTGGTCTGTGTTAGGAATGGCTGAAATATCTCCAGGTGTTTTACTCAATTATTTCATAAAAAAATATGTGTATCATAGTGAGCGTTGTTGTGACAAAAGACTGGAATGAAAGAGGGAAGTTTAAAATTAAGATTACAACTTTGATGAGCTGGATCTCTATATTTCCCAGTTTTTTTTTTTTTTTTTTTTTTTTTTTTTTTTTGTATACAAGATCGAGGCTCGTGAAAGAGCGAACATTAATCACACAGAAAGACAAACAGACACATAAAACAAATAACATCGGGAGCGGTAGACAAGATGGGGAGAGAGGGGGAAGGACACAAACACAACATTTGAGAGCAGGGACCGAGAGACATGGAGACATCGAGAGATCTGTGGGAGGGAGAGGGCTTTGGGGGGGAGGCATGTGAAGGGGGGGAGGCATGTGAAGGGGGGGAGGCATGTGAAGGGGGGGGGGGGGTGGGAGAGGTATAAACATATGGACACTGCCAGGATTTCCAGGAAATAAGTTGGAATTTCAAACAAGGTGGATCTGGGGTGAATTAGCGGGGGTAGAAAAGATCAAGGTTTTGGATGGGGGAAGATAAGAGATGGTGGTGAACAGCTGTTTTAAAGACCTGGAGGGAGGAGAGGGATTGAAGGGAGTGTGGGAGTTTGTTCCACAGGCGGGAGAAAAGAGGAATGAAAGAGTGAAGGTGAGCAGAGAGCCGAGATTTCGGCAGTTTAACCATCAGAGGGTTGCTGGCAGATCTTGTGCGACCTGTAGGAATATTTGGGGGACAGAGCACAGAGAGAGCTGGGGGAGCAAGGCCGGAGAGGAGTCGGTAGAAGACAGAAAGACCACCTACCTGCCTGCGGTGAGTGAGTGAAAGGCCCTCAGAGATAGCTTCATCGCGGGAGATTCCAATGATTTTGAAAGCTTTGGATTCAACAGCGTGAAGCCGAGCCAGGTGTGAGGCAGGAGCACCGGCCCATAGGGGAGAACAGTATTCCATTGAGCTGCGGATGAAAGCCTTGTAAGTGGTGAGGAGCTCAGGTGTGCCGAGGAAGGACTTCGCACGACGGAGGATGCCCAGTCGGCGACTGGCTTTGGAGGCCAGCTTGGAAATGTGGTTTATGGTTGGAGGATAATGGTCTCTTTCTTTTGATTGTATATCAATTTCCTCCTCACAAATATGACAAATGGTAGAGTTTTAAAAATCCTTTTTCTCATTTTGTGTTAATGCCATTGGTTGATACGTTTTTAGCATTTTCTTAGTTAATCAAACACAGTCTTTTTCCAGTCGTTTTACAAACACTTGGGAGGCATCTTCTCCACTGTGGAGTTCTAACTTGTTGAAATTTTCCCCAACACATGATTTGATATAATAACAGAATCCGCAAGGAATATGTTTTTTGTATTTATTTGTGTATGATTTATTTGCATTTGGTGAAACAGTATCTATATTTTCAAGGATGCTTTCAAAATTAGCGTATATCACAAATGGATGGTTTATAGACTTAATTTCATTTTTGAATGCTATGTTTGAACCTACTTTTGGTATATGAATTACCATTGATTTATGTTACCCACGGTATTTTGAATGTTGGTTTAATCTCTGTTCAGTGTGAAAGAAGTTGAGACATCGCTTACAGGGATATGTTTTATTCGTTCTATTGCATGTTTGAGAAATAGTCCATCTTGATAAATTTTTGATGTAAGCATAATGTGAATTTTTTCCAAAGTGTAGCACAGAAGGTCAATGTGTGTTTCATCATTTTATAGTTATCTGAAAATATTAATATCTGAACTTTGTTTGTATCCGGTAATCCATAAACATTAACAGATAGATTACACTGGACAACAAATATTTTGCTACTGGGGTAGAAAGATGTTCTCGACTAAATCGAGTATGCTGATTCTGAATCTGAAGTCAGAATTTTCTCAGCATGTCAGGAGTTTGAGTTATACATATGGTCCAATTACAGTAGCTTGCCCTGGCGGGTGATTTTGAGTGATCATAAATTATAATTTTTGTATTTTTTTTTCAATTATAGCAACTCAATTGTTGTAGAATATTATTTCACATAAAAATAGCTTTAGAATGCACTTCAAATTATTTAAAATGGATGAAAACTGACCAAGCTATGAATTTGTAAGTAATATTTTCCACATGGCATTACGATTTTGCGTGCCGCTTCCATGCTGAGAATTAATAACTTGATACTAAAATGTTTAAATGCAATGTATATTTTTAAAGAATGTATCAAGTTTAGATTTCATCTCATGCTAATAGTATCTATATATTTTCAGGTTATAACCTAATATATTTTTCTGTATATTTTCAGGTTAAGCATATGTTACTACAGGCATCATGAATAGGAGAGGCTATGTGAATCACCATGATAACTTTTGTTATATCTGTGGGAAATACACTTCACGTCGCCAGTGCAAGGACCTTACCAAGAGGGTGAAAGCTGCTTACAAGTGTTATTTTGAATGTAAAGTTGGAGACCAAGACAATAGCTGGGCACCTCATGTTTTCTGCACCGTGTGTAACTCGGGGCTTATGCAGTGGTTGAGTGGCTAAAGGAATGGAATGCCTTTTGCTGTGCCAATGATATGGCATGAGCCAACAAATCATCACTCCGACTGCTACTTTTGTATGACAAATATTGCTGTTTCTCAACGAAAATCAAGTCAGAAATTGTATATCCAGATTGTAAGTCTGCTCTGAAGCCGGTCCCCCATGACTTGGATTCTCCTGTGCCAGTTCCACCAGATGCTGCTGCAGACGAAAGTGATGACAACTCTGACGGTGCTTTGGGTGATATGGATGAACTATACGAACCTGAGTCTGAAGGAAAGAAGCCACACTTGCTAAATCAAGAGAAATTAAACGATCTGGTGAGAGACATCTCATTGTCAAAGGAGAAGGCTGAAGTGTTGGGCTACGGACTACAGCAATGGAATCTCATAGAGGAAGGAGCCAAAATTTCCCACTTCCGTGATCGCCACACAAACCTAGCTGCCGTTTTAAAGATAAAACATGATGTTTGTTTCTGTGCTGATGTTAATGGCCTAATGCAGGAGCTAGGAAACAAACTTGTGCCTGATGAATGGAGAGTCTTCATAGACTCCAGCAAAGTGAGCCTCAAAGCTGTATTGTTGCTCAATGGTAACAAAAAACCTTCTGTTGCTGTAGCTCATGCTGTCGACATGAAGGAGACATACGAGTCCATGGAAATCCTTCTAAAAGTGATTAATTACTCAGATCATAAGTGGAACATTTGTGGTGATCTAAAAGTGATTTCTCTCCTCCTAGGACTGCAGCTGGGTACACAAAATACATGCGATTCTTTTGCCTATGGAACAGCCGTGATGACAGCAATCATTATGTTGTAAAAGATTGGCCTGAAAGGCATGAACACATAGTTGGCAGGTACAATGTGCATCATCATCGATTTTTAGACCCACAAAAAGTCTACCTTCCACCACTTCACATCAAACTTGGCCTTATGAAAAAAGTGGTGAAGGCATTGGAACACGACGGTAATGGCTTCCAATATCTCAGAGAGACGTTTGGCGCAGTGGAAACTGATGCTAAACTCAAAGCAGCATTTCCGTTGGGCCCCAGATCCGAGAACTGATGTGTGATCCCGAGTTCAAAAATAAACTGAACCCACTTGAGTTTGCAGCATGCGGAGCATTTGTGTTGGTTGTGCAGAACTTTCTTGGGAACCATAGAGCTCAACAGTATGCTGAATTAGTGGACATCATGCTGAAGGCCTATCAGCGAATGGGCTGTAGAATGTCTCTTAAAATGCACTTCTTGCATTCTCACTCTCGATTACTTCGCACCTAATCTGGGTGAGGTAAGCGATGAGCATGGCGAAAGGTTCCACCAAGACATTTCGGTCATGGAAACTAGGTATCAAGGCCATTTCAACCCAAACATGATGGGTGATTACTGCTGGTTCCTACAACAGGAGACCAATTCCACACACAAGCGCAAGAGCAGGTGTCTCACGCACTTCTGAACACGTCTGAACAGTGCCTATGCTGACTATATTACAAGGAAGAGTGTAAACCTGAAGTGTTGTTTCTGAATCACTCACAATGGAGCAGATTTCCCTATCAAATTTACACCCTTCCTAAGATTACCATACAACATGCATTTTAAGGCCATTTTCCCTGCTAGAGCGACGGTTAGCCTTGCGGTCCCTATGACAATCTTCTCCATTTTGCCCTATTTTCTGCATCTCTCCTTGTTAACCCCCTTGCCCGCATTTCTTCTTCCACCATCTTTAGCCAAGTCTTTCTCGGTCTTCCCCGCCCTCTACTTCCTTCTACATTCACTTCCATCACTCTTCTCAACCAGTCACTTTCATCCTTCCTCAACACATGACCAAACCATCTCAACCTGTTCCTCTTCACAGCATCAATCACAGGCTCTATTCCCATCGTCTTTCGCAATTCATCATTTGTCTTCCTCTCTCTCAACGATACTCCGCACATCCACCGAACCATTCGCATTTCCACCCTTTCCAACCTTCGTTGCTGCTCTACGTTCATTACCCATGTCTCGTTCCCATAAATCATAACACTTCTCACACATGCAGCATACACCTTTCCCTTCAGCTTCAACGACACTCCCCTCCTCATCAGCACACCACTCAGTTCCTGAAACTTATTCCATGCACATCTCACTCCAGCAACCGTTGCCGTGTCTGATCCACCTTCTCCATTCAGCATGTCTCTGAGGTAGCAAAATGTTTTCACACCTTCCAGCTTCACGCCGTCTCCAAGATCCAACTCAACATTTCCTCCATCTGCAGCTCCCTCTGTGCACACCTTACATTTGAATGCAGCTGCCACACTGGTTAATGACCCTCTCAGACCACTACATTTTTGATGAACCCACTCAGCGCACATTGTACATTGAATGGAGTTCACTCCGACACCCTTCCTGCACACAGCACATGGCCACTTCCCAGTTCTTTCCATCTCACCACATGCTTTACCACTTTCCATCACCTTCGTCTTTCCTATATTCACCTTCAGACCTTTTGTCTCCATACATTCCTTCCACTTGTTCATCTTTTGCTGTTGTTGTTGTTGTTGTTGTTGTTGTCTAAGATTGCCATGTTCTAATGGTTTATTAACATCTTTTTCTGCAACTTGTTTATGTTCTTGGTTTGTATACTACACATTATACACGGAGATCAATCTAAATATGACGTGAAAGTAATTACTAAGCACTGATATTAGATGTGCAATGTGGCGATGTGCAATAATAAAGTATCTAATATAACATGCTGGGTATCATTAATACATCTACATATTTTGAAAACCTGACTTGCTTCATGCTAAATTCTGACTACAGATTTGAAATCAGCGGCCGAGATTTAGCCAAGAACACCTGCATTTCTCTTAGTAGCAGACGAAAAGTTTTTTTTTGTTGCCCAGTTTTATTCATTTTTTCAAACTTTGGAATATATATCTGGCAATGACATTGCAAACTTCAGACCTTGAACATTTAAAGTATTTTCCTATTTTTTATAATTGGATACTCTTTCTGCCTTCCAGTGTTGAGGATGTAGGGGAGAAAAAACAGGCCATAGGAAACATTTATTCTCTTTGTTTTGAATATTAACTTTGTCTTTTTTAAGCTTTATCTTTCCTTGTAAATCAATATGAGAAGAAGCATTATAGAAGAGGATCTGATTTGAAGATGTGTACAAGTATATACAAAAAAAAAGATTTTTATAATATTAAATCCACTACTTGCCATGGTGTTATCAACATCTAGTTCATATCTCTGAAGTTCATCATAAACGTCACAAATTAAGAAATCTTGGAATGATGTGATAAGGTGAAGGTTTGTTCTCATATTAGTGGGGGGGGGGGGGGGGGGCGCCCCCACTCAATTTAATAATTTTTTTGTCTTTTTATGTACTCAATTGTACTCAATTGAGTACATAAAAGTGGGGGGGGGGGGGGGGGGGGGGCTATGTACTCAATTTCAAGTTCGTGTGCAGTTCATGTTAATTTTGGGCAACGACTATAAATGTATTCTACTGGGTTCTACTAATCGGGAAAATGATGTCGCCATTTTTTTCTGTTGACCGTTAGTGACCTTGACTCAAGGTCAAAGTTCAAACGTCATTACAGTGACCATACTTCATCCAAAGTATATCGACATTGGTACCAAAATGTGGCAAATTTCACAAGGAACATTGATTATGACATTTGTTTTGTCATTTGGCCTCTCAGATGTTTGCAATATGCAAATTAATAAGCAAATGACCTAATTAGAGAAAAAATATGCATAATTAACATAAAGTCTTCACCATACACGTAAATCCCATCACTTCGCATTATTATTGAATGCCAATCATCAGTTACCATCTCAAATGTGTTCTGCTGGATCCTAAACTGGAAAAATATGTTTATTATTGTTTTCTGTTGACATGTTCTTGATATTAACTGACCTTTGACATGTACTTGACTTTACTTACCTTGACCCAAGGTGAAATGTCAAATGTCATTTTAACCATGTGACGCGAACAAGCAAAGTGATTTGGACATCTGCCAGAATTAATTTTGTGTTTTTAGGCAACAAATTAAATGTTAAAAATACTAACAATGGCTAAAAACCCAACGAACATGAGCAAATGAGCATGACGAATGAACAGTATAAAGACAAGCATTGGGAACTTGAATCCAAAAATCAATATTCTAGACATCCGACTTATTTTGCTTGTTTGCGTCACATGGTTAAAATGACATTTGACATTTCACCTTGGGTCAAGGTAAGTAAAGTCAAGTACATGTCAAAGGTCAGTTAATATCAAGAACATGTCAACAGAAAACAATAATAAACATATTTTTCCAGTTTAGGATCCAGCAGAACACATTTGAGATGGTAACTGATGATTGGCATTCAATAATAATGCGAAGTGATGGGATTTACGTGTATGGTGAAGACTTTATGTTAATTATGCATATTTTTTCTCTAATTAGGTCATTTGCTTATTAATTTGCATATTGCAAACATCTGAGAGGGCAAATGACAAAACAAATGTCATAATCAATGTTCCTTGTGAAATTTGCCACATTTTGGTACCAAGGTCGATATACTTTGAATGAAGTATGGTCACTGTAATGACGTTTGAACTTCGACCTTGAGTCAAGAACTTTGACCATTTTCCCGATTAGTTGGACCCAGTAGAATACATTTATAGTGGTTGGCCAAAATTAACATGAACTGAACACGAACTTGAAATTGAGTACATAGCCCCCCCCCCCCCCCCCCCCCCACTATATCGGGTGTTTCTTCACCATCTTCTCCTACCATATTCAATTTTACTCCCATGTAAACCTTAAAATTATTGATTTATCTCAGGGTGTTGTTAATTAGAGTTTCAATAGCTGGTTTGGCCATATCAATTGCCTCAGCGATTGATGTTGGTTCTGGTTCTTTAAACCAAAAAGTTCTTATTTTTGTACGTCCTTTAAATGCTTCATCAGTGTTTTCAATTGAGTATCCATGTATTCCTTCTTCATTCTTCTTGTGTTTGCATGTTTTAAGGTGAGATGTAAAACCTCTCCTTTTAATGTCCTTTGAACAGACGTCACAATGTATTTTTTCTTCTCGTTCGAGTGGAGATATTAGTTGAAACAAATTGAATGTGTGTTTGTGTGATTTAAGGTGTTCTTTAAATTCTTCTTCAACAAGTCCTTTGAACAGACATCAAAATGCATTGTATTCCTCATATCTTACTACAGACTTGGCATTTAATATGGAATTTTTTTTTTTCTTGACTTGCGTTTACTTTCTGAACTCAGTATATCAATCTGGTGAGTTTATTTTATGCTTCGGTGATTTATTTGTTAAAAGAACCATGTCACTGATTGTCTGTCGCAGCAAGAAGTCAACAACAGGATTATATCACAGGTGGCATGACAAAATGGACGGACAGGTACATTTGACGATTGGCTTCACAATCGGGTATATAAGGGTTGTTGCGTTCTGTATTAGTGGAAAACAACTGCTGCACGTCTACAAAAGTTATTGCCGCTTCCTCTGGAGATGGTCCATCAACTCGACAATGCTGTTTGTCATGGAGTGGTGGCTTTACGAAATTCCGGCATGAAACAGCGTGCTGTTGCTCGACAGTATGGCATCACTCATGGCCAGGTGTCAAATATCCAGAAACGAAATGCTTAGAGGGGTGTCCCTACTCCAATACCGAGGCCAGGTCGTCCCCGCAGAACCACAAGGAGGGATGATCGCCAGCTGCACCGGTTAGTTCGCAACGGCCGTACCAAGTCAGCTAATCGGCTTAGGGCTGAGTGGCAGCAACTGACAAATGTGCCTGTATCCAGAAGGCTAGTCAACCAAAGACTGGTTCAAGCAGGCTATCGTGCCAGGCGTCCCCTGAGAAAGCCACGCCTGACCAGACAACACCGCCAGCGCCGATTGCAGTGGGCCATAGAGCACCGTCAATGGCAGCCAGGACACTGGAATCACGTGATCTTCAATGACGAGTCTAGATTTCTGGTCTATCGTCAAGATGGCCATGTCCGAGTGCACAGACAAGTGCATGCAGCCCACAACGAAGATTGTATAGTGCCAAGATTCCAAGCTGGAGGTGGTGGCGTGACCGTATGGGCTGCTTTTCATGCAGGGGGCAAAACTGACCTGGTTGTTCTGAATGGAAACCTGAACCAGTTCAAGTACAGGGCCAATCTGGAAGAAACATTGCTTCCATTTGCTCGTGCAGCCTTTCGAGGAAACTTTGTCTTCCAAGATGACAATGCACGGCCTCATCGTGCTCGCATGATCCAACACTTTCTTGCTGACCAGGGTGTCGAGCATATGGAGTGGCCTGCCATGTCCCCGGATATGAATCCGATAGAGAATTTGTGGGCAGAATTAACGCGTCAAATCGACCACTTGGACCAGCAGCCGACCTCTGTGCATGAATTGCAGCAGGCTATTGTCACTGCATGGCAAGCGATTCCTGTCCAAACCTTGGCAAATCTCGTGAACAGCATGCCTCAACGTGTACGTGCTCTCCTGAATGCACGTGGGGGTTACACGAAGTACTGAACTGTAATTTTACTGTCTGTAATCCCAGTCGTAATTTAACTTTTGTTTTTGTTTAAAAACATTTTTGGCTAATGTGCAAAATAAAGACATACTTCTGGAAAACGTACAGAAGTTTAACACAGTACTGCCCATGAATTGAGTTCGATACCAGTTTACATCACTTTCAAGGATCAATCTATTTGCTTCGAAATGTCACATGGTTTTTGTTTCTTTTAAAGGTCACATTAACAAAATCTAGAATAATTTCAACATAATCCAATGAACTTTTGGTTCTAAGTCATCTTGAAAAGTAAGTTCACCCCCACAAAAAAATTCCATATAAAATGCCAAGTCTTTATAATTCAACAAATGTCCGTCCGTCCGTTCGAAGGTACCGCAAAAACGGCTGAACCGATCGCAACGATATTTTGGGTGGGTATTTCTGGGACCCCTGGGAGTAAAATAGGCTATATTGTTTTTCCAGTTTTCCAATTTTCCAGTTTTTCCAAACACGATGGAATAATATTTACCGATATGAAGTGATGTGGCTTTTGTTGAAATTATACGTAACAGGAGAGAGTAGATCGGCTCCTGACGAACTCTTACTACAGAAACATGCGGCTCCGAAGTAACACGGCAGCGTGTGCAAAGCGACTGAGAAACAGTTGTAGCGGCCGCTTCTGTGTTACAGATTCGGCGCGCACTCTTCACACATAAACGTGCGACTGAGAAAGACGTGTAGCGGCCACTTCCGTTTTGCAGAATTCAATCTTTTTTCAAAATAGGCGCCATGTACTGTTTAGATTTTGATGATTTGCGTGTGGTATGATTCAACGGATGTTTATATGAATCGTTTAAAATAAATAAAAAGCCTTCAATTTCTGATATTTTGCCTTTTCATTTGGGCCTCCCAATTAAAGCCCCGCCCCTAGGGCAGGTACCGTTGCTAGTTTATATAGTACTAGCAAAAGTACCTGGCATTATTGGACAATGCAAAGTCGCTTCGTGCTGGGAATATGAAGAGAGATGAGGGAAGTGAAGGGGAGGGGGACGTGAGGAGTGTGGGAGGGGGAAAGGGAAGGGGAGGGAGAGTGGGAGTGGAGACCTAAAAGACCCTGAAAACCTAGAATACCCAAAAGATCCAAAGGACTCTGAAGACCCCACAGATCCTGAAAGACCCCACACACCCAAAATACCCAAGAGACCCTTAATACCCCCAAAGACCCAACGAGTATCAGTGAGTGTCTATTGATTGGTTGGTCTCACAACCAACATTTATATACTACTGGGGGGGGGGGGGGGTGGGGTTGACTTGCATTTGGTAGGGGGACTTGAGAGGAAGCAGGGGGTATGGTCCCATCAGCCAGCATTAGTTAAGGATTGAACGAAATGGGTATGTGAAAATAGCACGTTCAAACTGGATAGCAATACCATCCGTCGCTTTCAAACCACACATAGCATTTTAAAGACATTATAACATGTGCTTCCCTTGAGGGTTGGGACTCGAACTGTGGCTGCACCCTGGAACTGGAACTCTCCGAAGCTAAGGTTACATTTTTAACTTTTGGCAGATTTAACAAAGACAAACATTTATATATGTATATATATATATATATATATATGTGTATTTTGTTTACTTTATCACCTTAACATTGTCTATTTAAACTAGAATGGCACTCTTCGACGTCACAATGTCGACTGATATGCCTCTGCCCACATTATTACATCATTACGATACTTGTACCAAGTTTGATTAAAATCTAATCAGCTGTTCTCAAATTTTCACATTTCTACCTGACATGACCTCTGACATTTGGCCTTTGACCTTGGGACCCCAAATTCTAATCAGTTAATCTTTACATCATTATACATACCTGTACCAAGTTGGAATTAGGTCACTTCAGCCGTTATCAAGTTATAGACATATTACAGACTTTGACCTTTGATCTCTTGACCCCAAAATCTAATCAGTTCATCTTTACATCATTCTACATAATTGTACCAAATTTGGTCAGAATCCCATCACTGGTTCACAAGTTATAGCGGTAAAAGGAGTTTTACCTAACATGACCTCTGACCTTTGGCATTTGACCTCGTGACCCCAAAATCTAATCAGTTCATCTTTATCTCAATATACATACATACACCAAGTTTGACTAAGATCCCTTCAGCCGTTCTCAAGTTATTGCGGTAACGAAAACCTTTCACGGACGGACGGGCAGGTGGACGGACAACCTAAAAACACAATGCCTCCAGCGACTTCGTCAACGGAGGCTTAAAAATGACAACACTTAAAAAAAAAAAAAATGTAAATTGGTAGTGGGGCTTGAGTGGATAAGGAACCCTGTCGACTGGCCATGGCTTACTTCCTGGCTTGGAAAGTGATTCGGGATGTATACAAACTATTCATAGGTATGAAGCTCTATTATTATGACCTGTTCCAAGGCAAGGCATTTTTGATTAGGCAAAACAAAATGGCGGATGAAGACCCCTGCGACGTGAACACAGGCTGACTAAACGTAAGCCTTTTTTCGGTTTTAATTTAATAAGCCCATTAATTATCTTTAAAGGGGTGTTTCAATTTACCCAAAGACCCAGTATTCATTCATGCACTCCCTAGGAGTTTCCTTACTATGCATAGAAAGTTTCTGGCCATGGTTTTGGAGTGATGGATCCATTGAAGTGATGGAGTGACTCACTACCCATTGACGCTCATATCTCCTAAACCATTGTGCAGAAATTCACTAAACTTAGTAGTAATGCTCACCACATGCCAAGAAGGTGCGAGAGCAGCATCATCTTTTGCCCTGTTGTCATATTTTCTATATATTGATCATTTCTACCCGTTTGTCATAAATATTATTATCTCCGCCACCGAAGCTGGGCGGAGGTTACAGTGGTGAGAAGGTTTGTGAACCCTTTAGAATTTTCTGTATTTCTGCATAAATTTGATCTACAATGTGATCAGATCTTCATCTAAGGCCTAATAATAGATAAGGAGAACCGGATTAAAGAAATAGCACACAAAAAAAATCTGCTTTTTCATTTATTTATTGAGCAAAATGATCCAACATTCAATTTCTTTGTCGGAAAAAAGTATGTGAACCGTTACATTCAGTAACTGGTGGCACCACCTTGAGCAGCTTCAACTTCAATCAAACGTTTCCTGTAACTCTTGATCGGTCCTTTACATCGGCTTGGAGGAATTTTGGCCCATTCCTCCTTAAATAACTTCTTCAACTCGGAGATATTTGTAGGCTTTCTAGGCTTCTCTTTTTCTGATATTCTCCTGTATAATTTGCTGGTACAATCCAGAATTCATGGTTCCATAAATGATGGTAAGCTGTCCGGGACCTGAGGCAGATACTCCCACCACCATGCTTCACGGTTGGGATGACGTTCTTAAGTTGGAATGCAGTGTTTGGTTTTTGCCAAACATAACGTTTCTCATTTAAGCCAAAAAGTTCCACTTTCGACTCTTCTGTCCACAGACCATTCTTCCAATGGCCTTATGGATCATCCAGGTGGTCTTTGGCAAACTTGAGATGGGCGACAATATTCTTCTTGGAGAGCAGCGTTTTCCTTTTTGCTATCTTCCCATGCACTCCATTCTTGTTCATTGTTTTCCTGATTGTGGACTCATGAACACTGATATTAGCCAATGCAAGAGAAGCCTGGAGATCATTCCTTAGACGTTACCCTAGGGTTCTTTGTGACCTCCTGGATTATTTGTATGCCTTGCTCTTGGAGTGCTTTTGGTTGGACAACCCCTCCTGGAAAGAGTAACAGTGGTGTTACATTTTCTCCATTTGTACACTAACTGCCTGACAGTGGATTGGTGGAGTCCAACATCTGTAGAAATGGTTTTGTAACCCTTTTCAGACCGATCAGCATCGACAACTCTTTCTGTGAGGTCCTCAGAAATCTCTTTTGATCAGGGCATGACACGCTTACACAAACCTGTGTGGTGAAGACCAGACGCTGATGGTGACGAACAAAGTTTATGTTTTTCATATAGGGCAGGGCCACCCAAACTCATGACTGTAATTACCCCCTTAATTGAGTTGATTAACCTAGAGGTTCACCGAAAGTGGATGGAGGTTATGTTTTCACCCCATCTATTTGTCTGTCTGTTTGTCTTTCTATGAAGAACATATCTCAAAAAGTTGTGGACGGATTCGGACGAAATTTGTTGGAGACGTTGAGTAGGTGACAGACTAAATGATGAGATTTTGGTGAAGGTCTGGATCTGGATCAAAAATCTGGGTCAAGATCTGGATCCGGATCAAAAAAAAATTGTTAAGTGATTCTTTACTATTGAGTGATAGGGCCAAAACGATACGTAGCATAGCGTGATATTTCAGAGTTGTGGATGACTTTTGACACAACTTGGGAGACGAATTGTTAAGGTGACAAGGACAAGCCGATTCGATGTTGGTTCATGTCGGATCCAGATATGATCAATCAGTGGAATACAAAACAAAAACTGTTCAGCTTGGCGAAGGTTTGCCCTCTATCTATTGCCACTGTAGTTTTGATGATGTCATTGTCTTGTCTTTTCTATAATTAAGTTAGTTCGGTTTTTCATTGTACATTCTTTGAGCAATCATTTGCAGAATGTCTTCTATGTGTTGGCTTTGGAGTTCCTCTTGATCCTCTTCTCCAAGTCATCTGTTAAAGAATTGTCATCTCTGTAAGTGGACATTTACATCTGTAACTGTAACTGAAATTTGTAACTGAAATCTAGTAAGACATCTGTAACTGAAATTACATGTAAGACATCTGTAACTATGACATGTAAGACATCTGTAACTGACATTGACATGACATGTAAGATACATGACATGTAATACATAAATGACATGACATAATAAATAAATGACATAAATGACATGACATTGTCATTACATAAATGACATATGACATAATTACATAAATGACATGACATAAATGACATAAATGACATTACATAAATGACATATGACATAAATGACATATGACATAATTACATATGACATATGACATATGACATTTCGTGACATATGACATGACATATGACACATGACATATGGCCTATGCATGTCATGATATATGACATGACATGTGACATATCATGACATATGACACATATGACACAAAGTATCATATGACATAATGACACAAGACATAAATGACATAAATGACATTACATAAATGACATATGACATAATGACATATGACATAAATGACATATGTCATTACATAAATGACATAATGACATATGATAAATAACATAAATGACATATAAATGACATTGTCATTACATATAATGACATAATGACATAAATGACATAAATAATAAATAAATGACATAAATGACATGACATGACATAATACATAAATGACATGACACATGACATGTAATACATAAATATGACATGTAAGACATCTGTAACTGAAATTGTGTGATCTCTGTAACTGGACATTTACATCCATAATTATGTACTTTGTGTCGCTGAGAGTCTCTTGGTAAAGTGTGATAAATGGATTCGATTATACTTTCGTCTACTTGTATATACCTATCATTAATTCTTAAATTTAATCAATACGGGTACGCACAACTTAATTATTTTATCTAGAGACATTCTACACGCTTACATAATTGTGTGGTTGCTTTATCTTCCATCCCATCCTTTTCCTGGCCATTACCCCCATATCTTTTCAAGTTCCTGAACACTGAAGCTCAGGCTTTTACACTATCCATAAATAATGAGTGGCTCAGGGATAACCAATAGCTTAATTTGGGTTTATCATTCCACTCCTGCATTCATTCTGACATTACACATCTGGATAGTTTACCCAACATATTGCATCACAAATTTGCTAGAAGTTAATAAATAAACTATGTTCAAGATTTTACATGTGAGTAATGTGACTAACTTCAAGGTTTTTAAACTTTAAGATTTAGTCTTACTGTGCAATTATAGCTTTATATAAGGGTATGTGCCATGTGGCAAATTACATCACTTCTGGAACAATGTGCTCTGGACAGATGAGTCAAAGGTAGAGCTATTTGGCCACAGTACCAGAAGACATGTTTGGCGAAAACCAAAGACAGCATTTGACCACAAGAACCTGATACCAACTGTAAAGCATGGTGGTGGAAATATTATGGTTTGGGGCAGCTTTGCTGCATCAGGGCCTGGGCAGCTCACCATCATAGAATCCACTATGAATTCTTCATTGTACCAGAGGGTGCTTGAGGATAACGTGAGGCCATCTGTCAGAAACTTGAAGCTCAACCGAAGATGGACCTTGCAACATGACAATGACCCTAAACATACCAGTAAATCCACCAAGGAATGGCCGAAAAGAAAGAAATGGAGGGTTCTGGAATGGCCAAGTCAAAGCCCGGATCTAAATCCCATCGAGATGTTGTGGGGGGATTTGAAACGAGCTGTGCATGCAAGAAACCCCTCAAACATCGCACAGCTGAAATAATTCTGCATGGAGGAGTGGGAAAAAATTTCTCCCAGTCGATGTCAGAGACTGGTAGACAGTTTTAAGAAACACCTACTTGAGGTTGTTTCTGCCAAAGGGGGCAATACCACCTATTAGAGCCAAGGGTGTACTTACTTTTTCCACATGCGAAATTTGCATTTATGTTTATTCAAATTATACAATGGACCACAAAATGTAAATGTTTCATGATATTTGTTATATTATATCACCTTTATCTGTCAATATTGTTGAAATGAATATCAAATAGCTGTATGTTGAAATATGTTGAAAAAGTCAAAACTTTACATGGGGTGTACTTACTTTTTCACGTGACTGTATATATATACAGTCAGACCCCGCTATTCGCGGGATTAATGTATTCGCGATTGATAAAATGTGACATGTTTCTCTATTAGCGGAAAAGTGTCCCGCAAATTCGCGGGTTTTTTTCTATTCGCGGCCGTGTTCCGCGAAATCGCGGTTTTTCAGGGGCGCAAAACAAATCAAGAGCCGTTAGCTTGACACATTTATAAAACCCATCTGCCATCAGCCATGTATAAAGCAGACTCTGGACATACATACGCAAAACCCATCTTCTACGAGCCGTGAACTTGACCTGCTTCTGCAGCCGCTAACTTGACACATTTATAAAACTCATCTTCCACCAGCCATGTATAAAGCAGCTGGACATACATACGCAAAAAAAACATCTACAAGCCACGAACTTGACCTGCTTCTGCAGCCGCTAACTTGACACATTTATAAAACTCATCTTCCACCAGCCATGTATAAAGCAGCTGGACATACGTACGCAAAAGAAACATCTACAAGCCACGAACTTGACCTGCTTCTGCAGCCGCTAACGTGACACATTTATAAAACTCATCTTCCACCAGCCATGTATAAAGCAGCTGGACATACGTACGCAAAAAAAACATCTACAAGCCACGAACTTGACCTGCTTCTGCAGCCGCTAACTTGACACATTTATAAAACCCATCTTTCACCAGCGATGTATAAAGCAGCTGGACATACGTACGCAAAAAACATCTTCTTTGAGCCACGAACTTGACCTGCTTATACATCTTGGGTAAAATGCCAGGGGCTTAGAAAAGGCTCCCTTTATATAAGGGTATGTGCCATGTTGCAAAGTATAGAAAAGAAGGGGCATTCCATAGGTTGTAGAAAATGCTAAACAATACAAAATAGGGCGCATTCAAAAAATCTCGTATGCATGCTGGACTACCCTTGTGTTCTGAGGAGGAACCAAGTAATGCTCTAGAAAAGTTCATATAAAGGGGCGCCAATTACATTCATACAGCTGTATGAAGAAGTAAATGTATTTTATTTGCCAGATGTAGCGTGCACCTCCCACCCCGTGTACCACCTTAGATCCCGATTTTTCCAATGCCTGGAACAAGCTTTGGTTCAACACAGGTGATTACGGTTGTGGTCAAGTTTCATCAGAATTGCATATGTAGTTTCTGAGAAGAAAGCAAATACCTATTTTGGGGGGTCAAACCTGGACCCAGTTTGATCCCCCGTGACCTCCAACGAGGCAGGTTTTTTTTAAACGACGTGAACAATCTTCGGTACATCACAGGTGATGAAGGTTGTGGTCAAGTTTCATCGAAATAGTGTGTGTAGTTTCAGAGGAAATAGCAAATTCCTATTTTGGGGGGTCAAACTTGGATCCACTTTGACCCACAGTAGACCCCCTTAGACCCGGATTTTTTTTAATGCCGTGAACAAACTTTAGTCACAACACAACAAATATCATTTGTGCCAAATTTGGTCGCAATCCCATCAGCAGTTTCGGAGAAGAAGCTTCAAATGTTTACGGACGGACTGACGACGGACGACGCGTCATCGCATAAGCTCCCCTGAACTTCGTTCTACACGCTTGTGAAGCACCTGTGATGGTTTAACTCTGTCTAAATGATCCATTGATGATCTGATCTGAACTATCCATTTCAAAATGATCTAAATGATGATTTCAACCAAATCTCAACCATTGTATCGATCAGATCCCAACCCCAATAAAAACCATGGTTTGACCCCAACTAAACAATCCATTTTAACCCAAAGTCAATCGGATGAAAATTGACGATTTTATGCAACCTTGACCTTTGACCATTTAATCTAAAAAAAAAAACAATCGACTTCTAGCTTTTGATTAGTGAACCCAATATGCAAATTCTTAAAATTTCAGGTCAATTGGCTAAAAATTGTTGATTTTAAATGATGTTGACCTTTGACCTCTTGCCAAAATTAGCAATTTGCCTTCTCTATGTTCCCACAATAAAGCTTTGTTGAAAATTTGATGACAATAGCTCAAATGGTAAAAATGTTATGGGCTCGGACAGATAGGCACAAACAGACAGACACACAGAAGTGATTGCAAAACCTCATCTCCTGCTGCATGGGGGACAGGCTAAAAAGGAAAATGGAGTTGGAGGGATTTAAAAAAAAGAAAAACAGATTGACATCCAAACTTGAGCAAACTATCGAAAAATGGCGAAGCAATTGGGATTTTAAAAATGTGCTGAGTGTAGCTTTGTTAAAATAACTGTTTAAAATAATTGTAAAGAGTGGTTGTGCTCTTCTGTATGAACTTAGAAACAATGAGCCCATTTAACCCATAATTGCCGTGTCACACTCTCGAGTTAATTTCTGCTACAGGTGTAAGCAACAATTTTTTTGGATGTTTTACCAAAGTTTAAATAACCCAACCTTCATATATATTTATTATTACATACTTTTATTTAACTTCATCTGAACTTTATTTGTTTGTCCCGTTTCAAATCTTTGAGCCATTCGTTTTCGAGGTTCCATACGTCCGAGAGATGAAATTTGGCCCATGGTCCTCTTTTCTGGTACATTTTCATCTATCAAAATTTAATATAAAAAAGAAGAATTGTTTTTTTAAACTAGTACACCCACTCCCTACGGGAGCAGCAGGAAGGGTCATATGCTATTATCCTCTCTGGGGTATATAGATTACAGTAGATTTAGGCTCGGGCCTTAAGAACTTCAGGGATGTGTTCAGTTTTTGCCCGCCAAATGGCTTAAGCATTCAAGGAAGCACTCCATTTGAAACTGTTGATAAGGAACGACTGGCTTGGCAATCTCTAGCTAGCTGCTTGGTAAATGAACATACCCCAGGCTTCCTCCCTTTCAGTTTAGTGTTAAACAGTTTCAAAGTAAGAACCAAATGTATCGTGGTCAGACAGACAGACCAACACCAAATTGCGTATTTTAGTATGATTGTTATGGGGATGTTACTGAATTTATGTAATGCTGTATACCATCAAAATCCAATAGATAGATGGACAGAAGGATGTATATTACCTTTCCAGAAAAAAGGCGACCTAGGGCTTACAAAAAACTATCGAGGAATCACTCTAACATCAATAGCGGCCAAAATATACAACCTGATGTTATTAAACAGAATCAGACCGCGTATAGAACCAGTTCTGCGAAAAAATCAAAATGGCTTTCGCACTAGTAGATCGACCTCCGGGCAAATCCTTACTATTAGACGTCTTCTTGAAGGCGTTAAAGCTAAAAAATCTTCCTGCTGTTTTCCTATTTATTGATTTCTCGAAAGCTTTCGACTCCATCCATCGAGGTAAGATGAAGGAGATACTGCTAGCATTCGGGATACCTCAGGAGACAGTTAATGCCATCATGATGCTGTATAAGAACTCGCATGCAATAGTCCGATCACCTGACGGCGATACAGACTGTTTTGACATCATGGCAGGAGTTTTACAGGGTGATACCCTCGCTCCCTACTTATTCATAATATTGTTACAGACGTGGCTTAGATGTTATTTACCGAGCGGTTTGGTATGATCACGTCTGCACAAGTTACCCGATTATACCCGAACGTTGACTAATCGCGCTACGCTAGGTCAATGAAGGAAAAGACACACGGCTGGGATTAAAATGACACGACACCATGGATACGGTTCTCAAGACCTCCGGAGGAGATTATATTCGTTCGGAAGGTCAGATTACAGGGACGAGAGGTACAGCATAGAAAGACAAGCACTTAGACACAATCTTATATTAACCCCAACAGACGACAGATAAACGGGACAAAAGGCTGACTCACACGGGGATTGATGGCTAGGAAAGGCAGGATCGATGGCTCCAGGTGCACCTGGGCTCAGGGACAGAATCGACTCGGTCCGGTCCAGAGATGCGGGAGGTCTCACAGCGCTCGAGGTGGCGTCTTGTCGTCTCAAGCTGGGGGCGCATCTCACCTCACATCCGGTGAGTCGCTTCGTATATCCGGCGGGGAGTGACACGCCCTCGGCTCGTTAGCTCCGCCTCGTGGAATCGGCACGTTGCTTCTCATTGGGTGCGTGCGGGGGGTTTACCAGGCTCCGCCCTTGACGAGGAGCTGACAGCCAGCCCCTTTGTGGTAACCCCGTGGAGCGCATGGTCCGGAGCGCATTGTCAATGGCGGCTAACCGAGCCGGTGTGATGACGCACACTCCCCCGCGCAGCGTCGTTGTTGTTGTAATTGTTGTTGTAGTTGTAGTTGTAGTTGTTGTTGTTGTTGTTGTTGTTTGGGGAAGAAGACGGGAGGAGGCATGGGAAAGGTCCTAAACTCACTACTGGTGCCATATAATCACATTCTGGTGCAACGAAGAGTCATAATTAATGGAAACGAGTCCTTAACTGACATAGACTAAGAATAACTAGCAAGATGTCCGAAAGTTGTCTACGTGTGATGCGGTGGACCTGGGCACGACAGTTAATGGGGGAAAAAGGGGAAGGTCGGCTCTACTGATTGTTGTTTACAGACAATGGGACTAGGGAATGGGGGATTGGGGATAGTTGGGGAGTATTGGGGAAATAGGGGAATATTTACAAGCGGATATGGAGGCCAAATTCCATATTCGCAACAATATGTCTCGATTATGTGCTACGCAAAGCAATAGACACCAACAATGAACTTGGATTTACCCGAAGTAAACGGAAAAGTCGGCGATACCCATCCAAGAAGATTACAGATGCAGATTATGCAGATGATCTTGCGGTTCTAGCAGACTATAACAATGATGCAGCGACACTACTACACAAGATTGAAGAAGTAGCCAGCCAAATTGGTCTCTACATAAATGCCTCGAAGACAGAGTACATCAGTCTTAATCAAGATCAAGTTGTAGACATAAAATCACTCACTGGTGAAAACGTCAAAAAGGTTGACGAATTCACATACCTGGGAAGCAACATCGCCTCCACAAAAAGAGATGTCGACATCAGACTTGGAAAGGCTTGGGGAGCTTTAAACAGTCTAGGCAAGATTTGGAAATCTGCGCTTCCAATAGAGCTGAAACGAAACTTCTTTAGAGCAGCTGTTGAATCAGTTCTTGTATATGGGGCAATTACATGGACCTTGACATCGTCACTAGAAAAGGCCCTGGATGGTGCATACACTCGCATGCTCAGAGCAGCCCTAACATTTCATGGAAGGAGCACCCCACAAAATATGAATTGTATGCAAAAATCCCACCAATCAGTGTAACCATACGTCAACGCAGATTAAGATTCGCTGGGCACTGCTGGAGAAACAAAGATGAGCTTGCAAGCGATGTTTTACTTTGGTTACCAACTCACGGCAAACAGGCACCAGGGAGACCTGCGAAAACATATATAGATCAGCTTACAAATGATACTGGGTGTCTGGTTAACGAACTACCTAATGCCATGAGTGACAGAGATGAATGGAAGAAACGTGTCATGGAATGCCGAGCTAGCTCGACGCAGTAAGTAAGTAAGTAAGTTATGGGGATGACTCTTTGTGGTTTAAAACTACTTAGCATAGTTCAGTTATCTCCTTAATACTTGTTTAGAATGAGCATAACGTCATTAATTGTGAGATAAGATATGCGTCCCTATAATGCGTAGATATATGTTTGTTTTCCCTGCCCTCCTGTTGTTCTATCCCCTGCATTTAACTTCTGGTTATGTGGTTTTATGTTCTTTTGTTCTGTTTAAATATTATTTCGAAAGTGTACTCAAGAGTCTTGAAGCTCAAGATGTCACGGTAGAATGCACAGGTGTGTTTGCGTGTCAACACTGCATTGTCAAAGCGAAATTGCATTGTCAAAACGGCAGCTAACATCACCACATGCATGTGGAATAACCTTTGCTTGTGACTTTGGCCCACATGGGTTTTGACGCCTAACTCGAGCTAGAAAATCCATTTAAGGCCTGAGTGTGCTGAGCTGATTACGCCGGAAGGAGCCTGATGCCAAAGCCAAGAAGGTTGTGCTCTGTGGAGAGAAGTCTGGGTTCCGTTTTTCTGATGTCCAAGCAGGCTTTCACTTCCTCTTTGTCCACAGAGCTCTTGCCCTGCAGTAGTGAACTGTCCAGGCTGGTTTCCACTCTCGGCCAGGAAATCCAGTCCAATCAAGCACGGGTCACATAGTTTCGCCACCTACACCTTTGTATTATACTCCATTGGAGCCAACCGCAACTTGATGACTCCACTCCTGGGTATTGGCACTGTTTCCCCATTAGCCAATTTTAAATGGTACCCTGACCCAGTGGCAAGTGGTTTCCATCCCCCTCTTGTGTGCCGCAGCATGTCTGGATGTACAACAGTCGTATTGCCCCCGTATCCACAATTGCTTGAATTTGTTTCCCCTCTACTGAACACAGAACTACGACATTCTGAAACTTTTCTCTAACTCCACTCAAACCGAGCACCAAGACTGAGGCTTCTCCACTATTCGCAGCCAGCTGTCGCCTCTCGCAGCCGGTTATGTCCGGTTTCCTGAATGAATGGCTCCATTGCGTCTTGGGGCCTCTGATCTCCCTCCTGTGATATGGCTTTCGCCCCCTCCTCTCAGAGTGACTGCCATGGAAGTCTCATTTGCACCTCGTCTGAGTCCCATTCCCCCTGTGAACTCTCGTTGACGTCCATACCACCTGCACTCCGACTGCAAATGGCCCCACACCCTCCAGCATGTGGGGCTTCCTCCCAGGGATCAGAAAACACCCTATCTCCTGTTGGTCACTACCCTGGTGCCTCACCTCACGGAGCCCTTGCACCTCCTGTTTTGTGGCATAACCTTCTCCCATCTCGATACAGTCATCCGGTCCTTCGTTCTGCTTATGAGTCTCCTCCTCCTTCGTCCCCATGTGCTGTGCTTAGCAAATTACCATCCGTTGCATATAGGGCGACTGCTGTGTATTAATGATGATTCTGAAGAGATCCCCACTGCATGATACAGACCCTGACGCCACTGTAGACGAACTTGTGATCCCATTCCCTCTGGGTAAACCAGCTTTACTAGGTATTCTATGTCACCCGCCAGATTCTGGAATATCTCCGGGGGTCGCCACTTCCTCTGCGTTAGCTGCCCCCGTGCCAGCTCGACCTGATGTGCTGTCCTGAAACGTCTTGTGAGGCATTGTACTACTTCATCGTAGCCCAAAGGGTTTTCCAGCCAGCTGTTCATTAACCCCAATGCCTTTCCTCTCATTGACACGACCAGCATGGCTGCCTTTTAACTAACTGTCCAATTGTTCAACCCTGCTACACACTCAAATTGTGCAAAATATGTCTCCAAGTTTTTCTCCCCACTATAGGGGCTATGTTTCGACTGCATGCACCACCCCTCATTGTCCCCATGGCAATGGATGCGTTAAGCCCGCTCAACCCTACAATCAATTTGGAGGCAGTCCTGGGTTGCGTTGGGTCCCCTATATACCACGTATTCTGGTCTTTAGTTTCATCTGTCTTAATCGCTTCCAACTTCTTATCCATTACTTGGAAATGAGTTTCTATTCCCTCCTTAAGTCCCATCATCGGTCCTTTCATGGTTTGGGCCTCAGCCCTCTGAGCCTCAATCTTCTTAGCCATTTCAGTTCTCTGGACATCAATCTTCTCATTTATTTTGGCTCTCTGAACATCCATCATCTTACTTATTTCAGCTCTCTGCACATCCATTTTCTCATTTATTTCAGCTCTCTGAACATTCATCTCAACTCTCTAAACATCCATATTCTCATTTTGAGCATCCATCTTCTCATTTTACACACCCAGTATGACCATTCGGGCACTCGACTGCTGGCCAATGTCCCTCGGGAGGGGTGACACCAACTCACTGCCACTGCCTGCCCCCAGACTACTATGATCGAACGGATGGCTGGGAGAAAAAAATTCAGCACCCTCCACAGACCCTCAGTTACTATTTCCAAGGATGTCACTGCCCTATCCAAAAATACACGTCCATCCACCCTTGGATTAAGGGCGTATTCAATAACCTTCTTTGGCAAAGCTTCCTGCATTGCTTTCACCATTATCTCAAATTGAACTACGGACTTGTCCAGATCAGCACTTTTCTCCTTTCTCTCTGCCTCCCTTAGACGGTCTACCAACACACTTTTCACACTGCTGACATTGAGATCACGTTTCCTCAGCTCAAACTGAGATCGATGACACACCAATCAGCGATTTTTTTTTAACCTTCTACGGACTATACCACCTCATTCGACATTCCGACACTCATCTACCAATTTGGGTTAGAATCCCACTACTCCGGACACCACTTGTTACAACCTGGCCCTTGGGTAGAGGGTTCGGGGTACAGACTATTGTTCCAGAGGTCCTAATTGACATACTCGGGAGGCCAATACGTTCCCCGTGTGTGGGTCATGCCTTTTAAGAAGTCGGATGTGACTGAGCAGAGTTATCATCCGAATGCTGACGGAAATTTGCACCCCCACTCACCGACCCACAGCGTGCAAATCCAGTAATGCCATGCAAATTCAAAACAGTGGAATGAATGCCAATCATTTACTCGGGATATACCAAAACACAGGATATACAACCAATCAATACAAAAACCATAGGAAAATCCTGCTCACATGTGGTGGTATAGAATAAGTAATTAAATAAAGACAGACAGGTGCCAAGACAATGTGGACAAAACAATCAAATTCCCTACCAAATATCCCTATCTAATCCCAAGGGGGAAGAGGAGGAGATGGATGGGGGAGGGGGGGGGGAATTCAAGCCTGTTTGAGATGACATTTCAGCGGCCTTGTCTCAGCTGCAAGCCCCAAGGATTGTGCCTCACTACCACCACCACCAAGCTCTGTCATGCAAAGTCCTTCCTCCACACACACCTGAACTCTTATGGACCTACAATGCCTTCATTCACAGCTTGATGGAATACTGTTCTCCCCTTGGGGCTGGTTCTCCTGCCTCTCACCTTGCTCAGATTGACACTGTAGAAACCAAGGTCTTCAAGATCATTAGAATCTCCAGCAATGAAGCTACGTCTATGAGCCTATCACTTCGCCAGCGCAGACAGGTCGGTGGTTTCTCCATCCTCTATCGCATTCTTTCTGATCTTTCACACGCTGCTCTTTCCGTGCTTTGCATCCCCCACCCCACCCCCAGTTCCTGCAGGAGCGCACACAGTCCACCATCATTCGAACTCCACTCATTGATTCCTCTTTTTATCGCCTGTGGAATCCAACCCCCACATTCTCTCTAACCTCATTCTTCCTTCTAGGTATTCAAAACAGTTGTTGATAACCATCTCAGATAATCCCCCATCAAAAAATATTATTTATCTTTTCTACCCCTGTCAAACATTCATTCCCACACCCCCCCAAATTTCCTGTTTTTCCTTCCTGACTGTTTGCTCCTGTATCCATCTTTTCCACCCCCTCCATCTTCCCCGGCCCCTCATGCTTACCCGGATCCCTTGTTTGTCCATGTCCATATATTTTATCCCTTGGCCCTGCTGTTGACATTTCCCCTCTCTTTCTGCTGCTCCTTTTGTTCTGTTGCATCTGCGCTGTGTTCTGGCTCTTCCATGAGCTTCGACTGTCTACAAAAATAGAAGCTTTAAAACAAATTTATTTACTGTAATATCATAGAATTTCTCTATTTAAATAGGGACTTAATGCCGTGACCCCCCTTCCACAATGAGACAATTTTTAATGTTAGAGATAGTAATTGTACGAGAGAACATGATGTTTGTTGATGATGGATGTAATAAATAACTATATTGTAATTTATAGTATTTTGAACTGCTGACATCCCCTCCACATCCCCCAACTGCACCAACTCCACATTTTCGTCCCCCTTCACAGGCGATGCCAAGCGCCCAGACCCTTCCTTCTTCGTCGTCCTCATCCTCCTCCTCGTCATCATCCTCCTCCTCCTCTGTGGTGACCTCCACCCTCACCCGGACCTCTGCGCTCACTCCCGCATTGAGCCCTCCCCCACAGTCCCTACCCACGCGGGCCATTGCCCTTCCTCCCCCGGGCTCCTCCGCCCCTCCATGCGCTGGCTGTGGGGGCGGGATCAGCGAGCGCTTCTTCCTCTCTGCGGCTGGCTGTGCGTGGCATGCGCGCTGCTTGCGCTGTGCCGCCTGCCGGGCAGGACTCGCGCGCGAGAGCACGTGTTTCCACCGTGATGGACGAATCTACTGCAGACACGACTACTTCCGGTGAGACACAAACATGTCAGATAATAAAGGGGTTTAATCCCGAGTAACGTGAACCTCACCACTGAAATAAGGAATCGTTTACCTTTAAATAGATTGTTTTGGTAGCAGTTTCTAAAAACAGCAATAAAAATATACAGCAATAATTTTGATAATAACTATGGTTAAAATGCAATTGGATGGCTTAGCAGCACCCACATCACTGATAGACAGATGACTTTACAACTTTCTGAGAAAAAAAAAAAGGATAAAGTATGCTGTTCACATTGATTTACCATCAAATCAACCTTCAAGTCAAGAAAATCATCCAGAGGAACTTCATGCTTTTAAAGAATGCGCCGGGTGATGACCAGGTGATCGTTTCCGTGAACACTTGCTTGGTGTTCTAACCAACAGCATAGACTTCTCCAATCTGGTTGCTCGACACACCTTCCCGGATATACACTACATGACCAAAAGTATACGGACACCCGAACATCGAACATCTCATTCCAAAATCATGGGCATTAATATGGAGTTGGTCCCCCCTTTGCTGCTCTAACAGCCTCCACTCTTCTGGGAAGGCTTTCCACTAGATGTTGGAACATTGCTGCCGGTATTTGCTTCCATTGAGCCACAAGAGCATTAATGAGGTCGGACACTGATGTTGGGCGATTAGGCCTGACTCGCAGTTGGCGTTTCAATTCATCCCAAAGGTGTTCGATGGGGTTGAGGTCAGGGCTCTGTAGAGGCCAGTCAAGTTCTTCCACACCAATCTCAACAAACCATTTTGTATGGACCTCACTTTGTGCACGGGGGCATTGTCATGCTGAAACAGGAAAGGGGCTTCCCCAAACTGTTGCCACAAAGTTGGAAACACAATCGTCTAGAATGTCATTGTATGCTGTAGCGTTAAGATTTTCCTTCACTGGGACTAAGAGGCCTAGCCCAAACCATGAAAAACAGCCCCAGACCATTATTTCTCCTCCACCAAACATTACAGTTGGGACTATGCATTCGGGCAGGTAGTGTTCTCCTGGCATCCGCCAAACCCAGATTCGTCCGTCGCACTGCCAGATGGTGAAGCGTGATTCATCACTCCAGAGAACGCGCTTCCACTGCTCCAGAGTCCAATGGTGGCAAGCTTTCCACCACTCCAGCTGACGCTTGGCATTGCGCATGGTGATCTTAGGCTTGTGTGCGGCTGCTCGGCCGTGGAAACCCATTTCATGAAGCTCCCGACGAACAGTTGTTGTGCTGACGTTGCTTCCAGAGGCAGTTTGGGACTTGGTAGTGAGTGTTGCAACCGAGGACAGACGATTTTTACGCGCTTCAGCACTCGGCGGTCCCGTTCTGTGAGCTTGTGTGGACTACCACTTTGCGGCTGAGCTGTTGTTGCTCCTAGACGTTTCCACTTCACAATAACAGCAATTGCAATTGACCATGGCAGCTGTAGCAGAGCAGAAATTGAACGAACTGACTTGTTGGAAAGGTGGCATCCTATGACGGTGCCACGTTGAAAGTCACTGAGCTCTTCAGTATGGCCCATTCTATTGCCAATGTTTGTCTGTGGAGATTGCATGGCTGTGGGTTTGATTATATATACCTGTCAGCAATTGGTGTGGCTGAAACAGCCGAATCCACTAATTAGAAGGGGTGTCCGCATACTTTTGGTCATATAGTGTATATGCATACAGCCACATGATAGTCTCTGATATCTTCCTCAATTTCAGCAAGACCGACAGTCGTAAACTCAAAGAACAAAGCCTTTTCTACAGGATCGGCACGTTGGCTCCCCACGGGATCAACCAGCGCTTTTCGTTCACTTAGATCTTGCCTTACAATTTTTCAATTCTTTCCCTTACTGTTTTTCCCTTTCATTTTACTGTATTTTGTTTTTATATCTATCTTACCTCTCCTCGTTTTATATATCTAATTTTAATTACTATTTTTCTATATAATTGTTTGTTATTGCTTTTAATGCTCTTTTGGATTATATTTATCTCATGTCGTCACTTTTTGTGTTTTCTTCATTATTTTCACTTTTCTCCCAGTGCCAGACGCTTTGAATTACCCTGATCCTCCCTTTCAAAATTAGTCATTGTCACCCCCACGTACCTCCTGAGCCCTGGCCTCACTCTAACTCACTCCCACCCTATATCAACCCTCACCCCCAAACGTCTCTCGCTTTTGCTCTGACAAAGGTTTAATGCCCAAAATGTCAGCTTGTCATTGCTCCCACAGCGGTTAGCATGCCTCAATCAATGCCCTGTTGATGTCATCCATTATTCTACCTGTCCACCAATGCAGATTGACAGTAGCCTTCATCAGCAAGACTAGTTCTTCATGATAGTTCAGTGGAATGTAATAATCACCTGGGCACTGGTCTAGTGGTCTTGTATTTAAGTCAGTGTGAAATGAAATGCGATTAAAATTCCATCTAATGCAGAAAGTGCTGCATCAAGGAGCTTTCCAGCTCTTGAAAATAATTTGCCTGTTCTACTTGAAATCGTGACATTATGTAGGATCCTCAGGTGAAGAACCTCCTGATAGTAAGGGCATTTTATGAGATATTTCACAAATCTGTTAACTAAATTGTTACCAAAAAATTTCTTCACCAATATGTTTGTAAAGGTGTGTAATAACATGTGTTAAAATGTTGAAGTTCAACTCCCGTGGGAAACCCAGAAAAAAAGCTGTTGAATTCGGGTACCGAAAAATTATTTTCGAGAATTTTTATTTTTTTTATTCGGCCCTTACGTAACTTATGAGGGGTCAAATAAGGGTTTTTCATGATTCTGAGTTGATTGTTAACATTTATATTTTCACTTTTACATTTACACACAAAGTAGCTTTTATTTCACATACATATATAATACTCGAGTTATTTCTCATTCACAATGTCAGAAGTTTCAACAGTCATTGTCTATGTCTTCTTCAGACTCAACAACATCATGACTGCAGTTTCTGCATGTAATGCCATTACAGACTCCACAGGCCGAGATGCACGTGACCCCATTCTTCTTGCAGCTGCATCGCCGGTTGCTGCAATCTCCATGACAATTACAGCTCGTGAACTGCAATAGCTCCTCAGGAGCCGTGGGGTCCAGTGTTGGAACTGGCTCATACCCATGCACACCTATTGTCCATCCATAGTCACTGGGGTTCAGAGACATGCTCTGTAGAAGGATCCAGTCCCGGGTCTGCAGGTAGGCACGGATTGAATGTTGTGCAGCTGCACCCTCTGTTGGAGGTAGAGTCTCTGGTTTGATCACTCCTGCCGCTGCCTGCCGATCAATGCAAATGTCACACCATGTGCCGGACCACTCATGACTTGAGTAACGGACAACGTGGTTCCCGTGGGCAGTGAGACGTTCTAAGGTGTCTTTGTAAGCAGGCAAAGTTTCTAGTTCCTTCATGAGTTGACAGTACAGCCGTGTGCCCTTGGCATACTGATGATGGCCTGCAGCGGCAAAGATGTGAAGCATCTTGGTAACAATGCAGGACAGATGCCCATTGTGGTCTGCAAGTCGCTCGGTTCTGATAAAGACCTTGATCACATCTACCATGTGGTGGTACTCCACCCAGAGTGCAGGTGTTCTTCCTCCTTTTGCGAGTCGTTTGAAGGTTTCTTCAAACCTTTGCTCAAACACTGGCACTACTGGGTCTGAGTGTCTGGCTCCCATCTTCCCATCAGCCACCTTCTCCATGAAGGTCTTCATGTCACCACGCTCCTCCTCAGTGAAGGCAAGTTTCATGATGTGTTGATAGATGGCTGCATCGATGAGGAGGTGAACACGGATTGCCTTGTCAAAACATCCTCCATCCATGATGTGGTTGGCTGTCGTACTTCCAGGATAGATCAACTGGATCACATCTAGTAGTCCAGAATCTTCCATGATGTTACCCATTGATCCAAGATAGGACTTCAGCAGGTGAAAACCACCCAACCTTGGAATGACGGGTAGATTTGCCTGCTTTATTATATTCACAGCCTTCAGCCAAATCGGAAGATCAAAGGTCACTATAGCGACCCCAGCGCGCCGTATGCACTCTTTCAGAGTGGTGAAGATGGTGTTGAGGTCATTAGGGTCTCCTTCAATAACTGGGAGGAACTCGATCTGTGTGCTCTGCTTTGCATCATTAGCATGGATTCTCTTCATCCAGCCATTCCAGTTGGAGTGTGGGAACTCAGGATCGTTGGCTTTGATCACCCACCTCGCTGCCCAGAGTGTGTCACCCGGAGTGAGGAGTGGCTGATCATGAGCCAGGGAGGAGGAAAGCTCAGCAAGGGGGAGAAACATGATCGCATTCGTTCCTATCTGTTTCCTGTTCGTAAATGGAATAATCTTTACTTCAGTTCCTCTCAGGATCTTAGCTTTGTCGAGTGCCTTCAACTTCACCCGGGGGAAAGCTGCTGTTGTCTGTGGATCTGGCAAAGGTGGTGCCGGAGAGGTGACTTCGATCCAACCCATTGAGTGAAAGGGAGTGTTTCCGTGAATAGAGACAATGTTTAAATCTATATTGTCTCCAACAAACTGAGTGACTGCATTGTTTGTTTCCCCAACCTCCATAAAGACCACCTGATCATTACTTGACAATTCACTTTCACTGGCTGGCACTTTGGCTGTCATCACTGATTGATCCTCAAGCGCAGCATCAACCGCAACCTCATCATTGATCTGTTCATCGGTTTCCTCCACAATGGTGTCAAGAGTGCCAGAAGTATCTGGAACATCATCTCCACTCCTACTATTAAGGAAGCAGTATTTGTAGTTTTGTGTCTCCGTGTAAGACTCAGTGTATCCCAGCCGGTGGAACTTGTTGAGCATCCATTTGGACCCAAATCTATGATCAAGTTGTATGGCAAGCCCCATTTGGTGTGGCAATACTCCAGACCGAGGTCGACAGGCCTTAATAAAATTCTGCCCCCAAACGGCAACTCTTTCGTCTGTCTTGACAATCGGTCTCAAGAACATCTGAAGGCTTGCAGGAACAAGTGTCAGCTGACTATCGATGTCAGTCATACTGTGTGTGGTGGGGTATGACTTTGGACCTAAATCAATCAAGGCAATATCATTGGATATGAACTTGAGTGCCGTCTTTATGATCCGAGTCTTCTCATCTCCATGGTCAAGATTAGCATGATGCGCTCGCAGAATATTGTCGGTGCCATCTTTGAGACAGAGTACATCTGCCCTTCTTTCCTGTGTTGTGAAATACAAGGTGTCTTCGTATTTCTCTAGAAGTTTTATCTTTAGCCAATGCTTTGAATAAGAAAGGCTCTTCTCTGGTGACTGATCAAACTCCTGCAGCTTTTCATGGACTTGGTCCATGTTCATTACCCCATGCTCTAATTCTGAGTCTAACCATTCGCAGAATTCAATAAAAACTGCCTCTCGCTCCTCATCAATACTCCTCTGTCCTCTCTTCCTTTTTCCTTCCTCATCAGTCTTGGACAAACTGTCACCTCTCGCAAACATAAGTTTGCATCGCAAATGGTACAGTGTTTCTTCTGCTACCAAGTCGTTGATCCCTTACAGGCGTCCAGTGACTTCAGTTCCCCAGTCATCCCCGCGACTCCGTGCTGTCTTCAGCAAGCTTGCCTTCAGTGTATCTGCAGTCAAATTATCTGGCACTCTGTATTTCTTTCTAGCTTGTGCTGGATTATTTTTGTAGAGCTGGGCTGGTTGGTTGCAAAGAATGCATACATCCTTATACAGGAGGTCAACTGACTGTGATCTTCTAGAACTGCAGCCAGTTGATGAACTGAACTCACAAGTAGTGCGTCTTCTCTTCAACTTTGATGACTCTTTCTCTGCCTTTGATGCTTGAGCTGACTTCTTGGTGGTTGCAACAAAGTTGTTGTACAGATCATTTTTACACTTCTGGTGGTACCTCAGTTTTCCTTCCTTTTGAGCCTCCTTCATACGTTCCACAACAGTAACATTTTCGACAGTTTCTGCTTGTTTCAATAAAGTTGAGTGTCCCTTTGGAGTTGCCTGTATGAGCCTTTCAGCTGGTGTATCCGAGCGTGCACAGATGAAGCAATTGAGCACAGGTGGAGTAACGTCTTCATCCATATTGCTAGACTCCATGTCCTGCAAAGTAGAAAATGAGATATATTTAGAAATTATTTTTCCACAAAGGAGTGTCTGTGGTGAAATATAAATGTTACCAATCAACTCAGAATCATGAAAAACCCTTATTTGACCCCTCATGAGTTACTTAAGGGCCGATTTAAAAAAATAAAAATTCTCGAAAATAATTTTTCGGTACCCGAATTCAACAGCTTTTTTTCTGGGTTTCCCACGGGAGTTGACCTTCAACATTTTAACACATGTTATTACACACCTTTACAAACATATTGGTGAAGAAATTTTTTGGTAACAATTTAGTTAACAGATTTTCATATGTTTCCCTTACTATGAGAGAGCAATCAGATGAGAAGTACAGTATTCCCATATACTGCAAACTGGTTGAGATACACCAACTTGTACTCCTGGGAACTGCACTTGGATAGTGCAAAGCTCAGAGATTTAACTGAACGATGGTAAAAATTGAACTGGAGCACGAACAACCCTAATGTTTGCATAATACTATGATTAGGTTCATTAGCAATGGTGCTTATCAAGCATACCTTAATGTCCTTTGCTATCTATCTATAATTCCAGTAATCTCTGTACGTTTGTACGTTTGTACGTTTGTCTGTCTGTGACCGCTGTTTCTCGACAACCACGGGTCCGATATACTTTTAACTTGCCAGGTATATTGCTGGGGACCCGAGGATGTGCCTTTTCAAGGTTTCATATTAATCGGACAATTACTTACCGAGCTATGTCCAAAAAACGATTCAACCAATCAGAGAGCAGCGAACGATCGCGTGTGCTGGCGTTGCGAATGGACCAAACCATTCCATGTAAATAGAGGGGGGGGTTCTGTGGTCGTTGCGAATGGACGAAACCATTTCATGTAAATAGAGGGGGGGGGATTGTCACTGTACTCGCAAGCCGTTCGCCGTTCGCTTTGGCGTTGCGAATGGACCAAACCATTTCATGTAAATAGAGGGGGGGGGATATAATTTTAGATAGATATATAGTACGGGCATATATATAGTACGGGCATGCCCTAGTCTATCTATAATTCCAGTAATCTCTGTACGTCTGTACGTTTGTACGTCTGTTTGTCTGTGACCGCTGTTTCTCGACAACCACGGGTCCGATATACTTTTAACTTGCCAGGTATATTGCTGGGGACCCGAGGATGTGCCTTTTCAAGGTTTCATATTAATCGGACAATTACTTACCGAGCTATGTCCAAAAAACGATTCAACCAATCAGAGAGCAGCGAACGATCGCGTGTGCCGAACGTGGAGGACACACTCTGCCTCGGATGGCACATTTGAGAGCGTATTCATTTATTTCACGTTTGCAAACTATGTTGGCGTTAAACTATGTTTTAAAACTAATAAAACCGAATTTGCGATTCATTCGCTTTCCTGCGCGTTTGTGCACGCGATGGCGATTTCTTTACCAAACTCCGGAAGCCGTTCGCTTTGGACCAAACCATTGCATGTAAATAGAGGGGGGGGGGGGGGGGATTGTCACCATACTCGCAAGCCGTTCGCTTTGGACCAAACCATTTCATGTAAATAGAGGGGGGGGGATATAATTTTAGATATAGATATAGTACGGGCAATGCCCTAGTAATTATAATTATAATAATCTTATTATAATAGAGCAAACGTATATGGTTAGGGCGATGTATGTCGTAATGTTTATATGCGACGAAAACGTCTTCTTCTTCTTCAAATAATATAACCACCCTCTTAATTAACCCTCTTAATTGCGTTTAGACTGCTGAGACCCCTCAGACCTTTGACGACCCTTTAATTCCCCCAAGAACCTTCAGACCAACAAGACCCCTGAAGACCTAAAATACCCCGAAGACCCCAAAGACCCAAAACACCCCAAAGACCCAAAATACCCTTCAAGGCCCTGAGGCTCAAAAAGACCCTGAATACCCAAAAACCTAAAACACCCCGAAGACCCAAAACACCCCAAAGACCCCGAAGACCCAAAACACCCCGAAGACCCAAAACACCCGAAGACCCAAAACATCCCGAAGACCCAAAACACCCCAAAGACCCAAAACACCCCAAAGACCCAAAACACCACCGAAGGCCCAAAACACCCCGAACACCCAAAACACCCCGAACACCCAAAAACCCCGAAGACCCAAAACACCCCTAAGACCCAAAACACCACAAAGACCAAAAAGACCCTGAAGACCCCAAAGACCCTTAAAGACCCTTTAGACCCAAAAGACCCTTAAATACCCCCAAATAACCAAAACACCCCAAAGACTCTTAATGACCCAGAGGAAACAAAAGACCCTTAAGACCCACAAGCCTCTGAAGACACCGAAGACCCAAAAGACCTTGAAGACCCAAAACACCTCAAAGACTCAAAATACCCTTAAAGGCCCAGAGGATCCAAAAGACCGTGAAGACCCAAATGGCCCTGAAGACCCAAAACACCATGAAGACCCAAAAGACACCGAAATGGTCAAAGATGCCTACCCCTCTGAAACGACGTGTGGTGAAGCGCGTGGAGGTTGGCAGGATGGCTCGGCAGAAGCGCGCTCAATATTGAGCTGCTTAGTCTGGGTTTGATTCCCGACACAACTATAAACTGTGGGATTATAGTGTTTCTTAGGTAGGGTGTTGCATCACAATATGTGCCGTCCCTATTGGATATTGAGCTGGACACACTTCTGTCAGCATTCCCTGGTAAACGGTACCATATCGCATGTATCATGGTGTCTTTGGCAAAGAGTAGGCGATTGGCGCCAGCATCCTGGCCAAATTACTAGTTACAAATTCCTGTCCTAACTTACAGAGTGCACTGCACAAAATGAATGAAAGTAATAATAATAATAAATTGTCCATCAGAATTAGCCCTATTTATTGTGCCCATCTCCTCCCCAGGCGGTACTCGTCTCGCCGCTGCGCACGCTGCTCTCTTGGCATCTCATCTCGCGAACTTGTCATGCGAGCTCGTGAACTCGTGTTCCATGTCCCGTGCTTTGCGTGCTCCACATGTGCCCGACGCCTCGCACCGGGAGACCAATGTGTGGTGCGGGGGGTACGACCTTTTTGTCGTGCACATGCACCAGGTGTGGGACCGGGATCGAGCACCGAGCAGGAAGTTGTGGAGAGTGGGGGTCCTGGTAATGGTTCCAGGGGAGGCAGTGGAAGAGGGAGACGTGGTGTACTAGGCTCAATTCCAGCCCCGGGAGTCGTGATGGTAGGAGCAGGTGCGGAGGGAGTTGGGAGAGGAGGAGTGTGGATGGCTCGTACTGTTGGTGATGGGTCCGCAGTGGGAGGAGGCAGTGCTGTGACTGTTGGTGGGCTGGAAACTGGACCCATAGGGGGTACCGTGGGTGGAGCCATGGAGATGGGTGTATGTGGACGGAGTTTCTCATTCTATGGGGCAGGACGTGGTGTTGGTAGTTGTACGGTAGGTCCTGGTCCTGGGGGTGGAGTACCAAAGGGTCGTCCTCGAAAGCGGAAGCAAGGATCATCAGGGGTTGCTCCTGAAAGTGGAAGTGGAACCTGCAGTGGAAGTGGGGACCTGATTAGCTACACAGGAGGTAAGTGCTTCATCTCATGTTCAATTTTATTTCCTTTCTCCATTTATTTTTGAAAATGTTGCTTTCATGACCATAAGAATCAAAAAAGTAGAACGGCAATTGATAGGTAGGTGTTGGGAAAAAAAGTGTGATGTAGAGTGTCATCTTTGAAGAAAATGTGGGAATTTAATTGGTGGAAACTGAGTTTGAATACGTACAGTCACGTGAAATAGTAAGTACACCCCATGTAAAGTTTTGACTTTTTCAACATATTTCAACATGCAGCTATTTGATCTTCATTTCAACAATATTGATAGATAAAGGTGATATAATATAACAAATATCATGAAACATTTACATTTTGTAGTCCATTGTATAACTTAAATAAACATAAATTCAAATTTCACATGTAGAAAAAGTAAGTACACCCCTACATTTATCATGACTTCAAATACATAAAATTAGAATCAGGCGCACCAGCTCAGGTGCAAATGATTAGAACATCGTTAGAGAGGATCTTGGAGGAACCTGTCTTATTTAAACCTCAGACATTTAGTTTGGTTTGCTCTTTGTTGTTGAAGTGTGGGGCATCACCATGCCGAGATCAAAAGAGCTCTCTGAGGCCTTCAGAAAGAAGGTTATAGATGCCTACGAGTCTGGGAAGGGATTTTTAAAAATCTCCAAACAATTTGAAATCAATCATTCGACTGTCCGGAAGATCATCTACAAGTGGAGAAGATTCCAAACAACTGCCAACTTGTTCAGGCCAGGCCACCCCAGAAAGTTCAGCCCGAGAGCAGACCGCAAGATGCTGAAAGAAGTCTCTAAGAACCCCCAGAATGTCATCACGGGACCTACAGGTAGCTCTTGCCACTGTTGATGTCAAAGTGCACGAGTCTACCATTAGAAAGAGGCTGCACAAATTTGATCTACATGGGAGGTGTGCCAGGAGGAAACCTTTGCTGCCCAGAAAGAACATCAGGGCAAGACTAAAGTTTGCCAATGAACACCGAGGCAAAGACCAGCACTTCTGGAACAATGTGCTCTGGACAGATGAGTCAAAGGTAGAGCTATTTGGCCACAGTACCAGAAGACATGTTTGGCGAAAACCAAAGACAGCATTTGACCACAAGAACCTGATACCAACTGTAAGGCATGGTGGTGGAAATATGGTTTGGGGCAGCTTTGCTGCATCAGGGCCTGGGCAGCTCACCATCATAGAATCCACTATGAATTCTTCATTGTACCAGAGGGTGCTTGAGGATAATGTGCGGCCAACTGTCGGAAAGTTGAAGCTCAACCGAAGGTGGACCTTGCAACATGACAATGACCCTAAACATACCAGTAAATCCACCAAGGAATGGCTGAAAAGAAAGAAATGGAGGGTTCTGGAATGGCCAAGTCAAAGCCCGGATCTAAATCCCATCGAGATGTTGTGGGGGGATTTGAAACGAGCTGTGCATGCAAGAAACCTCTCAAACATCGCACAGCTGAAAGAATTCTGCATGGAGGAGGGGGCAAAAATTTCTCCTCGTCAATGTCAAAGACTGGTAGACAGTTATAAGCAACGCCTACTTGAGGTTGTTTCTGCCAAAGGGGGCAATACCACCTATTAGAGCCAAGGGTGTACTTACTTTTTCCACAGGCGAAATTTGCATTTATGTTTATTTAAATTATACAATGGACTACAAAATGTAAATGTTTCATGATATTTGTTGTATTATATCACCTTTATCTATCAATATTGTTGAAATGAACATCAAATAGCTGTATGTTGAAATATGTTGAAAAAGTCAAAACTTTACATGGGGTGTACTTACTTTTTCACGTGACTGTATATACATTCCGGAAATCGTACACATTGATGCAAATTCAAATTGGCAATAATTTTCCTTTTCTTTTTCCCAGTCTCAGCAAATGAAGCGTAGTTTAGTACAGCATCTACTTCAAACTTGGTACCGTACAGGTATTAAAATGATGTAAATATGAACTGATTAGATTTTGGTGTTAAGAGGTCAAAGGTCAAATGTCATGTTCTGTCAGGTATGAACTGTTACAGAGCTAACTTGTAAACCATTCATGGGGTTTTCACCAAACTTGGTATAATTATACAGTCTGATGCAAAGATAAACTGATTCTATTTGGGGGTCAAGAGATAAAAGATCAGAGGTCATGTTAAGTTACAATTATTTTGTTACCGCGATAACTTAAGAACGGCTGAATGGATCTAAGTCAAACGTTGTACAATTACGTATCATGATTTAAACATTAACTGATTAGATTTTGGGGTCGAGAGGTCAAAGGTCAGAGGTCATGTTGAGTTTTAAAAATATGCTGCCACACCAACTTGTTAACCAGTGATGGGATTTTGATCAAATTTGGTTTCAATATAAATGCTGCAAACACAAACTGATTGGATTATGGTATCAAGAGGTCAAATGTCATAGGTCATGTGAGGTAAAAATGTGATAACTTGAGAACAGTTGAAGGGATTTAAATCAAACTTTGTACAGATATGTATGATGCAAAGATGAACTGATCAAATTCTGGGGGTCAAGAGGTCAAAGGTCAGAGGTCATGTTAAGTAAAAAATTATGTTGCCATGTCAACTTGTGAACAAGTTATGGGATTTAAAACAAACTTTGTACAATTATTATAATGATGTAATAATGTGGGCAGAGGCATAACGATGGTTTTAGTTGCAAGTGAAAACAAAACACCTCCGCCTGTAGGATTTGTTCAACTACATGTAAGCACAATAAGCGAATCACAATACCACTGGAGATGAGACGGCGCGGAGTATTTAATGGAGCACAAAAAGCACAACCAACGAGAGGCGCCAAAACTACCGGAACACATGGAGCCGGAACCCCCACCCACAGAGGGTCATTAATATATAATGGCGTGACCTCTTTCTTTTTATCTCCCTTTCACATTAAATTTCTTCTTGTATCAAATAATTATGTTACAAATTGATGAACAAAGTTACCCAGGCTGAATAAATGCAAACAGATACCTTACCACAGAAGGTCTCAAGCAAATACAGAGGAGCAAAGAACAATAACATGAATAAAATAACAACCATGTCTGTGTGAAGGCAATCTAAACATGCATGGGCATTAACAAACCATGTGCACACAGGGCCGAACGTTAGAACTGGCAAAAGCAGTTCACATGAGTGGATGACATTGGAATAAGAAACAAGTATAAATTGTCCGTGTGGAAAATACATTGTCGGTGCAAAAAATTGCAACAGATGTTAGATAACCAGGGTCATTACAGGGTCATTATAGGGGTAGAAGACTATGCTCATGAAACGGGTTTATTCTGCCCACAAATTATTCGCATCGTTATTGAAGTAAGTAATCTGTTCAAAACGAACATAATTCAAAACACTTCACCACCACGTGATTCAAAACACTTCACTGCCACGTAATTCAAAACACTTCACCACCACGTAATTCAAAACACTTCACTGCCACGTAATTCAAAACACTTCACCACCTCGTAATTCAAAACACTTCACCACCACATAATTTAAAACACTTTACCACCACGTGATTCAAAACACTTCACCACCACGTAATTCAAAACACTTCACCACCACATAATTGAAAACACTTCACTGCCACGTAATTCAAAACCCTTCACCACCACGTAATTCAAAACACTTCACCACCACGTAATTCAAAACACTTCACCACCACGTAATTCAAAACACTTCACCACCTCGTAATTCAAAACACTTCACCGCCACGTAATTCAAAACGCTTCACCACCACATAAACATCAAGTAATTCAAAACAATGGTTGTCCGGTGGGCTATAATCATACCTGTCCATGCGGATAGACCCGCGTCCATAGACCAGCACAGCATAGCAGGTCAACACATGCTGGCTGTCCCACTGTCCCAGAGTCTCAAGGAGAGGCTGTCAGGCCGCATGCCCAGGCGGTCACCACATCAGGCCCTTATTGGCCCTCCGTGGTGCCGCGACCAAAGCGCGACCTACGACACCTCCCCCTAGTGGTCCTCATAATATGCCATCCTAGGTACCTGTGAGAAACCACCTCAAACCCCCGGAGGTCTTAACCCCCACCTGGGTCCGGTGATCCTGCCGGCCCAAGACACTCGCTCGGCCGGCGCCCCAATGGACAAGGGACGCCATACTCTACCAGACCCCCCCGTGGGGCCCAGGTCATACCATGACTCCTATGGTCAGACCCCACATCCAAATCTCACCAGCACAGCCCCCCAGCTGGCTGGCATACCCAAATTTCGAAAGGGGCACATTTTCCCCGAGGCCGACCCCAATGACCTCTCCCGGTCCAAATCCCGCAGCCCGGGGACCAACTCCCACCACGGCTGCTCCAGATCAAACTCCCATTTAAATTTAAAATTTCTTTTAAAAAATTTAGCCTCATGTGCACAACAACCGCAGCTGCAGGTGACAACCCCTTCCTCGAGTTGGTCTGCCCCTCCCTGCAGCTGCTCCAAATTTCCTATGGGGACCAGATCTTCCAAGGCTCTATTTCCCGACTCTTCCACATCCGAATCCAGCTCGGAGCCAAAACACCCCCCCTGCTGGGTATCCAATTTCGGAGCCTCTTGTACCTAATCGTGGGTCGTGGTGAGGGTCCCCCCCAGTCACCTTAACCTCCTCCTCGGACCGACTCACCTCAACCCCCAAACTCCCTTGGACTCGGTCAACCCTTTCCTCGATGGTACTGTCACAGGTATTCAGCCACTGTGTCAAATCATGTACATCATCATCACCCCCAATCACTTCTGCCCCCCACAGGCCTTCATCAATAAATACCCGGTCCAGTTCCGTCACACAGACCTCCAAGATCTCTCCCCCCCCCCTGTTGCTCCGCACCACCGTCCTGGTGCTGCACAAGTTCAAATTCTGCCCCCTGTTGGTGTATTCCAGCATCTACACCAGCCCAACACCCTGCCAGGTCTTCATTCATCAAACATTCCCCATTTAAATTTGCGCTTTGCCTATTTACATTTGCACACTCTCCATTTACCTCCAAACATGCCGTATTTACATTTTCCCTCTCCAAACATACTGTCTCCTCCCATTTTAATTCAAATTCTGCAATTCCCTGCTCCTGTGCTCCATTGGCACCAGTATTTTGTTCTTCCTTCAATTCACTCATCCATCCATCAATTTTGTCACCTTGGTCATTAATTTGCTCTCATTCCCTTCATTTCATTCTTTTTTTCATCCATTTTATTTTCCAATCGCTCACTCTGAGCATCAATTTTGCTTTCCAGTCCATTAATTTTATTCAATATTTGCAACAAGACTGGGTCGGGCATCGCTGCCGTTCCCATTGTTCCCCGCTCCCCCAGGGGTGGGTTAATACTTGGGACGGGGGAGGTTTCACTCCTAACCTCATACCCCTCTATCCCCGGCTCACTTCCAGAACCCTCAGCATTCCCTACCCATTCTTCTATATCATTCACCCCCTCCATCTGCCATGAGGAAGCAGTTCTGCCACGCAAGTATTTATTTTACCTCAGAAAAGTAAATTTAAAATTTTCGAAAACGTGATGTTGCATCTCACACACACAATTGACTATACAAATTTGAACACCTCGGGACTATAAAAATTTAAATCCCAATGCTGGGCGCAATTTGCACCCAGCCGGTGTCGATTTCGCAACCTCCGGACACAATAATGTCCACTAGATTCGAATCCCACTTCTGACACCAAATGTCGTGTGATTCCCCAGGTGAACACCACAGGGATCATGAATGGCCAATAGGGAGCTTTAACTCCGAAGCGTTCAGTTCAATTGCGGACTTGATACATGCGGGAAAAGAAAGAGAAAAGGGGAGGAAGCTGAAGCACTTACCTGAGCGATCCTGCGGGGCAGTCTTTAACCTGCAGAAAATAACTTTTTTTTAAACCGGGTTTAGAAATGTACAGGTAAAATAACAAAAGGGTTTATTAAAATGGATGCCTGGACAAAGAAAAGCGCAATGATAAACTAAATTTCCTATATGGAGTGCTCCCGCACACAGAACCAAACACAAACCAGAGGGATGGAAGAACTGGAAAATAAATTATGTGTGTGGGTGTGCTTAGCTCTGATCACTGGTGAAGTCTCGTCAGGGTCTGCGAATGGGTCCGGCGTTGCGCGCGCATTGGCGGGAACCCGGCCTCGTTGAACCCGTTTGCGCTGCAGCGCTCGTACACTCGTTGCCTGCATGGAGAACCGCAGTACCTGAGCCGCGGCTCCTTCCGCAGCCTCTGCACGTCTCCGATGGCGTCTCTGAACGTGGTCGGTCCAAGCACAATCGTGCGAGGGAGAAGAAGCAAGGGAGAAAGAGGTCGTCGAGGGCAAAAGAACAAGAGAGACATGAAGAGAAAGCAAGAGCACCGGCAAGAGCGAAGGCAACAGGAAGGCAAGAGGAAGGCAAGAGAAGGCAAGAGAGAGAATGTTGGTTCGAGAGTTATTTTAACGTCGGTGGTGTCAAGTCGTCAGCGCTTCTCCACCAATCAGCCCGCAGGCCACCACAGCCTGCTCATGTCTCCACCAGTCAGTGCGCCGCTTCTTGCTCGCCCCTCTTTCACCAATCGATGAGTGTCTTCTTGCTCTGCCCTGGCCAATCAACGAGTCCCTTCTTACCCCTGCCTTCCTGTTGGTCAACTCCCGCCCAATCACTGTCCTTCTGGGTGTGGCTCTCGGCCTGCCTGAGCGATGTGTGCCTGCCAGGTGGGATTTTTTTTTTTTTTTTTTTTTTTTGTATACTGAATCGAGGCTCGTGAAAGAGCTAACATTTACTTCACAAACAAATCGACCAGACAAACAAAATATATAAAAAGAGGGAGCGGAAGACAAGATGGGGAGAGAAGGGGAAGCACACAAACACAACATTTGAGAGCAGGGAGATGTGTGGAAGGGGGAGGGCTTGGGGGGAGGAGGCGTGGGAAGGGGGGGGGGGAGGGAGAAGTATAAAACACAAGGACACCAAGGACTTCCGGGACAGAAGTTGGTATTTCAAAAAAGTGGAATTGGGGTGAAATTAGCGGGGGTAGAAAAGATCAAGGTTTTGGATGGGGGAAGATAAGAGATGGTGGTGCACAGCTGTTTTAAAAACCTGGAGGGTGGAGTGGGATTGAAGAGAGTGAGGGAGTTTGTTCCAGAGGCGGGAGAAAAGAGGAATGAAGGAGTGAAGGTGAGCAGAGAGTCTTGATTTTGGCAGTTTGACCATAAGAGGGTTGCAGGCAGATCTTGTGCGACCTGAAGGAATATTTGCGGGACAGAGCCCAGAGAGAGCTGGGGGGGCAAGGCCAGAGAGGAGTCGGTAGAAGACGGAAAGACCACCAACCTGCCTGCGGTGAGTGAGTGAGAGGCCCTTGGAGTTAGCTTCATCGTGGGAGATTCCAATGATTCTGAATGCTTTGGTTTCAACAGCGTGAAGACGAGCTAGGTGTGAGGCAGGAGCACCAGCCCAGAGAGGAGAGCAGTATTCCATTGAGCTGCGGATGAAAGCCTTGTATGTGGTGAGGAGCTCAGGTGTGCCAAGGAAGGACTTCGCACGACGGAGGATGCCCAGTCGGCGACTGGCTTTGAAGGCCAGATTTGAAATGTGGTTTTCCCAGGAAAGATCATGGCAGATAGTGAGACCCAAAGGCTTGAGTGACAGAACTTCTTGGAGAGGATTATTCAGAAAGTGGATGGGAGGGTTGTCCAGTCGGTATTTTCGGAGAGACATCGTAAGAGTGTGAGATTTGTCAGGATTGAAAGACATGTTCCACTTGTTTGCCCAGTCTGTGATTTTGTCCAGGTCTGCAGAGAGTGAGGAGGCTGCAGACTGCTGATCTGAGGGATGAAGAATGGAGCGACAGAGAGTAGAGTCATCAGCAAAGAGATACAGAGGATTTTCAAGAGAGTCAGAGAGATCATTGATGAAGACCAGAAAAAGCACAGGGCCCAGAACACTGCCTTGTGGAACTCCAGCCTGAACAGGAAGAGGAGATGAGAGAAACCCATTCAGGGCCACTCGTTGACTACGACTAGAGAGGAAGTCCGCCAGCCATGCGTGGAGATTTCCATGGATACCAAAAGAGGAGAGTTTGGTGAGCAGAGCGGGGTGCCAGACCGTATCGAAGGCACGTGATATGTCAAGGGAGACTGCTCTAATTTCCTGTTTGGCATTGAGCACCTCCATCCATTGTTGAGAAAGCAGAAGCAGCATGTCCAGAGTAGAGTGTCCAGGTCTGAAACCAAATTGATGATCAGAGATCAAGCCATTGGAGAAGAGGAAAGATTTCATATCTGAAGCAATGATGGATTCCATGACTTTGCTGATAATTGGGAGAAGGCTGAGTGGTCTGTAGTTGCTGGGATCTGTTTTTGCACCTTTTTGTGCAAAGCGAGAGAGTCTGCGGATGGTGCGAAGAGATTTACAGGGTTTTATTGTCAGCCACAGTGCCCGATGCCTGGCTTCCGGTTGGTTTTATTGTTATTTACTGTAATTCCAATGGGCACTTCCTGCGCTAGTGTCTATTGCGGTACCATAAGGATAAATCACAGAGGGTAAGACATACAGGGATAATTTATCCTTATTCCCTAAGTTAAATAACATGCCCCGCCCCCTCGTGACGGGGACAGATATACACTTAACTGACATTCGGCTAAACAAAACTTCTTTTTTTTTTTCTTTTTTTTTTTTTGTATACAAGATCGAGGCTCGTGAAAGAGCTAACATTAATCACACAAAAAGACAAACCGACACACAAAAAAAACAAAACAAGGGGAGCGGCAGACAAGATGGGGAGAGAGGGGGAAGGACACAAAAGAGAGGGGGAAGGACACAAACACAACATTTGAGAGCAGGGACATCGGGAGGACTTGGGGGGGAGGTGGGAGAGGAATAAAACATATGAACACTGCAAGGACTCTGGGGTGAATTACCGGGGGTAGAAAAGATCAAGGTTTTCGATGGGGGAAGATAAGAGATGGTGGTGAACAGCTGTTTTAAAGACCTGGAGGGAGGAGTGGGATTGAAGGGAGTGGGCGAGTTTGTTCCAGAGGCGGGAGAAAAGGGGAATGAAAGAGTGAAGGTGAGCAGAGAGCCTAGACTTTGGCAGTTTAACCATAAGAGGGTTGCAGGCAGATCTTGTGCGACCTGAAGGAATATTGGGGGGACAGAGCACAGAGAGAGCTGGGGGAGCAAGGCCGGAGAGGAGTCGGTAGAAGACAGAAAGACCACCAACCTGCCTGCGGTGAGTGAGTGAAAGGCCCTCGGTGTTGACTACATCGCAGGAGATTCCAATGATTCTGAAAGCTTTGGCCTCAACAGCGTGAAGCCGAGCAAGGTGTGAGGCAGGAGCACCAGCCCAGAGGGGGGAACAGTATTCCATTGAGCTGCGGATGAAAGCCTTGTATGTGGTGAAGAGCTCAGGTGTGCCAAGGAAGGACTTCGCACGACGGAGGATGCCCAGTCGGCGACTGGCTTTGGAGGCCAGCTTCGAAATGTGGTTTTCCCAAGAAAGATCATGGCAGATAGTGAGACCCAAAAGCTTGAGCGACAGAACTTCTTGGAGAGGATTGTTGAGAAAGTAGATGGGAGGGTTGTCCAGTCGGTCCTTTCGGAGAGACATTGTAAGAGTGTGAGATTTGTCAGGATTGAAAGACATGTTCCACTTGTTTGACCAGTCTGTGATTTTGTCCAGGTCTGCAGAGAGTGAGGAGGCTGCAGACTGCCGATCTGAGGGATGAGGAATGGAGCGACAGAGAGTAGAGTCGTCAGCAAAGAGATAGAGAGGATTTTCAAGAGAGTCAGAGAGATCATTGATGAAGACCAGAAAAAGCACAGGGCCCAGAACACTACCTTGGGGAACTCCAGCCTGAACAGGAAGAGGAGATGAGAGAAACCCATTCAGGGCCACACGTTGACTACGACCAGAGAGGAAGTCCGCCAGCCATGCGTGGAGATTTCCATGGATACCAAAGGAGGAGAGTTTGGTGAGCAGAGCAGGGTGCCAGACCATATCGAAGGCACGTGAAGTGTCAAGGGAGACAGCTCTAATTTCCTGTTTGGCGTTGAGGACCTCCATCCATTGTTGAGAAAGCAGAAGCAGCATGTCCAGAGTCGAGTGACCAGGTCTGAAACCAAATTGATGATCAGAGATCAAGCCATTGGAGAAGAGGAAAGATTTAATATCTGAAGCAATGATGGATTCCATGACTTTGCTGATAATTGGGAGAAGGCTGATTGGTCTGTAGTTGCTGGGATCTGTTTTTGCACCTTTTTTGTGCAAAGCGGTGATGTTGGCTGATTTCCAAGGAGATGGCAGATGACCTTGAGCAAAAGAGAGGGTGAAGAGAACAGAAAGAGGGAGTGAAAGAGCAGAAGAACATGATTTTAGGACCCGTGGGCTGATGCCATCAGGACCAGTTGCAGAATCAGAGTCGAGGGTTGACAGAAACTTTTCCACCTTGTCAGGAGGAAAGGACACAGAGTCCAGGAGCAGCTGGGTACGACTGGGTACGGTGGGTACAGAGAGGGATGGGTTTGGGACACAAGATTTAGAGGCAAACACAGAGTTGAGGCATTCAGCTTTTTCACGTGCGGAGTCAGCCGTTAAGCCGTTTGAGGTGATGGAGGGGATGGAGGGGGAACAAACACCAGAAACAGATTTTACCAGACGCCACCAGGATTTGGAAGAGGGAGACAGATAAGAGAGTTCGGTCTTGAGAATGGTGAGATATTGTTTCCTGGCTCTCCTGAGGGTGGACACACACTTGTTTCGGGCTTTGTGAAAGGAAATGAGATTTCCTTCCGTTGGATTTGCTTTCCAGGAGACGAAAGCAAGTTGTTTCAGGGCAACAGCCTCACCACAAGATTCCGTGTACCATGGACGGGAGGAAGGGTATGACAACTGAAGACGAGATGGGATAAATCTGTGCATGAGAGAGAGCAATTTACTTTGAAAGAATTCCCAGGATGAGTTGATGTCAGAGGCGGTAGAGATGGGAGACCAGTCCAGATGATTGATGGCTGCTTGAAGACCGTGCCAGTTGGCCTGAGTGAAATGTCAGACTCGTCGACGCTGAGGAGGCTCTCTGAGAATGGTCAGAGAGATGTCCACTTTGACAAGCACATGATCAGATGAGCCGATTGGAGCAGAAGAAGAGCAGCAGACATTTTCAGGGAAGTTTGTCATAACCAAATCCAGAAGAGAAGATGCTCCGTTGACTGAGATCCGGGTCGGGAAATTGACAGATTGTGTCAGTCCCAGTGAGTCGCAGAAGTCCTTTGCTGAAGAGCCATGGCTGGTGAGAGAGGTACCCACACCCAGCCAACTGGCATGGTGACAATTGAAATCACCACATACTAGGGCATTGCCCGTACTATATCTATATCTAAAATTATATCCCCCCCCCTCTATTTACATGAAATGGTTTGGTCCAAAGCGAACGGCTTGCGAGTACGGTGACAATCCCCCCCCTCTATTTACATGCAATGGTTTGGTCCAAAGCGAACGGCTTCCGGAGTTTGGTAAAGAAATCGCCATCGCGTGCACAAACGCGCAGGAAAGCGAATGAATCGCAAATTCGGTTTTATTAGTTTTAAAACATAGTTTAACGCCAACATAGTTTGCAAACGTGAAATAAATGAATACGCTCTCAAATGTGCCATCCGAGGCAGAGTGTGTCCGCCACGTTCGGCACACGCGATCGTTCGCTGCTCTCTGATTGGTTGAATCGTTTTTTGGACATAGCTCGGTAAGTAATTGTCCGATTAATATGAAACCTTGAAAAGGCACATCCTCGGGTCCCCAGCAATATACCTGGCAAGTTAAAAGTATATCGGACCCGTGGTTGTCGAGAAACAGCGGTCACAGACAAACAGACGTACAAACGTACAAACGTACAGACAGAGATTACTGGAATTATAGATAGATGAGGAAGAGAGAGTTGGGATGGGTAGATAGAAGTTGGTCCATATTATCAGACAGTGAGATGTCGATGGAGTCATCGCTGTTTGGTGGACGGTACAACACACATATGAACAAAAGGTGGGAGCAAAGGGGAAGCCGTAGCTAAAGGTATTCCTGGGGGTGAGGTGGAGAGAGGGCAGTGGAGGGCGAGTGAGGAAGAGAGTTTTTTATAAAGATAGCAACCCCACCTCCAGGACGAGGCTCAGGTCTATCATACCGGAGGAGGGAGTAACCTGGGAGAGATACCAAGGCATCAGAGACATCATGAAGGAGGAAAGTTTCTGTTAAGCAGATCACATCTGGTTTGTCAGAAGCAACCTGTATGGAGAGGTCAGTCAAGTTTGAGCGAAGGCCCCGGATGTTTGAGCTCCATACCGTTAATGAAGAGGAAGGGGGAGCATCGGGTCCAGAACAGGGGGGGGAGGGGTAGGGTAAGATGTGGAAGAGGAGGAAGAGGTAAGGAGAGCTGTTGAAGGTGTGTCAGAGATTTCAGAGATTTCAGAATAGCTTGGAGAAAGGGAAGAATCGGGCGGACAAAAGGTTTGATGGAGATTGGGTGAGGCACAGTGAGGTGTTATTTGAGGAGGGGGAAGAGCGAGGCAGAAGGTTTGGGGAGATGAAGGTGAAAGTTGGAAGGGGGAAGAAGCAGGGAGGATGCTTTGAGGAGGAGGGGTGAGAGGGGAGTCTAGGAGGGGAGGAGCGAGGGAGAGTCTCGGAGGGGAGGGGTGTGGGGGGAGTTTAGGAGGGAGGGAAGGGGAAAGGGGGGAGATTTGAAAGGGATGGGTGATGGGGAGGATTTGGAGGGGAGGGGTGAGATTGGATTTTGAAAAGTGTACGATTCATGGGAAACGAACATTTTTTGCAAAATGAGTTTGAGACCTTCGAGTCAAAAATACGTTTGAGGACACTGGAGGAGGGGTGGAGTTCTGGATAGTTTAGGGAATGTAGAAAGGAGGAACTGTAAGAGATGGTATTATATATATTTTTTGGAATAAATAGATTTGGTGAGCAAGACGAAAGCATCCTTTTGTAGGAAAAGAAGAAAAGGGTGTTATAATATATGAGAGAAAATAGTTGTTCAGGGGAGAGATTATACATTTCTAACCGCGTGATCGCGAACGAAGAACGAACGAACAAGAAGAACAACAAATAAACGAATAAGACCTTGGAAGGAAATATTTTTTTGGGGTTTTTTTTTTTTTTTGTGAGTACAGATATTAAACAAGGAGGTACGGGGTGAACGACTGGGACGAAACAGAGAACGAAAATAATTTCAGCGCATTCGACGAATCGCTGAGAGAAAAACAAAACCACATGGTCGGAGACGGTACGGTAGCCTAAGCCTACGAGTACTAGGCCTCAGAATACTCGATACGCATTCACCGACGATTGTGTATACATGTACGAAAAATTAGCACCAAAAATTTTCCAAAAGATACGCTATAGGTACACACACCGAAAGATAGATACAGTCTCGACAAAAACACGATTGTGAAAGATCACTTAGCTTCGAGAGCGTGAGCGCATGGAGCAGCTTCGAAAAGACGTGACCTCGCCGTGATCTCGCGAGATCTTTTTCAACTCATTACATGGTGATGGTTCTTATCACGATCATCGGAGCACCTACCTATACAAATCTACCTGACTCTACATATCACTACCCCACAAACATAACAATACATATAAATATATATATATATATATATATATATATATATATATATATTCATCCTTCCGAGGTCGGGAAACTGAGTACCAGCTTGCTGGGATGAATGAGCCATTCGGTATCCTGCGTCGGAGTGGCAACCCATCCAGGATATACGTATATATTGTTGCGGATCTCAACGTCGGCCTTTCCCCTTACCAAGGGGGGATTAGTCCCCTTGTCTTTTACTAGCCGACGTGACCCGGGGCTATGACGTTCCTTCCGGACGGCGTTGAATAGGGTGGTAGGCCGAATTCCTATTACCTAAGTACCAACGCAGGCCAGGAAGCAAGGAAATAAACCTCGCCCGAATCACGGTTGTAGGTGGAAATGCCGAGCGATAGCAAACCGTGATCAGAGCCGTTAACAAGGACTAAACCCGATCTGAGCGGTTCCGAATCGTGCCATGCTTACCCAATGGAGGAAAACACTGATACGGTCGAATCAGGAAAGATAGGAAGAACAGATTGGTTTATTTATAATTTGTACAGGAAGGAGAAGAAGAACACACAGTGAAGCTTATACATTCTTAACTTATCCCAGGACACGGGCCTGTTTCACACTCAGACACACTCACACGGGGATGTAGATGGTCGGGTTGATGGTCCAGGGATGAGGGCGTCCAGGCAGTTCAGTCGGTTCCCCGACTCATACCGCGAAGCAGATGGTCAGGGCGGCAGAAGCTCCCCGCGGGTCGTTGAAGCAGAGCGGACAATTACGGGGTTAAATGCGGGGCGAAAGGCAGGCTGGCTGGGCAGTTACTTCGCGGCTCAGCCGCGTACGTAATAAATGAACCGGGCTTTATATGCGCTCCCAATACAGTTCACTGCAAAGCGCCTCTCCCGCAGGAGTCCTCTCCCAGAGCGCGAACCCTTGCAGTTCTTTCACAAAGCCCTCTCCGGCGAGTCCTTTATCATGCGCAAATCATGCCAGTCCTCGTACAATCAGACATCTCCGCGCAGTCCTTTTAAGCACAAGCTCCCTCTGTAAGTCCTCTCACCGCAAGCCCAAACCTGCGAGTCCTTTTTAAGGGCTTTGTGCGTGCGCTTATATGGCCTTTGCAGCGAACCTTCCAGCACTTCCTAGATGCGCCCTTACCACGCCCTCTTAAGCCATGCCCACCGAGTCCTGGTTGGTTGTTGGCTCTCACCGTCACCGCCTTCTGACGTGCTGCTTGATGCGGCCACACCTCTTCCTCGCGCTCCTCCCCCTTTCCAGGCCTACCTCGTGGCATTTGGCTGGTTTCGAGCGAAAACCAAGGGCAGCGAACGCTGCTGGCAAACGAGGTGCATTAGCTGAATCGGGGCGCGGGATGGATGCTGTCCAATGAGGTAGATTGGAGGGTGGCCGCAAAATGAACGGGACCTCAGCTTATTTCTTTTACACAACGCAGGTATCACTAATGGAAATGGCCTTATCCTCACACATACTCTGACATAACTAATGTTCTAAAGTGGCCTACGTGTTGCTTGTGGACTAACTATGGAGGCAAACCTTTAACCTTTAATGATGTTATATTTATACTCTCAGAACCGTAACACTGCACCCCTCCTTCGCCAGGCTCGTCCCCGAGCCGAACCTACACAAGTGAGCACAACCGGTTCTGATGCAAGGGTCAGGACTACTTTTTAACTTAGTGTGACACGTAGGTGTGGTTTCCCTCTACATTTACTCTAACACCCTGTGTGTGACAGTTTAAACACTAGATATGTCCCACCCACTGCGTTGTGTACTAACTAACAGGCTCACGCCCACAATTAACCGAATTACGGAAAGAATTCTCTAACTATACATAAAGCCGGTGGGGAGCATGTTATTTACAAGACTAATCCGAATTATTTACAATTCTAGAACCCAGGACCTGTTCTTTTGTGTGAAAGAAGAGAAATTTGGAGAGGAGAAACACAGAATGCACTGCACCAATACACCATACACCAATGTGCACAAAAATGCACAGTCATCACAATCATCAAAAAATGCACAATCACATTTCAAAAAGCAATGATGTCTTGTGCTTGGCTGCTGGGCTGCAGCGTCTTCTTGCTTCGTCTTCGGTGTGCCATCGTCAAAACTTAAAGTCTTCTTTCCTGACACACCAAAGGAATTAATAAAAAAGCACAAACCGTGCCCGTTTTTATTCCGGCCAGCAGGGCCAACTTAGGTGGTCCGACTGCATGGCATTGATGCCACTTAAAACAGTGGTCCGCAGGGCACAAGGTAACGTTTGCAGCGATTGTCTGCCCCAGCAAAGGTGCCAGGCCACAGAACGTGTGGTCCATTGGTGTATCGGTGCAGGTATCAGGTAGCAGGGTGCAGCGCAAAAGTGCAGCCACACAGCTCAGGGTTCCTGCACACTCCCCTCAACAAAAGATATGGGTCCATGGGTGGGGAAGAAAGACAAAGCAGAGGTTAGCGGAGGCAAGGGCACAAGGGTACACGTCAATACAAGGCAATGCAACATGAGGGGTGCGGGAGAGCGAGCGGAGAAAGCTCGTCCCTAGCCGTTCGTCCCCCATGTCAACCTACACTACCCTTGCCCCTCCCCGTATTTACACTTTACAAATTCCGTCTCTACATTTTGTCTCCCTATATCCCCTCTAATTCCGAATTTGTCAGCCAATCCCTCCCAAGAAGGAAGGGATGGAATACGCACAATGTCTCACCCACGTCATGATGCGTCTTTCATTCCAAATCATCTGCAAAACCTGGTGTGGAGTTCTGTCACCTTGGTGAGTGGATGCGGATGGTGCGAAGAGATTTCATCCTAACTATCCTTCTAATAACATTAACTCTTTAAACTACCCGGGGTCTTGCCCAGCCAATCGGCATCTTTACACTACGTGGTTCTAAAAACCAATTCCCATTGACCCTCCCTGTGGTGCCTCCCAAATTTGGGGTCTCACTCCCCCATTTTTTTTCAATAATGTGCCTTCGCACAATTTCGGGGCTGGGTCGTGTGGCTCTACCAGCAGGTCCTACTTACCTGCGCACCTCCGCCACTGAAGTCGCCACCCGAGCTTGCCTAGCTCCGCACAACTACCCTAAACTGGGGAAGGCCCTCCTGGCTCTCTCACCCCTCTGATGCCCTCTCTGGCATTGGGCTACCCGGGGCCTCTCTTAGGATCCTTGGGCCCCACTGAACTCTACACTGAACTCTACCTGGCTCCCAGAGCCTACGTGCGGCCTCACCTGGCCAACAATCTACCAGTGGCGGAGTGCCCATTTAACCATACTCACCAATTAAGCCCACACACCCAGCCATTTCCACTCACTCATGCACCCATCAAAGCAACAACTTGCTACTATCCGCACCACAGATGTCAATATCCAAACAATTTACCTACTCCCTCTACCTAACTTTAAACTACCCTCCCCGGGTATTCGTGAAGGGGTCCATCTTCCCCCCATCCACTCCTTCGCACCATGCACTCCACACCACTCATTCCACACTACTCACTCCACACACCATTTATTCCACACAGCTGTTCTTCCTTACTTGCACACCATGCAAGTCCATTCACTCAACACAATATGCCATTTATCCTCAATACTCCATTCATACATCACCTCAGGTCATCCCCGACCAATGCCTCATTTCACCAAGTTCACCAATAACCAGATTCTCACACACACAACCACTCACGACCAATGCCTCATTTCACCAAGTTCATCCACAAACAATTTCACTCAATTCCTCATTTGCGCCTAAAGCTCATCCTCATACTCACACACACAGCATCATCTAACTAACTATTTCCCCAATACTCATGCTTTCCCATCTTCCCTTATACTAAGCACTCCCTCATCATTAACATCCAGTCATCCACCTAATCTGACTTTGTCCCCGCTACTTGTATCAATGTCTCTACTTATATCTTGGTCTCCTATGATCATCTCTAAATCCCTAACAATATCCTAGCCCGCCCTCGGCTAGTTCACACTGCAAAACCCCATAAACTATAGCTCATGTGCCCCAATGTGACGAATGGCAAAGCTACCATTCGCCATCTACACTGCTACCATCATCACTGCTACAACATCACTGTCCACTACTCTCGAGCCTCGTCGGGTGGGAATACATCATCCCAGCTCGGCTTCGAAAAGCCGAGCAATGCATGCGGGTGGTCAGTCTCCTGTTGGTTGGGTCCGTCCGGCATTTCCGATTCAGGGGAGGAGGCATGCTTGGGCTGAGGTTCCAGGTGCCATCTCTGCGCGGAGCCTTTCGGTCTCCGGCACGATGGCCCAACCTCACCTGGTCGGAGCACCAGCCCGCCAGGGGGCGAAGGTCCGACCTCTCCTTCCTCCCCTGGAATCGTGCCGTTTGCCCCTTCCCCCACGGCACGGCACCGACCATACAGGGCGGAGCCCGGCCCGAATCGTGCACGCTGCCGCGGCAACGATCCCCGCCGGCTCCCTCAGCACACAAAGCGCACCACGTCCCGAGAGCTCGCGTCAGCTGTACGTCGCCCTAAACGCTGCCCCGGACTGCGTCGATGCGCGAATCGCATTCTCGCACCACGCGACCCTTTCCAAACTCACACATTCCATACACTCCCTTAATTCTGTTACCGCATGCTCTCGTGCACACTCTTCCGTTCCACACTCAGGTGCACACCACTCAGATGCACTCACGCCGCTCGCACACTCCATTACACTCTTCTCTCGCGCACATCCTGGCACACTCTCTTTTGTTACGTACTCCGTAACACTCACGGGTGTGCACTCTATTGCACACCCAATCACCCGCTCCGGTGTGCACTCCCGCACACTCTCCACAACCATTGCACACTCTGTATCACACTCCGTTTCAACACACTCTTCCCACATACACTCCATTGTGCATTCTTCCTCGCTCTCTGTAACACACTCGCGCTTCGGTGCCGTTCGCACACGCGCGCCATTCACTTTCACACAGCGCACCATGGACCTTCCACAAGTGCCCAGGCGACGTCGCGATCCCAAGCGCGCGAAAAATCTTTTCGCGCCAAACACTTTCGCGCCATACATTTTCGCGCCATACACAGCCCTACTCACCTTCGGGACCCTTTTCCACAGCAGCGCCTGCAAATTCTCATTGGGGTTAGGCAGCACAACATCACAATGCGAACACAGACTTTGCGTGCATTCCATCTCAATCTCCGATTTAATTCCTATCTCTGCCGTCTCTTCGGCCCCAATTTCCATTATACACATGTCTTTTTCTTTTTCCTCGACGACTGCCGGTGCCAATAAAATTTCATTTTCCAACTCGGCGGCCGTCGGCTTTTCCATACCCCGAGTCGCGATTTCTACCCCGGTCCACTTAACTGTGCTCTGCTCAAGCTCGTTCTTCCCACGTTTCTCACGTCGCGCTACCCTCGTCGCGTACCACCGCGACCTTCTCGCTCGACCTGTGATCAATGTCCTCCCCCATTTTTTTTATTTGGCTTTTGGATTCCTCCATCATCTTTTTCCTGTCGCTCCTCCATTCTTTCATGCTTGACCACCAATGCCATCATTTCAGCCATAAATAATTGCATGTCTTTAGAACTCACTTGCGCAGCGGGCATGGCCCTCGTCGCCACGTGCGAGGTGCCGCCATTTTCTTTGCCAACTGCCGCACCCTTTTCAATGTCCTCCTCTTCTATTTCTCCCAATTCTTACCGGGGGTCCTGGGTCATTACTTCTTCTCCCTCATCTATCTCATTTTTTACCCCCACCGGCATCCGACCGCTTTGGCTAGCCATGGCACGAATTTAATTTGGGTGTTAATACTAAATATTGGTCGCTCTTCATTTTGGCCAAATTTGTCCAAATAAATTTGGTAGGGTTCCAAATCCCAACTCCCCGACACCAATTGTTGCGGCCAATATGCAAAATTGTTGTCCAAAATTAGGTCTAAAAAATTTAGTCCCAGGTTCCAAATCCCCACTCCTGACTACCAATTGTTGTGGATCTCAACGTCGGCCTTTCCCCTTACCAAGGGGGGATTAGTCCCCTTGTCTTTTACTAGCTGACGCGATCCAGGGCTATGACGTTCCTTCCGGACGGCGTTAAATAGGGTGGTAGGCCGAATTCCTATTACCTAAGTACCAACGCCGGCCAGGAAGCAAGGAAATAAACCCCGCCCGAATCACAGTTGTAGGTGGAAACGAGCGAGCGATAGCGAACCGTGATCCGAGCCGTTAACGTGCCACGCTTACCCAATGGAGGAAAACACTGATACGGTCGAATCAGGAAAGACAGGAAGAACAGATTGGTTTATTTACAATTTGTACAGGAAGGAGAAGAAGAACACACAGTGAAGCTTATACAGTCTTAACTCATCCCAGGACACGGGCCCGTTTCACACTCAGACACACTCACACGGGGATGTAGATGGTTGGGTTGATGGTCCAGGGATGATGGCGTCCAGGCAGTACACTCCGGTCCCCGACTCGTACGGCGAAGCAGATGGTCAGGGCGGCAGAAGCTCCCCGCGGGTCGTTGAAGCGGGGCGGACAATTGCGGGGTTAAATGCGGGGCGAAAGGTAGGCTGGCTGGGTGGTTACTTCGCGGCTCAGCCACGTACGTAATAAATGAACCGGGCTTTATATGCGCTCCCAATACAGTTCACTGCAAAGCGCCTCTCCCGCAGGAGTCCTCTCCCAGAGCGCGAACCCTTGTAGTTCTTTCACAAAGCCCTCTCCCACGAGTCCTTTATCATGCGCAAATCGTGCCAGTCCTCATACAATCAGACATCTCCACGCAGTCCTTTTAAGCACAAGCTCCCTCTGTAGGTCCTCTCACCGCAAGCCCAAACCTGCGAGTCCTTTTCAAGGGCTTTGTGCGCGCGCTTATATAGCCTTTGCAGCGAACCTTCCAGCACTTGCTAGATGCGCCCTTACCATGCCCTCTTAAGCCATGCCCACCGAGCCCTGGTTGGTTGTTGGCTCTCACCGTCACCGCCTTCTGATGTGCTGCTTGATGCGGCCACACCTCTTCCTCACGCTCCTCCCCCTATCCAGGCCTACCTCGTGGCATTTGGCTGGTTTCGAGCGAAAACCAAGGGCTGCAAACGCTGCTGACAAACGAGGTGCATTAGCTGAATTTGGGCGCGGGATGGATGCTGCCCAACGAGGTAGATTGGAGGGTGGCCGCAAAATGAACGGGACCTAAGCTTATTTCTTTTACACAACACAGGTATCACTAATGGCAATGGCCTTATCCTCACACATACTATGACATAACTAGTGTTCTAAGGTGGCCTATGTGTTGCTTGTGGACTAACTATGGGGGCAAACCTTGAACCTTTAATGTTATATTTATACTCTCAGAACCGTAACAATATATATATATATATATATGTATATATATATATATATATATATATATATATATATATATATATATATATATATATATATATATAATATTATATTATATATATAACATCTCTCCAAGCTCCAAATGAAATTAAATAGCATCCTAAATGAAAACATATCAATCGCACAAAAAGGTGAAAAATGCGATCTCGTGTAAAATATATGTATGTATATATATATATTTAAATCTCGCAAATACAGTCTGTTCCACCCGGCCCAAAAAAGGAGAGTAAGGGAGGGGCCAGGGAAGTGGGGGAGAGACAGGGGAGTGAGGGAGGGAGTAGGATGTGAGGGGAGTGGGAGAGGGAAGTAGGGGAGAAACAGGGGTGTGGGGGCAGAGACAGAGGTGTGGGGGGAGACAGGGGAGTGGGGGAGAGAGAGTAGGGGAGGGACAAGAGTGGGGGGAGGTGGAGAAGCAAAATTAACAATAGCAAATGAAATGCAGAATATCTATAAGAAGAATCTTACTATAATTCTCCAAATGTCCGTCTGTCCGTTCGAAGGTACCGAAAAACGGCTGAACCGATCGCAACGATATTTTGGATGGGTAATTCTGGGTCCCTTGGAGTAAAATAAGCTATATTGTTTTTCCAATTTTTCCAATTTTCCAATTTTTCCACACATGATGGAATAATATTTACCGATATGAACAGTGATGTGGCTTTTCTTGAAATTCTACAAATACTGTTTATTCTACGTACCAGGGGAGAGTAGATCGACTCCTGACGAACTCTTCCTTTATAAACGTGCGGCTCCGAAGTAACATGGCAGCGTGTGCAAAGCGACTGAGAAACAGGTGAAGCGGCCGCTTCCGTGTTACAGATTCAGCGTGCACTCTTCACACATAAACGTGCGACTGAGAAAGACGTGTAGCGGCCGCTGCCGTTTTGCAGAATTCAATCCTTTTTCAAAATGGGCGCCATGTACTCTTTAGATTTAAATGATTTGCGTGTGATACGATTCAACGGATGTTTATATGAATGGTTAAAAAATTTTTTTTAAAGCCTTCAATTTATGATATTTTGCCTTTTCCTTTGGGCTTCCCAATTGAAGCCCCGCCCATAGGGTGGGTACCGTTGCTAGTAACTATAATAATAACTAGAACTGCTACTTTAAAACTGCTGGCAGTGATGACCGGTTTACTCGCACCCACTTTTGATACAACCCCACTTATGATACAACCCCACTTTTGATACAACCCCACTTTTGATACAACCCCACTTTCATTGAACATGCTTTGACACAACCCCCTTCGATACAACCCGAAACACACACATACACACACACACACACACACACACACACACACCCTCCACACATACACACACACACACACACACATCCAACCCCCCCCCCTCCTCCACACACACACCCCAACACCCCCCCCCCACACACACATATCCACCCCCCCCCCACACCTACACGCACATCCACACACACGCACATCCACACATCCACACACACACACACAAACACACGCACACATCCCCCACCTCCCCCACCCCCAACACACACACACACACACACCCCACCCCTAACACACACACACACACACACACACACACACCCACCCACATCCCTCCCCCACCCACACACACACACACATCCCCCCCTACACACACACACACACACACACACACACACACACACACACACACACACACATATCCACACACACACACACACAAACACCCCCACACCCTTCCCCCCACACGCACACACATATCCACACAAACGCACATCCCCCTCCTCCCCACCCCCCAAGACACATCCCCACACACACATACCCCCACACACATCCCACCACACACACATCCCCACACACACACATCCCTGCACACACATCCCCACACACACACCCCCACACACACACCCCCACACACACACCCCCCCACACACACACACCCACACCCACACACACAACCCCCCCTTCACACACACACACACACACACACACATCCCCCCCCCCCCCTCCACACTCACATCCCCCACACGCACACACACACACACATACACACACACACACACACACACACACCCAACACACACACACACACACACACACACACTCACATCCCCACAAACACACACACACACACACACACACATCCCCCCCCCTGCCCCCCCCCCCCACACACATATCCACACACACACACATCCCCAAACACACATGCACACACATCCCCACACACACACACACACACATCTCCCCTACCTCCCCCCTACATACACACACACACACACACCCACACACACACACACCCACATACATCCCCCCTACCCCCACCCATGCACACACACACACACACCCCACACCCCTCCCCCCACACATACACCCCCCCTTTCACACATACAAACACACACACATTCGCCCCCCCCCCCTCCACACGCACACCCCAACCACCCCCCCCCCACACCCACACACACACAGACATTCACACACACACACATCCACACATACACACACACACACACACACACACACACACACACACACACACACACACACAAACACATCCTATGGCGCACCTATGGGGAAAATTTCATGTCAATCCATGTAATGATTGCAGAAAAAGCGATTTTTAAAAGAAAATAAACATGAAATTGCAGAGCCAGAATTATTTACTTTATCTGAGAAGCCCAGCGAGGTTTCTTCTTCTTCAACCAGCGGTTGCTGAGAAACTTAATTATGAAGTTTTCGGAGGTGCAAAATAGGGTGGAAGAATAATAATAAGAAAAACTCTAGCAGTAATAATAGGTTACTCTCCATTTTATGGAGAGTAAACCTAATAAATAGCACCGCAAAGCGGGCGTAACCCCTCAGCCCATGCATGGTGGAAATCAATTTCAAGATGGCTGCCGTGGCGGCCATATTGAAAATCGCAGCACGCCCATTTTCGAAAGGAACCTCCCTCTACTCAACCCCAACACACACTGCAAAAATGGATTTAATCGGACAAGCCGTTCTGCTCTAAATTGACGGAAACCAATTTCAAGATGGCTACCGTGGCGGCCATATTGAAAATCACAGCGTGCCCATTTTCGAAAGGCACCTTCCTCTACTCAATCCCAACATCCACTGCAAACATGGATTTAATCGGACAAGCCGTTCGGCTCGAAATTGACGGAAACCAATTTCAAGATGGCTACAGTGGCGGCCATATTGAAAATCGCAGCGCACCCATTTTCGAAAGGAACCTTCCTCTACCCATCCCCAACACACACTGCAAAAATGGATTTAATCGGACAAGCCGTTCTGCTCGAAATTGACGGAAACCAAAAGTTGATGGACGCCCGGATGGCTGCCGTGGCGGCCATATTGAAAATCGCAGTGCGCCAATTTCGAAAAGAACCTTCCTCTACTCAACCCCAACACACACTGCAAAAATGGATTTAATCGGACAAGCCGTTCTCCTTGAAATTGACGGAAACCAAAAGTTGACGGACACCCGGACGATGCCCGTGACGACAATACCCCTTAGCCCAATTTGGGCAGAGGGGTGAAAAAGGCATTGTGTGTGTGTGTTTGTCAGTGTGTCCATCTCCTCCATAACTCCAAAACCATAAAACCTAGCGGCCCAAACTTGGCATGCATACATACTTCTCGACCTCCAAGGGATTGCATCAATGAAAAATGAGTGTTTGCTTATGTTTAGACACCCTTTTTGAAGATGATTAATGGGGTGCTCATAACAAAAAATAAAACCAGACCATGTGAGGGATTACATTATAAACTTATATTCTCTTATATAAGGGTGAAAGGTGCGAGGAGAGCTCGGCGGGTGAAGTACCAACCGAGAATGAAGGTGTGGAGGTTGGAAGAGGTGACAGTAAGGGAGGCATTAAAAGAGAGGCTGAGTAGGTTAGAGGATGATGTGGTTGAGCTTGAAAGTGGTTGGATGTCAATGAAAGCTCGTCTGTTGAGAGCCGTTGGTGAGGTATGTGGATGGACAGAAGGACCACCGAGGCACTCGGAAACATGGTAGTGGGATGATGAAGTTGGAAAGAGGATTGGCGAGAAGAGGAAGAAGTTCAAGGAGTGGCAGAAGGCGAAGGGTACGGGAGCAGAAACAGCAGAGCATGAAAGTTATAAGGCAGCCAGGAAGGCTGCAAAGAAAGAGGTAGCAAAGGCGCAGGAGGCAAGTCGGAAAATGTTCGGAGAACGCTTGGATTCAGAAGAGGGTCAGAGAGCAGTATTCAGGATTGCAAAGCAGATAGAGAAAGAGAGGTGTGATGTGATGGGGGTGAGTTGCTTGAAGGATGAAGTGGGACAAATCGTTGTGGACCCAGATGGAATTAAAGGAAGATGGAAAAGATATGGAAATGCTGTTGAATACAGAGAATGAATGGGGTGGCAACATAGAGAGTAACCCAGTTTTAGGACCGGCAGAGAAGATAACTGAGAAAGAAGTTGAGGAAGCGATAAAAGCAATGAAGAGTAGAAAAGCTGGAGGGCCGACGGGAGTTGTGGGAGATATGTTGAAGGCAGCAGGAAGTTGGGGTGTGGAGAGAATGACAGAGATCTGTAATCTGGCGGTGAAAGAAGGCCGCATTCCAGTGGATTGGGAACTGAGTACCCTCGTCCCTCCATACAAGGGGAAAGGTGACCCTCTAGAGCAGTGGTCGGCAACCTTAGGCACGCGTGCCACCATTGGCACGCGGCAGCGTAATCATTGGCACACTGGTGAAAGCAGTGCCCTCTCCGCTGCATGCCAAATCACCTCTTGAACAGCCATTGGCTGTTGTGCGTGTTGCACTATAACAGTATTCCGGTGTGATGGTGCAGGGTGATGAGGTGGATGGATCAGAGCAGAGTCACCATTCCAATTCCAAATTATTTTACTGGAATAATAATTATCAATGATGATTGATGAAAGATGAAAGATGAAATCAAAGATTTTTGACATTTATTTCCAATGCAATACTTTGTAAATGAGTTACTGAAAGCAGTGTTTTGAAATGGGGTCCATGCATATAATTTGTAACCCCATTGGGGACAAATTTTACAATGATAAAATGATCATTACAATGTCCTGATTATGAGAGATAAATGTTTATTTGAAATGTTGTTGCCGTGCATGTAGCCAATATGGATGGAGTAAAATTCCATGTCTGTTGGAAGTATTGTTTTGAAGTGGTGTCATAATTAAACTTAATGTTAAACTTAATGTTGATATGGCACACTAATTAACAAGAACATTTTAAACTGGCACTTCATGTCAAAAAGGTTGCCGACCCCTGCTCTAGAGTGTGGCTCGTACCGAGCGATAAAGTTATTGGAGCATGGAATGAAGGTATTGGAAAGGGTGTTGGAGAGGAGGATAAGGAAGAAAGTGAAGATCGACGAAATGCAGTTTGGATTTATGCCAGGAAGAGGAACGACAGACGCGCTTTTTGTTGTGAGACAGTTGCAGGAGAAGTACATGGAGAAGAGGAAGAAGTTGTTTCTTGGGTTTGTTGATCTGGAGAAAGCATTCGATAGGGTTCCACGCAAAGTATTGACTTGGGCAATGAGGAAGTTAGGAGTGGAGGAATGGTTGATCAGAGTAGTGATGGCAATGTACAAAAGAGCGCGCACAGCTGTAAGGACGAAGGACGGGAACCGTGGTGAGTTTGAAGTGAAGGTGGGAGTGCATCACGGGTCGGTACGAAGTCCACTACTATTTGTAGCTGTGATGGAGGTGCTGGCTCAGAACGTAAAGGAGGGTTTACCGTGGGAGTTGTTGTATGCAGATGATCTGGTGTTGATTGCGGAAAATATGGATGGACTGAAGGAAAAGATGAACAAGTGGAAGGAATGTATGGAGACAAAAGGTCTGAAGGTGAATATCGGAAAGACGAAGGTGATGGCAAGTGGTAAAGCATGTGGTGAGGTGGAAAGAACTGGGAAGTGGCCCTGTGCTGTGTGGAGGAAGGGTGTCGGAGTGAACTCCATTCAATGTACAATGTGCGCTGAGTGGGTTCATCAAAAATGTAGTGGTCTGAGAGGATCATTAACCAGTGTGGCAGCTACATTCAAGTGTACGGTGTGCACAGAGGGAGCTGCAGATGGAGGAAATGTTGAGTTGGATCTTGGAGAGGGCGTGAAGCTGGAAGGTGTGAAAACATTTTGCTACCTCGGAGACATGCTGAATGGAGAAGGTGGATCAGACTCGGCAACGGTTGCTCAAGTGAGATGTGCATGGAAGAAGTTTCGGGAACTGGGTGGCGTGCTGATGAGGAGGGGAGTGTCGTTGAAGCTGAAGGGAAAGGTGTATGCTGCATGTGTGAGAAGTGTTATGATTTATGGGAGCGAGACATGGGTAATGAACGTAGAGCAGCAACGAAGGTTGGAAAGGGTGGAAATGCGAATGGTTCGATGGATGTGCGGAGTATCGTTGAGAGAGAGGAAGACAAATGATGAATTGCGAAAAATGATGGGAATAGAGCCTGTGATTGATGCTGTGAAGAGGAACAGGTTGAGATGGTTTGGTCATGTGTTGAGGAAGGATGAAAGTGACTGGTTGAGAAGAGTGATGGAAATGAATGTAGAAGGAAGTAGAAGACGGGGAAGACCGAGAAAGACTTGGCTAAAGATGGTGGAAGAAGAAATGCGGGCAAGGGGGTTAACAAGGAGAGATGCAGAAAATAGGGCAAGATGGAGAAGATTGTCATGGGGACCGCAAGGCTAACCCCCGCTCTAGCAGGGAAAATGGCCTTAAAATGCATGTTGTTGTTGTTGTTGTTGTTGTTGTTGTTGTTGTATTCTCTTATATAATTTTTGCATAGATCACGCTCAATAAATTTCAAACTGATCAGACTAAGCGTTGTCCCTGCCGAATCATGATGTCATAATTAAGGCACCAATGACGTCATCGTTAACAACACTTATTCCCCATGCAGAGTTCTTTACACTGAGCCATGTTTCAATTTTTTCCATGGAGCAGTTTTGGAGAAATAGAGGTATAACATTTTTCGGTTTCTCCAATATGGGGCCTGTACCACGTGACCTATGATGTCATAATTATCATTAAATATTCTACAGTAGGAGCCACTCATATGGTGAAAATTTAATGTCCATCAGACCAACAGTAGCAGAGAAATAAAAATTCATACTGATCAGATGAAGTGTTATACTTGTCGAATTATGTCGTCATAACGAAGGCACCGATGACATCATCATTAACATATCTTATTCCTCATGGGGTGTACTTGACAATGAGCCATGTATCAATTTTTTTCATGCAGCGGTTTCGGAGATATAGAGGTGCAACTTTTTTCGATTTTTCCAAGATGGCGCCTGTACCAGATGACCTATGATGTCATAATGAAGGCACGATGACATCATCATTAACATAACTTATTATCCATGGGGAGTACTTCACAATGAGCCTTGTTTCAAATTTTTACGGTGTAGCCCATCGGGCAGAGCCGTCTAGAACAGTTTGTCCGTCCGTCCGTATGTATGTATGTATGTATGTATGTATGTATGTATGTATGTATGTATGTCCCCTCAAACGTATACCAATCAGAGCTGAGAATCTGGTCACATGACAGGGTGATGTGCTTACGTCTGATGTCATTACAGCTGTGCGGCTGACTCTACACACACCGCCATTTTGATTTATATGCCATTCATGCCGATCATATCGTCAAACCTGTCATATATCACAATCGCCATGCTCTACCTTTACGTTTTTCATTCAGTGTGAAACACAAACAAACCGATTGTTAAAATGATCATCAAATGTCGAAAGCATCGGTGTTACGTCTCTTCCAACAATACGGTAGGTGTAGGCCTCAGGCGTTATGCCTCATCTTCGGACCGCTTCAGACAAATTAAGCCCAGGTTTCTTAATACAGTAGTGTATCGTTTCAGTAGTATTGTTTTCGTAATAGTAATAATAATTAATATAGTAAATATGACCATAAAACTTTAATCCCAATGTCGTGAATTGAAGGTTTATGGATTGAAGCGGTGTATGGTTCATGATCAGTGATGAGCGTTGTTCGGCACTAATATTAATAACCGAGGAAGTAAGGAATTTGCCTCGGATTTTTGATAGCAATATCATTTTCGAAATAATGATAACGTAACGTTAATATTATAGTAAATCTAATCATAACACTAATCCCTTCGTAGTGACTGCAAACTTACTGGAAGTTAAAATATATCAGTTTTGTGTCCGTAATGTCATTACATCTATGATGTCATTACGACGGCTGATTGTACTGACCGACATTTGAATTTACAAGTACGTATACCCGCTCACTACGGGAGCGGCAGGAAAGGCCATTCATCTTTTGGGTATATACAGTAGATTACAGTCGATCTATGGTCGGGTCTCAAGAACATCGAGTGTGTGTTCATTTACCAAGTTTCTTGTGTGGAGAGATCGCCAAGTGGTTTAAGCATTCGAGCAAGCACTCCATTCAAAACAGTTAAGGAACGGCTGGCTTGGCAATCATACCCCACAAGTTATCCCGTGTGGGGTATAATCTAGATTACAGTAGATCTTCACTCAGTTCTGTAAGTAAAACTTACCTCATGGATATCGAGATTCCTCCAAATATCTTTGTTTAATGTTATAAACAGCATTAGTGACGGTTTGAAAAGCTAATAATATGTGTTTGTGGTTTATAATATTTTACAAGCGCGGCTACGCCGCTGTTAGACTTTTGGTCTTGTTTCCATTGAGCTGTTTTGGAGATGTCGAGGTGCAACGTTTTTCCAAAATGGCGTCCATACAGTACCACGTGACCTATGACATCATAATTATGAATAAAATAATTATACAGGCCGCGGTGCTCCTATGGTAAAATTTTGTGTCAATTGGACCAACGGTTGCCGAGGAAATGAATTTTAAAAATGCAGGCACGCACGTACACCACACGTATGCCACATGTACACAACCGGATGCCTAACCCTGCTTTTCACTTAGCGAGCGCAGGGTAAAAAGCCTTCCCAAAATGGCAGTACACCATCTTGGTCATCCGACTGTGACATCACTGGATTCTTAAGCCGCCATTTTGTTTCAGCCTGTTGAGATTGTTCAGCCACTAAAAGGGTATGTGTCCTGGGTTTAGACTGTTGTGAGACAGGTTGGCTACGTCGGTCCTGTGGATATTTACAAAGACAAGGGTGAAGTCTTTACAAAGAGAAGAAGAAAGTAGGTCTTGTGTTTGTGAGGTTTGTCGTTTTTGATTTATTATTTTTTTAAAATATGGCCTGTAGGCCGATGGTCTTGGATTGGTCTTGGATAGTTGCTAGGCCGTGGCGTTTTCGACGAATAAAGTTGTCTTGATGAAGGTTTTGGTTGAAATTATAGATATCATTGTATGCCTGAGGTTATAAGCTTTGGGATTATGTTAGGAATGTGCACGGATTGCTTATAAATCGGGAATTATTACTTTGTAAAGGAATTCCTTTGGAAAAAATGCACTTTTTGTTTTGAGCGGCCTCACGGGTCCATTCAACTTCGATTGGATTTCTGGTTTTGGTTTTGGTGGTCGCTGGAGTGTTTCAACACTCGACTGCAACAAATTTGATGGAAATGCGATACATTTTGCCAAACTTAAAACCTTTAACCCTTTGATGCAGGGAAGGCTTCTCTGCGACCCGGCATGGTTGTTGTTGTGCTATAACTTGTATAACCCGTAGCCTCCTTGTATCTTGTATCATTTAATTACAAATATCACAGTGGTATAAATATAAAAAATATTTCATCTGGGCTCGAAGGAAAAGCTTCTTCTCATACTTCCCTTGCAGTCTATGAAAACTGAGTAATTTCCACCATAGCATGCGTTGCCTGATGACCTCATCCGGATGACGTTCGGTCCTGGTAATAAGGAATGCTAAATTTGGAGGGTTGGAGGGGGGAGGGATGAAACTTGTTTCCTTGTAATGTGTTTCTGCATTTCATTTGCTGTTGTGAATTTTGCCAGTTCGCATAGATTTATTGTGGGTTGTGCTATATGTTGTGCTATGTTATACTAGCTGGAAGCCCGTGGTAAAATGCCACGATAGAAAAAAAGAACGCTTTTTATTCTTGCCCTGATTGAAATGTATTCTTATTGCCCTCAACCCCCTTCTCCAGATCGTCACCTTGTGCCCCCAGACCCCCCACACCCCCATCCGCCCTCACACTTCCCAGCCCTCCATTCCACTCTGCCACCCCCTCCCTCACATCGCAGGTACCTTCAATTCTCCCGCATTTTTTTTTGTATAGGCCTACAGAGTCGAGGCTCATGTAAGAGCTAACACATTAAACATGAAAACGGGCACGGACACATAAAACTTACAATAAAAGGAATGGGAGACAGGAGGAGGAAAGCAAACAAGCACACCAACAGTAGAGAACAGGGACTTCGGTAGAACTGTGGAAGGGAGAGGGCTGGGAGGGGGGGGAAGGTACACGGTATAAAGCAAATGAATGAACACTACCAGGAATTTCAGGAAAGAAGTTGGGGATTGAAAGAGGTGGATTTGGGGTGAATTAACTGGGTAGAAAAGATCAAGGTTTTGGATGGGGGAAGATAAGAGATGGTGGTGAACAGCTGTTTTAAAGACCTGGAGGGTGGAGTGGGATTGAAAAGAGTGAGGGAGTTTGTTCCAGAGGTGGGAGAAAAGAGGAATGAAGGAGTGAAGGTGAGCAGAGTCTTTGTGTAGGTGAGCAGAGAACGTCACCTTGTGAATTTTTTTTTGGGAGCGTTCGAAGCAGCGTTCTGTTTCCTTATACACCGCCCATGTTCAACTTTTGCTTCGATTGTAAAAATTATAATTATCTCATCGGTTTGGATTAATTTGAAGCAACTTTTACTTCATAATTTTTTTCTCTCCGAGGAGCGTTTCTGTGTTTCAGGGTGTATTAAAGAGATACAGTGGGGGGTGGGGGGGGTGGGGAGGAGGGGGTATGATTGATGGGGGTTAGACATGGACATTGGGAGGGGTGCATTTTAGAGGTTGATGCAGGGTACATTATAAAGATGAAGTTGGCTGGTGGATTTTAGACATGGAGTGGGTAGGGGGTTCATTTCCAACATGATCTGATCCATTTGGTCTCCTACAAATTCCTAATGAGGATAAGGGCATGACGAAAATTTTGTACTTTTTGATAGCGTTGTTACCGAAACAAAAATGGTCACCATTTACATCCAGTCATAATTAATAAATTCCAACTGAAAGAGCTGGGCCAAAGAGAAAGAAATGGAGCATAATGAGACAGAAAGAAAACTTTGGTGTCGCTAATGGTGAACGAACTAAGGAAATGAGAACCAGGCGAGCAGCGCACGAGAAAATGTCTGTTTGTGTAATTAGCTTTAAAAGAGCTGTTTGGTCGGGAAGGAACAATCTTCAAATGGACACCACCGGACATGCTTGGCTACACCAAATGCACCACATTCTGTAAAACTTGAAACACAGTGCATGTAAAGGTCTTCAACCTGTCTAGACAAATGAGTGTGAAAAGAACCATATTTAACATGGTCCACTAAAAGGAAACTCTGCCATTTGTGAAGCACCAAACATGTTAGGCTGTGCATATTGAAGTCTTTATTGTTTCATATCCAAATTTCATCAGATAAACTGTTACACAATCCCTGTTCCAAATGTGACTATGATTTTTATTTTTATTCAGACCTTGTAAATAAATGCTCCAAAAGTCAAGGAACTTCTACAACTCCGCTTCAGTGGCGGAAAGAAGATGAAATGTGTTCACAAGAGACTTTTTTTCAAATGGTCCTGGTGTACAATTGTCAAATTGTTCAAAATAAGTGTTGTGACTGCAGTGTCGTGAATACCAAGTATGGTCTGGTTTTACTTCCGAAGAAACCAAATAATATTTTCTACTACTATGGTGTTGCTCATCAGTGGCAAATAGACATACCTTATAAATGATGCAACCAGCAAGTGAAATTCATCATTATCTCCCAGGTAGTCATGCTTTCCCAAAATGGATAGACGTTCCCATTGTCTGGAGGCAACCCGATTCACCATGGATTGTGTTGTCTTTTAAAGGAATTTGACCATCTGTGCTGTTTGAAACATCATGCTTGTGGATTTAATTGAATCCAATGGAATAAATGTTGATAAGAACGGAATATAAACCTTTATGTAAAGAGGACACATGAGCAGTCGAGTAAAACAAAAAAACAACAACAGGCATTTTAAGGCCATTTTCCCTGCTAGAGCGGGGGTTAGCCTTGCGGGCCCCATGACAATCTTCTCCATTTTGCCCTATTTTCTGCATCTCCCCTTGTTAACCCCCTTGCCCGCATTTCTTCTTCGACCATTTTTAGCCAAGTCTATCTCGGTCTTCCCCGTCCTCTACTTCCTTCTACATTCATTTCCATCACTCTTCTCAACCAGTCACTTTCATCCTTCCTCAACACATGATCAAACCATCTCAACCTGTTCCTCTTCACAGCATCCATCACGGGCTCTATTCCCATCATCTTTCGCAATTCATCATTTGTCTTCCTCTCTCTCAACGATACTCCGCACATCCACCGAACCATTCGCATTTCCACCCTTTCCAGCCTTCGTTGCTGCTCTACGTTCATTACCCATGTCTTGCTCCCATAAATCATAACACTTCTCACACATGCAGCATACACCTTTCCCTTCAGCTTCAACGACACTCCCCTCCTCATCAGCACGCCACTCAGTTCCTGAAACCTCTTCCATGCACCTCTCACTCTAGCAACCGTTGCCGAGTCTGATCCACCTTCTCCATTCAGCATGTCTCCGAGGTAACAAAATGTTTTCACACCTTCCAGCTTCACGCCGTCTCCAAGATCCAACTCAACATTTCTTCCATCTACGGCTCCCTCTGTGCACACCTTACACTTGAATGTAGCTGCCACACTGGTTAATGACCCTCTCAGACCACTACATTTTTGATGAACCCACTCAGCGCACATTGTACATTGAATGGAGTTCACTCCGACACCCTTCCTGCACACAGCACACGGCCACTTCCCAGTTCTTTCCACCTCACCACATGCTTTACCACTTGCCATCAGTTGAGTCAACATTTGTATTTGGCCATATGGTCACATTCCTCAACTTTGCATCATATCTGGAATTTCCTGGTTCTTACTCACTTGTATATTATGGAGTACTGTAGTACTCCATGTGGACGGATGATATGGCAACAAAATGGCCGCCTCATCAAATGTATACAAAGTGATATGCTCACAAGATAACATGGACTGAGTATATAAGGCTTTTAAAAGACATACCTTTTATTATCAAGCATTTTCTGAACTAACAAGACATTGAACAAGACATTGACCAAGGTCCATCCGGACCAAATTTAGATCCTGGGGGGACAGGGCCTTCTCCATCGCTGCTCCCACCCTCTGGAACTCGCTACCTCACACCATCAGAGACTCCTCCTCACTCACCACATTCAAAACATCACTCAAGACCCACCTGTTCAACACTGCATTCAACATTTAACCCACAGCATCTAACCCCTGACTATCTCCTCTCCTTCTCCCTCCTTTGTGCTTTGAATATTTCCCTATTGATTCTTCTTTTTTGCAATTGTTTTTATGTTTTGCTATGCATTATGTTTTGCACTCTGTCAAAGCGTCTTTGGGCTTCCTGAAAAGCGCTATATAAAATAAATGCATTATTATTATTATTATTATTACTAGGGCATGCCCGTACTATATATATGCCCGTACTATATATCTATCTAAAATTATATCCCCCCCCTCTATTTACATGAAATGGTTTGGTCCATTCGCAACGCCAAAGCGAACGGCGAACGGCTTGCGAGTACAGTGACAATCCCCCCCCTCTATTTACATGAATGGTTTGGTCCATTCGCAACGACCACAGAACCCCCCCCTCTATTTACATGCAATGGTTTGGTCCAAAGCGAACGGCTTCCGGAGTTTGGTAAAGAAATCGCCATCGCGTGCACAAACGCGCAGGAAAGCGAATGAATCGCAAATTCGTTTTTATTAGTTTTAAAACGTAGTTTAACGCCAACATAGTTTGCAAACGTGAAATAAATGAATACGCTCTCAAATGTGCCATCCGAGGCAGAGTGTGTCCGCCACGTTCGGCACACGCGATCGTTCGCTGCTCTCTGATTGGTTGAATCGTTTTTTGGACATAGCTCGGTAAGTAATTGTCCGATTAATATGAAACCTTGAAAAGGCACATCCTCGGGTCCCCAGCAATATACCTGGCAAGTTAAAAGTATATCGGACCCGTGGTTGTCGAGAAACAGCGGTCACAGACAAACGTACAGACAGACAGAGATTACTGGAATTATAGATAGATTATTGAGATATGACTTAAAAAGACACCAGAATACATCGCGAAAGTACCACATCGGGAGAGCGCTAAATCGCCAAATTGTACTTCTTCGTCTTCCTCGTCTTCCCCTGTACAAACAATGTTAAACTGTTGCCCAACCTAATCGATAGTTACCTAACCTAAGGAATGCCTTAAGTTGCCCAACCTAACCTAATAGTCTGCCTGCCAAGGGCCAAAAAGAGGCCGAAAAAAGTTTTGATGGCATTTTTTTTGTGAATGACCAGCATCCATGCTTAAAATGTTACTTGGGGTGTGACAATCATCACCTGGGGGGATGCCACGCTAGATTTTAGTATTAAAGCTCATTTAGGGGGTCAAAGGTCATCCAGGGGCTTATCTTAGAAGTAGTACCAAATTGGTGCAGATTTCATCGCATAAATAGGCTTAAAACTGTCCTATATCAGATAGATGTCTATAAAATGTATTTTGCTTATTTTAAAAGAATTTTTTTTTTGGGGGTCAAGGGTCAAGTGTCAAAGGCCCAATTATAGTCAAAGGTCAAATATAAGATATTTCAATAAAAAATCATGATTACTTGAATTTTAGCTTTTAAAATGACTCGATTTTACTCATTTTACTTTGCAGACTATAACACAATAACGGCTAAAGCGATTAAGATGATTCAACACGAGGAAGTGATTTTGTCTCTGGCTTATTGCATGCAAACCAAAATTTAACTCCGCCGACTAAGTCGCCTGAGGCATTTTGTTTTTGGGTTGTCCATCCGGCTTTCCATCCGTCCGTCTGGCTTTCCATCCGTCCGTCCGGCTTTCCATCCGTCCGTCCGGCTTTCCATCCGTCCGTCCGGCTTTCCATCCATCCGTCCGGCTTTCCATCCGTCCGTCCGGCTTTCCATCCGTCCGTCCGGCTTTCCATCCGTCCGTCCGGCTTTCCATCCGTCCGTCCGGCTTTCTATCCATCTGTCCGTTCGTCCATCCATCTGTCCATCCGTGATAGAACTAGAGAACGGCTGAAGGGATCTTATGGCGCATTTTCACTGCGGTACTGTACCGTACCGTACTGTACCGTACTGTAACCAAAATCAATTTTTTCGTTTTTCCATTACCAAGCGAACCGTCCCGTACCTAAGTACCCATGCTAAATTTGGTTCCTGCTGTGGATAGGTACCAAGCGAGCCGAACCCGGATCTTTGGGTGGAGCTAGCAATACTACTGACCGTTTTGGGTGGGTTTTTTCGTCACTCCAGATAACTCCGCCTATTTTCACGGTTCTGTTGTGCGATGGAAAAACGACACAGTGATTACCGTACCGTACCGAACCGTACTGTACAATGCCGTACCGTACCGTTCTGTGCAATGGAAAAGCACCATTAGTTAAACTTGGTGCATGTATGTATAATGAGGTAAAGATTAACTGATTAGATTTTGCCATCAAAGGTGAGGAGTGAGGAGATTTTGTGATTTTGGTGAGGTCAGAGGTCATGTCAAGTAAACATGTGATCCTTGAGAACAGCTGAATGGATTTAAATCAAACTTGGTACAACTATGTATAATGATGTGTTATAAATAATAATATAATGTAAATATAATAATATAAATATAAATATAAAATAAATATAAAATAAATACAGTAGTAATAAATAAAATAATAAATAAATAATAATAACAATAATAATAATAAATAATAATTCTTAATAATATAAATATAAACAAGTTCATCTTTGCATCACAATACATACATACTTCTACCAACTTTAGTCAGAATCCCATCACTGCTTCACAAGTTATCGCGGTAACCAGTAACAGTATTTTTACCTAACGTGACCCCTGACCTTTGGCCTTTAACCTAGTGACCCCAAAATCCAGTCAGTTCATCTTTACCTCATTGTATATACCTGCACCAAGTTTGACTAAGATTCCTTCAGCCATTCTCAAGTTATCATGGGAACGAAAACCTATAACGGACCGACAGCCGGACAGACAACCCGAAAATATAATGCCTCCGGCGACTTGCTGGAGGCATAAAAACATTACACGTTTTATGAAAAGGTCTTACCTCACGTGGGTCTTAAGGTCTTAGCTCACTTGGGTCCTCCATCACCTCACTTAGGTCTTAAGCCATGTGTTATTTTGGACTGCTCCACAATGCCTTGACTTGGAACAGGTTTTTTTTTTTTTTTTTTTTTTTTTGTATACAAGATCGAGGCTCGTGAAAGAGCGAACATTAATCACACAGAAAGACAAACAGACACATAAAACAAATAACATCGGGAGCGGTAGACAAGATGGGGAGTTACAACAGTTACAAGAGTTACAACAGTTTCTGTTCGATTAAGCGCTCAAATTTATTTTTCCACTTTCCTCTTATCATTAATTGCCTGATCTTCATATAGAATATAGATGAATCGCGGTATACATAATTTTATAGATGCAATAGTTTTCAAATTATGACCTAGGAGAGATTTTATGCAGAATTATATATGATGCGATTTTCCACGATGGACTGTCACAGACTAATTAGCCCATCCCCCACGTGTGTGTGTGTGTGTGTGTGTGTGTGTGTGTGTGTGTGTGTGTGTGTGTGTGTGTGTGTGTGTGTGTGTGTGTGTGTGTGTGTGTGTGTGTGTGTGTGTGTGTGTGTGTGTGTGTGTGTGTCCAGGCCTAAACCATTTTTACCATTTCAGCTATTGTCATCTAATTTTCACTAAAGCTCTATTATGATAATACGGAGAAAGCAAATTAATAATTTGGTCAAAAGGTCAAAGGTCAGCGTCACATAAAAATCATCCATTTTCATCCGATTGACCTGAAATGTTAAGAATTTGCATATTGGGTCACTGAATTGGTTCACCAATCAAAAGCTAGAAGCTGATTGTTTTGTTTTTTTCAGATCAAAAGGTCAAGGTTGCGTAAAATTGCCATTTTTCACCCAATTGACCAGAAATTAGAAGAATTTGCATAATGCGTCACTGAATTGGTTCACCAATCAAAAGCTAGAAGCTGATTCTTTTTTACATCCAAAGCTCAAAGGTCAAGGCTGCATAAAATCATCAATTTTCATTTTGAGGTTTCTTTTAACCTTTGTCGTTATTTTTGAGCTTACAGAAGAATAAGAAGACATCTGAATACAAACCGACGCAGACAGGCTTTGCATTATCAGATGATTTCGAGTTGAAGTGTATAATCAAAATCTGTCTTCGGGCCTATGACCTTGTCGTACCTGTTGTCGTACCTGTTGTTGCGTTTGAGCTTGGGGAGTAACTGCTGAAATATATCTATCCGGGTACTTCCCAACATTTTTGTTATTTGGTCCTTTCACACTTCTTTCTACTTTATCACTTTTCTCTTTATTATCTCCCTTTGGACTTGGTCCGAAGTGAGGGCTTATGGATTGGGTCTCGTCCGTCCGTCAGTCCTTCCACAACCATATCTCGGAGATTTATTGACGGATTTTGGTCATACTTGGCACAAAGACAATACATGATGGTAAAGCGCGGCGTTACGCGCGCTGCTTGTGAGCAAGGAGGAAGCGGACAAGCGGTAACATATAAACGTCTTTATTGTAAGACTACACTGTAACACTGTAATCCTCCGGGCTGGTCGCCCGGGGTATATCATGAGGCCACGCCTACCCCTCGGGCGTGGCCACCGCCCACTTGGTGCGTGGAATGATGTCACCACGCCAGTGGGCTTTTGTGTCCGCCACACGCGCCCCCCCAGAATTCCCGCGCACCTGGAGGGCCAGTTTGCGGGGCAGACGAATGACCCGGCCGAAGCGCCCCCTGGCGATCGGCGGCGTCCGGGGTGCAGGGATGCCAGGTGGGATGCCCCTGGCTGCTCCTGGGATGGGTGCAGGACCGGGGGGCAGCGTGGCGGCGGGGCTGGGCGGTGCCGGGGGTCCGCCCGCAGGAGGGCGGCCCCGACGTGGGGGTCGGGCCACTGGCGGTGGATGGTCCACATCGAGGTGGGCCGGCTTGAGGCGGTCTACCGAAACGCGGTCAGGAGTACCGCCGATGTCCAGGGTGAAGTGCTTCGCCCCGGTCTCCAGCACGCGGAAAGGCCCGTCGTACGGGGGCCGCAGTGGTGTCCGATGGGCATCGTGGCGGACGAAGACGTACTCCGCCGTGCGAAGCTCCGGGGCGACGTGCGTCGGTGGGTGCCCGTGGCATGCCGTTGGCACCGGGGCGAACCTCTGGGCGGTCTCTTGCAGAGCGGAGCACTGCTGTGCCGCGGACCATGGTGCCGTGGAGTCGGGGAGGAACTCGCCCGGCACCCGCAGCGGTTGCCCGAAGACCAACTCCGCCGCGGATGCGCGCAGGTCCTCCTTGGGCGCCGTCCGGAGGCCCAGCAGGACCCAGGGGAGCCTGTCGACCCAGCCGCCGTCGCGGAGGGTGGCCCGGAGCGCGGCCTTCAATGAGCGGTGAAATCGCTCACACAGGCCGTTAGCCTGGGGGTGGTAGGCCGTGGTTCGGTGCAGCCGGACCCCGAGCCCCTGCGCAACCGCCCCCCAGAGCTCCGAGGTGAACTGGGGGCCGTGGTCGGATGAGATGTCTGAGGGGGCGCCGAACCGGGCGACCCAGGTGGCGATGAAAGCCTGCGCGACATCGGCCGCCGTTGTCGACGCCAAGGGCACGGCCTCCGGCCACCGGGTGGTGCGGTCCACCATGGTGAGGACGTGGGTGAAACCCCGCGAGGGGGGCAGAGGTCCCACCAGGTCCACGTGGACGTGGTCAAACCGGCGTTCCGGCACCGTGAACGGGGCCAACGGGGCCTGGGTGTGCCGGTGCACCTTGGCGCGCTGGCACGCGAGGCATGTCCTGGCCCAGCCGCGGACGGCCTTCCGGAGGCCATGCCAGACGAACTTGTCGGCGATCAGCCTTTGGGAGGCCCTCGCGCCCGGGTGGGACAGGCCGTGGATGGCGTCAAACACCTGGCGCTGCCAGCCCGCGGGCACAATGGGGCGAGGACGCCCGAGGGAGACGTCGCACAAGAGGGCCGCGCCCGCGCCGTCGAACGGCACCTCGGTGACGCGGAGGCCCGTGACGGCGGTCCGCAAGGCCTGGACGTCGGGGTCAGCGGCCTGGTCCGCTGCCATCCGGGCATAGTCGATGCCGAGGTGGACTGCGTGGGCGACGGCCCGGGAAAGGCAATCCGCCACCGGGTTGTCCTTCCCCGCGACGTGCTGGATGTCCGTCGTGTACTCGGACACGGCCGAGAGGTGACGCTGCTGCCGGGCCGACCACGGCTCGGTGACCTTGCCCATCGCGAAGATCAGCGGCTTGTGGTCGACGAAGGCAGTGAACGCCCGGCCCTCGAGCAGATGGCGGAAGTGCCTGACCGCCAAGTGAAGTCCGAGCAACTCGCGGTCGAAGGTACTGTAACGGCGTTCGGGCGGGCGAAGCTGCCGGCTAAAGAACGCCAGCGGTTGCCAAGCTCCACGCACCCATTGCTTGTGCACCGCGCCCACCGCGTAGTCCGAGGCATCGGTGGTGAGGGCGATCGGTGCATCGGGCGCCGGGTGCGCGAGCATGGTGGCGTTAGCCAAGGCGAGCTTCGCGCCCGTGAACGCCGTGTCCATCTGCTCGGTCCAGGTAACGTCGCCTTTGCCCGGCTTACCTCGGAGAGCTTCGTGCAGGGGGCGCAGGAGCTGGGCGATACGGGGCAGGAACCGATGGTAAAAGTTCACCATGCCCAGGAACTCCTGCAGCCCTCTGATCGTGCGGGGGCGCGGAAACCCCTTCACCGCCTCCACCTTGGCCGGCAGGGGGACGGCTCCGTGCCTGGTGACACGGTGCCCCAGAAAATCGATTGTGGCGGCGCCGAACCGGCACTTTGCGGGGTTCACAATCAGGCCATGCTGGCCCAGGCGTTCGAAGAGCGTGCGGAGGTGGCGTAGGTGCTCTTCGCGGGACGCGCTGGCGACGAGGATATCGTCCAGGTAGACGTAGACAAAATCCAAGTCGCGCAGGACGCTGTCCATCAGTCGCTGGAACGCCTGAGCCGCATTCTTCAGACCGAAGGGCATGCGCAGGAACTCGAAGAGTCCGAATGGCGTGATGACCGCCGTCTTCGGGACGTCCTCCGGCCTGACGGGGACCTGATGGTAGCCGCGTATGAGGTCCACCTTCGAGAAGAAGGACCTGCCCGCCAAACGGGCGGAAAAGTCCTGAATGTGGGGGACGGGGTAGCGGTCGGGAGTCGTGGCGTCATTGAGACGGCGATAGTCCCCGCACGGTCGCCATCCCCCGCCGGGCTTCGGCACGATGTGCAGCGGCGACGCCCAAGCGCTCTCTGAGCGCCGAACGATGCCGAGTCGCTCCAGGGTAGCGAACCCCGCTTTTGCCACCGCCAGCTTCGTCGGCTCGAGGCGGCGTGCCCGGGCGTAGACCGGTGACCCGACGGTGGGGATGTGATGGGCCACCCCGTGCTTGACGGCCCCCGCCGAGAAGGTGGGCCGCGTGAGGGCCGGGAAGCCGGCGAGGAGGCGGGTGAATGCGTCCGCTGCCGGAAGCGTACAGACCAACGTGGCCGGAACCGAATCGTTCGGCAAGCCGCTTGGCAAGCCGCTCGTTGAGCTGGGCAACGCACATGCGAGCGAGCTGAACGTCTCGGCCTGGACAAGCCGTCTGCGCTTGACGTCGACCAGGAGCCCATTAGCGCACAGGAAGTCCGCGCCAAGCAGTGCCATGGGCACGTCGGCGGTGACGAACGTCCATCGGAAAACCTGCCCTCCAAACCGCAGAGAGAGGCAGCGTTTTCCGTACGTACGGATGGGCGTCCCGTTCGCGGCAAGCAGCGCGGGGCCCCCACCCGCGGCGTGCTTGTCTGACGTGCCGGCGGGAATGACACTCACCTGTGCTCCCGTGTCGCACAGGTAACGGCGCCCGGAGAAGGTGTCCGTTATGAACAGCAGGCTGCTCGAACGGCCGGCGCTCATCGCCACAATTGAGCGCCGGCCCGGGCGTTTCCCGACCCGTTGAAGGAGCACGGCGGATGACACCGCCGAGCTTCGTGGCCGAACTTGGCGTGGAACCAGCACCAGGTGGTGGAGCTGGAGGAGCGCGGCTGGCTCCGCCAGGCCGGTGGAGTCGACGGGTTTCCCCGCGGTGGCGGTTTTCGCCGCGGCGGTGGGCGGGGCGTGGCGGCGTTCACGAGGTGCGTATCAGCATGCTGCTGAAACTCAGCGTGCTGTAGAAGATGATGCTGTGGAACAGCAGCATCGAAGGCCGTGACGGCCACGCCAACGCTCGCCCGCGTGTCCGAAGCGGCGAAGTACTTGTCCGCCTCGGCCGCCAATGCTCGGGGTTCCGTTAGCCCGGTCCCGGCCAACGCGAGGCGAACCTGCGCTGGAAGTTGGCGACGGAAAAGCGCCCAGAATAGCGAACCGGGGGCTTCGTCGCCCAACAGTGACAGCATATGGTCCATTCGGACCGACGGGCGCGTCTCACCGAGCTCGGGGAGATCCAGGAGGCGGTCGGCCCGTGCATCGTCCGTGAGGCTGAACGTGGCTAGGAGTAGCCGCTTGAGTGCCTCGTACTTGTGGCCGTCCGGTGGGTGGCGAAGGACGGACACAACTCGAGCGGCCGTGCCGGGCCCGAGGGAGGCGACGACGTGGCAGTAGCACGTGTCATCGCCGGTGAGGTGCCGAAGCTGAAATTGGGCTTCGGCCTGGACGAACCAGACTTCGGCCTGAGCCTCCCAAAATTCCGGAAGTTTGACGAAGGCGGCCATGGCGATGGCGTCGCGTGTGGAAGGATCGCTCCGGCAGATCCAACGTCGAGGGTCACCAGTAAAGCGCGGCGTTACGCGCGCTGCTTGTGAGCAAGGAGGAAGCGGACAAGCGGTAACATATAAACGTCTTTATTGTAAGACTACACTGTAACACTGTAATCCTCCGGGCTGGTCGCCCGGGGTATATCATGAGGCCACGCCTACCCCTCGGGCGTGGCCACCGCCCACTTGGTGCGTGGAATGATGTCACCACGCCAGTGGGCTTTTGTGTCCGCCACAATGGTATACATATGCACATCATTTTGTTTCGCAATACGATCAAAGATGGCCGACTGGCGGCCATTTTAGTTGTAAAAACCCAATGTTGAACATGTCCTCAACCATTTCTCAGACATGCATTGACCAATCTTCTTCACACCTGGCCCACATAACGAATGATGGCTTACACATCATTTCACATCATTTCTTTTTTGAGATCAGATCAAAGATGAACCGACGTACAGCTCGCAAGATGGCCATACTGGCAGCCATTTGGTTATTCTTGGTTACGTGTCCCCAAACATTTCTTGAACAGGCATGGTCCGATTTTGTTTTCTGAATAACATCATGACCTGAACCAAAATCTAATCGGCTTAACAGGACCATGCCTGTTTGTTTAAAATCTAATTTTTGTTTTTGATTTTTTTTGATTAGATTAAATTAGATTTTGATTAGATTTAATTTAGATTAGATCTTAATTTTTAGATTAGATTAATTAATTTAATTAATTAATTAATTAATTTTTGATTGATTAATTAATTGCTTTTTATTGATTAATTAATAATTGATTAATTAATTAATTAATTTTTAGGTTAGATTAATTTTTAGATTAGATTCAATTTAATTTAATTATTTAATTTAATTATTTAAGTTAAATTAATTTAATTTAACTTAAAATCAGAGAACTCGTCAAGTATTTAGAAATTTTAGCCTTGAAATTGGATTTTGTTTTAACCGTTCTGACTGAAATGTTTGAAATAGAGATCCTGCGAAATATTCAAATCAGCCATGTTGAATTGTTTCTTAAAATATTGTGTGTGTGTGTGTGTGTGTGTGTGTGTGTGTGTGTGTGTGTGTGTGTGTGTGTGTGTGTGTGTGTGTGTGTGTGTGTGTGTGTTGTGTATAACATGGCACTATAATATGTGTGCATATAATATACAGTACAACATGTCAAGATAATATGTTTGTATACAATACACAGTACATGTCAAGTATATGTGTAGATAATATACAGTACAAAATATCAAGTATAATATGTGAAAATATAATACACAGTACATGTGAAGTTTCATAAGTGTGTATACAATACACAGTACATGTCAAGTATATGTGTAGATAATATACAGTACAATATATCAAGTATAATATGTGAAAATATAATACACAGTACATGTCAAGTATATGTGTGTACATAATATACAGTATACGATGTCACGTATAACATGTGTATGAATCACAATCGTGCATGTGTACATGTAAATCACGATAAATGTATGTGTGGGTGCGTGTGTGCATGGGCTTCCGTCACCAGTCGTCATCTCCACTCGCGAGTCTCTAAGACTGAAATGAGCCTTCTCTAGTCGTGAAGCATCAATATTCACCCCAGAAAAGAACCACGATTCATGGACCAAGCCATCTTCTCATCCATGCTGCGCTCAATGGAGCCTACTCTGGTACTGGAACATCCAGCTTCACCACAGCCAGGAACCACTACTCATGGACCAAGCCATCTCCTCATCCGTGCTGCGCTCAATGGAGCCTACTCTGGTACTGGAACATCCAGCTTCACCACAGCCAGGAACCACTACTCATGGACCAAGCCATCTCCTCATCCGTGCTGTGCCCAATGGAGCCTTCCCCGGTACTGGAACATCCAGCTTCACCACAGCCAGGAACCACGATTCATGGACCAAGCCATCTCCTCATCCGTGCTGCGCCCAATGGAGCCTTCCCCGGTACTGGAACATCCAGCTTCACCACAGCCAGGAACCACGATTCATGGACCAAGCCATCTCCTCATCCGTGCTGCACCCAATGGAGCCTTCCCCGGTACTGGAGCATCCAGCTTAACCACAGCACAGAGCTACGACTCATCATGGACCAAGCTCTCTCATTATCCGTGCTGCACCCAATGGAACCTACTCTGGTACTGGAACATCCAGCTTCACCACAGCCAGGAACCACGATTCATGGACAAAGCCATCTCCTCATCCGTGCTGCGCTCAATGGAGCCTACTCTGGTACTGGAACATCCAGCTTCACCACAGCCAGGAACCACGATTCATAGATCAAGCCATCTCCTCATCCGTGCTGTGCCCAATGGAGCCTTCCCCGGTACTGGAGCATCCAGCTTAACCACAGCACAGAGCTACGACTCATCATGGACCTAGCTCTCTCATTATCCGTGCTGTGCCAGACTGCGTCCCATTCGCATATCGATCGGCTCAACTTCAGACGCCACGTTTGCGGCTCTTTGCCCCATCAAAGCTGCCGCCCCGGCTCGGTTCTCACTCAAATCGAAGCCATTGTATTCGGTCCTAGATCCCACAAAACTCAGTCGCTCTTGTCCTCAACAGTTGGAACTTTGCAAAATGGAGTTCGCAAAAGCTCAGGCCTTCTCTCTTGAAAGCACGGAGGCCACAAGTCCTACCAAACTACAGGGCCAGCTCGCATCATAAACGCATGCTGAACGGTGTGATAGGAGGAACCTCGTCTGCATCTCGTCCCTTTGAAGCTACCATTTTCAGCTCAGTCTTCACTGCCTTCAAAACTGATGAATTAATTTGACGCGGCCTTCAGTATTTCCATCCCAGGCAAGAGAGAGGCGGCACAACATACCTTCCTCCTCCCCTTGCCACCATCTTGGATTGTCAGTCAGTGTGTCATTGGTTGTTATCTCCATATGTGGGTTTCAGAAGGTGGAACGGACTCCTCCCAGGTCTCAAAGTATCCACCTCCATTTTAGTAAAGGATTATAATTCATGGATTAGTTTGGAAGTTTTCTTTTTCTCAAGATTTTGTTCCGAGAGCTCTTTTGAGGATCATCACCGAGCCTTGGATAGCTTCCAATTGCAGTTCGTTTGTGGGAATATTCCCAGGGATGGTTTTTAAGATCTCTGTAAGGTTATTTTTGTTGTAAGGTTATTCCCGTTGTTCCAATAATCACTGGTACAATTTCAGTGCTCTTCAGCTTTTCGGATCTTTTCACTTCATTTTTGAAGGTTTGGTATTTGGTCATTTTCTTGATTTCTGCATTGTTTAGGCCAAAATGACTGGGGACTGACACCTCATTTAGCAATGCCATCTTTTCCTTTTTGTACCTCAGTAAAATATCCGGTTGCAATGCTTTGTTTTCTATGTTCACGCTTCATGGGATCATTAGGTCATACGTGAACATTACTTCCTTGTATTCACTGATTGCTTTTGTTCATGTTTCGGTGAGTTTTCTGGAACTGGGCTATAAAGACTTTTGCAGATGTGCCAGTGACATACTTTGACATACAGTGACATACAGTGACATACAGTGACATACTCGACATACTTTGTTGTGCCTTTGGGTGTACAGCTGCTCTGACATGAGTTTTTTTTTTTTTTTGCATCCTAGTAGGAGGTGGCTTGTACTTTCTGTTTATACCTTGCAGAACCTACACTTGTCCTATTGACTCAGTCCCGATATTTTCTTGAAGCCATTGGTGTAGTGTCCTTGGTCTTAGCCATTTATAATGATTCGGTCTCCATCCATGTTGAGCTGACCTCTTCTTAGCCATTCCAAAGAGCCTTCTTTGACTACTTGCAATCTGTCCAACTCTTTTCTATTTCTTCCTGCTCTTTTATCGTTTTCCAAGGTGTCGGTGTATCACTTTCGCATCGCACACAGGACAGTGGCCTCTTTCTTCTACTGCCTCCTTTCTGGTCTTGCACCCTCTACTCTTTCCATTCTTTGTCCCCCTCAGATTCCTGCAGGGCCATTCTTTGTCCCCCCTCAGATTCCTGCAGGGCACACTCAGTCCAACATCAACCCCCTTCTGGTGAAATTCCTAAAATCCAACATCAATGCTCACATCCACTCATTTGTTCCTCTTTTACCCACTCTGGAACCAACTTCCATGTTCTCTTCAATCTCGTTCTTCTCTCCACGTCTTCTTGACGGCTTTTCAACACCATCTTAGATCATCCCACATCCCAAACCATGATCTTTTCTACCCCTGACAATCCCTCCGCCAACCTATAATCCCTCCTCCTTCCAAATTTCCAGCTTTTCCTTCCTGGGAGTTTACTTCTGCATATAACCTGTCTACCCTATGCATCCTCCTCTACCCTTCATTCTTCCCCATCCGCATTGTTTTGTCCATGTCTCCCTCCATTTTGGCCTTCAACTCAGACGTTGGGGGTCCTCCCTCCCCCTGAAATCCCCTGCTCTGTACTGTTCGTTTTGTGCTCTTACATCCTGGTACGTTCAGTGTTCTCGATCTTCCATGAGCTTTGGTTCTGTATACAAAAATATATATCAAAGTTCTTCACTTTGCGTTGAAGTCCATGTTGGGGCTCTGACTCGACCTGGCAGCTCGCCAGAGTGTAATACGCTATTGGTATTTTAACAAGACATTGCTTGATCATCAAGCAAGTGTCATGTGAGGTGATGTCATCAACAACTTTCAAGTTCGGTGATGTCACCAAGATTGTGTCATGCGAGGATGACCAACAATGGACCAACAATGTTCAAGTTAGTGGATGTCACCAAAAGCATGTTATGTGAGGATGCGGTGATGTCACCTGTCATGTGGGGGACCAGCTCTTCAGAACCATGCCTTCTTTTCATGATAATGCAATTCCTTTTTTAAACCACTGTCCATAACTTAACAATATCTATAACCTGCTGATGGAATTAAAACGAATATTATGCTTAGCCATATTTTCCATCTATTTAACTATTTATAATAAACTAGAAGGACACTCAGTAGAGCACATAGCTCCGCCAAGCTGAACAGTTTACGTTTTGTATCCTACTGAGAGGCCGGATCCAGATCTTAACCAAAATCCACCAATTTTCATCCGAATCTGTCACCAACTTTCCGAGATATCCTGCTTACAGACAGACAAACAGGGGTGAAAACATCATCTCCATTCACCTTCGGTGGCGGAGGTAAATATTGTTACGTTTATGGGGGTAGATGAAAGAATCCCATAGTAAAGGTAGGATTGCATAATCATAGCATGGTAGAAAGATAAATCTCGGTAGGAGAAATGGACGTTTAGGAGAAATCCCTCCTCCTTCCAATACGTTTTGCCAATACCAATACGTTTTGTATCCTACTGAGAGGCCGGATCCAGATCTTAACCAAAATCCACCAATTTTCATCCGAATCTGTCACCAACTTTCCGAGATATCCTGCTTACAGACAGACAAACAGGGGTGAAAACATCATCTCCATTCACCTTCGGTGGCGGAGGTAAATATTGTTACGTTTATGGGGGTAGATGAAAGAATCCCATAGTAAAGGTAGGATTGCATAATCGTAGCATGGTAGAAAGATAAATCTCGGTAGGAGAAATGGACGTTTAGGAGAAATCTCACTATACTTATGTAGGGAAGCTGTATCTTAAGATTGCTTATGTGTCTTCACACAAGGGGTGAAGCAGTGATAATTAGTTAGGGATTAAGGTTAGTTTTCCCCAGTATGTGATTTCCCTCTGTTATTTCCCCTAACGTTTTACATTTAAAAGGCTGGCCATGAAAACCCCCATTAAACAACATTTACAACCAGCGCCGGCCCTATGAACACTGATCGGCAAGTAAGCCCCGCACAATGGACCTAATAAGGAAAAAGGCCATGCCCCCAGACTGGCACGATAGGCGTGGGAGAAAGAGCCGGCAGGCCACGCTCCTGAATGTCGTGATTGGCCGAGAGGACCATTGGGTGATTTGGAAAGAGCTTTGCCATTGGTCGGTGTGACATCATGAAGAAGCTTCTAGAGAGAAGAAGGGTGCATCTCTTAGGCTGAAAAATGAGCTTGGCCATTTTGTGCGCTTTCGGTGGGGAGCTTGTGGAGCTTTGGAAAAATCGGAGTGAGGATGTTTTGGTGGCTGTGGTGCTCTTCGGGGGAGCCGGGGGCCACGTTGTGCTTGCTGGCCAGGAATCGAGAGGATGATGTCTTGGCTGCCCGCCTGACGGCTCGATACACTTGCGTCATCGGCCGGCGCCATATTGTGCGCGCAAGCGCGGGAAGCGATGGACATGGCCACCACTGCGGACCTCACCAAAGTACTCGTTGGCACGACGAGCTAAGTGCACAATAAAAAGGAAGCATATTATTTTTATTATCTGTCCCCTTGTCCATCTTTGAGTCAGCATGTTAGGATCCTCAAAGTAGACATTAGTTTTTACCTCACCTTTCATTTTCACCTCTTTGGTTTATTTTCATTAAATTATTTGTGGTGCATTTTATTTGTCGTGTTCTTTTATTCATTGTGGGTTTGGGAATAAACCCATGTGTTCTGTTCAAGTAAACGCTTCACCTTCCTTCATTCCTCGCACGACAAAAATACCACCTGCCATTTTTGGGGCTACCACCTCGGGAGTAAAACTGTCTCGGTTATCCGTCATTCAGCGGTCTTAATCGCTGGTGACAGGACAATATGTTACAGTGGAGTAATCCAGTTTATATATTGATAGCCAATATTTACAATGTTTCTACTTCAGAAACATGCTTTATTTACTGCTATCAACGAAATGTTTATTTTACTCATTCACACACTTATTCGCCAAAATAATAAGTGTGTGTATTACTGGAATAAAAACACAGCATCATTTTGGGGGGAAGGGGATTGGAAGGGGGGGGTGGGTGTCAGGGGGAAGGGAGTGGCACCCCTTGCTAATTAAATTTTTAAATATTTCTTGTTTTTATTTTAATAATGTCGCAAGTTTCCCGTGCCCACACGGAATTCTGGACTGGGTCGGGATGGAGGCAGAAATAAATGCAAATGGCGTCTTGTCATATCGAGTTGGCAAGGTGGGGGCAACAATTTTGGCATTTATTGCCACATTTGATGCAATGTAAATGCTCTATTGGTGGTGAGGCGCTCCATTTGAAACTGTTTGTTCGATATGATGATGATGATGATGATGATGATGATGATGATGATGGTGATGATGTGTAGCTTTTTGATGCCTAGGTCCCATAATAAAAACTTGTATTGGTGTCAAAGCCAGTGACCAATTGCAAATTAATGGTAAGATTATAAAAGGCTTTGTTTACTGGGCCAAATTAGGCCAAATTAGTCAATTTGAAAAAATAATTGGGAAAAAAAGGCAACATTTTCTTGGGAGCAATAAAACTCCAAAGTTTCTCTGGATCCGCTCCTGTGTTTGTACGATCTTACTATAGTCAATGTTACAGGTTAGCCGGCCAGCACCATGTATAGTCCCTCTCCTTATCTAAAATTCATTCTGTTTGGCAAAGATGCACAGACCTCGTGAGTCTCCTTCTCGACTCATTGCAACAAACAAACAGTCTGTGTGTAAAAACATTGGTGGGAAGCAAGACTTCACACCACCGCAGGCTCTGATCCTAGCTTTCGTTGATCGTCATCGCAACTCATACACTGGTGCACACCATTGGGGTGCCCTGAGCATGTGTACAAGCTTTCAAAGTTTCTAGCTGCCATCGTCATGGAGCTATGCTGCAGACAAACACACTTACACTCAGACACACAGACACAAGCTATTTTAATAATATTAGTGTAGATGAATACAACATTGGTGCATAATGTCAACACAACCACATTCTTAGGGTTGAGAAACTTCCGAAGGAATGATGACGATGTGTAATAATAAAATGCTCTCATATTTACATCATTACTGAGCCTACTGCAAAGAAGGGAAGTTTGGGTGATGAGGTGAGCAGTGACGTCATCGGTTGTGATTCTTATTCCATACAATGTCTGCAAGAAAACCTCATTGGCCTAAACACAATAAACCAATGCCTTTGTCAATGAAAACAATCAGTTACGTTTGATTTTAAAAAAACCTTTGGGTTGCCTGTTCATGTTCTCATTTGAACACCCACTCATGATGTTCAGAACCCAGGTTGAAATCCCGTAAACCCTGTATGTTTGTCCATGATCTACTCATTACTTTTTGATTTTTACAAATTTACACTGACTGTTGTTGTTGTCTTGTTGCTGATGTCTTGTCCTGAATGTGATTTATGTACAAGCAGTTCCATGAATCTGAGACAAGGAGCTCCATGAGTCTGAGACGAGCATCTCCATGAATCTGAGACGAGAAGCTCCATGAATCTGAGACGAGAAGCTCCATGAGTCTGAGACGAGCAGCTCCATTAATGTGAGACGAGCACCTCCATGAGTCTGAGACAAGCAGCTCCATGAGTCTGAGACAAGCACCTCCATGAATCTGAGACAAGGAGCTCCATGAGTCTGAGACAAGCATCTCCATGTATGTGACACAAGCATCTCCATGAATCTGAGACAAGCATCTCCATGAGTCTAAGACAAGCAGCTCCATGAATCTGAGACAAGCATCTTCATGAATCTGAGACAAGCATCTCCATGAGTCTAAGACGAGCAGTTCCATGAATCTGAGACAAGCAGTTCCATGAATCTGAGACAAGCAGCTCCATAAATCTGAGACGAGCATCTCCATGAGTCTAAGACAAGCATCTCCATGAATCTGAGACAAGCATCTCCCTGAATCTGAGACAAGCATCTCCATGAATCTAAGCCAAGCATCTCCATGAGTCTGAGACAAGCATCTCCATGAGTCCAAGACAAGCAGCCTCATTAATCTGAGACAAGCAGCTCCATAAATCTGAGACGAGCATCTCAATGAGTCGAAGACAAGCAGCTTCATTAATCTGAGACAAGCAGCTCCATGAATCTGAGACGAGCATCTCCATGAATCTGAGACGAGCATCTCCATGAGTCTGAGACGAGCACCTCCATGAATCTGAGACGAGCATCCCCATGTGTGTGAGACAAGCAGCTCCATGAGTGTGATATAAGCAGCTCCATGAGTGTGAGATAAGCAAATCCATGAGTCTGAGACAAGCATCTCCATGAATCTGAGACGAGCATCTCCACGTGTGAGAGAAGCAGCTCCATGAGTGTGAGATAAGCAGCTCCATGAGTGTGAGACAAGCAGCTCCATGAATCTGAGACAAGCATCACCATGAGTGTGAGATAAGCAACTCCATGAGTCTGAGACAAGCATCTCCATGAATCTGAGACGAGCATCTCCATGTGTGAGAGAAGCAGCTCCATGAATCTGAGACAAGCATCTCAATGAGTCTAAGACAAGCAGCTTCATTAATCTGAGACAAGCAGCTCCATGAATCTGAGACGAGCATCTCCATGAATCTGAGATGAGCATCTCCATGAGTCTGAGACGAGCACCTCCATGAATCTGAGACGAGCATCTCCATGTGTGTGAGACAAGCAGCTCCATGAGTGTGATATAAGCAGCTCCATGAGTGTGAGATAAGCAAATCCATGAGTCTGAGACAAGCATCTCCATGAATCTGAGACGAGCATCTCCACGTGTGAGAGAAGCAGCTCCATGAGTGTGAGATAAGCAGCTCCATGAGTCTGAGACGAGCATCTCCATGAGTGTGAGACGAGCAGCTCCATGAATCTGAGACAAGCATCACCATGAGTGTGAGATAAGCAACTCCATGAGTCTGAGACAAGCATCTCCATGAATCTGAGACGAGCATCTCCATGAGTGTGAGATAAGCATCTCCATGAATCTGAGAGAAGCATCTCCATGAGTGTGAGATAAACACCTCCATGAATCTGAGAGAAGCATCTCCATGAGTGTGAGATAAGCACCTCCATGAATCTGAGACGAGCATCTCCATGAGTGTGAGATAAACACCTCCATGAATCTGAGACAAGCATCTCCATGAATCTGAGACAAGCACCTCCATGAATCTAAGACAAGCACCTCCATGAATCTAAGACAGGCACCTCCATGAATCTAAGACAAGCACCTCCATGAAACTAAGACAGGCACCTCCATGAATCTAAGACAAGCACCTCCATGAATCTAAGACAAGCACCTCCATGAATCTAAGACAAGCACCTCCATGAATATAAGACAAGCAGCTCCATGAATATAAGACAAGCACCTCCATGAATCTAAGACAGGCACCTCCATGTATCTAAGACAGGCACCTCCATGAGTCTGAGACATTTGAGACAAGCACCTCCATGAGTCTGAGACAGGCACCTCGATGAAGCTGAGACAAGCAGCTCCATGAGTGTGAGACAAGCAGCTCCATGAGGGTGAGACAAGCAGCTCCATGAAACTGAGACAAGCAGCTCCATGAGTGTGAGACAAGCAGCTCCATGAATCTGAGACAAGCAGCTCCATGAGTGTGAGACAAGCAGCTCCATGAATCTGAGACAAGCAGTTCTGTTTAAGATAACGATGGATAAGCAGAGCAATATGTTTGAGATAACGATTTCAAACTTCGTTCAAAACCATAAACGAGCAAATCATAGGTTTCTTTCAAGAGGTTTAAAAGTAGTCTGGACCTCATGTAGAGTAAGGTGAAGTCTACGGACTGAAAAATATTGGGGTTGGCTGTTGGACAAATGGGGGTTAGAGGTGAAGGAGAGAGCAAACGGGGGTAATGGGCCGAGAGGATTAGGCATGTCCATAGAAGTACTAAATAGAGTTGGGACATGGGGAAGGCACTTGGAGGTGGGGGTGGATGAATAGGGAGAGAGTGGAAAGGGAAGTAGAGAGAGAGTTATATGAATGAATGACAGTGAAGTAAAGGTGGACAGAGAGAGAAATCGGGAGAGTAAAAGAGAATAAAAGGGAAAGGTCAAAGGGGAGAGGGAAAGAAATGTGGGTAACTAAAAGGCTGAAAGGATTAGAGATTTTTGGACTCACGTGGTGGGCTAGAGAGAGGCAGTTTGGGGTGGGGGGATCGAGTCCAATTGTGTTTAAATGAAAAGGGGAGAGGTGCTGAGAGAGGGACAGAGAGAGGGAGGGATTGTTGTCAATTGAGTACTTTTGTGACGCTAATCGGTATGTTTTATTCATTCATGTGATGTATAAAGCAACGAAGATCTCTAAAGAATAATATAAGTGAGTTTTAAAAGTTGTGTTTTAGCCAGTGCTGGTGGTGTGCTCTTAACGAGACATTCGGTACGCTAAGTGGACAGGATTCTACCTTATCAGGTGCTGACATTCAGGTGCAAGATGCTGAAATTCTGGAGTTTTGTTTGGTTCAGTCTCCCTCTCTCAATCTGTTTCTCTTTCTCTCTATCCCTCTTTCGATCTCTCCTCCTCCATTCTTATCTCCCTCTCCCTATTTCTCCCCTCTCTCCCCTTCCCTCACTCCCTTCCTCTCCCCTCTCTCCCCTTCCCTCACTCCCGTCCTCTCCCCTCTCTCCCCTCTGTCCCTCTCTCTCTTCCTCTCTCCCCTCTCTCTCTCTCTCTGCCTCTCTCCTCCCTCTCCTTCTCTCCCCTTTCCTCTCTCTCCTCTGTGCCTCTCTCTCTCTTCCTCTCTCTCCTCCCTCTCCTTCTCTCCCCCTCCCTCTCTTTTCTCTCCCCCTCTTTCACTACCTTCCCTTCCCTCTCTCTCTCTTCCCCTCTCTCCTCCCTCTCCTCCTCCCTCTCTCTTCTCTCCTCCTCTTTCACTACCCTCCCTTCCCTCTCTCTCCTCTGTCCCTCTCTCTTCCTCTCTCTCCTCCCTCTCCTTCTCTCCACCTCCCTCTCTCTTCTCACCCCTCTTTCACTAACCTCCCTTCCCTCTCTCCCCTCTGTCCCTCTCTCTCTCTTCCTCTCTCCCCTCTGTCCCTCTCTCTCTCTCTTCCCCTCTCTCCTCCCTCTCCTTCTCTCCTCCTCCCTCTCTCTTCTCTCCCCCTCTCTCACTCCCTTCCTCTCTCCTTTGTCCCTCTCTCTCTCCCCCTCTTCCTTCCTCTCTTCTCTCCCCCTCTTTCACTATCCTCCTTTCCCTCTCTCCCCTCTGTCCCTCTCTCTCTTCCTCTCTCCCCTCTGTCCCTCTCTCTCTTCCTCTCTCTCCTCCCTCTCCTTCTCTCCTCCTCCCTCTCTCTTCTCTCCCCCTCTTTCACTACCCTCCCTTCCCTCTCTCTCCTCTGTCCCTCTCTCTTCCTCTCTCTCCTCCCTCTCCTTCTCTCCACCTCCCTCTCTCTTCTCACCCCTCTTTCACTAACCTCCCTTCCCTCTCTCCCCTCTGTCCCTCTCTCTCTCTTCCTCTCTCCCCTCTGTCCCTCTCTCTCTCTCTTCCCCTCTCTCCTCCCTCTCCTTCTCTCCTCCTCCCTCTCTCTTCTCTCCCCCTCTCTCACTCCCTTCCTCTCTCCTCTGTCCCTCTCTCTCTCCCCCTCTTCCTTCCTCTCTTCTCTCCCCCTCTTTCACTATCCTCCCTTCCCTCTCTCCCCTCTGTCCCTCTCTCTCTTCCTCTCTCCCCTCTGTCCCTCTCTCTCTTCCTCTCTCTCCTCCCTCTCCTTCTCTCCTCCTCCCTCTCTCTTCTCTCCCCCTCTTTCACTACCCTCCCTTCCCTCTCTCTCCTCTGTCCTCCTCTCTCTCTCTTGATGTACAATGTGATGCTCACCTGTTTTGGTCAAACATGGCTCTAAGGAGGATTTGCTGCCATAGTGAAACCAGTTTATCTCTTTTCACTTCGTTGTGACTTGTGTTTTAGTTAGATATCCGTTTCCATTTGTTCATTTGGTTTTGGTGAGGACAATGGACAGTGCTTGTCCCTGACCTGGATTGTAAGAAGTCAGCTGACATGGTGAATGTTGACAAGCCCTTTCCATACTGTATTTTGGTTTTCAGCTGCAGCTACTTAATGTCCCATCTATAATAAGTACTGTACTCTTACCTCGTGAGAAGGTTGAGGGCGGAGCCTGTTTACTGGAGGCGTGGTCAGAGTGATGAGACAATGATGTATGAATAATGACTCTGATGAGGATATTTAACATTTCATCGAGACAGGATCATAAATAAATAATGAAAGGTCTTACCATTTTATCGAACATGTACAGTACTGTATTTCGCCAGAATTTAACAAGAAAGTTAATAAGCAAGTTCATAAAAGTTTTTTTTTTCACCTGTGATTGATGTACTAGCTACTTTCATGTACCTTAGATAATTGTGAATAAATCAAATAAATACATGTTAATTTGAAATATTAACATTTCTGCAATTCTAGTTTTGATTATGCAAATGATTTGCGATGCTGCTTGCTGTAAGTGCTCATAAGCACCATTGTTGATATATGTTTGCGATTAAATGTTCACTGTCTAATTAATAATGATTAAAAGCCATATATATTGTTACAGATCCAGGGGACGGCACTCCCGTTAGCAAGGGGGGGTTAATCCCCTTGTCCTGTTAAGCTGGCCGTCCGACCGGTCCTGGTACTTGTAACGCTCTTTTGCGGGGTGGGATTGATCAGGGTTATTGGTCAAGGTGTTCTCCCGAATACCTTCACCAATCCCTCCGCAAAACAGGGAGACAAGTACCGCCTCGAACCACGGACAAGATGGTATTTGCCGAGCGGTTTAGCAATCTGCGGTTCGCGCCGTTATCAAGGGACTAAACCCGATTCCGAGCGTTGGCCAAATCGTGCCACAGGTATTCAATCAGGAAAAGACTAAAGCGATCGGGGAAGAATGAAACCCAAAAGGGGTAAGAAATAACAGGTATTTATTAATTATGTACAACAAACCAAAGGAAGAGAAATGAAAGTAATATACAGGAAGAAGAAGAAGAAGAAGATACACAGGGCAGCCTTAAGCAGTCTTAATTATTAAACCCCAGACAACAAAAAGGACAGACAACGGACTTACACGACAAAGGGAATTGCAGGCAGGAATGGCTGGAAGCAGGTTCGGAGGAAAAGCTCAGGGAGGAGGTCTGCTTCAAATCCACGCTTCGGGCTGGAAAACGAGCAGCCGGCGGCGGCCCCACGTATATGGTTTCAGCCGCGAAAACCCGGCAGGCAGCACGGTTTATGTTGTCGCTGTCTTGACGATCCTAGCGCACCGACTCTTCCACTCCATCGATGCTCGTGCTCAACAAGCTGCTCGGTGCTCCTCTCTCCCTCCTCTTTCATGAACCTCCTCATGTGTCTCTCTCTAAGCAGTCCCTCGCAGTTGCTTTTATTGCTGTCGGCCGTATCAAGCCGCCAGCCTTGAGAACAAACCTACCGGTTGGCTCACCGCAGTGCTGGTTGGCCGGTCAGGGCTGGCTGACTCCACCTCTGATGACGACGACGTGCCACGCACGTTCTGGTGCCTCCTCCCTCTTCTTCTCCGAGATGGGGCACATGGCAATGGCGTCTTGTGGGGATAGCAAACCACTCGCACCGCTTTTGAAGGGAACGAAAGGGACCTATCTTATTTGATTAATGCAACGCAGATTCAACTATTGGAAACACAGCCTTACCTGAAACACATAATAATGAAATAACTACGAAGAGGGCCTATGGTTCGCTACGTGTTGTTCATGGACTAACTAGGGGACGACCTTTGGCCTTAACAAGAAATGGAGGTATTTACAAAGAATTATTTACAAAGGGTATATTTACAACAATTTACTAAGTGCAGGGTTCTCAAAACCCCAACAATATATTTATTACATACATTAAACGTTTGCCCCTCCCCCTACCTTTGTATCTGCTGCATGGTACAAGCATACATACCGATTCTCTCCCCTTTCTTGTATCTCCTCCCATCATTTTTCCTCTCTCAACTCTTTCATCTCTTTTCCTCTCTCCAGCTCTGCAGCTGTGGAGGAACTCGGGTAGAGTTTGAAACAACAAACGGCTTACCTTGTGTAGCTTTCCTTGGTTGCTTCATGCAGCTTTCTTTGGCTAGAAGAGCATGGCAGGAGTTCATTTATAACTAGCAAAGGTATCCAGCGTTTCCGGGTAACGCAGTCGCTTTGTGACGGGAATATGAAGGGGGGGAGGGGAGGAAGAGGAGGACAGGAGGGAATGATATGGAGTTACTAAAGGGGAAGGTAAGTGTGAGAGGGAGGGAAAGGGAGGGAGGGGATAAGGGAGAGCGCAGAAGCGAGGTGAAAGGGGTGGGGGTGGCAGACAGAGAGGGGTGGGGGAGGGGGAGACAGGAGGGATGGGTGAGAGACAGAAAGGGGTGGAGAATGGAGAGACAAGAGTGGAGGGAGGAGGGGAGAAGAGAGGGGAAAGGGGTGTGGGAGGGACAGAGAGGATTGGGGGAGGGAGAGACAGGAGGGGTGGGGAAGAGACAGAGAGGGGTGGGGGAGAGACAGAGAGGGGTGGGGAGAGACAGAGATAGGTGGGGAAGAGACAGAGAGGGGTGGGGGAGAGACAGAGAGGGGTGGGGGAGAGACAGAGAGGGGTGGGGGAGAGACAGAGAAGGGTGGGGGAGAGACGGAGAGGGATGAGGGAGAGACAGGAGGGGAGGACGAGAGGGGAGGGGAGAGTGAAGCCTCACCACATGTCGCAATACTGGACACTGCGAGGGAGTGGTGGTGCTTGGAGGGGAGTGGGAGCAAGGGAAAGAGGGAGGGAAAGGAGGGAGCGAGGGAAAGAGAGAGGTAGGGGAGGGAGAGAAGGATGGGGAGGGGGAAGGGAGAGAGAGAATGTGGGGGAAAGAGAGAAGGAGAGAGTGAAAGAGAGAGGAGTGGGGGGGGGGGGGGAGAAAGGGAGAGGGTGGGGGAAAGAGGGAGAGAGACAGAGAGGGTGGGAGAGAGAGAGAGAGATGGGTGGGAGAGAGAGAGAGAGGGAGATGAGTGGGAGAGAGGGAGATGAGTGGGAGAGAGGGAGATGAGTGGGAGAGAGGGAGATGAGTGGGAGAGAGGGAGATGAGTGGGAGAGAGGGAGATGAGTGGGAGAGAGAGATGGGTGGGAGAGAGAGAGATGGGTGGGAGAGAGAGAGAGAAATGGGTGAGAGAGGGGGAGAGAGGGGTGGGAGAGAGCAAGGGGTGGGAGAGAGAGAGAGGGGTGGGAGAGAGAGAGGGGTGGGAGAGAGAGAGAGGGGTGGGAGAGAGAGAGAGAAGGGTGGGAGAGAGAGAGAGAAGGGTGGGAGAGAGAGAGAGGGGTGGGAGAGAGAGAGAGGGAGAGGGGTGGGAGGGAGAGGGAGAGGGGTGGGAGAGAGAGGGAGAGGGGTGGCAGAGAGAGGGAGAGGGTTGGGAGAGAGCGAGGGGTGGGAGAGAGCGAGGGTGGGAGAGAGAGCGGGTGGGAGAGAGTGCGAGTGGTGGGAGAGAGAGAGAGATGGGTGGGAGAGAGAGATGGGTGTGAGAGAGAGAGAGGGAGAGATGGGAGAGAGAGATGGGTGGGAGAGAGAGAAGGAGTGGGATAGAGGAGCGGAACGGGAGAGCCAGAGAGGGGTGGGTGGGGGAGGGGAGAGAGTGGGAGGATGGTTAGGGGGGAGAGCACGAGGTAGCAGGATGGGAGGGGGAGAACATACCCCTGGCCTGTGCTCCTCAATCACCATTGCTAATAGTGTGTGAATATCATGGGGCCAGCACCACAGGTCTCTCTCGAAATTCCACCCGTCACTTTACTGAATATGGAGGGGGGATCTTCTTGGTCTTCTTTTTAAGTTTTGTGGCATTTTCAGAGCTGTGAGGATATATATACACCATGGGCCAAGACAACACATAGCTGTGAACGAAGGAGCCTTTAGGTAATTATTATCTAAAGCTGAGCTTCTCTGTAATGCTATCCAAGTTTGAAGAAGAAGAATAGTTATCAGAAGCAGACTTTCTCCTTGATGTTTTCAGGGTTTGAATAAAACGTTTCTCATTGAGTTTGAAGATCTGTGTGGTGTATGTTGCCAAAAACACAGTGAGTAATAAAATGTATGTTGTTTTTTATGTTGATGTTTTGGCAATGTCATGAGTAGCTGAGTTTCCCCGTTATGCTTTGAAGAAGAATAATAAGTGCTAATGTTTTGTTCACACTGTTTCTCCTCATCTATTTGTTTACAATCACAATAATGAAATTATGACAAATTTGAATAAAGGTGAGGTATCTTGCAACTTGGAAAAAACACCCTTTCCTGTGGAGGTGTGAATTAAGACGACACTACAGAATGAGTAGAACAGCCTTGCTTACATAAATACACTTAGTTATAAGAATAGCTAGTGTTGTTAAATTTTTCAGATTTCATTCCAGATTTCAATACTTATTAAGTGTTTGGAATCAGATCCTCAAATCCTAATCCAGGTTTTGATTATATACTTTAATTAGTCCGTGAGAGTAGATAGTGTTTCCAATCCAAGGCCCGTTTCAATAGGCCAAAACAAAATGGCGGCTTAAGAACCTAGCGCTATCATAGAGGGTTCACTAAGATTGCACACCCCCATTTTGGTAAGGTGTATTTTGGTTTTTTGTTATGAGATGTTTAAACTATTTCTCAATACAGATGAATAGACAAGTGTAAACTATTTAAGGCATATATTGATGATGTCGAGTCAACTCGGGAAATGATGGCATTGCTTTTCTACGGCTGGTACATACAGGTAAGTGTGTGGTATAGACGGTAGGGGGGGGGGGGGGCACTCTCTCTGCTGGCCGTTGGGGAATTCACCCTCTTCCGCCCATGCTGTTGGAGTCAACTGGACTCTCATCCACTAGATGTGCAGAGCCATCTGCCATTTATACCGCATGGCTGCGGACCGTTACCCTGGTAAGGAGGGCTGACAGGTACTACACCTTGCCCACAGGTGACCTGGGTTATGGTTCCCTGTTTGATCCATCTCCCTGAGGTATCAGAAGACACCCACATACCCAGAGGTTTATATACATTGTGTAGTGAAAATGTATCAAAGTTGAACCGAGGTGTGATGCTCACTTAAACCGCTGAGAGGCGTCTATAAGACCTCAGACGTCCGCGACTCTGGGCCACTCCTGCGACATTATACTATGACATGTAGACTTGGATGGTATGTACCCGCTCGTATTCTAGGCTTGCTTGCATTGACTGATATCGATCCTTTCTATATGATGCCAAGATCCTGATACACATATTGCATGATTGTATTTTACAGGATGATGCCAGAGATCTGATTGTTATTAAACCTACCTATGGGACAAAGTTGTGGATTTGATTCATTCTCACAACACTTAATAACAATCAGTCTTGCCGTCCACTCGAGGACAAGCGGAAATGGCGGGACACAAGATGATCCAGGTACCGACATTCGGCGCCGACCCACAAGCTGTGGATTCGGGCTCGGAGCTAACGCATTGGCTCAAGACACTGGATAATCAGTTCAAAGCCCAGGATGCCGTTGTCACTGCTGAAACGAAACTGGACGTGCTACAGACTAAAGTTCACCATAGCGTCTACAGGAGCATCGAACAGTGTACGACCTTCAATGCCGCTGTGACAGAGCTAAAACGAATTTACATTAGGAAACGGAGTGTGGTGTATTCCAGGCATCTGCTCGCAACGCGGTGTCAACAGCCCGCTGAGTCGATAGATCACTTCGCCCAAGAGCTGCGACGTCTACTTGTAGACAGTACTCAAGAGGTACGCACTCATGAGCAAGTCCAAGATGATCTTGTCCGAGATGCCTTTGTCTCTGGGATCAGCTCTTCGACTCTCAGACTAAGACTTTTGGAGACAGTGGACCTGACGTTCACGGAAGCTCTGCGGCTGGCTCACGTATACGCTGAGCCCCGGGAGCAATCTAACGCCTATGACAACATGCGGGTCGTTGCGGGGACTTCTCAACACGCGCGCCCGAAGAGAGCTACCGCCGAGGATACGGGAGCGGACTCGACCACGCTAGCGGAACTTCTGGCCGCTCCCGAGGAGGACCCGGATTCAGGCTTGGCGGCGGCTGCAGCGGCTAGACCAAAGCCTGTACGAAACGCTATGTGTTACTTCTGCGGGAATCGACAACATCCCAGGACTGCGTGTCCGGCTCGGGAAGCGATATGCCATTTGTGTTCGTCAAAAGGACATTTTGCTAAAGTCTGCCGAAAGACTGCACGGGGCACACAAACTCGCGCGACCTTGAATGGGCTTATCGCCGAGCCAACGGGCCGAGCACGGAGCGGGGCGCCTCACCCGGCTTTGATGAGCGGCGCTCCTCCTCGTGGGCCCCTGGCTGCACGCTCGACCTTGGTGAGATACATCAGGCCGCCAAAACAAGTGGCACTAACACGACCGAACGCAGAGCGACCATCCTTGACTGGTATCCGAACGTCTCATGATGGCTTTGAGACTCATCGCGCAACTCTAGCACCATCCGAAGGCTGCCGGTACGAACTACAAGCTCTTGCTTCTGCACATAAAACCCGAACGTCTCATGATGGCTTTGAGACTCATCGCGCGACTCTAGCGCCATCCGAAGGCGGCCCGTACGAACTACAAGCTCCTGCTTTGGCACGGCAAACTATGCGCTTGACACGAGCGCCCTCCGGAGGCTGCTCGAATGACCGGAAAACTGTAGCCGGCGTTGGATCTACACGCGAGGCGCGATCGTCTCGCTCAGATGGCTCAATAACTGCCGGACCTCCCGGCCTTGCTCAGGCCATTATTCCACTTATGATCGAAAGCATTTTTGTGTGGGCTTTAATCGATACGGGGTCCACGGATAGTTTTATTGATCATCGACTGGTGCGAAAACATGGATGGCCGGTCCTTGGGACAACACGACGGATCTGTATGGCCTCCCAAGGGCTTAGGCTCAGCACAAAAGGGGAATGTCGATTAAAGCTTGTGATAAAGGGACGCATGTTTCCAGATGTACATCTCATGGTCTTACCTGCTTTATGTGCTGACATTCTGTTTGGACATGATTTTCTTAAGCGACATGGACGTTTAGAAATGGAATTTGGTGGGACTGACACGCTTGCTGTGTGTGCACTCGCAGGAATGGAAATTGAGCCTCTTTCGCTGTTCCCCAACATGACCACTGACTGCACACCTGTAGCGGTAAAATCACGGCGCTACTCACGGGCAGACGCGCAATTCATTGCGGAGGAAACGGCCCAGCTCTTAAAGGAAGGTATCATAGAACCTAGCCGGTCGCCGTGGCGGGCACAGGTCTTAGTGGTGCGAAGTGAAGCGCATCGCAGACGCATGGTAATCGACTATTCACAAACGATTAATCGCTTTACACAGCTGGATGCCTACCCCCTACCGGGGATGGACGCACAAGTTCGACAGGTGGCCCAGTACTCGGTCTATAGCACTCTCGATCTGCGTAGTGCGTATCATCAGAGCCCCATCTCTAGGGCCGATCGCATCTATACCGCCTTTGAATCGGGTCAAAGGTTATACCAGTTCACCCGACTACCTTTTGGGGTGACGAACGGGGTCGCGTGTTTTCAGAGGGCTATGGACGACCTCGTTACTAAGGAGAACTTGACAGATGTCTTTGTATATCTGGACAATCTTACGGTTTGTGGGCATGACCAGGGGCATCATGATGCTAATCTGAAGCGCTTCCTCGAGGTCGCGCAGAGGTATCGCCTAACCATGAATGAGGCTAAGTGTCGTTACTCCCTGCGCACGATAGATCTTCTGGGGTACACCGTGACCTACGGCTCTGTTGCACCAGATAAGGAGCGTCTGCGACCTTTGCTCGATATGGCTCCGCCCTGCGATCGAGCTTCACTGAAGCGTGCTCTCGGGCTGTTCGCCCATTAGTGTCGGGGTGCACAATTTCTCCGTGAAGCTCCGCCCCCTTGTGGCCTGCGACATGTTCCCCATGAGCCCAGCCGCCTTGGCTGCCTTTAGGGACCTTAAGTCCGACATCGCTGGCGCCGCTGTGGTGACTATCGACGAGAGCAAATCTTTCGTCTTAGAAAGTGATGCCTCGGATCATGCGATCGCGGCGACTCTCTCCCAAGGGGGGCGCCCCGTGGCTTTCTTTTCGCAGACTCTCACCTCCGCTGAGCGGAGGCATTCGTCTGTCGAAAAGGAAGCATACGCGATCGTCGAGTCGATTCGGCGATGGCGACCGTACTTGCTCGGGCGATGCTTCCAAATCATCACGGACCAACAAAGCGTGGCGTTCATGTACGACACCTTACATGCTCAACGCATTAAGAATGAGAAAATCACTCGCTGGTGTATCGAACTCGCCGACTTCTGCTACACCATCTAATATCACCCGGGGAAGGATAACCTGGTCGCCGACGCCTTATCGAGGCCGGCTACGTGCGCGGGTATCATAACTTTGGAGGGTCTGCACGCTTTGCTCGACTCTATGTGTCATCCTGGGGTGACGCGTTTCGCTCATCTTGTGCGTCGTGATAATCTGCCGTACTCGGTTGAGGACATCCGCCGGGTCTGCCGCGACTGCGCTGTATGTGCGGAACTCACACCGCGTTTTTACAACCCTCCCATGGGGACGCTGGTTAGGGCTACTAGACCGTGGGAGAGATTGGCGATGGATTTCAAAGGACCGCTGCCGGTGTCGAGTAACTCTCGTTAGCTGCTCACTGTCGTTGATGAGTACTCGCGATTCCCTTTCGCTTATACGTGCGTGGATATGACGGCTGCCACAGTCATACGGTGCCTGCAGAATTTGTTTTCTATGTTTGGGTATCCGGCCTACGTGCATACCGATCGGGGTGCTGTGTTCCTGTCCCAGGAAGTGAGGTCTTTCTTGCTCCAAAATAATGTCGCTTCGAGTTACACCACTCCGTACAGACCCCAGGCGAATGGACAGGTCGAACGCTTCAATGGGATTATATGGAGGGCCGTCATGCTAAGCCTCAGGACCCTCGGCCGGGGCCTAGATAAATGGGCTTGGTCGCTACCTGCGGCGCTGAACTTGATCAGGGCTCTATTATGTACGGCCACCAACCAGACTCCTCACGAAAGACTGTTCCACCACCCTAGAAGCTCGGGCGGTATCCGATCTTTACCCAGTTGGCTCGCTGAGCCGGGGCCGGCCTATCTCAAACGTGCGGTTCGCACAAGCAAGTACGATCCCTTAGTGGATAAGGTGCAGGTACTCCAGGCTAATCCCGAGCATGCTCGTGTGATGACGGCAGATGGACGTGAGTCCACTGTCTCCGTACGCCATCTCACCCCTTGTGGGGTCATCGACCCTTGTAGGGATATCGACGAACCGATCTACGAGTCTATGGACTCTCCCGAAGCTTCCCCTATGGAGCATCTGCCATCCCTCCCTTCGCCAGATACACCCTTGCCTAAAGGCACTGAGGTGCCCCCTCCGACACCTGCCTCCAGCGGCTACTCCGATGCAGGGGACTCCAGGCTTGGGGATGTCGTACCCGGTAGTTTCCGGACCCATGCTGGCAGGGTAATTCGCCACCCTGACCGCTACGGATGGACCGACTGACATGGAATGACATCCCCAATCAATTAATGCTGACGCACGCTTGATTCCTGCCTAGTGGCAGTGAAGTTTTAACGGCGGGGAGAATGTAGTGAAAATGTATCAAAGTTGAACCCAGGTGTGATGCTCACTTAAACCGCTGAGAGGCGTCTATAAGACCTCAGACGTCCGCGACTCTGGGCCACTCCTGCGACATTATACTATGACATGTAGACTTGGATGGTATGTACCCGCTCGTATTCTAGGCTTGCTTGCATTGACTGATATCGATCCTTTCTATATGATGCCAAGATCCTGATAGACATATTGCATGATTGTATTTTACAGGATGATGCCAGAGATCTGATTGTTATTAAACCTACCTATGGGACAAAGTTGTGGATTTGATTCATTCTCACAACACATTGTACCTGGCTGGAACACATAACTTTGTCGCTGTGATGATGAAATTATTTGTTTTGAGGCAGTAAACAAAGCGTTTACTGCCTCAAATGTATTTCTCGGACCTCATACATGCATAATGCATGACCTCATACATGTCACCTCAATCCTGTGCAGACAGCAGGCCAAGCTTTGGTTTGTTAGATGTTCAGGAGTCGCATGAAAAGGCATAACTTTGGAGTAATAAAGTTCAAGCTATAAAAGGCCTAATCGCTGCCTCGGCAGCTCTGCATTCAATGTGCCAAGGTGTTTTCAGAATTCTGATGAAATGCCAAAAAAATTATGTTCAGTTTACAGTGTTACTTTCCAAAAATAAATAAGTTTGTCCATGTTATGAAAATGTTAGAAGAGGGTGTAGTTGAGAAAAGATACCCATTTAGTAAACAGAGGCATGTCCAACCAATCAATTTCTCTTGTGGACAAGGGTACAGGTCCATAATGTCATACAGAGTGGTCTTCAACTGGAAGTATGATACACTGACACTGGTATTAACACATATATGCATTCGTTATACCTTTAGTTCCATTTGTAGATCACTCTGTGGTCAATTCGTTGGACCCGAACCTTCATTGGTCGGTCAGATGTGTCTGCTGCTTTCTTAATGGACAAATGTTTCTTCAAAGCATTATTGTGTCAAGACCTCAGGAAATTATCATGCATTGTGCAAGTACCATTTAAACTTATGCATAATAACACATTGCTGCAGGTTTGGTGTGCAATGAGAATGGTGCTCCAACACAGAAGGCAAAACGTCTCAGAACTTCCTTCAAACACCACCAACTGCGTGCCATGAAGTCATACTTTGCTTTGAACCACAATCCGGACGCCAAGGATCTCAGGCAGCTCGCTCAGAGAACGGGCCTCACCAAGCGTGTCCTACAGGTTTGTCCGTCGTCGTGTGTCTGTCTCACATACGTCTCGCCGATGAGGACATAAGTCTGAAACGGCACCATCCAAGACTGCCATTGATACCGACCTTTGTGAATCCACTTGACTATTGCACATTTCCTGTTCCGGGTCATGGTCTATGGTAATGCCTTGTGGCACTTCTCCTTGGATTGATGATTTATTTCTGTCGAGTTTTCTGGATTCATCTTCATAAGTAGACTTTTCTTTGCTGGCCTTTTTTTCTTCATCTTCATTTGTTGTTGCGTGCTAAACAATTTCATTGTTGTGTGGTAAATCACAAAATTGTAGATTATGCAAATGTTACATTTCGCAACTTCCTCGTTACTTTCACTAATTATTGATAGTAGGCAGCATTTACAGAGATTATAACCAGAAGAGACTATTACCCATTGTTCACTAACCAAATGTACAGTAGATACACTGCTGTGACTAATGCCATGGCAGAATATTTTAGACATGGATAGCCTGGTGTTGGCTTAGCGGTTAGGGTGCTGGCTTGGGATCCTAGGATCCTGGGTTCGAATCCCGGTCGATCGCTGAATTAACGATTGAGTACCAGCTTGCTGGGCTGAATGATCCCGGTGTGAACCCCGATCTAGAATAGGTACATCGTTTAGGTACATCCCTGTGCATCGAAGAGGTGACAAAGGGTTGGCGTCAGGAAGGGCCTCAAACAGGGAACCATGATTGTCATGGGGCCCGCAAGGCTAACCCCCGCTCTAGCGGGGGAAATGGCCTTAAAACGATCATTCATTCATTCATTCATTCATTTAATAGACATGGAGACTGGAGAGTGATGACTTTACCCCTTGAGTGGGCAGATCCTCCATTTCCTCTTTCCCTAATTAACTATTCATTACTTAATCACTTTTATCATATGAATACATATCATCATTAGCCTGTCCCCACCAGCGAGAGACACAGCGTTTTGGGGTTCTGTGTGTCTGTGTATGTGTGTCTGTGTATGTGTCTGTCCAGGCCATAACATTTTTGCCATTTGAGCTTTGTCATCAAATTTTGAACAAAGCTTTATTATGAGAATATGGAGAAGACAAATTAATAATTTGGTCAACAGGTTAGGCTGACCTCTTCTTCATGGTCAGCATCACATAAAATCGTAAATTTTCATCTGATTCACCTGAAAGTTTAAGAATTTGCATATTCGATCACTGAATTGGTCCACCAATCAAAACCTGGAAGCTATTGGGGTTGTTGTTTTTTTAGATCAAAAGGTCAAAGTCACCTAAATTCGGCAATTTTTTTGTCCCCCGTCGCACAGCAGAGCGAAAGGGGGACTATGGTTTTCCCCTCCGTCCGTGTGTGCGTCCGTCCGTCCGTCCGTGCGTGCATGCGTAAGTGAAGGACTGAATTCTAATTTGGTGTGTGGGTGCAACTAAGCATAAGGAAGAACCCTATTGAAAATTGGATCGCTACGTCAAACGCCAAGATGGCCGCCACCATATATATGTCTGAACCTTGTGAGCGAAATATCTTGAAAAATAAACGAACTACTAACTTCTAATTTGGTGTGTGGGTGTATCTAGGCAAAAGGAAGAACGCTATTGAAAATTGGGTCGCCACGTAAAAATCCAAGATGGCCGCCACCATATATGTCTGAACCTTGTGAGCAAAATATCTTGAAAAATAAGCGAAGTACCAACTTCTAATCTAGTGGGTGGGTGTATCTACGCATAAGGAAGAACGCTATTGAAAATTGGGTCGCCATGTAAAAATCCAAGATGGCCGCCGCCATGTATGTCTGAACCTTGTGAGTGGAATATCTTGGAAAAATAAGCGAAGTACCAACTTCTAATCTGGTGTGTGGGTGTATCTAGGCACAAGGAAGAACGCTATTGAAAATTAGGTCGCCACGTCAAAATCCAAGATGGCCGCCGCCATGTATGTCTGAACCTTGTGAGCGGAATATCTTGAAAAATAAGCGAAGTCCCAACTTCTAATCGGGTGTGTGGGTGTATCTAGGCATAAGGAAGAACGCTATTGAAAATTGGGTCGCCACGTCAAAATCCAAGATGGCCGCCACCATATATGTCTGAACCTTGTGAGCGGAATATCTTGAAAAATAAGCGAAGTACTAATTTCTAATCTGGTGTGTGGGTGTATCTAGGCATAAGGAAGAACGCTATTGAAAATTGGGTCGCCATGTCAAAATCCAAGATGGCCGCCTTGCGTCTTCCACTTTGTCAACTCACATCACTTCACCGACGGGGGACCTAGGCGTAACGCTTGTTGTATTTTTTATGTACATGCACACATTGAGACATCATCCTTCATGTAATATCCGACTAGTATGGCCACAGGAGTAGCAGATGCCGTTACTGCTTAATAAAAAAGGCACATCACTCTGCAACCAAAAACAATATGCAAGTGTCACTTGAGGTGGTTTGTTCGCCAGACATTAATTATTATGGCAATGGATTCATGCTTGGCTAAGTACAGCTGGAATTACAATACAACATACATTACTCCAAAAAGTATGCAAACAAGGTAGGGAAGGTCACGATAAATGATCATGTGAAACTATCCCTACATCTTTCTTTGAATAATGGTTGTCCCTAGAAAAGACACTGTGTGTGTGTGTCGTTGGTTGATATCTCCACATGCGGGTTTCAGAAGGTGGAACCGAGCCATACTCGGTCTCAAATTATCCACCTTCATGTGTGTGTGTATTGTGTGTGTGTTGTGTGTGTGTGTGTGTGTGTGTGTCGTTGGTTGGTATCTGCATTTGCGGGTTTCAGGAGGTGGAACGGGGTCCTCCCAGGACCCAAAGTATCCATCTCCTCTTCGGTAAGGGATCACGATTCATGGACCAAGCTGTTCAACTTTTTCAGAGTTTTGTTCCAAGGAATCTTTTCAGGAATCGTCACCGAACCCCGGATTGCCTCCAGTTGTAGTTCATTTTTGGTAATATTCCCGGGGGTGGTTTTTAAATCTCAGTGAGATTCTTCTTCATCATTCCTGTTGCTCCAATATTATCACTGGTACAATTTCGATGCTCTTCAGCTTCCAAGATCTCTTGACCTCATTTTTGAGGTCATGGTATTTGGTAATTTTCTTGAATTCTGCTTTGTTTAGGCCAAAATCGCTGGGTACTGATATCTCAATCATCAATGCTGTCTTTTCATTTTTGTTCTTGAGTACAATGTCCGGACGCAATGCTTTGTTTTCTATGTTCATGCTCAATGGGAGCAACAGGTCGTACGTGAGCATGACGTCCTCATTTTCAATGATTGCCCTTGGTTCGTGTTTCCTTGAGTTTTCTGGTGCTGGGATGTTTAAATTTTTGGAGATATTCCAATGAATCACGTTGCATACTTTGTTGTGCTGTTGTGTGTAAAGTTGTTCTGATAATAGTTTTTTGCATCCTGAGAGCAGGTGACTTCTACTTTCTATTTCTGTCTTGTAGAATTTACACTTGTCCGTCTGGCTCAGTCCCGCCATGTTTTTAAATCCATTGGTGTAGTGTCCTTGATCTTGGGCATTTATTATGATTCGTTCACCGTCCAAGTTGAACTGAACTCTTCTTCGCCATTCCAGTGATCCTTCTTTGTCTTTCCCCAATCTGTCCAATTATTTTTTGTATTTTCCTGCTCCTTTGTCATTCTCCAAGTTGTTGGTGTATATTTCTTGATATTTCTTATTATATATTTATTTTGTCTTTTTTGCAATTGTTGGGGCTGTATTTGTTACTATTTCATTTTCCTGTGCGGCATCTTCTATTTGCACCTATTTTTGGAAATTCTTTGCAAGGTGAGTTCGGGATAATTTTTCAGGTTTGTTGTGTTCATGTTTGTTTACAAATTGTATCCCAAGTTGAGCCTTTCACATACTCAGCTAATCCTACACACGTCGCTCTGTGCACCTGGTTGAGTTCCATCAGGCCGCTCCCTCCCTCTCGTCTCGGCAGGTATATTCTCGAGTTGCACTTGTTTTTGTAAAATATTTTGTGGATGGAGAGGAGTTTGTTGTTTTGGTGTATAACTTGTTGATTTCTGATTGGAGCCAGTTTATTACTATTTCGCAGCTATATTGGAACACTGGTACTGCGAGCTGGTTTATGGCTTTGGTTTTGTTTCAAGGGGAGAGGTATGTTTTCACGATCAGCTTCATTCTTCATAGATATTCCTTGGTGCTTGTTTTGCGCATTTGTTTATGACATATTTGGTGGTCCTCCGCTACTCCGAGGTATTTGTATGATGCTTCGTTTTCTAATTGCTGTATTGTTGTTTCAAGGTCAATCTTTATGTTTTCTGTTTTTGTTGGTTTACCTTGTACAAATGTGCACTTGGCCCACTTGTCTCGTCCAAATTCCATTTCAGTATCCTCAGAAAACTGTTTTACTAGTTTTAGTTGTTCTGTCAATTTTTTGTCATTTGGCGAGAAGAGCTTTAAATCATCCATGTATAGTGGATGTGTCACCTTTCCTATTTCTTTCGAAGTTCTTCTTTTGGTTGTTAGGGTGTATCCGTGTCCTTGTTCATCGATGAGGTTACTTAGTGGGCCCAGAGCCAGACAAAACAGAAGGGAGGAAAGACTGTCTCCCTGGAAGATCCCACACCATATCTTCACATCTGGTATTTCGATATTTCCTTCTGAGTGCTGTAATATCAATGTGGTATTCCAGAGCTCCATTGCTTTCTTAATCACTGATTATTATTGGGATTGATTTTGTATGTTTGCATGCATTTTCTCATCCACAAATGTGGGAGAAAAGCTTTCTTATAGTCTATCCAGGCAGTGGACAATTTAGTTCTTCACATTTTGTAATCTTCAAGTATGGCCTTGTTCAGTAGTACAGTGCATTCAGAAAGTATTCAGACCCCTTCACTTTTTTCACATTTTGTTATGTTGCGGCCTTATGCTGAAATCGTTTAAATTCATTTTTTCCCTCATCAATCTACACTCAATACCCCATAATGACAAAGAGAAAACAGAATTTTAGAAAGTTTTGCAAATTTATTAAAAAGAAAAAATTGAAATATCACATTTACATAAGTAATTCATACCCTTTGGTATGACACTTGAAATTTAGCTCAGGTGCCTCCCAGTTCTCTTGATCATCTTTGAGATGTTTCTACACCTTGATTGGAGTCCACCTGTGGTAAATTCAATTGATTGGACATGATTTGGAAAGGCACACACCTGTCTATATAATGTCTCACAGCTGACAGTGCATATCAGCGCAAAAACCAAGCCATGAGGTCGAAGGAACTGCCTGCAGAGCTCAGAGACAGGATTGTGTCGAGGCACAGATCTGGGGAAGCCTACAAAAAAAATTCTGCTGCATTGAAGGTTCCCAAGAGCACAATGGCGTCCATAATTCTTAAATGGAAGAAGTTTGGAACAACCAGGACTCTTCCTAGAGCTGGCCGCCCGGCCAAACTGAGCAATCAGGGGAGAAGGGCCTTGGTAAGAGAGGTGACCAAGAACCCAATGGTCACTCTGGGTGAGCTCCGGAGATCCTGTGTGGAGATGGGAGAAACTTCCAGAAGGACAACCATCACTGCAACACTCCACCGATCTGGGCTTTATGGCAGAGTGGTCAGACGGAAGCCTCTTCTCAGTGAAAGAAACTTGAAAGCCGGCTTGGAGTTTGCAAAAAAGCACCTAAAGGACTCTCAGACTGTGAGAAACAAGATTCTGTGGCTCTGCAGGCAGTTCCTTCGACCTCATGGCTTGGTTTTTGCTCTGATATGCATCGTCAGCTGTGAGGCATTATATAGACAGGTGTGTGCCTTTCGAAATCATGTCCAATCAATTGAATTTACCACAGGTGGACTCCAATCAAGGTGTAGAAACATCTCAAAGATGATCAAGAGAAATGGGAGGCACCTGAGCTAAATTTCAAGTGTCATAGCAAAGGGTCTGAATACTTATGTCAATGTGATATTTCAGTTTTTTCTTTTTAATAAATTTACAAAACTTTCTAAAATCCTGTTTTCTCTTTGTCATTATGGGGTATTGAGTGTAGATTGATGAGGGAAAAAATGAATTTGAACGATTTCAACACAAGGCTGCAACATAACAAAATGTGAAAAAAGTGAAGGGGTCTGAATACTTTCTGAATGCACTGTAGGTGATCAATTGTTCCAAACCACCCTCTCTTACATCCCTTTTGTTCTACCTCTAAACCTCCTTGCTGTGTTAGATGATGGTACATCATTTCTGTGATGATTCCTGTCAGCAGTTTGAATATGGTCGGTACGCGTGTTATCGGCTGGTATTTGTGGGGAAGTTGAGTTTCCTCCAATTGGGATGAGAAAGGTGTTCCCTTCTACAAGCCACTCATCCACTGCCATTTCTTCTTGGATCAGTTCGTTAAATGTCCTGGCATAGTGATTGTGAAGAACATCAAGTTGTTTTAGCCAGAAATTTGGAATTCCATCTGGGCCTGGGCTTTTGAAGTTTGGCATTTTTAGAAGTTGCTTTCTAATTTTCTCTTCATCATTAAACACTGGGGGCATTTCCTCAAGATGTTGCTTCTTCTTTTCCAAGTTTGGGATCCATTCTGCTTCCTTGTTATGTTATTTTGATCTTTAAAAATTCCTTTCCAGAATTTTTCCATTTTTTATTTTTCAGGGGGAGTTGACGCATTCTGATTTTGTTTCCCCAATTCACGGTAAAATCTCTTTGGGTTACTTTCAAATATGTGGTTTTGTTTTCTCCTGTTGTTTCCTTCTTCATTGTTTTTGAGTTTGTTTTCAGCACCCAATCACTCGAGGTCTTTGTGTTTGTTTTTTATTCTTTGGATTCTCTTTGTTAGTTTTGGGTGTCTGTTTCCTTTCCTGAACTGTTGTGTTTGTCCTACTTCCTTCTGCAGTGGCTTTCTTTGTGTCTCTAATCTCTGTCTCCAAGGTGGAATTTGGTTTCTATTTGTAGGGCCTGGTTTTTTCTTCTTCTGGTGTTGTTTGCCCGTTACGTTTTCTTGAATAAATAGTGCCGCTGCGAAACAGACAACATTGATTTCCTTCTAGGTGGATGATTTTGAAATAATTTTTCTATTTGAATGGTTGGTTCGCCTTACTATGATTTTTGTCCGTTTATCGTTTTCTATGCGATAAAGTTTTGGTCTTTCTCTGAGTTTTATCAATATCATCTCTTCTATTTTGTTGGCTAAGTGTGTGTGTGTGTGTGTGTGTGTGTGTGTGTGTGTGTGTGTGTGTGTGTGTGTGTGTGTGTGTGTGTGTGTGTGTGTGTGTGTGTGTGTATGTGACTGGGCGAATGGATGAAAGAACAAATTGATCAACATAAAGTACCAAACACACAAATGGCTTTATGGTTGGAGGAGGTAGAGAAACATGTGAAAAGGAGAGTTGTTGATTTGAAAAGAAAAGTTTGAATCAATAATCCGAAGGCAATTTTAAACAATCCAGAGACACGTGATTGCTGAAGGCAGCTTCAAACACAATGTGTTATTGTTCCAATTGACAAAGCAAATAATAATATTGCATTTGTATGTAAAACATTCTACATTCAAACACTTTTGGAAGAATTGGGCTTAGACACGGGAATTTCAAAGACCTACAAAATAAGTAACGATAACAAAACAGACTTGATACAACACCATACCAATCACTCAACGGTGAGAAGACTGCTGGTTCCGGATAAACACCATAAATTACCATTCATTTACTGCATCCCAAAAATGCACAAACACCCTTGTGAGATGAGGTTCATCATCGCAAGTAGAGAATGTAGTTTGAAACCTTTGTCAGGCAGTATTACAGCGGCAATGAAACTAATCTATAAATGCTTAAAAAACTACCATGAAAAAGTGAAGTTTTATTCTGGTATTAAGAAATTCTGGATCATTGACAATTCCAAACCGGTAATCGACAGTGTCCACAACATTAATAACAAGGGTAAAGCAAAATGGCTTTCAACCGTTGATTTTTCCACATTGTACACAAACATTCCACATGACAAGCTGGTAACCGCATTGGACAGAGCAATAGATAAAGCATTTGCAGGAGGTAATAGAGTATACATTAATGTATATCACAACAGAGCACACTGGTCTGTAAAGGATAATCAATATTCATGCAGTTTTTCAAAAAGTAAACTCAAAGAAAGTATTCGATTTCTGCTAAACAACAGTTTCTTTACATTTGGCAACAAGATACTCCAGCAGACAGTGGGCATACCCATGGGTTCAGATCCCAATATACTCCAGCACACAGTGGGGATACCCCTGGGTTCAGATCCCAATATACTCCAGCACACAGTGGGGATACCCATGGGTTCAGATCCCAAGATACTACAGCACACAGTGGGGATACCCATGGGTTCAGATCCCAATATACTCCAGCACACAGTGGGGATACCCATGGGTTCAGATCCCAATATACTCCAGCACACAGTGGGGATACTCATGGGTTCAGATCCCAATATACTCCAGCACACAGTGGGGATACCCATGGGTTCAGATCCGGCCCCTTTCTTTGCAAATTTGTTTCTGCACATGTACGAGTTTGATTGGGTCCAGAACATGTGCAGGAATAAATTAACAACTGCACGAAGATGCGGAAACATCTTCAGGTTCATTGATTATTTGTTGGCAATTAATGGATTTATATTTGAGCAGCTTCATGATGATATACATCCAAAAGAAATTGAATTAAAAAAGGAAAACCAAACTTCCACTTCAGTTTCCTTTTTAGAATTACAAATCGACATCCATAATAATAAATTTCACACCAAATTATTTGATAAACGAGATGCATTTCCATTCCACATTGTCCGAATGCCTTTCTTAGACAGCAACATTCCCAAAAAGCTATTTTATGGTACGGTTGCAGGTGAAATAATTAGGACTGTGAGAGCAACCACACACAGCTCTGAACTGGTCAATAAATTACAACAACTAGTCAGACGTATGTTAGCACAGCGGGCTGCAGTTGGTAGATTAAAACAAGTTTTCTTTAAAATCACAAAACGACACCAAATCGAATTAGTGAAATACAATACGAATAGTAAAAATATTATTCATGAGATCTTTATGTAAATACAGTAGAATATAATAATTAAATATACTACAAATCAATGTTGCTAGGAATCAGTGGTTGCTAGGATACGGCAGCATGCCAAAAACCGTTATAAATGACAATTTGAACATTCTAAGTGTACAATATAATATTATATTACAGTACAATATAATACAAGTACAGTACAATATAATATTATTCATGAGAACTTTATGTAAATACAACACAATATAATAATTAAATATACTACAAATCAATGTTGCTAGGAATCAGTGGTTGCTAGGATACGGCAGCATGCCAAAAACCGTTATAAATGACAATTTGAACATTCTAAGTGTACAATATAATATTATATTACAGTACAATATAATACAAGTACAGTACAATATAATATTATTCATGAGATCTTTATGTAAATACAGTACAATATAATAATTAAATATACTACAAATTAATGTTGCGAGGAATCAGTGGTTGCTAGGATACGGCAGCATGCCAAAAATCGTTATAAATGACAGTTTGACATTCGAAATAGAGTTTGATCGAGAGGTAGGTGGTGTGGTCAAGCTGTTTGGTCGATTGATGTGTTTAAGGGTAAGATGTGAATGATTTAATGATATTATCATATTAAAGAGTGTGTAAAGAAAATTATAAATATATGATAACATATTAAATCCTATTGCAAGTAAAGTTGGGATAAGTGATGTTGCATTGATGGGTTGACTGACTGCCTGGACGCAACTGAGGTTGTGGATCTACTGATTTACCATCAATTGATGTGGATCCATGATCGAGGTTGTGGATCCGCCGTTTGGAGAGGTCCTGGGCTGAAAGGATTGAAACCTCGAGGAAGAACGGTGCCCAGCTGATGATCCATGCAGTCGGGAAACTAGTCAGTTGCTTACGGGTTAAAGTTCTTGCTTTAGGTGGAGAAACGATGTTTGAGGTTTACAATTTAAATAAAGTTGAATATGGGATGTTGTAAAATTAACATCATTTACAACAATCCTTTAAATTATTTAAGTTTAGGAACAACCGATACTGTACAATTAATTAAGTGTGTGTGTGTGTGTGTGTGTGTGTGTGTGTGTGTGTGTGTGTGTGTGTGTGTGTGTGTGTGTGTGTGTGTGTGTGTGTGAATGAAAGAGAGGGATAGAATTGTAAGGAACAGAAATGAAAAAACGAGATGTGTGTGTGTGTGTTTGTGTATGAATGTGTATAATCTTACTTTAATTCACCAAATGTCCGTCTGTCTGTCCGTCCATCTGTCCGTCCATTCGAAGGTACCACAAAAACAGCTAAACCGATCGCAATGATATTTTGGGTGGGTAATCCTGGGATCACCTAGAGTAAAATAGACTATATTGTTTTTCCAGTTTCAGCTTTGGCCTCCAGCATTTTCAGGTTTGGACTCCCGCATAACGTTATTTTCCCAGGTGCTGCACAAACGGCTGCACCGTTCGCTGCACAGCTGCACCGATCGGAATCGGTGACCTCGGACAAAGACCTTTTATAAGGACATGGGTTGAATCCCTGCTTGAGAAAATGCCAACCCCCACCCCACCATCACGGTCGTCTCTCCAACTCACAATCCCATGAGATATGCGGAAAGGACGAACCAAAACCAACTATCTTATTTTTGATTTGTATATAAACATCATTAAAAGTAAATAATGACCTCGGCCATAGTTCAAATGACGTGGGTTTAATCTCTACATGAGAGAATTCCACATAGCTATTTGGGCGGTGTATAAGTTAACAGATCGCTGTCTCCATCAATCTTCCCAAGGCCGTAACACCTATCAGCTCAAAATCCTTTTAACTGTCGACTTGGTAGTTTTTACAATGAAGGAAACATTAACAATGTTGTTAAAAGTTTATTTTGTGATTAATTTGTGATTGGAGTTATTTGTTTGGAATGAAAAACAGAGATATCGAGTTCGAATGACGACATGCCATGATGGTTTCTACTTTCTGAATGTGAACTTCACAGATCGCCATATGCAGATTCGCCACGGTCCCACGATCGATGTATTGTTATGGATTCGTCACTTCCGCTGTTGTGGTTTTCATCCACTTGAAATATTTCTGATTCTATGTACTATTATTGTCTTGAAAAGGTTTATTGTTCATGAACTGCTTGCAAAGGATAAAAGCGTTAATGTTAAAAAGAGACAGGAAGCCGGATCGGGAGCCGGAAGACGACAAGGAAGAAGAAGAAGAAGAAGAAGGTGAAGGCGTGGTGAGAAAAGTCGGACAAGAAGCGGGTAGCTTCCAGCTCCGTAGCGAGCGTTGTCGAACGAAAGTCGCGAGTGAACTTTGAGTTTCCTTGAAAGGAGTTCCTGCGATAGGTGTTATCGCTGGGGATTGAAAAACCTGCATGGTCAGGTTTGGGCGTTGCGATTCTGAAGAATCCTCGCCGGGTCGTGTCGACTCAAGTAAGAGCCGTCGGCCATTTTGACACTCGCGCTTTGCTCATCAAAAGGTCTTGGCTACGCGTCAGGTTTTCACCATCCTGTCGTCTGTCGGGGATGTGTGTGCGCCACGCTGAGTTTGAAGTTTAAGTGGTGGTTCGCCGACTGAACCGGGGCCGTTCACATCTGGAGGCCGCCTTTGGGATTTCCCATTCTGCCGCGAGTTTGCCTTTTGTTTTGGACCACGTGACTTTTTGCGTCGCTTCGACCGCCTACGCCTGAGAGCTGCTTCGGCGGTACGACTGCCCTTGCCATCCGCACGGGAGTCAGATTCGTCTTGAGGACGGGAATATAGAGACATTGGGGAAGGTTTTTCCACTCACTGGGAACATCGTGAGTTATCCTACGCTAGTTGATGGTACCATCATAAGATGTATTGAGTGTACTTTTGATTGCTATTTGTTGTACCGTTATTCTTGTGTGATTTTTAATACAATATTTGTTTGGTGATGATCATTGGTGTGGTTTCACGATTGATTTCTGACACAGAATAACATATTTTTCTGCCGTGGCTACTCTCGGGGCTCGAAGGTACATCATGACCAGGGGGTCGGGGAGGAACACGTAACAGTATCTATACATGAACGTACCCGTTTGTTTGCGAACGGGTACGTTTTTCATGGAAGTCCTTCATGAACTTGCTGTCCATGTCTGACGTGCAACTAAATGTGCTACAGGAATGTGGAATTTATTGGTTTCATGCTTTCACATTCGCCATGTCTGCATTGCCTGTTTGCTTCTGGCCTCCCACCCGTGCATAGCACGGGTATCTCACTAGTATGTAAAATATGTGAAGTATAATGTGTGTGTATAATTTTGTTACGGATCTCGAACCCGTCGACGTACAGAGGGGGGTTAAACCCTTTTCCCCCTCGAGCTTCGAGTCCACAAGGCCAAGCTGCCACTCCCGCAGCGAGCATGCTAAAGGGTATCGGGTCGAATCCCCTCGTACATTCTATACACACGCTGCCACGAGAACGGGGACTGGACCTCGCGCGAGTCACGCTGATCTGATATGCCCGAGCGGTTTGCGTGTCACGTGACTCGTGCCGTTAATTCTTATTGAACCCGATTCAGCGGTTTTATTCGTGCAGTGTGAAGCCAATGGTGCGAAATGACGTGGACGGCCAAATGGAAGGAAGAACACAGGTTTATAATACAATTTACAATGAATGATCAGGGCAAAGAGACACAGAGCAGAAACTTATTGTCCTTAACTTATCCACGGACAAGGGCCCTTTCACTCACGTGGGGAAAAGGAAGGAAGGAGGAGGATGCGCTCCAACGCGGCCTTGGTGCCGTTCACCCCGGTCAGCTCGCCGGGCGTGTCCCTCGAGGTGTTCGCGGCACGTGTGCAGGGAGCTCAGGCAGGGAGATTGTCGGAGTCTGTGGCCCTGGGAGGGATCGTCCTCACAAGCGCTATTAACAAGCAGCAGAGCGCAGGGCACAGGGAGAGGTCGTGCTTTCTCTTTCGACACTCCTCTCTACGACCGAGGGAGCTTAGCACGGAGGAGATCGTTCGGGCCCGGGGCAAGAGAGACCATTCACAGAGAGCGTTTGGGGGGCCCGGGGCAGCATCTTAGAGCCCCTCCCAGAGTCCCATCAGAATATTCCAAGCCCCTCCCCTGGCTGCCGTTGTTAGCCACTCCCCTTGAGCGTTCATTGGCCGCCTGCCACTTACCGGCCACTCCCCTGCAGCTCCTCCCTTGGGCCTTCTAGACTTGTCCTAGGTGTAGCACATGGCATTCTAGCCCAATTGAGGCCTACACCTATTGGCCTGCTCAACGCATACTAACACAGGAAAGGAGACTATGCTTAACATTTAATACGAAATAACCGAACTAAGCGAGGCTACATGTTGTGGTGCAACTAACTACGAGGGGGGTTATCCTTTATTCTCAAAACTGCAACACTACCCCCCTCTCTCACCAGACTCGTTCCGAGTCGACCCCAACTTCGGAACGACCGGTAGAGTCTGGCATGCAATTTTACCATGACACATAGGTGTTATCCCCCTAACATTTATTCTAACCCATGTGTGCGACATTTTTTAACACTAGATATGTCCCCCCCTAATGCGTTGAGCAGCTATTCTATCAGACTCACACCCACAACTATCCGAGTATTTCCGGAATTTTGTAAACTAAACACATAACCGGTGGGCAACATTCTTATATTTACATGCACAGAACTTAAACTTTATTTACAATTCTATGACCCAGGACCTGCACTTTAGGAAAGAGAATTGGAGGAAAGAAAATCAACACTTGATATGGCACTTGCTGCTTGCATCTTGCATCTTGCATCTTCCGTGTGCGGCTAACGAAACCAGCTGGCCCTGACCGGCATACAGGCCATATGAAGCATCAGAGCCATCTAAGTCTTCCATCTTCATTCCTGGCACACATGAGCACACAATTGCTTTCTTATTATTGGCCAGCAGGGCCACTGTCACGTGGTCCAACTGCGTGGCGTCAGTGCCATTCAACAAGTGGTCCGAAGGTGCAAGATGATTTTGCAGCAAGATGCTGCACAGCAGAGGTGCGAGCCACAAGGCTTGTGGTCCATAATTGCCGCAAATGTGCATCAAGGTGGGGTTGGCAGCAAAGTGCTGCACAGTTTGGCTGCCCAGGTGTAGCAAGGGTACAGCAAGGTGGGTTTGGCAGCAAGGTGCAGCTCAGGTGCGATGGTGCTGCACAGTTGAGCCTCCAAGTGATCCTGGGGCGGGGAGGGAAGACAAGGCGCAACAAGCAAACGGAAAGCACACAGTGGCACACGCAAAACAAGGTGCCCAGGCACCACCATGCCAGGTGCGGTGCGAGGGATGCGGTAGAGCGAGCAGAGCAAGCTCGTCCCTAGCCGTCCGTACCCCCCACCGTTGGCTACACTACCCTAGCCCCCTTATATTTACAATCCGTCTCCACGTCTTGTCTCCCATATCCCCCTCTATACCAAATTCGTCTGCAAATCCCTCCCAGGAAGGAAGGGAGGGAACACAACAATGTCTCACCCACGTCATGATGCGTCTTACTCCCAAACGGCTTACAGAGCCCTAGTGTGAAGCTCGTCCTCCTCGGTGACTGGCTGTGGATGGTGTGAAGGGATTTCTCATCCTAACTACACTAATAGCATTACTCATTTAAACTACCCGTGGTCGTACCCTGCCAATCGGCCTCTTTAAACTATGTGGTTCTAAGAACCCGAATTACCATTGCCCACACTGTGGTGCCCTCCGAATTTAGGTCTCACCCAACGAATTTTCTACCTGTGCCCTCGCACAATTTCGGGGCTGGGTCGTGTGGCTCTACCAGCAGGTCTACCTACCTGCGCACCTCTGCCACTGAAGCTGCCTCCCGAGCTTGCCTGCTCCTGCGACTACACTAACCGGGGAAGGCCCTCCCTGGCACTTACCCCCTCTATGCCCACCTCGGCATCGGGCAACCCGGGTCCTCCCCTGGGATCCTTGGGCCCCACTCACACACTATCCTAACCGGCTCCCAGAGCCTACCTGCGGCCTTACCTGGCCGACAAGCTACCAGTGACGGAGTGCCCCAATAACCATACTCACTAATTAAGCCACACGCCCAACCATGTCACTGACTATTGCACCCTACAAAACACTACCTTTCTACTACCCGCACCACAGGTGTCATTATCCATGTAATTTGCCTATGCCCTCTACCTGGCTTTACACTACCCCCCCCCCCCCGGGCTTTCGCGAATGGGTTCCACTTCCCCCCATTCAGTCCTTCGCACCATGCATTCCGCAGCTTTTATTCCACACCAAGCATTCTCACACCAAATATCTTGCACACCATTTATTTCCACACACCTTTTGTTCTTGCACACCATGCAATTCAATTCACACTACAACACAACTCTATTTTTCTCAAACACACAGCATCATCTACCAAACTAATTTCCCCTAAAACTGGTGCTTCCCTCGTCATCCCTTTACACTAAGCACACCCTTTTCTTTAACATCCACCTAAACTCTCTACGTCCCCTCTATAGTTCAGGTGTCACTACTTAAATCTTGTCCCTACTGTCTTCTAAATCCCTATCATTATCCTCGCCCTCCCTCGGCTAGCTTCGGTGCCCCCATGGAGGCAACCATTGCTGGCCCCTCCATGTGCCTAACACTGCCACCCCCCCTAAACTAATGCACATGCCCCCCCCCCCCCCGTGGGAGGAATGGTCAGTACCATTCCCCCACGTGGGGTACACTACTCCCACCAGTTCGCTGCATTATGAGCCCCTCCATGTGGAGGTTTGTTGTCAGGGCTCGGCCTCGAAGGGCCGAGCGATCCATGCGGGTGGTTGGTCGCCTGTATGTGGTGTCTGTCCGGCATTTTCGATCCAAGGGGGGAGGGATTGATGGGCCCAGGTGCCGGGCTCCATCCCTGCGCGGGGCCTTTCGGTCCTACGCACGATGACGCAACCGGCCACGGTCGGAGCACCTCACCCGATAAGGTGCATGGCTCTGAAAACCCATACCTCCCCTCGAACCTGGCCAGCCGCCCTTGCCGCCATACGGCACCAACCATACAGTGCGGGGGCCAGAGGCACGAATCGTGCACGCCGGTCCTTGTGAGACCGACGCAGCACCGATCCTCTCCGGTCCCTGCAGCACCCAACTCACCGGGGGCTCGTGTGCGCTACCCATCCCACTACGCGCTACCCCGGTCGGTGTCGATGCTTGAGCCACGTCCTCACCACGCGCGACCCACTCCACACTCGCACACCCAGGTGCCCACGCGCCCCCCACACACTCTGTTACAGCACACTCCGGTGCACACACTTCTCTTACACACTCGGCCATCGCACACTCCGGTACACACTCCTCCATTACACACTCGGCCATCGCACACTCCGGTGCACACTCCTCCGTTACACACTCGGCCATCGCACACTCTGGTGCACACTCCTCCGTTACACACTCGGCCATCGCACACTCCGGTGCACACTCTCGCTCACACTCCGTAACACCCTCTCGCTCCATGCACTCCCTCTCACACTCCGTACCACTATCACTCGCTCACCGCACAATGGGCCCTTCACGAACGCCCGGGTCTCGCCTCTCTCCCAAGCTCGCCGAGCACCCGTTCGCGCCAAACACATTCCCGCCATTAGCGCCACTCACCTCGGGGATCTCCTTCCCCTGCTTCTCTGCCAGCACCTGCAAACTTTTTATGGATTTAGCAAGCACGGCATCACTGTGCGAACACGAACCTTGCACATGTTCCATACCCTTCTCCCGTGATTTATTCCCTGTCTCTTCAACCCCCGTCTTTCAAATTCCAATTGTTTCTTTTTCTAACACGACGACCGTCGGCGCCCCTAGAATTTCCTTTTCCAACTCAGCCTTCGCCGGCGCCCCCAAAATTTTATTTTCCAATTCGACGATCGTTGGCTCCTCTACACCCTGCGTCACTGCTCTCATAGCCCCAGTCAATTTGGCTGTGCTCTGCTCTAACCCGCTCGCCACGCGTTCTCCGCACCGCTTCGCCCCGTCGCGTACCACTGCGACCTTCCCGCTCAGCTTGCGCCGATCTCCTCCCCCTTCTTTTTTTTGTCCTTTTTTGACTCTGCTCTCTTTTTTTCCATGTCCTTTCTTGATTTGTCCCCCTGGATATCCATTTTGTTTTCCAACCCATTCTTGTTACACCTTGCTTCGTCCCTCATTTCCTTCATGTCTTCACCCGACTTGACCATAAATGCCCTCATTTGTGCCATAAATAGGCCCCAGTCCACTGGCACCGCGGGCTCTGCTCTCGCCGCCATGTGCGAGGCACCGCCATTTTCATCCCCTGCTGCCGCCCCCACTTCAACTTCCTCCCCTTCTACCAACCCTTCCTGCTGGTCTGGGCCATTAGTTCTTCCTCGTCTATTATTTCCACCGGCATTTGGTCGCCTTGGCCACTGGCCAGCCATTGTACGAATTTAAATTTGATTTTTTTTTTTTAACTAAATTTCGTCCGCTCGTAATTTTTTTTGAGTGCGTGAGGTGCACTCTAGGTCCAAAAAAATCCCACTCCCGGACACCAATTTGTTGGTGTCAATTTTTTTTTTTTCAGGGTTCAAATCCCAATCCTGACTACCAATTTGTTGCGGATCTCGAGCCCGTCGACGTACAGAGGGGGGTTAAACCCTTTTCCGCCTCGAGCTTCGAGTCCACGAGGCTGAACCGCCACTCCCGTAGTGAGCGTGCGGAAGGGTATCGGGTCGAATCCTCTCGTACCTTCTATACACACGCCGCCACGAGAACGGGGACTGGACCTTGCGCGAGTCACGCTGATCTGATACGCCCGAGCGGTTTGAGTGTCACGTGACTCGTGCCGTTAATTCTTATTGAACCCGATTGAGCGGTTTTATTCATGCAGTGTGAAGCCAATCGTGCGAAATGACGTGGATGGCCAAATGGAAGGAAGAACACAGGTTTATTATACAATTTACAATGAATGATCAGGGCAAAGAGACACAGAGCAGAAACTTATCGTTTCTGCTCCTCCCTTATCTTAACTTATTCCCGGACAGGGGCCCTTTCACTCACACGGGGAAAAGGAAGGAAGGAGGAGGACGCGCTCAAGTGTGGCCTTGGCACCGTTCGCCCGGTCAGCTCGCCGGGCGTGTCTCTCGAGGTGTTCGCGGCACGTGTGGAGGGAGCTCAGGCAGGGAGATTGTCGGAGTCTGTGGCCCCAGGAGGGATCATCCTCGCAAGCGCTATTAACAAGCAGCAGAGCGCAAGGCACAGGGAGAGTCCATGCTTTCTCTTTCGACACACCTCTCTACGACCGAGGGAGCTTAGCACAGAGGAGATCGTTCGGGGGCAGCGAGCAAGAGACCGTTCACAGAGAGCGTTTGGGGGGCCCGTTTGAGGGTCTTATAGCCCCTCCGGGTCCCACCAGAATATTCCAAGCCCCTCCACCGGCTGCTGTTGTTAGCCACTCCCCTTGAGCGTTCATTGGCTGCCTGCCGCTTACCGGCCACTTCCCTGCAGCTCCTCCCTTGGGCCTTCTGGACTTGTTCTGGGCGTAACACATGGCATTCTAGCCCAATTGAGGCCTACACCGACTGGCCTGCTCAACGCATACTAATACAGGAAAGGAGACTATGCTTAACATTTAAAAAGAAATAACTGAACTAAGCGAGGCTACATGTTGTGGTGCAACTAACTACGAGGGGGGTTATCCTTTATTCTCAAAACTGCAACAATATTAATATGCAGTACAACATGTTATGTGTAATATGGGTGTATATATGTTGGAACCCATCTGTGGATCGGTCCCATCGGCCGATGGGTCTGCGCCATCTGCGGATGTGTTGTTCACCTTGAAGGAATGTGTTGACAGAATGGTGCTCTTCAATCAGGTACACAGTCATTGGAATTACATGTGGTAGGAATTTAACAGAGATGATTTTTAAATGTTTTATTATCTATTTCTACCCATCTATTTATACATTTTGTCAATACATTTTGTAATTAACAGATACATATTTTTAGGTTAAAATAAACATACTCATCCACCATTGATGCATACACATTCCTTCAAGGTGAACAACACAATAAATGATGCATACAAATGACAATAAATAGATGGGTAGAAATAGATAATAAAACATTTAAAAATCATCTCCGTTAAATTCCTACCACATGTAATTCCAATGACTGTGTACCTGATTGAAGAGCACCATTCTGTCAACACATTCCTTCAAGGTGAACAACACATCCGCAGATGGCGCAGACCCATCGGCCGATGGGTCTGCATTGTCATTTCTCGTGCATCCACAGATGGGTCAGACCCATCGGCCGATGGGACCGATCCACAGATGTGTTCCAACATATAATATCAAGAGAGGTGAAAAGCGCCCCTCCCTTTATATGGCATCGTTTCTCTGAATGCAACTTTAACATGGGGACTGAAAATTTGTTTCTCGGCTTCTATTGGATGAAATCGACTGCAAATTTCAGAATTGAATGCTTTGTATATTGAGGTAATATGTTCCAAATTTCAGCAACATCCGTTTCCGCATTCTTGGGTTTTATTAGGAAAACCCTCGAATTCATGTTGGTGTCTGTCAGTCCATCCGTCCGTCCACCCAAAATGTGTTGGCACTCATATCTCAAAGGCTTTACATTCATACTAGCTGAAACTTGGAATATGCATCGGCCAATAGGTCTAATTAATAGCTTTTGAAACAAATTCAAAATCTGCGCTCATTAATGGGATCTATGGGAGGAGGGGGGAAGATGGTGTGTTTTTGACGCACTCCCCTCCCCCCCCCACCTCCCCTCCCCCCAAATAGGTATTCGCTCTCTTCTCCGAAACTACAAACGCGATTTTGATGAAACTTGGCGACAAGCTTCATAACTGAGGCCTAACGAAGGTGTATTGACCGCATCAAAATCGGTGCTCAAGGGTCTTTTTTTTGTATACAAAGTCGAGGCTCGTGTAAGAGCAACACATAAAACACAAGAACACAAACAGAAAGCACATAAAATGTAAAATGGAGGGAGTGGGAGACAAACGGGGAGAGAGAGGTAAGCACATCAACGGTAGAGAACGGACATCGGCAGATCTATGGAAGGGAGAGGGCTGGGGTGGAGGGAAACGGTATAACACATATGGACACTACAAGGAGTTTCAGGAAAGAAAAACGGAGTTTGAAAAAGGTGGATTTGAAGTGTATTAATGTGGGTAGAAAAGATGACCGTTTTGGATGGGGAAGATAAGAGATGGTGGTGAACAGCTGTTTTAATAGTCAGTAATATTGTGCCATAAACATGGCAGGAGTTGAATAGTCGGGTATATTGTGCTATAATATAAACACAGCAGTATTGAATTGTCTGGTATATTGTGCTATAATATTGTTGCGGTTTTGTGAATAAAGGCAACCCCCCCCCCCCCCCCCCCCCATAGTTAGTTACACCACAACATGTAGCCTCGTATAGTTAGTTATCTCTTATTAAATGTAAAGCATAGTTCCCTTTCCGGTGTTAGGATGCGTTGAAATGCGCACAGTAATATTGTGCCATAAACACGGCAGTAGTTGAATAGTCGGGTATATTGTGCTATAATATAAACACAGCAGTATTGAATTGTCTGGTATATTGTGCTATTGAAGGAGCTGCGCTCCAACGCGAGTCGAAAGAATTGACGCGACCAAAGACGGAATTCGTCCGAGTTGCTTTATTGAAACAAAACAGCTCAGGTATTCTGACAAAGCCCGTTTATCGGGCAGCAATATATATACACATTTATGCCCGGGAAAACCGAGACCGGGCATACCCGGGTGTCAAGGGCGAGTCTTGGAAAGGCGAGTCTGGACATGCCCGGGCGTCCTGGACGTGGCCTGGCAAGTCGAGGCTGGGCGTGCCCGAGCGCTCTGGGCGAGCCCTGGAAAGGCGAGAGCGGGCATGCCCTGACGCTCTGGGCGAGCCCTGGAAAGGCGAGTCTGGACATGCCCGGGCGTCCTGGACGCGGCCTGGCAAGTCGAGGCTGGGCGTGCCCGGGCGCTCTGGGCGAGCCCTGGAAAGGCGAGAGTGGGCATGCCCGGGAAAGACGAGACCGGGCGTGCCCGGGAGGTTCGGGTGTGCCCGGGAACAGCGAGTCCGGGCATGCCCAGGAGAGGCGCGTCTGGGCCCGTCCGGACGAGCCCGGCATGGCGATCGCGCCCTGGCCGCGTCCTGGCAGGTGCAAGGCGATTGTGTACATTCAGCGGGAACCGCTACACATGCCCCTCCAGAATCGACCTGCACCGGCAGGGTCAATTTAAGGGGGGTCCGGATGACCCGGCCGAAGTGACCCCTGGAAGGTCGTGGGGGGGGGGGGGGGGGGGGTCCGATCCGGTGGTGGGTGGTCGAGTGGGGGGAACTGTAGACGGGGGGCGGCCTCGCCGCGGAGGAAGGGCCAACCGTGGTGGTCGGTCGACGTCCACGTGCGCCGGTTTGAGGCGGTCCACAGAGATCCGGTCCGACCGGCCGCCGACGTCGACGATGAAGGACTTGTTGCCCCGTCGCAGGACACGGAAGGGCCCGTCGTATGGCGGCCGGAGTGGCCCCCGGTGCGCGTCAATGACGCACAAAGACGTACTCCGCTGTGCGAAGCGCCGGGGGGACGTAGGACTGGGGGCCACCGTGGCGGGACGTTGGCACGGGGGCAAATCGGCGGGCGGACTCCTGGAGGTCCGAGCGCTGGTGTGCGGCGGACCAGGGACTGGTAGCGTCGGGCACGAACTCGCCCGGGACGCGGAGCGGCTGGCCGTAGACGAGCTCGGCGGCGGACGCCCGGAGGTCCTCCTTGGGGGCCGTGCGGAAGCCCAAAAGGACCCACGGCAGCCGGTCGGTCCAACCGTCGTCCTGAAGGCTGGCCATGAGTGCAGCCTTCATGGGGCGGTGAAACCGCTCGCACAACCCATTGGCTTGGGGGTGGTAGGCCGTGGTGCGGTGCAGCGTGACCCCCAACGAGCGGGCGACCGCGCCCCAAAGTTTGGACGTGAACTGTGGGCCACGGTCGGACGAGATGTCTGCCGTTGCGCCGAAGCGCGCGACCCAGGTGGCGATGAACGCCTGCGCCACGTCGGCGGTGGTGGTGGAGGTGAGGGGCACGGCCTCCGGCCACCTGGTGGTCCTGTCCACCATGGTGAGCAGGTGGGTGAACCCCCGCGATGGGGGCAGGGGACCCACCAGGTCCACGTGGACGTGATCGAAATGCCGTGCAGGCACGGTGAAAGGTGCTAGCGGGGCCTGGGTATGGCGGTGGACCTTGGCCCGCTGGCAGGCCGTGCAGGCGTTGGCCCAGTCGCGGACGTTCCGTCGAAGGCCGTGCCAGACAAAACGCGCCGACACCAGCTTCTGAGAAGCTTTCCGGCCCGGGTGAGAAAGGCCGTGGATGGAGGCGAAGATGCGGCGCTGCCAGGAAACGGGTACGATGGGGCGAGGCTGGCCCTGGGAGACGTCGCAGAGCAGGACGGTGCCCGCGAAGGGGATATCGGCCAGGCGGAGGCCCATGTCCGCCGCCCGGAGGGCCTGCACCGAGGTGTCGGTGGTCTGGTCGGCCGCCATGAGCGTGAAGTCCACGCCGAGGTGGACCGCATTCGCGCTGGCCCGAGAAAGACAGTCGGCCACGGCATTGTCTTTGCCGGCGACGTGCCGGATGTCCGTGGTGAATTCCGACACGGCGGAGAGGTGGCTCTGCTGGCTGGCCGACCACAGCTCCGTGACTTTGGCCATTGCGTAGACCAACGGCTTGTGGTCGACGAAAGCCGTGAACGGGCGGCCCTCCAGGAGGTGTCGGAAATGGTGAACGGCCAGGAATAGACCGAGCAGCTCGCGGTCGAACGTGCTGTATTTTAACTCGTTCGGCCGGAGCTGCCGGCTGAAAAAAGCGAGTGGCTGCCAAACCCCGTCCACCCATTGTTCATGGACAGCGCCCACCGCGTAGTTGGAGGCGTCCGTAGTGAGGGCGATGGGCGCGTTGAGCACCGGGTGAGCCAGCAGCGTTGCGTCGGCGAGGGCCCGTTTTGCGCTCGCGAAGGCCGCGGACCAAACGATGTCATGCTTGGCCGGCTTGCCCCGGAGGGCCTCGTAAAGGGGCCGCATGAGCTGAGCAGCGCGGGGCACGAATCGGTGATAAAAATTCACCATGCCAAGGAACTCTTGTAGGGCCTTGATGGAACGGGGACGCGGGAACGTGGTGATGGCCTCAACCTTGGTCGGCAGCGGCACGGCCCCGGTCTTGGTGATGCGGTGGCCCAAAAAGTCAACGGTCGTCGTGCCGAAGTGGCATTTGGCCGGGTTGACAATTAAGCCGTGCTCGCTGAGGCGACCGAACAGTGTTCGGAGGTGGAGGAGGTGCTCGGCGCGGGACGTGCTGGCAATGAGGATGTCGTCCAGATAGACGAAAAGAAATGGCAGGTCGCGCAGCACGCCGTCCATTAAGCGCTGGAACGCCTGGGCCGCGTTCTTGAGGCCAAATGGCATCCTCAAAAATTCGAACAGGCCGAACGGCGTGATGACGGCCGTCTTCGGGACGTCGGCCGCCTGGACAGGTACCTGGTGGTATCCCCGTATCAGGTCAATTTTGGAAAATATGACCCGTCCCGCCAAACGGGCGGAAAAGTCCTGGACGTGCGGGATCGGGTACCTGTCGGGGGTGGTAGCGTCATTGAGGCGGCGGTAGTCGCCACACGGGCACCATCCGCCCCCCGGCTTTGGCACGATGTGCAGTGGTGAGGCCCACGCGCTATTGGAGCGCCGCACGATGCCGAGGTGCACCAACGCGTCAAACTCGGCCTTTGCCACGGCGAGCTTGGCCGGGTCGAGGCGGCGGGCCCTGGCGTAGACCGGCGGGCCTGTAGTGGGTATGTGGTGCTCGATCCCATGCCGCACTGCGACGGCCGAAAACGTCGGCCGCATGAGGGCCGGGAATTCCGCGAGCAGGCGAGCGAACTCGTTCGCCGTCGGGAGGGTGCACGCCAGTTCGGTCGGCACGGAGCTGCTCATCGTGCACGCCAGGGAGCTGAAGGTCTCGGCATTGACAAGGCGACGACGTTTGATGTCGACCAGCAGCCCGTGCGCGCAGAGGAAGTCGGCGCCCAGCAAAGCCATGGGGACGCAGGCGGTCACAAAGGTCCACTGAAAGCGCTGGCTGCCGAAGCAGAGGGTGACGTAGCGCGGGCCGAAAGTGCGTATGGCCGAGCCATTAGCAGCGACCAAAGAGGGGCCGCAAAAGGCATCCCGCCAGTCCTGCTCGGAGGCGGGTATGACGCTCAGTTGGGCGCCGGTGTCACAAAGGAAACGCCACCCGGACGCTTTGTCCCGAATAAAAAGCAAGTTGCCCGAGTGGCCGGCGCTCATGGCTGGGAATGAACGCCGGCCCGGCCGTTTCCCGACTTGCCGAAAGTGCACGGGGGTCAGCACGTCCGAGCCTTGTGTCCGAACCTGGCGTGGTAATAACACCACGCCTGGTCAGGTGGAGGCCCGGGCCGTCGTGTCGGAAGCGGTCGGCGCGGCGTGGCGGCCGCCAGTTGCACCGGCAGTTCGGCCTCCAACCGCGCAGGGCGCTCGGGGGTCGTGGGCGTCGCCTCGGACGGCGGCAGGCTCCAGGTAGCCGCGCCGATGTGTTGGCCTGCCGAGGAGATCTTATCGGCTTCCCTGGCGAGGGCGCGGGGATCGGTGATCGATGTGCCAGCCAGGGCGAGGCGTACCGGGTGAGGCAGCTGGCGAAGGAACAGCTCGCGGAACAGAAAATCCGGAGAGTGCTCACCGAGCAACGAGAGCATATAGTCCATGCGCTCGGACAGGCGTGTGTCACCGAGCTCGAGCAGGCGCCGTGCGCGTGCCGCCGGTGAGAGGGCAAAAGCGTCGAGGAGGAGCGTCTTCAGCGCGTCATACTTGTCGGCAGCCGGCGGGTGCTCGAGGAGGCTCAGGGCACGGGCCGCGGTGGCGGAACCGAGCGCTGCCACGACGTGGTGGAAGCGGGTGTCGTCCGCAGTGATGCCTCGCAGGGCGAACTGGGAGTCCGCCTGGGTGAACCAAACAGCCGCGTGAGCCTCCCAGAAGGTAGGCAGTTTAAGAGTCACTGCCGTGTCCATGTCGGTAGGTCACCAGTGAAGGAGCTGCGCTCCAACGCGAGTTGAAAGAATTGACGCGACCAAAGACGGAATTCGTCCGAGTTGCTTTATTGAAACAAAACAGCTCAGGTATTCTGACAAAGCCCGTTTATCGGGCAGCAATATATATACACATTTATGCCCGGGAAAACCGAGACCGGGCATGCCCGGGTGTCAAGGGCGAGTCCTGGAAAGGCGAGTCTGGACATGCCCGGGCGTCCTGGACGCGGCCTGGCAAGTCGAGGCTGGGCGTGCCCGAGCGCTCTGGGCGAGCCCTGGAAAGGCGAGAGCGGGCATGCCCTGATGCTCTGGGCGAGCCCTGGAAAGGCGAGTCTGGACATGCCCGGGCGTCCTGGACGCGGCCTGGCAAGTCGAGGCTGGGCGAGCCCGGGCGCTCTGGGCGAGCCCTGGAAAGGCGAGAGCGGGCGAGCCCTGGAAAGGCGAGAGCGGGCATGCCCGGGAAAGACGAGACCGGGCGTGCCCGGGAGGTTCGGGCATGCCCGGGAGCAGCGAGTCCGGGCATGCCCAGTAGAGGCGCGTCTGGGCCCGTCCGGACGAGCCCGGCATGGCGATCGCGCCCTGGCCGCATCCTGGCAGGTGCAAGGCGATTGTGTACATTCAGCGGGAACCGCTACAATATAATATTGTTGCGGTTTTGTGAATAAAGGCAACCCCACCCCCCCCCCCCCCCCATAGTTAGTTACACCACAACATGTAGCCTCGTATAGTTAGTTATTTCTTATTAAATGTAAAGCATAGTTCCCTTTCCGGTGTTAGGATGCGTTGAAATGCGTTTGAGGCAGGCAGGATAATAGTAGGCCTCATCGAAGCCTAAAGTGCCTCGTCATAGGATTAGGCCAGGCCTTGCAGGCCCGAAGGAGGAGCTAAAGGGAGTGGCCAAGGAGGAGCAGTGAGCAGCCAATGGGAGCTAAAGTGAGTGGCCGAGGGCATGGCCAATGAGCTGTCACCAATGGGAGCTAAAGGGAGTGGCCGAGGGTGACCAATGGGGGGCTGTCACGACACGTGACCCCAGGTGGCCAATTTGGGCCCATGGAACATTCGAGTGGGGATTCGGGGGTGTTATAAAACCTGGCCCAGACTCCCCGCTCTCTCTCTGGCAGGCTCTCTCTCTGGCAGGCTCTCCCTTGCTGGGCTCCTGAGACACTCTCTTGCTGGGTTCCTGATATACTCTCTCTCTCTGGCAGGCTCACTCTCTGGCAGGCTCTCTCTCTTGCTGGCTCTCTCTTGCTGGGTATATGCTGTCTTGCGCTGGTCTCCTCCTATACTCTCCCTCGCTGGCTTGGCTCCTATATACGGCACGCTCCTCTGGTTCCTGCTACGTGCACGTTATCGATCGACGTCCCTGCCGCGATCATCTCCGACTGTGGTGTCCTAGGTTGGAGCGATTCTCGGGGCTTCGTCCAACGAGCCCATTCACACGAGCTGCACGACCGAGCCCATCCGGGCGAGCTGCACGAAGCGGCCGTGCTTCTTGCGCATTACCCTCTTCCTTCCCTTCCCCGAACGAATGAGGGCCCTTGTCTGGGTACCGAGGTAAGGCCGTTAAGATTCTTCGCTTTGTCCATGTTCTGTAAATACTGTGAATAAATACTGTGTTTTGGTTTCCAACCTGGCCGTCATCGTCCTTTCCATATTGACCTAGCATCGCCCCGAATTAAAACCGCTCGATCGGGTTCGATAGTGTTAACGGCACGAGTTACGCGATGCACAACCGCTCGGGCGTCCAGGATCAGCGTGACTCGTGCAGGGTTCAGTCCCCATTCTCACAGCTGTGTGTGTCTGAAGGTATTCGGGTGGTGACCGTTAACCCTTCCACGCGTAGCTGCGAGCTCGGCGGCTGGAATTGCTTATCAATCCGTCCACCACGAGTGTAGTATGGTTGGCGGCCTCATGGACCCGGAGTTCGAGGGGGAGCAGGGCTTAAACCCCCCTTAGTACGTCGACGAGCCCGGAATCCGCAACAATATAAACACAGCAGTAGTTGAATAGTCTGGTATATTGTGCTATAATATAAACACAGCAGTATTTGAATCGTCTGGTATATTGTGCTATAATATAAACACAGCAGTAGTTGAATAGTCTGGTATATTGTGCTATAATATAAACACAGCAGTAGTTGAATAGTCGCGTATATTGTGCTATAATATAAACACAGCAGTAGTTGAATAGTCGGGTAAAAAAAAATTCTGGAAACTGATGTAGAAAAAGAAAGTGCTCGATGGACATATTGTTAATGTCTCTTCCTTTGTTTTGCTTTCTCTTTCTTGATGTTGTAACTCAGGTTTGGTTTCAGAATGCTCGGGCGAAATTTCGTCGAAACCTGCTGCGGCAAGAAGCGGGAGGAGGAACTGCTGCAATGGATGAAGCCGTTCTTGACCGGGCGAGCCCAACGGTCAGCCTTCTTGTCGGACAAGTGGCAGGGGCCGGCCAGGGGACTGAACATGTTGAGCTGCCACCACCTTCTCCATCTCCATCTTCAGCTTCTCTTGGCCCAGCACCTCTCAGCCCTCGTCCCCCCATGCCTCAGGCCCATGATGTCGATCAAACTGACGAGTGGGAAACAATAGAAACGAACGAAGAGCAATAGGAAGCAAACTCCTAAAGTACATCCAAGGAATAAAAATAAATTGGCTTTTATTGAAACAAATAAAATTTATTGTGCAATCAGTGGGTAAATACCTTAATCGTGCTATTACTAGCAAGCTGTCTTGTACCAAGCATCATTTTTTTTTGGGGAAATTTGTTTATAATGACAGAATGTAAGCACGAAAGAAAATTATTTAGATATCAACTTTACTTGAACTGTCATGGTTCGAACATGTCGCACTTGTAATCCATCTGCAAAGGTAACATTAAACAAACCATCAAATACCAAATTTTTTGTGGTGTCTAACATGTGTGAGTCAAGGTATTTTAGGGTGGATTTAGGATGAGGACGAATGAAATTATTCATCACGAAAGACAGTGATCTCATGCAGTTGGACAAGGAATGAAACGCAAATCTAGTGGTTGGTGAGAAAAAAGTAGGCTAAACAAGCAACTAGGCCATTACAAGGTCACGTTCCATGTAGGCGAGCTATGAACATCATGATGATGCAACGAGCAATGGTCTACTACTGGAGAATTTCTTCCGTGACATGGGTTATGACTGTGACATTGTGCAGCTCGTTGTCAATGGCATGAGCAAGACACACCGGTCGACAGGGACCCATCACTGAGACTCATGTGGTGAAGAGAGGTGGACCGGCTCCTTGTGTGCTGCTGGTGTCTTGGTTTCCATCAAAGTACAGGCAGAAGTTATTGTAAGGGGAAACCGAAGTCATTGAACATCCTGATTTTCCAATCGCTGCAGCAGAATGCTAGCAGGGTCTAAGTTTGGCCTAAAGCAGATGAAATCAGTTTTCAAAGTGAACACCTCCTCCCAGTAGATCCTTGTTTAAGCACCTCAAATGTTCGACTATGTCTGCTTGGTGTTTGTGGCCTCCCTTGCCTCCGACATGTAATCATGGATGGCTGCAACATGGCCATGTGGCATGTAATAAATGGTTTTATGTCATGGCAGAGTATTGCATTGTGTATGAAGTACTTTTGGTGGCAGGGACATTGCAAGATCACAGTGTTTTGCCACAGAACAGATCCCATGACATTAACATCATTAAGGAAAAATATTTTCTGGAAAAACTCAAACAATTGGGCATTGTCTCCTGAACTCCAACCCAATTTGTGCAGGGCCATCATATCTCCATCCATGGCAAATGGTTAATGTTGCACTTGGCCACGCACTAGGATGGTATGCTAGTCAACAATGATAATGTCCAGGAGTTTGTGGACCACTCCCTGTCCTGACATCACATAATTTCCAACAAATCATGCGGTTTAGTTTTACAGAGGATATTTCATGGTTCCTGATGATCCTTTGGGGGCCAAATGGACCAAATGTGGACAATTATATTTGTGCAAAGGCTTCCACATTTACACAATAAAATTGCTGTGATGTAGCCATAGCTGTCCACCTGTTTCCTGAGCACACCTGCATATCATATTGATGTTTGGAGTACAGTAGCACGAAGAGGTCCAGTTGGCAGAGGAACATGTGAGCTCCATGAGGCTATGTTGAATATAATTCCTACAAAATAAGATGTGATCAACAGTGTTCAATGATGATCCAAACAAAAAGGATCTCAGTTTCTCAGATCAGATCTACTCAGATCTCAGGTTCCACTCTGTATTGCTCCTTGATGAGTAGAGTTAAATGTTTCTTAAACAGACCTTTCCCAATATTTATACATGTAATGGGCACAAGGGTTTTTCTTTTCGTTTTTGGTATACATAGCCGAGGCTCGCGGAAGAACCAGTACTAGGACAGTGAATAGATCACGATCAACAGGACAAAAGGAACAGCAGAGAGAGAGAGAGAGAGAGAGAGAGAGAGAGAGAGAGAGAGAGGAGGGAAACACCAACAGGAGATAGAGAGGAGGGAAACACCAATAGCAGAGAGAGAGAGAGAGAGAGAGAGAGAGAGAGAGGAGAGAGAGGAGGGAAACACCAACAGGAGATAGAGAGGAGGGAAACACCAACAGCAGAGAGAGAGAGAGAGAGAGAGGGAGAGGAAAAGAGAAGAGAAGAGAAGAGAAGAGAAGAGAAGAGAAGGGAAGGGAAGGGAAGGGAAGGGAAACACCAACAGGAGAGAGAGAGAGAGAGAGGAGGGAAACACCAACAGGAGAGAGAGAGAGGAGGGAAACACCAACAGGAGAGAGAGAGGAGTGAAACACCAACAGGAGAGAGAGAGAGGAGTGAAACCGGAGCGCTTGGTGATGGGTACTTTGTACATAGCAAGCCAGTTGATCGAAGTGGAACAAGTAGTCTGGAGAATTCTACTCCAATGCACTTATGGTTCTGCGGGTCTATCAGGAACAATGGTTTTAACACACATACAATGGACAGAAGATTTTCCCATCAAATGAAAAGAGGTGAGACCTTGAAAATGAAGCAAAAGCTCTGGAAAGGGATGGTGGGATAAGAGAGGGCCAGCTTCCACCTGTGGAGAGCATTTTAGCCTGGTTTGCTTGAAAAAGTGCAGAATCGCAGAAAAAATCCTCCCAATGACTCGAATGGACCTAACTCCAGTGGCTACAGCAACGTCAGCAGCTGGTTTCCACTTTTAAGGAGGAGGGGTTCTAAAATCCTTAACCTTGGTGCATCCAGCATCAATAAACTTTTGCATGAAGGTACGATCACTGCAGACCCCTTCAAAAATGGGGTTTAAAAAGATTGGCTCATTTAAAAACATTTCAAGAGAGTAGTTACGGTTATCACGGCGCACGGTAACCACCTGCCATGCCTCCAGCACGCTCCTGTAGAACAGGGGGACTGATGCAATATCAACTTTCTTGGTGTCAATGAGGAACAGTTCCTGATCATAGCCGAGTTTCCCTGTCTGCCGAAGCAGGCAGTGAGCCAAGGCCTTCCACGAGACGTCCATATACAGCAATCGACGAAGCGACAGGAGGCGGAAAGCCATCACTTTGCTGGTAATGGCGATCAGGCCCTGTCCTCCTTCAGCAACAGGTAGGTTTAACACACCAGGTTTGAGCCAGTGCTTCCCCCCCCAAAAGAAGTCAATAAAAATAGATTGTAGTTTTTTCAGAATAAAAACCGGGGGCTGCAGTGCCATAAAAACGTGCCAAAGCATTGATGCTGCGTGGTTATTTATAACAAGGGTTCGGCCCCGATACGAGAGTTGATGGAGTAAGCCCTTCAATTTTATCAGCCGCCTCTCAGTTTTATTTATTAGAGATGCCCAGTTTTTCAAAATGACGTTTTCAGTACCAAGAAAGATGCCTAGATAAAAAAAATTCCATCCCATGCCCATACGAGCTGCTCAGGTAGAGTTGGAGGAGTGGCGCCATTTTGCGGAACAAAATAGAGAGCTCTGCTCTTTTTCCAATTCACTTTTGCGGAACTTGCCACACTGAATTCTTGAATGCTTTGGACCAAGGCCAAGACGTCCCCATCCGAGTGAATGATTGCACAAAGGTCGCCTGCATAAGCAATCACCTTAAACGGGTTCACTGTCGGTTGGGGAAGGAAACCAAGAAGACGTGCACGCAACCGAACGAGCAACGGCTCAATCGTGAGAGAGTACAGGAGGCCGGAAAGAGGGCAACCTTGACGAATGCCTCTACTAGCCGGGAAAGGCTGACATAAAATGTTGTTAACTTTCAGTAGACTAAAAGTGTTATTATACAGTAGATGTATGTGAGAGATAAATCTTTCCCCAAAACCAAACCCCCTTAAAACAGAAAAGAGATAAAAATGATCAATGGTATCAAAGGCCTTTTCTTGATCTAAGAACACCAAGCCAACATTTCTTTGTTGGAGAGAACAGATATCAATCATGTCACGCACAATAAATATACTGTCATGAATTGTCCTTTTTAGGGACACAGTCAGATTGATCTGGGTGTATGATCTCCCCAATAACGGCTCTGAGCCAGTTGGTGAGAGCCTTGTAGAGTATCTTGTAGTCTGCACAAAGCAGTGAAATGGGACGCCAATTGTGGGGTTGCTGAAGGTCTCCCTTTTTTGGGATAAGGGCGAGAACAGCCCTTTGGCAACTTAACGGCAGTGAGCCTGGTTGTCGGCCGTCCATCAGGACCTCAAGTAGCTCTGGCCCCAGGAGGTCCCAAAAGGTTTTATAAAGTTCTGTAGAAATTCCATCCAGGCCGGAGGCCTTACCAGAAGGTAAAGTTTGTAGAGCAGCAAGGAGTTCCTCCAAAGTTACTTCCTTGTCCATTTGTAGGAGTGCAGATTCTGACAAGTTGGGTAAGGAAGAAGTCAACAACTCTATAACTACGTTGTCGATGTTCCTAGCATGATAAAGTTCAGAGAAGTAGTGTTTAAGTGAGGCTCTGATATCTTTTTGATCGTGCGTTAGCGTTATCCTTCCTTCCTTTGTTCTTACTGAAGTTATCTGCTGACTTCTCTTTGTTTGAGCTTCCAGTCCAAAAAAGAACTTAGAAGAGGTATCCAGGTGACACAAGTTCTCCATTCGGAGACGAATCAGCGCTCCTCTGGCTTCCTTTGCACAAAGCCCAGCAAGAAGAGCTTTTTTCTTTGCAAGCAAAATGTTGGTTCTTTCATCACTGGGGGGCGAGAGGTTGGACTGCAAGGATAATATTTCTTGGGAAACCAAGGATTGGAGGGCAGAATCGTATTTGGTATGGTAAGCTCCAAATTGTTGGCAAAAATATCTTATCTGCACTTTGGCGTTGTCCCACCATTGCCCAAGGTGGGGGAAAGAAGGTTTCCGTTGGAGCAGGGCTTTCCAGAACACACTAAAGGCATCAACAAATAGTTGGTCGTCCAAAAGGCTTGCATTGAAGGTCCAGTAGGCAGCACCACGATTCCGAACTGGTGGATGAAGACGAAGTGCGACCATGTGATGGTCTGAGAAGCCACTCGGGACAATGTCCATATTGCTCATAACATTCAAAAAAACACTATTGATGTAAAAACGGTCCAATCTTGCAAGTGATAGGTGGGCGTTTGAACACCGATACCACGTGTATTGGCGGACAGAAAGATTGCGGATTCTCCACACATCGACAAGGGAATACTTAGACAAAGCTCTCAACAAAGGCACCGTGCTTGCTGGGTGAGGTTCCTCTCCATTACGATCAATGGCGGAGTCCGTCGTACAGTTGAAATCTCCACCCAAGCAAACAAGTCCGTTAAAATCAATGTGTGCAAGAGAAGTTTCCAAGTGCGTGCAAAAGGCAAGTCTCTCCGTGCTATCACTCAGCGAGTAGACGTTCAGTTCAGTGTGTTTAATACCAGTGTGTGTAAAGGTGAGTGACATCAAATACCCTTTGATAATCTCATTAAAAACAACACTAGGACTGCAAAAGGAAGGTTGTATATAAACAGCTACCCCAGCCCTAGGGTGTTCCAGACTACTAAAAAAAGGCATTTTCCTTTCATTATCCTTTGCCATTCACTTGTACAAGAGGAGCTGCCTCTTGTTTCTTGTAAAAGCAAAACACCAATGTGATTTGCCCTAACAAAATGCTTAACTTCGGCTTTACGGATGGAAGAGTTTAATGTTTAAACCATTAATGTTTAAACTCGCTATAGAGAAAGCCATAGAGCTTGGTGTGTCAGAAGCTCGGCCTGTCTACGTCTGCAGCTCCTTCTTTGCTTTAAGGATGCATTTCCGGAGGCGATACACTTGTGAATCGGTCACGCCAAGCTGTCCGGCTTTAAGGAGCAATCGCTTTGCAGAAATTATATAGCTGGACAGGTCAGGGAAAAAGTCTTTAATTTTAACTTGTTTCTTGCGATAGGTGTCAAGAAGAAACTTTATGATATGGACAGGTGGAACAATGGGAACACTCTCCGAATCTTGGGAAAAAACTGGATCGTTCCACACTTCGATGCTGCCACTAGAAGCAAGCGACGAGGCTCCGTCCGAATCATAGTCTGAGCACCGATCCGTGTCCAGTACATCAATGTCAAGCTCCAAAGGCAGAGCTGGTGGTTTAATAAGGGAAGCCTCATGTTCTGCTTCCAAAGGGGGAGGAGGAGTGGGAGGAGGGGGAGTGGGAGGAGGAAGAGGAGTGGGAGGAGGAAGAGGAGTGGGAGGGGTGAGGAGAAGAGGAGTGAGGGGAAGAGGAGTGAGGGGAGGCGGAGGAGGAGAGGGAGGGTGAAGAGGCGGGTGGGGAGGAGGAGGTATGTTAATGGGAGGAGCTTTGCATTCCGCTTGTGCCAAACCTGGTATTTCACCAGTTGAAGTTGAATTTCACCTTTGCATACCGATTCAACCAGGTCCGGAGTTATTCGTGACTCAGAAATTGAACGCACTTCACTCTCAGCAGGGAGGAGGATTATAGTGGATTCAATGTTAATATCCATGGGGCTTGTGACTATGGGAGCAGTCACGTGTGCTTCCTGCTGCACAATACCAATTTCCTGTTCGTGTTCACCGGCCCACAAGTAGGAATGTCATCATTCTCCGGAGCAAGAACATCAAATCGATTTTGAGTTTTAAAAACAGCAAATGTTGCTGCTTCTAAACACGAGTCGTTGTTTTCGGCAGCCGGCGCCATCCTTTTTGCACAGCTCGTCGTCACTTCTTGACTGTTATCGGCTAGATGTTTCAATTTATGTTTCCTTTTTGAAGGAACAACAGTAAAGCCTTCATTATCTGCCTGGGGTTGATTTACTCCCACCTCCGACGGTCCAGGCGTTTGAGGCGTCACCAGCGTGCCCAACTCTAGATGGACCACTGTTAGCCTCAATGTGGAATTTATTGGTTTCATGCTTTAGCATTCGCCGTTTCTGCATTGTCTGTTTGCTTCTGGCCTCCCACCCATGCGTAGCACGGGTACGGGGTACCTCACTAGTTTGTAGAATTTCAATAAAAGCCAAATCACTGTTCATATCGGTAAATATTATTCCATCGTGTTTGGAAAAACTGGAAAATTGGAAAACTTGGAAAAATTGGAAAAACAATATGGCCTATTTTACTCCCAGGGGTCCCAGGAATACTCACCCAAAATATCGTTGTGATCGGTTGAGCCGTTTTTGCGGTACCTTCGAACAGACAGACGGACATTTGGTGAATTATAATAAGATGAACGACTCTATAAAGAACTTTGTCAAAAGATGCCACGGATCATGTGTGTGATAGAATCTGGTGGAACTCCCCACCTGGTACACGAATAGTATAAAGACTGGGTTTTGCAGTATGCTGAGTTTCGGAAAGCTGAAGAAGAACTTTTTGGCCTCCTTGATGAAGAAGAACCGTGGTCCCCCTGTTCTGTCTTTCCCTCGTGGTCCCCGTGTGCTGTCTTTCCCTCGCGGTCCCCGTGTGCTGTCTTTCCCTCGCGGTCCCCGTGTGCTGTCTTTCCCTCGAGGTCCCCGTGTGCTGTCTTTCCCTCAAGGTCCCCGTGTGCTGTCTTTCCCTCGTGGTCCCCGTGTGCTGCCTTTCCCTCGAGGTCCCCCTGTGCTGTCTTTCCCTCGTGGTCCCCCTGTGCTGTCTTTCCCTCGTGGTCCCCCTGTGCTGTCTTTCCCTCGTGGTCCCCCTGTGCTGTCTTTCCCTCGTGGTCCCCATGTGCTGTCTTTCCCTCGTGGTCCCCGTGTGCTGTCTTTCCCTCGTGGTCCCCGTGTACTGTCTTTCCCTCATGGTCCCCCTGTGCTGTCTTTCCCTCGTGGTCCCAGTGTACTGTCTTTCCCTCGTGGTCCCCCTGTGCTGTCTTTCCCTCGCGGTCCCCGTGTGCTGTCTTTCCCTCGCGGTCCCCGTGTGCTGTCTTTCCCTCGTGGTCCCCGTGTGCTGTCTTTCCCTCGTGGTCCCTGTGTACTGTCTTTCCCTCGTGGTCCCCCTGTGCTGTCTTTCCCTCGCGGTCCCCGTGTGCTGTCTTTCCCTCGTGGTCCCCATGTACTGTCTTTCCCTCGTGGTCCCCCTGTGCTGTCTTTCCCTCGTGGTCCCCTTGTGCTGTCTTTCCCTCGTGGTCCCCGTGTGCTGTCTTTCCCTCGCGGTCCCCGTGTGCTGTCTTTCCCTCGTGGTCCCCGTGTGCTGTCTTTCCCTCGTGGTCCCCGTGTACTGTCTTTCCCTCGCGGTCCCCGTATGCTGTCTTTCCCTCGTGGTCCCCATGTGCTGTCTTTCCCTCGCGGTCCCCGTGTGCTGTCTTTCCGTCATGGTCCCCCTGTGCTGTCTTTCCCTCGTGGTCCACCCTGTACTGTCTTTCTGTCGTGGTCCCCCTGTACTGTCTTTCCCTCGTGGTCCCCCTGTACTGTCTTTCCCTCGTGGTCCCCCTGTGCTGTCTTACCCTCATGGTCCCCCTGTACTGTCTTTCCCTCGCGGTCCCCCTGTGCTGTCTTTCCCTCGTGGTCCCCCTGTGCTGTCTTTCCCTCGCGGTCCCCCTGTACTGTCTTTCCCTCGCGGTCCCCCTGTGCTGTCTTTCCCTCGTGGTCCCCCTGTGCTGTCTTTCCCTCGTGGTCCCCCTGTGCTGTCATTCCCTCGCGGTTGTCAGCTCTTTCACGAGCCTCGATTCAGTATACAAAAAAGAGCAATCTCGGCAAACCCAGACTTTTAGCAAGAAGTCCATGAATCTTAAAGCTTTCAAGGCCATTGTGGAGGAATTTTTCACTAAACGGTTGCAGCCCGATGCCACAGATGATCTTCAGCTTCGTGACACTGTCTCAGTGGTAAGCAATAGATCTCATAAGTCCAATGCTTCAAGAGCCAGTTCACGCTCTCTATGCTCCAAAGCTGAACATTTACGCCTTGAAGAAGAACAGAAAAGAGCTGAACTCAGTGCTCGCTCTGCTGCTGTCAACCGCATGCATGAACTGGAACTTGACAATAGAAGACTGATTGAACAGATGGAGCTGTCACGTCTCGAGCTTAAAAGACAGACTGAACTGCTTAATCTAGAAACTGAGATGGAAGTGAGTAGAAGCAGACAGGATTTGATGTTGTTATTGACCAACCCCATTCTACTGATGGGTCATTATTAGAGTCGAACAATGACACTTCGACAAATCCTGCCATGAAGACTGACTCACTGTTAACCATTGTGACTTCCCAAAGGGCAGCTGATGAATGTGAAGCACTGAATACCTCCACTCTGTGTGCTCCAATTGGTGAGAACTCTAATTAATTTTGGTACCAGCCCAGTGCTGCATGTTCAGCCCCCTTACTCGGTGTACCCACTCAACCCTTGCCAAGTTCACCGGTTCCCAGTGACACGGCTCAACCTGCTGATCCCAGTGCTCGACCAAATGACTTGTTCAGTGCCATATCTTCTCTAGCTGATGTACTAGCACACAGACAAGAGGAACTACCTAAGAAGGAACCAGAAGTTTTCAAGGACAGTGTGTTTGATTATCCAGTGTGGATAAATTCCTTCATCGTTCTCGTTGAAAAACGCTATCCTTTAGCCTCTGACAGACTCTACTACTTGGGCCGATGTACCACTGGTGAGGCTCATCAGTGCATCAAAGGCCTAATCGCTCTCAATACTACAGATGCCTACACCAAAGCAAAGAGACTGTTAGCTGAGCGATATGGCAACAAGTTTATGGTCGCCAACACCTTTCGTGAGAAGATAGGTAAATGGCCAACAGTCAAGCAAGGAGATGGCAAAGCACTTCACAACTTGTCTGACTTCCTCTTCCATTGTGAGACAGCCATGGCCACTCTCAGCCAGTTAAATACAGTACTTGACGACCCGGCTGAGCACAAGAAGATTCTTCTGAAACTCCCAAAGCACATCCAGGAAAAGTGGCTTCGTGTCATCGATCAATGGACACATGGTCCCGACAGTACTGATGCTGATCTTAATACTGACACTCAGTATGTTCACTACCCTCCCTTCTCTGAGCTGTGCTAGTTTATAGGTCGAGAGGCACACATTACCTGCAGCCCCTTCAACCCAAATCCTAATGACAGCAAGAAAGAGACATTAAACCCACCATTCATCACAAGTTTGGTTGTGCTCGGAGTCTTGCTTCTAAGACAAATGAGGTTTTATTAAACCCCACGTCTCGCAAAGGCTGCGATCAGCCCAGCTTTACAGATTCCGTGCCTAAATGCGTTCTGTGCCAGAGTCACGAAAGCCTTGAATCATGTCTCAGTTTCAAGGCCATGAATCTCAGCAATAGACTGGACTATCTCAAGAAAAGAGGCCAGTGTTTTGGATGTATGAGATGGGGTCACAGACGACGCGAATGCAAACATAAGAAGCAGTGCTCCACCTGTGGACGCTCTCATCCAACACTGCTCCATGACGATTCACAGTCAACACCTGAGAAAGAAACAAAGGACATCCGTGATGACAAGGATACCAAAGTCCAGATCACCACTGCACATCGTGTCCAGACTTGCGATGTTGCTCAGAACTGTTTTCATACTGTTATGTCTGGGGATAGCGCAATATCTAGAGCCAGGTAGATCTGTGTAGGTAGGTATTCGACTGTCGCGATAGGGAATCTACCTGTAATAAGTTCTGTGTGTTTAGGCGATTTGACGGTTAAGATGTATGCTTGTGAACATACCAGGATGTTTGAGTGCTAGGTAGTTAGGGATTAAAGATAACAGCCCTGTGTGTCACACCTGGTCATCAAACCTTTGTCCCTTATGGCAATGCACACCTGTAGACACTTAGGTAGGTCCCTAGTGCAACACTAAATAATTCCCTTCCCTGACAAGGACTTCGGAAGAGAACAGGCAAAAGGAAACCAGGCCAGGACACCGCCGATGATGGCCACCGCCAACTACACCTCCGGCAGGCCGAGGAACATCGAGTAGCACGTGCTATGACCACGCTACGGCCCTGTGATTGGTCAGCACGCAAGGCGCGAACCTCCAGCCAACGAGTGCGAGAGGCGCGAAGCTAGAAGGTTCGGTGGAAGCCGCTGGTTGGTAGCGCGCCAAGGCTGACATGACCGGCAAGGTTATATCAGCATGCGCCGAACGACATTTTGAGGAGAGCACATCCGGTTCTTGTTTGTGCAGCTCTTGCTCTTGAACATCCGGCGCTTCGTCTTGCACAGCACGCTCTCTTCGTCTTGCGCAGTCCTAGCCCGAGTGGAGTTCGCTTGCTTCTTGCACGTTTGCTTCGGGAGAGCTGACGGGGATGTGGCAGACCAATCGTGTGTGAAGATCGACCTCGCTTGGAGCCGCTAGCCTGCGTTGGACGCGCGGTGCTTTTCCTGCTGTGGGACGTCGTGGGTGCTTTGGAGTTTGGAGCAAGGCCTGGTGGCACGTGAGCACGAGCGGAGCTGGGAGCCGCGTGGTGGACGATACCCTGAAAGACGACAAGACAGATAAGCTCGCACACCACTTATACACCATAACGAACGTTTTTCTTTCCCTTAGTTCGCATTCCCTCATCAGTATCCGAAGTCTGTGTGTGGGGACGTCCCGATTAGGAAGGTTATTCCCGGCGCGTCCTTTTCCTGTCCCTGCCTTTTATTGTAATAAACCCTTGCATTATTTTCCCTTTCCATTCAAAATCTTGTCGTTCGTGAGTTCATTAATTTCCCTGCAGGATCGAAGCTGCCGTTTGAGTTGTTTCGCGCTCCAGGTAAGCGCTTTTACCACAGCTTCCCACTTCCCTTCTTCCTCCCTCGTTTATCATAGTTAAATCCGTGTTCGGTCGTCGCCTCCAATTAAATCCGTTTGGTCCATCCGCGAGCCCTGGTATTCACCGAAGGGTCCGCGCGACAACTGGTGTCAAGAGTGAGGATCTGGGCCCGTCGGACAAATTTTTTTGTCCGTGGCGAGACATCGACATGGTTGGACGTACATCGCGCCCGCTATTTGAACGCAAATTTTTTTAGTCCGGGGCGAAAATTTTGTATCGTCGATTGGGCTTGCATGACGCGAAAGGTGCGTCATTAAATTTAATCGGTTTCTGAGGTAAAAGCCGCGCGGGGAATCTTGCTCTTCTCCATGGATGGAAGAGGTAAGCTATATGTAAGAAGGGATGGAAGATGCGGGAAGCATAGGCGCCCGCAGAACTACGTAACTTCCGGTTAGTGCACCCTTTGCGACAACAGTCACGTGATTGGATACATTAAAAACAAACCACAAAAGGGCACGTGTTACAGCTTACTTCCGGTAGTCTCGCCCTCACCTATTGGGGGTGAGTCGGAGGTAGCTGGAGTGGAGCATAGTGGTGGAACTTCCCCCACCGTAGGGACGGCCCCGATGGATTTACAGGCCTTTTATGAAAAAATAATGAGGGGAATGAGTAATAAAATTGATGGGTTGGAAAATAAAATGGATGCCCAAAAGGACGATATGAAGGCTCAGGGTGAGCGATTGGAAAATCAAAATTGGGGGATTGGAAAACAAAATGGAGGCTCAGAGTGAGCGCAGTGAGTGACTAGAAAATAAAATTGATGGGTTGGATGGAAAAATGGACTCCCGGGGAATGAATTGAGGGAAGGAATGAAGGGAATTAGTGATAGTTTGAAGGAACAAACGAGTGAATTGAGGGAGGGACGAACGAATGGTGCCGTTGGGGCCCAGGAGAAGCCAAGGGTGGCAGAATTTGAATCGGAATGGGGGAAGGCAAATTGGGAATTGCACCGGGAATGGCAATTAAATCAAATTTACAGGTGAATGTGGAGTGCTCACAGGTAGATGGGGAGACTGCATGTGAAGAGGTGAATGGGGAATTAAATTGTAAGGGAGGATGTTGCCCACATCGTGGCCTGGAGGTTTATCGGGGCCGGGTGGGTGCCTCAACAAATCAACAGGGGGATGAATTTGAATCCTTGCTGCACCAGGGCGGTTGTTCAGAGCAAGAGGGGGTAACATTATTGGGGGTCCGTTCGATGGAGCTGGACCGGGTATTTATTGGGGAAGAAGGCCTGTCGGGGTCAGAACTGATTGTTGATGGGTATGATGTGCATGATGTGACACAGCGGCTGGGGACCTGGGACACTGGGACAGTCCCATGGAGGACAAGGTTGACCAGGCCCAAATGAGTTTGGGGGCATAGGTGAGTTGGTCCGAGGAGGAGGTTGAAGTGACCAAGGGGACTCTCACCGTGCATAACGATTGAGAACAGGAGGCTCCAAAATTGAAGAACCAGTTGAGGGAGTGTGTTGGCTCCAGGCTGGATTTGGACATTGGAGGATCGGGAGATCGAGCCTCTGAAGATTTGGTCCCCGTAGGGAATTTGGACCAGCTGCTGGGAGGGGCAGAACAACCTGTGGTAGGGGTTGTTACCTGCAGCTGCAGTTTGGGACGGGAAACCAAAATTTTTAAAAGTAAATCTAAAATAAAATTAAAATGGGAATTTGATTTGGAGCAGCCTTGGTTGGAGTTGGTCCCCGGGCTGCGGAATGTGGACCAGGCGAGGTAATTGGTGATGGCCTCAGGCAAAAGTTGCCCCTTTGGAAATTGTGTTATGCCAGCAAGCTGGGGGGCTGTGCTGGCGAGATTTGGACGTGGGGTCCAGCCTTGGGTGTCGTGGTACGACCTGGGCCCCACGGGGGGTCTGGTGGAATGTGGCGTCCCTTGTCCGTCGGGGCGCAGCCCAGGCTGGTGGCTCGGGCCGGCAGGGTCACCGGACCCTGGTGGGTGTTAAGACCTCCGGAGGGTCCGAGGTGGTTTCTCAAGTCTGGGATGGCATTTATTGAGGACCACTAGGGGAGGTGTTGTGGGGTCGCGCTTTGGTGGTGGCATCATGGATGGCCAACTTGGGCCTGATGTGGTGACCGCCCGGGCATGCGGCCTGACACCCTCTCCCTGAGACTCTGGGACAGCCAGCATGTGGTGACCTGCCATGCTGTGCTGGGCGATGGACGCGGGTCGAACCGCATGGACAGGAATGAGATAGCCCACTGGACAACCATTGGGGCATCTGTGGAACGTGATGGTGTGAGAGTGACCTTCCACAGATGTACCGTTATGATTTATGGACTCTCGGTTTGGAAAGAGAGCCATAGGGATGTGAATGGGAATTTGTAACGTGCCGAGCATATGGGCCATGCTCGGCTGGCATGTGTATGGCAAAGCATCTTTTTTGGTGAGTTTAGTAAAATGTGAAAAATGTTTGGCATGGGTAATCTGTGGGTTGGATGCAAATTTAAGGGTGAATTTTGTGAAGAGAAATGGTGGACACTGTTTTGTGACACCATTATTGATCCAGATTTGCAGACCAAAGTGTTGGAGGCTGTGATAAAATTGATAGGGTAGCAGGACACAGCTTCAACTGGTTGTGGGGGCGACTGTGCCGATATTTGGGACGCGGGATCATGGGGATGTAGTTGTGTAGCCTGAAGGTCAACGTGGTGCTGTGCGTGTCCGAGGTGTGTGGACCATGTCTTCTGGGTGGGTCTCCTGGTGGAGCATGGCTGTTGACTGAGCCTTGGTGTGGTCAAGTGTGGGTGAGCACTGGGGGCTGCGGTTCTGTGGACTGGGGGACAAGGGTGGCGTAGGTGACGTGAGGGGAATGCCACGCACTGTGACCGTCTCCCCCAGGGCCGAGGTTGCGCGTGCATAGTGTTTGTGGCAGCAGGTGCTCACCACATTGGCCAGCTGGGGCTAGTGCAGCTGTGTTCCTCGCAGGGGGGCCGAAGGATGGATGGTGGGTCACACCCTTATGGACGCTCATGGGCCATGTTGGCGTTTTGACTGCTCACCTTGTCCGGATGACCCTTGCACGGTAGAGGTGCGGAGCTGTCGTAGCCACAGGTAGTTGGGTAGTGATAATCACCGTTGGACCTGCCAGTATAGTGGGTGGGAACAAAAGTGAAATTTGGAGAAATTTGATTGGCCCAAGGATACATTTTGGGATTTTGAGGGTGGATTGCACTTTGGACCTGACCAACCGGAAGTTACCTGCACATCAAGATAGAGGTAAGGCCTTGATGTTTAATGTCCCAGGTTTCAGGACTTGCTATATAAATTTTGGGGACATGTAATTTGGAGTTGGGGGTGGGTGAGAGTGATGACATGGTCGGTGAGGGGGATGGAATGGGTGCCACAGAGTCTTGTGGGTGGCGTTTGTGTTAGTGTTGTGGTGATGTGTTTTGATGTGGTCGTGAGAGTGGAAATTGAGAATGAGTGATGATTATTGTGATTATTGTGAAATGTGGTTCAATGTGAATGAGATTTCACATGTGGCAGGCCATGGCAAAACTCTTGCAACATCTTTTTGTAACATCTGCTGGAATTGTGTCGAGAATTGAATGGCAGCGGGGGAGGAAGTGTGTTTTGGGATCTTGTGGGTGGGGAAGGTGTGTGTGTCCGCAGGTACAGATCAGGCTCTGAGGAGCGATGCCTGCGGCCCCCCTCTGCGGCAATTACCCCTGGCAGCCAGTGGTATCTGGAAATTGGAGCTCGTTGGTGAAGGGTCTGGTTGGGCGCCGTGGGGTAAAGGAGACCCCCTGGGACCCGTGTAGCTGCGCTCAAGCAGGAGGCCACGGAGGAGCCTGGTGTGTGGAGACCCTAACCGGTGAGGTAACAGCGGAAAGGGGCTGTTGGGATGTCACGGCGCCAAGAGGTAAAGGGGGGGGGGGGGGAGGGCAATGAACTTGTAAATCGGTTGACTTGTTTTTGGGACTGCGGGCACCACAGCCTGAAGCACCCCCACCATCTTGTTGTGCGGTACCTCCCCGCTGCCTAGTTGAGGAATGCACACATGTATATGACATCGATGCCATGGTCCTGCAGGGGGGTGTGATAAATACGTGTTTGGCAATGATTGTTTTGTGTGTAATGATTTATGGAATGTGTACGAGTGGATACGGGGTTTGTGTTGTACGAATGAGGGCGAAATCCACTGAGCCATGTCACTCACCTGTAACATCTGGACAGGGCCCGCGGAAATGTACGGGTACATTGGGATGGCCCCGCAGGTAAGGTTGTGTCTTGTGGCATCCACCGGGGGACGCTGTCTGCAGACTGTGGTTGTACAAATGGTTAGAGTTTTGTGAATTTTTGTAAGTTTGGTTAAGTTTGTGGTGAAGTTACTTGTTGCGTGTTGTTTGTTTCCTCCCTCCGCAGGAACAACGAATGAGATCATTGTAAATATTTGATTGTATGATTGTTAAGGGGATTACCATGTAAAGGAGTATAGGTAGGAAGTCCGACTCACTTCCCACAGCCCTCCTGATTTATTTCGTAGGTTAATTAAGTGTGTGACAGTAAGTGTGAAGACTGGAATGCTGGCGCCTGCAGTGAACCTAGCAGGAGAGACGGTTCCAGGTGGGGGGGGGGGGGGGGGGGGGCTGTGTTATGTCTGGGGGTAGCGCAATATCTAGAGCCAGGTAGATCTGTGTAGGTAGGTATTCGACTGTCGCGATAGGGAATCTACCTGTAATAAGTTCTGTGTGTTTAGGCGATTTGTCGGTTAAGATGTATGCTTGTGAACATACCAGGATGTTCGAGTGCTAGGTAGTTAGGGATTAAAGATAACAGCCCTGTGTGTCACACCTGGTCATCAAACCTTTGTCCCTTATGGCAATGCACACCTGTAGGCACTTAGTTAGGTCCCTAGCGCAACACTAAATAATTCCCTTCCCTGACCAGGACTTCGGAAGAGAACAGGCAAAATGAAACCAGGCCAGGACATCGCCGAAGATGGCCGCCGCCAACTACACCTCCGGCCGGCCCTAGGAACATCGAGTAGCCCGTGCTATGACCACGCTACATGCTACGAGCTATCACCACGCTACGGCCCTGTGATTGGTCACCGCGCTAGGCGCGAACCTCCAGCCAACGAGTGCGAGAGGCGCGAAGCTGGAAGGTTCGGTGGAAGTCGCTGGTTGGTAGCGCGCCAAGGCTGACGTCACCGGCAAGGTTATATCAGCGCGCGCCGAACGACATTTTGAGGAGAGCACATCCGGTTCTTGTTTGCGCAGCTCTTGCTCTTGGACATCCGGCACTTCGTCTTGCGCAGCAAGCTCTCTTCGTCTTGTGCAGTCCTAGCCCGAGGTGAGTCATAGCCCGAGTGGAGTTCGCTTGATTCTTGCACGTTTGCTTCGGGAGAGCTGACTTGGACGTGGCAGGCCGATCGTGTGTGAAGATCGACCTCGCTTGGAACCGCGAGCCTGCATTGGACGCGCCGTGCTTTTCCTGCTGTGGGACCTCGTGGGTGCTTTGGAGTTTGGAGCAAGGCCTGGTGGCGCACGAGCATGAGCGGAGCTTGGAGCCGCGTGGTGGATGATAACCTGAAAGATGACAAGACAGATAAGCTCACACACAACTTACACACCATAACGAACGTTTTTCTTTTCCTTAGTTCACATTCCCTCGTCTGTATCCGAAGTCTGTGTGAGGGACATCCCGATTAGGATAGTTATTCCCGGCGCGTGCTTTTCCTGTCCCTCCCTTTTATTGTACTAAACCCTTGCATTATTTTCCCTTTCCATTCAAAATCTTGTCGTTCATGAGTTCATTCATTTCCCTGCAGGATCGAAGCTGCCGTTTGAGTTCGTTCGCGCTCCAGGTAAGCGCTTTTACCACAGCTTCCCACTTCCCTTCTTCCACTGCGTTTATCCTAGTTAAATCCGTGTTCGGTCGTTGCCTCCAATTAAATCCGTTTGGTCCACCCGCAAGCCCTGGTATTCACCGAAGGGTCCGCGCGACAATACTCTCATCATCCCTGTTTTGCTTCACCATCAAGCCAATCCGCAGAACAATGTAATTGTGTATGCCCTACTCGATGAACATGCTGATTCTTGCTTTGTTTCAGACTCTGTTCTGGACAAGCTCGAAGTGGATGGAGAAGCAGTTAAACTAAATTTGTCTACAATACTGGGCAAAGGTACAGTGTCGTCCAAGAAATTCCATGGTCTTGTCGTCAAGGGATTGAATGAGAACAAGGAGATACCATTGCCAGGTACCTACTCGAGACAGTCGATTAATGCAAATCATGGCCAGATTCCGAGGTCAGGTACAGTTAGACAGTGGTCGCACTTGAAAGGAGTTGCAAACTTGCTCCCTCCCTAGCTAAAGGACACAGAAATTGGACTTCTAATTGGTTGTAACTGTTCATGTGCTATCAGACCCAGAGACGTGGTGCACAGTAATGAAGAAGACCCCCATGCAGTAAGCACTGCACTAGGATGGGGGTGTCGTTGGAATGATGCATCGTGATGATACAAGTGACAACAACCATGCCAGTGAATTTGCAACCTTATCACATGAGAGACATTGTCATTTTGCCTTTCGTACCCAAGCGAAGGAGATAACTCCCATCCAGGTCAGCCAGATGTTTGAGTTGGACTTTAGTGAAAGGGCCACGGATGAGAAGGTGTCTGTCGAAGATAGAAGATTCCTCCAAAAAATGCAAGAAGGAATCCACTCAAAAGACGATGGCCATTTTGAAATGCCACTACCTCGAAAGACAGATAAGATCCAACTTCCAAACAATAAACTGATGGCAGTGAGACGACTTAACAAGTTGAAGGCTAAAATGATCAGCTGCCCTGGATACCGGGATGACTACACTGTCGCCATGAAGGACATGATTGATAAGGGCTATGCTGAGAGTGTCCCAGAGTGAGCTTGCTCTCGACAATGGATATGTGTGGTACATACCCCATCATGGTGTATATCACCCAAAGAAGCCTGGGAGGATAAGGATCGTCTTTTATTGCAGTGCAGAGTATGAAGGGGAAGTGCTCAACAGATACCTACTGCAAGGCTCAACACTGGTTATGGGGAAATCGCGAGTGACTCCATCGAAACCGGTCACAGTACCTAGACTCGAGCTTACAGCGGCTGTCACCTCTGTGAAAGTGAGCAGCTTTCTCCTGAAGGAATTGGAATACAATAACATCACTCAGTTTTTCTATACTGACAGCAAAGTGGTACTTAGGTATATGTCCAATGAAAGTAGACGATTCCATATCTTCGTTGCCAAACGTGTGCAGAAGATACAAGAATACACGTCGCCACAGGACTGGAGATATATTGACACCAACAGCAACCCAGCTGATCTCGCTTCCCGTGGTCTGTCAGCCCAATAATTGATTGACAGTAAGCTATGGTGGACTGGTCCAGAATTCCTTTCAACGACTGATATCCCACCACCTGCCGATGAATGTGTCCAGCTGACAACAGTTGATCCCGAGGTGAAGAGCGTATCAGCGTTCAGTGTCCAGGCCACACCCGCTGGCTCTACGAGTCTGATGGATAGATTTCAGTGTTTCTCCAGCTGGCTTTGCCTCAAGAGAGCCATAGCAGTGTGTCTTCGCTTTATTGAAAAACTTAGAAATCACAGCGTGAAGATGCCATCCAGAATTCCTGTTAACCGCCAGGTGCTGCTCGATGACAGGATGAACACGTATGCTCCTGTCTCTGTGGTTGAAATGCAACAGGCAGAAGAAATGATTGTGAGACTGGTGCAGGCTCAGGCTTTTCCCCAGGGAAATCTGTATTCTGAACAGATCTGGATCTAGCCATGATTCAAGTGATGGGAATCAATGCAGATATCAGTCAGTCAGCAAGAGGAGTCCGCTATGCACGCTTGACCCATTTCTGGATAAAACCAGAATATTGAGAGTTAGTGGACGCATTAAGAGAGCAGCGGTGCCAAGGGACGTCAAACATCCTATTCTGCTTCCATGTCACAGCCATATCAGTTGCATCATCATCGACCATTAATGTTGAGAGTGGTCACTCTGGTCATGGCATGACATTGAATGGAATTCGTCAAGCTGAACTTTGGATAGTTGGAGCCAGAGCCACTGTGACAATGCATGTGTTAAGATGTGTGACATGCCGAAAACATCGAGGTGCTCCATGTGGGAAAAAGATGTCTGACCTACCACAAGACAGACTGGATCCAGCTCCACCTTTCACGTACACAGTGCCGTCGACTACTTTGGCCCATTTATCATCAAAGAAGGACAAAAGGAGCTCAAACGATGGGGAGTAATCTTCACTTGCATGGCATCACATGCCATTCATATTGAGACCTCTAACTCCATGAGCACAGACTCCTTTATTAACGCTTATCAGAGATTCATCTGCAGGAGGGGCCCCATCAGACAGCTTCGATCGGACAGGGGCACCAATTTCATTGGAGGCAAGAGCGAATTGAATGCCGCCCTGGCTGAAATGGACAATACGAAAAATTCGCAAGAGTTACTCAAGAACAGTTATGACTCGGTTGTTTTGAATATGAATGTTCCCCATGCCAGTCACATGGGAGGAACATGGGAGAGGATGATTCACTCGACCAGAAACACTCTGTCGGTTCTCCTACAGCAGCATGGACAACAGTTGGATGACGAGCTGTTGAGAACTCTGACGATTGAGGCAGAGGCCATCGTGAATAGCCGGCCTCTCACTTAGCCAGCCAGCCAGAATAGCCAGCCGGACACGAGGTCCCCAGATTCTCCTAAACCAATTACACCGAGTCAGCTGCTGACGCTGAAATCCAAGGTGGTTCTTCCTCCAACAGGCGTGTTTGTTCGCCAAGACCGATATTATCGTTGCAGATGGCGTCGTGTGCAGTACCTGGCCAATGACTTTTGGTCACGGTGGAAGTCTGAGTTTCTACCTATCCTGTAAGAATGAAAAAAGTGGACAAAGCCTCAGAGGAGCCTCATTAAAGATGATACAGTCATGATAGTGGATGACTCACTACCAAGATGCCAATGGCCGTTTGCTCGTGTAATCGAGGCCTACCCTGGACAAGACATGGACATACCCGGAAGGTCAAGATCCAAGTTGGAAAATCTGTATTCGAGAGACCCATCCACAATATTGTGTTGTTGGTGCACCGGGAATCCCCTGACGTGGAGCCAAACCTCTAATGGACTATTGAACAATGTAGATACATGTTGGATTATCTTGCTTCAAGAAGTCAGTGTTTCTCTGGAAGCTTGTTTTCACTTGATGATAATTTTGATATTGTGTTGTGGGTAATTCAGTTGTGGTCAGTGTCAGTGGTCAGTTGTGGTCAGTTGTGGGTAATTGCATTTATTGCATCATTGTGACTGGTAGATTTGGGTTTATTGATTGTTTAAAGATAATTTGAAATGTCAAATTAGAGGAGCCATGTAACTGTTGTTTAAGCAAGTATTGTTAGGACTTCCTGTGGTGGGTGGGCGGGGCGTGTATTAGCAATCTTGCACTTCCGGTTTCTTCCCGCCAAACCGTTTTACTCACGACGAGAGAAATAACTGTTCAGCTCCATTTTCTCTTTCATTCCCGACCCTTGGATAGAGGTAAGCTGAATCTCAATTTATTGTTGAACCTCTTGAAGTAACTTTAGGCAAATTATTGTATTGTGTGGATGCAAAATGTATCGTAGTAGGTTTTGTGTGACGCATGTAGCAAGTTCGTTATGCCGCCATAATTAACGGCCTGTACTGAATGTACAGTCCCTGGTGTTGGGCTAGCGGCTAGGGTGCCGGCTTAGGATCCTGGGTTCGAATCCCGGTCATCACTGAATTAACGCCAGGGGGGTTGAGCGGTTGACTCAGCCTGATCATCCTTCCGAGGTCGGCTAATTGAGTACCAGTTCACTGGTAATTCCCTGTTTGTCGCTAAAGGTGGCAAAAAGGGTTGGCGTCAGGAAGGGCATCCGGCCGTAAAACATTGCTTCAAAAAGGGGACCAAAAAACAACAACAACCACGGTTCCCGAAAAAGGCCAACCCCCGCTTGCGGGGAAAAAATGGCCTCTAAAGGTGGTTTTTTTTGTGGTTTTTTTTACTGAATGGCTGTATTTTTCCTTTTTAGTTTTTACGTGAATTAAAGACACGATTTTGAAACCAAGACAAGTCTCGTGACCTCTGAGGATTATAGACTAGACATAAAGTGTGATAACCGCCACAACCAGATTCAAACGTTTACCGGATTCGAACCATTAACCGATTAAAACGTTTACCGGATTCGAACCATTAATCGATTCAAACGTTTACCAGATTCGAACCTTTAACCAATTCAAACGTTTCCCGGATTCGAACCTTTAACCAAGTCAAACGTTTCCCGGATTCGAACTATTAACCGATTCAAACGTTTACCGGATTCAAACTATTAACCGATTCAAACGTTTACCGAATTTGAAGCATTAACCGATTCAAACGTTTACCGGATTTGAAGCATTAACCGATTAAAACGTTTACCCTTTACTGGATTTGAACCATTAACCGATTAAAACGTTTACCCTTTACTGGATTCAAACCATTAACCGATTCAAACGTTTACCGGATTCGAACCTATCACGGATTTGAAACTTTTAAAACGAAATTAAAACGTTTACCCTTTACTGGATTTGAACCATTAACCGATTAAAACGTTTACCCTTTACTGGATTCAAACCATTAACCGATTCAAACGTTTACCGGATTCGAACCTATCACGGATTTGAAACTTTACCGATTAAAACGTTTACCGGATTCGAACCATTGCCCTATTCGTGTCTCATATTTATATTATGTTTCTCAGGCTTTTACAGGATTCGAATCCACAACAATGCCTTTTGTACAAATAAATCCACTACACCCCCCCATTTTTATAATGGTACAACCCTAACTTTGAATTGGGTAAAGGGTAAATGGCGCCAACTTCACGGACATCCTTATGCGAGACACCCCGAGCGGCTTTTTAGCTCCAATCAGAGGAAACGGGATTTGATGTGAAAATCTGACGGATATTTTATGTACTGTCCCCTCGACTCTGCAAAACCATATTTAAATTTGTGGCGGAGACTGAGAGGAAAGTATAAAGTTTCAGAAGATCTCATGAGTTTCTGCCTCGTCCAACCTGATTAAGGAGTGGCCTATATAGAGCCTCGTGATTCGAAGACGTCGTTATTACAAAGAAGAAGAAGAGCGTGCATCAAGACGGAAGTTGAACTTCTCTCATTCCAAGAGACAGACGATTTTAAAGACGAATGATAATAAAATCTGGAGACTCGTGAAGTGTATATTTCTTCCATGGTGGGTTCTTTTATTTCTCTTTCTGTTCACATGTTGTTTACGATTGTGGTTGTTGTTTTATGGTTTTTATGATTTTTTTTTTTTCCTCTTCGTCCCATGACGAGCGACTTCATTTGTCGATGTTTCGATATCTTAAATTTAATCTCCAGGCTTTGCTTCCTCGGTGGAGTTGATTTAGGTTCGTTTTAACTTCTGAGTGAAATACCTGCAGAAACAATCGTTGAGTCGTTTGATGACGAATTTAAATTAAACTGCATGCGATAAAACGCAAGGTGGGGACAAACAGTATACGCACTTATTGATCATCATTGGTCTGCTTATCTGCGACATGTGTCACATTTCTCTAGTTGGCGCTAAACTTACAGTACCGCACTAAGACTATGGTATTACACCCACATGAAACTATAAAAGGAGAGCGGACTTCACTACCTCCGAATTCCGTTTCCATACCTGGCTTTGTGTTCCATGAGCAAGAGGTTTGTAAGCGGCTCAGTAAATGGAGCAAACGATGAATAAAACTTAAAAGAGATGCTATGTTATGCTATGCCATGCTATGCTACTAATACTATGTTATGCTATGTTCTGTTGTGGCGGACACGAAAGCTCACTGGCGTGATGGCATCATTCCGCGCACCAAGTGGGCGCCGGCCACGCCCGAGGGAGAGGCGTGGCCTCGGGATATACACGGGGCTCGCAGCCCCGAGCTCCTCAGTGCTACAGTAGGGCTCTTTCAATAAAGACTCTTTTAACTTACCGCATTGTCCGCTTCCTCCTTGGTAAGCAAGTAGCGCGCGTAGCACCGTGCTTCATTTGGTGACCTCGACATTGGATCAGCCGTCGCTGACCATCCGAACACGCAATAGCAATGGCAATCAACGCGGTCAAGCTCCCTGAGTTCTGGGAGGCCCAAGCCGAGCTCTGGCTCGTGCAAGCCGAAGCCCAGTTTCAGCTTCGGCGCATCACGGGCGACGCGACACGATACTACCACGTCGTCGCCGCCCTCGGGCCCGGCACAGCCGCCCGGGTCATGTCTGTCCTGAGGAACCCGCCGGACGACCACAGGTACGAGGCGATCAAGCATCTCCTCCTCGCCACATTCGGCCTCACGGTGGACGCACGGGCCGACCGCCTCCTGGACCTCCCCGAGCTCGGCAACACACGACCGTCGGTCCGAATGGACCATATGCTGTCGCTGCCGAGGCCGACAAGTTCTTCACGGCTTTAGACACGCGGGTGAGTTTCGGTGCGGCCGTCGCGGCTCCCGGGGCTGAGGCGGCTGCGGCTGCGCGCCCCTACTCCGAGCCCGAAACTGCTGCGGGTGACCACCCCTACTACGCGACGCACCGCGTGGCCACTGAACCTCCTGCGGGTGACCACCCCTACTACGCGACGCACGGCGTGGCCGCTGAACCTCCAGCGGGTGACCACCCCTACTCCGAGGGGCGCCTCGTGGTGGCCGCCACGCCATGCCCACCTCCGCCGCCGCGGAAAAAACCGCAAGCCTGGTGCCGGTTTCACACCAAGTTCGGCCACGAGGCTCGGCAGTGTCGCCCGCCGTGCTCATTCGGCAGGTCGGGAAACGCCCGGGCCGGCCCTCGGTAGTGGCACTGAGCGCCGGCCGTTCAAACAGCCTACTGTTCATAACGGACACCTTGTCCGGGCGCCGTTACCTGTGCGACACGGGAGCGCAGGTGAGTGTCGTTCCCGCCGGTACGTCCAACAAGCAAACCGCGGGCCGGGGCCCCACGCTGCTTGCTGCCAACGGTACGTCCATTCGCACATACGGAAAACGCTGCCTCTCTCTGCGGTTCGGAGGGCAGGTTTTCCGGTGGTCGTTCGTCACTGCCAACGTGCCCATGGCATTGCTTGGCGCGGACTTCCTGTGTGCAAATGGACTGTTGGTGGACGTAAAGCACAGAAGGCTCGTCCAGGCCGAGACGTTCAGCTCGCTCGCTTGCGCGCTGCCCAGCTCGTTGAGCAGCTCCCGGAGCGGCTCATCGAGCGGCTTGCTGAGCGGTTCGGTTCCGGCCAGGTTGATATGTACGCTTCCGGCAGCGGACGAATTCACCCGCCTCCACGCCGGCTTCGCGGCCCACCTTCTCGGCGGGGGCCGTCAAGCACAGGGTGGAACACCACATCCCCGCCACCGGTCTACGCCCGGGCACGCCGCCTCGAGCCGACGAAGCTCGCGGTAGCTAAAGCGGAGTTCGCTACGCTGGAGCGGCTCGGCATTGTGCGGCGCTCCGAGAGTGCTTGGGCATCGCCGCTCCACATCGTGCCAAAGCCCAGCGGGGGATGGCGACCGTGCGGGGACTACCGGCGCCTCAACGACGCCACCACCCCCGACCACTACCCCCGTCCCCCACATTCAGGACTTCTCCGCCCGGTTGGCGGGCATGTCCTTCTTTTCAAAGGTGGACCTCATATGCGGCTACCATCAGGTCCCCGTCAGGCCGGGGGACATCCTGAAGACGGCCGTCATCACGCCATTCGGACGTTTCGAATTTCTTCGGATGCCCTTCGGGTTGAAAAATGCGGCTCAGGCGTTTCAGCGACTAATGGACAGCGTCTTGCGCGACTTGGATTTCGTGTATGTCTACCTGGACGACATCCTCGTCGCCAGCGCGTCCCGCAAAGCGCACCTCCACCATCTCCGCACGCTCTTCGAACGCCTGGGCCAGCATGGCCTCATCGTGAACCCCACCAAGTGCCGGTTCGGCGTCGCCGACATCGACTTTTTGGGGCACCGCATCACCAGGCACGGGGCCGTCCCCCTACCTGCCAAGGTGGAGGCGGTGAAGGGGTTTCCGCGCCCCCGCACGATCAAGGGGCTCCAGGAGTTCCTGGGCATGGTAAACTTTTACCATCGGTTCCTGCCCCGCATCGCCCAGCTCCTGCGCCCCCTGCACGAGGCCCTCCGAGGGAAGCCGGGCAAAGGTGACGTTACCTGGACCGAGCAGATGGACGTGGCGTTCGCGGGCGCGAAGCTCGCCTTGGCTAACGCCACCATGCTCGCGCACCCGGCGCCCGATGCACCGATCGCTCGCACCACCGACGCCTCGGACTACGCGGTGGGCGCGGTGCACGAGCAATGGGTGCGTGGTGCCTGGCAACCGCTGGCGTTCTTCAGCCGGCAGCTTCGCCTGCCCGAACGCCGTTATAGTACCTTCGACCGCGAGTTGCTCGGGCTTCACCTGGCGGTCAGGCACTTCCGCCATCTGCTCGAGGGCCGTGCGTTCACGGCCTTCGTCGACCACAAGCCACTGGTCTTCGCGATGGGCATGGTCACCGAGCCGTGGTCGGCCCGGCAGCAGCGTCACCTCTCGGCCGTGTCCGAATATACGACGGACATCCGGCACGTCGCGGGGAAGGACAACCCGGTGGCGGATTGCCTTTCCCGGTCCGTCGCCCACGCAGTCCACCTCGGCATCAACTATGCCCGGATGGCGGCGGACCAGGCCGCCGACCCCGGCGTCCAGGCCTTGCGGACCGCCGTCACGGGCCTCCGTGTCACCGAGGTGCCGTTCGATGGCTCGGGCACGGCCCTCTTGTGCGACGTCTCCCTCGGGCGGCCTCGCCCCATCGTGCCCGCGGGCTGGCAGCGCCAGGTTTTTGACGCCATCCACGGCCTGTCCCACCCGGGCACGAAGGCCTCCCAGAGGTTGGTCGCCGACAAGTTTGTCTGGCATGGCCTCCGGAAGGAGACATCAATCCCTCCCCCCCGCGGATAGTCAATGCCGGACGGACAACCGACACAGGCGACCAACCACCCGCATGGATCACTCGGCCCTTTGAGGCCGAGCCGCGACAAAGTACCTCCATGAATGGGGGCTCATACTCGTAGTGTAGAGGACTGGGGAGAGTAGTTTACCCCACGTGGAGGAATGGGAGTGTGACCATTCCTCCCACGGGGGTGGGGGGGGCATGAGCATTAGTTTAGGGGGATGGCAGTGTTAGGCCCATGGAGGGACCAGCAATGGTTGCCTCCATGAGGCACCGAAGCTAGCCGAGGGAGGGCTCGGATAATGCTAGGGATTTAGAAGACAGTAGGGACAAGAGTTAAGTAGTGACACCTGAACTGTCGAGGGGACGTAGAGAGTTTAGGTGGTTGTTAAGAAAAAGGGTTTGCATAGTGTAAAGGGATGACGAGAGAAGCACGAGTTGTAGGGGAAATTATCTAGGTAGATGATGCTGTGTTTGAGAATCAATGGAATAGTGGTGTGCAAATGAGTGATGTGGAATTATGTTGAGGTGTGTGGAAATAAATGGTGTTCCCCTCCCTTTCTTCCCCTCCCTTTCTCCCCTTCCTCCTCCCTTCCTCCTCCTCCCCCTCCCTTTCTCCTCCTCCCCTCCCTTTCTCCTCCTCCCCTCCCTTTCTCCTCCTCCTCCTCCCTTTCCCTTCTCCTCCTCCTCCTCCCTTTCCCTTCTCCTCTTCCCCCTCCCTTTCTCTTCTCCTCTTCCCCTCCCTTTCTCTTCTCCTCTTCCCCTCCGTTTCTCTTCTCTTCCCCTCCCTTTCTCTTCTCTTCCCCCTCCCTTTCTCTTCTCCCCTTCCCCCTCCCTCTCTCCTCTTCCTGTTTCTCCTCCTGGTTGAGGAGGGGATAAAATCTAGTTTCGGAAAGAAAAAGAAGGAAGGGAAAGGTGGACAACAACTCCATCATACCAATCTCTGCTGTTTCTAAAATTGAGAAATGTAATAAAGGAACCAGCACAACTAACATAACCACAACAGTACACCTTTTACTGCCAATGGATGGCAGGGTAGTTGATGCAAGTTGCAACAATCTTGAGGCAGTCATTTTGTACTTGAATTGATTTCCTAACATTTTACAACATAGTATGTATGTATCTCAATCAGGTGATTGTGGTGTGATGGGGATCCGTGGCCTCACCAGGTACATCCGAAGTCATTCCGAGTTCTTCCAAGATGTTTCATTGTGCAACTGCAAGTTGCTTATTGATGGCGACAACCTCTACCACAACTTATACTTTAGTTCAGGCCTCGATATTGCTCACGGTGGCGACTATGCTCGGTGGGTTCATTTGAACTATGCAATCAGTTAATAGATCGAAATATGATGTCAGTAAAATGTATGGGTGGCTACACGAGTGGCAAGTATATCGCACATGGATTCAGAAATTTTTAATGGAACACGAGCTGTTTACCTTTAAGTTTGAGCAGAAGCCTTGACGTCATCACAAATATGTGTGAATCAATCCCATGGAAGTTTACCAACGTTTATATGGTTGTACAAACCTTGAATTTCATCCTTTCTTTTGTTCAATACAAGTCAAATAACTGACCAAATACAGCAATGGAGTATCAGAAGGAAAACAAATAGACAAAAATGGAGGCATCACGAGGAACCTGGAGAGGATTTGGGTTGTGTCTGCTACTTCTCAAACCAGGTGTAGGTGCAGGTGGTGCAGCATCTGGTGCAGCCAGGTGAACCTTACAAAAACTATTTGCAATATTCACCCCTCCGTAGACAAAGAAAAAGAAAGAAAGAAGGAGAGATTGAGGACAAGAAGAAACCACGCACAAAACACACACACACAACCATCTATTGTCCATAAATACCTTACTACTTCTTACCTTACCACCACAGAATGTAAACAGAAATTCACCAGCACAGAAATCAACACACACACAGCGCCTATATAAAGTCTACACCCCCTTTCAAAATTTTCACATTTTGTTACCTTATAGCCTAGAATTAAATCAGACTTCTCCCACTTTTATTTACACATCGTAACCCACAACTTCCAAGTGAAAAACAAATTCTACAAATTTCAGAAAATGAATTAAAAATACAAAACTAGAATATCTTGGTTGGAACAGTGTCCACTCCCCTGAGTTAGTACTTGGTGGAAGCACCTTTGACAGCAATTACAGGTGTGAGTCTGTTGTGATCGGTCTCTGCCAACGTTGCACACATTGATTGGGCAATATTTGCCCATTCTTCTGGACAAAACTGTTCAGGCTCAGTCAAGTTGCGTGGGGAGTGTTGATGAACAGCAATCCTCAAGTCATGACTCAGATGTTCAATTGGATTTCGCTCAGGGCTCTGACTGGACCACTCAAGGACATTTATATTCTTAGCCTCTCCCGTGTAGCTTTGGATGTGTGCTTCGGGTTGTTGTCATGCTGAAAGGTGACCTTCCGTCTTAATTTCAGCTTTCTTGGAGAGGGCAGCAGGTTTCCTCTTGGATTTTCTGTATTTTGCTCCATTCATTTTCCCTTCTATCCTGGCAAATACCCAGTCCCTGCTAATGAGAAATATCCCCATAACATGATGCTGCCACCACCATGCTTCACAGTAGGGATGGTGTTCTTCTGGTGATGTGCTGGTTTGTTGTTGCGCCAAACGTAACGTTTTGCATTTAGGCCAAAAAGTTCCATTTGGGTTCGTCAGACCACAAAACTTTTTGCCACATGGCTTCAGAATCTCTGGAGTGGTTTGCTGTATACCTTAAACGGGACTCAAGGTGAGCTTTTTTGAGTAATGGCTTCCTTCTTGCCACCCGACTGTACAGGCCAAACTTGTGGAGTGCTTGGGATATTGTTGTCAGATGCACACAGTGACCAATCTTTGCCATAAAGATCTGTAGCTCTTTCAAAGTTGCCATTGGCCTCTTGGTGGCCTCTCTCATCAGTCTCCTCCTTGCTTGGTCATCCAGTTTGGAGGGACGGCCGGATCTAGGCAGGGTCTTGGTGGTACCATACGCCTTTCACTTCTTAATGATTGTCTTTACTGTGCTCCAAGGGATATTCAAGGCCTTTGAAATATTTTTATACCCACCCCCTGATCTGTGCCTTTCCACAACTTTTTCCTGTGGGTCTTTTGAAAGATCCTTGGTGCTCATGGTTGAGTCTTTGCTGGGGTAGTGCATTTCACAGCAGATGAAACTTACAGGAACAGCTGATTTTATTTTGAAATAATCAGAATCGCTACAATTTAACACAGGTGGAGGCCGATTAACTTGGTGTGTGATTTTGAAGGTGATTGGTTACGCCTGAGCTAATTTACAATTGCTATTATAAAGGGGGGGGGGGGCTGGGCGGGGGGGGAACACTTATCCAACGAAGATAAGCTAGTTTTGTATTTTTAATTAATTTTCTGAAATTTGTAGAATTTGTTTTTCACTTGTAAGTTGTGGGTTACGATGTGTAAATAAAAGTGGGAAATGTCTGATTTAATGCAATTTAATTCCAGGCTATAAGGTAACAAAAGGTGGAATTTTTGAAAGGTGGTGTAGTCTTTCTATAGGAACTGTATGTGTTCACAATTATCCTTAACCATGTTGTGGAACTTTGGCCGAAGCGCTCGCTTGCTTTTTCTTCCACCCTCACTTTTTCACCTTTATTCACTTTTAAACCGAGAAGGAAGTTGAGGAAGCGATAAAAGCAATGAAGAGTAGAAAAGCGGGAGGGCCGACGGGAGTTGTGGGAGATATGTTGAAGGCAGCGGGAAATTGGGGTGTGAAGAGAATGACAGAGATCTGCAATCTGGTGGTGAAAGAAGGCCGCATTCCAGTGGATTTGGAACTGAGTACCCTCGTCCCTCTATTCAAGGGGAAAGGTGACCCACTGGACTGTGGCTCGTATCGAGCGATAAAGTTATTGGAGCATGGAATGAGGGTATTGGAAAGGGTGTTGGAGAGGAGGATAAGGAAGAAAGTGAAGATTGACGAAATGCAGTTTGGATTTATGCCAGGAAGAGGAATGACAGACGTGCTTTTTATTATGAGGCAGTTGCAGGAGAAGTACATGGAGAAGAGGAAGAAGTTGTTTCTTGGGTTTGTTGATCTGGAGAAAGCATTCGATAGGGTTCCACGTGAAGTAGTGACATGGGCATTGAGGAAGTTAGGAGTGGAGGAATGGTTGATCAGAGTAGTGATGGCAATGTACAAAAGAGCGCGCACAGCTGTAAGGACGAAGAACGGGAACAGTGGTGAGTTTGAGGTGAAGGTGGGAGTGCATTAGGGGTCGGTACTAAGTCCACTACTATTTGTAGCTGTGATGGAGGTGCTGGCTCGGAACGTAAAGGAGGGTTTACCGTGGGAGTTGTTGTATGCAGATTATCTGGTGTTGATTGCGGAAAGTATGGATGGACTGAAGGAGAAGATGAACAAGTGGAAGGAATGTATGGAGACAAAAGGTCTGAAGTTGAATATCGGGAAAACGAAGGTGATGGCAAGTGGTAAAGCATGTGGTGAGGTGGAAAGAACTGGGAAGTGGCCGTGTGCTGTGTGCAGGAAGGGTGTCGGAGTGAATTCCATTCAATGTACAATGTGTGCTGAGTGGGTTCATCAAAAATGTAGTGGTTTGAGAGGGTCATTAACCAGTGTGGCAGCTACATTCAAGTGTATGGTGTGCACAGAGGGAGCTGCAGATGGAGGAAATGTTGAGTTGGATCTTGGAGATGGTGTGAAGCTGGAAGGTGTGAAAACATTTTGTTACCTTGGAGACATGCTGAATGGAGAAGGTGGATCAGACTTGGCAACGGTTGCTCGAGTGAGATGTGCATGGAAGAAGTTTCGGGAACTGAGTGGCGTGCTGACGAGGAGGGGAGTGTCATTGAAGCTGAAGGCAAAGGTGTATGCTGCATGTGTGAGAAGTGTTATGATTTATGGGAGTGAGACATGGGTAATGAACGTAGAGCAGCAACGAAGGCTGGAAAGGGTGGAAATGCGAATGGTTCGGTGGATGTGTGGAGTATCGTTGAGAGAGAGGAAGACAAATGAGAATTGTGAAAGATGATGGGAATAGAGCCTGTGATGGATGCTGTGAAGAGAAACAGGTTGAGATGATTTGGTCATGTGTTGAGGAAGGATGAAAGTGACTGGTTGAAAAGAGTGATGGAAATGAATGTAGAAGGAAGTAGAGGACGGGAAGACCGAGAAAGACTTGGCTAAAGATGGTGGAAGAAGAAATGTGGGCAAGGGGGTTAACAAGGGGAGATGTAGAAAATAGGGCAAAATGGAGAACATTGTCATGGGGACCGCAAGGCTAACCCCCGCTCTTGCAGGGAAAATGGCCTTAAAATGCCTGTTGTTGTTGTTGTTGTTGTATTCACTTTTAAATACGTTTTCTGCACAACCGACATAAAACTTTCAACATAGGAGTGCCTACCCATGGAGAATATTTCAACAAATCTACATGATGATTGGAGGGAAAATGCGCTGGCATTCCAAAACAAATCCGTTTTCTGTAGGCATGGGTTGTAAGGTGTTTCACGTATCAGGGATAAGCGGCCTTTACACTTCCTTTTGCTCATCCTCGGTGGAATCGGTGCAAAATATTTGTTTCCTGCAATTAAATTGAGGTTCTAAAAGTATATCTTGTTATATAAACTGATGTCGTGGAAAACTGAACATCTCGTCTTGCCAATTACCGCTACATATCTGTTAAAATCGTCTTACTTATTTCTCCTATTTTTTTCCCTCCACCCATCTCTCCCACAACCGATCGTTCCAAAGTTTTGCAGATATAGTGCGAGAGTTTTTCGCAGCTCTGCGGGTATGTCGTGTTGCTCCATTTGTGGTGTTCGATGGAATTTGTGACAAGGACAATAAAAAGCTGGCCACGCTGAAACAACGCACACAAGAACGGATTATTCAAGCCCAATCTTTGTCATTCGGTGGATCTGGGTAACGACCATTAAAATCCTTTGTGACTTTCTGAGGATTAATATTCCGACTTTGTGTGATGTATGTTGTCCGAAAGTCATAATATTTTACCAACAATCGGGAAGTTAATAGCATCCAAAGATCTTCGATTGTTATCGTTATCATAATCATATGTTCCTTTATTGTGTCTCAATAACGATGCATTCTTCCTTATCATTTCCTCTCCACTCATCATCCGCTGTTGATCTGTTGTCCCCATCCTCACCCCCAGCTCTATCCTTCCTATTGTTGCTGATGAAGTTTTTATCCAGACAATTATGTCTTTACGTGTGCCAATGGCACAGGCAGAGGTGGAAGCCGATTCAGAGCTAGCAGCCCTGGCAAAGCAATGGGGCTGCCCTGTTTTAACTCAGGACAGTGATTTCTTCATCTTCAACATTCCTGGAGGTGTTTGTGCATTTTCAGATCTCCCCTGGCACACCCTCTCTGTGAAGGCATCTTCTGGACAGCGATACATCGCGACGAAATTATTTTTTCAGGTTTGAGCTGAAACAATGCACAGTTTTGAACCGACGAGTTAAAGTTGTGTTTAAGGGAGGAGGGGGTTTTCCATGCTTAGGTTTTTTTTTTTTTTTTTTTTTAATGTTGAAGGCTCCAGTTACGGACTTTAGTCCTCATTGAGGCCAGGCCTTAAAAAAAGAACTGCATTGATAGAAAAGTGAAGAAAGAGAGAATAGTCCAAGAGTTTTTGAGGAAGTAAAGAGAAGTAAGAGAGAGAATGTAGAGGTGAGGAGTGAAAATGAGTAAGAAAAGTGCGTGATGAAAAGTGTGTGATGAAAAGCGTGTGATGAAAAGTGCGTGATGAAAAGTGCGTGATGAAAAGTGTGTGATGAAAAGCGTGTGATGTTTCTTTGCGAGAAAGAGAGATTGAAGCTAGCCTGGTAGATGTAGTTTGAGTGAGACAGAAAGTAAGACCGGCAATCCTGACACGGAGAGTGTAAGTTGGTTCCAGGCACCACTTTAACGCTCCTAAGTCTGAACGGTAGTACTACCCTGGGCGGTTGCTGTCTACAACCTACTACCTAACAAAACCGGTCCAACCGGATGGGTGTTTTTTAAGAGACACCATCTCCATACTGGATGACGGTGGCTCCCGAAGGAAGCTCATCCACCCTTTAACAGGTATTGTTTTTAGTCCTGCAGGGTGTCACAGTCACTCTCCCCACTAGCAAGCCAGTGAGGGTAGTCTGTTTAGTTGCCGACTACCCGACCATGTGGCAGGTAGCACAGGGTTACATGTTATGTTCAATTATAGTTGCTAAATGAAAGTGAGAGTGGAGTTAGTAACAAGGGAAATAGAAATAAGAATTTGAATGTTAACCTCCACCACCAAAGGTGGGTGGGAGGTTATGTTTTCACCCCTGCCTGTTTGCCTGTCTGTGTGTTTGTGAAGACAATAGCTCAGCGTGTGTGACGATTAAATGATTCGATTTTGGTGAAGAACCGGATCTGCTGACAATAATTTTTCAAAAATGGTTCTTCACCATTGAGTGATAGGGCTAAAACCGATATATAGCACGATATCTCAAAAAGTTATGGATGGAGTCGATTGAAACTTGATGAACTGGTTGTGTGTGTGAAAAAGGACACATCGATTCAATTTTGGTGACGATCCGAATCCGGATCCTCATACGAGAATTTTTTAATTTTGAAGTGATTCTTCCCCATTGAGAGATGGGCCCAAAAACGTTATGTAGCACGATATTTCAAAAAGTTTTGGATAAGTTCTGACAAAACCTGGTGGATGAGTTTGTATGGTGACAAGAACAAGCCAATTCGATTTTGGTCCAGATCCACCGAACAAAACATACTGTCCAGCCTGATTTTGCTTGTGATGCAATGTAAAGTCAATCCCTGCAGGCATAGCTCTGAGGTGTTTCTACTCACCTTGATCTGTCTAGCCTCGATTCATATATTGGCCCAGCTTTCACCTGTTACCCTGTTGCTTCATATTCAGGGCCGCTTATCAATAGATTTGGTCCCTTGCATTATTCGCTTTATTGAAAGTGCATTATGGTCCATATAAGTTGATTGTTCGCCAGCACCCTTGCCGCATTCCAAATTCCTGCCTGTCGATCGTCAGGCCTGGCCAGCCAGTTCATGAAAATTTTGAGCCAGAACCGTTCACCGTGCAAGAAGGTGAGAATAATTGAGGCCATTAAATACGAACAATGTAAAGTAATGTCAAAAATCCCCAATTTTTTTTTCTTCGAATATTTATATATTTCTCTTTCCAATCCCACATTCTTGACCCTAGTGTCATCTTTATTGCCAGTTCTCTCTAAAGACGCCGAGGTTGCTTGCAATCCTCGCAGTCGTTTTGGGCAATGACTATGTGGATTCAATGGTCATGCAGCCGTTCATGTCTGCTATCACTCAAACTGTGAAACGTGGACCTGTTGCGCGGCCACTGCAGATTGAAATATTATTCCGTTGGCTGTCCAGATTTAATGATGAAAGAGATGCACTCCATGCAGCCATGAAGTACGTCGACGTTTCACGGTGCAAAGTGCAAGAACAAAAGCTGCTGGATATCGTGCAGGTTTGCAACACACAATTACATGATAAAATCCATGTCAAACCGATACTAGTGTGATCAGTGACTGATCACTACTAACAAAAATAAAAAGATTGGTTATTGAATACCTTTATTGCCATTTTGTGAATACAGTTCTAATGAGTCTTCCTGAATCAAAATATGATGGCATTAACCATTACAATGTCTTCGTCTGAGTACATTTGACTAGGCAGAGTAATTTGACGCATTTGAATGGAGTTTTGCTGTGCCGTCTAGGGCATTTTGGAGTTTCCTTGACTTGCAGAGCAATCTACAGTCGACAATGCCCTGGAAAATTGACAAGAACCAGATAAAAAGCAAGTGCAGACAAATTCAGTGGGGTGCATTGCACTTAGCGTCAGGGCTCTGTGCAGGCCAGTCAAGTTCTTCCACACCGATCTCGTCAAACCATTTCTGTATGGACTTCGCTTTGTGCATGGGGGAATTGTCATGCTGAAACAGGAAAGGGCCTTCCCCAAACTGTTGCCACAAAGTTGGAAGCACACAATCGTCTAGAATGTCATTGTATGCTGTCGCGTTAATATTTCCCTTTTTTTTTTTTTTTTTTGTATACAACATCGAGGCTCGTGAAAGACCTCAGAAAACTAAGGGGCCTAGCCCGAACCATGAAAAACAGCCCCAGACCATTATTCCTCCTCCACCAAACATTACAGTTGGTACTATGCATTCGGGCAGGAAGCGTTCTCCTGGCATCCCCCAAACCCAGATTCATCCTTCGGACTGCCAGATGGTGAAGCGTGATTCATCACTCCAGAGAACGCGTTTCCACTGCTCCAGAGTCCAATGGCGGCGAGCTTTACACCACTCCAGCTGACGCTTGGCAATCCGCATGGTGATCTTAGGCTTGTGTGCAGCTGCTCGGCCATGGAAACCCATTTCATGAAGCTTCCGACAAACAGTTGTGTTGACGTTGCTTCCAGAGGCAGTTTGAACTCGGTAGTGAGTGTTGCAACCGAGGACAGACTATTTTTTTTACGCGCTTCAGCACTCTGTGGTCACTTTCTGTGAGCTTGTGTGGCCTACCACTTCACGACTGAGCTGTTGTTGCTCCGAGACGTTTCCACTTCACAATAATAGCACTTACAGTTGACCGGGGCAGCTCGAGCTGGGCAGAAATTTGACGAACTGACTTGTTGGAAAGGTGGCATCCTATGACGGTGCCACGTTGAAAGTCACTGAGCTCTTCAGTATGGTCCATTCTCCTGCCAATGTTTGTCTATGGAGATTGCATAGCTGTGTGCTTGATTGTGTATATATATATATATATACGTATATATATATATATATATGTATATATATATATATGTATATATATATATATATATATATATATATATATATATATATATATATATATATATATATATATATATATATATATATATATATACGTATATATATATATATATATATACGTGTATATATATATATATATATATACACACACACACACACACACACACACACACACACACACACACACACACACACACACACACACAGTGAAACCTTGACTTACGAGTTTAATTCGTTCTGTGACCGAGCTCGTAACTCAATTTGCTCGTTTCTCAAATTAAATTTCCCCATTAAAATGAATTGAAATGCTATTAATCCGTTCCAGCCCCCCAAAAACCACACCAATTTTTTTTGAAATATATATATATAAATATCTCGTGCTTTATATTTCACCTGTATGCAGCATACAAGTTGGCAGGATGGCCTGGACTGGAGGTACGCACACTTGACTCTAAACTGTCCAGCCTGGGTTTGAATCCCGACCCAGCTATAACCTGTCATGTCGGTGTTTCACAGGCAGGGTGATTCATCAATGTGTGTATCGCTAAACTGGGCACCCCGTTTGCGTCCCATTAGTTGTTGGATGTTAAGGATCTCACCGTGTCTTCCACAAAGAGAAGGCGAGCTATCGCCGGCACTCTGAACAAGTTGTGGCCTGGCATGCTCTTCTCCTCTGCCTTTATATACGTCCTCCTCGGCATCTTTTTCCAGAAGAGCCCTGTCTCGTCACAGTTGAAGATTTGCTGGGGGATGTATCCTTCGGCTTCTATCAGTTCGGCAAAAGTCATAATAATATCTTCAGCTGCCTTCACATCCGAGCTTGCTGCCTCACCATGCCTGACGACGGAGTGAATGCCGGTCCTCCTCTTCTTAAAATTATCAAACCATCCCCGACTGGCTTTGAATGACTCTTCCGATGCCTCGTCCGTTGATGTTCCCGCCGTCTGCTGCACCAAATCCCCGTAAATGTCTCGTGCCTTCTCACAGATGATGCTCTCGGTCACGGTATCTCCTGCGAGCTGCTTCTCCGTCAACCACACAAACAACAACTTCTCCATCTCTTCATGGGCAGAGGTCCGGAGCTTTGAAATAATCTTAACGCCCTTGGCTGGCGTTATAGCCTTTATCGACTCCTTCTGCTTCAAAATCGTACATATCGTAGAAGTACTACGATCGTACTGCCTCGCCAAGTCGACAACACGCACACCTCGCTCATGTTTTTCGACGATTACGTGTTTTATATCCAAGCTCGCTCGCTCGTAACTCAGATCTCGGCTCGCATCACAAAGCAAAAAATCGACCGAGCGACGGCTCGTATCTCGGAAAACTCGTAAGTTGGTGCACTCGTAAGTCAAGGTTTCCCTCCTCTTCCCCCCCCCCCCCCCCTCCTCCTCCCCCTTAACACCAGGGGAGTTGACTCAGCCTGTCATCCTACCGAGGTTGGCAAATTGAGTACCAGTTCACTGGTAATTCCCTGTGTGCCGCAAGAGGCGCCTAACAGGGTTGGCGGCACGAACCCGGAAGTCGGAACTCATTGTCGTCAAATAAATGTAGCATGTATGTTTTACTCTCTGTCACATGCCGTTGGTCCCATGTCAATCGGATGAAGTTGAAAAATTAACATTACGAAGTTTCTCTGGGACGTACTGATTCCGAATAATGAAGTTGAAAAATTAACGTTCCGAAATACGCTAATTACGCTAACAGAAGCGCTGGCGCTGCGAAGCGCTAGAGGGAGCGCTGCGCTCCCTCCCTTCGATTCCCTCCCTCTTCTGCTGGCGCTTCTGTGCTAATACGCTAATTTTAAAACCCGAAGTTGTTTTTAAAATTTAAGGTGTGATGTAGTTGCTCTGAGACGTACTGATTCCGAATATGCCTTTGGTTTTTCTCTGCGATGAGTAGTTCTCGAGTTATAAGAGGACAAACAAACATACTTTACTGCTTTATATATATAGATATATATATGTTTATGTATATGTAATTATGTATAATTATATACACATTGGTGCGCTTGCAGGATGGCCGAGAGTTAAGCATACTCGCCTCTGAGGTGTCTAGCTTGTCTTGAATCCTGATCTAACGGTAAACTACCATCCTGGTGTCTCATAGGCAAGGCGATGATACATCAATGCAATGTTATGTGTGGAAAATTTCTGAGGAGATTTTGGTTGGCTCAATAGCGCAGTGGGCTTTCACCGCGAAAGTGGTGAAGGCCCTTGGTTCGAGTCCCGTGTTGAGTCAGAGTTTTTCCCACTTAGCCCCACGCAGGAATTCAATTCCTGTTTATAAAAAATTGTAGACGGGTTTTTTTTTTGTTTTGTTTTTTGTATACAAGATCGAGGCTTGTGAAAGAGCTAACATTAATCGCACAAAAAGTCAAACCGACACACAAAACACAAAAAACAAGCATTCTGAGTATTGCGCTGCAATACATGTCCCCTACCGGCATTGGGTAGCACTGTCATAGAAGACAGTATTAGGTATAGGGCTAATCATGGGGTGCTATTCACTAAAGGTGGTTTAGCACTCTTATGATAATGTATTCTAATTAGGTATTGCCTACAAATGGAAAAACATTTTATGTGAAGAAGTTATATCTAACTTATCACACTAAAAACTTCCTTTATAACGAACAGCGCATTCTATGCAATGTAATAAGAGCATCAGTCATACCATAACATAGGGCCTACTTTAATATTATAGCTATTGTTAGATGTGAAGTAACAATTCATAAAATAAGATTTTAAGATTCGACAATAAAACATTATCAACTTGATCAGATGTGGAGTGGCGCTTTACACACAAAATATGTCGTTAAAATACTAACGATATTTTAAAAAAGTTGTAATGTCATTGGAAATTTACATCTTGTCCTCTTGTCCTCCCTTGAGGATTAGTTTGCATTGTAATGCTAATGGACCGGAAACTGTTGGGGAAATTCCCAAAGTTCAAAGTGCCATAACTTTGTCAAAACTGATCGAAGCGTCGTCGTGAAGTTCGAACTTGATCTGTAACTTATCATGAGGAAACCATGTACCAAGTTTGAAATCATTAGCATTAAGAGTTTAGGAAAAAAAGTCCGGAAAGCTGTTCTTTGCGTGACGGAATGACGGACCGACGGACAGACAGAGGGACGGAGTGCAAACCTATAGTCCCCTACGGTGTATGGTAGGGGACTAATAAGGGGAGCGGTAGACAAGATGGGGAGAGAGGGGGAAGGACACAAATACAACATTTGAGAGCAGGGACATCGGGAGAAATGTGAGAGGGGGAGGTGGGAGAGGTATAAAACATATGAACACTGCAAGGACTTCCAGGAAAGAAGTTGGAATTTCAAAAAAAGTGTATCTGGGGTGAATTAGCAGGGGTAGAAAAGATCAAGGTTTTGGATGTGGAAAGATAAGAGATGGTGGTGAACAGCTGTTTTAAAGACCTGGAGGGAGGAGTGGGATTGAAGGGAGTGGGGGAGTTTGTTCCAGAGGTGGAAGAAAGAGGAATGAAAGAGTGAAGGTGAGCAGAGAGCCGAGATTTCGGCAGTTTAACCATCAGAGGGTTGCTGGCAGATCTTGTGCGACCTGTAGGAATATTTGGGGAACAAAGCACAGAGAGAGCTGGGGGAGCAAGGCCGGAGAGGAGTCGGTAGAAGACAGAAAGCCCACCTACCTGTCTGCGGTGAGTGAGTGAAAGGCCCTCGGAGATAGCTTCATCACGGGAGATTCCAATGATTCTGAAAGCTTTGTTTTCAACAGCGTGAAGCCGAGCTAGGTGTGAGGCAGGAGCACCGGCCCATAGGGGAGAACAGTATTCCATTGAGCTGCGGATGAAAGCCTTGTATGTGGTGTGAAGCTCAGGTGTGCCGAGGAAGGACTTCGCACGACGGAGGATGTCCAGTCGGCGACTGACTTTGGAGGCCAGCTTGGAAATGTGGTTTTCCCAAGAAAGATCATGGCAGATAGTGAGACCCAAAAGCTTGAGCGACAGAACTTCTTGGAGAGGATTGTTGAAAAAGTAGATGGGAGGGTTGTCCAGTCGATCTTTTCGGAGAGACATAGTAAGAGTGTGAGATTTGTCAGGATTGAAAGACATGTTCCACTTGTTTGACCAGTCTGTGATTTTGTCCAGGTCTTCAGAGAGTGAGGAGGCTGCAGACTGCCTATCTGAGGGAAGAGGAATGGAGCGGCAGAGAGTGGAGTCATCAGCAAAGAGATAGAGAGGATTTTCCAGAGAGTCAGAGAGATCATTGATAAAGACCAGAAAAAGCACAGGGCCCAGAACACTGCCTTGGGGAACTCCAGCCTGAACAGGAAGGGGAGATGAGAGAAATCCATTCAGGGCCACACGTTGTCTACGACCAGAGAGGAAGTCCGCAAGCCATGCATGGAGATTTCCATGGATACCATAGGAGGAGAGTTTGGTGAGCAGAGCTGGGTGCCAGACCGTATCGAAGGCACGTGATATGTCAAGGGAGACGGCTCTGATTTCCTGTTTGGCATTGAGGACCTCCATCCAGTGTTGAGACAGCAGAAGCAGCATGTCCAGAGTAGAATGACCTAGTCTGAATCCAAATTGATGATCGGATATCAAGCCATTGGAGAAGAGGAAGGATTTGATATCCAAAGCAATGATGGATTCCATGACTTTGCTGATAATTGGGAGCAGGCTGATTGGTCTGTAGTTGCAAGGATCTGTTTTTGCACCTTTTTTGTGTAAAGCGGTAATGTTTGCTGATTTCCAGGATGCTGGCAGATGACCTTGAGCAAATGAGAGGGTGAAAAGAACAGAGAGGGCGAGATAGAGCGGCAGAGCAGGATTTTAGGACCCGTGGGCTGATGCTGTCTGGTCCAGTTGCAGAATCAGAGTCGAGGTTTGACAAAAACTCCACCTTGTCAGGAGAAGGACACAGAGTCCAGGAGCAGTTGGGTTCGACTGGGTAAGGTCGGAACAGAGAGAGATGGGTTTGGGACACAAGATTTTGAGGCAAACAGAGTTGAGGCATTCGGCTTTGTCATGTGCGGTGTCAACTGTGTAGCCATTTGAGGTAAGGGAGGGGATGGAGGGGGAACAAACACCAGAAACGGATTTGACCAGATGCCACCAGGATTTGGAGGAAGGAGACAGGTTTGAGAGTTCATTATTGAGTGTGGAGAGATAGTGCTTCCTGGCACTCCTGAGGGTAGACACACACTTGTTCCGAGCTTGGTGGAAGGAACTGAGATTGCCTTCAGTTGGATTAGCCTTCCAAGAGGCAAAGGCAAGTTGTTTCAGGGCAACTGCCTCACCACAAGATTCAGTGTACCATGGACGGGAGGAAGGGTAAGACAACTGAAGACTAGATGGGATAAATCTGTGCATGAGAGAGAGCAGTTTGCTTTGGAAGAATTCCCAGGAAGAGTTGATGTCAGAGGCAGTGGAGATGGGAGACCAGTCCAGATGATTGATGGCTGCTTGAAGACCGTGCCAGTCGGCCTGAGTGAAATACCAGACTCAGCGACGCTGAGGAGGCTCTCTGAGAATGGCCAGAGAGATGTCCACTTTAACAAGCACATGATCAGAAGAACCGATTGGGGCAGAAGAAGAGCAGCAGACATTAGCAGGGAAGTTTGTCATAACCAAGTCTCGAAGAGAAGATACACCATTGGCTGAGATCCGGGTCGGGAAATTGACAGATTGTGTCAATCCCAGTGAGTCGCAGAAGTCCTTTGCTGAGGTGCCATGGCTGGTGAGAGATGAACCCACACCCAGCCAGCTGGCATGATGACAGTTGAAGTCGCCACATATGAGGAAGAGAGAGTTGGGATGAGTGGATAGAAGTTGGTCCATGTTGTCAGACAGTGAAATGTAAATGGAGTCATCACTGTTTGGAGGACGGTACAGAACACATGTGAACAAAATGTGGGAGTGGAGAGGAAGCCGTAGCCAGAGGTACTCCTGGGGGTGAGGTGGAGAGAGGGCAGTGCAAGGAGAGTGAGGAAGAGAGTTTTTGATAAAGATAGCCATCCCACCACCAGGACGAGGCTCAGGTCTATCATACCGGAGGAGGGAGTAACCAGGAAGAGATATTAAGGAATCAGAGACATCTTGAAAGAGGAAAGTTTCTGTTAAGCAGATCAAGTCTGGATTGTCAGAAGCAACCTGTATGGAGAGATCAGTCAGGTTTGAGCGAAGGCCCCGGATGTTTGAGGTCCATACCGTTAATGAAGAGAGAGGGGGAGCATCGAGGACAGGGGAGGGGAGAGGTCGGGTAAGATGAAGGATGAGAGGGGGAGGTAGGGAGAGCAGTTGATAGTGTGTCAGAGATTACCGAAGAGTTACAAGAAAGGGAAGGATGAGGAGAACGAAAGGTTTGATGGTGAAGGGATGAGGCACAGTGAGGGGTTGTTTGAGGGGGGGCAGAGGAAAGTAGAAGGGGAGGAGGCAGCTTTGAGGAGGAGGGGGGAGGGAGAATTTGAGAGGAATGGTATGGGAGGAGATTTGAATGGTAGGGGTTGGGGGGGAGTTTTGAAGGGGAGGAGTGAGAGGGGGGGGGGTTAGGAGGGGAGGGGCAAGGGGGGAGTTTAGGAGGGGAGGGGAAAGGGGGGAGTTTAGGAGTGGAGGGACAAGGGGGGAGTTTAGGAGTGTAGGGGCAAAGGGGGATTTGGAGGGGAGGGGCAAGGGGGGAGTTCAGGAGTGGAGGGGCAAGGGGGGAGTTTAGGAGTGGATGGGCAAGGGGTAGTTTAGGAGTGTAGGGGCAAGGGGGGTGATTTGGAGGGGAGGGGCAAGAGGGGAGTTTAGAAAGTGGATGATTAATGAAAGACGAACATTGATAACAAATTGGGTTTATTGTGATTTTCAAGTCAGCAATCCGATTAAGAACGATGGAAGAGGGATGGAATGAATGTGAATTTAGAGCATGCTGTGATTTAGAGTTATAAGGGATTGAATTTATTTATTTTGAAGTGGAATGAGTTGGAGAGGAAATTGAAAGAAGCCTTTTAAATATGAAGAAAAACAGCGTGTTGTAATATACCACTGAATAAAACACTGAAGGGGAAAGTTTAAACATATTTAAATAATATTTAAACAGAACCGTGAACAATCTTAAATGCACAAAATTCCAACGGGGGGAGGGTCGAGAGGGACCACCACGAGTCACGTGAACAGGGCAAAAGGTGGATGGCAAGGAGATAATGGGGGCGGGGCAAACAGCACACCTGCACAGAAGTACAGGATGAGACAACAGCACACGTGGAGAAAGGAAAATAAATGTTTTTGGTTATTTTGTGGGGGGGGGGGGGGGGGGGTTTGGGGGGTGGGGATTTAAAACGTCAGACAAAGAGTATTATGTTCGGGGTAGAAGGGAAAAATCTAAGAGCCAAGCAAAACACGAAGTAGGGGACTTAAGTTAACAAACACCGACGGGGGTACAAGGCCACACACGAGGAGCAGAACACGATTAATTACGGTATTTGCCAGACGGTATTTAAAACGTTAGACAAGTGGTCGATGTTCGGGGAAGTTAGGGGGAGAAGAGAAAATCTAAAAAATAAGCGATACAGCGAAGGAAAGAACTTAAATTCACAAAACACCGATGGGGGGAGGGAAGCCGAGAGAAACCAGGCTGCGCACGCGGTGGGAACAGAAAACGATTAAATTATACAAAAGTTTGCATGAATTGCAAATCAACACCAACTGGAAAACACACTGCAACACATGCACAATAAAAAACGAGTAGAAATTGATGAAGACACGAATAGAAAAAATACTTTAACTTTGCTGCTGTGCAGAGGTCGAAGTCGCTTCCTTGCTCGAGGGACCGGAAACGGTATCTCCTTTGAGATGCAGGTCGCATTTTGAGAGATCTTTGAGATCTGTCGGAAAGTTGAAGCTCAACCGAAGTAAATCGAAACATACCAGTAAATCCACCAAGGAATGGCTGAAAAGAAAGAAATGGAGGGTTCTGGAATGGCCAAGTCAAAGCCCGGATCTAAATCCCATTGAGATATTGTGGGGGGATTTGAAACGAGCTGTGCATGCAAGAAACCCCTCAAACATCGCACAGCTGAAAGAATTCTGCACGGAGGAGTGGGCAAAAATTTCTCCCAGTCGATGTCAGAGACTGGTAGACAGTTATAAGAAACGCCTACTTGAGGTTGTTTCTGCCAAAGGGGGCAATACCACCTATTAGAGCCAAGGTTGTACTTACTTTTTCCACATGCGAAATTTGCATTTATGTTTATTTAAATTATACAATGGACTACAAAATGTAAATGTTTCATGATATTTGTTATATTATATCACCTTTATCTGTCAATATTGTTGAAATGAAGATCAAATAGCTGTATGTTGAAATATGTTGAAAAAGTCAAAACTTTACATGGGGTGTACTTACTTTTTCACGTGACTGTACATACATACATACATACATACATACATACATACATACATACATACATATGTATATATACCTACCGATATACACATTCGGACCTCGCTATTCACAGTTCCGTTATTCGCGGCTGATAAAATGCGACCTGTTTCTCTATTTGCAGAGAAGTGTCCCACGAATTCGCAGTTTTTTGTTTTCCTATTCGCGGCTGTGTTACAGGAACTCGCGGTTTTTTTTTTCTATTCATGGCCGTGTTCTGCGAAATCGCGGTTTTTCAGGGGCGCAAAAAAGAAATTCACAAGCCGCTAGCTTGACACATTTATAAAACCAATCTTTCACCAGCCATGCATAAAGCAGCTGGACATACACAAAACAACATCTCCTACGAGCCGCGAGAATGACCTGCTTCTACGTTAACTGCCATGTGCTTTGCGTTTTCATGGCTTTCGTGGCCGCAAATTTTAGCCGCACTATAATCGAGAGCTTTTTGGGATTTTCCACCAGCTGCATAACACGTTATCCCCACGAGTTACTGTTCAGAATGAAAACACTCCACAATATCTATTAGTGCAATTAGCTGTCTCCCTTGTCCCCATAGAAACTGGCACGGCATGCATTCACGGATCTTCATCGACATTCGTGGGATTTGCCTCGCCATTCGCAGATTTTCGCGACTCGGGAATCTATCCCCCCTTTTTCCATTGAAACAATGCCCCGCTAATCGCCGTTTCGCAATTCGCGGGATTTTCCAGGAACATATCCCCTGCGAATAGCGGGGACCTACGATATATATATTTATGGCAGAGTGGCCAGACGGATGCCTCCTCAGTGAAAGACACATGAGAGCCCGCTTGGAGTTTGCAAAAAAAGCACCTAATGGACTCTCAGACTGTGAGAAACAAGATTCTGTGGTCTGATGAAACAAAGATTGAACTGTTTGGCCTAAATTCTAAGCATCATGTCTGGAGGAAACCAGGCACCGCTCATCACCTGCCTAATACCATCCCAACGGTGAAGCATGGTGGTGGCAGCATCATGCTGTGGGGGTGTTTTTCAGCAGCAGGGACTGGTCAGGGTTGAGGGAACAATGAACGGAGCAAAGTACAGAGATATCCTCAATGAAAATCTGAAACAGAGCGCTCAGGACCTCAGACTGGGCTGAAGGTTTACCTTCCAACAGGACAACGACCCTAAGCACACAGCCCAGACAACGCAGGAGTGGCTTAGGGACAACTCTGTGAAGGTCCTTGAGTGGCCCAGCCAGAGCCCTGACTTGAACCCAATCGAACATCTCTGGAGAGACCTGAAAATGGCTGTCCACTGACAATCCCCATCCAACCTGACAGAGCTTGAGAGGATCTGCATAGAAGAATGGCAGAAAATCCCCAAATCCAGGTGTGCAAAGTTTGTCGCGTCATACCCAAGAAGACTCGAGGCTGTAATCGCTGCCAAAGGTGCTTCAACTAAGTACTGAGTTAAGGGTTTGAATACTTATGTCAATGTGATATTTCTGTTTTTTCTTTTTAATAATTTTGCAAAACTTTCTAAAATCCTATTTTCTCTTTGTCATTATGGGGTATTGAGTGTAGATTGATGAGGGAAAAAATGAATTTAAACGATTTCAGCATAAGGCTGCAACATAACAAAATGTGAAAAAAGTGAAGGGGTCTGAATACTTTCTGAATGCACTGTAGCTCTGATATATTCCAATTGCAATGGCCCATTGGCTGACACCAGTGGCCTGAAGTCTGAGGCCCATACTTACCGTGGCCTTCACAGGGCCCCTGACGCCTATCGGCTCTAACCTTTCGATATTTGATGATCCTTTCAAGAGTTGGTTTGGTTGTTTTACACTAAAGGGAAAACTTAAAGGTAGGACATTGCGATTGTGAATATGACAGCTCCGAAGATGTCTTTGGCTTTGCATAGCACCAACATGGTAGCCTTGTGATTTTTCAGGTTACAATTGTGGGTGGAGTCAGTCCAGCTGGCCAACCAGTGGGTGGGACGGAGCATTACACACTGAAGGATGGACGGCGAACGAACAAGTGTATTGTTATATAGATATAATGTAACATATATATATATATATAAATATAAAATACATTTCTACATTTACATTTATACTTACATTTTGAAAATATTAACATTGCTTTTTCTTAATATTGACTGAACAACAAAATATGATTTTCTTCAAATCTGTCATCCATCAAAACCATTTTTCCGTTGTCTTAGGAATACATCTCCCCAGAGTCAACACTGGACAGTTTCTTTTCCACTGGTTATTTCCCACTTCGGAAAGGTTACTTTGTTTCAGCTCAAGCAAAGGGCGCTTGTCCTCCTTGTCACGATCCAAGACAGCCACTCAATCCTGGTGCCAAGTGTTCAGAAATCCCAGAATGGATTGGTGAAGGCCTCAAAGCCGGTCTTCTTCCTCCATTCGTGTGTGAAGCCTTCAAGTTGCGACAGATCATCTTGTCCACTCAGGTATGTGTTCTTAAATTGTTTGTGCATGTGATTTTTTTTCTTGTTATCCTTTGGCTGTGTAGTTCATGATCCATTTTTTTTTGGAACCATCATCATACTATAATGGAGGTATGTATGTATGTCCAGTACGTATATATGTATATAGCCAAAACTCCGGGAATTGCATTTATCATGAATTAAAATGAGTACAGCACATGACTTTTTGGGGAAACTTATGCTAGATTTCAATTGTAAATATATAGTGTGTCCACACAAAATAATTCAATTGGAGACGAAATAATGCAACTATCACAGAACATGCTTATATGAGCTGTTTCACAAGAACAGGGCTTTATTTGTTTTGTTTGAGAAGTGTTTTTGCTGCCCGTCATCAACGGACACTTCAACGAACACAATATCATACTGTATATAATTTGAGAAGTGTCTGTTTATTTATTTGTTTGTTTGTTTCACTTTTTTTTTTCTTTTTTTTTTATGTATACTGAATCGAGGCTCATGAAAGAGCTGACATTTACTTCACAAACAAATCAACCAGACAAACAAAATATATAAAAAGAGGGAGCGGAAGACAAGAGAAGGGGAAGCACACAAACACTTGAGAGCACACAACATTTAAGAGCAGGGAGATGTGTGGGAGGGAGAGGGCTTGGGGGGAGGAGTCGTGGGAAGGGGGGTGGGGGGTGGGAGAAGTATAAAACACAAGGACACCAAGGAAAGGACTTCCAGGACAGAAGTTGGTATTTCAAAAAAGTGGAATTGGGGTGAAATTAGCGGGGATAGAAAAGATCAAGGTTTTGGATGGGGGAAGATAAGAGATGGTGGTGAACAGCTGTTTTAAAGACCTGGAGGGTGGAGTGGGATTGAAGAGAGTGAGGAAGTTTGTTCCAGAGGCGGGAGAAAAGAGGAATGAAGGAGTGAAGGTGAGCAGAGAGTCTTGATTTTGGCAGTTTGACCATAAGAGGGTTGCAGGCAGATCTTGTGCGACCTGTAGGAATATTTGCGGGACAGAGCCCAGAGAGAGCTGGGGGGGCAAGGCCAGAGAGGAGTCGGTAGAAGACGGAAAGACTTCCATGTACTACTGAATCGCTGGACAGAATGACTTGAAAGCTAGTAGTTATATTCGCAGTGTGCACGGCAAGCTTTTAGGTGGTAAAATAAATCCATAGTACTGGGGATTTAGGGTGGAGGGAGCACCCCGATTCTCTCCATGTAAATATGGCATAGCAAGGTTGTCTGTTTGCCACGTTACTTATTTTCCTTGTACAGTTAGTTCCCTGTAGCAAGCTACATCGCTTGCCAGAGATGTTACATTGTTTATACTAGCTCCAGGTGAGAGCGGGCATTTAAAGCCAGATTAAAATGCACCAATTCCAGGGGAATTAGCCCATCTGGAATTCAGGGGGATTGACCTGCCCATAAGGATGAGGGAATTAATCCATCTGTAATTCTGAGAGAATTAACCCATCCATCTGTAATTCCAGACTAATTATAAAAAAAATTTTTTTAAAACCACCTTTAGAGGCCATTTTTCCCTGCAAAGCGGGGGTTGGCCTTTTTCGGGGACCGTGGTTGTTGTTGTTTTTTTTGGTCCCCTTTTTGAAGCAATGTTTTACGGCCGGATGCCCTTCCTGCCACCAACCCTGTTTGTCGCCTTTTTACGACACACAGGGAATTACCAGTGAACTGGTACTCAATTTGCCGACCTCGGAAGGATGACAGGCTGAATCAACCCCCCTGGTGTTAATTCAGCGATCGACCGGGATTCGAACCCAGGATCCTTGGATCCTAAGCTGGCACCCTAGCCGCTAGCCCAACACCAGGCTAAATATACTGGCTGTAATTATACTGGCTGTAATTATACTGGCTGTAATTCCAGGGGAATTAACTATCTGTAATTCTGTAGAAATTAACGCATCTGTAATTCTGGGTGAATTAAACCATCTGTAATTTTGGGGGAATTACCCCGACCGTAAGTCCAGGGGAATTAACCCATCTGTAATTCTGGGGGAATTAACCCATTCGTTATTGTGTGGGAATTAACGCATTGGTAATTCTTGGGGAATTGACCCATCCGTAATTCTGGAGGAATTAACCCATCTGTTATTGTGTGGGAATGAACCCATCGGTAATTCTGGGGGAATTAATCTGTCCGTAATTCCAGGGGAATTGTGCAATCAGTAATTTTGGGGGCAATTAATCGATCAATAATTATGGGGGAATTAACGGTCTGTAATTCCAGGGGAATTGAGCAATCAGTAATTTTGGGGGAATTCACCCATCCATAATTCTGAGGGAATTAACCCATCTGTAATTTTGGGGGAATTACCCCGACCGCAAGTTCAGGGGAATCGACTCATCTGTTATTCTGGCTGAATTAACCCATCCATAATTCTGGGGGAATTACCCAGACCGTAAGTCCAGGGGAATTAACCCATCTGTTATTCTGGGTGAATTAACCCATCCATAATTCTTGGGGAATTAACCCATCTGTAATTTTGGAGGAATTACCCAGACCGTAAGTGCAGGGGAATTAACCCATCTGTTATTCTGGGTGAATTAACCCATCCATAATTCTTGGGGAATTAACCCATCTGTAATTTTGGAGGAATTAACCTGACCGTAATTCTGGGGGAATTAACCGATTAGTAATTCTGGGGGAATTAACCGATTAGTAATTCTGGGGGAATTAACCCATCTGTAATTTTGGGGGAATTACCCCTACCGCAAGTTCAGGGGAATCGACTCATCTGTTATTCTGTCTGAATTAACCCATCCATAATTCTGGGGGAATTACCCAGACCGTAAGTCCAGGGGAATTAACCCATCTGTTATTCTGGGTGAATTAACCCATCCATAATTCTGGGGGAATTAACCCATCTGTAATTTTGGAGGAATTAACCTGACCGTAATTCTGAGGGAATTAACCGATTAGTAATTCTGGGGGAATTAACCGATTAGTAATTCTGGGGGAATGAACCCATCCATAATTTTTTATTTTTTTATTTTTTTTGTATACTGAATCGAGGCTCGTGAAAAAGCTAACATTTATTTCACAAACAAATCAACCAGACAAACAAAACATACAAAAAGAGGGAGCGGAAGACAAGATGGGGGGAGGAGGGGAAGCACACAAACACAACACCTGAGAGCAGGGAGAAGCACGGGAGGGAGAGGGCCTGGGGGGAGGAGGCGTGGGAAGGGGGGGGGGGGGGGGGAGAGGTATAAAACACAAGGAGACCAACGACCTCCAGGACAGAAGTTGGTATTTCAAAAAAGTGTAGGATTTGGGGTGAAATTAGCGGGGGTAGAAAAGATCAAGGTTTTGGATGGGGGAAGATGAGAGATGGTGGTGAACAGCTGTTTTAAAGACCTGGAGGGTGGAGTGGGATTGAAGAGAGTGAGAGAGTTTGTTCCAGAGGCGGGATAAAAGAGGAATGAAGGAGTGAAGGTGAGCAGAAAGTCTTGATTTTGGCAGTTTAACCATAAGAGGGTTGCATGCAGATCTTGTGTGACCTGTAGGAATATTTGGGGGACAGAGCCCAGAGAGGAGTCGGTAGAAGACGGAAAGACGACCAACCTGCCTGCGGTGAATGAGTGAAAGGCCCTTGGAGTTAGCTTCATCGCGGGAGATTCCAATGATTCTGAACGCTTTGGTTTCAACAGCGTGAAGACGAGCTAGGTGTGCGGCAGGAGCACCAGCCCAGAGGGGAGAGCAGTATTCCAATGAGCTGCGGATGAAAGCCTTGTATGTGGTGAGGAGCTCAGGTGTGCCAAGGAAGGACTTCGCAGGACGGAGGATGCCCAGTCGGCGACTGGCTTTGGAGGCCAGATTTGAAATGTGGTTTTCGCAGGAAAGATCATGGCAGATAGTGAGACCCAAAAGCTTGAGTGACAGAACTTCTTGGAGAGGATTATTCAGAAAGTGGATGGGAGGGTTGTCCAGTCGGTCTTTTCGGAGAGACATCGTAAGAGTGTGAGATTTGTCAGGATTGAAAGACATGTTCCACTTGTTTGCCCAGTCTGTGATTTTGACCAGGTCTGCAGAGAGTGAGGAGGCTGCAGACTGCCGATCTGAGGGATGAGGAATGGAGCGACAGAGAGTAGAGTCGTCAGCAAAGAGACAGAGAGGATTTTCAAGAGAGTCAGAGAGATCATTGATGAAGACCAGAAAAAGCACAGGGCCCAGGACACTGCCTTGGGGAACTCCAGCCTGAACGGGAAGAGGAGATGAGAGAAACCCATTCAGGGCCACACGTTGACTACGACTAGAGAGGAAGTCCGCCAGCCATGCGTGGAGATTTCCATGGATACCAAAGGAGGAGAGTTTCGGGTGAGCAGAGCGGGGTGCCAGACCGTATAGAAGGCACGTGATATGTCAAGGGAGACAGCTCCAATTTCCTGTTTGGTATTGAGGACCTCCATCCATTGTTGAGAAAGCAGAAGCAGCATGTACAGAGTAGAGTGACCAGGTCTGAAACCAAATTGATGGTCAGAGATCAAGCCATTGGAGAAGAGGAAAGATTTCATATCTGAAGCAATGATGGATTCCATGACTTTGCTGATAATTGGGAGAAGGTTGATTGGTCTGTAGTTGCTAGGATCTGTTTTTGCACCTTTTTTGTGCAAAGCGGTGATGTTGGCTGATTTCCAAGCAGATGGCAGATGACCTTGAGCAAAAGAGAGGGTGAAGAGAACAGAGAGAGGGAGTGAAAGAGCGGAAGAACATGATTTTAGGACCCGTGGGCTGATGCCGTCAGGACCAGTTGCAGAATCAGAGTCGAGGGTTGACAAACACTTTTCCACCTTGCCAGGAGGAAAGGACACTGAGTCCAGGAGCAGCTGGGTACGACTGGGTACGGGGGGTACAGAGAGGGATGGGTTTGGGACACAAGATTTAGAGGCAAACACAGAGTTGCGGCATTCAGCTTTTTCACGTGCGGAGTCAGCCGTGTAGCCGAGGGAGGGGATGGAGGGGGAACAAACACCAGAAACAGATTTGACCAGACGCCACCAGGATTTGGAAGAGGGCAACAGATAAGAGAGTTCGGTCTTGAGAACGGAGAGATATAGTTTCCTGGCTCTCCTGAGGGTGGACACACACTTGTTTCGGGCTTTGTGAAAGGAAATGAGATTTCCTTCCGTTGGATTTGCTTTCCAGGAGACGAAAGCAGGTTGTTTCTGGGCCACAGCCTCACCACAAGATTCCGTGTACCATGGACGGGAGGAAGGGTATGACAACTGAAGACGAGATGGGATAAATCTGTGCATGAGAGAGAGCAATTTACTTTGGAAGAATTCCCAGGATGAGTTGATGTCAGAGGCGGTAGAGATGGGAGACCAGTCCAGATGATTGATGGCTGCTTGAAGACCGTGCCAGTTGGCCTGAGTGAAATGCCAGACTCGCCGACGCTGAGGAGGCTCTCTGAGAATGGTCAGAGAGATGTCCACTTTGACAAGCACTTGATCAGATAAGCCGATTGGAGCAGAAGAAGAGCAGCAGACATTTTCAGGGAAGTTAGTCATAACCAAGTCCAGAAGAGAAGATGCTCCGTTGACTGAGATCCGGGTCGGGAAATTGACAGATTGTGTCAGTCCCAGTGAGTCGCAGAAGTCCTTTGCTGAAGAGCCATGGCTGGTGAGAGAGGTACCCACACCCAGCCAACTGGCATGGTGACAATTGAAATCACCACATATGAGGAAGAGAGAGTTGGGATGGGTAGAAAGAAGTTGGTCCATATTATCAGACAGCGAGATGTAGATGGAGTCATCACTGTTTGGTGGACGGTACAACACACATTTGAACAAAAGGTGGGAGCGAAGGGGAAGCCGTAGGCAAAGGTATTCCTGGGGGTGAGGTGGAGAGAGGGCAGTGCAGGGCGAGTGAGGAAGAGAGTTTTTTATAAAGATAGCAACCCCACCTCCAGGACGAGGCTCAGGTCTATCATACCGGAGGAGGGAGTAACCTGGGAGAGATACCAAGGAATCAGAGACATCATGAAGGAGGAAAGTTTCTGTTAAGCAGATCACATCTGGTTTGTCAGAAGCAACCTGTATGGAGAGATCAGTCAAGTTTGAGCGAAGGCCCCGGATGTTTGAGGTCCATACCGTTAATAGAGAGGAAGGCGGAGCATCAGATACATAATTCTGGGGGGATTAACCCATCTGTAATTTTGGGGGAATTACTCCGACCGCAAGTTCAGGGGAATCGACTCATTTGTTATTCTGGCTGAATTAACCCATCCATAATTCTGGGGGAATTACCCAGACCGTAAGTCCAGGGGAATTAACCCATCTGTTATTCTGGGTGAATTAACCCATCCATAATTCTTGGGGAATTAACCCATCTGTAATTTTGGAGGAATTAACCTGACCGTAATTCTAAGGGAATTAACCGATTAGTAATTCTGGGGGAATTAACCGATTAGTAATTCTGGGGGAATTAACCAAGCTTTAATTCTGGGTGAATTAACCCGTCCGTAATTCCAGGGGAATTGAACAATCAGTAATTTTGGGGGAACTCTCCCATCTGTAATTCTGTGTGGATTGACCCATCTGTAATTTTGGGGGAATTACCCCAACCCAACCGTAAGACCAGGGGAATTAATCCATCTGTAATTCTGGGGGAATTAACCCATCCATTATTGTGTGGGAATTAGCCCATCGGTAATCTGGATGAATTGACCCATCCATAATTCTGGGGGAATTAACCCATCCGTTATTGTGTGGGAATTAACCCATCGATAATTCTGGGGGAATTAACCTGTCCGCATTTACAGGGGAATTGAGCAATCAGTAATTCTGGGGGAATTAACCCATCCGTTATTGTGTGGGAATTAACCCATCCATAATTCTGGGGGAATTAACCCATCCGTAATTCTGGGGGAATTAACCCATCCATAATTCTGGGGGAATTAATCCGTCCGCATTTCCAGGGGAATTGAGCAATCAGTAATTTTGGGGGCAATTAATCGATCAATAATTCTGGGGGAATTAACCGTCTGTAATTCCAGGGGAATTGAGCAATCAGTAATTTTGGGGGAATTCACCCATCTGTAATTCTGGGTGAATTAGCCCATCTGTAATTTTGGGGGAATTACCCCATCTGTAATTCTGGGTGAATTAGCCCATCTGTAATTCTGGGTGAATTAGCCCATCTGTAATTTTGGGGGGAATTACCCCAACCGTAAGTCCAGGGGAATCAACCCATCTGTTATTCTGGGTAAATTGACCCATCCATTAAAAAAAAACAAAAAAAAAACACCTTTAGAGGCCATTTTTCCCTGCAAGCGGGGGTTGGCCTTTTTCGGGGACCGTGGCTGTTATTGTTTTTTGGTCTCCTTTTTGAAGCAATGTTTTACGGCCGGATGCCCTTCCTGCCGCCAACCCTTTTTGTCGCCTTTTTACGACCAACAGGGAATTACCAGTGAACTGGTACTCAATTTGCCGACCTCGGAAGGATGACAGGCTGAGTCAACCCCCCTGGCGTTAATTCAGCAATCGACCGGGATTCAAACCCAGGATCCTAGGATCCTAAGCTGGCACCCTAGCCGCTAGCCCAACACCAGGCTTATTGACCAATTGACCCAATTGACCCATCCATAATTCTGGGGAAATTTACCCATCTGTAATTTTGAAGGAATTAACCTGACTGACCGTAATTCTGAGGGAATTAATCGATTAGTAATTCTGGGGGAATTAACCAAGCTGTAATTCTGGGTGAATTTACCCCTCCGTAATTCCAGGAGAATTGAGCAATCAGTAATTTTGGGGGCAATTAATCGATCAATAATTCTGGGGGAATTAACCGTTAGTAATTCCAGGGGAATTGAGCAATCATTAATTTTGGGGGAATTCACCCATCTGTAATTCTGGGGGAATTAACCCATCCGTAATTCTGGGGGAATTAACCTGTCCGTAAGGATGGATTATTTGCCAGTGATATTAATATGTTGCTTTAAGTAAGCATGGAGCTTTTGCCACCACTTTTTGCATCAAGTATTTTCTAATGTCCAATGTTGGTAACACCAATATTATTGCATGTGATGAGATTTGAATTGTATTTTAATGATATATCTGAAAATAAGATGTCTAACTTGGTCACATGTGAGCTGTCAGATCTGCTTGCATTCTGATAGGCTTGTTCAATACTGAAACTGCTGTTCGGTTGTGTTTCCAGCAGGGATGTTGCGTTGCATATAAATAAAATAATAACCATCATTTGTAATGGGTCAAATGGGTCAAATAAATATAAATGGGTCAAATAAATGGGTCAAATAAATGGGTGTTATGGGTCATGGATGGGTGGGTCAAATGGGATGGGGTAAATGGGATGGGTCAAATAAATAATACAATAATAAATAAATAATAAATAAAAATAAATAACCACCTTTAGAGGCCATTTTTCCCCGCAAAGCAGGGGTTGGCCTTTTCCAGGAACCGTGGTTGTTGTTTTTTGGTCCCCTTTTTGAAGCAATGTTTTACGGCCGGATGCCCTTCCTGACGCCAACCCTTTTTGCCGCCTTTAACGACAAACAGAGAATTACCAGTAAACTGGTACTCAATTAGCCGACCTCGGAAGGATGACAGGCTGAGTCAACCCCCCTGGCGTTAATTCAGCGATCGACCGGGATTCGAACCCAGGATCCTAGGATCCTAAGCTGGCACCCTAGCCGCTAGCCCAACACCAGGGCCAGGATGGTTTTTATTTTGGGGGTAATTAAGCCATTTGACCGATCTGCAATCATGAATGTAAAATATCCCAAGGCCTATTTTGTGTCGGGAGACATTTGGAATGGTACCTTGGCATCAGAGTAAATAGGATTGGATTTTAAATAATATCAGATGTAGATCTTGTGAGAAGAGTAACAAACATTTTACGTTGCCTTAGATGGTAAGCTTTAGGTTAGTAAATCGATCGATTCAGTTGATGGGTTACATGAATGTAAATGACACATTGCATCTGGATGCAAGTTTCTCGGTTTCCTTGTGTCGAGTTTACTGTTCTTTGTGCAGGTGGAATGTGTGCATCTGCAGAGTTCCCACCTGTGCTCCCGTAATATACGCTATGCGATCTATAGCCTCCTCCTAGGAGGCCCTGCAACTAGTCTTCGACCGAAAAGCCGTCACCACAGATCATCTGGAAAATGGTGTCTTGTGGAGATAGATCGCCGTGGCAAGGGACTGTTGCACACTCAAGTCAGACCTGAAGACTCGGCCTTATTTGCCCAAGATATCCCTGAACTGCATCGCTTGCCAGAGGTGACTTTTCTTTCTTCGTCTCGTAGAAATGTTGTCACAATGTCTAGTTCCACGTGACTTTAAGCTGCAGACCCAGCGCAGAATTATCCAATGCCGAAATATTCCAGCGAGCTATATGTTGGTCAACAATAGATCACGGAATCTATTAGAAATAATGTATAAATTTGGTGATGACGGTGAGAATTCTACAACTGCGAAACATCCTTTGCTGATTGTTTGATCTTGCATGCAGTACCGTAGCTTGTTTATGCGAACAACATAAACAGAGTATACCTGCTGAAAGTAATTAGTCTTTAAGAGCCTTTTCTTATTATTTGGTATTCAAAAGGTGTTTCCTGGCGTTCGAGAGGCGTGGTTTGCAAGTATATTCATACAGTACGTCATTAGTCCATTTATTTAATTAATTTCATCTTTGCTGACTTGCATGCAGAGGGGAGGCAGCCAAAGGACAGACTTGATCGGGCAGAGAGTGTGGAGGAAGAACAGCAGACAGGATTTGAGAACATGGACACTGATACCCTGTGTCTACCTTCTCGGGGGAGAAGTAGACGGAGTGCAGTAGACAGTGGGTATGTCTGTGTAAGTGGGAGACCGAACAGCATGTGCTGGGTACACATGAGAGTTGGAAGCAAAGACAGAGTTTAGACATTCTACCTTATCTTGGGCAGAGTATGGAGTACTGCCTTTTGAGTTAAGGATGGGATGGAAGAGGAACATACATCACTACATCAGAGACAGACTTGACAGGGCACCACCCATGACTTGGAGGTGGGAGACTGGTCGGAGAGTTTGGCCTTGCGATTTGCAAGATTATATTTTTTCTGGCTTGCCTCAGGTGAATATTGGAAAGACGAAGGTGATGGCAAGTGGTAAAGCATGTGGTGAGGTGGAAAGAACTGGGAAGTGGCCTGTGCTGTGTGCAGGAAGGGTGTCGGAGTGAACGCCATTCAATGTACAATGTGCGCTGAGTGGGTTCATGAAAAATTGAGTGGTCTGAAAGGGTCATTAACCAGTGTGGCAGCTACATTCAAATGTAAGGTGTGCACAGAGGGAGCTGCAGATGGAGGAAATGTTGAGTTGGATTTTGGAGACGGCGTGAAGCTGGAAGGTGTGAAAACATTTTGCTATCTCGGAGACGTGCTGAATGGAGAAGGTGGATCAGACTCGGCAACGGTTGCTAGAGTGAGATGTGCATGGAAGAAGTTTCGGGAACTGAGTGGCGTGCTGACGAGGAGGGGAGTGTCGTTGAAGCTGAAGGGAAAGGTGTATGCTGCATGTGTGAGAAGTGTTATGATTTATGGGGAGCGAGACATGGGTAATGAACGTAGAGCAGCAACGAAGGTTGGAAAGGGTGGAAATGCGAATGGTTCGGTGGATGTGTGGAGTATCGTTGAGAGAGAGGAAGAAAAATGATGAATTGCGAAAGATGATGGGAATAGAGCCTGTGATTGATGCTGTGAAGAGGAACAGGTTGAGCTGGTTTGGTCATGTGTTGAGGAAGGATGAAAGTGACTGGTTGAGAAGAGTGATGGAAATGAATGTAGAAGGAAGTAGAGGACGGGGAAGACCGAGAAAGGCTTGGCTAAAGATGGTGGAAGAAGAAATGCGGGCAAGGGGGTTAACAAGGAGAGATGCAGAAAATAGGGCAAAATGGAGAAGATTGTCATGGGGACCGCAAGGCTAACCCCCGCTCTAGTAGGGAAAATGGCCTTTAAAATGCATGTTGTTGTTGTTGGCTTGCCTCAGGGTGGACGCACACTTGCTGCGAGCCTTCCTGATTGAAAGAAAGTTATCCTCAGTCGGGTTAGCTTTCCAAGCTGAGAAAACAAGCTGCTTGACTGCAACCGCCTCCCCACCAGATTCAGTGTGTGAGGGTCGAGAGGATGGATATGGAAGTTGCATGTGAGATTAGATAAACCAGTGCACGAGAGAAAGTTAGTTTCGGTGAGAGAACTCTCAGTTAGAATCAATATCGGGTGCTGTGGAGAAGGTGGTCCAAGGGTCCCCACCAGTTGGCATGTCCAAAAAGCCCCTGCGTCATTGTTGTTACTCCCTTGAAATGGCCACATACGTGTGGGCCTTGATGAGAAAGTAATCAGGGGAGCCAATGGGGACAGAAGATGAACAAGAAGATTAGATGGAAAATTAGATGGAAAATTAGTCATTACTCGGTTCAGGAGGGAGGAAGTACTCTGCAGATATCCGGTTGGGAAATTGATCGACTGGGTCAAACCCACGGAGTCGCAGAAGGCCTTTGCTGCAATGCCATGGCTGTTTGTTACCGAACGAACACCCAGCTCGCTGGTGTGGTGACCGTTAAAATCGTCACAAATGAAAAACAGAGCGTTGTAATCATTGGGTGGATGGTATGTCCCACTCGGTGCAGGAGAACACGAGCGAGAGGGACACGTGGCTGGAGGAAGGTGAATGGGACATGGGTAAAGAGGGAGGGGACACGTGGAGGGAGAAAGGGGAGCAGGAGGTGCGGTGGTGGGAAGGGGAGCAGGAGACGTGGTGGGGGATGTGGGTCGTGGAGCTGGTGGTTTTGGAGGGACACAGGAGAGGTACAGACTGGTAAGTGCTCATTGTCCTATGCTGGCTTTCTCTGCAGACTGGACTTCTCATGATACCCAATTCTGGAAAACGAAGACAGACATCGCAGTGAGGATAAAATGAAGGGTTATTGAAAGCGTACTGGGAACATGCGTGATCCACAGACTAATAAACTAAATTGTTTGAAGAAGAGCAAGAGATCTAGATGAGGAAGAAGAAAACGTGTTGAGTTTGTGACAGACAAGTTCATGAAGTGAAACATTGAAAAATGTCATCAAAAGATGTTCCAGTACAATAACACTTCGCTTAACGCTGCCCTGAACAATGCTGATTGGTTAGAGCTTTTTGTCCTCGAGAAATGTTTCCGAAAAAAAAATGAATAAAATCCATCATCACGTGCAGCACCTGCCGAATAAACACACCCGCCACCATCGTTTGAACTGGAAGCGCATGCCCTGAGCCAATCAGCGCTGTTTACTCTGCCTTTATCTGGCAGCACAATGAGCCTCCTCCCACCTTGTCTCCGACTGCTGCCCTGTCGGAGCTGTGGGAGCAGGAGCGATGGCGATTGATCTTTTTATTGATGCTTGCACACATTTTATGTTTTTGTTTATACTTGTTATTGGACAAAAAAAAAATTTTGACGTGTGTGTGTGTGTGTGTGTGTGTGTGTGTGTGTGTGTGTGTGTGTGTGTGTGTGTGTGTGTGTGTGTGTGTGTGTGTGTGTGTGTGTGTGTGGTGTGTGGTGTGTGGTGTGTGTTGTGTGTTGTGTTTTTTTGTGTGTCCGATCACTTATACTTGTCTACAGGTCACAATTTAAAAATGATCTTCACGAAACTTCACCAAATGGTAGAGGTGGTGTTCCGACAGAATCCTATTTAGTTTTGAGGTCAAAAGGTCAACCACCTTTTTCCTAATTTCTAAAATCCTCAATTTTTATCCGATTGACTTGAAATTTGAATAGGATTTTCATATCGGCGAACTGAATTCAACTACCAACTATTTTTGAGATCAACATAGGTCAAAAGGTCAACATAGGTCATAAGGTCAACATCGGCCAAAAGGTTAACAACCATTTCAAATTTCTAAAATCCTCAATTTTCATCCGATTGACTTGAAATTTGAATAGGATTTTCATATCGGCGAACTGAATTCAACTACCAACTATTTTTGAGATCAACATAGGTCAAAAGGTCAACATAGGTCATAAGGTCAACATCGGCCAAAAGGTTAACAACCATTTCAAATTTCTAAAATCCTCAATTTTCATCCGATTGACTTGAAATTTGAATAGGATTTTCATATCGGCGAACTGAATTCAACCACCAACTTTTTTTGAGGTCTAAAGGATGCTCTACTGAGTGCCATTCTGCTTTGTTCTCTTTTGCCAAGTGTCGCTCTATGAGTGATTTTTCATTGATTTTTTAAAAATAAAATATGATAATTATTTTTATTTATAAAATAAGTTTACCATCTGTATTATTATTTTTGCTGATATAACGAAGCACCTCTCTTACTCGCTTACTCCATTTGTAGAGCATAATTTTGTCATATTTAATATGAATGTTTTTAACTCAAAAAAAAAAAATTGAAACATCATGACTGCTTGCCTCGAGTGGAGATCGGGTTTATCAGTGATGCTTCACATTATAATTATTTTGCTTCTTCTAAATTATGTCTAGATCCAGGTGGACAGTCGCTACCATCTCTTGCTTACCATAATGGGCTGCTCTGCTGAAGATTTGGCCGATGTACCAACAGACCTGCAGCTGCCAATTGCAGCCACCAGGCACTGGCTAATCCATGCCGTCGCTCCCAAGCCTCGTCCGTTGCATCTGCATGCACTACTGCTGGGTTTTGTATACGGAAAATTGACAGCCTCCATTTCTGCTGGTAGTACCACAAGTATTGTTCCATTGCTGTAACCAATCATTGTACCTGTCGAGATATCTTCTTTTTTTTTTCTTCGTGTAGGAGCAAACATTAATCAACACACAAAAAAAACGGACACATAAAACATAATAAAGGGAGCGGGAGACAAAATGGGGAGAAAGAGGGAAGCACACGAGTACAACAGTAGAGTACAGGGACATCGGGAGATCTGTGGGACGGAGAGGGCTTGGGGGGATAGGGTGGGCTGGGAGAGGTATAAAACACATGGACACTGCTAGGACTTCCAGGAAAGAAGTAGGTATTTCAAAAAAGTGGATCTGGGGTGAATTAACGGGGGTAGAAAAGATCATGTAGTTAAACATACAGGCCTTTAGATTACATGCCCCCTACAGTGACTAACGCTGTGCCTAAAGTAATTGCGGCCAATTAATCCTTTCCCCCCCCCCCCCCCCAAAAACAACATTGACAGTATCAAAAACAAATTCAAGTGGAAATGTCTGGAAGAGAGAAGTACATGTAACTTTCTTAATTCTCTCCCGCACCCCATCTGGCTATCTCCTTCCCCCTCCCGCCCCTAACCACTCCCTCATATTATATGTGATTTGACCATCGGTTCAGATGACGACTATAAACAGGCCAACATTATTAAGTAAGCATGGTGGTGGTGCGGGAGGAGGGAAGAGGGAGAGGTGTGGGGGAGGAGGGGAAGCTAAATTGAGAAAGTTAAAGGGAGATAAGGAAGTCGGGGACGTGGGGGGGGGGGGGGGGGGGCAAAACAAGCTGTCCAATCACATATCGGGACTTGTCATACAAGATGATATTTCGTTTTACATTCACTCCAATAAAGCAAATGGCTATTTCATGACCATTGTTATTCGAGTTATTTGGCATTGTGACCGATGTCCGCTTATACTATAATTAATACCCATTATTTGCTCATTCAAGGAGAGGTACCATGTTTGCCATTCCTTTTGATTTTTTACCACATAAAAAGGAGTTTTGTTATTGCAGAAATGAGTTATCTTCATTTCGAACACAAAAATGGTGGAATTTTGACCCCCCCCCCCCTCCTGTCCCCCCCCCCCTCCCCACCCTCCACGTATTCTACATACCCCCTTCCCTTGTCCTTTCCTGCTCTCTTCTAAGTTCCTTCTAGCTTATTATCTTCCCCTTCTGTTTCCTTTTCAAACTTTCAACTTTCTAAGTTCAGCTCCGTCCCCACCCGACCAGGCTCATGCAATATTTTCCCCAAACGTATGTAGAACACATTCATTTTGAGGGACAGCCGTTCAGCTATTTATCGCTGTTTTCTCCCTCCCTTAGGCCCTGTTTCACAAGCAGAGGCACCAGGCACCGGGCGTGACCTCAAGATTTGCATCGTGAAAGCTTTGATGAACCTTGCCAAATCAAAGGTGTTGGCAAGGCCACAAGAAGTGACGTCACATGTCTGCAACCAGTGGTTCAGCTGCTTAGTAATGGCAAGCCATTTGAACAAGATTTTGGGCTACCCACTGCAAGATCCTCCTTTGGAAAGGTGAGAGAATTATACGTCATCTCGACCAATCAAATTTGCCGCTCGCAGATCCCGCCCATGCCCTTTTTTCTCAAGACTGCACTGGGTAAGGTGTTCTATGGACTCCAGTTATTTCATCGCAGGGTGGTTTGGGCTCAAACATATTGCATGTCTATCTATGAATCTCAAGGAGGATGTAAAATTAAGTAAAATGACTGTTGTGTTTCCCTCTCTCACCACCTCTTGTATCCCGCTGCCGTTATTATATGCTCGGTATTCGCTCATATATGAGCCGAGACGAAGTATATAAAAAAGAAGTAAAACACACAAAAAAAAGACACGTCTTTTTGTTTTGGCGAAGGGGGGTGGATACAAGATGGAGGCTCGTGTAAGAGCTAACAGTAATCACAAAAACAACAAACGGACGCATTAAAAAAAACATAATAAAAGGAGCAGGAGACGATGGGGAGAGAGAGAGGGAAGCACACAAGTACAACAGTGGAGAACAGAGACATCGGGAGATCTGTGGGAGGGGGGGGGGGCTTGGGGGGAGGAGGCATGGGAATGGGGGGGGTAGGCGTGGGAGAGGTATAAAACACATGGACACTTCAAGGAAAGAAGTCGGTATTTCAAAAAAGTGTATCTGGGGTAAAATGAACAGCGGTAGAAAAGATCAAGGTTTTGGATTGGGGAAGATAAGAGATGGTGGTGGACAGCTGTTTTAAAGACCTGGAGGGAGTAGTGGGATTGAAGAGAGTGAGGGAGTTTGTTCCAGAGGCGGGAGAAAAGAGGAATGAAGGAGTGAAGGTGAGCAGAGAGCCGAGATTTTGGCAATTTTACGAGAAGAGGGTTGCTGGCAGATCTTGTATGAATATTTGGCAGATTGCAGCGACCTGGAGGAATATTTGAGGGACAGAGCACATACAGAGCTGGGGGAGCTACGCCGGAGAGGAGTCGGTAAAAGACAAAGTCCACCAACCTGCCTGCCGTGAGTGAGTGAGAGGCCCTCCGAGTTAGCGTCATCGCGGGAGATTCCAATGATTCTCAAAGCTTTGGTTTCAACGGCGTGAAGACGAGCTAGGTGTGAGGCAGGAGCACCAGCCCAGAGGGGAGAACAGTATTCCATTGAGCTGCGGATGAAAGCCTTGTATGTGGTGAGGAGCTCAGGTGTGCCAAGGAAGGACTTCGCACGACGGTGGATGCCCAGTCTGCGACTGGCTTTGGAGGCCAGCTTGGAAATGTGGTTTTCCCAGGAAAGATCATGGCAGATAGTGAGACACAAAAGCTTGAATGACAGAACTTCTTGGAGAGGATTATTCAGAAAGTGGATGGGAGGGTTATCCAGTCGGTATTTTCGGAGAGACATATTAAGAGTGTGCGATTTGTCCGGATTGAAAGATATCTTCCGCTTGTTTGACCAGTTTGTGATTTTGTCCAGTTCTGCAGAGAGTGAGGAGGCTGCAGACTACCGATCTGAGGGATGAGGTATGGAGCGGTAGAGAGTGGAGACATCAGCAAAGAGATAGATAGGGTTTTCCAGAGAGTCAGGGAGATGATTGATGAAGACCAGAAAAATCACAGGGCCCAGAACATTGCCTTGGGGAACTCAAGCCTGAACAGGAAGGGGAGATGAGAGAAATCCATTCAGGGCCACACGTTGACTACGACCAGAGAGGAGGTCCGGAAGCCATGCGTGGAGATTTCCATGGATACCATAGGAGGAGAGTTTGGTGCGCAGAACGGGGTGCCAGACCGTATCGAAGGCACGTGATATGTCAAGGGAGACAGCTCTGATTTCCTGTTTGGCATTGAGGACCTCCATCCATTGTTGAGACAGCAGAAGCAGCATGTCCAGAGTAGAATGACCTGGTCTGAATCCAAATTGATGATCGGAGATCAAGCCATTGGAGAAGAGGAAGGATTTGATATCCAAAGCAATGATGGATTCCATGACTTTACTGATAATTGGGAGCAGGCTGATTGGTAGTTGCAAGGATGTGTTTTTGCACCTTTTTTGTGTAAAGCGGTAATGTTTGCTGATTTCCAAGATGCTGGCAGATGACCTTGAGCAAAAGAGAGGGTGAAGAGAACAGAGAGAGGGTGAGATAGAGCGGCAGAGCAGGATTTTAGGACCCGTGGGCTGATGCCGTCTGGTCCAGTTGCAGAATCAGAGTGAAGGTTTGACAGAAACATCTCCACCTTGTCAGGAGAGAAGGACACAGAGTCCAGGAGCAGTTGTGTTCGACTGGGAAAGGTGGGAACAGAGATGGGTTTGGGACACAAGATTTTGAGGCAAACACAGAGTTGAGGCATTCGGGTTTTTCACGTACGGAGTCAGCTGTGTCGCAATTGCTGCTGTTGTTGCTGCTGTTGTTGTTGTTGTTGTTGTGTGCTCTGTCTTGGACTTTTGTATATTTGTATTGCTTCGCAAAATATTACTATATATTATTTTGTTTGGTCCTTTTGTGTCCTTCTAAAGGGTTCCTGCTGTCATTGAAAAATAAATGTTATCGTTTGAACGACTACAATAAGCTCCCATTCCTGCATCTTCTTCTTCAATCCCAAAAAGAGGGCTTTTAAAACTGGCAATCCTGTGATTAAATGGACAAATTATTGTTCCAAGTATATCAATTATTAGTTTTCCAAAAAGGTAAATCAATTATTAGCTGGGCTACGGTAACTTTTTTTATTATTCTACGACAGCAGGAAACGCTAAAGCTTGAGGTGCTGCCTCTTCATCTTCTTCTTCGCATGACACACACATGGACAGATGCGTCTCCTTTTAGTAACAGATGCTCATTTTTATCAGCATGCATTGCCCACTACTTCTTCATTTGACTCATATTTTGAGTGATTTTAACAGAACAAATTGAGTCTGTCCAATAAATCTTTGTCGACGTCGAATATTAATTAATACTTTATTTTCTTGTATTAGACTGATGTCACCAAAGTGATCTGACTGGATGTCCGAGAGGTATTCACACTCCCTCGAAGCTGTGCAGCCTGGGTTGGTGAACGGTAAAGATCCCATGGTGTCCTTCGCAAAGAAAGCGAGCGTCGCTGGCACGATGGCCAAATTCTAAATTGCTGCCCTAACTAGGTGAATGCCAGGCCCGGTTTCTGAAGGACTTGGGCCAAGCTTCCCGTGGCCGATCCCACGAAGTGGGATCATAGTGGCCGTTAAAGAAGAAGAAGAAGAAGAAAAAAGGAAGATTGATGTCAATGAAGCTCATTCATGTTTGGTGTTGCTGTGGTGAACAATGGTCGCAATAAGAGTTGGCCATTGTGATATGCTTTTTTTGTCCCCCGTCGCACCGCGGAGCGAAAGGGGGAGTATGGTTTTCCCCTCTGTCCTTGCGTGCGTACGTGCGTACGTGCGTGCGTGCGTAAGCGAAGGACCGAATTCTAATTTGGTGTGCGAGTGCAACCCACGTCAAAATCCAAGATGGCCACCGCCATGTATGTCTGAACCTTGTGAGCGGAATATCTTGAAAAATAAGCGAAGTACCAACTTCTAATCTGGTGTGTGGGTCTATCTAGGCATAAGGAAGAACGCCATTGAAAATTGGGTCGCCACGTCAAAATCCAAGATGGCCGCCTTGCGTCTTCCACTTTGTCAACTCGCATCACTTCACCGACGGGGGACCTCGGGCGTTACGCTTGTTTATTATCCTAATTCACTCTTAACCTTCTTTCAGGCAACCGTTGGTGAATGCGGATGATAATTTTGGCTATTGTAAGCCAAATATAACCTTCTTTTTTTTTTTTTTTACCAGTAATGAATATGCTACTGAAACTACCTTCAATTTTGTGTAAAATCCACATAATCTTGAGGGCTGATATGAAAACACTCGCAAGGGAGTAGGCATCTTTCAGTTGAGTCCGCAAATTTCTTCACCAAAATAAAATTATTTGTTTTAAGAAAACCTAACCGAGCATGCTGCTCAAATCTCTGTTGAGCTCCTGATCATGTGCAGCAGGTGTTGTGTGTGAACGGACCGATTAGTGTTGCTGCTCCTCTCTTCTCGTGACACTTAGGTTATACTGTGGCCCACTGGTCCACGGCCTTTCTCGGGCTCTTTCCTCACCGTCCGTATCACCCGAGAGCTTGCTCGCCTCCTCGTCCGGTACTCTCGCTCTCTACCTGGCACTGCAGCAAGCAACGACCAAAGGTCCCACAGCAAGTGTTGCGAAGGTTGGATCGAAAAAGAAGAAAAGAAAGAGCAAGACACGTGCAGCCAGAAACGATGTGAAAGACGAGTTGGATGCAGAATGCGGTTGGGTTTCTGCGCTGGTTTTGAAATAATCACGTACGTAGCATAACCAAATGTGCCATTTTACACCAGCCATGGTGGTACTATGTACAAGAAGCTTTAACATGGGACACGGCCTTTTGTTTCATGCCTGCCACATCGATTCAATCCACCAATTTATGGACTCCTGGAGGATGGGGGTAGGAGGAGTAAGGAAGTGAACAGTGTGGCAGGCACAGAGACATCAGCAGGTATACATATATACATATACATACATACATACATACATACATACACGCACCCACAGCTGTGATTATACATAATTTACGTGACATATTATACATATTTTATACACATGCACAAGAATCGTCATTATACATACATACATACATACATACATACATACATACATACATACATACATACATACATACACACACCTGTGATCTTGTTCCGTGATTCTACATGCATACACACATAAATCGTGATTACACACACGCACACAAACGCACACAGACACGCACATACACAGACACACACACGCACAGACGCACACACACACACACGCACTCAGACACGCACACAGACACGCACACAGACACACGCACACACACAAACGCACACAGACACACACACACACGCACACACACACAAACACAGCCACGCACACAGACACACGCACAGACGCGCACACACACATACGCACACAGACACAAACGCACACAGACACACGCACACAGACACAAACGCACACAGACACACACATGCACAGACACGCACACAGACACACACACGCACAGACGCACACACACACACACGCACTCAGACACGCACACAGACATGCACACAGACACACGCACACACACAAACACACACACGCACACAGACACACACACACGCACACACACACAAACACAGCCACGCACACAGACACACGCACAGACGCACACACACACACACGCACGCACACACACACAAACACAGCCACGCACACAGACACACGCACAGACGCACACACACACACACACGCACACACACAAACACAGCCACGCACACAGACACACGCACAGACGCGCACACACACACACGCCCACAGACACAAACGCACACAGACACAAACGCACACAGGCACACACACGTGCACAGACACGCACACACGCACACAGACAGACACGCACACGCACACAGACACGCACACAGACACACACACGCGCACACACGCACACAGGCACACATGCACGCACACACACACACACACACGCACACGCACGCATGCACACACATGCACCCACACACACACACACACACACACACACACACACAAGCACGTATTGATTGATTCTGAAGAAACAGCTTTTTTACTTTTTTGCAAGGAATGAACAAATTAATGAGCAAATGCCAACAGCACATTCACCTTTGGAGGAGACCCTCCCACTGACACTACATGTGTACACAATGAACCATCCATGCTCAAGCTACCTGTTATTCATGCCATTGTCCATGCACCCCTCTATCCCCAATGATTCTACGTACCGATCTAATTCCATTATTCGCCATGTCCTCGTACTCTCTTTTGGCTTTCCGAGTTATTTCTTTAACTCGCATCTGCTTACACCTATTCTGATATAAATCTAACTCTAGTCCTGCTACCTTCTACCTAATAAATGCTTTCTGCTTCTCCTTCATAGCATTCCTTATCTCACTACTCACTTACTCTACATATTTGCTCCATAAATTTTCCCATTTCTCTGATGTTGATTGCCCTCTTGTTGGGTTCTCCCAATTTGCATCACTCACCTCTCTCTTCATTCCCTCAAGGTTTGTCTTCCTGAAATCTAACTGCCTTACTCTACTATCCTGAACTCTAACTCTTAACAGAATACTTACACACATGATGTTATGGTCACTTGATCCTAAATGGTCCCCGACCTCCACCTCCTCCACCATATTGGGATCGTTGCTTAAAAGGAGATCGATCGCTGCACTCCCCCTTGGGCCTATCTACAAACTGGGTGAAAAAGCAATCCTGAACTATATCAAGGAAATCCTCATCTGTTCTGCCCTTTCCCTGTTCCTGAACCCAATCCATCCCTGGCAAGTTAAAATCCCCCATAATCAATACTCTTCCCCTACCACTTGCCCTGCTGAATTCTTCATGCATGGCCTCCTCCTCTTCCTTCACATCCTATCCAATCTCCAATCTCTATCCACTCGGATTGCTCTACATCCACTCTGATTGCTCTACATCCACTCGGATTGCTCTACATCCACTCGGATTGCTCTACATCCACTCGGATTGCTCTACAGTCACTCGGATTGCTCTACATCCACTCGGATTGCTCTACATCCACTCGGATTGCTCTACATCCACTCGGATTGCTCTACATCCACTCGGATTGCTCTACATCCACTCGGATTGCTCTACATCCACTCGGATTGCTCTGCATCCACTCGGATTGCTCTGCATCCACTCGGATTGCTCTACATCCACTCGGATTGCTCTACATCCACTCGGATTGCTCTACATCCACTCGGATTGCGCTACATCCACTCGGATTGCTCTACATCCACTCGGATTGCTCTACATCCACTCGGATTGCTCTACATCCACTCGGATTGTTCTACATCCACTCGGATTGCTCTACATCCACTCGGATTGCTCTACATCCACTCGGATTGCTCTACATCCACTCGGATTGTTCTACATTCACTCGGATTGTTCTACATCCACTCGGATTGCTCTACATCCACTCGGATTGTTCTACATCCACTCGGATTGTTCTACATCCACTCGGATTGCTCTACATCCACTCGGATTGCTCTACATCCACTCGGATTGCTCTACATCCACTCGGATTGCTCTACATCCACTCGGATTGCTCTACATCCACTCGGATTGCTCTACATCCACTAGGATTGCTCTACAGTCACTCGGATTGCTCTACATCCACTCGGATTGCTCTACATCCACTCGGATTGCTCTACATCCACTCGGATTGCTCTACATCCACTCGGATTGCTCTACATCCACTCGGATTGCTCTACATCCACTCGGATTGCTCTACATCCACTCGGATTGCTCTACATCCACTCGGATTGCTCTACATCCACTCGGATTGCTCTACATCCACTCGGATTGCTCTACATCCACTCGGATTGCTCTACATCAATTCCCTCTTTAATATTGCTCCTTTCTCTTGATAAAAGTCACCCAGGTTGCTATATACATCTCCTCTTTCAGTCGGCTACCCACAATAACGTGCACCCGTTTCTCCAGAGGGTTTCCGCTGAAGTTTTTATTTTTCCCGTATTATCAGCCAGGCTTTTTCAGCATGTTTCACGTTTATTGCAGGAAGATGTCGACACGCGCCATGCGGTGAGAAGCACAAGCCTGACCAGGACGCTTTGTGCAAGAAGCACAGGAATGTGAATATTCTCTTTTTTTATTTTAATGATTCGTGATTTTGACCACGTTTTGCACTCTGTTACTCTTAGACAATCTTTGTTGCAAAGATTTATGATGGAATCATCGGACCTGATTTCATTTTGTTCATTCATCTTTACGTATTGTCTGTATTTTTGCACATTTTAATATTGTTTTTAAAACTGCCTTTTGCAATAAATATTTCTACACTTTAACGACTTTTCCTGTATCCTTGCTTTAATTGCGTTTTGCGTTCCTGATATATACATTTGTAGCGACATTCAAGTGACGCTTAGAAACCCATGCCATAATAAGCAGCATGAGTCGGTTACAATTTAAATGAGCATTTTAAAACTATACGCACACGTATAGTTTAGAAATGTGCGTGTGTGTGTCTGTGTGTGTGCGCGCGTGTGTGTATGTGTGTCTGTGTGTGCGCGTGTGTTTGTCTGTGTGTGTGTGGGTGTGTGTGTGCGCGTGTCTGTGTGTGTGTGTGCGCGCGCGCGCGTGTGTCTGTGTGTGTGTGGGTGTGTGTGTGCGCGTGTCTGTGTGTGTGTGTGTGTGTGTGTGCGCGCGCGTGTGTCTGTGTGTGTGGGTGTGTGTGTGCGCGTGTCTGTGTGTGTGTGTGTGTGTGTGTGTGTGTGTGTGTGTGTGCGCGCGCGTGTGTGTATGTGTGTCTGTGTGTGTGCGTGTGTTTGTCTGTGCGTGTGTGTGTGGGTGTGTGTGCGCGCGTGTCTGTGTGTGTGCGTGCGCGCGTGTGTGTATGTGTGTCTGTGTGTGCGCGTGTGTTTGTCTGTGCGTGTGGGTGTGTGTGTGCGCGTGTCTGTGTGTGTGTGTGCGCGCGCGCGCGTGTGTCTGTGTGTGTGTGGGGGTGTGTGTGGGTGTGTGTGTGCGCGTGTCTGTGTGTGTGTGTGTGTGTGTGTGCGCGCGCGCGCGTGTGTCTGTGGGTGTCTGTGGGTGTGTGTGCGCGTGTCTGTGTGTGTGTGTGTGTGTGTGCGCGCGTGTGTCTGTGTGTGTGCGTGTGTATGTGTGTGTAGGTGGGTGTGTGTGTCTGTGTGTGTGTGCGCGCGTCTGTGTGTGTGCGCGAGTGTGTGTGTGTGTGCGCGAGTGTGTGTGTGTGCGCGAGTGTGTGTGTGTGCACGTGGGTATGTGCGTGTGCGTGTTGTAGGACGAAAGATACTAGGTCTTGGAAAAAAAACTTGGAAAAAGACTTGGTCAAGACACTTGGTCCCCTGTGGGCAGGTTCGTGTGACCGCCTTTGTGTATACACTATACAGTATTTGGAATGAGAAACTTGATCGCTGCCGTAGCTTGAGGTCGTGCACAAGTCGCGTTGTTTGGTGCTGTTGATTTGTAAAAAGAAAAGCTGAGCTTGTTATCTTCGAGGTACATGACATCGTTTTCATCTCCTGGAAGCTCAACTGGTAAATCCCTGTTTTAACCTTGAACAGACGATGGAGGTATTGAGATGACTAGGAAGGCTGTTGCATTCGGGGAGACGTTCCCGGTAACGTTTATGTTTTTCATGTCTACACAATCCGCAAGGTTTGCTTTCCTGAAATCTAATATCCGCCATGATCTTTCTTGGGAAAACGCATTTCAACGTTGGCCTCAAAAGCCAGCCGCCGACTGGGCATAGTCCTTCCTTGGCACACCTGAACGACCATCCACCTGCAGCTTGATGGAGGACTTTTTTATACTTGGGCTAAGGCTCGTAATAGAGCTCACACGCACACACACACGGACATACTGACGAGACAAACACTTAACACAGCCACTGAGCTTGGGGGGAAGTGCCATCACTGACGTCACTTCCCAGAATACTCTGCGTACCAGTGACGTCATACCAATGGCGCCGCTTATCTCACAGTACTCAGCGGGGCGTTTCCTCAAAAGGAAGCTCCTCACACATTGATACTTGATATTGATCATGATACTGCTCTACCCTCTGGGCTGCCGAGCCTCATATCTTGCTCAGCTTGACGCCGTGGAAACCGAGGCCTTTACGATTCCTGGAATCTCCCACAATGAAGCTGAGCCTTTGGGCCTATCACTTTGCCATCGCAGACAGGTCGGTGGTCTTTTGTCTTCCACCGCCTCCTTTCTGGTTTTGGACCCTCTGTTCCTTCCGTGCTTTGTCCTCCCTCTCTAGCCCACCAGCAGGTTTCTGTGGGATGCACACCTCCTCCTGGTGAAACCACCTAAATCCAGGATCACTGCTCACCTCCACTCATTTGTTCCTCTTTCTTCCCACTTGCGGAACCAACATCCACATTCTCTTGGGACTCCCAGTTTAAAGTGTTTGAATGATACACGTGCCTCTTCAATCCCATTCTTTCCTCCAGGTATTCAAGACGGCTGTTCACCATCATCTCAGATCGTCCACAATCTGAAGCCCTGATCTTTTCTACCCCAGTTAAGTCCTTTCCTTACCCCACCCCAAGCCCCCCTCCTTCCAAATTTCCAAGTTTTTCCTCCTGAGTTTCCTTCTGTATCCATTTTGTCCACCCCATGCATCCTCTCCACATGTCCCTCATCCCTCGCCACTCCCTTTGTTTGTCCATGTCTGCCTCGATATTGGCCTTCAACTCTGCTGTTGATGTTGATGCCCCTCTCTCTACTGTTGTATTTTGACCTGTTTGGTGTTAGCTAGTACTTGCTCTTCCACAGGCCTCGACTACGGACAGAGTGTTGGTGAGGTGGGAGGATGGAAGGAGTGTGGTGGGATCAGGGAGGGGAAGGAGTGGGGTGGGAGGAGGCAGGGGTAGGGATGGGGAGGGTGGGAGGGAGCAGAATGGGTGGGGTGTGAGCAGGTAGGGGGTAGGGTGGAATGAGGGGTGTATGGAGAGAAGGCAAGAGGGGTGGGGTGGGAGACCATAGAGGCGTGGCATGAAAGTAGGTGGGAGTAGGGACCCAGCGTTGCCTGGCAACACCGGGTACTTTTACTAGTCATCAATATCAGGGAGAGGAGGCATTTATGTAATCAGTCATTCTCTTCACTGATACATTCACTGATTGAAGGAAAGGATTCACCAATCAGCGATCAACCCATGCCATGCATCTTGGCAATGAAGAAGGTACAAGAGAGCTTATAAAACGACCTTCCTCTTCCGTGGACCCATTCCTCCTCCATGGACCCATTCCTCCTCGGTGGACCCAATTCCTCCTCCCTGGACCCATTCCTCCTCCATGGACCCATTCCTCCTCCCTGGACCCATTCCTCCTCCCTGGACCCATTCCTCCTCCCTGGACCCATTCCTCCTCCCTGGACCCATTCCTCCTCCCTGGACCCATTCCTCCTCCCTGGACCCATTCCTCCTCCCTGGACCCATTCCTCCTTCGTGGACCCATTCCTCCTCCCTGGACCCATTCGTCCTCCGTGGACCCATTCCTCCTCCGTGGACCCATTCCGCCTCCGTGGATCCATTCCTCCTCCGTGGACCCATTCCTCCTCCGTGGACCCATTCCTCCTCCATTGCCCCATTCCTCCTCCCTGGACCCATTCCTCCTCCGTGGACCCATTCCTCCTCCGCGGATCCATTCCTCCTCCGTGGATCCATTCCTCCTCCGTGGACCCATTCCTCCTCCATAGCCCCATTCCACCTTTGTGGACTCATTCCTCCTCCCTGGACCCATTCCTCCTCCGTGGACCCATTCCTCCTCCCTGGACCCATTCCTCCTCCCTGGACCCATTCCTCCTCCGTGGACCCATTCCTCCTCCATAGCCCCATTCCACCTTTGTGGACCCATTCCTCCATAGCCCCATTCCTCCGCCCTGGACCCATTCCTCCTCCCTGGACCCATTCCTCCTCCGTGGATCCATTCCTCCTCCGTGGGTCCATTCCTCCTCCGTCGACCCATTCCTCCTCCGTCGACCCATTCCTCCTTGCGGACCCATTCCTCCTCCGTGGACCCATTCCTCCTCCATAGCCCCATTCCACCTTCGTGGACTCATTCCTGCTCTGTGGACACATTCCTCCTCCATAGCCCCATTCCTCCTCGATGGACACATTCCTCCTCGATGGACCCATTCCTCCTCGATGGACCCATTCCTGCTCTGTGGACACATTCCTCCTCCATAGCCCCATTCCTCCTCCATAGCCCCATTCCTCCGCCCTGGACCCATTCCTCCTCCCTGGACCCATTCCTCCTCCGTGGATCCATTCCTCCTCCGTGGGTCCATTCCTCCTCCGTCGACCCATTCCTCCTCCGTCGACCCATTCCTCCTTGCGGACCCATTCCTCCTCCGTGGACCCATTCCTCCTCCATAGCCCCATTCCACCTTCGTGGACTCATTCCTGCTCTGTGGACACATTCCTCCTCCATAGCCCCATTCCTCCTCGATGGACACATTCCTCCTCGATGGACCCATTCCTCCTCGATGGACCCATTCCTGCTCTGTGGACACATTCCTCCTCCATAGCCCCATTCCTCCTCCATAGCCCCATTCCTCCTCCATGGACCAATGCTCCTCAGTGGAATTTAATTTCAGGTTAAAACGTCAGACCTCTTTTGGAGCGTTTACACCCTCGTATGTTTGTGTGTATACACAGCGGTCTAACAAGACATGTTTCTTCAGGAAAATTTGTAAGTTTTATTTTTTATTTTTCCCATGCCAGTGATATCGATTAAGATAAGTCACGACGCTGTTACCCACAATGTAACTACTACTGTTAGTAAGTTATCAACTTATATTTAAAAGTGTTTACGTAATTGAGGTCGATTTGTTTACAATATTAATTCCCACATCTCCGTGACCATTTTTATAGTCTTTGCGTCATGACCCACATACATCACGCTAAAGAGGAATGTTAAAGTTAAAGTATGGCAATAAAACTTGGTCATCTAAAGTTGAGTTTAATTATTGAAAACTAATAAAACTAGAAAGAGGAATCAGATTGCAGACGCTCACCAGGACTTGTGAGAGGAGTTTGTGTGGACTGCCGATGCGTTGACACCGTAGGTTTGTGTTCATACAGCGGACAGACCTTGTTGGTCATATTGCAGAGATTCACGTTCCATTCATACGTATTCAAAAAGGCAGAGTCACGTTCTGATTGTGCCTCTTTTATAGACATACTCACATTCCAACAGTACATACTTTATAGGCACATTCACATTCTAACAGTACCTACTTTTTGGACATACTCACATTCTAACAGTATGTACTTCACAGACATACTCACATTCCAACAGTACGTACTTTATAGACATACTCCCATTCTAACAGTATGTACTTTACAGACATGCTCACATTCTAACAGTACATACTTTATAGACATACTCACATTCTAACAGTACGTACTTTATAGACACTCACATTCTAACAGTACGTACTTTATAGACATACTCACATTCTAACAGTACGTACTTTATAGACATACTCACATTCTAACAGTACGTACTTTATAGACATACTCACATTCTAACAGTACATACTTTGTAGACATACTCACATTCTAACAGTACGTACTTTATAGACATACTCACATTCTAACAGTACATACTTTGTAGACATACTCACATTCTAACAGTACGTACTTTATAGACATACTCACATTCTAACAGTACGTACTTTATAGACACTCACATTCTAGCAGTAGGTACTTTATAGACATACTCACATTCTAACTGTATGTACTTTACAGACATACTCACATTCTAACAGTACGTACTTTATAGACATACTCACATTCTAACAGTACGTACTTTATAGACATACTCACATTCTAACAGTACGTACTTTATAGACATACTCACATTCTAACAGTACGTACTTTATAGACATACTCACATTCTAACAGTATGTACTTTATAGACATACTCACATTCTAACAGCACGTACTTTATAGACGTACTCACATTCTAACAGTACGTACTTTATAGACATACTCACATTATAACAGAACGTACTTTATAGACATACTCACATTCTAACAGTATATACTTTATAGACATGCTCACATTCTAACAGTACACACTTTGTAGACATACTCACATTCTAACAGTACGTACTTTGGAGACATACTCACATTCTAACTACGTACTTTATAGACATGCTCACATTCTAACAGTACCTACTTTTTGGACATACTCGCATTCTAACAGTACGTACTTTATAGACCTACTCACATTCTAACAGTATGTACTTTATAGACATACTCACATTCTAACAGTTCACACTTTGTAGACATACTCACATTCTAACAGTACGTACTTTATAGACATACTCACATTCTAACAGTATGTACTTTATAGACATACTCACATTCTAACAGTACATACTTTGTCGACATACATTTTAACAGTACCTACTTTTTGGACATACTTGCATTCTAACAGTACGTACTTTATAGACATACTCACATTCTAACAGTACGTACTTTATAGACATACTCACATTCTAACAGCACATACTTTATAGACATACTCACATTCTAACAGTACGTACTTTATAGACATACATTCTAACAGTACGTACTTTATAGACATACTCGCATTCTAACAGTATGTACTTTGTAGACATGCTCACATTCTAACAGTACGTACTTTGTAGACATGCTCACATTCTAACCACGAACTTTTTGATATCCTCACATTCGAATTGTACACATTTTATAGAGGTATTCAGTTGAAAAAGGATGTGTAATCGTGGCTACCACCAGGTGGCGTTTGTGGCCTACATCAGCACATTATGTGCAGAGAGTGTGGTGAGGGAGAGGGAGGTGAATATTGTCACAAAGGAACCAAGAGTTGTTTGCTGCCGAGAATTGTCTTTGGTGCTCCAAATGTGCCGAGTTGGTAATGAAGAGCCAAGTGAAGGTTTATCCCTTGTGTTGTGATTTTTGTCCACACACTGCAAGTTTCTGCATGAAGTCCAGTGGTGATCGATTATGCAATCGGTTAAAGCATTTGTACTCGAAACATTTTCATGGTTAGGGGAACTTTAATTCCAGCCAAAATAAAACTTTATTTTCAGTTTGAACAACCAATCATATCAAGAATTAGACAGCAACGAAAAAATCGAGTCCATCACACATAGAGTTCATTCAATATGGTCCATTTGTAGGTATTCACCAACAAGGTGTTTATAAAATAGGTAGTAAAGTTTCTCTATTAAAGCCAGTGTATTCATCATGAAAATGGTCGACTCGGTGCATTTTGACGGTTGATGTTGGGATGTTCCTTCTCTGTGATCCAGGAGACCTGTGCTTGTACAGGTGAAAATGTTCCAGTGACTTGCACTTCTTGATTGAACTCCAGGTTTCCACACCGTGCGCCACACAAGCTTTCATCCAAAGACAAACGTGATGGAAACATATGTATGTATATATGTATGTATGTAAGTATGAGGAGATTGCCCAGTTCCACCGTGCTATTCTAAAGGAATTTGTTTCCAATGGAGTGTGGAATATTTTGGGAGTTTACTAGGAATGTCCTTTGACGGCATAATCATCACAAACTGTTGATTGATGAATGACTGCTTGACTGCTCAGGTTTCTCGGTGAAGTAAATCGACAATAAGGTAATTATACGTAGGATAGAATTAACCGAATGGTTTGTGGGTTTTTTTCCCCCTTCTGTAGGTGTGCGAACCAGCGACTCAGCATATACACCTCCCGCATGCGCACCCTCGACACAAAATGCACAAACCTCGAAATTGCATGAGTATCGATCTTTTTAGAACCCTGCTTGCATTGTCCGGACCCAAGAGCTCTTAAATGAGATATCAACCAGCATTATACGTGCTGTGGTTACAATGTTTACCCAGTTCAGACGCAATTGCGCACCTTGCATTCATGTCGGTAATGTACGTGTATATAGAAAATAAATAGATACGTCAAATGGCTACTCAAACCCATAGGCCTGTCCGAAGAACAGAGCTCGACCAAGCGACCTAGAAAGGAGATGGTGGGTGGTTCATGTGCAGCCACCCGGCTGCTGGTTGCATCATTTTTCTGTGGGCGTGTCTACCGCTGATGCAATGCCTCTCTATAACCAGTTATCTGGTATTTATTTTTCCGACCTCGGAAGGATGACGGGCTGAGTCAACCCCACCTGGCATTACTTTTGCGGGAGTCAAACTCAGGACCTTAGGATCCCAAGCCCACCGCCCTAACCGTTAGGCCAACACCAGGTATTAGAAAGGAGATGACTTTGCTACGGTCATGTCACACCATGACATGCTGGATGAATGAATGAATGAATGAATGAACAACTAAACAGTACTCACAGGTTGCCATCATAATCGAGGACAAATTAACCTCTATAATTGGTAATAGGCGGCCACAACCATCCTTGACCATGTTGTGGAACATTGGCCGAGGTCCTCACTGCTTTACCTTCATTCGCTGTTGATTTTTTTTTGTTTTCTCCACAACAGCTTCAGCGATTGACACAAAACTTTCAACAAATAGAAAGGGAAACATATGAAAATCTGTTAACTAAATTGTTACCAAAAAATTTCTTCACCAATATGTTTGTAAAGGTGTGTAATAACATGTGTTAAAATGTTGAAGGTCAACTCCCGTGGGAAACCCAGAAAAAAAGCTGTTGAATTCGGGTACCGAAAAATTATTTTCGAGAATTTTTATTTTATTTAATCGGCCCTTAAGTAACTTATGAGGGGTCAAATAAGGGTTTTTCATGATTCTGAGTTGATTGTTAACATTTATATTTCACCACAGACACTCCTTTGTGGAAAAATAATTTCTAAATATATCTCATTTTCTACTTTGCAGGACATGGAGTCTAGCAATATGGATGAAGACGTTACTCCACCTGTGCTCAATTGCTTCATCTGTGCACGCTCGGATACACCAGCTGAAAGGCTCATACAGGCAACTCCAAAGGGATACTCAACTTTATTGAAACAAGCAGAAACTGTCGAAAATGTTACTGTTGTGGAACGTATGAAGGAGGCTCAAAAGGAAGGAAAACTGAGGTACCACCAGAAGTGTAAAAATGATCTGTACAACAACTTTGTTGCAACCACCAAGACGTCAGCTCAAGCATCAAAGGCAGAGAAAGAGTCATCAAAGTTGAAGAGAAGACGCACTACTTGTGAGTTCAGTTCATCAACTGGCTGCAGTTCTAGAAGATCACAGTCAGTTGACCTCCTGTATAAGGATGTATGCATTCTTTGCAACCAACCAGCCCAGCTCTACAAAAATAATCCAGCACAAGCTAGAAAGAAATACAGAGTGCCAGATAATTTGACTGCAGATACACTGAAGGCAAGCTTGCTGAAGACAGCACGGAGTCGCGGGGATGACTGGGGCACTGAAGTCACTGGACGCCTGGAAGGGATCAACGACTTGGTAGCAGAAGAAACACTGTACCATTTGCGATGCAAACTTATGTTTGCGAGAGGTGACAGTTTGTCCAAGACTGATGAGGAAGGAAAAAGGAAGAGAGGACAGAGGAGTATTGATGAGGAGCGAGAGGCAGTTTTTATTGAATTCTGCGAATGGTTAGACTCAGAATTAGAGCATGGGGTAATGAACATGGACCAAGTCCATGAAAAGCTGCAGGAGTTTGATCAGTCACCAGAGAAGAGCCTTTCTTATTCAAAGCATTGGCTAAAGATAAAACTTCTAGAGAAATACAAAGACACCTTGTATTTCACAACACAGGAAAGAAGGGCAGATGTACTCTTGTCTCAAAGATGGCACCGACAATATTCTGCGAGAGCATCATGCTAATCTTGACCATGGAGATGAGAAGACTCAGATCATAAAGACGGCACTCAAGTTCATATTCAATGATATTGCCTTGATTGATTTAGGTCCAAAGTCATACCCCACCACACACAGTATGACTGACATCGATAGTCAGCTGACACTTGTTCCTGCAAGCCTTCAGATGTTCTTGAGACCGATTGTCAAGACAGACGAAAGAGTTGCCGTTTGGGGGCAGAATTTTATTAAGGCCTGTCGACCTCGGTCTGGAGTATTGCCACACCAAATGGGGCTTGCCATACAACTTGATCATAGATTTGGGTCAAAATGGATGCTCAACAAGTTCCACCGGCTGGGATACACTGAGTCTTACACGGAGACACAAAACTACAAATACTGCTTCCTTAATAGTAGGAGTGGAGATGATGTTCCAGATACTTCTGGCACTCTTGACACCATTGTGGAGGAAACCGATGAACAGATCAATGATGAGGTTGCGGTTGATGCTGCGCTTGAGGATCAATCAGTGATGACAGCCAAAGTGCCAGCCAGTGAAAGTGAATTGTCAAGTAATGATCTTACTTCTTTATGGAGGTTGGGGAAACCAACAATGCAGTCACTCAGTTTGTTGGAGACAATATAGATTTAAACATTGTCTCTATTCACGGAAACACTCCCTTTCACTCAATGGGTTGGATCGAAGTCACCTCTCCGGCACCACCTTTGCCAGATCCACAGACAACGGCAGCTTTCCCCCGGGTGAAGTTGAAGGCACTCGACAAAGCTAAGATCCTGAGAGGAACTGAAGTAAAGATTATTCCATTTACGAACAGGAAACAGATAGGAACGAACGCGATCATGTTTCTCCCCCTCGCTGAGCTTTCCTCCTCCTTGGCTCATGATCAGCCACTCCTCACTCCAGGTGACACACTCTGGGCAGCGGGGTGGGTGATCAAAGCCAACGATCCTGAGTTCCCACACTCCAACTGGAATGGCTGGATGAAGAGAATCCATGCTAATGATGCAAAGCAGAGCACACAGATCGAGTTCCTCCCAGTTATTGAAGGAGACCCTAATGACCTCAACACCATCTTCACCACTCTGAAAGCGTGCATACGGCACGCTGGGGTCGCTATAGTGACCTTTGATCTTCCGATTTGGCTGAAGGCTGTGAATATAATAAAGCAGGCAAATCTACCCGTCATTCCAAGGTTGGGTGGTTTTCACCTGCTGAAGTCTTATCTTGGATCAATGGGTAACATCATGGAAGATTCTGGACTACTAGATGTGATCCAGTTGATCTATCCTGGAAGTACGACAGCCAACCACATCATGGATGGAGGATGTTTTGACAAGGCAATCCGTGTTCACCTCCTCATCGATGCAGCCATCTATCAACACATCATGAAACTTGCCTTCACTGAGGAGGAGCGTGGTGACATGAAGACCTTCATGGAGAAGGTGGCTGATGGGAAGATGGGAGCCAGACACTCAGACCCAGTAGTGCCAGTGTTTGAGCAAAGGTTTGAAGAAACCTTCAAACGACTCGCAAAAGGAGGAAGAACACCTGCACTCTGGGTGGAGTACCACCACATGGTAGATGTGATCAAGGTCTTTATCAGAACCGAGCGACTTGCAGACCACAATGGGCATCTGTCCTGCATTGTTACCAAGATGCTTCACATCTTTGCCGCTGCAGGCCATCATCAGTATGCCAAGGGCGCACGGCTGTACTGTCAACTCATGAAGGAACTAGAAACTTTGCCTGCTTACAAAGACACCTTAGAACGTCTCACTGCCCACGGGAACCACGTTGTCCGTTACTCAAGTCATGAGTGGTCCGGCACATGGTGTGACATTTGCATTGAGCAGATATTAATGAAGGCAGCCAAGTCACAAGGTGGACTGAGCAGAGGAAGAATGAGAAACAGTTTTTCTGGCCACAAATGCTGGGTGCTCACCCTCAGTCACCTGTCTGATGTCAACCGGCGGATGGAGGAGGACGTCAGTAAACATGTTCCAGTCCACAGAGACCTTGCCAAGACACAGATGAAGCGAGATGCAGAGGCAGTTGAACTTGTCCTAAAATGGTTTGAGGAGATCAAGCCATTCGACAACGATAGAGACAAGGAGTTGCTCGTGTCTTTCTCAACAGGATTCACAAGCACTGGAGATGACGCAGTCAATGCTGAGAGAGCAGCTGAAGTTGGGATGGAGATGCAGATCAAGCTGGATGGACAGTCAGTGACGTCGACCATGGATGTCAAGTCAAAGATAAAAGCCCCATCATCACTAAGAAAATTTCCCTTGGTCAACGAGAAAAAGATTCACCTTGACTCACTAAAGTTGTTCAACCGACTGATCATTTTCGCCCAGCGGCATATGACAGTTGAGACAAGCTTACAGTATGAGCTGACTCCCTTCCCATTGTCCCTGTTCAGCAACAAAGATCAGAAGATGAACAAGACAAACAAGGCAGACTTTTCAAATACAAGCCTGAAGGCGTTAACTGATCCACTTGACTTGACTAACCAACCCAGCTGCACCCTCGTAATTGATGGCGGATGGCTTGTCTACATGGTGAAGTGGGAACAACGTCAGACCTGGCAGGAGATCGCCAACAGTTACCTGAGCTACGTGCAGTATCTGGGCCGCTGCTCCCAGAAGATCATTGTGGTCTTTGATGGCTACAGCAGATCACCAAAAGATCACGACCACATCCGGCGTACCAAGAATTCCTGCTGTAATCTCCAGATTCGACCGGATATGTCCAACTGGACCCCAAGAGCAAAGTTTCTGGACAACACTCATAACAAGAGTGAGCTCATCCACCTTCTCTCTTCAACCTTCCGAAAACATCACATCACTGTGGAGCAGTGTGACAATGATGCTGACACTTCAATTGTGAGAGAGGCATTGGCTGCTGCTTCAGATGGCTCTGTTGAGGTCAGTACCATTTGTGTCTTCAGTTAGTATAACTATTGGATGGAGCCCAGGGGGAGATGGGGTAATTTAAAAATAAGAGAATTCACACTGTTGAAAAGTTAAATCTGTTCTTGAATGGTTCATTATGCTTTGTACATGTTATATTTTCAGGTGCGGGCAGAAGATGCAGACGTGCTGGTAATGCTGGTGCACCATAGCTCAGACAGCCACCATCCACTCTTCTTAACCACATCAAACGGCTCTTATGACGTCCGAAAGATCAAAGAATCTCTCTCCGAAACACAGAAGAGCTACCTGCTCTTCTGTCACGCCTTCACGGGGTGTGATACGGTTTCTGCAATCGCTGGTCATGGGAAAACAACTCTATTTGCCAGGTAATAATGATAATACTACTATTACGTCGGCAAATAATACTAATACTACTAATAATAATAATTATAATCATTGTCATCATAGTATAAATGTTAAAAATAATAATAATTTTATTTCTGTTTTACATTATACTTTACTTGACATAGACCTGGTGCTTTTTTTTAGGTTTTGTGAAGGGGACGCGGCTGAGTACATCGACATCTTCCTTGACACAGAAGCCACCAAGGAAACAGTGATTCAGGCTGGTACTGCGATTTTCAAGTACATTTACCATGGACGAGATACTACATTGGGTGAAATTCGGTACATGTTCTCAAGGAAGGCAGCGGCAGGAGTGATCAAACCAGAGACTCTACCTCCAACAGAGGGTGCAGCTGCACAACATTCACTCCGTGCCTACCTGCATACCCGGGACTGGATCCTTCTACAGAGCATGTCTCTGAACCCCAGTGACTATGGATGGACAATAGGTGTGCATGGGTATGAGCCAGTTCCAACACTGGACCCCACGGCTCCTGAGGAGCTATTGCAGTTCACGAGCTGTAATTGTCATGGAGGTTGCAGCAACAGGCGATGCAGCTGCAAGAAGAATGGGGTCACGTGCATCTCGGCCTGTGGAGTCTGTAATGGCATTACATGCAGAAACTGCAGTCATGATGTTGTTGAGTCTGAAGAAGACATAGACAATGACTGTTGAAACTTCTGACATTGTGAATGAGAAATAACTCTTGAGTATTATATATGTATGTGAAATAAAAGCTACTTTGTGTGTAAATGTAAAAGTGAAAATATAAATGTTAATCAACTCAGAATCATGAAAAACCCTTATTTGACCCCTCATAAGTTACTTAAGGGCCGATTATAAAAAATAAAAATTCTCGAAAATAATTTTTCGGTACCCGAATTCAACAGCTTTTTTTCTGGGTTTCCCACGGGAGTTGAACTTCAACATTTTAACACATGTTATTACACACCTTTACAAACATATTGGTGAAGAAATTTTTTGGTAACAATTTAGTTAACAGATTTGTGAAATATCTCATAAAATGCCCTTACTAAAAGCAGTGCCTACCCATGGAGAATTCTTAAACAAAGCTACATGATGATTGGAGGGAAAATGTGACCAGCGTTCCAAAAAACAAAAAAATCTGTTTTGGGTCACAGGGTTTCCAGTTGTAGGAATAAACAGGCTCAACCTGACCGCTCAGCTTTGGCTGAATTCACAAATTAAAGAAAGTGAGAATCTACTCATTGGCAGAAAATCGGAATGATCGAATGATGCACGTCGCTCTACAGCTGAACCACAGATATTGTTTTTGAATGAATAAGCTTTTTCACAACAACCACTGAGCCGACAGGATAGCCGAGATGCATGCACGCTCCCATGAGCTGTCTCACCAGGGTTCAAATCTCAACTCAACTATAAACTGTCATGCTGACCTTTCGCAGGTTGAGCGAGGCATCAATGTGTGTGCTGTTCATCAGAAAGGCATCAAGTCGGAGGACCCGACTGCCAGCACTGGTCGTTGGTGAACGTCAAATATCCGATGGTCCCTTTCACAGAGTGGACAAGTTATCGCCGGAACCATGAACAAATTACAAACTCATTGTTGGATCAATAATTTGTTTTGCTCACGACAAATACAAACCCACAAGGGAATGCAGATAGTGCATACGTGGTACCCTCACTTCGTGGGTTTTCCTCTGGTTTTGGACACATTCAGCATCTGTCCTCCATACAATCTTTCTATAATTCACCAAATGTCCGTCCGTCTGTTCCCAGGTACCGCAAAAACGGTTGAACCGATCGCAACGAAATTTTGGGTGGGTAATCCTGGGACTCCCTGGAGTAAAATAGGCTCTATTGTTTTTCCAATTTTCCAGTTTTTCCAAACTCCAATTGATGGAGTAATATTTACCGATATGAACAGTGATGTGGCTTTTGTTGAAATTCTACAAATAGTTTAGATTTTGATGATTTGCGTGTGATATGATTCAACGGATGTTTATATAAATCGTTTAAAATTTAAAAAGCCTTCAATTTCCAATATTTTGCCTTTTCATTTGGGCCTCCCAATTGAAGCCCCATCCGTAGGGAGGGTACTGTTGCTAGTCTACCTAATGTCACTAATCTGTCAAACTCTGACGTGTATCAGGTGTGGCTTTTCATTTATAGAGCTGACGTTCTCATTCCAAGGCACATTTCACACCTGCATCAAATTATTGGGAACAACAGTGCACCCAGAGTTCATATCGTATTGTGTGGGTGGGATGACTTTGGGAATGTTTTCTTTTAGACTTCCCCACCCTCTCACCCCCTCCTCTTAAATGGGGCTTTCTATAACGGCATCAAGTTGCCACACTGACCAATGCTGTTGTGCTGTTTTTTGTTCGTGGCGGAGAACGGTGATGGAGAGTATAAACCGACCGTGGGCAAACGCAACAAAACCCTGGACACTAAGCAAGAGCATGAATGAACAGGAGAGGATGGATGACAACACAGCAACTGGTGAGGAAGAGGAAGTGGGTTAGGAAGGGCTCATGGAGATAATAAAGATCACAGGTAGCAATGGGGAATATTGTGAGATGATAGCGCACAACTAGTTTGAAGCATTGGAAGGAAGAGTGGGCTAGAACAGCCTCTGGAAGGTAGTTTCACAGCTGGGAGAAAAAGAGGAACAAAAGAGTCAAGGTGTGCAGCCTGCCTGGAATTTGCGATTTTAACCAGGAACAATGAGTGCACCAAGGACCAGGTGGCGAGGCTCGGTGGGCTGACGGAGCAGAAGGACCTATACCAGATGAGTGTTGGTTTAAAAACAAACAAAAAACAGGACAACAACCTGTCATGTGATTTGAGGGCAGAGGGAGGTTCTAATAATGTTAAGAGCTTTAGATTCCACAGATTGCCATGGAGACAGATGTCATGCTGGGGCACCAACCATAGGGGAGAGCAGTATGCCATTGGGCTAAAGGAAAGGCCTTATATGCTGAGTAGCTCTAGTTTAAGAAGGAATGAGTGGGTAGAAGATACCGTGATCATTAAGGCCCTACTCTCAGGGTGATGCCTATCCATTGCACTCTGGGCAGGTTGACATTTGTGATTTTCCCAAATGTGGGAAACTCGGCCATACTAGGAATGATGGAAGATGTCCAGTATGTAGCGGACATGAGGCCATGCTATGTTGTTGGCCCAAGAAAGGCCATGGCTGATGGTGAGGCCTAGATCTAAGAAACAACCTCTTTCAGTGGCTGACCATGGAAATGGGATGTCAGGATGGCCTAAATGTTTGCACACGCCTCCGAGTTGCCTAGCCTGGGTTGAAATCCCGATCCAGTTATAAATTGGTATGCTGGTGTTTCACAGCCCGGACGAGTCATCAATTCTGTGTGCCATTCCTCGGATGGAGGTTAAACTAGGCATCCTGTCTGCCGGCATTCGTTGGTGGACGTCAAAGACCCTACGGTGTCCTTCATGAAGAGTCGGTGAGCTATCTCCAGAACCTTGAACAAATTACCAATTCCTGCTGTAAGTGCATCATGAAGAGTGTCCCGCATCAGTGGCACAGCCATGCCCCCAGTGAGTGGTGCTACCAACAGCCACGTGCTGCATAGGAAAGGAAAGGGACCATGGAAATAGGTGGGTTCCTTGACTGTGCTCCTAGAGGAAGTGTGAGATTTGAGAAGTCGTCGATGTAGATTTGGAACAAGACTGGGTCGCAGGTCTTGGTGCACTCCAGCTTCCACTAAGAATAGGAACTGGGAGAAAGGAAAGCTACAGGGTTTGGCCATGCATTTGCATTCCAGCCAACAAGCCAAATATATTTTGGAAAACGATCGTCGGTAATACATCAAAACCCCTACACAAAAATTGTTGCTGCACTAGTTTCTACTGCGCTATGTACTATGAAAGTGTGCTGAAAGGTAATGCCTCCTATTCGTTTTCTCCAAAACAGGTAAAGATATTCGAATGAAAAAGACAGATACGAACATCAATCTTTATTCTACTACGGTGTATGTTTATTTCTCAACATATTCACCACTGCGGTCCACACATTTCTGCCGATGTTCAAGTAGTTCTTGTGCATGGTAGACAAGTAGTTCTTGTCTTGGTGGATGTGCGGAGTATCGTTGAGAGAGAGGAAGAAATGATGAATTGCGAAAGATGATGGGAATAGAGCCTGTGATGGATGCTGTGAAGAGGAACAGGTTGAGATGGTTTGGTCATGTGTTGAGGAAGGATGAAATTGATTGGTTGAGAAGTGATGGAAATGAATGTAGAAGGAAGTAGAGGACGGGGAAGACCGAGAAAGACTTGGCTAAAGATGGTGGAAGAAGAAATGCGGGCAAGGGGGTTAACAAGGGGAGATGCAGAAAATAGGGCAAAATGGAGAAGATTGGCATGGGGACCGCAAGGCTAACCCCCGCTCTAGCAGGGAAAATGGCCTTAAAATGCATGTTGTTGTTTGTTGTTGTTCAAGTAGTTCTTGTGATGCCATTACGATGGAGCTTTGCATCCTGATTACTGAACCAGCGCCGCCGTCCAGGGACCCTGAAATCATCGTCGGAAGAAAGATGTGCTCCACGAAGGTGTTCCTTCAATTTGTGGAAGAGACGAAAATCTGACCGTGCCCCACGTCTGGGCCGGTGATCCTTTGTGGCGGCACTCCATCGACCGTCTCTTACTTTAAGGATCGTATTGGTGCACCAAACTCTCATCTCCAGTCGTATCCAGCCATCCCAACTCCAGTGCTTCACGTTTCAATGCTGCTCTCTGCCATCTTGAGGAACGTAGCGCTGAGACGACTAGTGTCAGAATGACAAAATTTGCACCCAATGGTGGGAAGAAGTAATGTGCGGCCTGCATTTTGTTTCATTTGAATATCTTTACCGGTTTTGGAGAAACATCATAGGAGGCATTACTTTTCAACACACCTTCATTCTTTAAAAGCCCCAATCCCATTTTGTGGAGGCAGCCAGGAAACATTTTTGTCCCAAGCTTTTTACAAACCAGCGGGCAAACCCTGGCGTTCCAGCTGAAGGCGATTTTGGGCAAAAAAAAATTTGGGAGGTGTGTCCTCCAGCTTAAACCTGGTGTTGGCTTCGCGGTTAGGGTGCCGGCTTGGGATCCGAGGATCCTGGGTTCAAATCCCGGTCGCTCGCTGAATCGGTGAAGAGCCTGTCATCCTTCCGAGGTCGGCAAATTGAGTACCAGTTCACTGGTAATTCCCCGCGTGTCGCAAGAGGCGACTAACAGGGTTGGCGGCAGGAAGGGCATCCGGCTGTAAAACATTGCTTCAAAAAAGGGGACCACAGTGTCTGAAAAAAGGCCAACCCCTGCTGTGCGGGGAAAAATGGCCTCTAAAGGTGGTTTCCGTTTTTTGTCCTCCAGCTTAACGTCCATGTGATGGACAGTGCACACAACGATGCACCACCCTCCATGCGAAACAACAGGGCAACAGTTTCTAGCCGAGTCGAGATTCGAACCGCAGACGGACGTGCGAGATTCGAAAGCTTTGAGGCGAGTGCTCACATCTCCAATCTATAGTCAGCCAGTGTTCCCTCACTACTTGATGTAGCTCAAAATACCATGCACTGAAGCACAAGTAACAGATTGCCTAACGGCTTCAAGAAAAGAACTAAGTGTTCATAAATGTTTTCCCTTTTGCAGACGGCCTTGCACAGCTCCCGTCCGTGGTTCTACCCTGTGGTAGACAAGCAAATCCAACCTACCATAGGGAAAAACCACTGGAAGGCGCCACACAGTATGACTTATCACCCTGTGGTACAAGATTTAGGATTAGGTCTCTAGCTGTCTTTTTTTTTTGTATACAAGATCGAGGCTCGTGCAAGAGCTAACATTAATCACGAAAAGACAAACTGACACATAAAACATAAGATTAAGGGAGCGGGAGACAAGATGGGAGGAGAGAGGGAAGCACACAAGTACAACATTTGAGAGCAGGGACATCGGGAGATCTGTGGGAGGGAGAGGGCTTGGGGGGGGGGGGTGGAAGCACGGGAAGGGCGGGGGGGGGGGGGGGTTGTTAGAGGTATAAAACACATGGACACTGCAATAACTTCCAGGAAAGAAGTCGGAATTTCAAAAAAGTGGATGTTGGGTGAATTAACAGGGGTAGAAAAGATCAAGGTTTTGGATGGGGGAAGATAAGAGATGGTGGTGAACAGATGTTTTGAAAACCTGGAGGGAGGAGTGGGATTGAAGAGAGTGAGGGAGTTTGTTCCAGAAGCGGGAGAAAGAGGAATAAAAAAAGAAGGTGAATAGAGAGAAATTAGTGTTTCTCCCCAAAAATAATAGGAGTTGTTTTCCAAGGAACAATGATGCAGGAAGAGGCCATTGGGTCCAATCAGTGCAATGGTTGCCAACCTATAGTCGTTCGTTCCTTGCTCTTTGATTTTTAAATGCTGAGCATCACACAAGCGAGGGAGCACCATGTACCATTTCTAAAGTCTTTGGTCCGACTCAGCCGGGGTTTGAACCACCGACTTGTCCGAGACCTGGAGCGCAGGCTCAAACCATCCCGCCACCGAATCCGCCAGCCCTAAATCTCGAACGCATTTGGTCATTTGTTTAATTTCCGAATCGTTTTGGAAGGAAAGTTTTTGGAATACGGGCGTGTGCAGTTCCACAAGGGTTTCTCATCCAAAACGTAATTACCTTCGCAAAAGCGGAAGGTTATGTTTTGATCGCTGTGTATTTATTTGTATGTCTGTGTGTCTGTGTGTGTGTATGTTATTCGCATAACTCAAAAAGTATTCAACCGAATTGCATGAAATTTGGTGGGATGATTGGTTATTATACGGGACACATTTGATTAGATTTTGGGAGCAATCGGGTCAAAGGTCAAGGTCAAGGTCACGAAAAGGTCAAAACTGTTCACTGTTCTGTTCCCTACACTCCCATGCCAAGTACAGAACAGTAGCTGCGGCGAAGGTATGCGCTCTACCGAGTGCCCGTTCTAGTTTGAAAATGGTTTCCTCTCCATTCAAGACCGAGGAAAATCGACAGCCTCGGTGAAGTGGAAATCCAACGATTTGGTTCCAGATTCCACCGTCACGAAGAGCAACCCCCATCCGTGTCCATCGCAATGTGCAACGCATTCATCGAGGTGGTGACCTTCCATGGGCACTGCAGCAACGTGCTACCAATTGGCATGGATTACTAAAGGAGCAGGAAAATAAAACTTTACACATGAACAGAAAGCACATTGTGCCAGTGCAGGCCATAACCGCAACATTATAATCATTTTCACATGTTGGACTCAAACAAGCGTGTATTTGTGACTTGAGCGGTTGGAGTGGGGCGGCCCTTTCCCAGCACACCCCATCTTACTCAGTCTTGAGGTAGAGGGCAGACACCTTTGTTGGATATTGTTCCATGCGCCATCGGGCCTCCAATGCCGCTTGCAATCCATCCTATCATCACATCTCGGTTGACCCTTGCCGAGTGTTTCCCGAATGAAGTGAAACTGCTTGATAAACAGGAACATCATTTCTTCTTTGAGAGAAACACCTCTGTAGGTACCTGTCATTACATACACCATGAGTATTGGCATTACTTGGAAACATGCCCCGTTACATTTCAACATTCAAATTCCTAAAAAAAAAGATGGATATTTATGATCGACTCTGTTGATCTCCATTTCAACCACAACACAGTGTCACTTTATAACGTGAGCAGCCAGTTCTTTCAAATGGGGATCAGCACCACTCAACCTCGGATAGTTGTGGTTTCCCACCTGGTCCCCTTCAAGCTCCTTAAGTATCGAACAAACGTGTGGAATTTGTGCCCGTGTGCTGATAACCGCTCTATGTATAGCCACGTGGGAACGGTCTCTCTTGGAGAGCCTTCCCACTTCGCTCCAAGTGACGCCTCGTAATGGAAAAGATCCCAGAAATGTCAGGATGGGATTGGTGTGAGGCAAATTGTGAGGAAATAAACTCATTTTCGATGTGAAGCTGCACAATGACTGTTGTCCTGCGAGCAAGTCGCATCAACAGCCAACAGATAGGTAGATGCTGTATGTAAATATGATAGGGTGTAAATATATATATATAATTATTAGATTAATGAACAGGATTAAATAATTAAATAGATATATGTGGGAAAATTACATGCCCAGACCAGGAATCAAACCCATGTCCTCTAACAAAGGTCTCTCGTATTATATATAATAATATAATATATTTATACTAGTGGGGTCACCCGTGGGAATCCCACGGGCATGGACGTGTGTGACATTTCGACATATTGAGTTAGATGCTGCACCTGCACATTCAGTTTCACAAAATGGTTACTGGCAATTTATCAGATGCACAAATGATGTCATCTACACAATGTATTTACTTCTGATAACATGTGAATGTATGTGCGTGCACACCCACACGTATACACATATACACCCACACTCATATACACAACCACACATATACACACACATACATGCACACACATACACACACACACACACACACACACACACACACACACACACACACACACACACACACACACACACACACACACACACACACACACACACACACACACACACACACACACACACACATCTCGTTTTTTCATTTCTGTTCCTCACAATTCACCTCTGCTGGTAACTAATAAAATAAAAACGAAGAAATATCTCTCCGTAATTTCCTGAAACTCTGTGAAATTCGATGACATTCGCTCGGTGAATTCACTCGTTTTCTCGGTGAAAAATTCCCTTTGGGCGGTGTATAAATCGCTCCGAACGAAATAACTCTCAGCAATTTCCCGCCTGTTAATTTATAGCTGGTGAACCCGGTGTGGTGAATGAACGCGTACGCATTATGTTGAAAAGCCAGATTTTGCTGGATCCCTTGAGAATTTCGAAGCTTTGACGCACCAAATCGCTCAATGGAGGCCGCCATCTTGCGGATGAGGAAGTATGCTTAACAAATTGAAAAAAGTTCAATGAGCTTGTTTAACCCGTCTTTTTTTGATTCACATTCTTATGCACCTCTAATTTGTAATTAAAATACTTTAAGACCAACCTAGGCCCTGGTTATCTTCAACGAAAATCGTCACCAAACACCGGAACCAATGAGATTCGAACATTTGAAAAAATATTTCAAAAACCAAATCACTCAATGGAGGCCGCCATCTTCCGGATGTGCAAGTATGCATAAAAAATTGCGAAAAAGTTCAATAGGAGTTTGTTTCACCCGTCTTTGTTTGATTCACAATCTTATGCACTTCTAATTTGTAATTAAAATACTTTAAGACCAACCTCGTTCCCCGGGCCCACACTAGTCCGGCAGCTAAGCTAAATATAGCATAACAATTGTGCATTTTGTGAGGAAAGCACCAAATTTGGCACACTAGTAGACTATCATATAATGAATAGATCTGGATATTGGGCCATCTCAGATTCAGAGATTTGATTTTTGCAAGATTTGCAGATTTTGCAGATTTGCAAGCTGAGATTGCAACGCCAGGGACGGCCGACTCCTTCCTGCGAGCTGCCCACGTCACCCGCACAAGAAGAGCTCATCAAATCACTGCAGCGGCACTGCACATCCTGCAACACCGTGCGTATGAACGCCACTGTATGACATATGCTGATGATGCAGAAGACCTGCCTGAGTTCGAAGACCGGTGTCACCAGAGAGGAGAAGACATTCCCAACTTTCAGTACTGGGCAACTGTGCTGGAACTAGAGATGTCTACGTGCGTTCTCTGCGGCAGGCTTCATTCACGATGTACCTTGATGCCCTGACGGAACTGGTCCCATGGTTCCATGCCTTAGACCACACCCACTATGCCAGGTGGGTCCCTGTTCACCTGAGGGACATGGTTGCACTCCCAATGAAGCACCCAGATGTAGCCAGAGAATTCAGGGCTGGAAACTTCACTGTACAGAAGACAAAGAAGGTGTTCTCTTCGATCCCAATCGAATCGAAATCTTGCAAAAATCAAATCTCTGAATCTGAGATGGTCCAATATCCAGATCTTTTCATAATATGATAGTCTACTAGTGTACCAAATTTGGTGCTTTCCTCCCAAAATGCACAATTGTTATGCTAAGTTGCCCCACTACACGGGCCCTGGTTACCTTCAACGAAAATCGTCACCAATTACCGGAACCAATGAGATTTGAGCATTTGAAAAAATATTTCAAAAAAGCTTTTTACCACATTTCGGAGGCTGAAAACGGCGTCAACTATTCTAAAATTGACGAAGAATTATTTTTTAGAAATCTCGCGGCCGTAGGGGATAGTTTTTCACGGCCGGAAATATCCGAAGTTAAGACGGAATTCACCGAATTAATCAAGGAGATTTTATAAGTTTTAATCTCATCCAGAATGCAAATGGTGTCATTTTGAACTAGGTACGGTACCTACTACACCTATCTACTACCAACTACCTAACCTACTGATGCCACAGTGATGGGTAAAATAGTGGCAAGAGGCTTTGGCTTCGCCGGCTCATTGCGGCTTTGCAGTCGGGTACTAGTATATTTTACAGATGTGAATTACACGTCCATGCACACATGAAATGGAGTTTGTTTTTGCACACATGAAATGAACACGTGAACCTTTACTTCCGGATAATAATGTTGAATGAAATAAGAACGAAGAAATATATGTCGGCATCATTGTTGACGTTTTTGTGACGACTATGATCAAACGGAAAAGTAATATATCTTAACGGAAAAGAAAAAGCGAATTTTTCATATATGTCGACATGTTTCTGTCTGTCATTTTGGGCGGTGTATGATACATCGTGGCGCGATTTTTAAAAATATATCTCTGCATTTTCCCACGTGTGCATGAATGTTCTCAATTATTGCTGACACCGAGTCTAAAACCATCGATAAAAATGAAATCAGATGGTGAGTTAGATTGGAGATAAAGGCATGAGAGAGACTCAATGGCTTTGAAATCACAGGCCTTTGAGAATTCAATTCGTTCTATAAACGGAAACTTTCATGGTTTTTTTTTTTTCAACCGAGTCTAAAACTATGTTAGCTACTGTGAAAAATGAAATGATATATCGAATTAGAGTTGAAATAAAACGGAGAGAGAGCAAGACACCACGGGCCTACAAAACAGGCCCCAAAGCTATGCGAGTTAAGAAAATGGTGGATATTTGTTTATATGAAGCCTCTCCCAGAATGGGTGGAGCTACTCTCTAAACAGAGTAAGCCACACCCCCGGACAGACAGACAGAATCACCGACGGCTAATATAATATAGATAATAACATATATATTATTTAATATATTGTTGCGAATATGGAATTTGGCCTCCATATCCGCTTGTAAATATTCCCCTATTTCCCCAATACTCCCCAACTATCCCCAATCCCCCATTCCCTAGTCCCATTGTCTGTAAACAACAATCAGTAGAGCCGACCTTCCCCTTTTTCCCCCATTAAATGTCGTGCCCAGGTCCACCGCATCACACGTAGACAACTTTCGGACATCTTGCTAGTTATTCTTAGTCTATGTCAGTTAAGGACTCCTTTCCATTAATTCTGACTCTTCGTTGCACCAGAATGTGATTATATGGCACCAGTAGTGAGTTTAGGACCTTTCCCATACCTCCTTCCATCTTCTTCCCCAAACAACAACAACAACAACAACTACAACTACAACAACAATTACAACAACAACGACGCTGCGCGGGGGGAGTGTGCGTCCTCACACCGGCTCGGTTAGCCGCCATTGACAATGCGCTCCAGACCATGCGCTCCACGGGGTTACCACAAAGGGGCTGGCTGTCAGCTCCTCGTCAAGGGCGGAGCCTGGTAAACCCCCCCGCACGCACCCAATGAGAAGCAACGTGCCGATTCCACGAGGCGGAGCTAACGAGCCGAGGGCGTGTCACTCCCCGCCGGATATACGCGGCCACGTAGCGGACGTGACGTGAGATGCGCCCCCAGCTTGAGCAGACAAGACGCCATCCGAGCGCTGCGACCTCCCGCATCTCTGGACCGGATCGGGTCGATTCTGCCCTGAGCCCAGGTGCACCTGGAGCCATCGCTACCCGCCTGTCCTTTCCATCAATCCCCGTGTGAGTCAGCTTTGTCCCGTTTATCTGTCGTCTGTTGGGAATAATATAAGAGTGTGTCTAAGTGCTTGTCTTTCTATGCTGTACCTCTCGTCCCTGTAATCTGACCTTCCGCCCTAATATAATCTCCTCCGGAGGTCTTGAGAACTGAACCCTGGGTGTCGTGTCATTTTAATCCCAGCCGGGTGTCCTTTTCCTTTATTGACCTAGCGTAGCGCGATTAGTCAACGTTCGGGTATAATCGGGTAACTTGTGCAGACGTGGTCATACCAAAACCGCTCGGTAAATAACATCCAAGCCACGTCTGTAACAATATATAATATATATTAATAATATAATATACATATATATATATATACAGTCATGTGAAAAAGTAAGTACACCCCATGTAAAGTTTTGACTTTTTCAACATACAGCTATTTGATCTTCATTTCAACAATATTGATAGATAAAGGTGATATAACATAACAAATATCATGAAACATTTACATTTTGTAGTCCATTGTATAATTTAAATAAACATAAATGCAAATTTCACATGTGGAAAAAGTAAGTTTAGTAACTTACTTTTAAGTAACTTACTAAAAATTAAGAAAAAGTAAGTAATACGTTTATGGGTCTACAGGGTATTTTGGGTCTTTGGCATATTTTGGGTCTTGGGGTCCTCTACATGTAAGTATTCATGGTCTTTTGTATCTGTAACAGTCCACAGGGTGTTTGGGGTCCTCGGGGTATTTTGGGTCCTCAGAGTCTTTAGGTGTTTTAACCAGTCGACACAGACGTCGTGTTCAAAAATTCCCCATTAAACCCCCCCACTCAAATCCCTCCAAAAGCACTACTCAAAGCCTTCACGACCTATCCTTATGGATGTAAGGGGGACAGACACACAAACACACTGTTTTATATGGTAGAATATATAATTATATTATATAAATATATATATAAAATATAAATATAAATATATAAAATATAAATATATAAAATATAAATATACAAAATATAAATATACAAAATATAAATATAAATATATAAAATATAAATATATAAAATATAAATATTTTTAAAATGTGTGTGTGTGCGTGTGTATATATATATATATATATATATATATATATATATATATATATATATATATATATATACACATGTATATATATATTTATATATATATTTATTTAAAATATATTTATATATATATTCATGAATCGTTTGTTTTAAAAAGCCGAATGTTTAGACCATTTCGTGAGCTCCGGGTTTAGAATGTCTGACATTTGAGTGACGTTACTCACTCTAGTTAGTGGTATTGCCAAGGCACACACATACATATACACACACATATATATATATACACACACACATAGAAATAAAAGCCAATTGACATTTTAAATCACAACATCGTGCAGCACATGAAATGTATGTTTGTTATGGAAATGGAGCGGGGGTGGGAAGAACACATATGAAGATATTGAAGTTTTCTGACGAAGCGTAGATGCAAGACGTATAAACGTCGGTGAATGGTTTGTGATGTAATTTTCTGAATCTGAACTCTACAATCGCATCAGATTTACTGGTCGCCTCAAAAAAAAAAAGGAAGAAAAAAAAACAAAAACGTGATATCCTATTTTGGGATCGGCCAAGTGAACTACATAAGTGTTGGGAGGGAGTAGGCAGAAAGACAGACGGGGAAGGGTAGGTACATTGGGAAGGCAATGGGGGCGGTGGAAGGAATCAAGCCAAGTGTGAAGGTATATGTGGGAAAGATTGGGAGAAAGCCAGACAAAGAGGGCGAAGTACATTAGGAAAGGGTTAGGAGTGGGGTTTGGGGAGGGGAGGTGTTCAGACGAAGAGGTCTAGGTACATATGAGAGGGGGATGGATGGATCCAGGTGAACAGGTTGAGGTACGTAGTGAATGGGAGGTATGGTGGGAAAGGGGGAACTGACGTGAAGAGGGTGAGGTACATATGGGAGTGGTGGGGCAGGAGAATGTGAGGTATACATTGGGAAAGGGGTGTGGAAGGACAGGCGATGGGAGGGATGAAGGGGGTGTGGGGGCTGTTGTGCTGTCCCCAAACAGATCCAGCCACGATGTAACGTGGCCATGATGAGGAGACGGCCCGTGTTGTGCATCAAGGCGCCGCACCCGCTTTACCTCATAAAAGCGCTCAATGAGCCTTTTTGGAAATGGCTCCTCCAAGGCTTCTCCCCCATCAATGGAGCGCCTTGTTGAAGATCCGCTGCCGGACCGGTGATTTTGGCCCAAAGCGGCCGCTCTGCTCGGTAAACATCAGCACGAGGGTGCACACGGCACGTCTTTGTGGCCACGAGTGTGGAATTTGGGGGGAGAGTGATGCATTTCACACGGGGGTGCGCGCAGCCTCGCCATCTTCTCGAGCACACACAGAACCCTTTAATGGTGCACTCCAGGTCGCATGAGGGTGGTGGGGGCCGGGGGGCACCGCAAAGGTGATTACCGACATCGAGAAGGCTGCCTGTACAAGCAAGGCCCCCTGTACTTGAGAATTAAATAAAATAACCGGTAATATGCACAACACACAAACTTCATTCCTCCCCGAAGCCCAAATTTGGAACATTCTCAAAAACCTAACTCGTGATAATGAACAATGTTTCAGTGAAAAAAATACCCCAAGGCTTGGTCCTGATGATGGGCGGAAATACCCTCCTACCGCCTTGGCAATACCACCAACTAGAGTGAGTAACGTCACTCAAATGTCAGACATTCTAAACCTTGAGCTCAAGAAATGGTCTAAACATTCGGCTTTTTAAAACAAACGATTCATGAATTACATCGATTTTATTCCATCAAGTCTCTTAGCTCTTTAAAAAAAATACAAATAAATAAATTAATAATCTCAGTCAACTCTTCCCCACTTACCCCTTCAACCCCAACGCACAAATTTGTACTTTCTCAAAAACTTTACTCGTCATCGATCGTTGGTTTTCAATTAAATTTACAATCATTTTCGTACTTTATCTTTTTCTATACAAGATCGAGGCTCTTGGAAGGTGCAGATGACAGAGGGTTAAAAATAAATAAATAGAAGAGGCAGCAAACAGATAGACACCAAAAAAAAAAACAAGGTAAGGAATGAAGAGGAACAGAGGAGAGAGTTATAATAACATTTGAAAAGTTATAACATACAAAGTCCTTCGAAGTTAAACAGAAAAACGTTACCTCTTACCCATCTCGGTGACCTCGGAGGAGGTGGAGGTGGAAATTAAGCCGTCCACACATGAGGGGGAGAGAGGGAGAGAGAGAGAGGAGTCACGTCCCACGTAGGCAGGTGTCCCACAGCAGGCCCTAATATAGGGAACACGGGGCGGGGAGAGCTGTAGGAGGGTCAAACGACATCCCAAGTATGGAGCTTGATCCACGAATGGCGAATTGAGACTTTCCAGCCCAAAATTGCTGGTAGTCTGCAATGCGTTTCTGCCTTCGTGAGCAGCTCTTGCTCGTAAAACTCGAGCAGCAGCAGACGGTTGTTTCTCTTGCATTCAACTCGTTGTGATGTCAAATCGAAAGACTTAACGATTTGATCCCATGATCTGGAAAAATGAAAAGAAAAAAAAAAAAATCTAAAATGGCACTTGGTAGAGGGCACACCACTGCCAGGCTCAACAGTTTACGTTTTGTATCCCACTCATAGGCCGGATGTGTATCCGGACTTCCACAAAATCTCATCAACTACCTCTTGTCACCCACTCAACTCGTACACCAAGTTTTGCTATAATCCATCCACAACTTTCTGAAATATGCCCTACATCATGTTTGGTCCTATCTCTGAATGCTGAAGAATCACTTTAAAACTAGAGCAATGTGACTGGACCACATCGTTCCACAGCGGGTAGATGCCCTCGTTCACTGTCCTAAAAATAAAGTTTGATTTAAATCCCTTCAGCTGTTTTCAAGTATCACATTTTCACCAGCCATGACAGGTTTCACATCGATCGGTGAAGCGGTTTCAGAGAAGGGATTTTTTTATATATCGGCTTTCAAGCTAATATGGCTGCCACATCACGTGACATATGAACTTAAAAATGTACACTCTGCATATGTATGGGTAGGGGATCACGTTTGTGAAGTTTAGTGTTGATCGGATGTTCGTTTTTCTATCCAAGATGGCTGCCAAACCACATGACCTCTGACATCATTTCAAACTATATGCAACAATGCTCTTCGATGATATTCATAAAATTTCGCATCGATAAGGTGAGCGGTTTCAGAGGTATAATTATTTCATATTTTCCTTCAATCCAATATGGCTGCCAAACCATGTGACCTATGATGTCATAAAATTTATACTTCAATACAAATGGGTCATAGATCATGTGCATGCAATTTCAGATTTTTAGGATAAGGAATTGGATTAAAACATTTTTGGTTGGTATACCACTTCACTTCACCTGTCATCATTACCAAACTTTTGTTCCCCATTGGGAGTACTTGACAACGTGCCAAGTTTCAAATTTTTCCATTCAGCGGTTTCTGAGAAATAATTTTTTAATTATTTGCTTTTCATCCAAGATGGCTGCAATACCACGTGACCTATGATGTCACAATTATCATAAAAACATTCTGCATGAGTGTCACTCCTACCCTGAAAGTTTCGTCTCAATCGGACATGTGGTTGCTGAGAAAAACGAGGTTTAGCCCGTACGGACGGACGGACGGACAACCCGAAAACATAATGCCTCTGGCGACTTCGTCGGCGGAGGCATAAAAATTCTCAGATCCGGACCTTCACCCAAATCGAATCGATTCATCCTCGTCACCCACCCAACTCGTCCACCAGGTTTCCTCCGAATCCGTCCATAACGTTTCGAGATATCCTGCTCACAAACAGACACAGACAGGGGGTGAAAACACAAGGTTGACGGAGGTAAAAGTGGTGAAACGAATGACATCAAACGCCGCCGAGTACACCATGGCCCGGACGTGGAACATGTCTTAAATTCCTTAGTTTGATCATAGCGAATGATGCAGAGGGTCGAGGCAATTTCAAAAGACATTCACAAAAATCTTTAGAAGGTTTTTAAATGAAAAAATAAATAAATAGAAATCTACTCATGCAGGAAACATTTTCATGATGGACAGGATTTAGTCTGCGCAATCCTCTTTTCAATACATCTCTTGGTAGAGTCCGCTAAAGTGCAATAGAAGTGACAGCCTGTTTGTATTGGATACCCAAGACCACAGAGATGAGCTTGTTTGGTCGCCCGGGAGGGGCAAAGGGGGAATTTAATTGAATAAAAATGTTGCAAAGTCTGAAATTAGGCAACGGCTGGCAGCAGTACCGGCCATGAAAGAAGTCTCTATAAGTGACGAGTTAGTCACAACGGAGATGTTTGTGAGTGGTCCAACTGGCACGTCGATCACGATGGAAATAACCGGCGACTTTTAGAGAGCTTGTACAAGCAGGTTCACAAAAAGGAGATTTGAACACAGGCTGCACAGCTGAGAGGGGAATGTGCATACCTCCAGGCCATCCTGCGGCATTCCAAACTGCTCCATGATGATGAGAATTCCACACCCATCTCTACACCATTCTGGTAATGGAGTGTCACATCGGCTTTCATCATTTCTGCAAAGTTAGCACCTGGCCTTGCCCTTCTCGCCGGTTCTCTGGACAGCAGAACACAACGGCCTGCTCTTAAGAGTCAGACATTTCAATATCCACATGCAAGCGCAAACAAATGATGCAACTAGGTTAACATCGCCTTGAGGATGGCATACCCCATGAGCAGTACCCACTACGCTGATGCTCTACCAGACCAGGTTGGTCGATTTGACTAAACCGGTGATACAATTTAAGCTTCGACAGTTCAGAGGTTATCCCAATAAATAAACAAGTCATCTGACCTTCCACACCAGGAATAAGAAAAATCTAAGACCGAGTGATCCTGCGGATCATTGAGGAAAAGGAAAAGGGTTTCAGAGCAATTTGTTGGTAAATATAGGACGAGTAGGGATCCAAAGCTTTTTGGGGGGGGGGGGGGGGTGGTGCAACCCCCTTGGGAATTGATCCGAAATGGTGCGTCTCCTTCAATCCAGGTATCGTGCCTCCTGCCAATATAATCATTCAGATGATGATGATAATGACAACTAATGTTCATTCCAACTTTTTTGCTCACTTTGTATCACATGTAAGCACACACGTTTGCAGCAGTTGAGCACGAAATGAAGATGCACCAATGTACGTGATTAAAAGGAAGGATGTACGTGTACATGTATGTACACCATTGTACGTGTACATCCGACACCCTGCAGGAAGGGTGTCGGAGTGAACTCCATTCAATGTACAATGTGCGCTGAGTGGGTTCATCAAAAATGTAGTGGTCTGAGAGGGACATTAACCAGTGTGGCAGCTACATTCAAGTGTAAGGTGTGCACAGAGGGAGCTGCAGATGGAGGAAATGTTGAGTTGGATCTTGGAGACGGTGTGAAGCTGGAAGGTGTGAAAACATTTTGCTACCTAGGAGACATGCTGAATGGAGAAGGTGGATCAGACTCGGCAACGGTTGCTGGAGTGAGATGTGCATGGAAGAAGTTTCGGGAACTGAGTGGCGTGCTGACGAGGAGGGGAGTGTCGTTGAAGCTGAAGGGAAAGGTGTATGTTGCATGTGTGAGAAGTGTTATGATTTATGGGAGCGAGACATGGGTAATGAACGTAGAGCAGCAACGAAGGTTGGAAAGGGTGGAAATGCGAATGGTTCGGTGGATGTGCGGAGTATCGTTGAGAGAGAGGAAGAAAAATGATGAATTGCGAAAGATGATGGGAATAGAGCCCGTGATGGATGCTGTGAAGAGAAACAGGTTGAGATGGTTTGGTCATTTGTTGAGGAAGGATGAAAGTGACCGGTTGAGAAGAGTGATGGAAATGAATGCAGAAGGAAGTAGAGGACGGGGAAGACCGAGGAAGACTTGGCTAAAGATGGTGGAAGAAGAAATGGGGGCAAGGGGGGGGGGGGGGGGTAACAAGGGGAGATGTAGAAAATAGGGCAAAATGGAGAAGATTGTCATGGCGACCGCAAGGCTAACCCCCGCTAACCCAAGGAAAATGGCCTTAAAATGCCTGTTGTTGTTGTTGTTGTTGTACGTGATTAAGACGTTATTTGATTACTGGAAAATGTCTGTTGCAAAGATGTGTCCTAATTTCTCTCTTTCAGGCGATCAATCGTGTATCATCTTTATTCGCACAGATTTCCACATGGGCAAAGGCTTCCGCTCTGGAGGTGCAACAAAATAAAAAGTAGGACCAATGGAAACGGAAAAAGTACTGAAATTAAAAGAAAGAAAAAAACCAACATTTCATCCAAGGGTACCCAATATTCGGTCAATCCAAAAAACAGGCCTAAGCAACAGTCGTTCGATGTTTTTGGCAACATCCCAGCAGCGCGTCTGCATACAAGGAATCCATCGGTTATAAGAGTACCGAAGCACACCCACCATTCCCAAAGTCTCAAGTGTAAAGTCCGATACAAACCCGGCCGGACATCAGCGAAAACCGTGGAAGCGTCCGGCCCGTTCTTCAGAAGCTTCTATCGACGGGATGACAACGGAGACAATAGAAGAGGAAGAAGAAACAAATTTTTGGTCCGGCTACAGTTTCTGTTCAACATGACAAGAGATTTGTCAAATCAATGTGTTTTCTACCTTGTGTCATCTTTAACCTCATCCTCAACGACATTCATGTCTGCCAACGATTCGCTTTCCAAAGCAAGCCCGGGAACGTCCCAGTTTCCAGGCGACACACGACCGCTCTCCGCTTCACAAAGAGAACCAGGGTTCGAGTCCCGCCTGTTTGACTCCTGCTCGTTGGTGTGAGGAGAAATGGACGGTGGAGTCTCCAACTCGGGCGACGTGGTGGGTTCTGTTCCCATTGGCGGCAAGAATTCAGATATAGGGCTCACCAGGGCAGGAATGTCAAGGCGGCCGAGGCAAATATAGTGGGGCAATCGGGTCATCGGTACACCTGCACAAAGATAAACAAAAAGTTAACGGTCAGCCCATTTGTACAAGGTCTTGTCCTCATTTACAGGTCGGGGAATTGTTAGTGGCACCACTTTTCAGTGATAGCATGTCAGTGCCCCCCTAGAGTTGCCCTGAGGGCTTCAACACCCACCACGTGTTGAGCAGAGTAGGCATGGCAAATTGGTTTTGTGGATTAATGTGACAGTAAAAGGAAGAATACAAGAATCTTCCCTCCCTCAATCATTTTTGGCAACAAAGATGGCAGATAAAATTAATCCACATCAGAGTTCAACTAAACCACAATTTAAAAGTCATGGCATTCCCAACAAACCCCTGGGCTCGAGATGCTGTGAACCCAGGACCAACTCCAATACATCACGCGTTTGCCCATCGTCCACCAATATCCTTGCAATTCACGTTCAAGTACACCGACGTCTACCAATGTCCGTCCTACAAACGATTTCCATACAAGCTCCCCCACGAGTCTAAAAACAATGCAAGTAAATAAAAAGCAGTGCTTCAGAAAGAAGAGGGCACCACAAGGTGGTGGTCGTCGTACCGAGTGCTTGCGCTATCTGGCCGGGAGGGAAGAGAGCTTGCAAGCAACGATCAAGGAAAGGCAAAAGTTGTTGAATGTACGTCGAGCAGAACGTGGTGAAAAGGTCCTCTTCACCTTGGCTGAATGTTGGCGCCTCGGAACGGTGGAAATCCACGATGGTGAAAGTCACCTGCACCGACAAACCAATTCAGTGTGCGCTTTCCAGTAGGAAACGAGTACAGTATGCTTTATTCACCAAAATACAAAATAAACTTCCAATGTGCCTCACTTCTCTCTTCCACAACAACAGCTTCAGGTGTGCGTGTGTCTGTGTGTGTATTTCATTGAAAAACCAGTTGCGTTTTAGTGCAAAATCCACTATATTGTTTTTTATCCATTTCAAATTCATGAGAACTATCGCTTTTAATTATGGAAAAGTCAAGGTGAAGCAGGGCAGTGCCAAACTAACTCGGATAACTTGGCTGGAGGAGGTGGCCATTCTGGGTTTGCCAATGGGGAGCATTTATCCAAATCTAGGATGTGCAAATGTGGGATTTACAAATGTAAAACTTGCCCAAACTTAACCGAAGAGAAAATTAATTCATTAACCGACGAGAAAATAAAGTACAAGTACAAGTCAAAATAAACCTTAGATATAATCTTGTCGCAAGTTGTTAGTTGGGGGAAACTAAACGGGAGTAATGCAGAGATGGTGCTGCCAAAGCAGTTTCTTGACAAGGGTTGTACTGGCCGATTCGACATTTCCTTCTCGGCAATAAAAGCAGGAATTTTTAATTCATTCCGGGTGCTGGCGATAGCTCGCCTACTCTTCACGCACGAAGGACACCATGGGATGTTGAAGGGCAAACAACTAAAGCCAGCAGACAGGACGTCCATCCCGGGGACGGCACACACGTCGCTTATTCACCCTGCCTGTAGAAAATCAGGATGACAGTTTGTAGCTGAGTTGGGATTCAAATCCAGGTTACACAGCTTAAAGGCGAGCGTGCATACGTCTAGGCCATCTTGCCAACCCGTCTAGGCCAGTAGGTCAGGACCCTCTCATGGAACATAAACCAAAAGCAAACATTGAAAACAAGGAAATAACGCTCACATATAACCTGAGGATCCCATCGAGCGTGAACATAGAAAACGAGAGAGTTCATAAAACACTTCCCTGTCAGGTCAGTCTTTTGTGACTGTGACTGGTAACATGTAACCCAGTGCGACCTGGCGCATGGTCGGGTTGTCGGCGACTAAACTGACACCCCTCACTGGCTTTGCTAATGGGGAGTGTGACTGGTGACACCCTGCCAGGACTAAAAACAACCCCTGACAAAGGGCAGAAGAGCTGAAGAGAGTCAACAGCCATCCAGTAAGGAGATGGATGGTGTCTCCGAAAAAACACCCATCCGGATTGGACCGGTTCGAGTCATACAAAAGACTTGAAAATGGTACATGCTGTTTCCTTGCTTGACATTCAGCATTTAAAAGGATAGAGCAAAGACAATCCCTGTCAGTTGGCATCCATGGGGAGGAGGAAATGCTCCACTGAGTGTGATGAGAAAGGCGGCGCCATTACGACGTTTTTTGGTACCCAGCGTACTCCGGGAGGGAACGGCACCTTCCCCAAGCTCAGTGGCTGTTAACGTTTGGTTCGTTGGTATATATATATGTGTAAGTGTGTGCAAGTGTGTGCAAGTGTGTGCAAATGTGTGTGTGTCAGCTCCATTGCAATCCTTACACCGTGTATAAAACTAGAACGCCACTCTGACGTTGCGACATCGGCCGCTATGCCTCCACCCACATTATTACATCAGGACACATACTTGCACCAAGTCTGATTTAAATCCATTCAGCTGTTTCCAAGTATCACATTTTTACCTGACATGACACCTCTGACCTCTTGATGCCATAATATCATCAATTCATCTTTGCATCATATATACCTATACCAAGTTTGTTACAAAATCCCATCAGACGCAACTTCGTTGAGGGCAACGAATATAATTAACCAGCAGGAACGTCGCGAAGGCTCCCACGGCGTACCTGGGATTTTTGCGGGGGAAATCTCCGAAATTAGGAAAGCAGAATAAATTTAAATAAAGATCGAATTAAAAGAAAGATTGACATAATGGGAGGATTAGAAGGAGTAAAGCAACAGGACAAGTGAACTTGAGAGAATTGGAAAATATTAAATAATATTTTAATTCATTTAATCTGAAAAATTTCCACTCAATTTTTTAAGCGACTTCCGCACACTCCCACCTCCCCCTCCACTCTCCCACTCCTCGCATCCCCACTTCCTCCCACCTGGAGTATATAGCAACGTGTGGTGAGGCATCGCTCTCCATACCCCCATTTCTTGCTCCATTTCTCACGCTCCGACACTCCTCATCCTCGAGAGTACTCTACTCATCTCATCTCACTCTCTCTCTCTCTCTCTCTCTCTCTCCCCCTTTTCTCTCTCTCTCTCTCTCTCCCCCTTTTCTCTCTCTCTCTCTCTCTCCCCCTTTTCTCTCTCTCTCTCTCTCCCCCTTTTCTCTCTGTCTCTCTCCCCCTTTTCTCTCTCTCTCTCTCCCTTTTCTCTCTCTCTCTCTCCCTTTTCTCTCTCTCTCTCTCCCTTTTCTCTCTCTCTCTCTCCCTTTTCTCTCTCTCTCTCTCCCTTTTCTCTCTCTCTCTCTCCCTTTTCTCTCTCTCTCTCTCTCTCCCCCTTTTCTCTCTCTCTCTCCCCCTTTTCTCTCTCTATCGCCCCCTTTTCTCTCCTCTCTCCCTAATGTTTTAGCATTTCCATCAGCAAAGCGACGGGTGGTATTTGCTGGTAAATAAATAAAGTAAGCAAGCAATTATAATGCACATCTGACTCACCTTTTCTAATACTTCCTGTACACAGACGCTCACATCATGAGCAAGAGCGATAGGGCAGCAGAGACGAAGATCATTAAAAGCTGTGAGCAATCCATTTACAAAACAAGCGAGTGGTGGGAAGTCGATGAGTTTTAAGGGTGGTTGTAGCGTTATTGTTGGCATGGTTTTTGTCTCTCCTACATCTGGCTGTGCATCACCCATGTGACCAAGTCCAGTTGGTATTGCTAAAAGTGTAAACCCATGCATGTCATCTATAAAAGACTCCAACGCCCAGGCAGCGGCCTTGTCGAAAGCCTCATACGCAAGTCGTTGAAACATCGGTGCGAGAAGTGCACGGAAATCTCCACCAATTCGTCCCAGTGAAAGGCCAAAGTACATGCACTGCTCAAGCAGAGAGTCAGGCCTGGCTCCACCACTATTGCTGCTCCCACTCTCCCTTAATCCGGCCTCAAGGGTCGACAAAAAGCAAAGCACACGGCGTGACATCCAACCATGGAACACAGCCGTGGCCTGTGCACTATCGCCTGCCTCGTCATCGGCGAAAACAGCCCGGTACTGCGTGACAATGTCAAAAAGGTGCACTCGGCAAGCTTCTATTGACTTCACCAGGTGCTGGTGAGGGTCCTCATGATGAATTGCAGACAGCATTGCCTCAAGCCAAGCATCGCGCACTTGCAGAAACTTCAGCCTGAGCTCTGTGTCACGAAGGGCATCGAGGCGGCGGAGATAGGACACGACACGCAAGCAGGCGGGCAAAGTCACTGGGCCTCGGAGTTGCTGCAGGAGCTGGGAGAGCAAAAGTTGGGACGAAGCACGGACATCAACCACGATTCCTTGAATCACAGGAACAGAGGAGTGCTTTCGTTCAAGGCGCTTCACGTAGCTGGGGAAAAGGTGAAAGAGAAAATAAGGGGGGGGGGGGGGGGGTGTATATTAGGGTAAGCACTGAACATGAGAAAACAGTCTTGGATAGAAACCAGAGCTCCTGTAGTGAATGAGTGAAGCTCCACAAGTTGTCAAGTCTATCCTTTAACAATACGCAACTTTCAAAATGATGGCTTAATGTTAACGAGGCCTTTTGCGCACGTGTGTTTACACCATCTTGGTTCTGCTCGCCGAGCTCTTTTAATCTGCTGTTGCCAGTTCAAAATCTGTCATTAAAATAGTCTTTAATCCAGTATTATTCTCTTGTGGCCCTGGAACCAAACAAAAAACAGATATTTATAATGGCCTTCCCAGCCCATACAACTCCCAGTGCCGTCACCCACCCCTTCCTCCCAATCATAATTTTAAACTTACCCTGTGAATTGACAAGCCCCAGGTATGACCTTCCCCTCGGTGTTCACTAGCACCTAAAATGGATATGGCGTCTCCCTCTGGAAGTCTCCCTGAATGTTGATAAGGATGGCATCATCGTCTTTCCAATTGCAGACGCCCATTAAATAAATCACCAAGGCTACCATGTTCGCACAAGGTAATCCCACAAGGTTCAAAGTCCACTCATTGACGGGGATGATCTGGAAGGTAGCGTCGAAGCTGCCTGTCCACAGGCCTTGCATGGGTCCACATCGTCGGGAGTTTTTTGCAATACAGGATGCAAGGTATCAACTTTGGGGCGAGTTGATCAGAAAGTTCTCAAAATCCTTCGTTGTACAGAGGCACACCGCTTTCTCTCAGGTACTTTTCCAAGTATTTTCAGCTTATTTTAGATGCTTTATGTGCCATTTTAGGTAACAATCCTAATCTGGCATGCATGATAAATGTCCCTGGCCCCAAGGCAGTTTTTTGCCCGGGGTTTAAGTGCATGCTCGCCGAGCATTCTGTGGCGGATTACGTCATTTCAAAAGTCATGTATCGATACCGCTCATTTATCCCAGCATTTCGGGTCACCGGCAGAATTCCCAACCGACTCACCCAATGAGTTCCAGGGCTTCATCGTAGTAGCCATTACGGACACATGTATGCATCAATTGTGGGATCTCCAACACCTACGAGGATGAGACATCACAAGAGCTGTTACTCAAATAATTCCAGAGCAAGCTTACACAGAAAGCTTAATTTAGGCCTATAAGAGAATGAATCATTGGCAACGATTCATCGAGTTGGAAAGCCAGCATTCATTTCGTCCTTTCATGGCCAATCACAATCTCTGCTCTTAGGATACCGGAAGTCTTTAACAACACTGTAATCACAGTCTATGTTAACGCGTTGAAAACAAACTCGTTTGAAATCTCCAATTAAATAAAGTCGATTAAACGTAAATATGACAATTTTTCAAAAACAGCTCGGGTGGATCCAAACATCGCAACTGTTTCTGTACACACAAATGCTGCACATCATTATTTAATTAAACGAGACGGGGCGTGTAACGATGCACATCCTGCGTGTATTTGTGTGCGTGACTCCTTTCACACCAATTACAGATCGAGACCCCCTTATGGATCAAAAAGAAATTTTATAATCCAGAGATTATGGATATTTTTTTTTTTTAAATAACCCGATTTCAATGCTATGCAAATGTGTGCGCACGTGATGCAATTTTATTAAACGTCTTTGAATGAATGATATAGATTGCAGAAGATCTCGATGCGGGCAAAAATTCCCATCAGGAACAGATGTGGCCAACTTGGACATAATCCACATTTATGGAATGAAATTAACTTGTGGATAAATTGGGCAATCAGCCATGAAATCTCCTGGGCTGACCACCGAGGAAAGCTAGCCTCCAATGCCAGGTGCAGACTCGGCATCCTCAAAGTCTTTCCTTGACAACTCAGAACTACCCAACGGACAAGGCCTTCACCCGTATCTCAAAAGCCTGCCAGTGCTATAGTGGGGAGAGTGACTGTGACACCCTGCCAGGACCAAAAAACACATTTATGTTTGTGTGTGTGTGTTTGTGTTTGTGTGTGTGTGTGTGTGTGTGTGTGTGTGTCAGTCAGCTCTATTACAAGCCTTAGCCCATGGTTAACCTCTCAATTTAGGCAGATCACACACCTCGTCTCACGTTTGTGGAACCGCATTCCCGAGGATGTTCAATCCACCGTTTCCTACAGGAATTTAAGCAGGTTGTGCACGACCACCATCTCATGTCATTCCCCCATCCCCTCCCATAGTCATTTGCACCTCCGTTAACCCTTCCCCACCTAACCCTCTTATTTGCAGGTTACTGTGCCCTCCCCCTCCCTCCTCTTTTCCTATTGGTTCATTGCTTCATTCCCTTGCTTGTGACAAACTACTGCCCAACTATCAGTTCATACCCACGTTGCTCCTCCATGAGCCTCAATCTTGTACAAATAAATAATGGCCAAGGTGGTGTTGTTGTTGTTGGTATTTTATTTTTTTCCAGTCAGTTCTGTTCTGTTCTGCGTGCGGAAGGACACGCAAACAAACAATTCCCTTTGGGGCGAGACCAGTAACGTGTAGAAGGCAACAGAACAAACCTCTAGGAGATGCGTATGCCGAGCCAAGGCCAGGGAGTTCACACGACGCCTCCGGCACAGTTCCTGCCCCTGAGAGCCCAGGTTTTCACAGCGCCCAGCCAGGCCCGGAAGTGCTTCCAGCACGGCCTGGAGCCGGCGCTCCACCAGCACGAAGTCCTGCAGCACGCCCGCCGAGCACTCGGCCGCACGGATGAACGTCCTGTAGTGCTGTCCGGCGATGTCCCGGGTCTGCTTCGCCGTTTTGGCCGACTCGGCGGTCAGGCGAGCAGGCTCCCCGCGCAAACGCTCCACTCCGTGCGCAGCGAGCTCGGACACGTACGAGGCGCACGCTGCATTCTGAAAACATGATTCGGACGGGAAGGCAACGCGTAGTGACTCCAACAGGTCTCCAATATTGCCCGATTGGCTCTCACTTCCGCCATCCACGTTAACACCCGCCATTGAAATGCGCATTTTCCAATTTCCATACAACTTGAACTTGTATCGTCTTTTTCAGGGATTCTCTGAACCATGATTTTTTTATATTAATATATATATATATATATGTACTCACTTCATATCGTTAACTTTAATTCTCCCCTTATAATATCAATCACCACGCAGCTAGATTTTGCCAAAGTAAGAGGGAGAAGTCTAGCCGAGCTAGGCAAAGGAGCAATGATACACCTCGAAAGCTTTAATTTAAATTCGCACTCTATACTGTAGTTGTAAGAGCACTTATTGCTATACATAAAAAAGAAAAGTAAAAGCAAATAATTGATTTTTTTTTTACAAAGAACGAAAAACAAATTATTGAAGTGTTGTATAAGGTAGTCGTGGAACGAAAATAAAGCCGGAGGTTTGAACCTTAATGACAAATCAGTGACATCATTGGGCTTTACCGTGCTGTATTGTCAATACGTCGAAAGATGTAGTTACCTTTAAAATTCACTTTTTGATCAATTTTTAAAAAGTGAGCTTATCTTGTCAGCTTCCTCATGACGAGCAAATTATTTTCGATTTTATGTTCAATGATGACTTCGAGGAATACCTCACAATTTGATGTTCGAATGAAAAGCGTGACAAGCTCCGGAGCGACTGTTTGGGAAAAACTGGGCGTGACAGGGATGAAGACGTCTTTCGATCGAGAAGGAATTCCGGACAAAGATGTTGGGCGGTGCGAGTGCATCGTCGTGAAAATATTTCAAGACGAAGTAAATTTAGCGGCAATTGCAACTTGATTACTTGGGCGGTGTATGTTCCTTCGTAATTCACCCTAGCGATGAGAGTGGCATATACGTTTTTATTTATTTGTGTATATTTATGTTTGTCGGTCTGTTAAGGATGTTAAATGTATGTTTCTGATCAAGGGCATTAGTGAACCGTTTGGGTTTTACGAGTCGTAATGATGTGAAATGGGCATGTTTAACTGTTACCTGGTCACTTTTTTCCGGCCGAAGGTGTTCAAAGGTCCAATCAGCTGATGCGTTGGGATCGGGGTGTGCCGATTGTCTGTTTTTGTCTGTGTCTGAGCTCGCTCGCCATACACTCCTTGTCTCCACGTGCTGGGACCAATGGACGTGCGTTCTGGATCATTGGTGAGTCATTGCGGATCGGACTTTACCTCAGCGAGAGGATCAAACATTTACACTGGGTTTATGGCTGAGATTGAATGTTTTATTAGGACCGAATAGTAATAGTATTAGTATGATCATACGATGACCTAATGTCATCAACCCGATGTTGTAGAATAACTGAGTCGTAATTTGAATGACAATTATTTTTATTAACTACCGTATTAGTATTAAATGCAAGGAAGCCAAAGGACTTGTAGTCCGGTGGAGGTGATTGAATTCGTATCATTCATTCGGGAATGAAACGGGCAGGGAACGACAAGTGGAAACTGGTTACACAGAAAATAAACTTGAAATTGATTCCACAGACTTTAAATTCACAATTTACATGGGAGTTCCTTTTTTTTTTTTTTCTTCTTCTTCTTCTGAACCAGGCTCTCGGGGCGTAGAATATTTTTACCTGTGGCATTTCACAGGTCTGCAAGAGCTTTTCCATGCTGTTATTGTGCATCCATTGGTCGGACAGCTGCTGGACCAAGCCCACATATCTCGCTTGACTCCACCCACCATAGCACCAAGACGAAATTATATGGCCGCCATCTTTGTTTTCTGGTGGGCCTAACACATTAGGACTGTAGGCCTCTGCTGATTATACACTCCCTGGGTTTGTTGCGCCAGATTTCCATTTGGTCGAGTCTTGGTCACGATGAGGGACCCCCAGAAAATCTAATCATACGTCAAATAATACTAAGGTTTAATGGAGCCTGTCGGAAAGCATGGTATGTCAGAACGCACGGTAATCAAGCGTTATGTTACGTAATTGAGTGTTACGTTACGTAAATTACTAAAAAAAATTAATAATAAGCGTTTCATAATTATTGAACGGCCCCATTTTGGGGTTAAACAATCCGTGAACGTGTGACGAATCGGCTCGTTCTGATTCTGATACAACAGTGGGGAGGGTGACATGGATTTGAGGAGTCAAGTTAATTTTTAATACCGTATTAAATGTGTGTTTCCCAATCACACTGTTCATCTTTAAAGAGTGCTTTAAATGCACGTTTCCCAAACGGCCCGTTACCTGATTTTGTCACAGGTTGTGGCCAGTGTGATCTTTCTTGTCAAACGACTAGAAACACCTGCTCCCGTAGGGGGCGCCAGAGAGAGCTGGTCAGGTGTATGTGCATACCATGCGGATGGCGGTGTATTAATATTCTTCTTCTTTAACGACCACAATTATTCCCACGTTATGTGGGGATTGGCCGAGGGAAGTTTGTTTCAAGTCTTTCACCAACTGGCCAGCCAAGCATGACGTCGCGAAGGACACCGTGGGATCTTTAACATCCACCAACTAGTGTCAACAAATGGAACCACCTTTAGAGGCCATTTTTCCCCGCAGAGCAGGGGTTGGCCTTTTTCATGCACCGTGGTCCCCTTTTTTGAAGCAATGTTTTATGGCCGGATGCCCTTCCTGCCGCCAACCCTGTTAGTCGCCTCTTGCGACACACAGGGAATTACCAGTGAACTGGTACTCAATTTGCCGACTGTGGAAGGATGACAGGCTGAATCAACCCCCCTGGCGTTAATTCAGCGATCGACTGGAATTCGAACCCAGGATCCTAAGATCCCAAGACAGCACCCTAACCGCTAAGCCAACACCAGGCCAGTGTCAGCAAATGGGACGCCTGCTTAACGTTCACCCGAATGAGGGTATACACATTATTGAATCACCTTGCCTGTGAAATACTGAGGTGACAGTTTATAGCTTGGTCAGGATTCAAACCCAGGCTATCATATTGCTAAACACATATATGATATCACAATTAATTACTTTACCTTTCTGCTGGACATTCACTTGAATGAAACAACTGCTCTATTCTAAGCATTATTACCCATGGGAGCCATTTCCACAACAATATATACATATATATCCAAGAGGCTAGTAAATTTGTTAGCTTCCTTACCATTGAGTGCCTCTAATAACTGGTGGACGTTAAAGATCCCGTGACTTTTGTGAAGAGTAGGCGAGTTATCCCTGGCACCCTGACTAAATTCCAGAATTGCTGCCCAAATCACCCCCGGGTCGAATGTCAGACCTGGCCGGCCAGTTCGTGAAAGGCTTGACGCAAAAACCTTCCCTGGGCCACCCCACAATAATTGGCAATACAGTAATGGGGCTGTTGAAGTCTTCCTCGTAGTAGGTTTGTGTGTATATGCTGTACACAGGGCCTTCAGAAAATGTTCACGCCCCTTGCCTTTTTTCACATTTTGTTGTTACAGCCTGAATTTAAAATGGATTAAATTGATATTTTTTTGGTAACTGATATTATGCACATAATACCCCATAATGTCAGTGGAATATTTTTTTTAGAATTTCTTACAACATAATTAAAAATGAAAATCTGAAATGTCTCGAGTCAATAAGTATTCAACCCCTTTGGTATTACACTCCAAATTGAGCTAAAGTGTATCCTATTTCCTTTGATCATCTTTGAGATCTTTCTGCAACTTGATTGGAGTCCACCTGTGGCCATTTCAATTTATTGGACATGATTTCAAAAGAAATACCTTTCAATATAAGGTCCCACAGTTGGCAGTGCATGTCAGAGCAGAAACTCTATCATGAAGTCCAAGGAACTGTCTATAGAACTCTGAGATAGAATAGTGAGGAGGCATCTGGTGGAGAGTATAAAACAATTTCTAGTGTTGAAAGTTCCCAAGAGCACAATGAGCTCAATCATTAAGAAATGGAAAGAATATGGAACTATGCAGACCCTTCCGAGAGCTGGCCGTCTGACCAAACTGAGCAACCGGGCAAGAAGGATCTTGGTCAGGGAGGTGACCAAGAACCCAATGACCACTCTGACAAAACTACAGAGTTCCTTGGCTGAGATGAGAGAACCTGCCGGAAGGACAACAGTCTCTGCACCACTTCACAAATCTAGGCTTTATGGGAGAGGGGCCAGACAGAAGGCACTCCTGAGAAAAAGGCACATGGCACATATCCTGAAGCAAATATTCTGTGGTCTGATGAGATGAAAATTGAACTCTTTAGCCTAAATGGAAAGTGCTACATCTGGTGGAAACCGAGCACAGCGCATCTCGGAACCCATCAAGCATCATCCCTAACGTGAAGCATGGTGGTGGCAGCATCATACAATGGGGATGCTTTTCAGCGGCAGGGACTGGGAGACTTGTAAGAATAGAAGGAACAATGAATGGAGCCAAATACAGGCAAATCCTTAAGGAGAATCTGTTTGAGAGTGCAAAAGACCTTGGACTGCGACGAAGATTTACATTCCAAAAGGACAATGACCCCAAGCATACAGCCAAAGCAACACTGGAATGGCTTCAGAACAGGAACGTGAAAGTCCTTGAGTGGCCCAGCCAAATCCCAGACTTAAATCCCATTGAGAATCTGTGGAAAGACTTGAACATTGCTGTTCACCGACGCTCCCCATCCGACAGAGCTTGAGCACATCTACAAGGAAGAATGGGAGAAACTCCCCAAATCAAGATGTGCCAAGCTGATACACACATACCCAAGAAGACTCAAAGCTGTAATCGCTGCCAAAGGTGCTTCAATTAAGTATTTTGTTCATACTTGGCACAAAAACAATACATGATGGTATAAATATGCACATCATTTTGTTTTGAGTTGCGATCAAAAGTGGCCGACTAGCGGCAATTCTTGTTGTAAAAAAAACGTGATGTTGAACACATCCTCAACTATTTCTCGGACATGCATGGTCCAATTTTGTTCAACTTGGCACAACCATGGTACATGATGGCATACATATGCACCTCACTTTACTTTGCAATCTGATCAAAGATGGCCGACTGGTAGACTAACGGCCATATTAGTTGTAAAAAACCTGATATTAAACACGTCCGAAACCATTTCTCGGACATGAATTTACCGATCTTGTTCAAACTTGGCAGACAGACAATGAATGATGGCTTACATATGCACGCCATTTTCTTTCGAGATCAGATCCAAGATCGTAAAGCGAAGGTGATGGCAAGTGGTAAAGCATGTGGTGAGGTGGAAAGAACTGGGAAGTGGCCATGTGCTGTGTGCAGGAAGGGTGTTGGAGTGAACTCCATTCAATGTACAATGTGCGCTGAGTGGGTTCATCAAAAATGTAGTGGTCTGAGAGGGTCATTAACCAGTGTGGCAGCCACATTCAAATGTAAGGTGTGCACAGAGGGAGCTGCAGATGGAGGAAATGTTGAGTTGGATCTTGGAGACGGCGTGAAGCTGGAAGGTGTGAAAACATTTTGTTACCTTGGAGACATGCTGAATGGAGAAGGTGGATCAGACTCTGCAACGGTTGCTGGAGTGAGATGTGCATGGAAGAAGTTTCGGGAACTGAGTGGCATGCTGATGAGGAGGGGAGTGTCGTTGAAGCTGAAGGGAAAGGTGTATGCTGCATGTGTGAGAAGTGTTATGATTTATGGGAGCGAGACATGGGTAATGAACGTAGAGCAGCAACGAAGGCTGGAAAGGGTGGAAATGCGAATGGTTCGGTGGATGTGCGGAGTATCTGAGAGAGAGGAAGACAAATGATGAATTGCGAAAGATGATGGGAATAGAGCCTGTGATTGATGCTGTGAAGAGGAACAGGTTGAGATGGTTTGGTCATGTGTTGAGGAAGGATGAAAGTGACTGGTTGAGAAGAGTGATGGAAATGAATGTAGAAGGAAGTAGAGGACAGGGAAGACCGAGAAAGACTTGGCTAAAGATGGTGGAAGAAGAAATGTGGGCAAGGGGGTTAACAAGGAGAGATGGAGAAGATTGTCATGGGGACTGCAAGGCTAACCCCCGCTCTAGCAGGGAAAATGGCCTTAAAATGCATGTTGTTGTTGTATCAGATCCAAGATGGCCGCCTGGCGGCCAATTTGTTACTTAGTGTCCCCAACCATTTATCTGATATGCTTGGACCGATTTTGTTCAATCTTGGCACAAATACATACAATACATGAGTGTACTTGTGCAGAAGATTTTGTTTTGTAATCTGAACAAAGATGGCAGACTGACAGCCTTTAACTCAGTACAGCAAAATTACGAAAACCACGGGGGGGCTATGACATTTTATGTCTTTTTCTTCTTGTTATTCTCAACACTCCCCACAGAAATGAGTCGTTGTTGGCTTTCCATTCCACGCTACGAACTTTTACTTTTCCATATTTTCCTCCTTTGTGGATCATGAGGATAAAGATGCATTTTCCTTCCTTTGTCTGATTGATTGGAACTACCCTTGCTGCACAGCACAGTATCTTTTACACCCCAAAACCGACTCCAGAATGAAAATTATGATTGCGAGATGTAAATATGACATGCACATGATTTATCGTTTCGCTTGGAGAAGATGAACAACAAGATGGCGCCATGCGGTCATGTGAGCACGTATCCTCAAATCACGATAGTTTTCGCTCAAACCGAGTTCGCTAAACTCTAGTGTTGTATGACTGGGTAGAGACAGAGACAGAGAAAAAATAATAATAATAATAATGAAAATGTGCAAGAGCTACAGAGGATATGATGTAGGCCTTGTAATAATATGCGTGAATGATTAGAATCAATGTATTTGTTGACAATAGGATTGAATTACATTGTCCATTGTCAAAGGTACAATTGGTCATCAGTTGCAAATACCCTCACATAGATATCAGGTTTCATATCAATCCTATCTTTCAATTCACTTGTTCCTTCTCTTGCCTTGGAACACTTCATTAAAGTATTTTATAATTTCAAATTTGTTTTGTGCTTTAATCCCTTATTTCATCTTTTTCAAACCATGGATACATATTTGTATGAATAATCCTTCACTGATGTCCTCATACCTCCATGCATTGTGCTGCCACCTTTCCCCTACTTTGTTCTCATTTCAGAATGATGGTGGGCCACTCGGTTGGAATACCAAGTGACTCGATCACAGCTGACCTATTTTAATTTCCCACATTGCACCTCAATCCCATTGCAACCCCCATTCCCCCCCCCCCCCGTCTCCTCGATCTCTTCAGCGGCCCTTCGCTCCCCCGCTCTCCACATAACCCCTCACATTCCCACTCTCATCACACCTCACTCCTCCACCCTTTTCACTCCCCCACTCTTCTTCGCACTACCTCGTTCTATTCAGTGCCCCTCTCTCCCCCGCTCTCCTCACTGCCCCGCTCGCCTCGGCGCTCCTCACTGTCACACTCTCCTCAGCGCTCTCACTCCCCTCAGCGCTCTCACTCCCCCACTCTCCTCACCATTCCTCGCTTCAACTCTCCTTATCACATCTTGCGCCCTCACTCTCTTCATCACCCCCCATTCCCTCATCCTCTTCAGCATCCCTCACACTCCCACTCTCTTCAGCATCCCTCATTCCCTCGCCCTCTTCAGCATCCCTCACTCGCCTCAGCATCCCTCACACTCCCACTCTCTTCAGCATCCCTCATTCCCTCGCCCTCTTCAGCATCCCTCACTCGCCTCAGCATCCCTCACTCTCCCACTCTCCTCAGCATCCCTCATTCCCCCACTCCTTGGCATCTCTCACTCCCCAGCACTCCTTGCCATTCCCCCTCTTCACCCCCCCCCCCCCTTCTCCACTCTCCCTATCGCACTTTGTTCCCTCTCTATCCTTACCATCATTAGGCTGTCCTCCTTTTCCCACTGCTGGTGTCACTAGCTTTTCACTGTATCTGTCCTACTCACTCCACACTTTATCTGATATCTACATCTCGCATGCCTTCCTTTTCCATTCCAAACCCTCCATACTGCAACATAACTCGTTTTGAAACAACATGAGAGATTATCCTCTCTCAGTAACGATGATCTGTCACACATTTTCTGCATACTTGGTTTTTCTTTACAAACTTGTAAGGCCACATCTTTTGAACATCAAAGTATAAAAGGCACACGCTTCAACTTCAGCTACACCATCACCTTTCTACTGGCATATCATCTTGCCAACAGCGATGGGCCGTCAAGTGGGTTGGCTCATCCGGGATGGGTGTGGCCTAGCATGTGGTGTACTCACATGGGTACTTGTCGCATATGCTTGGTTTGTGGTCGGGGTGATCATGCTCTGGCCCTATATGAATGCTTGGTACGGGCGGCTCAACGGTGTACTTCTCGCTGCAGTCTCCTGCCTCGCGCTCGCTTCTCACCTGCGCACTATGCTCACCAATCCTGTAAGTGACTCGTTACTGGGTAAAACAGGTTGGGTGTATTGTGTTTCGGCATTAGACAGGATTGTCTGCCATTTTGTACTGTTGAGATGGATATGCCACTCTGCGGTGTGCTTTTGGGATTGACGAGCTCTCTTCTGCTGTACGACTAGGGTGCTGTGCCGCTGGGAAATGCAACACCTGCATACATCGAAAGCCTGAGACTGCAGCCCGGGCAGGTTGTGTACAAGTGTGCCAAGTGTTCGAGTATCAAACCAGAGAGGGCACATCACTGCAGGTGTGTATTCGGCCAATTCATCGTGTTTTAGTATTTCGTCATACTCTCCAGGCATTCTGAATTTCCCATTCCTCCTTCCTTATCGATGCATCATCTTAATACCATAATGGGAGAGCGATGATGCTTGGACAGAGCTTGCGCAAGCAGGAAGTTGAAGTTGGAAAGCAAATTGTGAGAAGAAAATGGATGTGAGGCACTCGTGTGGTTTGGTCTAAGGTTAATGCAGGACTTCTTTTTATTCATTAAAGTAATTTTGTTAAGGAACAATGTTGTTTTGATGTGCCGTGCAAGATTCTCGGGGCACCATTGTATACCATATGCAAATATATCAGAGTGTTTGACCTTTGCTCTCACTCGCCTCCAACCCGAACACTCACAATAATAATAATAATAATTCATTTATTTTGTATAGCGCTTTTCATGAAGCCCAAAGGCGCTTTGACAGAGTGCAAAACATAATGCACAACAAAACATGAAAACAACAATTGCAAAAAGACAAGAATCAATAGGGAAATATTTAAAGCAAAAGGAGGGAGAAGGAGAAGTGATAGTCAGGGGTTAAATGCTGTGGGTTGAATGTTGAATGCAGTGCTGAACAGGTGGGTCTTGAGTGATGTTTTGAATGTGGTGAGTGAGGAGTCTCTGATGGTGTGAGGTAGTGAGTTCCAGAGGGTGGGAGCAGCGATGGAGAAGGCCCTGTCCCCCCAGGATCTGAATTTGGTCCGGATGGGGGGGGGGGGTCAGGAGGTTGGTACCAGCAGAGCGGAGGTTGCGGGTGGGAGTGTGTCTGGAGAGGAGGTCAGCCAGGTAGGATGGGGCCAGGTTATGGAGGGCTTTGTAGGTCAAGAGGAGGATTTTAGATGTACGTACCGGTTCTCCACTCACCCGACTCCATCCCCAATTCAATCATTGCACAAAGTACACGTTCGACGTTGTTGGTTTCTGCAATTTAACACCAGAGTGGTCTTTGCCAATATTTAAGGTTTGAAGCTTTAAAAAAAAAGGAATCCAAAGCCCGACAGACAAACAAGTCATTTTTACCGAAGAACAAAGTCTGGATCTGTTGAGCATACTCTTTCCATATTCTTACATCTCATATTCTTACATCTCTTTGAACGGGACATTTATAAACAGGTTATTAGGTTTCAAAAATAACAAAAATGGGTGATCATTGAAAATAAAGCTGTAAAATGGGGAATAAATAGAACTCGGGCAGGATGACCAGTTTACGTTTTGATCCCACTGTTATGCCGGATCTGCATTCGGGGGGGGGGGGGGGGCATGGGGGTGGGGAGGCTGTACCAAAATCTAACGAGAACAGCACTTGATAAAGCGCATACCTTTTTTATTATTATGTTTTGTTTTTGTTTTTTTGTATACAGAATCGAGGCTCGTGTAAGAGCTAACACATTGCACATGAAAAACATGCACAGGCACACAAAACATGCAATGAAGGGAGTGGGAGACAAGAGGGGGGAGAGGGAAGCACACTAGCACAACGGAAGAGAACAAGCACGCCGATAGATCTGTGGAGGTGGGAGGCTTGGGGGAGGAAGAACGGGTACACTGTACAAAGCAAATTAACACTTCCAGGAACCCCAGGAAAGAAGCTGGGGATTCACCGAGGCGGATCTGGGGCGTTTTAACGGGGGTAGAAAATATCAAGTTTTTGGATGGGGGAAGATAAGAGATGGTGGTGAACAGATGTTTTAAAGACCTGGAGGGAGGAGAGGGATTGAAGAGAGTGTGGGAGTTTGTTCCAGAGGTGGGAGAAAAGAGAAATGAAGGAGTGAAGGTGAGCAGAGTCTTTATTTTGGCAGTTTCACCAGAAGAGGGTTGCTGGCAGATCTTGTGCGTCCTGCAGGAATATTTGGGGGGGCAGAGCACAGACAGAGCAGGGGGAGCAAGGCCGGAGAGGAGTCGGTAGAAGACAGACACCACCAACCTGCCTGCGGTGAGAGAGTGAGACAGTGAGAGAGAGAGCGAGAGAGAGCGCCTCAGAATCGGCTTCATCGCGGAAGATTCCAATGATTCTGAATGGTTTGGTTTCAACCGCATGAAGCCGAGCTAGGTGTGAGGCAGGAGCACCAGCCCAGAGGAGGGAGCAGTATTCCATTAAGCTGTGGTGAGGAGCTTAGAAGTGCCCAGAAAGGACTTCACACGACGGAGGATGCCCAGTCGACGACTGGCTTTGGAGGCCAGCTTGGAAATGTGGTTTTCCCAGGAAAGATCATGGCAGATAGTGAGACCCAAGTGAACCTCCACCAGGATGAACAGTTTACATTTTGTATCCCACCGATCGGCTGGATCTGAATTCGGGCCTGAACCAAAATCTAACTACAGGGTGTTCACAAAGTCGCGCATCATAGGAAATTATTTAATTTATCTAATGTATTTATTTTTGTGCCTCCGGAGACTTTTTCGGGTTGTCTGTCCATCTGTCCGGGCTAAACCTCGTTTTTCTCAGCAACCATATGTCCGATTGAGACCAAACTTTCAGGGTAGGAGTGACACCCATGCAGAACATTTTTATGATAATTGTGATGTCATAGGTCACGTGGTATGGCAGCCATCTTGGATTAAAAGCAAATTAAAAAAAAAAATTATTGGCAACCGCTGAATGGAAAAATTTGAAACTTGGCACATTGTCAAGTACTCCCAATGGGGAACAAAAGCATGATAATGATATCATAGGTGAAGTGGCATAGCAGCCAAAAATGTTTTAATCGAATTATCTTAAAAATCTGAAATTGCACGCACGTGATCGATGACCTATTTGTATTGAAATATTAAATTTATGACATCATAGGTCACATGGTTTGGCAGCCATATTGGATTGAAGGAAAATATTAAATAATTATCTCTCTGAAACCGCTCACCCTATTGATGCGAAATTTTAGAAATATCTAAGCACTGTTGCATATACGGTAGTTTTTAAATTATGATGTCATAGGTCACGTGGTTTGGCAGCCATCTTGGATAGAAAAACGAACCTTATCCGATCAACACGAAACTTCACAAACGTGATCCCCTACCCATACATATGCAGAGTGATGGCATCTACCCGTTGTGGGACTATGCGGAGGCATATTGGTGACAGTCGCATTGTTCGTTTTATTTTATTTTTTCAGAACCCATGGTGCTGAATTTACAAGAACGCATCGAGATCATCTTACGTGGACGTGAAGGGTGTTTGCAGAGAAAGGTTGCAGAGGAATTCAATAAAAATCATCCAGGAAAATCACTGAGCCAGTCATCAGTAGCAAGACTTTTCAACAAATTCAGAGCAACAGGATCTGTAACTTAAAAAGCCCCGTGGAGGTCGTCCTAGCGTTGCGGATGATGTTCAAGAAGATATCATTGCCAAGGTTACTGCAAGCCCGAAAAAATCTGAGGCAAACATCTGCCGAGTTAACGATTTCAAAGAGCACCATTCACAAGGTGTTGAAGAAATACAAATTTCATCCGTACAAACTGCAACTCCTGCATCGCCTCTCAGAGGACGATCCAGACAGACGCAAAGAAATGTGTTCATGGTTTCTGGAAAATAATGATGAATAACTTCTTGAAAGGAGTTTTGTTTTCCGATGAAAGCAATTTTTATGTGAACGGTGAGGTTTACAAGCTAAATTGTCGCTATTGGTCCCAGGAAAACCCCAACTGAAATACACCGAGTAAGGAACAAGGTGCTGACCGAGTGATGGTGTGGTGGCATATGGGATGATCGCATGCGTGGGCCACTCTTTTTCAATGAACCCGTTAACGCAGAACAGTACTTGGTTATGTTACGAGATGAATTAACGCCACAACTTGACGAGATCGGTAGGAAACCGGAGTGGTGTATGCAAGATGGCGCACCACCACACTACGCGTAATCTTGTCCGTCATTGTTTGCATGAAAACGTTGCAAATTTGTGGATTGGTCGAAGAGGAACGGTAGAGTGGGCAGCAAGATCCCCAGACTTAAATCCTATGGATTTCGCGATCTGGGGATATTTGAAATCGCGAGTTTATACGGTGAAAATGAACAGTTTGGAACATCTCAAACAACGAATTTGTGATGGTCAGTTCAATTAGCCCGGATATGTTGAACATTCACAGAAACCTGCTTTTCCGTTTACAAACGTGTTTTGAAATTGGTGGGACACATTTCGAACAACTGATGTAGCCAACATTACAAATAAATGTTTTGCCTATGATGTGCGATTTTGTGGACACCCTGTAGAACAGCACTTGATAGAGCGCATACCTCCGCCAGGATGAACAGTTTACATTTTGTATCTCTTCCCTAACAGCATATGCAAAAGGTGCATTCGGAAGATGGATCACCATTGCCCTTGGGTCAATAACTGTGTTGGAGAAAGGAACCAGAAATACTTTGTGCTGTTCACGGTGAGCTTCCTTCTTCATTGCTTTTACCTCCTCAGTCCTCATCCTTTCACTACTTTCCATCTGGACTGACAAGACAGTTCAGATGTTGTGTTTCGCCTTTAAGACAGAGTATAAACTGCCACCCTGGTGCTTCACAGGCAGGTTGCTACGCCACTGTCGGTTGTGTGCCGATACCTTAGCTAAAGTTCTAAGTTCGTACCTCGTAATTCTGTTGTTAAGCAGACTTCATTGGTGACAGACGGCAGACTAACCCTCATCCTCGACGCTCTGCCTGTGCTGTAGATGTACGTTGCCCTGGTTTCTCTGCACTCTCTCGTGCTCAGCGGATTCCATTTTGCCCACTGTTTCAACATCCAGTGGAACGGTGCGTCCAACGTTTTTGGTATCGTTGCTCACAACTTCCTGGTAGTGTATTTGCAATGCTTGTGTAGTCTAAGGATTAATGTGACCAGTGCCAGCCGAAGTTAAAGTGAAATGTAAGGCTTCTCGTTCACTAATACACCTTAAAAAGTACGGATGATCGTTTGTACACACTGTGCACAAAATATATGGACAATTGACAATTAATGTGATTGCAAAACAATAATTGTAACAAGTATCACATGCCTGGGATCTTATTTCGTAGGCAGCACGAGGCTGTGGGGTAGCATCATTGGCTGAGCACGGCTCTACCACTGATGCAGCGCCCTCTGCTGGTTAGGGAGGGAATTTGCTCAAGGTGCTGCCGACAGCTCGCCTATTCTTCGCGAAGGACACAGTGGGATTTTTGACGTCCACCAACTAATGCCAGCAGACAGGACTCCCAGTTTAACGTCCATCAGAGGGACAGCACACCCATTGATGAATCACCGTGCCTGTGAAACTCTCGAGATTCGAACCCAGGCTAGACAGTTTAGAGGTGAGGGTGTGTACCTCTCAGCCGTCGTGTCAGCTTGTTTCTTGGATGAAGGATATTGTGCCTGTCGGTGCACCCTCGCCGTGTTCCTTGGTGATTAACACAGTTCAGAGTTTGTAACCATGAAGATTATCAACAGGAAGCCAATGAGCCCGTTTGCAGTCACCGTTGCGGGACAGCGAGTATTGGCGAAAATCTCGGATCCATGGATTTCTGATCACTTTACATCACATTTTCATGGAAATGTCTGTAACCTTTTTGTGCGCAGTGTGTTCAAGGTTTTATTGTAACGAAGTAGCAGCTCGTTGACTTGCTTTTTGAGACTTGCAATAATGTATGAGACGCCATGGTGCAATGTGCAGGTCACGTGTGTTGTCTTTAACTGGTAACACCGATGCTGTGTGTGCTAGGCTGCAGTCCATTCTCCCCACCTGTTACCGTGCTGCTCCTCGTGAGTGTTTGCCTAGAGGGGTTGCTCTTCCTGCTGTTCACCTCTGTCATGCTAGGGACCCAACTGCATTCAATCTGTACTGATCAAACGGTCAGAACCCCCCCATCATCCCACTTTATCGATTTTCGTCTTGCCGACTAACGCGCAGCATGATATTACTCTGACTCTGTTACATTGACAAACATTTTTACAGCTAGAGCAAAGTTCAAGTGTATAATTAGCCCATTCTCTCTCATGTTAACCAGTACTTTCAAATACATGGAATTCCGTTTCCGAGTTAACGTAGAAACTGTCATGCTGTGCGTCAACTCCAAGGAGATCGAGCGGCTCAAGGGCGAGAAGCCAAGCTGGGAGAGGCGAGGCAGCTGGGAGGGAATGCGTGCTGTGTTCGGAGGAAGGCCGTCCCTGGCCTGGTTCAGCCCTTTGGATGGCCTGTTCCTGCTGTTCTCCGTCCGGAACTTTCCACTCGAGACGCATCCTACAGCACTGTACGTGTAAACTCGAGACCAAGATGGCTGCGTCACAAGATTGTGACTGCGCCGCATCTGCTTCATTGCCGGATCTTCTTGGCGTTTGATACCGGCCAAGTGTTTGCCAAAGATGTGACACAAGCCGATCATCTCAATGACGCCTTCAGTATGGGACTCTCCATCACACTGACGATATCGTGGAAGATATCTCATAAAAAGCCACTGGGCCTACCATGTAAAAACAATCGCTATCCTGCCGAGGATGAAATTGGTTGTGTGGGACTTCCCTCACTGCTGATCTTGAGTGAGCATCTTCCCTCCTACCAAATCTAGTGCATGTTTGAGGGCTGTTTAAGGTCGACTTGGACCTTTTAATTGCAGAACATGTAAAAATAATAGCTCAAGGCTGAAGTTTTGCACATAGATATTTGTCTACACCGGAAATTATATGAATGCCAGTTGAAGCATTCTGGGTAAAAGCAACATCGCGTACGACACTCATATGTGGGGTGCAGCAGCGGTGTATCAAGTCCGATAGGGAAGAAGAGGATAGTTTTACGTGACGAGACCGGGTTGCATCATTCCATGCCAGGATCAAAGTATTGCAGCACAGGGTGGTGAATGTTCTCGGTCGCCCTACCACCAAAAACATACACGAGACTCGACTGTCAGCCGGAAAGCTTTATACGGCAACATTGTTTAGAGCATTTAACGGTTTAATTGGCAGGGAATTTCGTGAACGTACGAAAACCATCGATGCTTGGTTCTAGTGACTTGGCAGATGACGGACAGGTAAGCCATCTCATATCTTGTCTTCATTACATGATGATGCTCGTCCCTACATGGAAAATTAGCCAATCGAAGCGCATATTCAAAACTACTGCTCAAGCAGAGGTCGTTTGGGAAGTTCTAGGTCATCTCCCTTACATTCTAGAATTATCACCACTCAGAGAGCATCTGAGTGGCATCAAGTCTACGATTGACAAAAACGTCATCGCTTCCTACAATGGCCACGCACCTGTCTCCAATATTTATACGTGGCTACAACGGCCTGTCACGAGATGGATATGCACTTGTGGCATGGGAATAACTTGAGTAATCTGTGGTCATCATCCTCCTCCCTACGTCTTGAATTTCCTGAATAGGAAGCCTGTCAACCTTGAACTACTCTCGTAGAAACGAATGAAGGATTAAAATGTGTATATGTCGTTTGACGTGTCCACCTCGTTAATGAGAGCATGAATTTTGACAGCTGGCCATTTCCTGGTACGAGTGCTCCATACACTCCTTTACTGCTCACACCATAATCATTGAAGGATGTATAAATGAAGCCACGTCCTCAAGATCCAGCACATGGCTAATTTAGATGTGTCTTGCAGCCTTTGGTTAGGCCTCCCCCCAACTCCCCCTCCATTTAAATATCAAGCATGATTGGAGAGAATCTGAATTTGACATTCGAATTCCTGTAAAATAGCCAATGCATACAATGGGTGTGGCAATTGACCTTTTTCCTTCAGCCTTGTTTTTGAACGATGTTGGCATCCCTGCAATATGTTGAACATATAATTATTTGACGGACGTCTGACAATTGGTCAAATGCACATCTGGTGAAAATTCCCATTCCAGTGTGCGATGAAATTAAAAAATAAAACTCGTGTGTGATTATCACAGAGGATCCAGAGCGTTGGTCGTTTTGCACAGATTGGGAGTCGTGAAACGTTGGCGGCATCAGCGAGGCATTTCGAGGGTTTTCAAAAAGCCAAGCAAGTGGATGTGGATCACGGACGTTTATAGCAGCATTTGGTACGACTGATGCGATATGTCAATAATACCCATTGATCCAGCATGGGAATGGATATTTCGCTGGATTAGATTCCGAATCTCATCTGCTGGTTACGTTTGAGACACGCTGTCCTGCCGCCACAATGCCCACTCCGTTAAGGAATTTGGTCCTACTCTTTTTGAGATGTATCCTGGGATCTTACTGCTGCCCATGCTGCTGATTTTGTTAAATGTACTCATCTTCTGTTGAGAAATTACCCCTGGTGTCAGGGGCTGTCTACATAATACATACACATGCATTTACCAATTTGATTACATTAACCCCCCCGCCCCCCCTTGCTTCCATATATGTATCACATATGCAGCAGCGCAAATCGCCACTCAAAACCACAATCCCTTGTATTTATATATGTGTAAATGGCCCGTAAGACGTTTCGATGCATGATCATGGTGGGAACATTTCGGTCGTATCCACAGAAGCACTGCAAGTCTACCTCCGTTAGCAGCATTAGGCCAGCACTTGACAAACGCCGACATCATGTGGATAGATAATGGCTGCAGGAATACATTTGATAACAAACACTATTCGCTGTCATTTTCTGCAAGGCCGATATCAAAGCATGTTGCATTGTACGAGTGATAGATATTCCTAAACGTTTCTCCAAAGTACTGGAATTGTAAGTTTCTAATTAGAAATTTCTGGCCCGTGCTTTATTTTGGCTTTTGAAGTGGGAATGAACGGAAATTACTTTTGATGCCACTATTGTATCACAATGCCAATATGCCAAGTTTATGACCGTATTCAAAAAGTATGCTCAGATTTTTTATTTATTCGGGAATCACGATGTACAGCATCTCTTAATTTTCTTATTTAATTTACAATTTCAGCTGAATATGGTTGAAAATGAACCGTTCCCGCGATGTACATGTTGCATTTTTTTATTAAACGTGGAATAAATAATTTGACCGTCGAGTGATGGTAACGGGCGAGTACACAAGGTAAAAGAAGCAGACGCATGAAAAGACGGAGTAATGGATCTTACCCCAGACTTGTAAAATGGTACATGTTGCTTCCTCGTCTCTCGGATGACAGTCCAATGCATGTTGTTGGTTGTCATCTCCATAATATGCAGGTTTTAGAAGGTGAAACTGCCAGGTGTAAAAGTATCCACCTCCGTGTGCGTGTGTCAGCTCCACCACGAGCATTAGATCCTGCAAAAGAAAAGGCAATCTGCCCGCAACCCACGTGCACTGTATCAACATTGATGTAACAGCGCCACCATTAGCTCCTGACATCTGAATATCACGACAACCATTTGTCAGAGTAAAAGACTATGGGTTGAACACCCACATCAGCTTCTTCTTACTCCCCACGGTGGTCAGCATACCTTGATCAAAGTTCCACCAACTCCATCCATTAAATAATATAATTTGGCGAATAGCGGACATGTGGAGCAGCTGGGCCTAAAGTAGCACTCTAAAGGAAACAAGCGTTACGCCTAGGTCCCCCGTCGGTGAAGTGATGCGAGTTGACAAAGTGGAAGACGCAAGGTGGCCATCTTGGATTTTGACGTGGCGACCCAATTTTCAATAGCGTTCTTCCTTATGCCGAGATACACTCACACACCAGATTAGAAGTTTGTACTTCGCTTATTTTTCAAGATATTCAGCTCACAAGGTTCAGACATACATGGCATCAGACATACATGGCGGCGGCCATCTTGGATTTTGACGTGGGTTACACCCACACACCAAATTCGAATGCGGTCCTTCGCTTACGCACGCACGCACGGATGGAGGGGAAAACCATAGTCCCCCTTTCGCTCCGCGGTGCGACTGGGGACAATAAATGATCACACAGCATATGTCAAAAACAAATTTTATTCTCATAATGAACCAAAATTGGTCATTTATGCAAGTTCCCCAAAAACAAACAAAAAAAAAAAAACATACTGCACCTGTATATAATTAGCAAAAATATATTGCCCCAATTCAAATCCAAAAACTACGACGTGAAAGTTGAGGATAATGACCAGTGACAATATAAAGTGAATTCAACGCACTCAGATTTACCATTTCCGTTTAGGCCACAAGGGCAAAACAAAGCTTTAATTCCATCAAAAAGCCACCTTCAGGTTCACTTGGATCGATAAAATGTGAAATCCTTATTCATTGATCAACCAAATTATCGATACGCGGGGTCTGGAAAAAGGCACCCGGACAAGGAGTCGCGTTTAAACGTCATGAGGTGGTTCTGTATTTACACAAATCAAAGCATCTTCCGTAAATGCCGATTGCAAATATAGCAATTTTAAATCGAACTCCACGAGTGTAGGGAATGGTTGCTTAGTTCATGAGCGCATCCATCTGTACCAGGCGGGCATTCGTGTCACCAACCAGCCGGTAGGAGACTATACCGGCAAATGTGAGCAAAGCCCTCGCCTGGCTACGAAGCTGTCAAGACACATGAGGGACGGGTTGAGGATGAAGCGTTAAATTCACAAGACAGCATTTATGGAATCGTAGGACTAGGACATTAGGAGAGACGTTCGTAAACGACGGAACAGTCAGCATGAATGGAAGAGGACTAGCAGTCCAAACTGTGACAGCGAACCACGTGACTACGTCGTGAACGCACGCCAAAAACAATTTCTCTTTTTTTTTTTTCTTTTATACACAGAGTCGAGGCTCGTGAAAGACCTAACATTTATCAAACAAACAAATCAAACAAACAAGCAAACAAAGTATATAAAAAGGGGAGCGGTCGACAAGATGGGGAGAGAAGGGGAGGAAGCACGCAAACACAACATTTGAGAGCAGGGACATCAGGAGATGTGTGGGAGGGAGAGGGCCTGGGGGGAGGCAGGATAGGTATAAAACGCAAGGACACCAAGGACTAATGTATACACCAATGTATCCTTGGATACATTAAAGCACTCGTTCGGTAACGCTCGGAGCCACAGTGGCCAACTGGTTTCGATTTAAATATCTAAGAAACATCGTTTACAATTGGGACGTGCAAGAAAGAATGGGAAGAGGAAGATGTCAACGGAACATGGAATTTAAGTTTGTTTTATTTTTACAGTGACCTCTAAGGTTCATGGAGGAGCTTGTACATATTGTGTGCAGGACACAGACGTCAATGCAGTTTTACACAAATTACGAGGACGTTTGTAGACAACAAACAAATGGTTATAGGATTTGAACCCGGGTTCTCTGCATCGTGAGCCAGGGGGTTCGGTGGAACCTGGGATCCCAGTTTAACAGCTTTTGTGCATTGTGGGTAAACCAAAACAGGATTCCAATATACAATAATCATCATCATCATACTATAATGGAGCTATGGTGTGTATACGTATGTATGTATGTAGCTGAATCTCCAGGCATAGCTCCTCCATGAACCTTGGAAGTCACTGTAAAAAAAAATTCTAAACTAAAACGGGAACATGATGTTTTTGGGGAAACTGAAGCGAAAATCATTCAATTGTAAAGATATATATGAGCTGAAAGAGAAACTTTATGGTATAAATGGAAATCACGAGGACCGGATTATACATCGCAGTCACTGTTTATCGTGTATAAACGAGGATGGCAGGATGACGAGAGGTATGCACACCGGACTAAGCTATCTAGCTTTGGTTCGAATCCTAACCCAGCTATAAGTTGTCATCCTAGTGTTTCACAGGCATGCTGATTCATCAATGTGGGTACCCGTCCCTCATATGGACGTTAAACGGCATCCCGTCTGCCCGGCATGCATTGGTGGACGTTAAAGATCCGACGGTGTCCTCTGAGATGAGTGGGCGAGCCATCGCCGGCAACCTGACCAAATTCCCTCCATAACTAGCAGAGGGCACTGCATCAGCGGCACAGCTGTGCCCTCAGCCGATGATGCTACATACGAAGGAAGAAGTAAGCGTTACATCAAAAAATCATATTGCGTGGTTTGGCGTCCGAATCCATCCATAACTGTTCGAGATATCCTGCTCACTGACAAACAAACAAGATGTCATGCAGAGCACGATACTTGCTAGCTCCACTCCATCCCCCCCCCCCCCCCCCCGAAAAAGTTGCCATGGATATATCAAATTGTCCATTTCATCAAGGTTAAAATTGATGATCTCAATCAAAGCTCCGGTCAATTGGATGAAAATTTATTATTTTATTTAAATTGATGATTTTAGAAGTTTGACCTCAAAAGTAGTTGATTTCCCAATGCAGTGACCCAATATGCAAATCCTGTTCAACTCGATCGGAAGAAAAATGACGATTTTAGAAATTTGACATGATGACTTTTGACCTTTGACCATCAAAATCAATAGGCTTCTCACCAGTGACAACCGCTACAACTGGGTAACGTTTCATGACGATCGGTTTAGAATTGTGACCTGTAAGCGATTGACAAAGACAATAACAAAGTCGACCCACCAATGTAGTTGAAAAATCTTAGATTTTGTAAGTAACAAACAGGGGTGAACACATGACCTTCGTCCACCTCTGGTGGATGTGTGAATGCGAGGAGAGAGGGTAAGGGAGGAGGATTAAACTGGAGTCTAAACCCCCTCTATAATCTTCTATTACAGGCAGGCCTGGAATGCCTTTTCATTTTTACACAGGTATGATCAGGTTTCACAAAAGGTTTTGAATGCTGCAGCACATTCATCTACCATTTCCAATATCTCTAACGTAAAGTCACAGCATCACGAGAAAGGTTCTCAGATGTTAACACCAAAAAGGCCAAGGCCTCCAATCAATGAATAACAGTTTATGAGGTGTGTAAAACTTCGATTAATTATCAGTACATATTTTGTTGTTAATGTCAGGGGGTAGATGTCAAAAGAGCCCCACAAAACATGGCCTCACCGACTCCAAGTCCTCTGCTCCAGTTGTTGGGCGGCCCGGTCCAGCTCCTCCAGCCGCTTTTGTTCGGCGGAACTTGGTTAACAATATGTTCATGGTGGCTAGAAGCACCTCAGGAAGGTTTTTACGAACCTGAAAGCAAAACCACCAAGCACAATGATTATCCTGTCATGTCATAGCATTATCCAGCAAAGGCCTTCAAAAAGGCATCAAACACAACCACTTCTGCGCAAGATTTCTCACATAGTCCAGGAAGGTCTGCACAACCTGAATAACACAATAGGCCATTTACACATTACACAGGGGCGGATCCAGATGGGACTTAAGAGATTCTGACGAACGACATAGGCCTTTAACCAGTACGGTCAATGTACAGTATCATGTGATGTGGTGAAATGAACGAGTACTCTGGGACTGGAATTGAGACTAATATTTTGTGGAGCGAAGCGTCCAGGTATTCAAATCAGATGGTTGGATTTGTGGAGCATGTCAGAATGTCACCTACGGGCTCACCAAAATTTAAAAGAAATAGGCATTGCACTAGGACTAGGAGGTATTCATATAATCGCCACCATAACATCAAAACTGGAAGCAGATATTAAATTAAGGGTCAACACTGTGATTAGTGAGAAATGGGGCTACAAGGCCTCACACCAAGGTTGTCTGTCTATGCTTTGTCAATAAAACCCAGAGATCCCCCACATCCGGGATGGTGTCATCCCGTCTTCACTAAGTCAAAGCTACAACAGAGTTATAGAGGCAAGAGGGAAAGGGCCGGTCCATGGGAACTGTTCGGCACTCTAACCGTGACTGCGCTGCCCTGACAAATCCGAGCAGCAGTGAAGAATGAGGAAAATTTACCCCCCAACCTGCATTGGGGTGCACAACCACCGCAAAGAGGTGTCCCCATCGATGCATGGTGGCATGTTGGTGAGGATACTGGACTAGCATTCCCAGATATTGTGATTTCCCAAATCCAACTTGAAGGGGGGCAGTATTAAGGGTTCAGATTCTAAGCTTCAGGAAGTCGAGTTGGTTCAGAAGAACTGCCCCGCCAACACTGGATTGTCAGGGAAAAAACCCACTTGGCTCATTAACAACCTTCAGGGTGGGATTATCTACCTGCACCACCAGGTCTGGTGTTCAGGTGATGTTGGTCAATTTGATGTGGTGGCCATTCATCCCCTTCCCTTGGTCCAGGTCATTCCAAATGACTGTTTTGACTGTTCTCCTATATTTGCAAAAATAAACCGCAAACTCAAAAACAGTCCAAAAGATTACTTTCTATGCTTGGTTTGTGCCATGGGCAAGGGGAAATTTCTTCGTTTTCCTTTGGCCATGATTAAACGGCCATCAATGCCTGTGCTAGATGAGGAATCATTTATCATGAAGCCATCAAGGAATACAGTAAACCCTCAAATATTGCAGGGGTTACGTTACTTGAAAGTGTAAAAGGGGGTTTTGGGAAAAAGGAAATGGGAAAAGGGGGATTCGGTTCCTGGTTCTCGAGAAAATATAGAGAAAGGTGGGCGGCAGCTAAAAATAAATCATGGTTGAAATAAACATGTATAATAAATATGAAGCATGTTAACATTGAATTAAACTAGTGAGGTACCCGTGCTACACACGGGTGGGAGGCCAGAAGCAAACAGACAATGCAGAAACAGTGAATGCTAAAGCATGAAACCAATAAATTCCACATTCCTGTAACACCTTCAGTCGCACGTCAGACATGGACAACAAGTTCGTGAAGGACTTCAATGAAAAACGTACCCTTTGGCAAACAAACGGGTACGTTTGTTCCATACCCAGTCAATGGCGAATCTGCATATGGCGATCCACGAATTTCGCGTTTAGAAAGTAGAAACCGTCACAGCATTTTGTCATTCACTTGAACTCGATCTCTTTTTTCATTCCAAACAGCATAACTCCAATCACAAATGAAATAACATCGATATAAAAAATAAACTTTTAACAACATTCTTGACAAAAACAAATATTTAAATCCTGATGTGAAGTTCCGTATGGTTGGGTGAATACAATTACGAATTCAAAATCGTAATTGTATTCACTCAATTCCAATCATCAATTGATACTTTAACAAAACGATTAACATGATTAACGTTTAACGATTTAACATTACGATTGAATGACGGTTGTATTTGGATATTATCAAACCCGCGCATTGCCGTCATCTGTCCACTTCCGCATTCGCGGCAGGTTCGTAATTGTCATCAAAATCTAAACAGTATTTGTAGAATTTCAATAAAAGCCACATCACTGTTCATATCGGTAAATATTACTCCATAGTGTTTGGAAAAACTGGAAAATTGGAAAACTTGGAAAAACAATACAGCCTATTTTACTCCCAAGGGTCTCAGGAATACCCACCCAAAATATCGTTGCGATCGGTTGAGCCGTTTTTGCGGTACCTTTGAACGGACAGACGGAGATTTGGTGAATTGTAGTAAGTTCAGATGCAAATAAAATAAATACAGTTTAAAACTAAAACCTCCCTCGGTAGAGAGCATACCTCCGCCAGGCCGACCAGTTTATGTTTTGTATCCCACTGATAGGCCGGATCTGAACCAAAATCGAATTGGCTTGTTCTCGTCATCGAACCAACTCATCTACCTAGTTGTCATAATCGGCCCACAAGTTTTTGAAATATCGTGCTATACTGTATATTGTTTTGGGGCCCCATCTCCCAATGATGAAGAATCACTTTTAAAAAATGTTTAAAAACTCGTATCCGGATTCAGATTCGAATATTTACAAAAATTCATTCGTTTTTTTTCCTTGTCACACCCCTAACCTGTCCACCTAGTTTCGGCCGAATCCGTCCACAACTTTGAGATGTCATAGTATCCATCGTTTTTTTTCCCCATATCTCAATGGTGAAGAATCACATAAAAATTTGCGGATTCAGATCCGGATCTTCACCAAGAAACAACGGGTGAAAACAAAACCTCCATCCATCTTTGGTGCCGGAAGTCGATAAAAGCACAAGATGTTTACCCTTTACATTTATTCCTAAACAGCGAGGTGACTTTTACAAAACAGCAAGGTGGGTGAGGGTAAAAATATTACGTACAGTACTGGACCCTGGCGTAAATATAAACCACAAGACTTAGCTTGGGATAATGATGTGGCGGGAAGGGAAACTAGAGTCTAAAACTCCTCTATATCTTCTATTACAGGCAGGCCTGGAACACCTTTTCATGCTTACACAGGTATGATCAGGTTTCACAAAATATTTCAACTGCTTAGTAAGTTTGGCAGGACAGACAAACCCACCTCATCTAAAAGGTTCTTGAATGCTGCAGCACGTTCATCTACCATTTCCAAGCTCAGTGGAAGCAGCTTCAGTTTATCCATTATCTGGAAACATTTGTTAACACAAAATAGTACATGATGTTAACACAATACGTTGTATGTTACTTAGTAGATATCACAAGGCAAAAGAGCCCAAAGTAAGTTCACCATGTAATCTTCTGGAAGGTTAGGAAATAAAAGCCAATAATTTTTCAAACAATCAATGTTTATCGCCAGCGTAATGAGATGGTCTTGTATCACAGGTGGTTTAACTGATCCATCGCAAATTTCTACTAACCATTAGTCGCCGTGCTACGAAAACCGATTTCTTTCCACTCACATCAATTGCTCGATCCACTTGCCCCGCGTGGTATTCATCAAAGAAAGTAATGAGGTCAAGTAGCAGGTAGAAAGTAGTACTCAAAGCTTTGTCCGTGCCTACGTGCAGGGTGCGATACCTGTTTCCAAACCGCAGAAACATCAGGACACCAAATGCACATCATCATGACCACATTTGATGGCTGGATTAATTAAATAATATAATTAATCCAACACGCATGTTGATGAACAAAGACTTTCAAGCACAAACGGTTTTGCTGTACTCTCCAAATTTTTCTTACAGCATCTTAGGCTCATAGAGAAACTTGTAAATATATTGCTTGCAAAACAATGACAATAGCAGACAATGGACAAATCAACAATACGTGTTTATATGCTCAGGGAATGCCGAACATGCAAACCCATTTTAAGCATTCTGGGTTAATTTCACATGTCAGCATGATCACACAGCATGCTTCTGCCCAAGCTGCGTGACATCGTTTACAATAAAAAGCCCTCGTGTTGAAAAGAAGAAGCATGAAAAGACATTTCAGCACCTGTCAGCAATCTCAAGTGCAGCTGTTTTCAGGCGGTCACGGTTAGAGTGTGGTGCACCAGGTCCAGCCACGAGAGGACTGAGCAATCGGCTCATCAACTCCAAAACCTTGTCCACATTCTGGAGAAAAATGCAAATACGGTGCAAATAAACTACAGTATTGTTACAGACACGACTTTGATGTTAAGGTGGGCCGAGCGGAATGGCCGTCGTGTCCGCACAAATTACCTGATTGTACTCGAACGTTGACGAAGCCGCGCCACGCTGGCTCAATAAGGAAAAAGAAGACACACGGCTGAATTATAATGACAGACACCAGGGATACGGTTCTCAAGACCTCCGGAGGAGATTATATTCGTGCGGAAGGTCAGATTACAGGGACGAGAGGTACAACATAGAAAGACAAGCACTTAGACACAATCTTATATTATTCCCGGACAGACGACAGACAAACGGGACAACGGCTGACTCACACGGGGGTTGATGGCAGGAAAGCGGGTATCGATGGCTCAAGGTGCACTCTTGGCTCAAAGCAGGGTACACGGTTCGGTCCAGAGATGCGGGGAGGTCTCGTCGCAGCGCTCAGAGGTGACGTTCTTTCTCAGGCCTCTCCAAACTCAGGCGCATCTGTTTCAGCGCTCGCAGGTCCTTCTTTCTCCAGCTGGGGGCGCATCTCACGTCACGTCCGCTACGTGGCCGCGTATATCCGGCGGGGAGTGACACGCCCTCGGCTCGCTAGCGCCGCCCCAGATGGAATCGGTCCGCCCTTCTGATTGGGTGCGGGGGGTTACCAGGCTCCGCCCTTGAGGAGGAGCTGACAGCCAGCCCCTCCGTGGTAACCCCGTGGAGCGCGTGGTCAATGGCGCTAATCGAGCCGGTGTGAGGACGCATCCTCCCCCGCTCCGCCGCCATCTCCTCTGTTGTTGTTGTAATTGTTGGGGAAGAAGATGGAAGGAGGTATGGGAAAGGTCCTAAACTCACTACTGATGCCATATAATCACATTCTGGTGCAACGAAGAGTCATAATTAATGGAGACGAGGCCTTAACTGACATAGAATAAGAATAACTAGGAAGATGTCCGAAAGTTGTCTACGTGTGGTGCGGTGGACCTGGGCACGACATTTAATGGGGGAATAAGGGGAAGGTCGGCTCTACTGATTGTTATTTACATGCAATGGGACTAGGGAATGGGGGATTGGGGAAAGTTGGGGAGTATTGGAGAAAATAGGGGAATATTTACAAGCGGATATGGAGGCCAAATTCCATATTCGCAACATTGCACCCTTCTCTACCCTCGGGGCGTCCCGACCCGATAAATTTTTACCTACTTTAGTGTGGCACGCAATGTAGTTCCCTCTACTATTAACTCTACCCTGAGTGCGACAGTTTTACAGATATTCACAAATGAGTAAATATGTCCCCCTGCGACGTTGCACCCTTCTCCTCTCAGAAACACACCCACAGGATAACCGAATCCGGAAAGAATTCTCAAACTAAACATACAGCCGGTAGGGAGCATTATTTACACAAGACTACGCTGATATTTACACTACGATCCAGGACCTGTTTTTGGAGGAACACATGCAGATGTTATGCATAGAGAGAGCACGCTTGCCAGCATCGATACACCAACCCACGAGTGCTCTGTGGCCGACGGCCTTTAATAACGTGCAGAGCACCCCCTTCCCGAGCATCAAAAGCACCACCCCACCACCAATCGGTGCAGTCACCATTGTTCATTGGAATAAAAATAAATTCGACAACCCCTAACCCTGCAGGTGTCTCTTGCTCTTCTTGTGGTGCACTTGGTGTTAACTAAAAGTGGTTCACCTGTATGGCATAGGTGCCACGTTGACCCATAGGTCCATCCCCGGGTGGTGCTTGGCCGCAAACGAACTGCGGTCCATTGTGGGTGGCCACAAACATTGCGGTCCATATGGTGTATCGATCCCGGCAGCAAACAGCGAAAGTGCAGGCCCACAACTGCGCAGCCAGCACCTCTCTCTCCTCTCTCTCTACCCCAAAGCCAGATCCTCGGAGGTGGGAGACAAAAGAAGCAGACAAGTGAGTAAGGTGGTAAGGGCGCAAAAGTGCACGCAATGTAAGGTGATGCACACTGGGGGCACATGGGAACCAGGTGAGACAGGTACGTTCCTATCGTACGCCCCCCCCCCCCCACCAGGTAACCTACATGGCCCCTCCCTTACCCCTTACTGTATCCACAAAACACAACACTACCCATAAACATCTACTTTACAAATCAACAAACATCCCTACTGTCTTCCCCGTTCCTCCCATAAACCAAATTCGTCTTCTCTCCCTCCTAACCAATCAAATTTGCCATTTTCAACTGAACATCAAAATTTGCCATCACCAATTCATCATCAGTCCCTCCTAGGGAGGGAGAGATGGAATCACCCCAATGTCTCATCCACGTCGTGATGCGTCTCACAAATCCTCACAACAATTCTTACTTCCTGCAACACAAAACAAAGAAAACACAGGTGTGGAGTCATCATCATCACCACAGGTAAGTGGCTGCGTATGGTGCGACAGGTTCATCAATCCTAACTATTTCCTAAGTGACTTTAACAACTTTACACTACCCGGGGTCTTTCTCCGGCCAAACCATTGGCCCTCTTACACTATGGGTTCTAAAAACCAATTCCCATTGGCCAGACTGTGGTGCTCTTCAATTTGGGGTCTCACTCCCCCGATTCATCTCCCGGTGCCCTCGCACAATTTCTGGGCTGTGGCGTGTACCTCTCCCAGTGGGTCTACCCACCTGCACACCTCCACCACTGCAGTTGCCTCCGAGCTTACCTGCTCCTCACCCTAACCTAACTACCTGGGGAAGGCCCTCTGGCTCTCTCCCCACTCGGTGCCCTCTCTGGCACTGGGCTACCCGGGTCCGTCCTCCGGATCCTCGGGCCCCATCCACAACTCTACCGGCTCCCAGAGCCCACCTGCGGCCTCACCTGGCCGACATCCTCACAGTGGTGGAGTGCCCAACCAACTACACACACTAACAGGCTACACGCCCAGCCATTTCCACAACACTAATGCACCCATCCACAACACCATTCTGCAACCGCACCACAAATGCCAATATCCAACCACAATTTACCTGTACCCTCTACCTAACACTTACACTACCCGCCCCGGGTACTCGTGAAAGGGGTCCACTCTTCCCCCATCCACACCTTCGCACCATGCACACCACTCCGTACCACTTACTCCAACTCTCTCCCCACACCTGTACTTGCACACCTGTGCTCTCACACCTGGTGCCACCTGCACCCTTCTCTCCCCAAGCGCATTCACGCTGATCCACACACTCACTACTCATACACTGCTCCACACACCTGTCCAGTTGCACACCTGTGCAATCACACCTGTTCAATTCTCAACCAGCATCATCTCATCTAACTACTCCCCTCTGAAACTTGCGCTTCCCAGTCGTCCCTTTAAACTATTGCGCTCCCTCGTCATTATCATCCACACTAATCTACCTGCGTCCCCACTACAGGTATCAGTCACTAACTAAACTTAACGTTACCTAAGGTCATCTTCTCTAGATCCCTATCCATATCCATATCCTAACCCACCCGGGCTAGTTTTCACTGCCATACACCCCATAATCTATTGCTCCTTTGCCCCCCCACATGGAAAGGGTGGCAGGGATGCCATCCCACCACGTCAGGGGTCTCTCACTACCAATTTTGCACATCAAATTTCAACAAATTAAAAATTTGGCCAATCACTGCCCATCATCTGCCAATCACTACTGCCAATCCCTTGCCAATCATCAAATTTTGTTTTTCTCTAATTTTGGGTCCAAAACACTAACCTCATCACCCAGTCGACTCACTAATACCTCTCGGTGCGCCAATCCCTGTCCAAGGCCCGGCTTCGTAAAGCCAAGCAATGGATGCTGGTTGTTTTGTGCCGGCGGCTGGATGCGTCCGGCATTCGGGGCAGGGACGGGGGCTTACCCGTGCCGAGATCCCACGCACCATCTCGGCACGGAGCCATCCAATGTCCCGCTCTCGACCTGCCGGCACGTCTCACCAAAAAGTGGTCGCCATGACGACCCTTTCTATCGGGCCGCCCGCTCCGCCTAGTGGAGCACGGACGCGGCCGTTCAAAGCGAGGCCCAGCCCGCACCGAGGGCCCGATTCGGCTATAAGTCGTTCTCAACTCTACCCCATCTAACGTCGATGCTTCACCTGCATGCTTACACCCCGCAGCCCGTTCCTTGCTCACACATCCCGCCGTCTCCATGCTCCTCGTCGTACCTTTCCTTACACACCCAGGTACTCTCATTCCACTCACAGACTTGGTCACACACCTGACCACCGAACACTTTGGCACACATTCGTTGCTCGCACACCTCACCAATACACCGCTTCGCACCCCCTCCTCGGTCACCTCCTCTGTGACAATCACAGGTGTGCTCTCATTCGCACACCCAACCACGTGCCTCACTACCAACTCCAGCGTGCATTCCCACTCACGCTCTACCATTCCAGGTGTGCATCCTTCCATCCCAGGTGTACATCCTCGCTCACCTGTCACAACCAACTCACTCTCCTTGTCACTCTCACTACTCTCACCTCCATTTTTGACAGCGCACTCACCCTTACTCTTGACAGCACACTCTTTCCCCATGCACCTGTCCGTCACACACCTTTCTCGCGCACACTCTCCCGTTACACCCTCTGTAACACTCACCACAGGTGGACACTCTTCCTTACTTCTGACAGCGCACTCTTTCCTCATGCACCTGTCCGTCACACACCTTTCTCGCGCACACTCTCCCGTTACACCCTCTGTAACACTCACCACAGGTGGACACTCTTCCTTACTTCTGACAGCGCACTCTTTCCTCATGCACCTGTCCGTCACACACCTTTCTCGCGCACACTCTTGCGCACACTCTCCCGTCACACCCTCTGTAACACTCACCACACTGCGCTTCCATGTGCTCCCTCGCACACACGCTACGACCGACTCACTCTCGCCAGCACACTCACTCCTTGGCACGCACTTTTTCCTCACACACCCCAGAGTCGGACTTTCTCGCACACCTCCTTTTTCGCACACCAGACCTGTCGCACACTTCACCAGAGGCCTCTCACGAACACCCGGGTCTATCTCGACCCCCAAGCTTCTTAAATCCCCTGGCGCATCATACGCACGACCATATTGGTCACCACTTACACCGGGTCCTCTTCCTCTTCGCTTCTCCTCCATCACCTGCGAATCCCTCATCCGGTTAATGAGCACATCATCACGATCCGAACACAGACTTTGGACCAATTCTTTTACTTCCTCCTTTATCTCTTTCTTATCCTCTCTCCGTCGCTTCTTAATTTCGCTCACCCCTTCTTCCACTTCTTCTAATTTTTGCTTCATTTCCTTCATCTCTTCGTGCGCCCCTTTAAGTTCTTCCTCTAACTCCACTTTATTTTTTTCTATGTGCTCCCGCACCTCCCGCTCTTTAACCTCCATCACCTCTACCACCTTGTCCATTTTCCTCGTCAGGTTCTCATGTACCGTCTGACACTCTTTTTTAATTACCCCTACGTCCTTTTTTATCTCCTGTGTCGATTTTAAACCCTCTATTACCGCTGTGTTCTTCTTTACCTGGTCCCCCAACTCCTTTTGTCCCACTGTCAGTTGTTCTACTCCCAGCGTCAACTCCTCTATACCCCCTTGCAATTTTACAGTCCCCTTTCTCACCTCCTTCTCCATGTGCTCCTTACAGTGCCTCACCTCCTCGCGCACTCCTCCGACCTCCTCACTCACTCCTCTTCTGATCTCCTCTCCCATCACTTGCATCTCCTGCCCAGATGCCACCCTCATCTGCTCCATTTCCTCCCTGTGAGCATCCAGTTTGGTTTCTACCCCCATTCTGACCCCCTCTATCTGCTGCCCCATTTGGTTAACTTCCCTTTCCGCTTGGTCCCTCATGTCCCTCAATTTGCCTTCCATGGTGTTTTCTAACCCCTCTAACCCATTTTTCACTCCCTCTATCTGATTCTCCTGGGCAGCCATTCTATTTTCTACCCCCTCTAACCCCTTTTGCATCCCTTCCATTTGATTCTCTTGAGCGGCCATTCTGTTTTCTACCCCCATTAACCCCTCCTGTATTTCCCCTAATCTATTGTCTAATTTCCCAAATTTCTCGTCTAATCCCTTAAAATTGTTGTCTAATCCCTCACCAGTACCCCTCGCTTCGTCCCTCATTACCCCCATTTCGTTATTCATTACCCCCATTTTTGCTTCTAGCCTCTCCATAAGGGCCCCCATTTGCAACATAAAAAGGTTCGGATCCACCAGGGGCGCTGCCACGGTCGCGGGCGCGGTGACCAGCGAGGCGCCATTTTGCGCTCCCGCAATGTCGGGCACAACGACGCTATTTTGTGCGTCTGCTACCCTCGCTGCTTCGCTCTCCTCGCGTCCCTCAATTTGGTCCTGGACCGACCCTGCTTCACTCTCCCCTACCGGACCCCAGCCGTCTTGATCCGCCATAGCGCGACTTTCAAAATTCGAGTTTCGTAACACCAATCCAAATTTTGCTGTTATAATTTCGTCGAGCGCAATAACCGCGGGACCGCGCTCCGGATCGATTTGGTCGAGCGCCGTACGCGCTCCGGCTCGATTTTCCCTCCCAAAATTTGGGCCTAACTAATTTAGTCCCGGGTCCGAATCTCACTCCTCGACACCAATTGTTACCGTACTAACACAATTGGTGTCCAAAATTTGGGCTAAATAAATTTAGTCCCAGGTTCGAATCCCACTCCTGACACCAATTGTTACAGACACGACTTTGATGTTAAGGTGGGCCGAGCGGAATGGCCGTCGTGTCCGCACAAATTACCCGATTGTACTCGAACGTTGACGAAGCCGCGCCACGCTGGCTCAATAAGGAAAAAGAAGACACACGGCTGAATTATAATGACAGACACCAGGGATACGGTTCTCAAGACCTCCGGAGGAGATTATATTCGTGCGGAAGGTCAGATTACAGGGACGAGAGGTACAACATAGAAAGACAAGCACTTAGACACAATCTTATATTATTCCCGGACAGACGACAGACAAACGGGACAACGGCTGACTCACACGGGGGTTGATGGCAGGAAAGCGGGTATCGATGGCTCAAGGTGCACTCTTGGCTCAAAGCAGGGTACACGGTTCGGTCCAGAGATGCGGGGAGGTCTCGTCGCAGCGCTCAGAGGTGACGTTCTTTCTCAGGCCTCTCCAAACTCAGGCGCATCTGTTTCAGCGCTCGCAGGTCCTTCTTTCTCCAGCTGGGGGCGCATCTCACGTCACGTCCGCTACGTGGCCGCGTATATCCGGCGGGGAGTGACACGCCCTCGGCTCGCTAGCGCCGCCCCAGATGGAATCGGTCCGCCCTTCTGATTGGGTGCGGGGGGTTACCAGGCTCCGCCCTTGAGGAGGAGCTGACAGCCAGCCCCTCCGTGGTAACCCCGTGGAGCGCGTGGTCAATGGCGCTAATCGAGCCGGTGTGAGGACGCATCCTCCCCCGCTCCGCCGCCATCTCCTCTGTTGTTGTTGTAATTGTTGGGGAAGAAGATGGAAGGAGGTATGGGAAAGGTCCTAAACTCACTACTGATGCCATATAATCACATTCTGGTGCAACGAAGAGTCATAATTAATGGAGACGAGGCCTTAACTGACATAGAATAAGAATAACTAGGAAGATGTCCGAAAGTTGTCTACGTGTGGTGCGGTGGACCTGGGCACGACATTTAATGGGGGAATAAGGGGAAGGTCGGCTCTACTGATTGTTATTTACATGCAATGGGACTAGGGAATGGGGGATTGGGGAAAGTTGGGGAGTATTGGAGAAAATAGGGGAATATTTACAAGCGGATATGGAGGCCAAATTCCATATTCGCAACAGTATTATGAATCTTTTTCTACGTTTTTTTTTTTTTTTAATTTATGTTTGAATTCATTTCTCATATCTAGTGTATCACCGGTGCCTTCAGAGAGTACAGTAATCACACCCCTTCACTTTTTCAAATTTTTTTGTGTTACAGCCTGAATGTAAAATGGATTAAATTGAGATTTTTGTCAATGATCTACACAAAATAACCCATAATGACAAAGTGAAAACATCTTTTTAGAAATCTTTACATGTTTATTGAAATTGAAATACAGGAATATCTAATTTACATAAGCATTCAACCCCCTGAGTCAATACTTCGTAGAAGCGCATTTGGCAGGGATTACAGCTTCGAGTCTTCTTGGGTATGTCTGTATCAGCTTTGAAAATCTGGATTTGGGGTGTTTCTCCCATTCTTCCTTGAAGATTTGCTCAAACTCTGTCAAGTTGGATGGGGAGCGTCGATGAACAGCAATCTTCACATCTTTCCACAGATTCTCAATGGGATTCATGTCTTGGCTTTGGCTGGGGTATTCAAGGGCTTTCACATTCTTGTTCTGAAGTCATTTCAGTGTTGCTTTGGCTGTATGATTGGGGACATTGTTTTGTTGCAACGTAAATCTTCACCACAGTCTAAGGTCTTCTGCACTCTGAAGCAGGTTCTCCTTAAGGATTTGCCTGTACTTGGCTCGATTAATTGTTCCTCTATTTTTAAAATTCTCCCAGTCCCTGCCGCTGAAATGCATCCCCAAAGCATGATGCTGCCACCACCAAGCTTCACGGTAGAGATGGTGTTAGATGGGTGATGAGCTGTGCTCAGTTTCCACAAGAAGTTGTGCTTTGCATTCAGGCCAAAGAGTTAAATTTTCATCTCATCAAACCACAGAATGCTCTCAGTTTCTTTTGCCTTTTTGCAAACTCCAGGCGTGCTGTCATGTGCCTTTTTCTCAGGAGTGGCTTCTGTCTGGCCACTCTCCCATAAAGCCTAGATTTGTGAAGTGCTGCAGAAACTTGTCCTTCCGGCAAGTTCTCCCATCTCAGCCAAATAATTCTGTAGTTCTGTCAGGATGGTCATTGGGTTCTTGGTCAACACCCTGACTTAGGTCCTTCTTGCCCGGTTCCTCAGTTTGGTCAGACAGCCAGCTCTAGGAAGAGTCTGGGTAGTTCCATATTCTTTCCATTTCCTGATGGAGCTCACTATGCTCTTGGGAACTTTCAACACTCTAGTTTTATACTCTTCCCCATTTCTACGCCTCCTCACAATTCTATCTGTGAGTTCTACAGACAGTTCCTTGGTCTTCATGGTAGAGTTTCAGCTCTGACATGCAGTCAACTGTGGGTCCTTGTCTAGAAAGGTGTGTTTCTTTCTAAATCATGTCCATTCAATTGAAATGACCACAGGTGGACTGCAATCAAGTTGGAGAGATATCTCGAGGATGACCAAAGGAGTGTCATAGTAAAGGAGTTGAAATTTATTGACTCAAGACATTTCAGCTTTTCATTTTCAATTAATTTGTATGAATTTCCAAAAAAAACTCCACTTTGACATTATTGAGTATTATTTGTAGATCAGCGACAAAAAAACAACAAAAAAAACAACATTTCAATCCATTTTAAATTCAAGCTGTAATGGAACAAAATGTGAAAAAAGTCAAGGGGTGTGAATACTTTCTGAAGGCACTGTGCTTGAACATAACGTATGTACCCGAGTCTAGCCAGTTAACTCAACTTATGTTTAAATGGTTTACATGTAGAACCAAAGCATTCAATGTGGAATGCGAAAGGAGATTTTAATAATTCACTTGCATATTTATTATGTACTTTAAAACAAAAGATATAAATCAGGAAAGGGGTGGGATGCTCGACAATTAGGAAGGGGATAGATGCTGTGGAATCAGGAAGGAGCAGGATGCTATGGAAGCAGAAAGAGGTCAGGAAGCTAGGAAATTAGGAAGGGGGCAGGATGCTGTGGAAGCAGAAAGAGGGCTACGAGTAAGTTGGTATTCATATTGCTGATCTCAGAAGGACGACAGAGTGAGTCAACCATCTCGGTCTCAAAGAATGAGATGACTTTTATCATCCAATAAATTCCCCACATCCATGATATATAATGCACCCTGCTCTACCTTATAGAGGTGGGGCAAGGACGTGGGCAGCCTCACCCCGTGTCACCTTATATCGGTGGGTCGAGGATGCGGGCTCTCTCAGTGGGAGGCCTCACCCCTCCCTGCCTTATTATTTAGGTGGGGTGAGGATGCGGGAGGCCTTACGTGTCACGTGTCAAAAATACAGTCACGTGAAAAAGTGGTTTACACCCCATGTAAAGTTTTGACTTTTTCAACATATTTCAACATACAGCTATTTGATCTTCATTTCAACAATATTGATAGATAAAGGTGATATAATATAACAAATATCATGAAACATTTACATTTTGTAGTCCATTGTATAATTTAAATGAACATAAATACAAATTTCGCAGGTGGAAAAAGTAAGTACACCCCTACATTTATCACTACTTAAAATACCTAAAATTAGAATCAGGTGCACCAGCTCAGGTGCAAATGAGCAGAACATAGTTAGAGAGGATCTTGGAAGAACCTGTCTTATTTAAACCTCAGACATTTCGTTTGGTTTGCTCTTTGTTGTTGAAGTGTGCGGCGTGTCACCATGCTGAGATCAAAAGAGCTCTCTGAGGCCTTCAGAAAGAAGGTTATCGATGCCTACGAGTCTGGGAAGGAATTTAAAAAGATCTCCAAACAATTTGAAATCAATCATTCGACTGTCCGGAAGATCATCTACAAGTGGAGAAGATTCCAAACAACTGCCAACTTGTTCAGGCAACGCCGCCCCAGCAAGTTCAGCCCGAGAGCAAACCGCAAGATGCTGAAAGAAGTCTCGAAGAACCCCAGAATGTCATCACGGGACCTACAGGTAGCTCTTGCCACTGTTGATGTCAAAGTGCACGAGTCCACCATTAGAAAGAGGCTGCACAAATTTGATCTACATGGGAGGTGTGCCAGGAGGAAACCTTTGCTGTCCAGAAAAAACATCAGGGCAAGACTAAAGTTTGCCAATGAACACCTAAGCAAAGACCAGCACTTCTGGAACAATGTGCTCTGGACAGATGAGTCAAAGGTAGAGCTATTTGGCCACGGTACCAGAAGACATGTTTGGCAAAAACCAAAGACAGCATTTGACCACAAGAACCTGATACCAACTGTAAAGCATGGTGGTGGAAATATGGTTTGGGGCAACTTTGCTGCATCAGGGCCTGGGCAGCTCACCATTATAGAATCCACTTTGAATTCTTCATTGTACCAGAGGGTGCTTGAAGATAATGTGAGGCCATCTGTCGGAAAGTTGAAGCTCAACCGAAGGTGGACCTTGCAACATGACAATGACCCTAAACATCTATCTATAATGCCAGTAATCTCTGTGTGTATGTATGTCTGTATGTCTGTGACCGCTGTTTCTCGACAACCACGGGTCCGATATACTTTAAACTTGCCAGGTATATTGCTGGGGACCCGAGGATGTGCCTTTTCAAGGTTTCATATTAATCGGACAAGTAGTTACCGAGCTATGTCCAAAAAACGATTCAACCAATCAGAGAGCAGCGAGCTATCACGTGTGCCGAACGTGCCGAACAGACTCTGCCTCGGACGGCACATTTGAGAGCGTATTCATTTATTTCACGTTGGCAAACTATGTTGGCGTTAAACTATGTTTTAAAACTAATTAAAACTAATTTGCGATTCTTTCGCTTTCCTGCGCGTTTGTGCACGCTATGGCGATTTCTTTACCAAACTCCGCAAGCCGTTCGCTTTGGACCAAACCATTTCATGTAAATAGAGGGGGGGGATTGTCACCGTACTCGCAAGCCGTTCGCTTTGGACCAAACCATTTCATGTAAATAGAGGGGGGGGATTGTCACCGTACTCGCAAGCCGTTCGCTTTGGACCAAACCATTTCATGTAAATAGAGGGGGGGGATTGTCACCGTACTCGCAAGCCGTTCGCTTTGGCTTTGCGAATGGACCAAACCATTTCATGTAAATAGAGGGGGGGGATATAATTTTAGATATATATATAGTACGGGCATGCCCTAGTACCAGTAAATCCACCAAGGAATGGCTGAAAAGAAAGAAATGGAGGGTTCTGGAATGGCCAAGTCAAAGTCCGGATCTAAATCCCATCGAGATGTTGTGGGGGGATTTGAAACGAGCTGTGCATGCAAGAAACCTCTCAAACATCGCACAGCTGAAAGAATTCTGCATAGAGGAGTGGGCAAAAATTTCTCCCAGTCGATGTCAGAGACTGGTAGACAGTTATAAGAAATGCCCACTTGAGGTTGTTTCTGCCAAAGGGGGCAATACCACCTATTAGAGCCAAGGGTGTACTTACTTTTTCCACATGCGAAATTTGCATTTATGTTTATTTAAATTATACAATGGACTACAAAATGTAAATGTTTCATGATATTTGTTATATTATATCACCTTTATCTATCAATATTGTTGAAATGAAAATCAAATAGCTGCATGTTGAAATATGTTGAAAAAGTCAAAACTGTGCATGGGGTGTACTTATTTTTCACGTGACTGTAGGTGTGGCAATGACGCAAGCTCTGTAGGCGCGGTACCTTGCCCCGCCCCGCCTTATACAGGTGGGGCGACCAATCGGGCTTAGTCGCCGGGCTGCCCCACCCCGCCCCATTTTTAAAAGAAAGTATATAAAAGGCACTATTATAAGATACATGTTTCCATGTCAAAATAGATTTGAAATTTAAATTAAATATGGACATCCTTCGTTTTTATGTTAAGCCTGATGTTGGCTTTGTGGTCCGGGTGCCGGCTTGGGATCTTCGTATCCTGGGTTCAAATCCTGGTCGATCGCTGAATTAACGCCAGGTGGGTTGACTCAGCCTGTCATCCTTCCGAGGCCGGCAAATTGAGTACCAGTTCTCACTGGTAATTCCCTGTGTGTCACAAGAGGCGACTAACAGGGTTGGCGGCAGGAAGGGCATCCGGCCATAAAACATTGCTTCAAAAACGGGACCATGGTGCCCAAAAAAGGCTAACCCCTGCTCTGTGGGGAAAAATGGCCTCGAAAGGCAGGTCATGATATATAATGCAAGTAATGGCTCGTATACAGTAAAAGATAACCAAGGTAATCATAAATACAAGTCAATTCACATGTGAACTCTTAGGATACCTGCCACACACAGACAGGCGTGCTTTTTCGTAGCTTTTTCATAGTTTTTCATAGTAACTCCTTCCTTCATAAGTAGTAAAGATAAAAATATTGCCATTGGCAACAACAACTAGATGGTATTCAAAGAATACTTACCCTGCGCAGTCAACTTGGTGCGAGCCAACTGTTCTGTTTTTGAGCATTTTTAAAAATTTGATCCAATATGGCTGCCAGACCACGTGAGCGATTACATCATAAATTTAAATTCTCCAATATAATTGTTGCGTAGATCACGCTCAATAAATTTCAAACTGATCAGACTAAGCGTTGTCCCTGCAGAATTATGACGTCATAATTAAGGCACAATGACATCATTGTCAAAAACATTTATTCCACATATGGAGTTCTTTACAATGAGCCACGTTCCAATTTTTTCCACGGAGTGGTTTTCGAGATATATTGGAGGTGCAACTTTTTTCGGTTTTTCCATGATGGTGCCTGTACCACGTGACCTGTGATGCCATAATTCTCATTAAAATATTCTACAGGAGGAGGCGCTCCTATGGGCCAAATTTCGTGTCTATCGGACTAACAGTGGCAGAGGGGAAAAAAAAATTCATACTGATCAGATCAACCGTTGTACTTGTCAAATTGTGACATCATAATGAAGACATCGATGACATCATCGATATATCTTATTCCCCATGGAGAGTGTTTGCCAATGAGCCTCGTTTCAACTTTTTCCATTGAGCAGTTTGAGAGATATAGAGGTGTAACTGTTTTCCAAGATGGCGTCCATACCACGGGTCCTATGATGTCATAATTATGAATAAAAATATTTATACAGGTTGAGGCACTCCTATGGTAAAGTTTTGTGTCAATCGGACCAACGGTTACTGAGAAAATGAATTTTTTTAATGCAGAATGCACATACGCCACACATACGCAATTGAATGCCTAACCCTGCTTTTCGCTTCACCAACGCAGGGTAATGATGCACAGAAAGACAAGGGGGTAACGAGACTAAACAAATTAGAAAACACAGGATTGATTATAAATATATAAATAAATAACCACATTTAGAGGCCATTTTTCCCCGCAAAGCGGGGGTTGGCCTTTTTCGGGGACCGTGGTTGTTGTTGTTTTTCGGTCACCTTTTTGAAGCAATGTTTTACGGCCGGATGCCCTTCCTGCCGCCAATCCTTTTTGTCGCCTTTTACGACAAGCAGGGAATTACCAGTGAACTGGTACTCAATTTGCCGACCTCGGAAGGATGACAGGCTGAGTCAACCCCCCTGGCGTTAAATTCAGCGATCGACTGGGATTCGAACCCAGGATCCTGGGATCCTAAGCTGGCACCCTAGCCGCTAGCCCAACACCAGGCTATTAGGTTTAGTTTTAGATTACTAGATTAGCCATCCCTAATCAAAAGGAAAACCAAATGCTACATTGGAGTCATCAGAAGGAACCAGAATAAATAAAGAGTAAAGATGGAGTCATCAGGAGGAACCTGGATAGGATTCGGGTTTCAGCTGCTACTCCTCAACTCTCAAACCAATCCAGGCAAAGCTAAGTGAACCTCACAGAAAAAAAAAATTCTGCAAGAATTCACGTCTCGTTAGATAAAGTAAAATCAAGAATGGGAATGAATAAAGAGAAATGTAAAAAAGTAGAAAGAAATATGAAAGGAACAAAGATGTTGGGAAGAACCCGGATCGATAGATAATTTTGACATAATGCATATTTAAGGTATAAAATTAAGTTGAGCTTAAATTAGACGTTAAAATGTTAAGGTAATATTAGACAACTTGAGCCATGCCAAAGGCCAGTTGGATTGTGCTACTCGATCCCACAGGCCTTGCAACGTACCTCAAACCACAGAAGGTGTGGGCAAACAAACTCAGGAACAAGTATGAATAATTTTGAAAATCTACATTAAAATTACCAAATCAATTTAGGGTTAAATGAGATGTAAAAAATATTCTTGTTCTACTAGACAGGTGAAACTGCGCTGAAGTCTGCAATGATAAAATTGGTCTGCATCCAAACAGGAATGTGGAGCACACTCTTACAAACGACAATGCCCTCTTTTACCATTTCTTCAGAAATGGGAGAGGCTCCAAGATGCTCCTCAAAAGGGGACCTTCCGGGAGGCTGGGTAGGAGGAGAAGAATGAAAACTTACCCCCGCCAAGTCGTATAGCTTGACAGCTTCTTCAAACAAGCCCTTATTCTCAGCTACAGCGGCAATAGAGCAGACTGTGCCCTTGATGTCTGGGCAAAATTTATCAACAGCGCCGGGCTGGTTTGAAAATAAAAACACAAACAGAAAATGCAAAATAAGCAATAGGGAGCCATCCACTTGGATACACTTCAAATGACGAGGAAAAAACAAACAAAATGTGCAGCTTGTGTGATAATTACCCTTCTGGTTCCATCTCGTTCCAACCTGCCCAGCAGCATATCAAACTACGACACACATACACAGCAGATTTTAGGGGGGGAACATCAACACACGTTTCAACTTCCAAACTTGTTTATCGCCCAATCAGCATTGTTTGGCCGAGTTGCAGCTCACCTCTCGCGTTTCCATCACAAGTTCCGCCACACAGCATAAGAACATGCTCTCCCCTTGCCCATTCTTTTCAGACCTGCCACATATGTAGACAAGATCAAGCTTTCAGCAAGGTAAAGCCTCGCCAGGGTATACATAGATAACAACAGATGTGAGAATCAATGCATATTCACTCACTCGCTCACTTTCAATTGCAGCAGGGTATATAGATCATGTTAGATCTGATTAATGAACGACCTGTATTAAAGTAAATCTGCATATACACACACTGACATATATAAACAGATTAACATAGCCTCTCCCATCCCTTTAGGAACGGGCAAAGCCAAGGGACAGAGCACTTTGAGGGCTGAGGGTGCAAGACCAGAAATGAGGCAGAAGACAGAGACCAGCGACCTGTCGGCGATGGCGAAGTGATAGGCCCATAGACTCAGCTTCATCGTGAGATTCCAATGATCTTGAAAGCCTTGCTTTTCACAGCGTCAAGCTGAGAAAGATGTGAAGCAAGAGAGCTAACACAGAGGGGAGTGCAGTACTCCATCAAGCTGCAGATGAAAGCCTTCGAGGTGGACAGAAGCTCAGGTGTGCCAAGGTAGGACTTTGTACGATGGAGGATGCCCTGTCGGCGACTGGGTTTGGAGGCCAACTTTGAAATGTGGCTTGCCCAAGAGAAGATCATGGCTGAGAGTGAAACCCAGGAGTTTGAGTGACTGATGAACTTCCTCAAGAATATTGTTGAGGAAGTAGATGGGAGAGTTTGCAGAATAGTCTTTGCGGAGAGAGGGAGAGGGAGAGGGCGAGAGGGTGAGGGATTTATCAGAATTGAAAGACATGTTTTTTTTGTTTTTTTTTAGCTCACCTGGAACGAGGTTCAAGGGAGCTTATGCAATGGCATGTCTTCCGTCCATAAACACATGAAACGTCTTCCCCGAAACTGCTGATGGGATTGTGACCAAATTTGGCACTAAAGCCAAAAATTTGGCACACAATTGTTGTGTTGTGACTAAAGTTTGTTCATGGCATTAGAAAAAAAAAAACAGAAAAAAAAACGGGGTCTAAGTGGGTCTACCGGGGATCAAAGTGGATCTAGGTTTGACCCCTCTGCCCCCCCCCCCCCCCGCCCAAAAAAATAGGAATTTCATTTCTCCTCTGAAACTACACACTATTTCGATGAAACATTACCACAACCTTCATCACCCGTGATGTACCAAATTGATAAGAGATGGTGGTGAACAGCTGTTTTGAAGACCTGGAGGGAGGAGAGGGATTGAAGAAAGTGTGGGAGATTGTTCCAGAGTTGGGGAAAAAAGGAATGAAAGAGTGAAGGGTGAGCAGAGAGTCTTGATTTTGGCAGTTTCACCAGAAGTGTTGCTGGCAGATCTTGTGCGTCCTGAAGGAATATTTGGGGGACAGAGTGTTCCAGGTGTTTGATCAGTTTGTGATTTTGTCAAGGTCTGAAGAGAGGGAAGAGGCTGCAGCCTGTCTGTAAGAAGGATGAGGGATGACATGGCAGAGAGTGCAGTCATTACCAAAGAGATGAAGAGGATTTTCCAGAGTCAGTAACATCATCGATGAATGTTAGGAACAGGATGGGCCCGGTGTGTACCCTGGTTTAGAATAGGTACACCGTATCCCTGCGTGTCGAAAGAGGCGACTAAAAGGGTTGGCGTCAGGAAGGGCATCCGGCCATAAAAACATTGCCTCAAAAAGAGAACCATGACAATTACAACTACATATGGGCAGGGTACAGCCCGAAGTACCCCGTAGGGTCTAAGTGGGTCTACCGGGGACTCAAGGTGGGGAACCCGATCGAAGCAAGGGTGGAAATCACTCCATTTATGATGACGAAACGTCTGATGCCGTGAAGTGGAGATCGGTTTCTGAGGTTTGGGACATGGAATGTAGGGACAATGACAGGGAGATCAGGAGAAGTGGTGGAAGTATTGGTCAGAAGAAGAGTGGACATATGTTGTGTGCAGGAGACGAGATGAAAGGGAAGTGGTGTGAGAATGGTGAAGGGTAGGCAGGGACAGAAATACAAGTTTGTGCGGCAAGGGTGCCCAGAAGGCGTGAATGGTGTTGGTGTCCTGTTTTCTGAGGAGTTTGTAGACAGTGTGGTGAGTGTGACTAGAGTGAGTGATAAGTTGATGATGGTGAAAATGATGATTGGAAAGCGCTTGGTGAACGTCATCTCGGGATATGCTCCGCAGGACGGTCGGAGCGTTGAAGAGAAGGACAAGTTCTGGTATGCAATAGAGAAGCTGATGGAAAACGTGAAAGATGAGGAAGTTGTTGTGGTAGGAGGAGACCTAACTGGACATGTGGGAAGGAGTATGGACGGTTTTGAGGGAGTTCATGGGGGTTACGGATATGGTGTGAGAAATGGAGAAGGTGAAAGGATTTTGGAGTTTGCTGATGGAGCTGATTTGTTGACTTGTAATACTCAGTTCCAGAAAGAGGATAATAAGCTTGTTCCATACACGTCAGGTGGGTCGACGACAACCGTTGACTACCTGCTGGTGCGTAGGCGAGATAGAGGGCACCTCCGGGACACAAAGGTGATCCCGGGGGAGGAGGCCGTTTTACAGCACCACTTGGTTGTCTGCGACATAAGGGTGAAAGGTGCGAGGAGAGCTCGGCGGGTGAAGTACCAACCGAGAATGAAGCTGTGGAGGTTGAAAGAGGTGACAGTGAGGGAGGCATGAAAAGAGAGGCTGAGTATGGTAGAAGATGATGTGGTTGAGCTTGAAAGTGGTTGGATGTCAATGAAAGACAGTCTGTGGGGAGCCATTGGTGAGGTATGTGGATGGACAAAAGGACCACCGAGGCACTCGGAAACATGGTGGTGGGATGATGAAGTTGGAAAGAAGATTGACGAGAAGAGGAAGAAGTTCAAGGAGTGGCAGAAGGCGAAGGGTATGGGGGCAGAAAAGGCAGAGCATGAAAGTTATAAGGCAGCCAAGAATGCTGCAAAGAAAGAGATAGCAAAGGCGCAGGAGGCATGTAGGAAAATGTTCGGAGAACGCTTGGATTTGGAAGAGGGTCAGAAAGCAGTATTCAGGATTGCAAAGCAGATAGTGAAAGAGAGGTGTGATGTGATGGGGGTGAGTTGCTTGAAGGATGAAGTGGGACAAATCGTTGTCGACCCAGATGGAATTAAAGGAAGATGGAAAAGATATATGGAAATGCTGTTGAATACAGAGAATGAATGGGATGGCAACATAGAGAGTAACCCAGTTTTAGGACCGGCAGAGAAGATAACCGAGAAGGAAGTTGAGGAAGCAATAAAAGCAATGAAGAGTAGAAAAGCGGGAGGGCCGACTGGAGTTGTGGGAGATATGTTGAAGGCAGCGGGAAATTGGGGCGTGAAGATAATGACATCTGGTGCAATCTGGTGGTGAAAGAAGACCGCATTCCAGTGGTTGGGAACTGAGTACCCTCGTCCCTCTATACAAGGGGAAAGGTGATCCTCTGGACTGTGGCTCGTATCGAGCGATAAATTTATTGGAGCATGGAATGAAGGTATTGGAAAGGGTGTTGGAGAGGAGGATAAGGAAGAAAGTGAAGATTGACGAAATGCAGTTTGGATTTATGCCAGGAAGAGGAACGACAGACGTGCTTTTTATTGTGAGGCAGTTGCAGGAGAAGTACATGGAGAAGAGGAAGAAGTTGTTTTTTGGGTTTGTTGATCTGGAGAAAGCATTCGATAGGGTTCCACGTGAAGTAGTGACATGGGCATTGAGGCAGTTAGGAGTGGAGGAATGGTTGTTCAGAGTAGTGATGGCAATGTACAAAAGAGCGCGCACAGCTGTAAGGACGAAGGACGGGAACAGTGGTGAGTTTGAGGTGAAGGTGGGAGTGCATCAGGGGTCGGTACTAAGTCCACTACTATTTGTAGCTGTGATGGAGGTGCTGGCTCGGAAAGTAAAGGAGGGTTTACCGTGGGAGTTGTTGTATGCAGATGATCTGGTGTTGATTGCAGAAAGTATGGATGGACTGAAGGAGAAGATGAACAAGTGGAAGGAATGTATGGAGACAAAAGGTCTGAAGGTGAATATCGGAAAAACGAAGGTGATGGCAAGTGGTAAAGCATGTGGTGAGGTGGAAAGAACTGGGAAGTGGCCGTGTGCTGTGTGCAGGAAGGGTGTCGGAGTGAATTCCATTCAATGTGCAATGTGCGCTGAGTGGGTTCATCAAAAATGTAGTGGTCTGAGAGGGTCATTAACCAATGTGGCAGCTACATTCAAGTGTAAGGTGTGCACAGAGGGAGCTGCAGATGGAGGAAATGTTGAGTTGGATCTTGGAGACGGCGTGAAGCTGGAAGGTGTGAAAACATTTTGTTACCTAGGAGACATGCTGAATGGAGAAGGTGGATCAGACTCGGCAACGGTTGCTGGAGTGAGATGTGCATGGAAGAAGTTTCGCGAACTGAGTGGCATGCTGACGAGGAGGGGAGTGTTGTTGAAGCTGAAGGGAAAGGTGTATGCTGCATGTGTGAGAAGTGTTATGATTTATGGGAGCGAGACATGGGTAATGAACGTAGAGCAGCAACGAAGGCTGGAAAGGGTGGAAATGCGAATCGTTCGGTGGATGTGTGGAGTATCGTTGAAAGAGAGGAAGACGAATGATGAATTGCGAAAGATGATGGGAATAGAGCCTGTGATGGATGCTGTGAAGAGAAACAGTTTGAGATGGTTTGGTCATGTGTTGAGGAAGGATGAAAGTGACTGGTTGAGAAGAGTGATGGAAATGAATGTAGAAGGAAGTAGAGGACAGGGAAGACCGAGAAAGACTTGGCTAAAGATGGTCGAAGAAGAAATGCGGGCAAGGGGATTAACAAGGGGAGATGCAGAAAATAGGGCAAAATGGAGAAGATTGTCATGTGGACCGCAAGGCTAACCCCCGCTCTTGCAGGGAAAATGGCCTTAAAATGCCTGGTGTTGTTGTTTTGATGGGCCCGAGAATAATTACTGCCTTGGGATACTCCAACCTCGACAGGGAGAGAAGAAAGGGTTCCGTTGGGGGGCACATGTTGGCTACGAGAGTAGAGGAAGTCAGTCATCCAAGAGTGGAGTTGTCCATGGATTCCATGGACAGGCAGTTTGGAGAGCAAGGCAGAATGCCAGACTGCATCAAAAGCCCGAGATATGTCAAGAGAGACGGCGCTGATATCATGCCTGATCTGACATTGAGGGAAATTACCAGATATATTTTAAAACAAAACTATAGAACATATTTTACAGTTTGCATTTATATTACCTTCAGTACATCTTCCCAGAGCAGTATAACCAGCCATGACATGAAATGAACGTCAGCGTTTTTATAGATGGTACGCACAGTATTCTGAGACCGTAGTCACCAGTATCCATTCCATGAATAACATACAATTTCACTTCTGAGGTTTTAAAATACCTCTTCGCCACTCGACAGTAAAGTGCATTTATTTTTGCGTGACACAAAGTAGTTCTTTTGGCGATTTTGCACTTTATCAATATATTTTGTCATCTCGATCAGTCTTGTAAGCTCAAACGCTCGAGAATAAAAGGTATGACATCCAAAAATATGCAAGTGTTCTCCAGCGATGAAGCTGAGTGTATGGGACCATCACTACGCCATCGCAGACATGTTTGTGGTCTCTGTCTTCTACCGCCTCCTTACCGGTCTTGCACCCTCTGCTGTTTCTGTACTTTGTCCTCCTCCTTCTCCTTCTCCTTCTCCTTCCCCCTCCCCCCCCCCCCCCCTCACTCCCAGGTTTCTGCAGGACTAACATGGTCCACCATCAACCGCCTTCTGGTGAAACTACCAAAATCCAGGATCACTGCTCACCTGCACTCATTTGTTCCGCTTTTTCCACCGACTCTGGAATAAACGTTCACATTCTCTTCAATCTCATTCTTCCCTCCAGATCTCCAAGACAGCTCTTCACCACCATCTCATAAACCCCCCTCCCCACACCCCTCATCAAAATTCACGATCTTCTCTACCCCCATTAACCCTCCCCAAGCCTACCTCTTTCCAAGTTTACAGTTATTCCTTCCTGAGGGTTTGCTTCTGTATCCATCTTGTCCACCCTGTGCATCTTCCCCTCCCACTTATTCTTTGCTACATCCCTCGTTTCTCCAAGCCGCCTTTTATTTTGTCCCTCAACCCTGCTGTTGGTGTTTCCCTTCTCTCTTTCTACTGTTCCTTTTGTTCTGTTACATCCTGATCCTTTCTATGCTCCACAAGCCTAGACTTTGAATACAAATCATAATAATAATAATAATAATAATAATAATAATAATAATGAAATGGACAAGAAATCATGTTGTAAATCCTGACCTGAGGAAATAGAAGTACTGCAAAGCCTCTCGTGGATCTGTAGGCTCAAACTTCCTTGTGTAGAGCATCACCAGGCGTACAAAATTGAGCCTACGCAGTGGGGCTGGGTCTGTAGATTCTCGACTCACTGCAGATAAGGGAAGAAAAATATTAGATGCAAAAGGACCAAAAGCTGGAGAGAGAGTGAGAGCGAGAGAGAGAGAGAGATATGATGCGGGCAAACACACAAACTACAAGTGCAGCTTAACAAATTACCTCTAATTTGCGTGGACAGTGATTTCTTGCTTTTGTGAGTCACCAACTGGCTATGAAATGTCACATGCTTTTCACAGCCAAATCAATGATCCACAAAAGACAAGACAAGGCTGCATGACAAATCACATTAGTTTGTCTTTGACACCATGTTAGAAAACGCTCTCCTGCCGGTTTCAAAACTCGGCATGGGGGACAAAGATGCTGACAGGAAGGAAGCAAGTTTGGTTGTCGTAAATGCAGTAATTGGGCACGAACCAAAAGCAAACTAGAGCAATGCGACTGTGTCGACAATATGCCTCTGCATAGTCCCACAGCGGGTGAGGAAATAGAAGTCATCTAGAAGATGATGTCATCTAAAGATAAAGAAGAAATAGAAGATGTCATCTAAAGGTGGTTTTATAGTCCCACAGCGGGTAGATGCCCTCGTTCACTGTCCTAAAAATAAACAAGTTTGATTTAAATCCCTTCAGCCTGTTTTCAAGTATCACATTTTCACCAGCCATGACAGATTTCACATCGATCGGTGAAGTGGTTTCAGAGAAGAGATTTTTTTATATCGGCTTTCAAGCTAATACAGCTACCACACCAGGTGACATATGACCTTAAAAAATGTACACTCTGCATATATATGGGTAGGAGATCACGTTTGTGAAGTTTCCTGTTGATTGGATAAGGTTCGTTTTTCTATCCATGATGGCTGCCAAACCACGTGACCTGCGACATTATCATTTTCAAACTATATGCAACAATACTGTTAGATGATATTTGTAAAATTTCGCATCGATAGGGTAAGCGTTTTCAGAGATACAATTATTTAATATTTTCCTTAAATATCCAATATGGCTACCACACCATGTGACCAATGACGTTTTCGTGATCATCTTTTAATCAACATGCCTAGTCAACGACACACATACAGTTTTGAGTCAATCGATTGGGTGGTTTGGGAGAAGATGTATTTTTAAGATATTAGGTTAAATCCAATATGGCTGCCAAACCATGCGACCTATGATGTCACAAGTTTAATATTTCAATACAACTGGATCATTGATCATGTGCATGCAATTTCAGATTTTTAGGATAAGGAATTTGATTAAAACATTTTTGGCTGGTATACCACTTCACCTATGTCATCATTGTCATGATTTTGTTCCCCATTAGGAGTACTTGAAAATGTGCCAAGTTTCAAATTTTCCATTCAGCAGTTTCCGAGAAATATTTTTTTTATATTTGCGTTTAATCCAAGATGGTTGCCATACCACGTGCCCTATGACGTCACAATTATCATAAAAACATTGTGCCTGGGTTTCACTCCTACCCTGAAAGTTTCGTCTCAATCGGAGACATGGTTGCTGAGAAAAACTAGGTTGAGCCCGGACGGACATACGGACAGACAACCCGAAAACAATGCCTCCGGCCACCTTCGGGGGCGGAGGCATAAAAAGCTACGTAATTAAGTTATTCAGCATTACGTTATCACAGATTCATTTACAATCATACAGCAATATTTTGCTACCAGGCCTAAGCAGGCAGGTAAACTGAACAGAAAAAAAATCTCCCAAACCTCAGAAATTACTCATGCCAAAAACAGCGTGCAAGCAAATATGTACCGCACCAACGATGAGAGTACGTACACAGCGGCGCAGCTTGTACTGTAGAAAGTAGCAAGAGTCGTAGTTCCTGCAGTGCCAGGGCAATGTGAACTGCGTGCGACCGCAGGCATTCAATGCGGAACAAAAAGGCGATGGCGGCCTCAAACTGAGCCGTCAGAAAGAGTACTTGGAAGTAGAGGAAGGGCTGGGTGGCTGCTGAGAAATGTGACTCACCTGCACAGCACACAAGAGAAAAGCAGATTTCCCAAGGTGTTGCAAAATTGGAAGAAAGCAGGCACAAAGCAGCAACAGTTTTAAACATTTAAAAATAATAACACCATGGCAACGCTCGCCTCACCATAGTCCTCAAGGAGCTGCGTCTGAAAGTGGCACAATGTGATGTGATCCTGTCCCATCACCGTGCCCTCCTCGTCGAAGCTCACTTGGCTTAGCTGCCAATGAGTGAAATATCGCAAATAATAATTATAAAGCAGGAAATGTTACAGTGAAATGAGGGCAGTGGAAAGAAAGTGAAATTTTCATCGTTTTCTATGCTATGGTAACCTTTTGCTACACAATTTGTATTTGTACTTTGAGCCAAATGTAGTCATCTGTCTTCTCGGCCACTTCGGTGTGAGCATCGGCGACGTCACATCGGCCCACCACAGCCCAAACAGCTCGCTTATAAGGATCGGTACAACCACGTACACCCCGCCGGTACTGAGTGCGCAGCCTTCCAGCAGCGCTGGGAGTCAGGCTGGGGGAGGTGAAAGACATACAATGAGCTTAACAAAGGATAACAGCCAGAACTTTAGAATAGAGCCTAAGGTTATGGGAATAGACTTTAAAAACAATTCAGAACAAGTCCAACTTATCATTCTGCAAATCATACTGGAAGTATAACGGCATTTGGTGGAGAGCATACCGCTGCTAGGCAGAACAGTTTACGGTTTGTATCACTGATAGGCCGGATCTGGATTTGACCTGAACCTACATCTAATCAGCTTGTTCTTATCGCCTAATCAACTCATCCACCTAGTTTTGTCATAAGTCGTTGACAACTTTTTGAAATATCATGCTATATATCCACCTAGTTTTTGGCACTATCTCTCAATAGTGAAGAATCATCACTAAATGTTTAAAATTCTCGTATCTGGATCCGTATTCGGATCTTCACCAAATTCAAATAGATTCGTCCTTGTCACACACCCAACTTGTCCACAAAGTTTCGTCAAAATACGTCCATACCTTTTTGAGATATCCCGCCATATATTGATTTTTTTTTGCCCTCTCTCTCAATGGTGAAGAATCACTTTTTCAAAATTTCAGATCCAGATCCAGATCTTCATCAAAATCTAATCATTTTGTCCTCGTCACATTCCCAACATATTCACCAAATTTCGTCCGAATTTGTCCACAACTTTTTGAGATATCCTGTTCACAGACAAACAAGCAAGAATAAGTCATGCAGAGCACAATACTTGCAAAATCCATCCCTCCTCCCAAAAAAAGTTGTCATGGATACATCAAATTGTCCATTTCATCAAGATTAAAATTGACGATCTCGGGTCAATGAAATGAAAGCTCAGGTCAATCGGATGAAAATTGATGATTTTGGAAGTTTGACCTGGAGTTGACCTTTGACCTTTTCACCTCAAAAATAGTTGGTTTCCTTATTTAGTGACTCGATATACAAATGCTGTTCAATTTTCAGGTCAATAGGATGAAAAATGTCGATTTAAAAATTTGACCTCCAGATGACCTTTGACCTCAAAATCAATAGGCTTCTCAACTGTGACGACCTCTACAACTTGGTGAAGTTTCATGAGGATCGGTTTAGAATTGTGACCTTTAGGCGAGTGACAAACAAACAGAATAACAAGAAAACGTCATGCGTAGCACGATACTTGCAAAATCCACCCTCCCCCAAAAGTTTTCCAATGATACATGATGGCCTATGTTGACCTTTTGGCCTATGGTGACCTCAAAAATACTTGGTGGTTGAATTCAGTAACCAGATATGCAAGTCCTCTTCAAATTTCACATCAATTAGATGAAAATTTAGGATTTTAGAAATGTGGCCTATGTTGACCTTCCGATGTTGACCTCAAATATACTTGGTGGTTGAATTCAGTGACCAGATATGCAAGTCCTCTTCAAATTTCAAGTCAATTGGATGAAAAATGAGGATTTTAGAAATTTGGCCTATGTTGACCTTTTGGCCTATGTTGAGCTTTTGGCCAATGTTCACCAAAAATATAATTTGTGGTTGAATTCAGTGACCAGATATGCAAGTCCTCTTCAAATTTAAAGTCAATTGGATGAAAATTGAGGATTTTAGAAATTTGGCCTATGTTGATCTTTTGGCCTATGTTGACCTCAAAAATACTTGGTGGGTGAATTCAGTGAGCAGATATGCAAATGCTGTTCAATTTTCAAGTCAATCGATGAAAATTGAGGATTTTAGAAATTTGGCCTATGTTGACCTTTTGGCCTATGTTGACCTCAAGAATACTTGGTGGTTGAATTCAGTGACCAGATGTGCAAGTCCTCTCCAAATTTCAAGTCAATTGGATGAAAATTGAGGATTTTAGAAATTTGGCCTATGTTGACCATTTGGCCTATGTTGACTTCAAAAATTCTTGGTGGTTGAATTCAATGACCAGATATGCAAGTGGTCTTCAAATTTCAAGTCAATCGGATGAAAATTGAGGATTTTAGAAATTTAGCAAAGTTGGTGACCTTTGGCCTATGTTGACCTTTTGACCTATTGACCCCAAAAACAATAGGCTTCTGGCATTTGACCAACTCTACCACTTGGTGAAGTTTGGTGAAGATCGGTTGAAAATTGTGACCTGTAGGCCGGTGACAAACTAACAGAGTCACAAACGCAACCGACCAATATACTTGAAAAATCTTCGATTTTGCGAGTAACAAACAGACAGACAAACAGACATGGGTGAAAACATAACTCCATGCACCTTTCTTTGGTGGCGGAGGCAACAAATAATGTCAGCGTCTGAATATGTTAAGTCAACAGTAAGGATGGGTTATTGAGCTTTGTGTAATCAGAAAACAACAACTTTGTAACCATTATACATCATAAATGATGAGGGGGAAGACATTGCGGTACACAGATACCTTCTGCCATCATCCTGGGCATATTCTTGTAGCCAAGTGAGAAATTCCCCGAGTTGAGCCTGAGCACGCCTTGCTACAGTCAGTGCAGCAGCAACATCCCCACAGCGCAGGCAGTAGTAGAGTAATGCCCAAACAGGGTGACCATCCACTTCGCCATCCTACAAGATTCCCATCATTGCCAATAAATACAAGTGAGTGTAGAAAATTATACAAAGGTGCATGATGATATTGGCAGAAATACTTACTGTACGGTAGTTAAAGATATACAAAATCACAAGGCAAATATGATGGTTGCTAAGTTAAATTACACTCTTCATAACTTTTGAAGACACACACTTGAACCATCAAAGCTTTCACATTAGAGGGAGTGCGGTTCCAGTCTGAAGTGGATCTTCGTTGGAAACAGGCAAATGAATGCAGGTTGACAAACTAGAACGGCTCTTGGTAGAGCGCATACCTCCGCCAGGCTGAACATTTTACGTTTTGTATCCCAATGATAGGCCAAAACTGCATGCAGGTCTTAACCAAAATCTAATCGGCTTGTTCTGTCCCACACCAAATCTGTCCACCAAGTTTCGTCCAAATCAGCCCCTAACTTTTTCAGATATCCAGCACACAGACAAACAAACACACAGGGGTGAACATAACCTCCATACACCTTAGGTGGTGGTCATAATAACTTTTTTTTCTGGTCAATTTCAATATCAGGACTGTTGAAATGTTCAGATCATCATACTAAAATACGCAATTTGGTGTCTGTCTGTTTGTCTGTCTGTTTGTCTGACAATTTTTTGACCGTGATACATTCGGTCGTTACTTACCCAATCTCAACCAAACTTGACAGGAGGAGAAAGTGAGGTCACACAATGAAGCCAACAACAACAACATGCATTTTAAGGTCATTTTCTCTGCTAGAGCGGGGGCTAACCTTGCGGTCCCCATGACAATCTTCTCCATTTTGCCCTATTTTCTGCATCTCTCCTTGTTAACCCCCTTGCCCACATTTCTTCTTCCACCATCTTTAGCCAAGTCTTTCTCGGTCTTCCCCGTACTCTACTTCCTTCTACATTCATTTCCATCACTCTTCTCAACCAGTCACTTTCATCCTTCCTCAACACATGACCAAACTATCTCAACCTGTTCCTCTTCACAGCATCAATCACAGGCTCTATTCCCATCATCTTTCGCAATTCATCATTTGTCTTCCTCTCTCTCAACGATACTCCGCACATCCATCGAACCATTCGCTTTTCCACCCTTTCCAACCTTCGTTGCTGCTCTACGTTCATTACCCATGTCTCGCTCCCATAAATCATAACACTTCTCACACATACAGCATACACCTTTACCTTCAGCTTCAACGACACTCCCCTCCTTATCAGCACGCCACTCAGTTCGCGAAACTTCTTCCATGCACATCTCACTCGAGCAACCGTTGCCGAGTCTGATCCACCTTCTCCATTCAGCACGTCTCCGAGGTAGCAAAATGTTTTCACACCTTCCAGCTTCATGCCGTCTCCAAGATCCAACTCAACATTTCCTTCATCTGCAGCTCCCTCTGTGCACACCTTACATTTGAATGTAGCTGCCACACTGGCTAATGACCCTCTCAGACCACTACATTTTTGATGAACCCACTCAGCGCACATTGTACATTGAATGGAGTTCACTCCGACACCCTTCCTGCACACAGCACAGGGCCACTTCCCAGTTCTTTTCACCTCACCATATGCTTTACCACTTGCCATCACCTTCGTCTTCCCAATATTCACCTTCAGACCTTTTGTCTCCATACATTCCTTCCACTTGTTCATCTTTTCCTTCAGTCCATCCATACTTTCCGCAATCAACACCAGATCATCTGCATACAACAACTCCCACGGTAAACCCTCCTTTACGTTCTGAGCCAGCACCTCCATCACAGCTACAAATAGTAGTGGACTTAGTACCGACCCCTGATGCACTCCCACCTTCACCTCAAACTCACCACTGTTCCCGTCCTTCGTCCTTACAGCAGTGCGCGCTCTTTTGTGCATTAGGTCACACAATGAAGGTTGTAACAAATTAATTTGCCCTCCTCCCCAAGATGGGGTTTTCCCTATCAATGGGGTTGCATGTTGAGGTGTATAACCGTATCAAGACAGCTTTGTTGTGACGTTTTTCCAAGCCCGCTTCTAATAACAAACGTAACACAAAATATAATAGCATAATATTAATGTTAATACAAAACAAGTCAGGAGACGACGATGGTTCACGTGCGAGAGGGATTCAATGACAAAGGACAGACTATAACCGAAACAGGCCCGGACAGGCCAGGCCCGGAAATGTCAAAACGAAGGTTACTGACATTGAAATGAGATAGAAAATAATGTATAATCAGTTATGACGTTAATTAGCTGCACAATACCGAAAATTCGGTTAGATTCCGACAACTTTGAAACTTTGACCTTTGTGACCTTCAAAGGTCAAAGATTCTGAAATTTGTTGGAAAACTTGTATTTCATGATTTATGTGATAATATAAGATCATGTACGACATTTCACCCTATCAGGAAGCGAATGCAATAAAACCATCAAAAATCGACTTTTCCAAATTTCGTGACCTTGTGACCTTGACCTTGGAGTGAAAATGAAAAATCGAGCTTCGTGGGGCTAGACACATGACATTGGCCTAACCAAATACCGAAACCCCTGTCAGATTTCACCAAACCCCTCGGAGAAGATGTAGCTTGAACTCGATTACCCCCTAAAAAGACATCTTTTTCGGGCGTCGCTCTGCCCACAATGGGCGCAATACGCCCACTCTAGGCAGGACACAACTAGATCATGATATCAACCTCCCACCCAAGTTTCATCAAGATCGGATGATATCATCGGGTAGTTATGCTGCGGACAGACAGACAGACACAGACAGACACACACCCATGACGAATATAGTGGTCACTCTGTTTGATAACTCGTGAACCAACAATATTAATACTGACTAGCCGAAACCCGTGGAACATCCATGGAAGGGAGGATGTGGTGTATGGATAGAGTGTACCATTATGGATGGCATCGGGGATAGATGGTAAATCCATTAGTGCCGTGGGCATCGGGTCACTGGGTGCGGCGTAAAAGGGATAACAAAGTCGAGTCCTTACGCTATTATTATATAGATACTCCCAGTCGATGTGCTTCTGTGGTAATCGCGAATATGAGTCACATACACGGTCACAGTGCCTGACGCCACTGTGACCGTGTTTTGATTAATAAATCTACGAGTCACAAAACATGAACCGAACTCACCTCAAGCAGTAAAAAGGTGCAAATCACTCCTAGAAACCACCTCATCTCTTCAGACCTCAACACACCTCGATAAGTGACGGCAGCGCTCATGGGATCTTCTTCTTCCGGTAAGCTCCAATTTTTTCTCTTTAAGTTAAGTCCAATCAGTCCTCTCTGCTCCAAGTGCTCAGGCCATGCCTTCCCGCTCTCATACTTTTATTTCCGTTTGGTGTAGAAAGAGATTGACATATCGTTCGTCTGTTTTCAGCTCGTTATCTTTAAGCTTCCTTACGTCTCGCCACCTGCTACACCTCTCTGAGTTACGAGGATTTATGCAACGCACCCCGAGTATCGCAACGTCACTCCATTTAACTTTATTAAAATGACGATAAAGACGTTTCCTTATATATCCTAATTTAAAATGTTCAAGGGAATAAAAAGACCATTTGGTTCACTCCACCCATGTTCACACCACTCGACTGTCCAATCAGCGGACGGCTCGCTTCGCCTTCGCCCAGCAGACGCCAATACGATGGCGTCGTAAGATGGCGTCGTATCGGCAGTTAATCGGATGCTTTTGGGCCCCAACGTCAGATTTTTCGAGTATGTCTGTATGTGATAAACAAAGAGCACGGTTCGTAGATCGTAACTCCATTAGTGCCGTGGGCATCGGGTCACTGGGTGCGGCGTAAAAGGGATAACAAAGTCGAGTCCTTACGGTATTATTATATAGATATCACGTTTCACCAAGGGGTGTTTTCTCCTTGAATAAACACAGTGTTAACGTGTATAAACAGCTTATCGTGCCGTTTTGGTGGGAGCACCCTCTACCAAAGTAAAAATATCATAAACCACACACACGTTTGATTACCTTTTAAAACAGTTGCTCGAACACAAAACTGAAAGGGATGAAATCCAGGGTGTGTTCGGTTACCAAGCAGCTAGCTAGCGCTTGCCAAGCCAGCCGTTCCGTATAAACGGTTTTGAATGAAGTGCTTGCTCGAATGCTTAAACTACTTGGCGAGCTTTCTACAAGAAACTTGGTAAATGAACACACCCCCGATGTTCTTGATGCCCGACCCTAGATGCACTATGATCTATATACCACAGAGAGGAATGACCTTTCCTGACGCTCCCGTATGGAACAGGTGAACTAGTTATTACCTCCGCCACCGAAGGTGGATGGAGGTTATGTTTTCACAACTGTCTGTTTGTTTGTTTGTCTGTCTGTCTGTGAACAAGATGTCTCAAAAAGTTGTGGATGGATTCGGACGAAACTTGGTGGAGATGTTGGGTATGTGACAAGGAAGACTGGATTCCATTTTGGTGAAGATTTGAATAGGATCAGATAATTTTTAAAGTGATTCTTCACCATTGAGTGATCGGGCTAAAACCGATACTTGGCACGATATCTCAAAATGTTATGGACGGATTTGGATGAAACTTGGTGGACAGGTTGTGTGTGTGACAAGACCGAATCGATTCGATTTTGGTGAAGATCTGAATATGGATTCGGATACGAGAGTTATTTAAAATAATTTAAGTGATTCTTCACCATTGAGAGATCAGGCGAAAAGCGATATACAACATGATATTTGAAAAAGTTATGGACGAGTTATGACTAAATTTGGGGGATGAGTTGGTTAGGTGACAAGAACAAGCCGATTAGATTTTGGTTCAGGTCCGAATCCAGATCAGGCCTATCATTGGGATAAAAACCAAACTGTTCAGCCTGGCAGAGGTATGCACTCTACCGAGTGCAGTTCTAGTTTTTTAAAGTTTGCAATTGTATGCAATTTTTACAGCGTAGCCCATCGGGCAGAGCCGTCTCGAACAGCGTTTGTCCTGACACCAGTCAGAGCTGAGAATCTGGTCACATGACATGGTGATGCGATTACGTCTGATGTCATTACGGCAGCACGACGGATGACTCTCCACACACCACCATTTTGATTTATATGCCATTCATGCCGAACATATGGTCGGACCTGTCATATATCACAATCGCCATGCTCTACCTTTACGTTTTTCATTCAGTGTGAAACACAAACAAACCGATTGTTAAAATGACCATCAAATATCAAAAGCTTCGGCGTTACGTCTCTTCCAACAATACGGTACATGTATAGGCCTTCGGTGTTATGACTCACCTTCCGCTTCGGACAAATTAAGCCCTGGTTTCTTAATACAGTGGTATCGTTTCAGTCGTATCGTTTTCATAATAATAATAATATTATAGTAAGTATAACCATAACACTTTAATCCCAATGTCGTGAATGGAGAGTTTATGGATTGAAGCTGTGGAACCGCAGAAGTAAGGAATTCACCTCGGTTTTAAATATATATATATAATTTTCATAATGATAACGCACAACGTTATTATTATAGTAAATCTAATCGTAACACTAATCCCTTTGTAGTGACTGCAACGTTACTGGAGGTTAAATATATATCTTATATATATATTAAAGTAGTGGCAGTTTTGTGTCCGGTCGTCATTACAGCGTAAACACCCGCTCACTTTGAGAGCGGCAGGAAAGGTCATTCCTCTTTGGGGTAGATAGATTACAGTCGATCTATGGTCGGGTCTCAAGAACATTGGGTGTGTGTGTTCATTTACCAAGTTTCTTGTGGAGGGATTAGATCGCCAAATGGATTAAGCATTCGAGGAAGCATTGCATTCAAAATCCTTAAGGAACGGCTGGCTTGGCAAACGCCAGCTAGCTGCTTGGTAAATGAGCACACCCCAACCCTTGTGGGGTATATAGATTACAGTAGATCTTCGCTCAGTTCCGTAAGTAAAACTTACCTCACGGATGTCGGGATTCCTCCAAATCTCTTTGTTTAATGTTATAAGCAGCATTAGCGACTGTTTGAAAAGCTAATAATATGTGTTTGTGGTTTATAATATTTTACAAGCCCGGCTATGCCACTGTTGGACTTTTGGTCTTGTTTTTTATGAAAGTCAGTGCAATTCATTTTCAGACTTTAATTGTTCAATAAATAATATAATTAAGTCTAACTGCACCCATGATACTTTCCCAATGTTTCCCAACCTGTTCTTGTAATAATTATTTACACATATTTAAATCGTCAAACTATCACCAAGTCTGCTAGCCGCCATAGGAAGCAAGGAGAAGCTGACGTTTTGGGAGTTAACGCTCTGTCTGAGCAAAGGGACAAAGGGCTAATGTCAGAAACGTCAGCTTCTTGCTTCCCACAGAGTAAGCCTACTTCAATTAGCATCCTGTTGAGTTATTCGGTTGTTTTACCTGTCCGTCTATGCAAATCGACACTAGCCTTCACCAGTACGACCAGTTTTTTATTCTCTCACATCTGCTTCACAGAGTCTCCATAAAAAATGTCCAGTCAAAGCAACCAAATGTTAAAGGAATTGTATGAAAAGCAACAGTGCTGCACAAATCACTATACGCACAGCTATAATCAAAATTTAAAAATAAGAAGAGAATGGCGCAGTTTCTGGTATCGAACCTGCAACCCTTGAACATGTGTTGGTAGTTTCACATTCAGGAAACTGTGAATAAGGTGCAGAGTACCAGGAATGCCACCCAGCTGGGCTTGCTGCAGGTTCCCGTATACTGCAGCTGTCACGTACTGCTTGTAACTAACAGGAGATACATAGAAACAAGAATGAACTTGCTGTGGTCACAACGTGCGACACAATCCGGTAACGGGCCGATTGGGAAACGCGCAAAGTTAAAAGATGAACATCGTGATTGGGAAACACATTTAATGCGCTCTGCCACTGTTATATCAGAACAAGCTAATATATCACACGGCCAGACTATTTAACCCCAATATGGGGCTGTTCAAAAATTATGCAACACCATTTTAATTTTTTTTAGGGAAGTGCGTACCATGCGTGCTGACGGGCTTGAGTAAACCTTACCAATATTTTTTATTCACCATTGATTTGATTTTTTTTGGGTCCCTCATTGTGAGCAACACTTGACCTAAACAAAACCAATTGAAATCTGACGTAACAAACCCGAGCAGCATATAATCACAGCAGAGGCCTGTCCTAATATCTTAGGCCCACGCTTTTTTTTTAGGGAGGCATGTACCATGTGTGCTGAAGGGCTTGATTAAACCTTACTACTGATGTCTTAGGCCATATTATGTATTCTGGGTGCCATGGTGGGTGGAGTCAAGTGACAAATGTGGATGGGGTCTGGCAGTTGTCTGACCAATGTGTGCACATTTTAAAAATCGACCCCCCACCAAGAACCACAACAACAACAACCACGCCAAGCTCTTGTAGAGCTGCACCACGTCCCAGGTAAAGAGGAACTATGTGTGTCTGCATAATTAAGATTAGAGCAAAAAAGCCATGAACAATATTGAGAAAAAAGACAAGAACGAAACATAAAGGTCAGCTTTCCAGGCAAACAATTTTCCCAAATTACAAACTCTTCTCCAATCGATGTTCTAATGTCTCCTTACTTACATATCAATACACAAGGCGAGGTGAAATGCAGGAGAATCTGAAATACCTGACAATTAAATTAAATTTTAAAATACCTGCTTTCTAGGTAGTCCAGGGCTTGCCTAACAAAAGCCATCTGTGTCCTTTTGCTTGTGCGAAAGGTCTGTGTATCCCTCGAGGGTTCCATACCAACCTCTGTCATCTGCTGGACCATAGCCCAGAGGTCAACAACATTCTGCAAAAGAGATCGAATTGTAGCAATAAACATGTGAGACGATAACATTCCTAATTAGTGTGATCCAGGAATGTGTGTTGTGTTGGACTGACTTATCACGTGCCACAGGTGTAGGCTGTACTTGTTTTCCCTTGGTTATAGCCATATATGTGTATATATATATATATATATATATATATATATATATATATATATATATATATATATATATATATATATATATATATATATATATATATATATATATTGTTACGGACGCGGCTAGGATGTTAATTGGCCGAGCGGATGGCCGCCGCACCCGAACAGTTACCCCGACTAACTCGATTCCTGAACGTTGGCCAAAATCGCGCCACAGATATTCAATATGGAAACCTCTAAAGCGACCGAATGTGAAGAGGAAGAAGAAGACGTACAGAGGAATAACAGGATTTATTATTTACACACACTAAAGCAAAAGGAGCAGTCAAGGTTATATACAGGGAAATGGAAAAAAGCAGGTGACACAGTGAAATCGTTAGCTTACCTATTAACAGTCTTAATTAACCCAGGGACAAGACACACAGAACAAACTCACGTACACGAATGGGGAAATTGCAGGTTGGTTTTTGCTGGAGGGAGAAGGTCGAACCACAAGCTGGAAGGCTTGGCAGGGCGCACAGCAAGCCGGTCCTTGTCAGGCTGGGAGCGAGCAGGGCGACGTCGGCACACGTATCTCGTTGCACGCCTCTGGCTCTTTTGGTCCTCCCCTTCTTTCCAAATCGTCTGACGCGTCTTTCTCTCCGATCTCCTGCCTGCGCGATCATCGCACGTATTTCTCTTTCCTTGCGCGTCTCTCTTGGGGGCGTCGTCGTGCGGGTTATATACGCCACGCCCTTGAACCTTCGCGAACCTACTCGATGTTTCTCTCCACACCCTCTCCAAGTCCAACCCCTTCTTCTTGGTTGGTTGAGTGGGGCTGACTCACTCCTCCCCTCTATGACGAGGTGGGGACACGCCTTTCTTCTCCGAGGTTACCTCGTGCATAATGGAGTCAAATGCAGCAAAGTGGACGGCAGATGAAATGCAGCAAAGTGGCTAAAGGAGTCAAAATGCAGCAAAGTGGACGGGAGATGAAATGCAGCAAAGTGGCTAAACCTGGCACTTGGAAGATGCCATGGGGCGTCGGAGGGACCTGTCTTATTTGATTGATGCAACGTAATGAACTAGTGGGCCACAGAGCCTTATACTAACATGTATTAAGGACATAACTACGAGGGGAATTTAAGATTGGCTACGTGTATGCGATGGATTAACTACGGGCGACTTTTGATCTTTATATTATTGGAGGGTGATATTTACAAGATTTACAGCATACAAAAAGGGGAAAATTTACATCAGATTACCCACACAATTCCCATATCCCCAACAATATATATATACATATATAACATAGTTGTGTGTTAAACTGTTCCTGAGTTTTGTAATTATGACAGTATGATTGTGTGACAGTTTTCATAACTTTTGTGCTTTGCTTATTCTAAAGAGGAGAGGGAGGAGGGGATGTAACAGTTATTACTCCTAATACATTATATCATGAACATTTAAGAGATGTTAGAAATCATACTCATTCAAAAACATCCTACACTTAATTATATCTCCATCGGAAATCTCACACTAGTTGTCCGCCTCGAGGAAGAAAAACAATCATGTGTAAGCGGTTGATTGATTTTCTGACTACCTGGATCATAAGCTGCCTGGGCTCTGTTCTTATTCGAGGTTTATTTTTGTTCTTTTTGGGGGTTTTTTGGTATAAAAGATTGAGGCTCGTGTAAGAGCTAACATCAATCACACAAAAAAACGGACACACAAAACATACAATAAAGGGAGCGGGAGACAAGATGGGGAGAGAGAGGGAAGCACACAAGTACAACAGCAGAGAACAGGGACAACGGAAGATCTGTGGGAGGGAAAGGGCTTGGGGGGAGGAGGCATGGGAAGGCGGGGAGGGGGGGGGGTGGGAAATGTATAAAACACATGGACACTGCTAGAACTTCCAGGAAAGAAAAGTCGGGATTTCAAAAAAAAGTGGATCTGGGGTGAATTAACGGGGGAGTCTTGATTTTGGCAGTTTAACCATAAGAGGGTTGCTGGCAGATCTTGTGCGACCTGCAGAAATATTTTGGGGACAGAGCACATGCAGAGCTAGGGGAGCAAGGCTGGACAGGAGTCAGTAGAAGACAGAAAGACCACCTACCTGCCTGCAGTGAGTGAGTGAAAGGCCCTTGGAGTTAGGTTTCGACACTTTCAGCCTGGAACCTCAACAGTGTCCACAACCTCACCATTTATTTTCATAAGCTAAAAGTGAATAAACATCAGACTCTACAACAAGTATGTTACTACATGTAGCAGCCTTTCTTAATATTCAGAGGTGATTATATACCTGCTATGATTCTCCACCAGTGATCCCACCCTCAACCTAATCAATTAATCTTTCTATCAGACATACTTTTGCCGATTTGTTTTCAGATACTTAGTCTAGGCTCGTATGAGAGCCAACACATAGAACACATAATAAAGGGAGGGGAGACAGAGAGAGAGACAGAGACAGAGACAGAGAGAGAGAGAGAGAGAGAGAGAGAGAGACAGACAGAGACAGAGACAGAGACAGAGAGAGAGAGAGAGAGAGAGAGAGAGAGAGAGAGAGAGAGACAGAGATTGTGTGTCCTGCAGGAATATTTGAGGGACAGATGGACGGACAGAGGGGATGCAAGGCCAGAGAGGAGTCGGTAGAAGACAAAGCCCACCAACCTGCCTGCGGTGAGAGAGTGAAAGGCTCTCAGAATCAGATTCATCACGGGAGATACCAATGATTCTGAAAGCCTTGGTTTCTACAGTGTGAAGCCGAGCTCGGTGTGAGGCAGGAGCACCAGCCCAGAGGGGAAAGCAGTACTCCACAGATAGTTTCTCCATAGCAGTACTCCATAAAGCAGATTGCTCATATTCGTTACATTTTAAAATTCAATCATTACTGTTTGGTATTTTTAAATGGAAGTCAACTGAAGAGTATATTTATCACTACATTTAAACACTATCTAATGAAACTATATATATATATATATATATATATATATATATATATTGTTGCAGATATGAGGATTGTGGTTTTTTTTATTGTGTTGTATTGTATCGTAAATTGTTGTGAAATATTGCTTTATTCTGGACCCTCCTTACTCAAGTTATGTATAAAGGTCAAAGGGCGTCCCATAATTAGGTCATAAACAATCACGTCAGCCAATCATAGATTTCCCCCTGGTTGATAGTTATATCTTTATTATGTGTATTAGGGTAAGGCCTTGTCTTCCATTAAGATGACACTCCATTGCACCAAGTGAAATAGAGTAGATTCCTTTCATTCCCCATTCCCACTCCCAAAAACTTTCATTGCCAAGCCTCGATTGCCAATTACATCCCCTCCAAGCCTCCATTGCCAACTGCACGGGGCACAGGTTTGTTACAGCGGTGGGTTGCTGATTTCACCCCAATAGCCGCCATTAAGCATGTGCTCAGCTCGGGGTCAGAGGGCCTGTGCCCACCAATCAGGGCCGAGGCGAGCTGACCGATGGGCGTGTCCTAAAGGCCGGCGGCTTGATCGCCGGAGGCGCTTTTAAAGCGCGCGCGCAAGGTACTGCAAGAGGATATCCAGGGAAGCACAAAGCCTGCTATTCGTCGCCTTGCTCGCCAAAGTTGGACCAAAAAAAGGAGTTAACAGCAAGAAGCCTGGAGAAAGCACGCGACGTCCACGCAGCAACACAGCAGCTTCAACAACAGCAGCTTCAGTAACCGCAGCTTGGGGCCTGGACGGCAGTTTTGAGCGGGGCCGCGAAGGAACGGCGGCTGCCAAACGCGCCGATCGTGTTGCAGCATCCTTGGACCTTCCTTTCCCTCCTGCCTTTCCATCCTTCTTGTGTACGTGAGTTTGTTTTGTTTGTTCTGTCCCTGGGTTAATTAAGTTGTATAAGCTAGCGTTGCACTGTGTCTCTGAATTCTTCTGTAAATTATTTTCTTATCTTTCCTTCTTCCTTGGTTACTTTTGGTTGTAAATAGTAAATAAATTATATTCGTATTCCTTACCCGTTGTCTTCTTCTTCTTCTTCTTCACATCCTTCGCTTTAGTCTTTTCCCCATTGAATATCTGTGGCGCGATCCGGCCAACGTTCGGGAATCGGGTTAGTCGGGGTAACTGTTCGGCCGCGGGGCCATCCTCTCGGCAAATCAACATCCTTATCCGCAACAATATATATATATATATATATATATATATAAGCGTACCCTGGATCAGCACGTCGCTGCATCCTTGGACGATTCCTCAGCACCATCCCGACACACACCACTGTGTGCTACGGAATTAGGTATTTGTACGGCGGCCGGAGCGCAAATCCTGCCACCAACCTCCTTGAGAGAGGACCCATTACCCTGATACTCATTTCACCGACCTCGGAAGGATTTCAGGCTGAGTCAACCCCACCTGGTATTAATTCAACAGCTGAACGGGATTCGAACTCAGGTCCTTAGGATCCAAAGCCCACCACCCTAAACATTAGGCAAACACCAGGTATAAACTTTGTATATGCAATCAAAATTTGGGGACGTATGAAAGATGAAACGAGTTTAGATTTGATTTCCGGTACATGCATAGAGGGTGGTTGGTGTCTTGCGGTCACAGGCGTCAAAGCAGAAGATTATTTTTTTAACTCAAAATTTGATATTGGGTCATTCCTAGTGAAACATTTAGGTGCACCATTGACTTCGCTCTAGTTTAATTTATATGAATGCAGCAATCATACTAAAATATGCAATTTGGTGTCTGTCTGTCTAACCATTTTTTAACCGTGATACATTCAGTCATTACTTATCCAATCGCAACCAAACTTGACAGGGGGACTAAGGGTTACACCATGGAAGTTGTAGCAATTTAACTTCCCAGCCTCCCACCTCCATCCCCAAGGCAGACACAAATGATAATAAGAAAAGTAATAACAACATTAAACTAAAGATAAGAGCATAATATTAATGTTATTACAGAACAATATTAATACTATAATATCCCCCCTCCCCCAGAGGTTTTCCTCCTTGGACAAATTCCATGTTAATGCGTAGAAATGCAGGGCGTTTCAAGAAAAGTGGACCATTTGAGTCGCCCGATATTCTGTCGTTTCTAATGCTTTACCCTACTCTCTTGTAGGCTATGGTGGTGGTGGTATGCCATTTTTAACAAGTAGTCAGCAGGACCCTACGTCAACTATGGTGTTCACAGTGGAACAAAAAGTGAAAATTGTGACTGTGATCTGAGACAAAATCCCACGTGCAGGTGGGCCGACGATACTGCAAGTATTACAATGTTCACACCCATGATGGACCTTCCAATGGGAGCACTCAGCGGTTTGTGGAGTGCTTCCAAGCACATGGAAGCGTGAAAATTAAAATAAAGGCAACAGTGGCCGCTCACCAAGTGTTACCAAGGACCAAGGGAGCATTGATCTTGTGAGAGATTCTGTTATCGAAATTCCTAAGAAATTAGGTTTCGGCGTTCCCGAGAACTGGCAATCTTTCTATCATCTGTGTGGACCATTCTCACTTCTGAATTTAAACTCGAACCCTGCATAGTATCTGTAAAGTATAAACTAACTCTGAATGACATGGCAAGACGAGTATCAATGTGTGATTGGTTCAGGAACTGAATGGAAAGGTACCCAAATTGGATTAACACCTTGTGGTTCAGTGACGAAGCACACTTCAATTTGAATGGGGCCATCAACAATCACAACAACGTCTTCTGGGGTGCTGAGACGCCTGAGGAGGTGTCTCAAATGTCTCCCAAGGGCCCCAAATCCACTTGCTTCTGTGCATTGAATGCCAGATGGGGTATGCTGGGACCGTAATGGTTCGAGGATGCCAATGATAAAGACGGTAACAGTCAATGGCAAGCAGTACTGTGAGATTTTACTCCAATTCCATGCTGATCTCGCTCAACTACTGTCTCCAAAACAACTCAGACTTGCATGGTTCATGCCGGACGGTGCACCACCACACACTGCAGGTGAAACCATCAACTTGCTCCACTAGCCGTTTGGAAATCATGTCATCAGCCTGGGCCGAGCACATGAGTGGGCGCCCCACAGCCCAGATCTGAATCCATTGTATTTTTTTCTTTTGGAGTGCTGCCAAAGGTCAAGTTTACGCCAACAAACCTCAAACCCTAGCTGTCCTGAAGCAGGAGGTGGAGGACTACCATCAGGCCACCACTCCAGCCACTTTCAGACAAGTTGTGGTGAATTTTGGAGTCAGGATCAAAGCCTGTTTGAACAGAGGCAGAGCACACATTGAAAATGTCAATTACAAGCAGAACAAGAAAGAGCAATCAGAGATAGCAGACCCTCGCCAGGATGTGTTTTCAGTGGTTTTTAAGGCTTTTGTGTTAAAACAAATATGGCGGCCAAACACGTGACCGATGACATTATTATTTTTTCTCCACCAATTTATCCCTAGATTATGCTCAAGAAATTGCATCTTAATTGGATGAAGTTTTGTACTTGTCGAATTATGATGTCATAATGGAGGCACCTGTGACATTATCATTAACAGATGTTATTCCACATGGAGAGTTCTTTACAATGAACCATGTCTCCATTTTTTCTATGCAGCGCTTTCGGAGATATAGAGGTACAAAGTTTTTTGGTTTTTCCAAGATGGCGGCCAAACCACGTGACCTACGACATAATTATCATTAAAAATTCTACAGGTGGAGGTGCACCTATGGTGAAAATTTCCTGCCATTCGGACCAACGGTTGCAGAGAAAATCATATTTATTCTGTGCAGACAAACAAACAGACAGACAAACTCACTCAAATGCAATACCCTCTCCTCAGGCAAGGGTAATAATGAGCGATTTGAAAATGGCATGGCGTTTGCTTTCCATTAATGCATCACTGAACTTGCTACCTTTTGTAAATTTTCTACAAAAAAAAAAAAAAAACATTCAAATAGTCTACATTTTTGAAACACCCTGTAGCTCATGGTGGCGTTTCGTGGAAAACCCTTACCGGAAGTAAAAAAAACAAAAATGATAAAACATAAACAAGTATCTTTACCTTTTGGACAAGTCGCTACTGCTGTTTAACACTAAACTGAAAGGGAGGAAAACTGTGGTGTGTTCAGTTACCAAATAGCTATCTGGCCTGCTCGTCTGAAAATCTGGCATGCCAAGCCAGCCGTTCCTTATAACGGTTTTGAATGGAGTGCTTGCTTGATGCTTAAGCCACTTGGTGAGTGATCTACAAGAAAGTTGGTAAATGAACACACCTCTGACATTCTTGAGGCCCGAGCCTAGATCTACTGTAATCTATATACCGCAGAGAGGAATGACCCTTCCTGTCGTTTTCATAGGGAAAGGGTACACTCATAACCTAAAAATAGCGACAAACACTGATTATCACCAGCTTTGTGCAATTAAATTAACTTACAATTTAAACTAGAAACCAGCAGGAAGAAATATGTGGATGGCAAAGGAATGTGTACTACTGAATTTAACTGAATTAACACTCATGTAAAGTGTGACAGCAGGGTGGTAGGGAAACAATGTGTTCACTAATACAGAATCTATGGCAGAATCAATGTCAATTTGAAACTCACTTTGTCATCCATGCTCTCAGCCGCGCTGGCAAACATGGACACAAATTTGGGCCGCTGCAGTCCCTGCACAATCTTCTCATTATACATGTATACCTGCCCAAGACCAAATAAATATACATTCAATAGGATGCCGACAAAACGCAAAATGTGACCGACTACTCCTGAGTTTGAATAAAATATGGTTTCATTGAACCATGGATGGAGAAGGAGGCACATACAAAAAAAAAATCATAAATACAGTATTAGATAAAACACTACACAATAATTGGTAATGAAAGTTCTTAAATACCAATATTGCCATATTGGAGGGCCATTTTGACCTTTGTCATTTTCAGGAAAGGTTGCAAATCATTGATGGTCCTGTAATGGGGCATCAGGCAGTAAATGTTTCAATGCCCAGTTTGGGAACCATCATGTACCATACTCAATACAAAGCGTCAGTTCTGCCAAAGCAGTTTCTTGCCTTTGGTTACAATCTTAAACAGGTCGCCACTTTGACGTACGAACAGAGAAAAAAAACAAGGTGATTAAATTGCACAAGACAAGTGAGCACAAAATATAAATTTTCACAAAAGCAATCCAAAAAAAATGGGAAGAACTGTAAACATTTGTACAAAAGGTCATAAATCATGTGAACAAGAAAAGTAAATAATGCAAAATTATTAAATAAATTTGGAATGGTCGTTATTATGTACGCCACTCAAGAGGATGCAATTTGTGTCCAGATTTTGAGTGTCCTTGGCAACAATAGCTCTTTTCACCATAAAAATTACGTGACATGAGCACATGAAAGCATCAATACAAAAGGCAAGGGGCGAGGTCTGTGAGCAGCAAATTTGATTGGTCGAGATTATGTAAAAAGCCGTAATATTGTGTGCAAGTCCCGCTAAATGGAAGGTTTTTGGAAGTGCAAGAAAGGCGACTTGTTCTACACCTACAGTATTCAAGTACATAATTCAACTGAAATAAACGAAAGATTTTGTAGGTTGTAGAAAAAAATATTTTCAGAAGTTTACCGCTGTTGATGCCACGTCTTTTACACCACCTTATTTAACGTGTTACATAAGTTATTCGTGCCTGTTGTTTGTGTCCTATATGACTTCCTTAAATCAGCAAGTTTCCTGTTTGTTATGATTTTCAATTTTGTTTCACTGCCAGGAAAGGATACAGTGAAAAATGATCCCACTCCTCTCTGTGCATGTGCAATCAGGACAAGATTCCATACAATTCGCCAAATGCAGAGCCAAAGCACAGCTAAACTGCAGGTTCGTGTTCGTGTTCAAAAAATAAAATTCAATTGAAATTAAGTTTTTCGTCAATCATAAACTGATTTTTGGATCTTTCGGATCTTTTTGGATATTTTTGGACCACTTCCCGCATGAGTGGCTAACCCAGTTTCAACAGCCGCCAAGCTCCTGAAAGTACTCTTTGGGACGCCAAGCTAAGTGCCGGCTGAAAGGGTTTATTTTCATTTTATCTTTCCCTTGACGCCGAGGAGTTCTGGAAATCTCGCAAGATTGTGAAAGAAAACATCTGTCATTATTTACTTTTAACAATGCGTATAAAGCAAGTCGTATAAAGCATCGGGGCCTGGCGAAGCGTGCGGGCGGACAGAGGGCTTCCTCGCGCCGGAGCTTGGAGCCGCGTGTGGACGGTGGACAAGACGACGGACAGATACCACATTTCCCCACACGAGGTTTTGGACAACTGCTGGGCTCTTGGAAGCTGAAGACCGCATTGGACTTGACGGTAGAGAATCGAAAGGAGGCCGTCTAATCTGCTCGCCTCACGCTTGTTGTGTCTTCGACGCGCGGTGTTCGACACCGCCATTTTGGACCACTTCCCGCATGAGTGGCTACCCCAGTTTCAACAGCCGCCAAGCTCCTGAAAGTACTCTTTGGGACGCCAAGCTAAGTGCTGGCTGAAGGGGTTTATTTTCATTTTATCTTTCCCTTGACGCCCCCCCCCCCCCCACCCCCCAGAATTTCCATGTTTTAAACGTTTCCCGGTGTGTACCCTGGATAAGAATAGGTACACCGTATCCCTGCGTGTCGTAAAAGACGACCAAGAGGGTTGGCGTCAGGAATGGCATCCGGCCATAAAAACATTGCCTCAAAAAGGGAACCATGACAATTACAAGTACATATGGGCAGGGTACAGCCCGAAGTGGAGATCGGTTTCTGAGGTTTGGGACATGGAATGTAGGGACAATGACAGGGAGATCAGGAGAAGTGGTGGAAGTATTGGTCAGAAGAAGAGTGGACATATGTTGTGTGCAAGAGACGAGATGGAAGGTAAGTGGTGTGAGAATGGTGAAGGGTAGGCAGGGACAGAAATACAAGTTTGTGTGGCAAGGGTGCCTGGAGGGCGTGAATGGTGTTGGTGTCCTGTTTTCTGAGGAGTTTGTAGACAGTGTGGTGAGTGTGACGAGAGTGAGTGATAGGTTGATGATGGTGAAAATGATGATTGGAAAGCTCTTGGTGAACGTCATCTCGGGATATGCTCCGCAGGTTGGTCGAAGCGATGAAGAAAAGGACAAGTTCTGGTGTGCGATAGAGAAGCTGATGGAAAACGTGAAAGATGAGGAAGTTGTTGTGGTAGGAGGAGACCTAAATGGACACGTGGGAAGGAGTATGGATGGTTTTGACGGAGTTCATGGGGGTTACGGATATGGTGTGAGAAATGGAGAAGGTGAAAGGATTTTGGAGTTTGCTGATGGAGCTGATTTGTTGATTTGTAATACTCAGTTCCAGAAAGAGGATAATAAGCTTGTTACATACACGTCAGGTGGGTCGACGACAACCGTTGACTACCTGATGGTGCGTAGGCGAGATAGGGGGCACCTCCGGGACACAAAGGTGATCCCGGGGGAGGAGGCTGTTTCACAGCACCACTTGGTTGTCTGCGACGTATGGGTGAAAGGTGCGAGGAGAGCTCGGCGGGTGAAGTACCAACCGAGAATGAAGGTGTGGAGGTTGAAAGAGGTGACAGTAAGGGAGGCATTAAAAGAGAGGCTGAGTAGGGTCGAGGATGATGTGGTTGAGCTTGAAAGTGGTTGGATGTCGATGAAAGCTAGTCTGTTGGGAGCCGTTGGTGAGGTATGTGGATGGACAAAAGGACCACCGAGGCACTCGGAAACATGGTGGTGGGATGATGAAGTTGGAAAGAGGATTGACGAGAAGAGGAAGAAGTTCAAGGAGTGGCAGAAAGCGAAGGGTACGGGAGCAGAAACAGCAGAGCATGAAAGTTATAAGGCAGCCAGGAAGGCTGCAAAGAAAGAGGTAGCAAAGGCGCAGGAGGCATGTAGGAAAATGTTCGGAGAACGCTTGGATTCGGAAGAGGGTCAGAAAGCGGTATTCAGGATTGCAAAGCACATAGCGAAAGAGAGGTGTGATGTGATGGGGGTGAGTTGCTTGAAGGATGAAGTGGGACAAATCGTTGTCGACCCAGATGGAAAAGATATATGGAAATGCTGTTGAATACAGAGAATGAATGGGATGGCAACATAGAGAGTAACCCAGTTTTAGGACCGGCAGAGAAGATAACTGAGAAGGAAGTTGAGGAAGCGATAAAAGCAATGAAGGGTAGAAAAGCGGGAGGGCCGACGGGAGTTGTGGGAGATATGTTGAAGGCAGCAGGAAGTTGGGGTGTGAAGAGAATGACAGAGATCTGTAATCTGGTGGTGAAAGAAGGCCGCATTCCAGTGGATTGGGAACTGAGTACCCTCGTCCCTCTATACATGGGGAAAGGTGACCCTCTGGAGTGTGGCTCGTACCGAGCGATAAAGTTATTGGAGCATGGAATGAAGGTATTGGAAAGGGTGTTGGAGAGGAGGATAAGGAAGAAAGTGAAGATCGACGAAATGCAGTTTGGATTCATGCCAGGAAGAGGAACGACAGACGCGCTTTTCATTGTGAGGCAGTTGCAGGAGAAGTACATGGAGAAGAGGAAGAAGTTGTTTCTTGGGTTTGTTGATCTGGAGAAAGCATTCGATAGGGTACCACGCAAAGTATTGACATGGGCATTGAGGAAGTTAGGAGTGGAGGAATGATTGATCAGAGTAGTGATGGCAATGTACAAAAGAGCGCGCACAGCTGTAAGGACGAAGGACGGGAACAGTGGTGAGTTTGAGGTGAAGGTGGGAGTGCATCAGGGGTCGGTACTAAGTCCACTACTATTTGTAGCTGTGATGGAGGTGCTGGCTCAGAACGTAAAGGAGGGTTTACCGTGGGAGTTGTTGTATGCAGATGATCTGGTGTTGATTGCGGAAAGTATGGATGGACTGAAGGAAAAGATGAACACGTGGAAGGAATGTATGGAGACAAAAGGTCTGAAGGTGAATATCGGAAAGACGAAGGTGATGGCAAGTGGTAAAGCATTTGGTGAGGTGGAAAGAACTGGGAAGTGGCCCTGTGCTGTGTGTAGGAAGGGTGTCGGAGTGAACTCCATTCAATGTACAATGTGCGCTGAGTGGGTTCATCAAAAATGTAGTGGTCTGAGAGGGTCATTAACCAGTGTGGCAGCTACATTCAAATGTAAGGTGTGCACAGAGGGAGCTGCAGATGGAGGAAATGTTGAGTTGGATCTTGGAGACGGCGTGAAGCTGGAAGGTGTGAAAACATTTTGCTACCTCGGAGACATGCTGAATGGAGAATGTGGATCAGACTCGGCAACGGTTGCTCGAGTGAGATGTGCATGGAAGAAGTTTCGGGAACTGAGTGGCGTGCTGATGATGAGGGGAGTGTCGTTGAAGCTGAAGGGAAAGGTGTATGCTGCATGTGTGAGAAGTGTTATGATTTATGGGAGCGAGACATGGGTAATGAACGTAGAGCAGCAACGAAGGTTGGAAAGGGTGGAAATGCGAATGGTTCGACGGATGTGCGGAGTATCGTTGAGAGAGAGGAAGACAAATGATGAATTGCGAAAGATGATGGGAATAGAGCCTGTGATTGATGCTGTGAAGAGGAACAGGTTGAGATGGTTTGGTCATGTGTTGAGGAAGGATGAAAGTGACTGGTTGAGAAGAGTGGTGGAAATGAATGTAGAAGGAAGCAGAGGACGGGGAAGACCGAGAAAGACTTGGCTAAAGATGGTGGAAGAAGAAATGCGGGCAAGGGGGTTAACAAGGAGAGATGCAGAAAATAGGGCAAAATGGAGAAGATTGTCATGGGGACCGCAAGGCTAACCCCCGCTCTAGCAGGGAAAATGGCCTTTAAAATGCATGTTGTTGTTTGTTGTATAAACTGATATTTGTAGACAGACAGACAGAAATCTGATACAGAAATAGGGGAAGCCTTTAATGACTTCATTGTAAATGTTGGTCATAATTTAGCCCACAAAATCCCTGATACTGCTGTAAATGATAATTTTAGTAAATATTGTTACGAATTTGGTAGAGCAAAATGTAGAGCAGAGTAGATCTGAGCAGGTAACATGCTTCGAGATGTCGCGATAAGGAACATTCCTGTAATAAGTCCATGTTTAGGCGTTTTGTCGGTTAAGGTGTATAATTGTGAATCTACCAGGAGATTCGTGTGTTAGTTCGTGTAGGGAATAATCGGTGGAGCCCTTGTATGTCTCACCTGGTAGTCAAACCTTTGTCCATTATGGCACTGCACACCACTTAAACATTAGTTAGGACCTTTAGTACAACACTAAATGACGCCCTCCCCCCTGACATGACTTAGGAAGAAATCAGGCTGGAACACTGCCACCCTTGGCTGCCACCATTTACACCTCCGAGAGGCCTACCCACCTCGCATAGCACGTGCTGTGACCACGGAGTCGGGACGGGAGTGGCAGTGGCGCAGTGGGCATGCCCCTGGACAAGCTGGCGAGCCGGGGGAGGCTCTGATTGGCTGGGGAGTGCGCCAATGCTGACGTCATCGGCAGAGATGTTGCCGAGGGCCGGACGCCATTTTGAGGCGGTCAAGAGTTCATGTGCACCCGAGTCGAGTTGAGATCCTGAGTTCAGTTGAGAGAGGCAGTCCGGAGAGTTGGATCCCGAGTTGAGATCCTGAGTTCAGCATGAGCTGAGTGAGCATCGGACGCCTTTGCTGGCAGTTGGATCAGAAATTTGAGTTGAGCGCAGCGAGCCCAAGCAGTGCGCAGTCAAGAGTTTGAGCACAGAGCCGAGTCCGTTTTGAGCAGTTGGGTTTGAGACGCGGCAGGACTTTGGTCCGAGTCGACCTCGTGTGGAGCCGCTAGCCTGCGTGGGACGCGTGGCGCTTGGAGCGAGGCCTTGTGGGACTTGGAGCGAGGGACCTCGTGGTGTGCGATCGGGGCGGAAGGAGCGGTGTTGGACGGCAGCCACCAAGATGACAAAGACAAGATAAGCCCGAGCTCCGCGTACACTGTACACGACGTGACGTGACGTGTTCTTTTCTTTAATTCATCTCCCTCGTATCGTGTTTGATATCTGTTGTGTGTGGGATCCCAATTTAGGCTTCTTATTAGATTTATTATCGGCGCGTGCTTTTCCTGTCCTTGCTTTTCCCAATAAACCCTTATATTACTTTTTGTACATAATACTTGAACGCAGTTTCCTGGTTAATTCAATAGATAAGGCTGCGGGGACTTACGCTGTTTCCCTCCATTCCGCGCGCTTAGGTTTTTAGATTAGATTTTGGAATCCGCTATTGAGCTTCCGCCTCAGGAGTTAAAGCCTTCGTGATCGGCATCCGCAACTCTGGTGTTAATCAGAGTTGCGCGACAATATCTTGGTAATGAAGTTGGATGTTCATTAATCTGGAAACCCATTATATAATGTGAGGTTGAGGACAAACTCGCATCTTAGAGAGAGATAAAGCATGTGGCTATGATAATATGCCAGCTCAATTAATAAAAGATGCAGCACATTTTATTGTCAAACCGTTAACATATATATTTAATCAGTCTTTTTTGACGGGAAGATTTCCAGAATTAATGAAAATATCTAAAGTAACACCAATTCATAAGAAAGGACAAAAAGACAATCCAGGTAATTATCGACCAATAGTTGTATTGTCGGTTCTAGCCAAGATGTTTGAAAAATTGGTGGATTAAAGAATAGTTGTTTTTTTTTTAGAAATGAATCGAATATTTTATAAACAGCAGTTTGGTTTTTGTAAACAATACAGTACTAAATTAACCCTAATAAATTTAGCAAATGATACGTTTAATGTTTTTGGATGAGGGTAGAATAACTCTTGGAGTGTTTATAGATTTCCAAAAAGTATTCGATGCAATTGATCATGAGATTTTATGTGGTAAATTGGCACATTATGGTACATGAGGATTACCTTTACAGTGGTTTAGAAATTATTTATTAAATCGAACTCAATTTGTAAATTATGGTGGAGAAAAATCCTTTAAAATGGCAATAATGTGCGGTGTTCCGCAAGGCTCGGTAAATGTTGTTTTGTTAAAGGCAAGAAAGCCGGAAAGGAAAGCAAAATCAGCTTCTGGGTTTAAATGCAATGATGAGGAAATGAGGATGAGCCGATAAGGGGTTTCACTGTACTGTTGAAAAAAAATACAGGAGAAGTTCGGGCCCCTCAACAAACCCTGGGACCCGAGGCAGCGACTCCCCCTGACATCCCCTCTCGATGCCCCTGACACTCACTTCTGAGCTGTTTAGTGTGGGTTTGAATCTCGACCCAGCTACAAACTGTCACCTTGGTGTTTTGCATGTACAGAAAGGCATTAATGCATGTGCTGTGCTTCAGATGGACGTTAAACTCGTCTCGTCGGCTGTGATTAGCGAGTGGACATTAAAGATCCGGATCCCATCGTATTCTCCACAAAAAGTAGGCGAGTTAGCGCCAGCATCATAGCCAAATTACAAAATTCCTGCACCCTTTGCCGAGTATCCTGCGTCAGAATGGCGAGCCATCCAAGATTGTAACCCCTGCCAAGCAACTGCTATGGCAGAACCGACGCTCTGTGTAAAGCAGAGTGCATAATAAATAATAAATAAATAAAATACATACCTGCCGTGCATATGCCAGCTCGGTGCTGTTTAACACACTGCGTCCGAAGGGCACATTCTCAGTCATGTAACTTCGCTGCAAGACACATTCAACTCACGGTAAAGTTGCCGTTTCATTGTACGTTGTTCATTTGTGGTTTATTATTGTATTTTGGTTTTTCACAAATACCTCTGCCTCAGGAAGAATATCAAATGTTTCATCTTCAGCAGCAAGTAGAGTGTTCAGGATCCGCTGCTTCTCCTGCTCCCAATTCACCAGCAGGCTGTCCCAGTGGCTTTTCTCTGCGATTTCAAAGGTCTTCAGGAAAACCATAAATAAAACTTGTAAAAAGGTGTGTATTAGCATGCAATTCATTTTTTAAAGCGATGGGAAAGTAACACAATGTAGGAACAAAAGTTGAAGTTGCTAGTTTTAAAGATCAATTAACAAATCTTTAATTTCTGTTGTTGAAATTTAGTTGAAACTGTTGTAGTAGTTAATAACTCTATATCTGCGATCACAAAGTGATCACCAATGGTAGGCCTCCCCGGTGGCACCTCCTATCCAATGACGGCATATTATTTTCGGACCACCATATGACTTTGACCTTCAAATTTATGGATAGAGTAAATTAAGAAAATGTGTCCCCATCTACAATCTATCCAGAAAACTCAACCTCATGAAAATCAGACGAAAATTATTCATTATGATCGAAAAGGTGTTTTTTTATTTAAATTAGGTCACAAACCGAAAAATGTAGGTCAAGGACACAAATCAAATATCAGGCACACAACTTCAATGCAAGTACACTATTATGATGCAACAACATCTTGGAACGTCAAGCGGTCTTTGAAATTCCGCATTGGCAAAAAAACCCGTTCTTTTTCAGACTGCCATTTTATGTTGACCTTTAACCCAGAAGGGTGTGATGTAAATGTACATCAATCTAGGCTATCAAGGGAGGGCAGATTAATTCCGATTGGACAAAAATGTCGCGTTATGATAAAAAAGGAAAAAAAAATTCTACAATCGTGTCATAACCTTAAAAATTAGGTTGACATTAAAAAATTACACCCCTTCATTCTTTTTATTCCCATTATTGATATTGATGCAAAATCTCATTCCGAAAGTCACAGCCAGCTCCGAGATGCAGCTCGGGTAGACATTGGCAGAAAAAATGGAGAAAAACATAAGTTGTGGTTTAGTACTCCTAGGGGTCTAAGAAACTCGGAGGTACCATTAAAAACTGGGGGCACCAATTGTAGAAAGAAACCCGAGAACAAGTATAAGCCTCGACCTCTGCTATAGAGGGAAGTTTAATGATCAAGATACCATAGTAAATTTGTGATCAACCTCATAAGTGCTTTTCTACCATATCCTATCACTTCTTAGCTTATTTTTCAGGAAACCTTGTGTGAACTGTAGAAGGTTGGCCACTCATATAAAGTTGAGTTGGCAACATCCCAGAAAGACAAGCTCACCTGTCTGTGACAGTCTTGAATGACCGAGAGATGAGCATTATCCCTTTCATTTTTCAGAAAACTCTGAAATGGGGGAAAAAACAAAAACAGGCTTTGGATTGACCTGTTTGGTATTCACATCTAAGCGTCAGCTCATGATGCTACAATCCCACATTTTAAAAAATCCCAGTTACAGTGATTTGTTCATCATGTCGTGTACTTTTAACCCAGGAAAAAGCACATCAATGTTCCCTTATGTCCTTGCAAATAGTGCAACGGTAAAGGGTTATCGCCTAATGTCATTGCCCACCATGTGATACGTTTTCAAGCTCCTTCATGAGGCTTGGACACGACTATTTTTAAAGTAGAATGGGTCATTATTCTTAACTTAAAAGCATATAGTTTACATTATGCCATCCAAATACATAAATGAGCTGGCAGGATGGCCTGGAGGTACACACACACTCATCACTAAGCTGCCTATCCTGGGTTTGAATCCTGACCCAGCTATAAACTGTCATCCGGGTGTTTCACAGGCAAGGTGATTCATTAAAGGGTGTGCCGTCGCTCGGATGGACGTTAAACTGGGCATCCCGTCTTCTGGCATTAGTTAGTGGATGTTAAAGATCCAATGTGGTGTATTTAGCAAAGAGTAGGCAAGCTGTCGCCGGCACCCTGAACAAATTACGAATTCCTATCCTGACCGCTTGAGTGGGAGTGGTGACCTATCCAGGATTGGAACTTAGTAACTGTTTCGTCAGCACCAACGCTCGGCAGAAGACATGCATGGTTGATGATGATGATGATGATGATGATTACAAGATTCACTTTAAAACCAAACAAAAATAACAATTTGTTGTAAAATTCCAATGTCCGTTTAAAACGTCTTGCAATATCCCTCTTATCTTTGCACACGGGGCTAAAATAACATTGCCAATGAGAAAGAGGTTTTATATTTGTCGTGCAACTCACCTGAATATCAGCATCCCGAACTGGCTCGAGAGGTCCAAAAGTAGTCACTGCGCTTAAGCTTTCAAGACGTTGGGAGATGTTGGAGATGTCAAGTCCTTTAGAGCCCAAAAGGATGGAACTGGGGAAAGAACCAGATCACAGTTATGCAAAGAACAGCTGTCTGCAGAATACGTCTGTCAAGAACCCAGATATTAAATTTATTTGCATTGGTCAAGGAGAGGGGGTGTGGGGTATACCGGGAAGCTGAATGATGCACATCAAAATGGCCCATACAAAAATAGAAAGTGTGGGTTCAAAAGATAAGTGTGTATTAATCGTCTGATACGAGTCTTTTTGAGGTGGTATGTAGACTCAGTGGTGTAATGAATGGTTGGAGTGCCCACTCTGAATAGTACCAAAGACTTTTCAAAATGGTATGTGCTGCTTCCTTGTTTGACAATCGGCATTTAAAAGGATGGAGCACGGGCAAACAATGCTGGGAAGGCAATGGCAAACCTACGTAATTCCAAAGCAACCAAGGCATTTCCATGGCAACCCAGTATAAAACTTGCCAATAAACTGCCTCGGCAACACCAGCGCTCTGTAAAGAGTATGGTACATCAACATCAAAAAGATCCATCGGGGGTGTACACCGACGGCTCCCATAGGCTACAATCCACCGTGGGTGTACACTGACGGCTCCCAGAGGCCACAATGGGAATGAAAATTATTTAAAACAGAAATGATCAGGTTATTGAATTTGACTTGAACTGTGACTAGAGTTGACCAGCTTATGGGGTAAAAATGCAGGACGAAGGCCTCAATTAACGTGTTCCATTCTGTTATATTCAATGCAATTTGAGACCATTGTTTTCCAGTAAATTTTTCCTATTCCACCTCTCCATCTGATCAGTCAACCTCTGCTTTCTCTATGGCCTTCTCTAGGTTGAATGAATGAATAAATGAATGAATGAATGAATGAATGAATGAATGATCGTTTTAAGGCCATTTTCCCCGCTAGAGCAGGGGTTAGCCTTGCGGGCCCCATGACAATCATGGTTCCCTGTTTGAGGCAATGTTTTTATGGCCGGATGCCCTTCCTGGCGCCAACCCTTAGTCGCCTCTTACGATGCGCAGGGATACGGTGTACCTATTCTAAACCGGGGTACACACCGGGATCATTCATCCCAGCAAGCTGGTACTCAATTTGCCGACCTCAGAAGGATGACAGGCTGAGTCAACCCCCCTGGCGTTAATTCAGCGATCGACCGGGATTCGAACCCAGGATCCTAAGCCGGCACCCTAACCGCTAAGCCAACACCAGGCTTATATTAAAGGTTGCATGCTTGCAATTCTTGATGTCCATAGGTTGTCTGCTCTTCAAGCTACATGTTCAGCCCAGTTACATTTCAGCATTTGATTTTTTTTGATTCTTTTATTTATTTATACTGAATCGAGGCTCGTGAAAGAGCTGACAACCATGAGGGAAAGACAGCACAGGGGGACCGCGAGGGAAAGACAGTACAGGGGGAAACATTCATTAAAACACATTTAACAAAAAGACATCCAGGAACGCAGCACAGGGGGACCACGAGGGAAAGACAGTACAGGGGGAAACATTCATTAAAACACATTCAACAAAAAGACATCCAGGAACACAGCACAGGGGGACCGCGAGGGACCGCGAGATTGCGACAAAAATGTCAAGAAATTTTGTTTTATATCTGATCTGATAAAGTTGGAAATAGTTTTAATGTAAGCTGCGAGGACGGTGGGATTTGAGTAAATCGTGGAGACAATGCTCCAATGCATACCATAGTATGAGGAACGAGGGATAGATGGCCAAAAACAATTACACCACATTGCAAATGTAACCGGGGTTCATAGAACACCACTCGCAGTTGAGAAAAAAAAAAAGTGTGAGCATGGGCAGGGTCTGCGAGCGGCAAATTTGATTGGTTGAGATTACAAAATACTGTAATATTTTGTTCAATTACTGCTAAATGGAAGGTTTCTGAAACAGTCAATAAAGCGACTTATGTCCCAGTTTAAACGACATCAACAACACACAACAACATGCAATTTAAGGCCATTTTCCCTGCCAGAGCGGGGGTTAGCCAGTTTCAACCACATCATTTGATTGAAATGAAAGAGATTTTGAAGGTCGGAGAAAAAAAAATAATCGGAAGTTTACCATTGTTGATGCAGCGTCTTTTACACCACCTTATTTAACAGGTTGCATTCGGTCTTTGTGCCTATTGTTTGTGTCCTTTAAGACATCATAAAAAACTAACTTTCCTGTTTGGAATGATTTTCAATTTTGTTTAACTGCCAGACTGACGGAGGAAAACTAGTATCTTACTACACCCCGCGCATGCGCGACCTGGACGAGATTCCGAATAATTGGCCAAATTCAGAACCAAGGTACAGGTTCCTGTTCGGATTTGTGCCCAAAACATAATATTCAATCAAAATAAAGTAGTTCATCAATCACAAACTGATGTTTTTAGACACAGACAGACAAAATGAACGAATTGTTTAACCCCGTGGGCTAATAAATAGATATCCCCCCAGCACACTCTTTTTTTTTTTTAACAACTAAAGAAATCTACACAACTCACGCCTTGACATCGGTGGCATCGGGAGCTGCACGAGCTAGAGTGCGCGACCTTAGGCGTTCTCCAGCTTGCTGGATCTCCTGGAGGTTTCGTTCTACATGTGGCAATTCTGATTGGCCCTCGATCTCAGCAGCCAGTTGCTCTGCCTGCTGCAGGAGCTCTCCAAAACCATCGCTGTCCATCTCAACGACCCCTAGGAAACACGAACGGTTCCCAACGATATTTGTATAACAAATTACAACAGCTGAAAATTATATATGTGAAAACAACAAAATGATAAAATTATTGCATGCCCCCAGTTGCAATTTCACGAGTTCTACAAATAGTGGTTGCGTTCTTACTGAAGTAAAATGTGTGATCCAGCATCTAGGGCTCAGAGAGGAGCTCGTACTCGGATTACATTTAGGACTTCAAGCAAGCGGTGCACTAGCAGTCCAGCACCTCATCACACCCGCCATCTTTTCTACCCTTATTAACCCTACCTAAGAACTCTCTTACTACAACTATCGGGGACGCCTCTTCGTGATGGTTGTACCCCCCCCCCCCCTCCAATGCAAGTCGGGGTCAAATCTTCCCCATTCATCCCTGCTACCCGCATTTGTCAGGGCAGCACAGTCACGGTCAGACTTCTCATCGGTCCCCATTGACATTGACCGACTGGCCCTTCCCTCTTGTCACTCTCTATCTTTCTCTCTCAAACTCCATTGTGGCCCTGACTTTGTGAAGGCAGGGGTACACCATCCTAGACGTGGGGGATCTCTGGGTTGCTCCTGGGAGATCAATCGGTTGTCTCCATGCCGCAGGATTGTTCAAGAGCACTGTCCGGAGCTATACAACAACAACAACAACAACAAAAACTCCCTTACTTGCAGTTTACTGTTTGTTGTTTCTCCCTCTCTCCTCCTCCCTCTTACTTTCCCTCCTCGTTCTTTCTATCAGGCTCTTTTCTTCTCTCTCCCCACCCCCACCTCCTGTCACCCTCCCCTCTTCTTCACCCCTCTATCTCCCTCCTCCTCTCTTACTCCCCCCTCCTCCTCCTCCTCCTTCCTCTCACCCCCTTTCCTCCTCCTTCCTCTCACCCCCTTTCCTCCTCCTTCCTCTCACCCCCTTTCCTCCTCCTTCCTCTCACCCCCTCTCCTCCTCCTTCCTCTCACCCCCTCTCCTCCTCCTTCCTCTCACCCCCTTTCCTCCTCCTTCCTCTCACCCCCTTTCCTCCTCCTTCCTCTCACCCCCTTTCCTCCTCCTTCCTCTCACCCCTTTCCTCCTCCTTCCTCTCACCCCCTTTCCTCCTCCTTCCTCTCACCCCCTTTCCTCCTCCTTCCTCTCACCCCCTTTCCTCCTCCTTCCTCTCAACCCCTTTCCTCCTCCTTCCTCTCAACCCCTTTCCTCCTCCTTCCTCTCAACCCCTTTCCTCCTCCTTCCTCTCACCCCCTTTCCTCCTCCTTCCTCTCACCCCCTTTCCTCCTCCTTCCTCTCACCCCCTTTCCTCCTCCTTCCTCTCACCCCCTTTCCTCCTCCTTCCTCTCACCCCCTTTCCTCCTCCTTCCTCTCACCCCCTTTCCTCCTCCTTCCTCTCACCCCCTTTCCTCCTCCTTCCTCTCACCCCCTTTCCTCCTCCTTCCTCTCACCCCCTTTCCTCCTCCTTCCTCTCACCCCCTTTCCTCCTCCTTCCTCTCACCCCCTTTCCTCCTCCTTCCTCTCACACCCTTTCCTCCTCCTTCCTCTCACACCCTTTCCTCCTCCTTCCTCTCACCCCTTCTCCCCCTCCTCCCACCTCTTTTTGTGTTCATTCATTCCTTTGTATACGGTGTCGTGTGTGCTTCCACTGGCACTGTCCTCTACTGGACACAGTATGTGGACTTTTTGCACTCGGTCATCTCACTTTTCCATGAGCCCACATTTCGTATAAAATAAATAAAATATATAAGTACACCAAGACAAAAATGCACTTGGGACATCAATTACAAGAACAGACGACAGACAAATCAATAACAATATACAGTACTGTACTGTACACGGGATTTGAACTTGAGATACCAGCATCACGAGCGAACGTAAAATGTCAAGAAGCCAAATAATCTGAACAAAATAAGATCAATTTCATAAACATTTCATTACTTACGACTTCAATTGAGTTTCATATGCCACGTCAATCTCGATGGCAAGGCTGCACTGTACAGTGTAAGTACAGTGTACGAGCGTGTGTAACCAGAGCCGGGTACTGCTCGTTATCCCGAAACACTGTAATTACAATATAAATCGACAACGGAATCACATAACATGCACTTCGGCCTTAACGGATCATGTCCAATCAGTCAGCAACACAAGAGCTGCCAATCGTTGCATTCCATATCATAATCATGTGCCATGACAGAATGACACCGATGAGTTTCCTCAACACGCGGAATGTAATGTCACGTGTCATTGCTCACACAAACAACAATATAATATTAATACGCCGCTTCTTACATCTTCAACACAAAGAGACGCACGATATGCATCAATAACAATTTCAGCATTACCACTTTATATTTTTGTATATCGGCGCCAAAACACGACTAATCGCCATCGGAAAAACCGCGAATGCGCATGCGCACAATGAACGTGGTCTGGTGCTGCTTTTAGATTTGTTTTTTCTACCCACCTTAAAAATTATACTTTATGGAAGTCTTAAACCAATTTTATTTGTGTTGTGTATATTTATACTTATATAGACCTGAAATTGTCTGTTTATGATTGGTATAACAGTGACTATGAAGTCTTGGCATTTAGAGGTGTGCAATACCGTTTACAATAGCATGGTTGATTCCCTCCATTTGCATCTTCAACTGAAATTTCCTTTTTAAGGTTAACAACACGTACCATTTTTCGTCTTTGGTATTTTGAAGGTTTAAGTCATATGACGAACAATCAACCAGCGAGAGAAGAAGAAATAAAACCTTGTGCCGGTGCCGGATGACGACCAAGTCACGTGGTTGCAGCAAATGAATCTTTATTCTTTATTACCTCATACTGTTTCGAAACGTTTCGAGTTTTGGTGATTCGATGCTCGGGGTACGATCCCAAAGTAAACCGGTGACAAATGTACGGCAACTACTGATCTAGAATCGGTTTTCATAACTTAGGCTCCTACTGACTGATTCAAACGAGTTTGGGCTGATCGGCAGTCAATGAGTTTTTTTTTTTTTTTTTTTAAATTTATTTATACTGAATCGAGGCTCGTGAAAGAGCTGACAACCACGAGGGAAAGACAGTACAGGGCGAAACCTTCATTAAAACACATTCAACAAAAAGACATCCAGGAACACAGCACAGGGGGACCGCGAGGGAAAGACAGTACAGGGGGAAACATTCATTAAAACACATTCAACAAAAAAACATCCAGGAACACATTATAGGGGGACTACGAGGGAAAGACAGTACAGGGGGAAACATTCATTAAAACACATTCAACAAAAAGACATCCAGGAACACAGCACAGGGGGACCACGAGGGAAAGACAGTACAGGGGGAAACATTCATTAAAACACATTCAACAAAAAAACATCCAGGAACACATTATAGGGGGACTACGAGGGAAAGACAGTACAGGGGGAAACATTCATTAAAACACATTCAACAAAAAGACATCCAGGAACACAGCACAGGGGGACCGCGAGGGAAAGACAGTACAGGGGGAAACATTCATTAAAACACATTCAACAAAAAAACATCCAGGAACACAGCACAGGGGGACCGCGAGGGAAAGATAGCACAGGGGGAAACATTCATTAAAACACATTCAACAAAAAGACATCCAGGAACACAGCACAGGGGGACCGCGAGGGAAAGACAGTACAGGGGGAAACATTCATTAAAACACATTCAACAAAAAGACATCCAGGAACACAGCACAGGGGGACCGCGAGGGAAAGACAGTACAGGGGGAAACATTCATTAAAACACATTCAACAAAAAAACATCCAGGAACACATTATAGGGGGACTACGAGGGAAAGACAGTACAGGGGGAAACATTCATTAAAACACATTCAACAAAAAGACATCCAGGAACACAGCACAGGGGGACCGCGAGGGAAAGACAGTACAGGGGGAAACATTAATTAAAACACATTCAACAAAAAAACATCCAGGAACACAGCACAGGGGGACCGCGAGGGAAAGATAGCACAGGGGGAAACATTCATTAAAACACATTCAACAAAAAAACATCCAGGAACGCAGCACAGGGGGACCGCGAGGGAAAGACAGTACAGGGGGAAACATTCATTAAAACACATTCAACAAAAAGACATCCAGGAACGCAGCACAGGGGGACCGCGAGGGAAAGACAGCACAGGGGGAAACATTCATTAAAACACATTCAACAAAAAGACGTCCAGGAACACAGCACAGGGGGACCACGAGGGAAAGACAGTACAGAAGGAAACATTCATTAAAACACATTCAACAAAAAGACATCCAGGAACACAGCACAGGGGGACCGCGAGGGAAAGATAGCACAGGGGGAAACATTCATTAAAACACATTCAACAAAAAAACATCCAGGAACACATTACAGGGGGACCACGAGGGAAAGACAGTTCAGGGGGAAACATTCATTAAAACACATTCAACAAAAAGACATCCAGGAACACAGCACAGGGGGACCACGAGGGAAAGACAGTACAGGGGGAAACATTCATTAAAACACATTCAACAAAAAGACATCCAGGAACACAGCACAGGGGGACCACGAGGGAAAGACAGTACAGAAGGAAACATTCATTAAAACACATTCAACAAAAAGACATCCAGGAACACAGCACAGGGGGACCGCGAGGGAAAGACAGTTCAGGGGGAAACATTCATTAAAACACATTCAACAAAAAGACATCCAGGAACACAGCACAGGGGGACCGTGAGGGAAAGACAGTTCAGGGGGAAACATTCATTAAAACACATTCAACAAAAAGACATCCAGGAACACAGCACAGGTGGACCGCAAGGGAAAGACAGTACAGGGGGACCGCGAGGGAAAGACAGTACAGGGGGAAACATTCATTAAAACACATTCAACAAAAAGACATCCAGGAACACAGCACAGGGGAACCGTGAGGGAAAGACAATTCAGGGGGAAACATTCATTAAAACACATTCAACAAAAAGACATCCAGGAACACAGCACAGGGGGACCGCAAGGGAAAGACAGTACAGGGGGACCGCGAGGGAAAGACAGCACAGGGGGAAACATTCATTAAAACACATTCAACAAACAGACATCCAGGAACACAGCACAGGGGGACCACGAGGGAAAGACAGTACAGGGGGAAACATTCATTAAAACACATTCAATAAAAAGACATCCAGGAGCACAGCACAGGGGGACCGCGAGGGAAAGACAGTACAGGGGGAAACATTCATTAAAACACATTCAACAAAAAAACATCCAGGTACACACCACAGGGGGACCACGAGGGAAAGACAGCACAGGAGGAAACATTCATTAAAACACATTCAACAAAAAAACATCCAGGTACACAGCACAGGGGGACCACGAGGGAAAGACAGCACAGGGGGAAACATTCATTAAAACACATTCAACAAAAAGACATCCAGGAACACAGCACAGGGGGACCACGAGGGAAAGACAGTACAGGCGGAAACATTCATTATAAACACATTCAACAAAAAAACATCCAGGTACACAGCACAGGGGGACCACGAGGGAAAGACAGCACAGGGGGAAACATTCATTAAAACACATTCAACAAAAAAACATCCAGGAACACATTACAGGGGGACCGCGAGGGAAAGACAGTTCAGGGGGAAACATTCATTAAAACACATTCACCAAAAAAACATCCAGGTACACAGCACAGGGGGACCACGAGGGAAAGACAGCACAGGGGGAAACATTCATTAGAACACATTCAACAAAAAAACATCCAGGAACACATTACAGGGGGACCGCGTGGGACAGACAGTTCAGGGGGAAACATTCATTAAAACACATTCAACAAAAAGACATCCAGGAACACATTACAGGGGGACCGCGAGGGAAAGACAGTTCAGGGGGAAACATTCATTAAAACACATTCAACAAAAAGACATCCAGGAACACAGCACAGGGGGACCGCAAGGGAAAGACAGCACAGGGGGAAACATTCATTAAAACACATTCAACAAAAAGACATCCAGGAACACAGCACAGGGGGACCGCGAGGGAAAGACAGTTCAGGGGGAAACATTCATTAAAACACATTCAACAAAAAGACATCCAGGAACACAGCACAGGGGGACCGCAAGGGAAAGACAGCACAGGGGGAAACATTCATTAAAACACATTCAACAAAAAGACATCCAGGAACACATTACAGGGGGACCGCAAGGGAAAGACAGCACAGGGGGAAACATTCATTAAAACACATTCAACAAAAAGACATCCAGGAACACATTACAGGGGGACCGCGAGGGAAAGACAGTTCAGGGGGAAACATTCATTAAAACACATTCAACAAAAAGACATCCAGGAACACAGCACAGGGGGACCGCAAGGGAAAGACAGCACAGGGGGAAACATTCATCTATCTATAATTCCACTAATCTCTGTGTGTGTGTGTGTGTGTATGTGTGTATGTCTGTGTGTGTTTGTTTGTCTGTGACCGCTGTTTCTCGACAACCACGGGTCCGATATACTTGCAACTTGCCAGGTATATTGCTGGGGACCCGAGGATGTGCCTTTTCAAGGTTTGAAATTAATCGGACAAGTAGTTACCGAGCTATGTCCAAAAAACGATTCAACCAATCAGAGAGCAGCGAGCTATCACGTGTGCCGAACGTGGCGAACAGACTCTGCCTCGGACGGCACATTTGAGAGCGTATTCATTTATTTCACGTTGGCAAACTATGTTGGCGTTAAACTATGTTTTAAAACTAATTAAAACTAATTTGCGATTCATCGTAACTGCGATTTGCGACCTTCCGGACAGTGAAGACTTCACTTCCGGCAGCCAATCACAGAACGCGTTGTTGCGAGCCGAGCCGAGCGCGTGCGCCATTACGGTTCGTAATTCGATTTCTTCGGGAGAAAATAATAATTTCTCGATTTCTCGGAAGCGAAGAGCGTTGTTTTTTTTGTTTACGGGCGTACGGGCGTACGGGCGGGGTAGAGTGTACGGGTAGCGTTTTTTTTTTTTTTTGGCAAGGAACGGGCACCCACGTACGGGCATGCCCTAGTTAAAACACATTCAACAAAAAGACATCCAGGAACACAGCACAGGGGGACCGCGAGGGAAAGACAGTTCAGGGGGAAACATTCATTAAAACACATTCAACAAAAAGACATCCAGGAACACAGCACAGGGGGACCGCAAGGGAAAGACAGCACAGGGGGAAACATTCATTAAAACACATTCAACAAAAAAACATCCAGGAACACAGTACAGGGGGACCGCGAGGGAAAGACAGTACAGGGGGAAACATTCATTAAAACACATTCAACAAAAAGACATCCAGGAACACAGCACAGGAGGACCGCGAGGGAAAGACAGTACAGGGGGAAACATTCATTAAAACACATTCAACAAAAAAACATCCAGGAACACATTATAGGGGAACTACGAGGGAAAGATAGTACAGGGGGAAACATTCATTAAAACACATTCAACAAAAAGACATCCAGGAACACAGCACAGGGGGACCGCGAGGGAAAGACAGTACAGGGGGAAACATTCATTAAAACACATTCAACAAAAAAACATCCAGGAACGCAGCACAGGGGGACCGCGAGGGAAAGACAGTACAGGGGGAAACATTCATTAAAACACATTCAACAAAAAGACATCCAGGAACGCAGCACAGGGGGACCGCGAGGGAAAGACAGCACAGGGGGAAACATTCATTAAAACACATTCAACAAAAAGACATCCAGGAACACAGCACAGGGGGACCGCGAGGGAAAGACAGTACAGGGGGAAACATTCATTAAAACACATTCAACAAAAAAACATCCAGGAACACAGCACAGAGGGACCACGAGGGAAAGACAGCACAGGGGGAAACATTCATTAAAACACATTCAACAAAAAAACATCCAGGAACACATTACAGGGGGACCACGAAGGAAAGACAGTTCAGGGGGAAACATTCATTAAAACACATTCAACAAAAAGACATCCAGGAACACAGCACAGGGGGACCACGAGGGAAAGACGGTACAGGGGGAAACATTCATTAAAACACATTCAACAAAAAGACATCCAGGAACACAGCACAGGGGGACCACGAGGGAAAGACAGTACAGAAGGAAACATTCATTAAAACACATTCAACAAAAAGACATCCAGGAACACAGCACAGGGGGACCGCGAGGGAAAGACAGTTCAGGGGGAAACATTCATTAAAACACATTCAACAAAAAGACATCCAGGAACACAGCACAGGGGGACCGTGAGGGAAAGACAGTTCAGGGGGAAACATTCATTAAAACACATTCAACAAAAAGACATCCGGGAACACAGCACAGGGGGACCGCAAGGGAAAGACAGTACAGGGGGACCGCGAGGGAAAGACAGTACAGGGGGGAAACATTCATTAAAACACATTCAACAAAAAGACATCCAGGAACACAGCACAGGGGGACCGTGAGGGAAAGACAGTTCAGGGGGAAACATTCATTAAAACACATTCAACAAAAAGACATCCAGGAACACAGCACAGGGGGACCGCAAGGGAAAGACAGTACAGGGGGACCGCGAGGGAAAGACAGCACAGGGGGAAACATTCATTAAAACACATTCAACAAACAGACATCCAGGAACACAGCACAGGGGGACCACGAGGGAAAGACAGTACAGGGGGAAACATTCATTAAAACACATTCAACAAAAAGACATCCAGGAAGACAGCACAGGGGGACCGCGAGGGAAAGACAGTACAGGGGGAAACATTCATTAAAACACATTCAACAAAAAAACATCCAGGTACACAGCACAGGGGGACCACGAGGGAAAGACAGCACAGGAGGAAACATTCATTAAAACACATTCAACAAAAAAAACATCCAGGTACACAGCACAGGGGGACCACGAGGGAAAGACAGCACAGGGGGAAACATTCATTAAAACACATTCAACAAAAAGACATCCAGGAACACAGCACAGGGGGACCACGATGGAAAGACAGTACAGGGGGAAACATTCATTAAAACACATTCAACAAAAAGACATCCAGGAACACAGCACAGGGGGACCGTGAGAGAAAGACAGTTCAGGGGGAAACATTCATTAAAACACATTCAACAAAAAGACATCCAGGAACACAGCACAGGGGGACCGCAAGGGAAAGACAGTACAGGGGGACCGCGAGGGAAAGACAGTACAGGGGGAAACATTCATTAAAACACATTCAACAAAAAGACATCCAGGAACACAGCACAGGGGGACCGTGAGGGAAAGACAGTTCAGGGGGAAACATTCATTAAAACACATTCAACAAAAAAACATCCAGGTACACAGCACAGGGGGACCACGAGGGAAAGACAGCACAGGGGGAAACATTCATTAAAACACATTCAACAAAAAGACATCCAGGAACACATTACAGGGGGACCGCGAGGGAAAGACAGCACAGGGGGAAACATTCATTAAAACACATTCAACAAAAAAACATCCAGGAACACATTACAGGGGGACCACGAGGGAAAGACAGTTCAGGGGGAAACATTCATTAAAACACATTCAACAAAAAGACATCCAGGAACACAGCACAGGGGGACCGCAAGGGAAAGACAGCACAGGGGGAAACATTCATTAAAACACATTCAACAAAAAGACATCCAGGAACACAGCACAGGGGGACCGCGAGGGAAAGACAGTTCAGGGGGAAACATTCATTAAAACACATTCAACAAAAAGACATCCAGGAACACAGCACAGGGGGACCGCAAGGGAAAGACAGCACAGGGGGAAACATTCATTAAAACACATTCAACAAAAAAACATCCAGGAACACAGTAAAGGGGGACCGCAAGGGAAAGACAGTACAGGGGGAAACATTCATTAAAACACATTCAACAAAAAGACATCCAGGAACACAGCACAGGGGGACCGCGAGGGAAAGACAGTACAGGGGGAAACATTCATTAAAACACATTCAACAAAAAAACATCCAGGAACACATTATAGGGGGACTACGAGGGAAAGATAGTACAGGGGGAAACATTCATTAAAACACATTCAACAAAAAGACATCCAGGAACACAGCACAGGGGGACCGCGAGGGAAAGACAGTACAGGGGGAAACATTCATTAAAACACATTCAACAAAAAAACATCCAGGAACACAGCACAGGGGGACCGCGAGGGAAAGATAGCACAGGGGGAAACATTCATTAAAACACATTCAACAAAAAAACATCCAGGAACGCAGCACAGGGGGACCGCGAGGGAAAGACAGTACAGGGGGAAACATTCATTAAAACACATTCAACAAAAAGACATCCAGGAACGCAGCACAGGGGGACCACGAGGGAAAGACAGCACAGGGGGAAACATTCATTAAAACACATTCAACAAAAAGACATCCAGGAACACAGCACAGGGGGACCGCGAGGGAAAGACAGTACAGGGGGAAACATTCATTAAAACACATTCAACAAAAAAACATCCAGGAACACAGCACAGAGGGACCACGAGGGAAAGACAGCACAGGGGGAAACATTCATTAAAACACATTCAACAAAAAAACATCCAGGAACACATTACAGGGGGACCACGAAGGAAAGACAGTTCAGGGGGAAACATTCATTAAAACACATTCAACAAAAAGACATCCAGGAACACAGCACAGGGGGACCACGAGGGAAAGACAGTACAGGGGGAAACATTCATTAAAACACATTCAACAAAAAGACATCCAGGAACACAGCACAGGGGGACCACGAGGGAAAGACAGTACAGAAGGAAACATTCATTAAAACACATTCAACAAAAAGACATCCAGGAACACAGCACAGGGGGACCGCGAGGGAAAGACAGTTCAGGGGGAAACATTCATTAAAACACATTCAACAAAAAGACATCCAGGAACACAGCACAGGGGGACCGTGAGGGAAAGACAGTTCAGGGGGAAACATTCATTAAAACACATTCAACAAAAAGACATCCGGGAACACAGCACAGGGGGACCGCAAGGGAAAGACAGTACAGGGGGACCGCGAGGGAAAGACAGTACAGGGGGAAACATTCATTAAAACACATTCAACAAAAAGACATCCAGGAACACAGCACAGTGGGACCGTGAGGGAAAGACAGTTCAGGGGGAAACATTCATTAAAACACATTCAACAAAAAGACATCCAGGAACACAGCACAGGGGGACCGCAAGGGAAAGACAGTACAGGGGGACCGCGAGGGAAAGACAGCACAGGGGGAAACATTCATTAAAACACATTCAACAAACAGACATCCAGGAACACAGCACAGGGGGACCACGAGGGAAACACAGTACAGGGGGAAACATTCATTAAAACACATTCAACAAAAAGACATCCAGGAACACAGCACAGGGGGACCGCGAGGGAAAGACAGTACAGGGGGAAACATTCATTAAAACACATTCAACAAAAAAACATCCAGGTACACAGCACAGGGGGACCACGAGGGAAAGACAGCACAGGGGGAAACATTCATTAAAACACATTCAACAAAAAGACATCCAGGAACACAGCACAGGGGGACCACGAGGGAAAGACATTACAGGGGGAAACATTCATTAAAACACATTCAACAAAAAAACATCCAGGTACACAGCACAGGGGAACCACGAGGGAAAGACAGCACAGGGGGAAACATACATTAAAACACATTCAACAAAAAAACATCCAGGAACACATTACAGGGGGACCGCGAGGGAAAGACAGTTCAGGGGGAAACATTCATTAAAACACATTCAACAAAAAAACATCCAGGTACACAGCACAGGGGGACCACGAGGGAAAGACAGCACAGGGGGAAACATTCATTAAAACACATTCAACAAAAAAACATCCAGGAACACATTACAGGGGGACCGCGAGGGAAAGACAGTTCAGGGGGAAACATTCATTAAAACACATTCAACAAAAAGACATCCAGGAACACAGCACAGGGGGACCGCAAGGGAAAGACAGTACAGGGGGACCGCGAGGGAAAGACAGTACAGGGGTAAACATTCATTAAAACACATTCAACAAAAAGACATCCAGGAACACAGCACAGGGGGACTGTGAGGGAAAGACAGTTCAGGGGGAAACATTCATTAAAACACATTCAACAAAAAAACATCCAGGTACACAGCACAGGGGGACCACGAGGGAAAGACAGCACAGGGGGAAACATTCATTAAAACACATTCAACAAAAAGACATCCAGGAACACAGCACAGGGGGACCGCGAGGGAAAGACAGTACAGGGGGAAACATTCATTAAAACACATTCAACAAAAAAACATCCAGGAACACAGCACAGAGGGACCACGAGGGAAAGACAGCACAGGGGGAAACATTCATTAAAACACATTCAACAAAAAAACATCCAGGAACACATTACAGGGGGACCACGAAGGAAAGACAGTTCAGGGGGAAACATTCATTAAAACACATTCAACAAAAAGACATCCAGGAACACAGCACAGGGGGACCACGAGGGAAAGACGGTACAGGGGGAAACATTCATTAAAACACATTCAACAAAAAGACATCCAGGAACACAGCACAGGGGGACCACGAGGGAAAGACAGTACAGAAGGAAACATTCATTAAAACACATTCAACAAAAAGACATCCAGGAACACAGCACAGGGGGACCGCGAGGGAAAGACAGTTCAGGGGGAAACATTCATTAAAACACATTCAACAAAAAGACATCCAGGAACACAGCACAGGGGGACCGTGAGGGAAAGACAGTTCAGGGGGAAACATTCATTAAAACACATTCAACAAAAAGACATCCGGGAACACAGCACAGGGGGACCGCAAGGGAAAGACAGTACAGGGGGACCGCGAGGGAAAGACAGTACAGGGGGGAAACATTCATTAAAACACATTCAACAAAAAGACATCCAGGAACACAGCACAGGGGGACCGTGAGGGAAAGACAGTTCAGGGGGAAACATTCATTAAAACACATTCAACAAAAAGACATCCAGGAACACAGCACAGGGGGACCGCAAGGGAAAGACAGTACAGGGGGACCGCGAGGGAAAGACAGCACAGGGGGAAACATTCATTAAAACACATTCAACAAACAGACATCCAGGAACACAGCACAGGGGGACCACGAGGGAAAGACAGTACAGGGGGAAACATTCATTAAAACACATTCAACAAAAAGACATCCAGGAAGACAGCACAGGGGGACCGCGAGGGAAAGACAGTACAGGGGGAAACATTCATTAAAACACATTCAACAAAAAAACATCCAGGTACACAGCACAGGGGGACCACGAGGGAAAGACAGCACAGGAGGAAACATTCATTAAAACACATTCAACAAAAAAAACATCCAGGTACACAGCACAGGGGGACCACGAGGGAAAGACAGCACAGGGGGAAACATTCATTAAAACACATTCAACAAAAAGACATCCAGGAACACAGCACAGGGGGACCACGATGGAAAGACAGTACAGGGGGAAACATTCATTAAAACACATTCAACAAAAAGACATCCAGGAACACAGCACAGGGGGACCGTGAGAGAAAGACAGTTCAGGGGGAAACATTCATTAAAACACATTCAACAAAAAGACATCCAGGAACACAGCACAGGGGGACCGCAAGGGAAAGACAGTACAGGGGGACCGCGAGGGAAAGACAGTACAGGGGGAAACATTCATTAAAACACATTCAACAAAAAGACATCCAGGAACACAGCACAGGGGGACCGTGAGGGAAAGACAGTTCAGGGGGAAACATTCATTAAAACACATTCAACAAAAAAACATCCAGGTACACAGCACAGGGGGACCACGAGGGAAAGACAGCACAGGGGGAAACATTCATTAAAACACATTCAACAAAAAGACATCCAGGAACACATTACAGGGGGACCGCGAGGGAAAGACAGCACAGGGGGAAACATTCATTAAAACACATTCAACAAAAAAACATCCAGGAACACATTACAGGGGGACCACGAGGGAAAGACAGTTCAGGGGGAAACATTCATTAAAACACATTCAACAAAAAGACATCCAGGAACACAGCACAGGGGGACCGCAAGGGAAAGACAGCACAGGGGGAAACATTCATTAAAACACATTCAACAAAAAGACATCCAGGAACACAGCACAGGGGGACCGCGAGGGAAAGACAGTTCAGGGGGAAACATTCATTAAAACACATTCAACAAAAAGACATCCAGGAACACAGCACAGGGGGACCGCAAGGGAAAGACAGCACAGGGGGTAACATTCATTAAAACACATTCAACAAAAAAACATCCAGGAACACAGTAAAGGGGGACCGCAAGGGAAAGACAGTACAGGGGGAAACATTCATTAAAACACATTCAACAAAAAGACATCCAGGAACACAGCACAGGGGGACCGCGAGGGAAAGACAGTACAGGGGGAAACATTCATTAAAACACATTCAACAAAAAAACATCCAGGAACACATTATAGGGGGACTACGAGGGAAAGATAGTACAGGGGGAAACATTCATTAAAACACATTCAACAAAAAGACATCCAGGAACACAGCACAGGGGGACCGCGAGGGAAAGACAGTACAGGGGGAAACATTCATTAAAACACATTCAACAAAAAAACATCCAGGAACACAGCACAGGGGGACCGCGAGGGAAAGATAGCACAGGGGGAAACATTCATTAAAACACATTCAACAAAAAAACATCCAGGAACGCAGCACAGGGGGACCGCGAGGGAAAGACAGTACAGGGGGAAACATTCATTAAAACACATTCAACAAAAAGACATCCAGGAACGCAGCACAGGGGGACCACGAGGTAAAGACAGCACAGGGGGAAACATTCATTAAAACACATTCAACAAAAAGACATCCAGGAACACAGCACAGGGGGACCGCGAGGGAAAGACAGTACAGGGGGAAACATTCATTAAAACACATTCAACAAAAAAACATCCAGGAACACAGCACAGAGGGACCACGAGGGAAAGACAGCACAGGGGGAAACATTCATTAAAACACATTCAACAAAAAAACATCCAGGAACACATTACAGGGGGACCACGAAGGAAAGACAGTTCAGGGGGAAACATTCATTAAAACACATTCAACAAAAAGACATCCAGGAACACAGCACAGGGGGACCACGAGGGAAAGACAGTACAGGGGGAAACATTCATTAAAACACATTCAACAAAAAGACATCCAGGAACACAGCACAGGGGGACCACGAGGGAAAGACAGTACAGAAGGAAACATTCATTAAAACACATTCAACAAAAAGACATCCAGGAACACAGCACAGGGGGACCGCGAGGGAAAGACAGTTCAGGGGGAAACATTCATTAAAACACATTCAACAAAAAGACATCCAGGAACACAGCACAGGGGGACCGTGAGGGAAAGACAGTTCAGGGGGAAACATTCATTAAAACACATTCAACAAAAAGACATCCGGGAACACAGCACAGGGGGACCGCAAGGGAAAGACAGTACAGGGGGACCGCGAGGGAAAGACAGTACAGGGGGAAACATTCATTAAAACACATTCAACAAAAAGACATCCAGGAACACAGCACAGTGGGACCGTGAGGGAAAGACAGTTCAGGGGGAAACATTCATTAAAACACATTCAACAAAAAGACATCCAGGAACACAGCACAGGGGGACCGCAAGGGAAAGACAGTACAGGGGGACCGCGAGGGAAAGACAGCACAGGGGGAAACATTCATTAAAACACATTCAACAAACAGACATCCAGGAACACAGCACAGGGGGACCACGAGGGAAACACAGTACAGGGGGAAACATTCATTAAAACACATTCAACAAAAAGACATCCAGGAACACAGCACAGGGGGACCGCGAGGGAAAGACAGTACAGGGGGAAACATTCATTAAAACACATTCAACAAAAAAACATCCAGGTACACAGCACAGGGGGACCACGAGGGAAAGACAGCACAGGGGGAAACATTCATTAAAACACATTCAACAAAAAGACATCCAGGAACACAGCACAGGGGGACCACGAGGGAAAGACATTACAGGGGGAAACATTCATTAAAACACATTCAACAAAAAAACATCCAGGTACACAGCACAGGGGAACCACGAGGGAAAGACAGCACAGGGGGAAACATACATTAAAACACATTCAACAAAAAAACATCCAGGAACACATTACAGGGGGACCGCGAGGGAAAGACAGTTCAGGGGGAAACATTCATTAAAACACATTCAACAAAAAAACATCCAGGTACACAGCACAGGGGGACCACGAGGGAAAGACAGCACAGGGGGAAACATTCATTAAAACACATTCAACAAAAAAACATCCAGGAACACATTACAGGGGGACCGCGAGGGAAAGACAGTTCAGGGGGAAACATTCATTAAAACACATTCAACAAAAAGACATCCAGGAACACAGCACAGGGGGACCGCAAGGGAAAGACAGTACAGGGGGACCGCGAGGGAAAGACAGTACAGGGGTAAACATTCATTAAAACACATTCAACAAAAAGACATCCAGGAACACAGCACAGGGGGACTGTGAGGGAAAGACAGTTCAGGGGGAAACATTCATTAAAACACATTCAACAAAAAAACATCCAGGTACACAGCACAGGGGGACCACGAGGGAAAGACAGCACAGGGGGAAACATTCATTAAAACACATTCAACAAAAAGACATCCAGGAACACAGCACAGGGGGACCACGAGGGAAAGACAGTACAGGGGGAAACATTCATTAAAACACATTCAACAAAAAAACATCCAGGTACACAGCACAGGGGTACCACGAGGGAAAGACAGCACAGGGGGAAACATTCATTAAAAACACATTCAACAAAAAAACATCCAGGAACACATTACAGGGGGACCGCGAGGGAAAGACAGTTCAGGGGGAAACATTCATTAAAACACATTCAACAAAAAAACATCCAGGTACACAGCACAGGGGGACCACGAGGGAAAGACAGCACAGGGGGAAACATTCATTAAAACACATTCAACAAAAAAACATCCAGGAACACATTACAGGGGGACCGCGAGGGAAAGACAGTTCAGGGGGAAACATTCATTAAAACACATTCAACAAAAAGACATCCAGTAACACATTACAGGGGGACCGCGAGGGAAAGACAGTACAGGGGGAAACATTCATTAAAACACATTCAACAAAAAAACATCCAGGAACACATTACAGGGGGACCACGAGAGAAAGACAGTTCAGGGGGAAACATTCATTGAAACACATTCAACAAAAAAGACATCCAGGAACACATTACAGGGGGACCACGAGGGAAAGACAGTTCAGGGGGAAACATTCATTAAAACACATTCAACAAAAAAATATCCAGGAACACATTACAGGGGGACCGCGAGGGAAAGACAGCACAGGGGGAAACATTCATTAAAACACATTCAACAAAAAAACATCCAGGAACACATTACAGGGGGACCACGAGGGAAAGACAGTTCAGGGGGAAACATTCATTGAAACACATTCAACAAAAAGACATCCAGGAACACAGCACAGGGGGACCGCAAGGGAAAGACAGCACAGGGGGAAACATTCATTAAAACACATTCAACAAAAAGACATCCAGGAACACAGCACAGGGGGACCGCGAGGGAAAGACAGTACAGGGGGAAACATTCATTAAAACACATTCAACAAAAAAACATCCAGGTACACAGCACAGGGGGACCACGAGGGAAAGACAGCACAGGAGGAAACATTCATTAAAACACATTCAACAAAAAAACATCCAGGCACACAGCACAGGGGGACCACGAGGGAAAGACAGCACAGGGGGAAACATTCATTAAAACACATTCAACAAAAAGACATCCAGGAACACAGCACAGGGGGACCACGAGGGAAAGACAGTACAGGGGGAAACATTCATTATAAACACATTCAACAAAAAAACATCCAGGTACACAGCACAGGGGGACCACGAGGGAAAGACAGCACAGGGGGAAACATTCATTAAAACACATTCAACAAAAAAACATCCAGGAACACATTACAGGGGGACCGCGAGCGAAAGACAGTTCAGGGGGAAACATTCATGAAAACACATTCACCAAAAAAACATCCAGGTACACAGCACAGGGGGACCACGAGGGAAAGACAGCACAGGGGGAAACATTCATTAAAACACATTCAACAAAAAAACATCCAGGAACACATTACAGGGGGACCGCGTGCGACAGACAGTTCAGGGGGAAACATTCATTAAAACACATTCAACAAAAAGACATCCAGGAACACATTACAGGGGGACCGCGAGGGAAAGACAGCACAGGGGGAAACATTCATTAAAATGCATTCAACAAAAAAACATCCAGGAACACATTACAGGGGGAGCACGAGGGAAAGACAGTTCAGGGGGAAACATTCATTAAAACACATTCAACAAAAAGACATCCAGGAACACAGCACAGGGGGACCGCAAGGGAAAGACAGCACAGGGGGAAACATTCATTAAAACACATTCAACAAAAAAACATCCAGGAACACAGCACAGAGGGACCACGAGGGAAAGACAGCACAGGGGGAAACATTCATTAAAACACATTCAACAAAAAAACATCCAGGAACACATTACAGGGGGACCACGAAGGAAAGACAGTTCAGGGGGAAACATTCATTAAAACACATTCAACAAAAAGACATCCAGGAACACAGCACAGGGGGACCACGAGGGAAAGACAGTACAGGGGGAAACATTCATTAAAACACATTCAACAAAAAGACATCCAGGAACACAGCACAGGGGGACCGCGAGGGAAAGACAGTACAGGGGGAAACATTCATTAAAACACATTCAACAAAAAAACATCCAGGTACACAGCACAGGGGGACCACGAGGGAAAGACAGCACAGGGGGAAACATTCATTAAAATACATTCAACAAAAAGACATCCAGGAACACAGCACAGTGGGACCGTGAGGGAAAGACAGTTCAGGGGGAAACATTCATTAAAACACATTCAACAAAAAGACATCCAGGAACACAGCACAGGGGGACCGCAAGGGAAAGACAGTACAGGGGGACCGCGAGGGAAAGACAGCACAGGGGGAAACATTCATTAAAACACATTCAACAAACAGACATCCAGGAACACAGCACAGGGGGACCACGAGGGAAACACAGTACAGGGGGAAACATTCATTAAAACACATTCAACAAAAAGACATCCAGGAACACAGCACAGGGGGACCGCGAGGGAAAGACAGCACAGGCGGAAACATTCATTAAAACACATTCAACAAAAAAACATCCAGGAACACATTACAGGGGGACCGCGAGGGAAAGACAGTTCAGGGGGAAACATTCATTAAAACACATTCAACAAAAAGACATCCAGGAACACAGCACAGGGGGACCGCAAGGGAAAGACAGTACAGGGGGACCGCGAGGGAAAGACAGTACAGGGGTAAACATTCATTAAAACACATTCAACAAAAAGACATCCAGGAACACAGCACAGGGGGACTGTGAGGGAAAGACAGTTCAGGGGGAAACATTCATTAAAACACATTCAACAAAAAAACATCCAGGTACACAGCACAGGGGGACCACGAGGGAAAGACAGCACAGGGGGAAACATTCATTAAAACACATTCAACAAAAAGACATCCAGGAACACAGCACAGGGGGACCACGAGGGAAAGACAGTACAGGGGGAAACATTCATTAAAACACATTCAACAAAAAAACATCCAGGTACACAGCACAGGGGTACCACGAGGGAAAGACAGCACAGGGGGAAACATTCATTAAAAACACATTCAACAAAAAAACATCCAGGAACACATTACAGGGGGACCGCGAGGGAAAGACAGTTCAGGGGGAAACATTCATTAAAACACATTCAACAAAAAAACATCCAGGTACACAGCACAGGGGGACCACGAGGGAAAGACAGCACAGGGGGAAACATTCATTAAAACACATTCAACAAAAAAACATCCAGGAACACATTACAGGGGGACCGCGAGGGAAAGACAGTTCAGGGGGAAACATTCATTAAAACACATTCAACAAAAAGACATCCAGTAACACATTACAGGGGGACCGCGAGGGAAAGACAGTACAGGGGGAAACATTCATTAAAACACATTCAACAAAAAAACATCCAGGAACACATTACAGGGGGACCACGAGAGAAAGACAGTTCAGGGGGAAACATTCATTGAAACACATTCAACAAAAAAGACATCCAGGAACACATTACAGGGGGACCACGAGGGAAAGACAGTTCAGGGGGAAACATTCATTAAAACACATTCAACAAAAAAATATCCAGGAACACATTACAGGGGGACCGCGAGGGAAAGACAGCACAGGGGGAAACATTCATTAAAACACATTCAACAAAAAAACATCCAGGAACACATTACAGGGGGACCACGAGGGAAAGACAGTTCAGGGGGAAACATTCATTGAAACACATTCAACAAAAAGACATCCAGGAACACAGCACAGGGGGACCGCAAGGGAAAGACAGCACAGGGGGAAACATTCATTAAAACACATTCAACAAAAAGACATCCAGGAACACAGCACAGGGGGACCGCGAGGGAAAGACAGTACAGGGGGAAACATTCATTAAAACACATTCAACAAAAAAACATCCAGGTACACAGCACAGGGGGACCACGAGGGAAAGACAGCACAGGAGGAAACATTCATTAAAACACATTCAACAAAAAAACATCCAGGCACACAGCACAGGGGGACCACGAGGGAAAGACAGCACAGGGGGAAACATTCATTAAAACACATTCAACAAAAAGACATCCAGGAACACAGCACAGGGGGACCACGAGGGAAAGACAGTACAGGGGGAAACATTCATTATAAACACATTCAACAAAAAAACATCCAGGTACACAGCACAGGGGGACCACGAGGGAAAGACAGCACAGGGGGAAACATTCATTAAAACACATTCAACAAAAAAACATCCAGGAACACATTACAGGGGGACCGCGAGCGAAAGACAGTTCAGGGGGAAACATTCATGAAAACACATTCACCAAAAAAACATCCAGGTACACAGCACAGGGGGACCACGAGGGAAAGACAGCACAGGGGGAAACATTCATTAAAACACATTCAACAAAAAAACATCCAGGAACACATTACAGGGGGACCGCGTGCGACAGACAGTTCAGGGGGAAACATTCATTAAAACACATTCAACAAAAAGACATCCAGGAACACATTACAGGGGGACCGCGAGGGAAAGACAGCACAGGGGGAAACATTCATTAAAATGCATTCAACAAAAAAACATCCAGGAACACATTACAGGGGGAGCACGAGGGAAAGACAGTTCAGGGGGAAACATTCATTAAAACACATTCAACAAAAAGACATCCAGGAACACAGCACAGGGGGACCGCAAGGGAAAGACAGCACAGGGGGAAACATTCATTAAAACACATTCAACAAAAAAACATCCAGGAACACAGCACAGAGGGACCACGAGGGAAAGACAGCACAGGGGGAAACATTCATTAAAACACATTCAACAAAAAAACATCCAGGAACACATTACAGGGGGACCACGAAGGAAAGACAGTTCAGGGGGAAACATTCATTAAAACACATTCAACAAAAAGACATCCAGGAACACAGCACAGGGGGACCACGAGGGAAAGACAGTACAGGGGGAAACATTCATTAAAACACATTCAACAAAAAGACATCCAGGAACACAGCACAGGGGGACCGCGAGGGAAAGACAGTACAGGGGGAAACATTCATTAAAACACATTCAACAAAAAAACATCCAGGTACACAGCACAGGGGGACCACGAGGGAAAGACAGCACAGGGGGAAACATTCATTAAAATACATTCAACAAAAAGACATCCAGGAACACAGCACAGTGGGACCGTGAGGGAAAGACAGTTCAGGGGGAAACATTCATTAAAACACATTCAACAAAAAGACATCCAGGAACACAGCACAGGGGGACCGCAAGGGAAAGACAGTACAGGGGGACCGCGAGGGAAAGACAGCACAGGGGGAAACATTCATTAAAACACATTCAACAAACAGACATCCAGGAACACAGCACAGGGGGACCACGAGGGAAACACAGTACAGGGGGAAACATTCATTAAAACACATTCAACAAAAAGACATCCAGGAACACAGCACAGGGGGACCGCGAGGGAAAGACAGTACAGGGGGAAACATTCATTAAAACACATTCAACAAAAAAACATCCAGGTACACAGCACAGGGGGACCACGAGGGAAAGACAGCACAGGGGGAAACATTCATTAAAACACATTCAACAAAAAGACATCCAGGAACACAGCACAGGGGGACCACGAGGGAAAGACATTACAGGGGGAAACATTCATTAAAACACATTCAACAAAAAAACATCCAGGTACACAGCACAGGGGAACCACGAGGGAAAGACAGCACAGGGGGAAACATACATTAAAACACATTCAACAAAAAAACATCCAGGAACACATTACAGGGGGACCGCGAGGGAAAGACAGTTCAGGGGGAAACATTCATTAAAACACATTCAACAAAAAAACATCCAGGTACACAGCACAGGGGGACCACGAGGGAAAGACAGCACAGGGGGAAACATTCATTAAAACACATTCAACAAAAAAACATCCAGGAACACATTACAGGGGGACCGCGAGGGAAAGACAGTTCAGGGGGAAACATTCATTAAAACACATTCAACAAAAAGACATCCAGGAACACAGCACAGGGGGACCGCAAGGGAAAGACAGTACAGGGGGACCGCGAGGGAAAGACAGTACAGGGGTAAACATTCATTAAAACACATTCAACAAAAAGACATCCAGGAACACAGCACAGGGGGACTGTGAGGGAAAGACAGTTCAGGGGGAAACATTCATTAAAACACATTCAACAAAAAAACATCCAGGTACACAGCACAGGGGGACCACGAGGGAAAGACAGCACAGGGGGAAACATTCATTAAAACACATTCAACAAAAAGACATCCAGGAACACAGCACAGGGGGACCACGAGGGAAAGACAGTACAGGGGGAAACATTCATTAAAACACATTCAACAAAAAAACATCCAGGTACACAGCACAGGGGTACCACGAGGGAAAGACAGCACAGGGGGAAACATTCATTAAAAACACATTCAACAAAAAAACATCCAGGAACACATTACAGGGGGACCGCGAGGGAAAGACAGTTCAGGGGGAAACATTCATTAAAACACATTCAACAAAAAAACATCCAGGTACACAGCACAGGGGGACCACGAGGGAAAGACAGCACAGGGGGAAACATTCATTAAAACACATTCAACAAAAAAACATCCAGGAACACATTACAGGGGGACCGCGAGGGAAAGACAGTTCAGGGGGAAACATTCATTAAAACACATTCAACAAAAAGACATCCAGTAACACATTACAGGGGGACCGCGAGGGAAAGACAGTACAGGGGGAAACATTCATTAAAACACATTCAACAAAAAAACATCCAGGAACACATTACAGGGGGACCACGAGAGAAAGACAGTTCAGGGGGAAACATTCATTGAAACACATTCAACAAAAAAGACATCCAGGAACACATTACAGGGGGACCACGAGGGAAAGACAGTTCAGGGGGAAACATTCATTAAAACACATTCAACAAAAAAATATCCAGGAACACATTACAGGGGGACCGCGAGGGAAAGACAGCACAGGGGGAAACATTCATTAAAACACATTCAACAAAAAAACATCCAGGAACACATTACAGGGGGACCACGAGGGAAAGACAGTTCAGGGGGAAACATTCATTGAAACACATTCAACAAAAAGACATCCAGGAACACAGCACAGGGGGACCGCAAGGGAAAGACAGCACAGGGGGAAACATTCATTAAAACACATTCAACAAAAAGACATCCAGGAACACAGCACAGGGGGACCGCGAGGGAAAGACAGTACAGGGGGAAACATTCATTAAAACACATTCAACAAAAAAACATCCAGGTACACAGCACAGGGGGACCACGAGGGAAAGACAGCACAGGAGGAAACATTCATTAAAACACATTCAACAAAAAAACATCCAGGCACACAGCACAGGGGGACCACGAGGGAAAGACAGCACAGGGGGAAACATTCATTAAAACACATTCAACAAAAAGACATCCAGGAACACAGCACAGGGGGACCACGAGGGAAAGACAGTACAGGGGGAAACATTCATTATAAACACATTCAACAAAAAAACATCCAGGTACACAGCACAGGGGGACCACGAGGGAAAGACAGCACAGGGGGAAACATTCATTAAAACACATTCAACAAAAAAACATCCAGGAACACATTACAGGGGGACCGCGAGCGAAAGACAGTTCAGGGGGAAACATTCATGAAAACACATTCACCAAAAAAACATCCAGGTACACAGCACAGGGGGACCACGAGGGAAAGACAGCACAGGGGGAAACATTCATTAAAACACATTCAACAAAAAAACATCCAGGAACACATTACAGGGGGACCGCGTGCGACAGACAGTTCAGGGGGAAACATTCATTAAAACACATTCAACAAAAAGACATCCAGGAACACATTACAGGGGGACCGCGAGGGAAAGACAGCACAGGGGGAAACATTCATTAAAATGCATTCAACAAAAAAACATCCAGGAACACATTACAGGGGGAGCACGAGGGAAAGACAGTTCAGGGGGAAACATTCATTAAAACACATTCAACAAAAAGACATCCAGGAACACAGCACAGGGGGACCGCAAGGGAAAGACAGCACAGGGGGAAACATTCATTAAAACACATTCAACAAAAAAACATCCAGGAACACAGCACAGAGGGACCACGAGGGAAAGACAGCACAGGGGGAAACATTCATTAAAACACATTCAACAAAAAAACATCCAGGAACACATTACAGGGGGACCACGAAGGAAAGACAGTTCAGGGGGAAACATTCATTAAAACACATTCAACAAAAAGACATCCAGGAACACAGCACAGGGGGACCACGAGGGAAAGACAGTACAGGGGGAAACATTCATTAAAACACATTCAACAAAAAGACATCCAGGAACACAGCACAGGGGGACCGCGAGGGAAAGACAGTACAGGGGGAAACATTCATTAAAACACATTCAACAAAAAAACATCCAGGTACACAGCACAGGGGGACCACGAGGGAAAGACAGCACAGGGGGAAACATTCATTAAAATACATTCAACAAAAAGACATCCAGGAACACAGCACAGGGGGACCACGAGGGAAAGACATTACAGGGGGAAACATTCATTAAAACACATTCAACAAAAAAACATCCAGGTACACAGCACAGGGGAACCACGAGGGAAAGACAGCACAGGGGGAAACATACATTAAAACACATTCAACAAAAAAACATCCAGGAACACATTACAGGGGGACCGCGAGGGAAAGACAGTTCAGGGGGAAACATTCATTAAAACACATTCAACAAAAAAACATCCAGGTACACAGCACAGGGGGACCACGAGGGAAAGACAGCACAGGGGGAAACATTCATTAAAACACATTCAACAAAAAAACATCCAGGAACACATTACAGGGGGACCGCGAGGGAAAGACAGTTCAGGGGGAAACATTCATTAAAACACATTCAACAAAAAGACATCCAGGAACACAGCACAGGGGGACCGCAAGGGAAAGACAGTACAGGGGGACCGCGAGGGAAAGACAGTACAGGGGGAAACATTCATTAAAACACATTCAACAAAAAGACATCCAGGAACACAGCACAGGGGGACCGTGAGGGAAAGACAGTTCAGGGGGAAACATTCATTAAAACACATTCAACAAAAAAACATCCAGGTACACAGCACAGGGGGACCACGAGGGAAAGACAGCACAGGGGGAAACATTCATTAAAACACATTCAACAAAAAGACATCCAGGAACACAGCACAGGGGGACCACGAGGGAAAGACAGTACAGGGGGAAACATTCATTAAAACACATTCAACAAAAAAACATCCAGGTACACAGCACAGGGGGACCACGAGGGAAAGACAGCACAGGGGGAAACATTCATTAAAAACACATTCAACAAAAAAACATCCAGGAACACATTACAGGGGGACCGCGAGGGAAAGACAGTTCAGGGGGAAACATTCATTAAAACACATTCAACAAAAAAACATCCAGGTACACAGCACAGGGGGACCACGAGGGAAAGACAGCACAGGGGGAAACATTCATTAAAACACATTCAACAAAAAAACATCCAGGAACACATTACAGGGGGACCGCGAGGGAAAGACAGTTCAGGGGGAAACATTCATTAAAACACATTCAACAAAAAGACATCCAGTAACACATTACAGGGGGACCGCGAGGGAAAGACAGTACAGGGGGAAACATTCATTAAAACACATTCAACAAAAAAACATCCAGGAACACATTACAGGGGGACCATGAGAGAAAGACAGTTCAGGGGGAAACATTCATTGAAACACATTCAACAAAAAAACATCCAGGAACACATTACAGGGGGACCACGAGGGAAAGACAGTTCAGGGGGAAACATTCATTAAAACACATTCAACAAAAAAATATCCAGGAACACATTACAGGGGGACCGCGAGGGAAAGACAGCACAGGGGGAAACATTCATTAAAACACATTCAACAAAAAAACATCCAGGAACACATTACAGGGGGACCACGAGGGAAAGACAGTTCAGGGGGAAACATTCATTGAAACACATTCAACAAAAAGACATCCAGGAACACAGCACAGGGGGACCGCAAGGGAAAGACAGCACAGGGGGAAACATTCATTAAAACACATTCAACAAAAAGACATCCAGGAACACAGCACAGGGGGACCGCGAGGGAAAGACAGTACAGGGGGAAACATTCATTAAAACACATTCAACAACAAAACATCCAGGTACACAGCACAGGGGGACCACGAGGGAAAGACAGCACAGGAGGAAACATTCATTAAAACACATTCAACAAAAAAACATCCAGGCACACAGCACAGGGGGACCACGAGGGAAAGACAGCACAGGGGGAAACATTCATTAAAACACATTCAACAAAAAGACATCCAGGAACACAGCACAGGGGGACCACGAGGGAAAGACAGTACAGGGGGAAACATTCATTATAAACACATTCAACAAAAAAACATCCAGGTACACAGCACAGGGGGACCACGAGGGAAAGACAGCACAGGGGGAAACATTCATTAAAACACATTCAACAAAAAAACATCCAGGAACACATTACAGGGGGACCGCGAGCGAAAGACAGTTCAGGGGGAAACATTCATGAAAACACATTCACCAAAAAAACATCCAGGTACACAGCACAGGGGGACCACGAGGGAAAGACAGCACAGGGGGAAACATTCATTAAAACACATTCAACAAAAAAACATCCAGGAACACATTACAGGGGGACCGCGTGCGACAGACAGTTCAGGGGGAAACATTCATTAAAACACATTCAACAAAAAGACATCCAGGAACACATTACAGGGGGACCGCGAGGGAAAGACAGCACAGGGGGAAACATTCATTAAAACACATTCAACAAAAAAACATCCAGGAACACATTACAGGGGGACCACGAGGGAAAGACAGTTCAGGGGGAAACATTCATTAAAACACATTCAACAAAAAGACATCCAGGAACACAGCACAGGGGGACCGCAAGGGAAAGACAGCACAGGGGGAAACATTCATTAAAACACATTCAACAAAAAAACATCCAGGAACACAGCACAGAGGGACCACGAGGGAAAGACAGCACAGGGGGAAACATTCATTAAAACACATTCAACAAAAAAACATCCAGGAACACATTACAGGGGGACCACGAAGGAAAGACAGTTCAGGGGGAAACATTCATTAAAACACATTCAACAAAAAGACATCCAGGAACACAGCACAGGGGGACCACGAGGGAAAGACAGTACAGGGGGAAACATTCATTAAAACACATTCAACAAAAAGACATCCAGGAACACAGCACAGGGGGACCACGAGGGAAAGACAGTACAGAAGGAAACATTCATTAAAACACATTCAACAAAAAGACATCCAGGAACACAGCACAGGGGGACCGCGAGGGAAAGACAGTTCAGGGGGAAACATTCATTAAAACACATTCAACAAAAAGACATCCAGGAACACAGCACAGGGGGACCGTGAGGGAAAGACAGTTCAGGGGGAAACATTCATTAAAACACATTCAACAAAAAGACATCCGGGAACACAGCACAGGGGGACCGCAAGGGAAAGACAGTACAGGGGGACCGCGAGGGAAAGACAGTACAGAGGGAAACATTCATTAAAACACATTCAACAAAAAGACATCCAGGAACACAGCACAGGGGGACCATGAGGGAAAGACAGTTCAGGGGGAAACATTCATTAAAACACATTCAACAAAAAGACATCCAGGAACACAGCACAGGGGGACCGCAAGGGAAAGACAGTACAGGGGGACCGCGAGGGAAAGACAGCACAGGGGGAAACATTCATTAAAACACATTCAACAAACAGACATCCAGGAACACAGCACAGGGGGACCACGAGGGAAAGACAGTACAGGGGGAAACATTCATTAAAACACATTCAACAAAAAGACATCCAGGAACACAGCACAGGGGGACCGCGAGGGAAAGACAGTACAGGGGGAAACATTCATTAAAACACATTCAACAAAAAAACATCCAGGTACACAGCACAGGGGGACCAAGAGGGAAAGACAGCACAGGAGGAAACATTCATTAAAACACATTCAACAAAAAAACATCCAGGTACACAGCACAGGAGGACCACGAGGGAAAGACAGCACAGGTGGAAACATTCATTAAAACACATTCAACAAAAAGACATCCAGGAACACAGCACAGGGGGACCACGATGGAAAGACAGTACAGGGGGAAACATTCATTAAAACACATTCAACAAAAAGACATCCAGGAACACAGCACAGGGGGACCGTGAGGGAAAGACAGTTCAGGGGGAAACATTCATTAAAACACATTCAACAAAAAGACATCCAGGAACACAGCACAGGGGGACCGCAAGGGAAAGGCAGTACAGGGGGACCGCGAGGGAAAGACAGTACAGGGGGAAACATTCATTAAAACACATTCAACAAAAAGACATCCAGGAACACAGCACAGGGGGACCACGAGGGAAAGACAGTACAGAAGGAAACATTCATTAAAACACATTCAACAAAAAGACATCCAGGAACACAGCACAGGGGGACCGCGAGGGAAAGACAGTTCAGGGGGAAACATTCATTAAAACACATTCAACAAAAAGACATCCAGGAACACAGCACAGGGGGACCGTGAGGGAAAGACAGTTCAGGGGGAAACATTCATTAAAACACATTCAACAAAAAGACATCCGGGAACACAGCACAGGGGGACCGCAAGGGAAAGACAGTACAGGGGGACCGCGAGGGAAAGACAGTACAGAGGGAAACATTCATTAAAACACATTCAACAAAAAGACATCCAGGAACACAGCACAGGGGGACCGCGAGGGAAAGACAGTTCAGGGGGAAACATTCATTAAAACACATTCAACAAAAAGACATCCAGGAACACAGCACAGGGGTACCACGAGGGAAAGACAGCACAGGGGGAAACATTCATTAAAAACACATTCAACAAAAAAACATCCAGGAACACATTACAGGGGGACCGCGAGGGAAAGACAGTTCAGGGGGAAACATTCATTAAAACACATTCAACAAAAAAACATCCAGGTACACAGCACAGGGGGACCACGAGGGAAAGACAGCACAGGGGGAAACATTCATTAAAACACATTCAACAAAAAAACATCCAGGAACACATTACAGGGGGACCGCGAGGGAAAGACAGTTCAGGGGGAAACATTCATTAAAACACATTCAACAAAAAGACATCCAGTAACACATTACAGGGGGACCGCGAGGGAAAGACAGTACAGGGGGAAACATTCATTAAAACACATTCAACAAAAAAACATCCAGGAACACATTACAGGGGGACCACGAGAGAAAGACAGTTCAGGGGGAAACATTCATTGAAACACATTCAACAAAAAAGACATCCAGGAACACATTACAGGGGGACCACGAGGGAAAGACAGTTCAGGGGGAAACATTCATTAAAACACATTCAACAAAAAAATATCCAGGAACACATTACAGGGGGACCGCGAGGGAAAGACAGCACAGGGGGAAACATTCATTAAAACACATTCAACAAAAAAACATCCAGGAACACATTACAGGGGGACCACGAGGGAAAGACAGTTCAGGGGGAAACATTCATTGAAACACATTCAACAAAAAGACATCCAGGAACACAGCACAGGGGGACCGCAAGGGAAAGACAGCACAGGGGGAAACATTCATTAAAACACATTCAACAAAAAGACATCCAGGAACACAGCACAGGGGGACCGCGAGGGAAAGACAGTACAGGGGGAAACATTCATTAAAACACATTCAACAAAAAAACATCCAGGTACACAGCACAGGGGGACCACGAGGGAAAGACAGCACAGGAGGAAACATTCATTAAAACACATTCAACAAAAAAACATCCAGGCACACAGCACAGGGGGACCACGAGGGAAAGACAGCACAGGGGGAAACATTCATTAAAACACATTCAACAAAAAGACATCCAGGAACACAGCACAGGGGGACCACGAGGGAAAGACAGTACAGGGGGAAACATTCATTATAAACACATTCAACAAAAAAACATCCAGGTACACAGCACAGGGGGACCACGAGGGAAAGACAGCACAGGGGGAAACATTCATTAAAACACATTCAACAAAAAAACATCCAGGAACACATTACAGGGGGACCGCGAGCGAAAGACAGTTCAGGGGGAAACATTCATGAAAACACATTCACCAAAAAAACATCCAGGTACACAGCACAGGGGGACCACGAGGGAAAGACAGCACAGGGGGAAACATTCATTAAAACACATTCAACAAAAAAACATCCAGGAACACATTACAGGGGGACCGCGTGCGACAGACAGTTCAGGGGGAAACATTCATTAAAACACATTCAACAAAAAGACATCCAGGAACACATTACAGGGGGACCGCGAGGGAAAGACAGCACAGGGGGAAACATTCATTAAAATGCATTCAACAAAAAAACATCCAGGAACACATTACAGGGGGAGCACGAGGGAAAGACAGTTCAGGGGGAAACATTCATTAAAACACATTCAACAAAAAGACATCCAGGAACACAGCACAGGGGGACCGCAAGGGAAAGACAGCACAGGGGGAAACATTCATTAAAACACATTCAACAAAAAAACATCCAGGAACACAGCACAGAGGGACCACGAGGGAAAGACAGCACAGGGGGAAACATTCATTAAAACACATTCAACAAAAAAACATCCAGGAACACATTACAGGGGGACCACGAAGGAAAGACAGTTCAGGGGGAAACATTCATTAAAACACATTCAACAAAAAGACATCCAGGAACACAGCACAGGGGGACCACGAGGGAAAGACAGTACAGGGGGAAACATTCATTAAAACACATTCAACAAAAAGACATCCAGGAACACAGCACAGGGGGACCGCGAGGGAAAGACAGTACAGGGGGAAACATTCATTAAAACACATTCAACAAAAAAACATCCAGGTACACAGCACAGGGGGACCACGAGGGAAAGACAGCACAGGGGGAAACATTCATTAAAACACATTCAACAAAAAGACATCCAGGAACACAGCACAGGGGGACCACGAGGGAAAGACATTACAGGGGGAAACATTCATTAAAACACATTCAACAAAAAAACATCCAGGTACACAGCACAGGGGAACCACGAGGGAAAGACAGCACAGGGGGAAACATACATTAAAACACATTCAACAAAAAAACATCCAGGAACACATTACAGGGGGACCGCGAGGGAAAGACAGTTCAGGGGGAAACATTCATTAAAACACATTCAACAAAAAAACATCCAGGTACACAGCACAGGGGGACCACGAGGGAAAGACAGCACAGGGGGAAACATTCATTAAAACACATTCAACAAAAAAACATCCAGGAACACATTACAGGGGGACCGCGAGGGAAAGACAGTTCAGGGGGAAACATTCATTAAAACACATTCAACAAAAAGACATCCAGGAACACAGCACAGGGGGACCGCAAGGGAAAGACAGTACAGGGGGACCGCGAGGGAAAGACAGTACAGGGGGAAACATTCATTAAAACACATTCAACAAAAAGACATCCAGGAACACAGCACAGGGGGACCGTGAGGGAAAGACAGTTCAGGGGGAAACATTCATTAAAACACATTCAACAAAAAAACATCCAGGTACACAGCACAGGGGGACCACGAGGGAAAGACAGCACAGGGGGAAACATTCATTAAAACACATTCAACAAAAAGACATCCAGGAACACAGCACAGGGGGACCACGAGGGAAAGACAGTACAGGGGGAAACATTCATTAAAACACATTCAACAAAAAAACATCCAGGTACACAGCACAGGGGGACCACGAGGGAAAGACAGCACAGGGGGAAACATTCATTAAAAACACATTCAACAAAAAAACATCCAGGAACACATTACAGGGGGACCGCGAGGGAAAGACAGTTCAGGGGGAAACATTCATTAAAACACATTCAACAAAAAAACATCCAGGTACACAGCACAGGGGGACCACGAGGGAAAGACAGCACAGGGGGAAACATTCATTAAAACACATTCAACAAAAAAACATCCAGGAACACATTACAGGGGGACCGCGAGGGAAAGACAGTTCAGGGGGAAACATTCATTAAAACACATTCAACAAAAAGACATCCAGTAACACATTACAGGGGGACCGCGAGGGAAAGACAGTACAGGGGGAAACATTCATTAAAACACATTCAACAAAAAAACATCCAGGAACACATTACAGGGGGACCATGAGAGAAAGACAGTTCAGGGGGAAACATTCATTGAAACACATTCAACAAAAAAACATCCAGGAACACATTACAGGGGGACCACGAGGGAAAGACAGTTCAGGGGGAAACATTCATTAAAACACATTCAACAAAAAAATATCCAGGAACACATTACAGGGGGACCGCGAGGGAAAGACAGCACAGGGGGAAACATTCATTAAAACACATTCAACAAAAAAACATCCAGGAACACATTACAGGGGGACCACGAGGGAAAGACAGTTCAGGGGGAAACATTCATTGAAACACATTCAACAAAAAGACATCCAGGAACACAGCACAGGGGGACCGCAAGGGAAAGACAGCACAGGGGGAAACATTCATTAAAACACATTCAACAAAAAGACATCCAGGAACACAGCACAGGGGGACCGCGAGGGAAAGACAGTACAGGGGGAAACATTCATTAAAACACATTCAACAACAAAACATCCAGGTACACAGCACAGGGGGACCACGAGGGAAAGACAGCACAGGAGGAAACATTCATTAAAACACATTCAACAAAAAAACATCCAGGCACACAGCACAGGGGGACCACGAGGGAAAGACAGCACAGGGGGAAACATTCATTAAAACACATTCAACAAAAAGACATCCAGGAACACAGCACAGGGGGACCACGAGGGAAAGACAGTACAGGGGGAAACATTCATTATAAACACATTCAACAAAAAAACATCCAGGTACACAGCACAGGGGGACCACGAGGGAAAGACAGCACAGGGGGAAACATTCATTAAAACACATTCAACAAAAAAACATCCAGGAACACATTACAGGGGGACCGCGAGCGAAAGACAGTTCAGGGGGAAACATTCATGAAAACACATTCACCAAAAAAACATCCAGGTACACAGCACAGGGGGACCACGAGGGAAAGACAGCACAGGGGGAAACATTCATTAAAACACATTCAACAAAAAAACATCCAGGAACACATTACAGGGGGACCGCGTGCGACAGACAGTTCAGGGGGAAACATTCATTAAAACACATTCAACAAAAAGACATCCAGGAACACATTACAGGGGGACCGTGAGGGAAAGACAGCACAGGGGGAAACATTCATTAAAACACATTCAACAAAAAAACATCCAGGAACACAGCACAGAGGGACCACGAGGGAAAGACAGCACAGGGGGAAACATTCATTAAAACACATTCAACAAAAAAACATCCAGGAACACATTACAGGGGGTCCGCGAGGGAAAGACAGTTCAGGGGGAAACATTCATTAAAACACATTCAACAAAAAAACATCCAGGTACACAGCACAGGGGGACCACGAGGGAAAGACAGCACAGGGGGAAACATTCATTAAAACACATTCAACAAAAAGACATCCAGGAACACAGCACAGGGGGACCGCAAGGGAAAGACAGCACAGGGGGAAACATTCATTAAAACACATTCAACAAAAAAACATCCAGGAACACAGCACAGAGGGACCACGAGGGAAAGACAGCACAGGGGGAAACATTCATTAAAACACATTCAACAAAAAAACATCCAGGAACACATTACAGGGGGACCACGAAGGAAAGACAGTTCAGGGGGAAACATTCATTAAAACACATTCAACAAAAAGACATCCAGGAACACAGCACAGGGGGACCACGAGGGAAAGACAGTACAGGGGGAAACATTCATTAAAACACATTCAACAAAAAGACATCCAGGAACACAGCACAGGGGGACCACGAGGGAAAGACAGTACAGAAGGAAACATTCATTAAAACACATTCAACAAAAAGACATCCGGGAACACAGCACAGGGGGACCGCAAGGGAAAGACAGTACAGGGGGACCGCGAGGGAAAGACAGTACAGAGGGAAACATTCATTAAAACACATTCAACAAAAAGACATCCAGGAACACAGCACAGGGGGACCGTGAGGGAAAGACAGTTCAGGGGGAAACATTCATTAAAACACATTCAACAAAAAGACATCCAGGAACACAGCACAGGGGGACCGCAAGGGAAAGACAGTACAGGGGGACCGCGAGGGAAAGACAGCACAGGGGGAAACATTCATTAAAACACATTCAACAAACAGACATCCAGGAACACAGCACAGGGGGACCACGAGGGAAAGACAGTACAGGGGGAAACATTCATTAAAACACATTCAACAAAAAGACATCCAGGAACACAGCACAGGGGGACCGCGAGGGAAAGACAGTACAGGGGGAAACATTCATTAAAACACATTCAACAAAAAAACATCCAGGTACACAGCACAGGGGGACCAAGAGGGAAAGACAGCACAGGAGGAAACATTCATTAAAACACATTCAACAAAAAAACATCCAGGTACACAGCACAGGAGGACCACGAGGGAAAGACAGCACAGGTGGAAACATTCATTAAAACACATTCAACAAAAAGACATCCAGGAACACAGCACAGGGGGACCACGATGGAAAGACAGTACAGGGGGAAACATTCATTAAAACACATTCAACAAAAAGACATCCAGGAACACAGCACAGGGGGACCGTGAGGGAAAGACAGTTCAGGGGGAAACATTCATTAAAACACATTCAACAAAAAGACATCCAGGAACACAGCACAGGGGGACCGCAAGGGAAAGGCAGTACAGGGGGACCGCGAGGGAAAGACAGTACAGAAGGAAACATTCATTAAAACACATTCAACAAAAAGACATCCAGGAACACAGCACAGGGGGACCGCGAGGGAAAGACAGTTCAGGGGGAAACATTCATTAAAACACATTCAACAAAAAGACATCCAGGAACACAGCACAGGGGGACCGTGAGGGAAAGACAGTTCAGGGGGAAACATTCATTAAAACACATTCAACAAAAAGACATCCGGGAACACAGCACAGGGGGACCGCAAGGGAAAGACAGTACAGGGGGACCGCGAGGGAAAGACAGTACAGAGGGAAACATTCATTAAAACACATTCAACAAAAAGACATCCAGGAACACAGCACAGGGGGACCGCAAGGGAAAGGCAGTACAGGGGGACCACGAGGGAAAGACAGCACAGGGGGAAACATTCATTAAAACACATTCAACAAAAAGACATCCAGGAACACAGCACAGGGGGACCACGAGGGAAAGACAGTACAGAAGGAAACATTCATTAAAACACATTCAACAAAAAGACATCCAGGAACACAGCACAGGGGGACCGCGAGGGAAAGACAGTTCAGGGGGAAACATTCATTAAAACACATTCAACAAAAAGACATCCAGGAACACAGCACAGGGGGACCGTGAGGGAAAGACAGTTCAGGGGGAAACATTCATTAAAACACATTCAACAAAAAGACATCCGGGAACACAGCACAGGGGGACCGCAAGGGAAAGACAGTACAGGGGGACCGCGAGGGAAAGACAGTACAGAGGGAAACATTCATTAAAACACATTCAACAAAAAGACATCCAGGAACACAGCACAGGGGGACCGTGAGGGAAAGACAGTTCAGGGGGAAACATTCATTAAAACACATTCAACAAAAAGACATCCAGGAACACAGCACAGGGGGACCGCAAGGGAAAGACAGTACAGGGGGACCGCGAGGGAAAGACAGCACAGGGGGAAACATTCATTAAAACACATTCAACAAACAGACATCCAGGAACACAGCACAGGGGGACCACGAGGGAAAGACAGTACAGGGGGAAACATTCATGAAAACACATTCAACAAAAAGACATCCAGGAACACAGCACAGGGGGACCGCGAGGGAAAGACAGTACAGGGGGAAACATTCATTAAAACACATTCAACAAAAAAACATCCAGGTACACAGCACAGGGGGACCAAGAGGGAAAGACAGCACAGGAGGAAACATTCATTAAAACACATTCAACAAAAAAACATCCAGGTACACAGCACAGGAGGACCACGAGGGAAAGACAGCACAGGTGGAAACATTCATTAAAACACATTCAACAAAAAGACATCCAGGAACACAGCACAGGGGGACCACGATGGAAAGACAGTACAGGGGGAAACATTCATTAAAACACATTCAACAAAAAGACATCCAGGAACACAGCACAGGAGGACCGTGAGGGAAAGACAGTTCAGGGGGAAACATTCATTAAAACACATTCAACAAAAAGACATCCAGGAACACAGCACAGGGGGACCGCAAGGGAAAGGCAGTACAGGGGGACCGCGAGGGAAAGACAGTACAGGGGGAAACATTCATTAAAACACATTCAACAAAAAGACATCCAGGAACACAGCACAGGGGGACCGCGAGGGAAAGACAGTACAGGGGGAAACATTCATTAAAACACATTCAACAAAAAAACATCCAGGAACACAGCACAGGGGGACCGCGAGGGAAAGATAGCACAGGGGGAAACATTCATTAAAACACATTCAACAAAAAAACATCCAGGAACGCAGCACAGGGGGACCGCGAGGGAAAGACAGTACAGGGGGAAACATTCATTAAAACACATTCAACAAAAAGACATCCAGGAACGCAGCACAGGGGGACCGCGAGGGAAAGACAGCACAGGGGGAAACATTCATTAAAACACATTCAACAAAAAGACATCCAGGAACACAGCACAGGGGGACCGCGAGGGAAAGACAGTACAGGGGGAAACATTCATTAAAACACATTCAACAAAAAAACATCCAGGAACACAGCACAGAGGGACCACGAGGGAAAGACAGCACAGGGGGAAACATTCATTAAAACACATTCAACAAAAAAACATCCAGGAACACATTACAGGGGGACCACGAAGGAAAGACAGTTCAGGGGGAAACATTCATTAAAACACATTCAACAAAAAGACATCCAGGAACACAGCACAGGGGGACCGCGAGGGAAAGACAGTACAGGGGGAAACATTCATTAAAACACATTCAACAAAAAAACATCCAGGAACACATTATAGGGGGACTACGAGGGAAAGATAGTACAGGGGGAAACATTCATTAAAACACATTCAACAAAAAGACATCCAGGAACACAGCACAGGGGGACCGCGAGGGAAAGACAGTACAGGGGGAAACATTCATTAAAACACATTCAACAAAAAAACATCCAGGAACACAGCACAGGGGGACCGCGAGGGAAAGATAACACAGGGGGAAACATTCATTAAAACACATTCAACAAAAAAACATCCAGGAACGCAGCACAGGGGGACCGCGAGGGAAAGACAGTACAGGGGGAAACATTCATTAAAACACATTCAACAAAAAGACATCCAGGAACGCAGCACAGGGGGACCGCGAGGGAAAGACAGCACAGGGGGAAACATTCATTAAAACACATTCAACAAAAAGACATCCAGGAACACAGCACAGGGGGACCGCGAGGGAAAGACAGTACAGGGGGAAACATTCATTAAAACACATTCAACAAAAAAACATCCAGGAACACAGCACAGAGGGACCACGAGGGAAAGACAGCACAGGGGGAAACATTCATTAAAACACATTCAACAAAAAAACATCCAGGAACACATTACAGGGGGACCACGAAGGAAAGACAGTTCAGGGGGAAACATTCATTAAAACACATTCAACAAAAAGACATCCAGGAACACAGCACAGGGGGACCACGAGGGAAAGACAGTACAGGGGGAAACATTCATTAAAACACATTCAACAAAAAGACATCCAGGAACACAGCACAGGGGGACCACGAGGGAAAGACAGTACAGAAGGAAACATTCATTAAAACACATTCAACAAAAAGACATCCAGGAACACAGCACAGGGGGACCGCGAGGGAAAGACAGTTCAGGGGGAAACATTCATTAAAACACATTCAACAAAAAGACATCCAGGAACACAGCACAGGGGGACCGTGAGGGAAAGACAGTTCAGGGGGAAACATTCATTAAAACACATTCAACAAAAAGACATCCGGGAACACAGCACAGGGGGACCGCAAGGGAAAGACAGTACAGGGGGACCGCGAGGGAAAGACAGTACAGGGGGAAACATTCATTAAAACACATTCAACAAAAAGACATCCAGGAACACAGCACAGGGGGACCGTGAGGGAAAGACAGTTCAGGGGGAAACATTCATTAAAACACATTCAACAAAAAGACATCCAGGAACACAGCACAGGGGGACCGCAAGGGAAAGACAGTACAGGGGGACCGCGAGGGAAAGACAGCACAGGGGGAAACATTCATTAAAACACATTCAACAAACAGACATCCAGGAACACAGCACAGGGGGACCACGAGGGAAACACAGTACAGGGGGAAACATTCATTAAAACACATTCAACAAAAAGACATCCAGGAACACAGCACAGGGGGACCGCGAGGGAAAGACAGTACAGGGGGAAACATTCATTAAAACACATTCAACAAAAAAACATCCAGGTACACAGCACAGGGGGACCACGAGGGAAAGACAGCACAGGGGGAAACATTCATTAAAACACATTCAACAAAAAGACATCCAGGAACCCAGCACAGGGGGACCACGAGGGAAAGACAGTACAGGGGGAAACATTCATTAAAACACATTCAACAAAAAAACATCCAGGTACACAGCACAGGGGAACCACGAGGGAAAGACAGCACAGGGGGAAACATACATTAAAACACATTCAACAAAAAAACATCCAGGAACACATTACAGGGGGACCGCGAGGGAAAGACAGTTCAGGGGGAAACATTCATTAAAACACATTCAACAAAAAAACATCCAGGTACACAGCACAGGGGGACCACGAGGGAAAGACAGCACAGGGGGAAACATTCATTAAAACACATTCAACAAAAAAACATCCAGGAACACATTACAGGGGGACCGCGAGGGAAAGACAGTTCAGGGGGAAACATTCATTAAAACACATTCAACAAAAAGACATCCAGGAACACATTACAGGGGGACCGCGAGGGAAAGACAGTACAGGGGGAAACATTCATTAAAACACATTCAACAAAAAAACATCCAGGAACACATTACAGGGGGACCACGAGAGAAAGACAGTTCAGGGGGAAACATTCATTGAAACACATTCAACAAAAAAACATCCAGGAACACATTACAGGGGGACCACGAGGGAAAGACAGTTCAGGGGGAAACATTCATTAAAACACATTCAACAAAAAAATATCCAGGAACACATTACAGGGGGACCGCGAGGGAAAGACAGCACAGGGGGAAACATTCATTAAAACACATTCAACAAAAAAACATCCAGGAACACATTACAGAGGGACCACGAGGGAAAGACAGTTCAGGGGGAAACATTCATTAAAACACATTCAACAAAAAAACATCCAGGAACACATTACAGGGGGACCGCGAGGGAAAGACAGCACAGGGGGAAACATTCATGAAAACACATTCACCAAAAAAACATCCAGGTACACAGCACAGGGGGACCACGAGGGAAAGACAGCACAGGGGGAAACATTCATTAAAACACATTCAACAAAAAAACATCCAGGAACACATTACAGGGGGACCGCGTGCGACAGACAGTTCAGGGGGAAACATTCATTAAAACACATTCAACAAAAAGACATCCAGGAACACATTACAGGGGGACCGCGAGGGAAAGACAGCACAGGGGGAAACATTCATTAAAACGCATTCAACAAAAAAACATCCAGGAACACATTACAGGGGGACCACGAGGGAAAGACAGTTCAGGGGGAAACATTCATTAAAACACATTCAACAAAAAGACATCCAGGAACACAGCACAGGGGGACCGCAAGGGAAAGACAGCACAGGGGGAAACATTCATTAAAACACATTCAACAAAAAAACATCCAGGAACACAGCACAGAGGGACCACGAGGGAAAGACAGCACAGGGGGAAACATTCATTAAAACACATTCAACAAAAAAACATCCAGGAACACATTACAGGGGGACCACGAAGGAAAGACAGTTCAGGGGGAAACATTCATTAAAACACATTCAACAAAAAGACATTCAGGAACACAGCACAGGGGGACCACGAGGGAAAGACAGTACAGGGGGAAACATTCATTAAAACACATTCAACAAAAAGACATCCAGGAACACAGCACAGGGGGACCGCGAGGGAAAGACAGTACAGGGGGAAACATTCATTAAAACACATTCAACAAAAAAACATCCAGGTACACAGCACAGGGGGACCACGAGGGAAAGACAGCACAGGGGGAAACATTCATTAAAACACATTCAACAAAAAGACATCCAGGAACACAGCACAGGGGGACCACGAGGGAAAGACATTACAGGGGGAAACATTCATTAAAACACATTCAACAAAAAAACATCCAGGTACACAGCACAGGGGAACCACGAGGGAAAGACAGCACAGGGGGAAACATACATTAAAACACATTCAACAAAAAAACATCCAGGAACACATTACAGGGGGACCGCGAGGGAAAGACAGTTCAGGGGGAAACATTCATTAAAACACATTCAACAAAAAAACATCCAGGTACACAGCACAGGGGGACCACGAGGGAAAGACAGCACAGGGGGAAACATTCATTAAAACACATTCAACAAAAAAACATCCAGGAACACATTACAGGGGGACCGCGAGGGAAAGACAGTTCAGGGGGAAACATTCATTAAAACACATTCAACAAAAAGACATCCAGGAACACAGCACAGGGGGACCGCAAGGGAAAGACAGTACAGGGGGACCGCGAGGGAAAGACAGTACAGGGGGAAACATTCATTAAAACACATTCAACAAAAAGACATCCAGGAACACAGCACAGGGGGACCGTGAGGGAAAGACAGTTCAGGGGGAAACATTCATTAAAACACATTCAACAAAAAAACATCCAGGTACACAGCACAGGGGGACCACGAGGGAAAGACAGCACAGGGGGAAACATTCATTAAAACACATTCAACAAAAAGACATCCAGGAACACAGCACAGGGGGACCACGAGGGAAAGACAGTACAGGGGGAAACATTCATTAAAACACATTCAACAAAAAAACATCCAGGTACACAGCACAGGGGGACCACGAGGGAAAGACAGCACAGGGGGAAACATTCATTAAAAACACATTCAACAAAAAAACATCCAGGAACACATTACAGGGGGACCGCGAGGGAAAGACAGTTCAGGGGGAAACATTCATTAAAACACATTCAACAAAAAAACATCCAGGTACACAGCACAGGGGGACCACGAGGGAAAGACAGCACAGGGGGAAACATTCATTAAAACACATTCAACAAAAAAACATCCAGGAACACATTACAGGGGGACCGCGAGGGAAAGACAGTTCAGGGGGAAACATTCATTAAAACACATTCAACAAAAAGACATCCAGTAACACATTACAGGGGGACCGCGAGGGAAAGACAGTACAGGGGGAAACATTCATTAAAACACATTCAACAAAAAAACATCCAGGAACACATTACAGGGGGACCATGAGAGAAAGACAGTTCAGGGGGAAACATTCATTGAAACACATTCAACAAAAAAACATCCAGGAACACATTACAGGGGGACCACGAGGGAAAGACAGTTCAGGGGGAAACATTCATTAAAACACATTCAACAAAAAAATATCCAGGAACACATTACAGGGGGACCGCGACGGAAAGACAGCACAGGGGGAAACATTCATTAAAACACATTCAACAAAAAAACATCCAGGAACACATTACAGGGGGACCACGAGGGAAAGACAGTTCAGGGGGAAACATTCATTGAAACACATTCAACAAAAAGACATCCAGGAACACAGCACAGGGGGACCGCAAGGGAAAGACAGCACAGGGGGAAACATTCATTAAAACACATTCAACAAAAAGACATCCAGGAACACAGCACAGGGGGACCGCGAGGGAAAGACAGTACAGGGGGAAACATTCATTAAAACACATTCAACAAAAAAACATCCAGGTACACAGCACAGGGGGACCACGAGGGAAAGACAGCACAGGAGGAAACATTCATTAAAACACATTCAACAAAAAAACATCCAGGCACACAGCACAGGGGGACCACGAGGGAAAGACAGCACAGGGGGAAACATTCATTAAAACACATTCAACAAAAAGACATCCAGGAACACAGCACAGGGGGACCACGAGGGAAAGACAGTACAGGGGGAAACATTCATTATAAACACATTCAACAAAAAAACATCCAGGTACACAGCACAGGGGGACCATGAGGGAAAGACAGCACAGGGGGAAACATTCATTAAAACACATTCAACAAAAAAACATCCAGGAACACATTACAGGGGGACCGCGAGCGAAAGACAGTTCAGGGGGAAACATTCATGAAAACACATTCACCAAAAAAACATCCAGGAACACATTATAGGGGGACTACGAGGGAAAGATAGTACAGGGGGAAACATTCATTAAAACACATTCAACAAAAAGACATCCAGGAACACAGCACAGGGGGACCGCGAGGGAAAGACAGTACAGGGGGAAACATTCATTAAAACACATTCAACAAAAAAACATCCAGGAACACAGCACAGGGGGACCGCGAGGGAAAGATAACACAGGGGGAAACATTCATTAAAACACATTCAACAAAAAAACATCCAGGAACGCAGCACAGGGGGACCGCGAGGGAAAGACAGTACAGGGGGAAACATTCATTAAAACACATTCAACAAAAAGACATCCAGGAACGCAGCACAGGGGGACCGCGAGGGAAAGACAGCACAGGGGGAAACATTCATTAAAACACATTCAACAAAAAGACATCCAGGAACACAGCACAGGGGGACCGCGAGGGAAAGACAGTACAGGGGGAAACATTCATTAAAACACATTCAACAAAAAAACATCCAGGAACACAGCACAGAGGGACCACGAGGGAAAGACAGCACAGGGGGAAACATTCATTAAAACACATTCAACAAAAAAACATCCAGGAACACATTACAGGGGGACCACGAAGGAAAGACAGGTCAGGGGGAAACATTCATTAAAACACATTCAACAAAAAGACATCCAGGAACACAGCACAGGGGGACCACGAGGGAAAGACAGTACAGGGGGAAACATTCATTAAAACACATTCAACAAAAAGACATCCAGGAACACAGCACAGGGGGACCACGAGGGAAAGACAGTACAGAAGGAAACATTCATTAAAACACATTCAACAAAAAGACATCCAGGAACACAGCACAGGGGGACCGCGAGGGAAAGACAGTTCAGGGGGAAACATTCATTAAAACACATTCAACAAAAAGACATCCAGGAACACAGCACAGGGGGACCGTGAGGGAAAGACAGTTCAGGGGGAAACATTCATTAAAACACATTCAACAAAAAGACATCCGGGAACACAGCACAGGGGGACCGCAAGGGAAAGACAGTACAGGGGGACCGCGAGGGAAAGACAGTACAGGGGGAAACATTCATTAAAACACATTCAACAAAAAGACATCCAGGAACACAGCACAGGGGGACCGTGAGGGAAAGACAGTTCAGGGGGAAACATTCATTAAAACACATTCAACAAAAAGACATCCAGGAACACAGCACAGGGGGACCGCAAGGGAAAGACAGTACAGGGGGACCGCGAGGGAAAGACAGCACAGGGGGAAACATTCATTAAAACACATTCAACAAACAGACATCCAGGAACACAGCACAGGGGGACCACGAGGGAAACACAGTACAGGGGGAAACATTCATTAAAACACATTCAACAAAAAGACATCCAGGAACACAGCACAGGGGGACCGCGAGGGAAAGACAGTACAGGGGGAAACATTCATTAAAACACATTCAACAAAAAAACATCCAGGTACACAGCACAGGGGGACCACGAGGGAAAGACAGCACAGGGGGAAACATTCATTAAAACACATTCAACAAAAAGACATCCAGGAACCCAGCACAGGGGGACCACGAGGGAAAGACAGTACAGGGGGAAACATTCATTAAAACACATTCAACAAAAAAACATCCAGGTACACAGCACAGGGGAACCACGAGGGAAAGACAGCACAGGGGGAAACATACATTAAAACACATTCAACAAAAAAACATCCAGGAACACATTACAGGGGGACCGCGAGGGAAAGACAGTTCAGGGGGAAACATTCATTAAAACACATTCAACAAAAAAACATCCAGGTACACAGCACAGGGGGACCACGAGGGAAAGACAGTACAGGGGGAAACATTCATTAAAACACATTCAACAAAAAGACATCCAGGAACACAGCACAGGGGGACCACGAGGGAAAGACAGCACAGGGGGAAACATTCATTAAAACACATTCAACAAAAAAACATCCAGGAACACATTACAGGGGGACCGCGAGGGAAAGACAGTTCAGGGGGAAACATTCATTAAAACACATTCAACAAAAAAACATCCAGGAACACATTACAGGGGGACCGCGAGGGAAAGACAGTTCAGGGGGAAACATTCATTAAAACACATTCAACAAAAAAACATCCAGGAACCCAGCACAGGGGGACCACGAGGGAAAGACAGTACAGGGGGAAACATTCATTAAAACACATTCAACAAAAAGACATCCAGGAACACAGCACAGGGGGACCACGAGGGAAAGACAGCACAGGGGGAAACATTCATTAAAACACATTCAACAAAAAAACATCCAGGAACACATTACAGGGGGACCGCGAGGGAAAGACAGTTCAGGGGGAAACATTCATTAAAACACATTCAACAAAAAGACATCCAGGAACACATTACAGGGGGACCGCGAGGGAAAGACAGTACAGGGGGAAACATTCATTAAAACACATTCAACAAAAAAACATCCAGGAACACATTACAGGGGGACCACGAGAGAAAGACAGTTCAGGGGGAAACATTCATTGAAACACATTCAACAAAAAAACATCCAGGAACACATTACAGGGGGACCACGAGGGAAAGACAGTTCAGGGGGAAACATTCATTAAAACACATTCAACAAAAAAATATCCAGGAACACATTACAGGGGGACCGCGAGGGAAAGACAGCACAGGGGGAAACATTCATTAAAACACATTCAACAAAAAAACATCCAGGAACACATTACAGAGGGACCACGAGGGAAAGACAGTTCAGGGGGAAACATTCATTAAAACACATTCAACAAAAAAACATCCAGGAACACATTACAGGGGGACCGCGAGGGAAAGACAGCACAGGGGGAAACATTCATGAAAACACATTCACCAAAAAAACATCCAGGTACACAGCACAGGGGGACCACGAGGGAAAGACAGCACAGGGGGAAACATTCATTAAAACACATTCAACAAAAAAACATCCAGGAACACATTACAGGGGGACCGCGTGCGACAGACAGTTCAGGGGGAAACATTCATTAAAACACATTCAACAAAAAGACATCCAGGAACACATTACAGGGGGACCGCGAGGGAAAGACAGCACAGGGGGAAACATTCATTAAAACGCATTCAACAAAAAAACATCCAGGAACACATTACAGGGGGACCACGAGGGAAAGACAGTTCAGGGGGAAACATTCATTAAAACACATTCAACAAAAAGACATCCAGGAACACAGCACAGGGGGACCGCAAGGGAAAGACAGCACAGGGGGAAACATTCATTAAAACACATTCAACAAAAAAACATCCAGGAACACAGCACAGAGGGACCACGAGGGAAAGACAGCACAGGGGGAAACATTCATTAAAACACATTCAACAAAAAAACATCCAGGAACACATTACAGGGGGACCACGAAGGAAAGACAGTTCAGGGGGAAACATTCATTAAAACACATTCAACAAAAAGACATTCAGGAACACAGCACAGGGGGACCACGAGGGAAAGACAGTACAGGGGGAAACATTCATTAAAACACATTCAACAAAAAGACATCCAGGAACACAGCACAGGGGGACCGCGAGGGAAAGACAGTACAGGGGGAAACATTCATTAAAACACATTCAACAAAAAAACATCCAGGTACACAGCACAGGGGGACCACGAGGGAAAGACAGCACAGGGGGAAACATTCATTAAAACACATTCAACAAAAAGACATCCAGGAACACAGCACAGGGGGACCACGAGGGAAAGACATTACAGGGGGAAACATTCATTAAAACACATTCAACAAAAAAACATCCAGGTACACAGCACAGGGGAACCACGAGGGAAAGACAGCACAGGGGGAAACATACATTAAAACACATTCAACAAAAAAACATCCAGGAACACATTACAGGGGGACCGCGAGGGAAAGACAGTTCAGGGGGAAACATTCATTAAAACACATTCAACAAAAAAAACATCCAGGTACACAGCACAGGGGGACCACGAGGGAAAGACAGCACAGGGGGAAACATTCATTAAAACACATTCAACAAAAAAACATCCAGGAACACATTACAGGGGGACCGCGAGGGAAAGACAGTTCAGGGGGAAACATTCATTAAAACACATTCAACAAAAAGACATCCAGGAACACAGCACAGGGGGACCGCAAGGGAAAGACAGTACAGGGGGACCGCGAGGGAAAGACAGTACAGGGGGAAACATTCATTAAAACACATTCAACAAAAAGACATCCAGGAACACATTACAGGGGGACCGCGAGCGAAAGACAGTTCAGGGGGAAACATTCATGAAAACACATTCACCAAAAAAACATCCAGGAACACATTATAGGGGGACTACGAGGGAAAGATAGTACAGGGGGAAACATTCATTAAAACACATTCAACAAAAAGACATCCAGGAACACAGCACAGGGGGACCGCGAGGGAAAGACAGTACAGGGGGAAACATTCATTAAAACACATTCAACAAAAAAACATCCAGGAACACAGCACAGGGGGACCGCGAGGGAAAGATAACACAGGGGGAAACATTCATTAAAACACATTCAACAAAAAAACATCCAGGAACGCAGCACAGGGGGACCGCGAGGGAAAGACAGTACAGGGGGAAACATTCATTAAAACACATTCAACAAAAAGACATCCAGGAACGCAGCACAGGGGGACCGCGAGGGAAAGACAGCACAGGGGGAAACATTCATTAAAACACATTCAACAAAAAGACATCCAGGAACACAGCACAGGGGGACCGCGAGGGAAAGACAGTACAGGGGGAAACATTCATTAAAACACATTCAACAAAAAAACATCCAGGAACACAGCACAGAGGGACCACGAGGGAAAGACAGCACAGGGGGAAACATTCATTAAAACACATTCAACAAAAAAACATCCAGGAACACATTACAGGGGGACCACGAAGGAAAGACAGGTCAGGGGGAAACATTCATTAAAACACATTCAACAAAAAGACATCCAGGAACACAGCACAGGGGGACCACGAGGGAAAGACAGTACAGGGGGAAACATTCATTAAAACACATTCAACAAAAAGACATCCAGGAACACAGCACAGGGGGACCACGAGGGAAAGACAGTACAGAAGGAAACGTTCATTAAAACACATTCAACAAAAAGACATCCAGGAACCCAGCACAGGGGGACCACGAGGGAAAGACAGTACAGGGGGAAACATTCATTAAAACACATTCAACAAAAAGACATCCGGGAACACAGCACAGGGGGACCGCAAGGGAAAGACAGTACAGGGGGACCGCGAGGGAAAGACAGTACAGGGGGAAACATTCATTAAAACACATTCAACAAAAAGACATCCAGGAACACAGCACAGGGGGACCGTGAGGGAAAGACAGTTCAGGGGGAAACATTCATTAAAACACATTCAACAAAAAGACATCCAGGAACACAGCACAGGGGGACCGCAAGGGAAAGACAGTACAGGGGGACCGCGAGGGAAAGACAGCACAGGGGGAAACATTCATTAAAACACATTCAACAAACAGACATCCAGGAACACAGCACAGGGGGACCACGAGGGAAACACAGTACAGGGGGAAACATTCATTAAAACACATTCAACAAAAAGACATCCAGGAACACAGCACAGGGGGACCGCGAGGGAAAGACAGTACAGGGGGAAACATTCATTAAAACACATTCAACAAAAAAACATCCAGGTACACAGCACAGGGGGACCACGAGGGAAAGACAGCACAGGGGGAAACATTCATTAAAACACATTCAACAAAAAGACATCCAGGAACCCAGCACAGGGGGACCACGAGGGAAAGACAGTACAGGGGGAAACATTCATTAAAACACATTCAACAAAAAAACATCCAGGTACACAGCACAGGGGAACCACGAGGGAAAGACAGCACAGGGGGAAACATACATTAAAACACATTCAACAAAAAAACATCCAGGAACACATTACAGGGGGACCGCGAGGGAAAGACAGTTCAGGGGGAAACATTCATTAAAACACATTCAACAAAAAAACATCCAGGTACACAGCACAGGGGGACCACGAGGGAAAGACAGCACAGGGGGAAACATTCATTAAAACACATTCAACAAAAAAACATCCAGGAACACATTACAGGGGGACCGCGAGGGAAAGACAGTTCAGGGGGAAACATTCATTAAAACACATTCAACAAAAAGACATCCAGGAACACATTACAGGGGGACCGCGAGGGAAAGACAGTACAGGGGGAAACATTCATTAAAACACATTCAACAAAAAAACATCCAGGAATACATTACAGGGGGACCACGAGAGAAAGACAGTTCAGGGGGAAACATTCATTGAAACACATTCAACAAAAAAACATCCAGGAACACATTACAGGGGGACCACGAGGGAAAGACAGTTCAGGGGGAAACATTCATTAAAACACATTCAACAAAAAAATATCCAGGAACACATTACAGGGGGACCGCGAGGGAAAGACAGCACAGGGGGAAACATTCATTAAAACACATTCAACAAAAAAACATCCAGGAACACATTACAGAGGGACCACGAGGGAAAGACAGTTCAGGGGGAAACATTCATTAAAACACATTCAACAAAAAAACATCCAGGAACACATTACAGGGGGACCGCGAGGGAAAGACAGCACAGGGGGAAACATTCATGAAAACACATTCACCAAAAAAACATCCAGGTACACAGCACAGGGGGACCACGAGGGAAAGACAGCACAGGGGGAAACATTCATTAAAACACATTCAACAAAAAAACATCCAGGAACACATTACAGGGGGACCGCGTGCGACAGACAGTTCAGGGGGAAACATTCATTAAAACACATTCAACAAAAAGACATCCAGGAACACATTACAGGGGGACCGCGAGGGAAAGACAGCACAGGGGGAAACATTCATTAAAACGCATTCAACAAAAAAACATCCAGGAACACATTACAGGGGGACCACGAGGGAAAGACAGTTCAGGGGGAAACATTCATTAAAACACATTCAACAAAAAGACATCCAGGAACACAGCACAGGGGGACCGCAAGGGAAAGACAGCACAGGGGGAAACATTCATTAAAACACATTCAACAAAAAAACATCCAGGAACACAGCACAGAGGGACCACGAGGGAAAGACAGCACAGGGGGAAACATTCATTAAAACACATTCAACAAAAAAACATCCAGGAACACATTACAGGGGGACCACGAAGGAAAGACAGTTCAGGGGGAAACATTCATTAAAACACATTCAACAAAAAGACATTCAGGAACACAGCACAGGGGGACCACGAGGGAAAGACAGTACAGGGGGAAACATTCATTAAAACACATTCAACAAAAAGACATCCAGGAACACAGCACAGGGGGACCGCGAGGGAAAGACAGTACAGGGGGAAACATTCATTAAAACACATTCAACAAAAAAACATCCAGGTACACAGCACAGGGGGACCACGAGGGAAAGACAGCACAGGGGGAAACATTCATTAAAACACATTCAACAAAAAGACATCCAGGAACACAGCACAGGGGGACCACGAGGGAAAGACATTACAGGGGGAAACATTCATTAAAACACATTCAACAAAAAAACATCCAGGTACACAGCACAGGGGAACCACGAGGGAAAGACAGCACAGGGGGAAACATACATTAAAACACATTCAACAAAAAAACATCCAGGAACACATTACAGGGGGACCGCGAGGGAAAGACAGTTCAGGGGGAAACATTCATTAAAACACATTCAACAAAAAAACATCCAGGTACACAGCACAGGGGGACCACGAGGGAAAGACAGCACAGGGGGAAACATTCATTAAAACACATTCAACAAAAAAACATCCAGGAACACATTACAGGGGGACCGCGAGGGAAAGACAGTTCAGGGGGAAACATTCATTAAAACACATTCAACAAAAAGACATCCAGGAACACAGCACAGGGGGACCGCAAGGGAAAGACAGTACAGGGGGACCGCGAGGGAAAGACAGTACAGGGGGAAACATTCATTAAAACACATTCAACAAAAAGACATCCAGGAACACAGCACAGGGGGACCGTGAGGGAAAGACAGTTCAGGGGGAAACATTCATTAAAACACATTCAACAAAAAAACATCCAGGTACACAGCACAGGGGGACCACGAGGGAAAGACAGCACAGGGGGAAACATTCATTAAAACACATTCAACAAAAAGACATCCAGGAACACAGCACAGGGGGACCACGAGGGAAAGACAGTACAGGGGGAAACATTCATTAAAACACATTCAACAAAAAAACATCCAGGAACACATTACAGGGGGACCGCGAGGGAAAGACAGTTCAGGGGGAAACATTCATTAAAACACATTCAACAAAAAAACATCCAGGAACACATTACAGGGGGACCGCGAGGGAAAGACAGTTCAGGGGGAAACATTCATTAAAACACATTCAACAAAAAAACATCCAGGAACACATTACAGGGGGACCGCGAGGGAAAGACAGTTCAGGGGGAAACATTCATTAAAACACATTCAACAAAAAAACATCCAGGTACACAGCACAGGGGGACCACGAGGGAAAGACAGCACAGGGGGAAACATTCATTAAAACACATTCAACAAAAAAACATCCAGGAACACATTACAGGGGGACCGCGAGGGAAAGACAGTTCAGGGGGAAACATTCATTAAAACACATTCAACAAAAAGACATCCAGTAACACATTACAGGGGGACCGCGAGGGAAAGACAGTACAGGGGGAAACATTCATTAAAACACATTCAACAAAAAAACATCCAGGAACACATTACAGGGGGACCATGAGAGAAAGACAGTTCAGGGGGAAACATTCATTAAAACACATTCAACAAAAAAATATCCAGGAACACATTACAGGGGGACCGCGAGGGAAAGACAGCACAGGGGGAAACATTCATTAAAACACATTCAACAAAAAAACATCCAGGAACACATTACAGGGGGACCACGAGGGAAAGACAGTTCAGGGGGAAACATTCATTGAAACACATTCAACAAAAAGACATCCAGGAACACAGCACAGGGGGACCGCAAGGGAAAGACAGCACAGGGGGAAACATTCATTAAAACACATTCAACAAAAAGACATCCAGGAACACAGCACAGGGGGACCGCGAGGGAAAGACAGTACAGGGGGAAACATTCATTAAAACACATTCAACAAAAAAACATCCAGGTACACAGCACAGGGGGACCACGAGGGAAAGACAGCACAGGAGGAAACATTCATTAAAACACATTCAACAAAAAAACATCCAGGCACACAGCACAGGGGGACCACGAGGGAAAGACAGCACAGGGGGAAACATTCATTAAAACACATTCAACAAAAAGAAATCCAGGAACACAGCACAGGGGGACCACGAGGGAAAGACAGTACAGGGGGAAACATTCATTATAAACACATTCAACAAAAAAACATCCAGGTACACAGCACAGGGGGACCACGAGGGAAAGACAGCACAGGGGGAAACATTCATTAAAACACATTCAACAAAAAAACATCCAGGAACACATTACAGGGGGACCGCGAGCGAAAGACAGTTCAGGGGGAAACATTCATGAAAACACATTCACCAAAAAAACATCCAGGTACACAGCACAGGGGGACCACGAGGGAAAGACAGCACAGGGGGAAACATTCATTAAAACACATTCAACAAAAAAACATCCAGGAACACATTACAGGGGGACCGCGTGCGACAGACAGTTCAGGGGGAAACATTCATTAAAACACATTCAACAAAAAGACATCCAGGAACACATTACAGGGGGACCGCGAGGGAAAGACAGCACAGGGGGAAACATTCATTAAAACACATTCAACAAAAAAACATCCAGGAACACATTACAGGGGGACCACGAGGGAAAGACAGTTCAGGGGGAAACATTCATTAAAACACATTCAACAAAAAGACATCCAGGAACACAGCACAGGGGGACCGCAAGGGAAAGACAGCACAGGGGGAAACATTCATTAAAACACATTCAACAAAAAAACATCCAGGAACACAGCACAGAGGGACCACGAGGGAAAGACAGCACAGGGGGAAACATTCATTAAAACACATTCAACAAAAAAACATCCAGGAACACATTACAGGGGGACCACGAAGGAAAGACAGTTCAGGGGGAAACATTCATTAAAACACATTCAACAAAAAGACATCCAGGAACACAGCACAGGGGGACCACGAGGGAAAGACAGTACAGGGGGAAACATTCATTAAAACACATTCAACAAAAAGACATCCAGGAACACAGCACAGGGGGACCACGAGGGAAAGACAGTACAGAAGGAAACATTCATTAAAACACATTCAACAATAAGACATCCAGGAACACAGCACAGGGGGACCGCGAGGGAAAGACAGTTCAGGGGGAAACATTCATTAAAACACATTCAACAAAAAGACATCCGGGAACACAGCACAGGGGGACCGCAAGGGAAAGACAGTACAGGGGGACCGCGAGGGAAAGACAGTACAGAGGGAAACATTCATTAAAACACATTCAACAAAAAGACATCCAGGAACACAGCACAGGGGGACCGTGAGGGAAAGACAGTTCAGGGGGAAACATTCATTAAAACACATTCAACAAAAAGACATCCAGGAACACAGCACAGGGGGACCGCAAGGGAAAGACAGTACAGGGGGACCGCGAGGGAAAGACAGCACAGGGGGAAACATTCATTAAAACACATTCAACAAACAGACATCCAGGAACACAGCACAGGGGGACCACGAGGGAAAGACAGTACAGGGGGAAACATTCATTAAAACACATTCAACAAAAAGACATCCAGGAACACAGCACAGGGGGACCGCGAGGGAAAGACAGTACAGGGGGAAACATTCATTAAAACACATTCAACAAAAAAACATCCAGGTACACAGCACAGGGGGACCAAGAGGGAAAGACAGCACAGGAGGAAACATTCATTAAAACACATTCAACAAAAAAACATCCAGGTACACAGCACAGGAGGACCACGAGGGCAAGACAGCACAGGTGGAAACATTCATTAAAACACATTCAACAAAAAGACATCCAGGAACACAGCACAGGGGGACCACGATGGAAAGACAGTACAGGGGGAAACATTCATTAAAACACATTCAACAAAAAGACATCCAGGAACACAGCACAGGGGGACCGTGAGGGAAAGACAGTTCAGGGGGAAACATTCATTAAAACACATTCAACAAAAAGACATCCAGGAACACAGCACAGGGGGACCGCAAGGGAAAGGCAGTACAGGGGGACCGCGAGGGAAAGACAGTACAGGGGGAAACATTCATTAAAACACATTCAACAAAAAGACATCCAGGAACACAGCACAGGGGGACCGCGAGGGAAAGACAGTACAGGGGGAAACATTCATTAAAACACATTCAACAAAAAAACATCCAGGAACACAGCACAGGGGGACCGCGAGGGAAAGATAGCACAGGGGGAAACATTCATTAAAACACATTCAACAAAAAAACATCCAGGAACGCAGCACAGGGGGACCGCGAGGGAAAGACAGTACAGGGGGAAACATTCATTAAAACACATTCAACAAAAAGACATCCAGGAACGCAGCACAGGGGGACCGCGAGGGAAAGACAGCACAGGGGGAAACATTCATTAAAACACATTCAACAAAAAGACATCCAGGAACACAGCACAGGGGGACCGCGAGGGAAAGACAGTACAGGGGGAAACATTCATTAAAACACATTCAACAAAAAAACATCCAGGAACACAGCACAGAGGGACCACGAGGGAAAGACAGCACAGGGGGAAACATTCATTAAAACACATTCAACAAAAAAACATCCAGGAACACATTACAGGGGGACCACGAAGGAAAGACAGTTCAGGGGGAAACATTCATTAAAACACATTCAACAAAAAGACATCCAGGAACACAGCACAGGGGGACCGCGAGGGAAAGACAGTACAGGGGGAAACATTCATTAAAACACATTCAACAAAAAAACATCCAGGAACACATTATAGGGGGACTACGAGGGAAAGATAGTACAGGGGGAAACATTCATTAAAACACATTCAACAAAAAGACATCCAGGAACACAGCACAGGGGGACCGCGAGGGAAAGACAGTACAGGGGGAAACATTCATTAAAACACATTCAACAAAAAAACATCCAGGAACACAGCACAGGGGGACCGCGAGGGAAAGATAACACAGGGGGAAACATTCATTAAAACACATTCAACAAAAAAACATCCAGGAACGCAGCACAGGGGGACCGCGAGGGAAAGACAGTACAGGGGGAAACATTCATTAAAACACATTCAACAAAAAGACATCCAGGAACGCAGCACAGGGGGACCGCGAGGGAAAGACAGCACAGGGGGAAACATTCATTAAAACACATTCAACAAAAAGACATCCAGGAACACAGCACAGGGGGACCGTGAGGGAAAGACAGTACAGGGGGAAACATTCATTAAAACACATTCAACAAAAAAACATCCAGGAACACAGCACAGAGGGACCACGAGGGAAAGACAGCACAGGGGGAAACATTCATTAAAACACATTCAACAAAAAAACATCCAGGAACACATTACAGGGGGACCACGAAGGAAAGACAGTTCAGGGGGAAACATTCATTAAAACACATTCAACAAAAAGACATCCAGGAACACAGCACAGGGGGACCACGAGGGAAAGACAGTACAGGGGGAAACATTCATTAAAACACATTCAACAAAAAGACATCCAGGAACACAGCACAGGGGGACCACGAGGGAAAGACAGTACAGAAGGAAACATTCATTAAAACACATTCAACAAAAAGACATCCAGGAACACAGCACAGGGGGACCGCGAGGGAAAGACAGTTCAGGGGGAAACATTCATTAAAACACATTCAACAAAAAGACATCCAGGAACACAGCACAGGGGGACCGTGAGGGAAAGACAGTTCAGGGGGAAACATTCATTAAAACACATTCAACAAAAAGACATCCGGGAACACAGCACAGGGGGACCGCAAGGGAAAGACAGTACAGGGGGACCGCGAGGGAAAGACAGTACAGGGGGAAACATTCATTAAAACACATTCAACAAAAAGACATCCAGGAACACAGCACAGGGGGACCGTGAGGGAAAGACAGTTCAGGGGGAAACATTCATTAAAACACATTCAACAAAAAGACATCCAGGAACACAGCACAGGGGGACCGCAAGGGAAAGACAGTACAGGGGGACCGCGAGGGAAAGACAGCACAGGGGGAAACATTCATTAAAACACATTCAACAAAAAAACATCCAGGTACACAGCACAGGGGAACCACGAGGGAAAGACAGCACAGGGGGAAACATACATTAAAACACATTCAACAAAAAAACATCCAGGAACACATTACAGGGGGACCGCGAGGGAAAGACAGTTCAGGGGGAAACATTCATTAAAACACATTCAACAAAAAGACATCCAGGAACACATTACAGGGGGACCGCGAGGGAAAGACAGTACAGGGGGAAACATTCATTAAAACACATTCAACAAAAAAACATCCAGGTACACAGCACAGGGGGACCACGAGGGAAAGACAGCACAGGGGGAAACATTCATTAAAACACATTCAACAAAAAAACATCCAGGAACACATTACAGGGGGACCGCGAGGGAAAGACAGTTCAGGGGGAAACATTCATTAAAACACATTCAACAAAAAGACATCCAGGAACACATTACAGGGGGACCGCGAGGGAAAGACAGTACAGGGGGAAACATTCATTAAAACACATTCAACAAAAAAACATCCAGGAACACATTACAGGGGGACCACGAGAGAAAGACAGTTCAGGGGGAAACATTCATTGAAACACATTCAACAAAAAAACATCCAGGAACACATTACGGGGGGACCACGAGGGAAAGACAGTTCAGGGGGAAACATTCATTAAAACACATTCAACAAAAAAATATCCAGGAACACATTACAGGGGGACCGCGAGGGAAAGACAGCACAGGGGGAAACATTCATTAAAACACATTCAACAAAAAAACATCCAGGAACACATTACAGGGGGACCACGAGGGAAAGACAGTTCAGGGGGAAACATTCATTGAAACACATTCAACAAAAAGACATCCAGGAACACAGCACAGGGGGACCGCAAGGGAAAGACAGCACAGGGGGAAACATTCATTAAAACACATTCAACAAAAAGACATCCAGGAACACAGGACAGGGGGACCGCGAGGGAAAGACAGTTCAGGGGGAAACATTCATTAAAACACATTCAACAAAAAGACATCCAGGAACACAGCACAGGGGGACCGCGAGGGAAAGACAGCACAGGGGGAAATATTCATTAAAACACATTCAACAAAAAGACATCCAGGAACACAGCACAGGGGGACCGCGAGGGAAAGACAGTTCAGGGGGAAACATTCATTAAAACACATTCAACAAAAAGACATCCAGGAACACAGCACAGGGGGACCGCAAGGGAAAGACAGCACAGGGGGAAACATTCATTAAAACACATTCAACAAAAAGACATCCAGGAACACAGCACAGGGGGACCGCGAGGGAAAGACAGTTCAGGGGGAAACATTCATTAAAACACATTCAACAAAACGACATCCAGGAACACAGCACAGGGGGACCGCAAGGGAAAGACAGTACAGGGGGACCACGAGGGAAAGACAGCACAGGGGGAAACATTCATTAAAACACATTCAACAAAAAAACATCCAGGAACACAGCACAGGGGGACCACGAAGGAAAGACAGTTCAGGGGGAAACATTCATTAAAACACATTCAACAAAAAGACATCCAGGAACACAGCACAGAGGGACCGCGAGGGAAAGACAGTACAGGGGGAAACATTCATTAAAACACATTCAACAAAAAAACATCCAGGAACACATTATAGGGGGACTACGAGGGAAAGATAGTACAGGGGGAAACATTCATTAAAACACATTCAACAAAAAGACATCCAGGAACACAGCACAGGGGGACCGCGAGGGAAAGACAGTACAGGGGGAAACATTCATTAAAACACATTCAACAAAAAAACATCCAGGAACACAGCACAGGGGGACCGCGAGGGAAAGATAGCACAGGGGGAAACATTCATTAAAACACATTCAACAAAAAAACATCCAGGAACGCAGCACAGGGGGACCGCGAGGGAAAGACAGTACAGGGGGAAACATTCATTAAAACACATTCAACAAAAAGTCATCCAGGAACGCAGCACAGGGGGACCGCGAGGGAAAGACAGCACAGGGGGAAACATTCATTAAAACACATTCAACAAAAAGACATCCAGGAACACAGCACAGGGGGACCGCGAGGGAAAGACAGTACAGGGGGAAACATTCATTAAAACACATTCAACAAAAAAACATCCAGGAACACAGCACAGAGGGACCACGAGGGAAAGACAGCACAGGGGGAAACATTCATTAAAACACATTCAACAAAAAAACATCCAGGAACACATTACAGGGGGACCACGAAGGAAAGACAGTTCAGGGGGAAACATTCATTAAAACACATTCAACAAAAAGACATCCAGGAACACAGCACAGGGGGACCACGAGGGAAAGACAGTACAGAGGGAAACATTCATTAAAACACATTCAACAAAAAGACATCCAGGAACACAGCACAGGGGGACCACGAGGGAAAGACAGTACAGAAGGAAACATTCATTAAAACACATTCAACAAAAAGACATCCAGGAACACAGCACAGGGGGACCGCGAGGGAAAGACAGTTCAGGGGGAAACATTCATTAAAACACATTCAACAAAAAGACATCCAGGAACACAGCACAGGGGGACCGTGAGGGAAAGACAGTTCAGGGGGAAACATTCATTAAAACACATTCAACAAAAAGACATCCGGGAACACAGCACAGGGGGACCGCAAGGGAAAGACAGTACAGGGGGACCGCGAGGGAAAGACAGTACAGGGGGAAACATTCATTAAAACACATTCAACAAAAAGACATCCAGGAACACAGCACAGGGGGACCGTGAGGGAAAGACAGTTCAGGGGGAAACATTCATTAAAACACATTCAACAAAAAGACATCCAGGAACACAGCACAGGGGGACCGCAAGGGAAAGACAGTACAGGGGGACCGCGAGGGAAAGACAGCACAGGGGGAAACATTCATTAAAACACATTCAACAAACAGACATCCAGGAACACAGCACAGGGGGACCACGAGGGAAACACAGTACAGGGGGAAACATTCATTAAAACACATTCAACAAAAAGACATCCAGGAACACAGCACAGGGGGACCACGAGGGAAAGACAGTACAGGGGGAAACATTCATTAAAACACATTCAACAAAAAAACATCCAGGTACACAGCACAGGGGGACCACGAGGGAAAGACAGCACAGGGGGAAACATTCATTAAAACATATTCAACAAAAAGACATCCAGGAACACAGCACAGGGGGACCACGAGAGAAAGACAGTACAGGGGGAAACATTCATTAAAACACATTCAACAAAAAAACATCCAGGTACACAGCACAGGGGAACCACGAGGGAAAGACAGCACAGGGGGAAACATACATTAAAACACATTCAACAAAAAAACATCCAGGAACACATTACAGGGGGACCGCGAGGGAAAGACAGTTCAGGGGGAAACATTCATTAAAACACATTCAACAAAAAAACATCCAGGTACACAGCACAGGGGGACCACGAGGGAAAGACAGCACAGGGGGAAACATTCATTAAAACACATTCAACAAAAAAACATCCAGGAACACATTACAGGGGGACCGCGAGGGAAAGACAGTTCAGGGGGAAACATTCATTAAAACACATTCAACAAAAAGACATCCAGGAACACATTACAGGGGGACCGCGAGGGAAAGACAGTACAGGGGGAAACATTCATTAAAACACATTCAACAAAAAAACATCCAGGAACACATTACAGGGGGACCACGAGAGAAAGACAGTTCAGGGGGAAACATTCATTGAAACACATTCAACAAAAAAACATCCAGGAACACATTACAGGGGATCCCACGAGGGAAAGACAGTTCAGGGGGAAACATTCATTAAAACACATTCAACAAAAAAATATCCAGGAACACATTACAGGGGGACCGCGAGGGAAAGACAGCACAGGGGGAAACATTCATTAAAACACATTCAACAAAAAAACATCCAGGAACACATTACAGGGGGACCACGAGGGAAAGACAGTTCAGGGGGAAACATTCATTGAAACACATTCAACAAAAAGACATCCAGGAACACAGCACAGGGGGACCGCAAGGGAAAGACAGCACAGGGGGAAACATTCATTAAAACACATTCAACAAAAAGACATCCAGGAACACAGGACAGGGGGACCGTGAGGGAAAGACAGTTCAGGGGGAAACATTCATTAAAACACATTCAACAAAAAGACATCCATGAACACAGCACAGGGGGACCGCGAGGGAAAGACAGCACAGGGGGAAACATTCATTAAAACACATTCAACAAAAAGACATCCAGGAACACAGCACAGGGGGACCGCGAGGGAAAGACAGTTCAGGGGGAAACATTCATTAAAACACATTCAACAAAAAGACATCCAGGAACACAGCACAGGGGGACCGCAAGGGAAAGACAGTACAGGGGGACCACGAGGGAAAGACAGCACAGGGGGAAACATTCATTAAAACACATTCAACAAAAAAACATCCAGGAACACAGCACAGGGGGACCACGAAGGAAAGACAGTTCAGGGGGAAACATTCATTAAAACACATTCAACAAAAAGACATCCAGGAACACAGCACAGAGGGACCGCGAGGGAAAGACAGTACAGGGGGAAACATTCATTAAAACACATTCAACAAAAAAACATCCAGGAACACAGCACAGGGGGACCGCGAGGGAAAGATAGCACAGGGGGAAACATTCATTAAAACACATTCAACAAAAAAACATCCAGGAACGCAGCACAGGGGGACCGCGAGGGAAAGACAGTACAGGGGGAAACATTCATTAAAACACATTCAACAAAAAGTCATCCAGGAACGCAGCACAGGGGGACCGCGAGGGAAAGACAGCACAGGGGGAAACATTCATTAAAACACATTCAACAAAAAGACATCCAGGAACACAGCACAGGGGGACCGCGAGGGAAAGACAGTACAGGGGGAAACATTCATTAAAACACATTCAACAAAAAAACATCCAGGAACACAGCACAGAGGGACCACGAGGGAAAGACAGCACAGGGGGAAACATTCATTAAAACACATTCAACAAAAAAACATCCAGGAACACATTACAGGGGGACCACGAAGGAAAGACAGTTCAGGGGGAAACATTCATTAAAACACATTCAACAAAAAGACATCCAGGAACACAGCACAGGGGGACCACGAGGGAAAGACAGTACAGGGGGAAACATTCATTAAAACACATTCAACAAAAAGACATCCAGGAACACAGCACAGGGGGACCACGAGGGAAAGACAGTACAGAAGGAAACATTCATTAAAACACATTCAACAAAAAGACATCCAGGAACACAGCACAGGGGGACCGCGAGGGAAAGACAGTTCAGGGGGAAACATTCATTAAAACACATTCAACAAAAAGACATCCAGGACCACAGCACAGGGGGACCGTGAGGGAAAGACAGTTCAGGGGGAAACATTCATTAAAACACATTCAACAAAAAGACATCCAGGACCACAGCACAGGGGGACCGTGAGGGAAAGACAGTTCAGGGGGAAACATTCATTAAAACACATTCAATAAAAAGACATCCAGGAACACAGCACAGGGGGACCGCGAGGGAAAGACAGTACAGGGGGAAACATTCATTAAAACACATTCAACAAAAAAACATCCAGGAACACATTACAGGGGGACCGCGAGCGAAAGACAGTTCAGGGGGAAACATTCATGAAAACACATTCACCAAAAAAACATCCAGGTACACAGCACAGGGGGACCACGAGGGAAAGACAGCACAGGGGGAAACATTCATTAAAACACATTCAACAAAAAAACATCCAGGAACACATTACAGGGGGACCGCGTGCGACAGACAGTTCAGGGGGAAACATTCATTAAAACACATTCAACAAAAAGACATCCAGGAACACATTACAGGGGGACCGCGAGGGAAAGACAGCACAGGGGGAAACATTCATTAAAATGCATTCAACAAAAAAACATCCAGGAACACATTACAGGGGGAGCACGAGGGAAAGACAGTTCAGGGGGAAACATTCATTAAAACACATTCAACAAAAAGACATCCAGGAACACAGCACAGGGGGACCGCAAGGGAAAGACAGCACAGGGGGAAACATTCATTAAAACACATTCAACAAAAAAACATCCAGGAACACAGCACAGAGGGACCACGAGGGAAAGACAGCACAGGGGGAAACATTCATTAAAACACATTCAACAAAAAAACATCCAGGAACACATTACAGGGGGACCACGAAGGAAAGACAGTTCAGGGGGAAACATTCATTAAAACACATTCAACAAAAAGACATCCAGGAACACAGCACAGGGGGACCACGAGGGAAAGACAGTACAGGGGGAAACATTCATTAAAACACATTCAACAAAAAGACATCCAGGAACACAGCACAGGGGGACCGCGAGGGAAAGACAGTACAGGGGGAAACATTCATTAAAACACATTCAACAAAAAAACATCCAGGTACACAGCACAGGGGGACCACGAGGGAAAGACAGCACAGGGGGAAACATTCATTAAAACACATTCAACAAAAAGACATCCAGGAACACAGCACAGGGGGACCACGAGGGAAAGACATTACAGGGGGAAACATTCATTAAAACACATTCAACAAAAAAACATCCAGGTACACAGCACAGGGGAACCACGAGGGAAAGACAGCACAGGGGGAAACATACATTAAAACACATTCAACAAAAAAACATCCAGGAACACATTACAGGGGGACCGCGAGGGAAAGACAGTTCAGGGGGAAACATTCATTAAAACACATTCAACAAAAAAACATCCAGGTACACAGCACAGGGGGACCACGAGGGAAAGACAGCACAGGGGGAAACATTCATTAAAACACATTCAACAAAAAAACATCCAGGAACACATTACAGGGGGACCGCGAGGGAAAGACAGTTCAGGGGGAAACATTCATTAAAACACATTCAACAAAAAGACATCCAGGAACACAGCACAGGGGGACCGCAAGGGAAAGACAGTACAGGGGGACCGCGAGGGAAAGACAGTACAGGGGGAAACATTCATTAAAACACATTCAACAAAAAGACATCCAGGAACACAGCACAGGGGGACCGTGAGGGAAAGACAGTTCAGGGGGAAACATTCATTAAAACACATTCAACAAAAAAACATCCAGGTACACAGCACAGGGGGACCACGAGGGAAAGACAGCACAGGGGGAAACATTCATTAAAACACATTCAACAAAAAGACATCCAGGAACACAGCACAGGGGGACCACGAGGGAAAGACAGTACAGGGGGAAACATTCATTAAAACACATTCAACAAAAAAACATCCAGGTACACAGCACAGGGGGACCACGAGGGAAAGACAGCACAGGGGGAAACATTCATTAAAAACACATTCAACAAAAAAACATCCAGGAACACATTACAGGGGGACCGCGAGGGAAAGACAGTTCAGGGGGAAACATTCATTAAAACACATTCAACAAAAAAACATCCAGGTACACAGCACAGGGGGACCACGAGGGAAAGACAGCACAGGGGGAAACATTCATTAAAACACATTCAACAAAAAAACATCCAGGAACACATTACAGGGGGACCGCGAGGGAAAGACAGTTCAGGGGGAAACATTCATTAAAACACATTCAACAAAAAGACATCCAGTAACACATTACAGGGGGACCGCGAGGGAAAGACAGTACAGGGGGAAACATTCATTAAAACACATTCAACAAAAAAACATCCAGGAACACATTACAGGGGGACCATGAGAGAAAGACAGTTCAGGGGGAAACATTCATTGAAACACATTCAACAAAAAAACATCCAGGAACACATTACAGGGGGACCACGAGGGAAAGACAGTTCAGGGGGAAACATTCATTAAAACACATTCAACAAAAAAATATCCAGGAACACATTACAGGGGGACCGCGAGGGAAAGACAGCACAGGGGGAAACATTCATTAAAACACATTCAACAAAAAAACATCCAGGAACACATTACAGGGGGACCACGAGGGAAAGACAGTTCAGGGGGAAACATTCATTGAAACACATTCAACAAAAAGACATCCAGGAACACAGCACAGGGGGACCGCAAGGGAAAGACAGCACAGGGGGAAACATTCATTAAAACACATTCAACAAAAAGACATCCAGGAACACAGCACAGGGGGACCGCGAGGGAAAGACAGTACAGGGGGAAACATTCATTAAAACACATTCAACAACAAAACATCCAGGTACACAGCACAGGGGGACCACGAGGGAAAGACAGCACAGGAGGAAACATTCATTAAAACACATTCAACAAAAAAACATCCAGGCACACAGCACAGGGGGACCACGAGGGAAAGACAGCACAGGGGGAAACATTCATTAAAACACATTCAACAAAAAGACATCCAGGAACACAGCACAGGGGGACCACGAGGGAAAGACAGTACAGGGGGAAACATTCATTATAAACACATTCAACAAAAAAACATCCAGGTACACAGCACAGGGGGACCACGAGGGAAAGACAGCACAGGGGGAAACATTCATTAAAACACATTCAACAAAAAAACATCCAGGAACACATTACAGGGGGACCGCGAGCGAAAGACAGTTCAGGGGGAAACATTCATGAAAACACATTCACCAAAAAAACATCCAGGTACACAGCACAGGGGGACCACGAGGGAAAGACAGCACAGGGGGAAACATTCATTAAAACACATTCAACAAAAAAACATCCAGGAACACATTACAGGGGGACCGCGTGCGACAGACAGTTCAGAGGGAAACATTCATTAAAACACATTCAACAAAAAGACATCCAGGAACACATTACAGGGGGACCGCGAGGGAAAGACAGCACAGGGGGAAACATTCATTAAAACACATTCAACAAAAAAACATCCAGGAACACATTACAGGGGGACCACGAGGGAAAGACAGTTCAGGGGGAAACATTCATTAAAACACATTCAGCAAAAAGACATCCAGGAACACAGCACAGGGGGACCGCAAGGGAAAGACAGCACAGGGGGAAACATTCATTAAAACACATTCAACAAAAAAACATCCAGGAACACAGCACAGAGTGACCACGAGGGAAAGACAGCACAGGGGGAAACATTCATTAAAACACATTCAACAAAAAAACATCCAGGAACACATTACAGGGGGACCACGAAGGAAAGACAGTTCAGGGGGAAACATTCATTAAAACACATTCAACAAAAAGACATCCAGGAACACAGCACAGGGGGACCACGAGGGAAAGACAGTACAGGGGGAAACATTCATTAAAACACATTCAACAAAAAGACATCCAGGAACACAGCACAGGGGGACCACGAGGGAAAGACAGTACAGAAGGAAACATTCATTAAAACACATTCAACAAAAAGACATCCAGGAACACAGCACAGGGGGACCGTGAGGGAAAGACAGTTCAGGGGGAAACATTCATTAAAACACATTCAACAAAAAGACATCCAGGAACACAGCACAGGGGGACCGTGAGGGAAAGACAGTTCAGGGGGAAACATTCATTAAAACACATTCAACAAAAAGACATCCAGGAACACAGCACAGGGGGACCGCGAGGGAAAGACAGTACAGAAGGAAACATTCATTAAAACACATTCAACAAAAAGACATCCAGGAACACAGCACAGGGGGACCGCGAGGGAAAGACAGTTCAGGGGGAAACATTCATTAAAACACATTCAACAAAAAGACATCCAGGAACACAGCACAGGGGGACCGTGAGGGAAAGACAGTTCAGGGGGAAACATTCATTAAAACACATTCAACAAAAAGACATCCGGGAACACAGCACAGGGGGACCGCAAGGGAAAGACAGTACAGGGGGACCGCGAGGGAAAGACAGTACAGAGGGAAACATTCATTAAAACACATTCAACAAAAAGACATCCAGGAACACAGCACAGGGGGACCATGAGGGAAAGACAGTTCAGGGGGAAACATTCATTAAAACACATTCAACAAAAAGACATCCAGGAACACAGCACAGGGGGACCGCAAGGGAAAGACAGTACAGGGGGACCGCGAGGGAAAGACAGCACAGGGGGAAACATTCATTAAAACACATTCAACAAACAGACATCCAGGAACACAGCACAGGGGGACCACGAGGGAAAGACAGTACAGGGGGAAACATTCATTAAAACACATTCAACAAAAAGACATCCAGGAACACAGCACAGGGGGACCGCGAGGGAAAGACAGTACAGGGGGAAACATTCATTAAAACACATTCAACAAAAAAACATCCAGGTACACAGCACAGGGGGACCAAGAGGGAAAGACAGCACAGGAGGAAACATTCATTAAAACACATTCAACAAAAAAACATCCAGGTACACAGCACAGGAGGACCACGAGGGAAAGACAGCACAGGTGGAAACATTCATTAAAACACATTCAACAAAAAGACATCCAGGAACACAGCACAGGGGGACCACGATGGAAAGACAGTACAGGGGGAAACATTCATTAAAACACATTCAACAAAAAGACATCCAGGAACACAGCACAGGGGGACCGCAAGGGAAAGGCAGTACAGGGGGACCGCGAGGGAAAGACAGTTCAGGGGGAAACATTCATTAAAACACATTCAACAAAAAGACATCCAGGAACACAGCACAGGGGGACCGCAAGGGAAAGGCAGTACAGGGGGACCGCGAGGGAAAGACAGTACAGGGGGAAACATTCATTAAAACACATTCAACAAAAAGACATCCAGGAACACAGCACAGGGGGACCACGAGGGAAAGACAGTACAGAAGGAAACATTCATTAAAACACATTCAACAAAAAGACATCCAGGAACACAGCACAGGGGGACCGCGAGGGAAAGACAGTTCAGGGGGAAACATTCATTAAAACACATTCAACAAAAAGACATCCAGGAACACAGCACAGGGGGACCGTGAGGGAAAGACAGTTCAGGGGGAAACATTCATTAAAACACATTCAACAAAAAGACATCCGGGAACACAGCACAGGGGGACCGCAAGGGAAAGACAGTACAGGGGGACCGCGAGGGAAAGACAGTACAGAGGGAAACATTCATTAAAACACATTCAACAAAAAGACATCCAGGAACACAGCACAGGGGGACCGCGAGGGAAAGACAGTTCAGGGGGAAACATTCATTAAAACACATTCAACAAAAAGACATCCAGGAACACAGCACAGGGGTACCACGAGGGAAAGACAGCACAGGGGGAAACATTCATTAAAAACACATTCAACAAAAAAACATCCAGGAACACATTACAGGGGGACCGCGAGGGAAAGACAGTTCAGGGGGAAACATTCATTAAAACACATTCAACAAAAAAACATCCAGGTACACAGCACAGGGGGACCACGAGGGAAAGACAGCACAGGGGGAAACATTCATTAAAACACATTCAACAAAAAAACATCCAGGAACACATTACAGGGGGACCGCGAGGGAAAGACAGTTCAGGGGGAAACATTCATTAAAACACATTCAACAAAAAGACATCCAGTAACACATTACAGGGGGACCGCGAGGGAAAGACAGTACAGGGGGAAACATTCATTAAAACACATTCAACAAAAAAACATCCAGGAACACATTACAGGGGGACCACGAGAGAAAGACAGTTCAGGGGGAAACATTCATTGAAACACATTCAACAAAAAAGACATCCAGGAACACATTACAGGGGGACCACGAGGGAAAGACAGTTCAGGGGGAAACATTCATTAAAACACATTCAACAAAAAAATATCCAGGAACACATTACAGGGGGACCGCGAGGGAAAGACAGCACAGGGGGAAACATTCATTAAAACACATTCAACAAAAAAACATCCAGGAACACATTACAGGGGGACCACGAGGGAAAGACAGTTCAGGGGGAAACATTCATTGAAACACATTCAACAAAAAGACATCCAGGAACACAGCACAGGGGGACTGCAAGGGAAAGACAGCACAGGGGGAAACATTCATTAAAACACATTCAACAAAAAGACATCCAGGAACACAGCACAGGGGGACCGCGAGGGAAAGACAGTACAGGGGGAAACATTCATTAAAACACATTCAACAAAAAAACATCCAGGTACACAGCACAGGGGGACCACGAGGGAAAGACAGCACAGGAGGAAACATTCATTAAAACACATTCAACAAAAAAACATCCAGGCACACAGCACAGGGGGACCACGAGGGAAAGACAGCACAGGGGGAAACATTCATTAAAACACATTCAACAAAAAGACATCCAGGAACACAGCACAGGGGGACCACGAGGGAAAGACAGTACAGGGGGAAACATTCATTATAAACACATTCAACAAAAAAACATCCAGGTACACAGCACAGGGGGACCACGAGGGAAAGACAGCACAGGGGGAAACATTCATTAAAACACATTCAACAAAAAAACATCCAGGAACACATTACAGGGGGACCGCGAGCGAAAGACAGTTCAGGGGGAAACATTCATGAAAACACATTCACCAAAAAAACATCCAGGTACACAGCACAGGGGGACCACGAGGGAAAGACAGCACAGGGGGAAACATTCATTAAAACACATTCAACAAAAAGACATCCAGGAACACAGCACAGGGGGACCACGAGGGAAAGACATTACAGGGGGAAACATTCATTAAAACACATTCAACAAAAAAACATCCAGGTACACAGCACAGGGGAACCACGAGGGAAAGACAGCACAGGGGGAAACATACATTAAAACACATTCAACAAAAAAACATCCAGGAACACATTACAGGGGGACCGCGAGGGAAAGACAGTTCAGGGGGAAACATTCATTAAAACACATTCAACAAAAAAACATCCAGGTACACAGCACAGGGGGACCACGAGGGAAAGACAGCACAGGGGGAAACATTCATTAAAACACATTCAACAAAAAAACATCCAGGAACACATTACAGGGGGACCGCGAGGGAAAGACAGTTCAGGGGGAAACATTCATTAAAACACATTCAACAAAAAGACATCCAGGAACACAGCACAGGGGGACCGCAAGGGAAAGACAGTACAGGGGGACCGCGAGGGAAAGACAGTACAGGGGGAAACATTCATTAAAACACATTCAACAAAAAGACATCCAGGAACACAGCACAGGGGGACCGTGAGGGAAAGACAGTTCAGGGGGAAACATTCATTAAAACACATTCAACAAATAAACATCCAGGTACACAGCACAGGGGGACCACGAGGGAAAGACAGCACAGGGGGAAACATTCATTAAAACACATTCAACAAAAAGACATCCAGGAACACAGCACAGGGGGACCACGAGGGAAAGACAGTACAGGGGGAAACATTCATTAAAACACATTCAACAAAAAAACATCCAGGTACACAGCACAGGGGGACCACGAGGGAAAGACAGCACAGGGGGAAACATTCATTAAAAACACATTCAACAAAAAAACATCCAGGAACACATTACAGGGGGACCGCGAGGGAAAGACAGTTCAGGGGGAAACATTCATTAAAACACATTCAACAAAAAAACATCCAGGTACACAGCACAGGGGGACCACGAGGGAAAGACAGCACAGGGGGAAACATTCATTAAAACACATTCAACAAAAAAACATCCAGGAACACATTACAGGGGGACCGCGAGGGAAAGACAGTTCAGGGGGAAACATTCATTAAAACACATTCAACAAAAAGACATCCAGTAACACATTACAGGGGGACCGCGAGGGAAAGACAGTACAGGGGGAAACATTCATTAAAACACATTCAACAAAAAAACATCCAGGAACACATTACAGGGGGACCATGAGAGAAAGACAGTTCAGGGGGAAACATTCATTGAAACACATTCAACAAAAAAACATCCAGGAACACATTACAGGGGGACCACGAGGGAAAGACAGTTCAGGGGGAAACATTCATTAAAACACATTCAACAAAAAAATATCCAGGAACACATTACAGGGGGACCGCGAGGGAAAGACAGCACAGGGGGAAACATTCATTAAAACACATTCAACAAAAAAACATCCAGGAACACATTACAGGGGGACCACGAGGGAAAGACAGTTCAGGGGGAAACATTCATTGAAACACATTCAACAAAAAGACATCCAGGAACACAGCACAGGGGGACCGCAAGGGAAAGACAGCACAGGGGGAAACATTCATTAAAACACATTCAACAAAAAGACATCCAGGAACACAGCACAGGGGGACCGCGAGGGAAAGACAGTACAGGGGGAAACATTCATTAAAACACATTCAACAACAAAACATCCAGGTACACAGCACAGGGGGACCACGAGGGAAAGACAGCACAGGAGGAAACATTCATTAAAACACATTCAACAAAAAAACATCCAGGCACACAGCACAGGGGGACCACGAGGGAAAGACAGCACAGGGGGAAACATTCATTAAAACACATTCAACAAAAAGACATCCAGGAACACAGCACAGGGGGACCACGAGGGAAAGACAGTACAGGGGGAAACATTCATTATAAACACATTCAACAAAAAAACATCCAGGTACACAGCACAGGGGGACCACGAGGGAAAGACAGCACAGGGGGAAACATTCATTAAAACACATTCAACAAAAAAACATCCAGGAACACATTACAGGGGGACCGCGAGCGAAAGACAGTTCAGGGGGAAACATTCATGAAAACACATTCACCAAAAAAACATCCAGGTACACAGCACAGGGGGACCACGAGGGAAAGACAGCACAGGGGGAAACATTCATTAAAACACATTCAACAAAAAAACATCCAGGAACACATTACAGGGGGACCGCGTGCGACAGACAGTTCAGGGGGAAACATTCATTAAAACACATTCAACAAAAAGACATCCAGGAACACATTACAGGGGGACCGCGAGGGAAAGACAGCACAGGGGGAAACATTCATTAAAACACATTCAACAAAAAAATATCCAGGAACACAGCACAGAGGGACCACGAGGGAAAGACAGCACAGGGGGAAACATTCATTAAAACACATTCAACAAAAAAACATCCAGGAACACATTACAGGGGGACCGCGAGGGAAAGACAGTTCAGGGGGAAACATTCATTAAAACACATTCAACAAAAAAACATCCAGGTACACAGCACAGGGGGACCACGAGGGAAAGACAGCACAGGGGGAAACATTCATTAAAACACATTCAACAAAAAGACATCCAGGAACACAGCACAGGGGGACCGCAAGGGAAAGACAGCACAGGGGGAAACATTCATTAAAACACATTCAACAAAAAAACATCCAGGAACACAGCACAGAGGGACCACGAGGGAAAGACAGCACAGGGGGAAACATTCATTAAAACACATTCAACAAAAAAACATCCAGGAACACATTACAGGGGGACCACGAAGGAAAGACAGTTCAGGGGGAAACATTCATTAAAACACATTCAACAAAAAGACATCCAGGAACACAGCACAGGGGGACCACGAGGGAAAGACAGTACAGGGGGAAACATTCATTAAAACACATTCAACAAAAAGACATCCAGGAACACAGCACAGGGGGACCACGAGGGAAAGACAGTACAGAAGGAAACATTCATTAAAACACATTCAACAAAAAGACATCCAGGAACACAGCACAGGGGGACCGCGAGGGAAAGACAGTTCAGGGGGAAACATTCATTAAAACACATTCAACAAAAAGACATCCAGGAACACAGCACAGGGGGACCGTGAGGGAAAGACAGTTCAGGGGGAAACATTCATTAAAACACATTCAACAAAAAGACATCCGGGAACACAGCACAGGGGGACCGCAAGGGAAAGACAGTACAGGGGGACCGCGAGGGAAAGACAGTACAGAGGGAAACATTCATTAAAACACATTCAACAAAAAGACATCCAGGAACACAGCACAGGGGGACCGTGAGGGAAAGACAGTTCAGGGGGAAACATTCATTAAAACACATTCAACAAAAAGACATCCAGGAACACAGCACAGGGGGACCGCAAGGGAAAGACAGTACAGGGGGACCGCGAGGGAAAGACAGCACAGGGGGAAACATTCATTAAAACACATTCAACAAACAGACATCCAGGAACACAGCACAGGGGGACCACGAGGGAAAGACAGTACAGGGGGAAACATTCATTAAAACACATTCAACAAAAAGACATCCAGGAACACAGCACAGGGGGACCGCGAGGGAAAGACAGTACAGGGGGAAACATTCATTAAAACACATTCAACAAAAAAACATCCAGGTACACAGCACAGGGGGACCAAGAGGGAAAGACAGCACAGGAGGAAACATTCATTAAAACACATTCAACAAAAAAACATCCAGGTACACAGCACAGGAGGACCACGAGGGAAAGACAGCACAGGTGGAAACATTCATTAAAACACATTCAACAAAAAGACATCCAGGAACACAGCACAGGGGGACCACGATGGAAAGACAGTACAGGGGGAAACATTCATTAAAACACATTCAACAAAAAGACATCCAGGAACACAGCACAGGGGGACCGTGAGGGAAAGACAGTTCAGGGGGAAACATTCATTAAAACACATTCAACAAAAAGACATCCAGGAACACAGCACAGGGGGACCGCAAGGGAAAGGCAGTACAGGGGGACCGCGAGGGAAAGACAGTACAGGGGGAAACATTCATTAAAACACATTCAACAAAAAGACATCCAGGAACACAGCACAGGGGGACCACGAGGGAAAGACAGTACAGAAGGAAACATTCATTAAAACACATTCAACAAAAAGACATCCAGGAACACAGCACAGGGGGACCGCGAGGGAAAGACAGTTCAGGGGGAAACATTCATTAAAACACATTCAACAAAAAGACATCCAGGAACACAGCACAGGGGGACCGTGAGGGAAAGACAGTTCAGGGGGAAACATTCATTAAAACACATTCAACAAAAAGACATCCGGGAACACAGCACAGGGGGACCGCAAGGGAAAGACAGTACAGGGGGACCGCGAGGGAAAGACAGTACAGAGGGAAACATTCATTAAAACACATTCAACAAAAAGACATCCAGGAACACAGCACAGGGGGACCGTGAGGGAAAGACAGTTCAGGGGGAAACATTCATTAAAACACATTCAACAAAAAGACATCCAGGAACACAGCACAGGGGGACCGCAAGGGAAAGACAGTACAGGGGGACCGCGAGGGAAAGACAGCACAGGGGGAAACATTCATTAAAACACATTCAACAAACAGACATCCAGGAACACAGCACAGGGGGACCACGAGGGAAAGACAGTACAGGGGGAAACATTCATGAAAACACATTCAACAAAAAGACATCCAGGAACACAGCACAGGGGGACCGCGAGGGAAAGACAGTACAGGGGGAAACATTCATTAAAACACATTCAACAAAAAAACATCCAGGTACACAGCACAGGGGGACCAAGAGGGAAAAACAGCACAGGAGGAAACATTCATTAAAACACATTCAACAAAAAAACATCCAGGTACACAGCACAGGAGGACCACGAGGGAAAGACAGCACAGGTGGAAACATTCATTAAAACACATTCAACAAAAAGACATCCAGGAACACAGCACAGGGGGACCACGATGGAAAGACAGTACAGGGGGAAACATTCATTAAAACACATTCAACAAAAAGACATCCAGGAACACAGCACAGGGGGACCGTGAGGGAAAGACAGTTCAGGGGGAAACATTCATTAAAACACATTCAACAAAAAGACATCCAGGAACACAGCACAGGGGGACCGCAAGGGAAAGGCAGTACAGGGGGACCGCGAGGGAAAGACAGTACAGGGGGAAACATTCATTAAAACACATTCAACAAAAAGACATCCAGGAACACAGCACAGGGGGACCGCGAGGGAAAGACAGTACAGGGGGAAACATTCATTAAAACACATTCAACAAAAAAACATCCAGGAACACAGCACAGGGGGACCGCGAGGGAAAGATAGCACAGGGGGAAACATTCATTAAAACACATTCAACAAAAAAACATCCAGGAACGCAGCACAGGGGGACCGCGAGGGAAAGACAGTACAGGGGGAAACATTCATTAAAACACATTCAACAAAAAGACATCCAGGAACGCAGCACAGGGGGACCGCGAGGGAAAGACAGCACAGGGGGAAACATTCATTAAAACACATTCAACAAAAAGACATCCAGGAACACAGCACAGGGGGACCGCGAGGGAAAGACAGTACAGGGGGAAACATTCATTAAAACACATTCAACAAAAAAACATCCAGGAACACAGCACAGAGGGACCACGAGGGAAAGACAGCACAGGGGGAAACATTCATTAAAACACATTCAACAAAAAAACATCCAGGAACACATTACAGGGGGACCACGAAGGAAAGACAGTTCAGGGGGAAACATTCATTAAAACACATTCAACAAAAAGACATCCAGGAACACAGCACAGGGGGACCGCGAGGGAAAGACAGTACAGGGGGAAACATTCATTAAAACACATTCAACAAAAAAACATCCAGGAACACATTACAGGGGGACCGCGAGGGAAAGACAGTTCAGGGGGAAACATTCATTAAAACACATTCAACAAAAAGACATCCAGGAACACAGCACAGGGGGACCGCAAGGGAAAGACAGTACAGGGGGACCGCGAGGGAAAGACAGTACAGGGGGAAACATTCATTAAAACACATTCAACAAAAAGACATCCAGGAACACAGCACAGGGGGACCGTGAGGGAAAGACAGTTCAGGGGGAAACATTCATTAAAACACATTCAACAAAAAAACATCCAGGTACACAGCACAGGGGGACCACGAGGGAAAGACAGCACAGGGGGAAACATTCATTAAAACACATTCAACAAAAAGACATCCAGGAACACAGCACAGGGGGACCACGAGGGAAAGACAGTACAGGGGGAAACATTCATTAAAACACATTCAACAAAAAAACATCCAGGTACACAGCACAGGGGGACCACGAGGGAAAGACAGCACAGGGGGAAACATTCATTAAAAACACATTCAACAAAAAAACATCCAGGAACACATTACAGGGGGACCGCGAGGGAAAGACAGTTCAGGGGGAAACATTCATTAAAACACATTCAACAAAAAAACATCCAGGTACACAGCACAGGGGGACCACGAGGGAAAGACAGCACAGGGGGAAACATTCATTAAAACACATTCAACAAAAAAACATCCAGGAACACATTACAGGGGGACCGCGAGGGAAAGACAGTTCAGGGGGAAACATTCATTAAAACACATTCAACAAAAAGACATCCAGTAACACATTACAGGGGGACCGCGAGGGAAAGACAGTACAGGGGGAAACATTCATTAAAACACATTCAACAAAAAAACATCCAGGAACACATTACAGGGGGACCATGAGAGAAAGACAGTTCAGGGGGAAACATTCATTGAAACACATTCAACAAAAAAACATCCAGGAACACATTACAGGGGGACCACGAGGGAAAGACAGTTCAGGGGGAAACATTCATTAAAACACATTCAACAAAAAAATATCCAGGAACACATTACAGGGGGACCGCGAGGGAAAGACAGCACAGGGGGAAACATTCATTAAAACACATTCAACAAAAAAACATCCAGGAACACATTACAGGGGGACCACGAGGGAAAGACAGTTCAGGGGGAAACATTCATTGAAACACATTCAACAAAAAGACATCCAGGAACACAGCACAGGGGGACCGCAAGGGAAAGACAGCACAGGGGGAAACATTCATTAAAACACATTCAACAAAAAGACATCCAGGAACACAGCACAGGGGGACCGCGAGGGAAAGACAGTACAGGGGGAAACATTCATTAAAACACATTCAACAACAAAACATCCAGGTACACAGCACAGGGGGACCACGAGGGAAAGACAGCACAGGAGGAAACATTCATTAAAACACATTCAACAAAAAAACATCCAGGCACACAGCACAGGGGGACCACGAGGGAAAGACAGCACAGGGGGAAACATTCATTAAAACACATTCAACAAAAAGACATCCAGGAACACAGCACAGGGGGACCACGAGGGAAAGACAGTACAGGGGGAAACATTCATTATAAACACATTCAACAAAAAAACATCCAGGTACACAGCACAGGGGGACCACGAGGGAAAGACAGCACAGGGGGAAACATTCATTAAAACACATTCAACAAAAAAACATCCAGGAACACATTACAGGGGGACCGCGAGCGAAAGACAGTTCAGGGGGAAACATTCATGAAAACACATTCACCAAAAAAACATCCAGGTACACAGCACAGAGGGACCACGAGGGAAAGACAGCACAGGGGGAAACATTCATTAAAACACATTCAACAAAAAAACATCCAGGAACACATTACAGGGGGACCGCGTGCGACAGACAGTTCAGGGGGAAACATTCATTAAAACACATTCAACAAAAAGACATCCAGGAACACATTACAGGGGGACCGCGAGGGAAAGACAGCACAGGGGGAAACATTCATTAAAACACATTCAACAAAAAAACATCCAGGAACACATTACAGGGGGACCACGAGGGAAAGACAGTTCAGGGGGAAACATTCATTAAAACACATTCAGCAAAAAGACATCCAGGAACACAGCACAGGGGGACCGCAAGGGAAAGACAGCACAGGGGGAAACATTCATTAAAACACATTCAACAAAAAAACATCCAGGAACACAGCACAGAGGGACCACGAGGGAAAGACAGCACAGGGGGAAACATTCATTAAAACACATTCAACAAAAAAACATCCAGGAACACATTACAGGGGGACCACGAAGGAAAGACAGTTCAGGGGGAAACATTCATTAAAACACATTCAACAAAAAGACATCCAGGAACACAGCACAGGGGGACCACGAGGGAAAGACAGTACAGGGGGAAACATTCATTAAAACACATTCAACAAAAAGACATCCAGGAACACAGCACAGGGGTCCACGAGGGAAAGACAGTACAGAAGGAAACATTCATTAAAACACATTCAACAAAAAGACATCCAGGAACACAGCACAGGGGGACCGCGAGGGAAAGACAGTTCAGGGGGAAACATTCATTAAAACACATTCAACAAAAAGACATCCAGGAACACAGCACAGGGGGACCGTGAGGGAAAGACAGTTCAGGGGGAAACATTCATTAAAACACATTCAACAAAAAGACATCCGGGAACACAGCACAGGGGGACCGCAAGGGAAAGACAGTACAGGGGGACCGCGAGGGAAAGACAGTACAGAGGGAAACATTCATTAAAACACATTCAACAAAAAGACATCCAGGAACACAGCACAGGGGGACCATGAGGGAAAGACAGTTCAGGGGGAAACATTCATTAAAACACATTCAACAAAAAGACATCCAGGAACACAGCACAGGGGGACCGCAAGGGAAAGACAGTACAGGGGGACCGCGAGGGAAAGACAGCACAGGGGGAAACATTCATTAAAACACATTCAACAAACAGACATCCAGGAACACAGCACAGGGGGACCACGAGGGAAAGACAGTACAGGGGGAAACATTCATTAAAACACATTCAACAAAAAGACATCCAGGAACACAGCACAGGGGGACCGCGAGGGAAAGACAGTACAGGGGGAAACATTCATTAAAACACATTCAACAAAAAAACATCCAGGTACACAGCACAGGGGGACCAAGAGGGAAAGACAGCACAGGAGGAAACATTCATTAAAACACATTCAACAAAAAAACATCCAGGTACACAGCACAGGAGGACCACGAGGGAAAGACAGCACAGGTGGAAACATTCATTAAAACACATTCAACAAAAAGACATCCAGGAACACAGCACAGGGGGACCACGATGGAAAGACAGTACAGGGGGAAACATTCATTAAAACACATTCAACAAAAAGACATCCAGGAACACAGCACAGGGGGACCGTGAGGGAAAGACAGTTCAGGGGGAAACATTCATTAAAACACATTCAACAAAAAGACATCCAGGAACACAGCACAGGGGGACCGCAAGGGAAAGGCAGTACAGGGGGACCGCGAGGGAAAGACAGTACAGGGGGAAACATTCATTAAAACACATTCAACAAAAAGACATCCAGGAACACAGCACAGGGGGACCACGAGGGAAAGACAGTACAGAAGGAAACATTCATTAAAACACATTCAACAAAAAGACATCCAGGAACACAGCACAGGGGGACCGCGAGGGAAAGACAGTTCAGGGGGAAACATTCATTAAAACACATTCAACAAAAAGACATCCAGGAACACAGCACAGGGGGACCGTGAGGGAAAGACAGTTCAGGGGGAAACATTCATTAAAACACATTCAACAAAAAGACATCCGGGAACACAGCACAGGGGGACCGCAAGGGAAAGACAGTACAGGGGGACCGCGCGTGAAAGACAGTACAGAGGGAAACATTCATTAAAACACATTCAACAAAAAGACATCCAGGAACACAGCACAGGGGGACCGCGAGGGAAAGACAGTTCAGGGGGAAACATTCATTAAAACACATTCAACAAAAAGACATCCAGGAACACAGCACAGGGGTACCACGAGGGAAAGACAGCACAGGGGGAAACATTCATTAAAAACACATTCAACAAAAAAACATCCAGGAACACATTACAGGGGGACCGCGAGGGAAAGACAGTTCAGGGGGAAACATTCATTAAAACACATTCAACAAAAAAACATCCAGGTACACAGCACAGGGGGACCACGAGGGAAAGACAGCACAGGGGGAAACATTCATTAAAACACATTCAACAAAAAAACATCCAGGAACACATTACAGGGGGACCGCGAGGGAAAGACAGTTCAGGGGGAAACATTCATTAAAACACATTCAACAAAAAGACATCCAGTAACACATTACAGGGGGACCGCGAGGGAAAGACAGTACAGGGGGAAACATTCATTAAAACACATTCAACAAAAAAACATCCAGGAACACATTACAGGGGGACCACGAGAGAAAGACAGTTCAGGGGGAAACATTCATTGAAACACATTCAACAAAAAAGACATCCAGGAACACATTACAGGGGGACCACGAGGGAAAGACAGTTCAGGGGGAAACATTCATTAAAACACATTCAACAAAAAAATATCCAGGAACACATTACAGGGGGACCGCGAGGGAAAGACAGCACAGGGGGAAACATTCATTAAAACACATTCAACAAAAAAACATCCAGGAACACATTACAGGGGGACCACGAGGGAAAGACAGTTCAGGGGGAAACATTCATTGAAACACATTCAACAAAAAGACATCCAGGAACACAGCACAGGGGGACTGCAAGGGAAAGACAGCACAGGGGGAAACATTCATTAAAACACATTCAACAAAAAGACATCCAGGAACACAGCACAGGGGGACCGCGAGGGAAAGACAGTACAGGGGGAAACATTCATTAAAACACATTCAACAAAAAAACATCCAGGTACACAGCACAGGGGGACCACGAGGGAAAGACAGCACAGGAGGAAACATTCATTAAAACACATTCAACAAAAAAACATCCAGGCACACAGCACAGGGGGACCACGAGGGAAAGACAGCACAGGGGGAAACATTCATTAAAACACATTCAACAAAAAGACATCCAGGAACACAGCACAGGGGGACCACGAGGGAAAGACAGTACAGGGGGAAACATTCATTATAAACACATTCAACAAAAAAACATCCAGGTACACAGCACAGGGGGACCACGAGGGAAAGACAGCACAGGGGGAAACATTCATTAAAACACATTCAACAAAAAAACATCCAGGAACACATTACAGGGGGACCGCGAGCGAAAGACAGTTCAGGGGGAAACATTCATGAAAACACATTCACCAAAAAAACATCCAGGTACACAGCACAGGGGGACCACGAGGGAAAGACAGCACAGGGGGAAACATTCATTAAAACACATTCAACAAAAAGACATCCAGGAACACAGCACAGGGGGACCACGAGGGAAAGACATTACAGGGGGAAACATTCATTAAAACACATTCAACAAAAAAACATCCAGGTACACAGCACAGGGGAACCACGAGGGAAAGACAGCACAGGGGGAAACATACATTAAAACACATTCAACAAAAAAACATCCAGGAACACATTACAGGGGGACCGCGAGGGAAAGACAGTTCAGGGGGAAACATTCATTAAAACACATTCAACAAAAAAACATCCAGGTACACAGCACAGGGGGACCACGAGGGAAAGACAGCACAGGGGGAAACATTCATTAAAACACATTCAACAAAAAAACATCCAGGAACACATTACAGGGGGACCGCGAGGGAAAGACAGTTCAGGGGGAAACATTCATTAAAACACATTCAACAAAAAGACATCCAGGAACACAGCACAGGGGGACCGCAAGGGAAAGACAGTACAGGGGGACCGCGAGGGAAAGACAGTACAGGGGGAAACATTCATTAAAACACATTCAACAAAAAGACATCCAGGAACACAGCACAGGGGGACCGTGAGGGAAAGACAGTTCAGGGGGAAACATTCATTAAAACACATTCAACAAATAAACATCCAGGTACACAGCACAGGGGGACCACGAGGGAAAGACAGCACAGGGGGAAACATTCATTAAAACACATTCAACAAAAAGACATCCAGGAACACAGCACAGGGGGACCACGAGGGAAAGACAGTACAGGGGGAAACATTCATTAAAACACATTCAACAAAAAAACATCCAGGTACACAGCACAGGGGGACCACGAGGGAAAGACAGCACAGGGGGAAACATTCATTAAAAACACATTCAACAAAAAAACATCCAGGAACACATTACAGGGGGACCGCGAGGGAAAGACAGTTCAGGGGGAAACATTCATTAAAACACATTCAACAAAAAAACATCCAGGTACACAGCACAGGGGGACCACGAGGGAAAGACAGCACAGGGGGAAACATTCATTAAAACACATTCAACAAAAAAACATCCAGGAACACATTACAGGGGGACCGCGAGGGAAAGACAGTTCAGGGGGAAACATTCATTAAAACACATTCAACAAAAAGACATCCAGTAACACATTACAGGGGGACCGCGAGGGAAAGACAGTACAGGGGAAACATTCATTAAAACACATTCAACAAAAAAACATCCAGGAACACATTACAGGGGGACCATGAGAGAAAGACAGTTCAGGGGGAAACATTCATTGAAACACATTCAACAAAAAAACATCCAGGAACACATTACAGGGGGACCACGAGGGAAAGACAGTTCAGGGGGAAACATTCATTAAAACACATTCAACAAAAAAATATCCAGGAACACATTACAGGGGGACCGCGAGGGAAAGACAGCACAGGGGGAAACATTCATTAAAACACATTCAACAAAAAAACATCCAGGAACACATTACAGGGGGACCACGAGGGAAAGACAGTTCAGGGGGAAACATTCATTGAAACACATTCAACAAAAAGACATCCAGGAACACAGCACAGGGGGACCGCAAGGGAAAGACAGCACAGGGGGAAACATTCATTAAAACACATTCAACAAAAAGACATCCAGGAACACAGCACAGGGGGACCGCGAGGGAAAGACAGTACAGGGGGAAACATTCATTAAAACACATTCAACAACAAAACATCCAGGTACACAGCACAGGGGGACCACGAGGGAAAGACAGCACAGGAGGAAACATTCATTAAAACACATTCAACAAAAAAACATCCAGGCACACAGCACAGGGGGACCACGAGGGAAAGACAGCACAGGGGGAAACATTCATTAAAACACATTCAACAAAAAGACATCCAGGAACACAGCACAGGGGGACCACGAGGGAAAGACAGTACAGGGGGAAACATTCATTATAAACACATTCAACAAAAAAACATCCAGGTACACAGCACAGGGGGACCACGAGGGAAAGACAGCACAGGGGGAAACATTCATTAAAACACATTCAACAAAAAAACATCCAGGAACACATTACAGGGGGACCGCGAGCGAAAGACAGTTCAGGGGGAAACATTCATGAAAACACATTCACCAAAAAAACATCCAGGTACACAGCACAGGGGGACCACGAGGGAAAGACAGCACAGGGGGAAACATTCATTAAAACACATTCAACAAAAAAACATCCAGGAACACATTACAGGGGGACCGCGTGCGACAGACAGTTCAGGGGGAAACATTCATTAAAACACATTCAACAAAAAGACATCCAGGAACACATTACAGGGGGACCGCGAGGGAAAGACAGCACAGGGGGAAACATTCATTAAAACACATTCAACAAAAAAACATCCAGGAACACAGCACAGAGGGACCACGAGGGAAAGACAGCACAGGGGGAAACATTCATTAAAACACATTCAACAAAAAAACATCCAGGAACACATTACAGGGGGACCGCGAGGGAAAGACAGTTCAGGGGGAAACATTCATTAAAACACATTCAACAAAAAAACATCCAGGTACACAGCACAGGGGGACCACGAGGGAAAGACAGCACAGGGGGAAACATTCATTAAAACACATTCAACAAAAAGACATCCAGGAACACAGCACAGGGGGACCGCAAGGGAAAGACAGCACAGGGGGAAACATTCATTAAAACACATTCAACAAAAAAACATCCAGGAACACAGCACAGAGGGACCACGAGGGAAAGACAGCACAGGGGGAAACATTCATTAAAACACATTCAACAAAAAAACATCCAGGAACACATTACAGGGGGACCACGAGGGAAAGACAGTACAGGGGGAAACATTCATTAAAACACATTCAACAAAAAGACATCCAGGAACACAGCACAGGGGGACCACGAGGGAAAGACAGTACAGAAGGAAACATTCATTAAAACACATTCAACAAAAAGACATCCAGGAACACAGCACAGGGGGACCGCGAGGGAAAGACAGTTCAGGGGGAAACATTCATTAAAACACATTCAACAAAAAGACATCCAGGAACACAGCACAGGGGGACCGTGAGGGAAAGACAGTTCAGGGGGAAACATTCATTAAAACACATTCAACAAAAAGACATCCGGGAACACAGCACAGGGGGACCGCAAGGGAAAGACAGTACAGGGGGACCGCGAGGGAAAGACAGTACAGAGGGAAACATTCATTAAAACACATTCAACAAAAAGACATCCAGGAACACAGCACAGGGGGACCGTGAGGGAAAGACAGTTCAGGGGGAAACATTCATTAAAACACATTCAACAAAAAGACATCCAGGAACACAGCACAGGGGGACCGCAAGGGAAAGACAGTACAGGGGGACCGCGAGGGAAAGACAGCACAGGGGGAAACATTCATTAAAACACATTCAACAAACAGACATCCAGGAACACAGCACAGGGGGACCACGAGGGAAAGACAGTACAGGGGGAAACATTCATTAAAACACATTCAACAAAAAGACATCCAGGAACACAGCACAGGGGGACCGCGAGGGAAAGACAGTACAGGGGGAAACATTCATTAAAACACATTCAACAAAAAAACATCCAGGTACACAGCACAGGGGGACCAAGAGGGAAAGACAGCACAGGAGGAAACATTCATTAAAACACATTCAACAAAAAAACATCCAGGTACACAGCACAGGAGGACCACGAGGGAAAGACAGCACAGGTGGAAACATTCATTAAAACACATTCAACAAAAAGACATCCAGGAACACAGCACAGGGGGACCACGATGGAAAGACAGTACAGGGGGAAACATTCATTAAAACACATTCAACAAAAAGACATCCAGGAACACAGCACAGGGGGACCGTGAGGGAAAGACAGTTCAGGGGGAAACATTCATTAAAACACATTCAACAAAAAGACATCCAGGAACACAGCACAGGGGGACCGCAAGGGAAAGGCAGTACAGGGGGACCGCGAGGGAAAGACAGTACAGGGGGAAACATTCATTAAAACACATTCAACAAAAAGACATCCAGGAACACAGCACAGGGGGACCACGAGGGAAAGACAGTACAGAAGGAAACATTCATTAAAACACATTCAACAAAAAGACATCCAGGAACACAGCACAGGGGGACCGCGAGGGAAAGACAGTTCAGGGGGAAACATTCATTAAAACACATTCAACAAAAAGACATCCAGGAACACAGCACAGGGGGACCGTGAGGGAAAGACAGTTCAGGGGGAAACATTCATTAAAACACATTCAACAAAAAGACATCCGGGAACACAGCACAGGGGGACCGCAAGGGAAAGACAGTACAGGGGGACCGCGAGGGAAAGACAGTACAGAGGGAAACATTCATTAAAACACATTCAACAAAAAGACATCCAGGAACACAGCACAGGGGGACCGTGAGGGAAAGACAGTTCAGGGGGAAACATTCATTAAAACACATTCAACAAAAAGACATCCAGGAACACAGCACAGGGGGACCGCAAGGGAAAGACAGTACAGGGGGACCGCGAGGGAAAGACAGCACAGGGGGAAACATTCATTAAAACACATTCAACAAACAGACATCCAGGAACACAGCACAGGGGGACCACGAGGGAAAGACAGTACAGGGGGAAACATTCATGAAAACACATTCAACAAAAAGACATCCAGGAACACAGCACAGGGGGACCGCGAGGGAAAGACAGTACAGGGGGAAACATTCATTAAAACACATTCAACAAAAAAACATCCAGGTACACAGCACAGGGGGACCAAGAGGGAAAAACAGCACAGGAGGAAACATTCATTAAAACACATTCAACAAAAAAACATCCAGGTACACAGCACAGGAGGACCACGAGGGAAAGACAGCACAGGTGGAAACATTCATTAAAACACATTCAACAAAAAGACATCCAGGAACACAGCACAGGGGGACCACGATGGAAAGACAGTACAGGGGGAAACATTCATTAAAACACATTCAACAAAAAGACATCCAGGAACACAGCACAGGGGGACCGTGAGGGAAAGACAGTTCAGGGGGAAACATTCATTAAAACACATTCAACAAAAAGACATCCAGGAACACAGCACAGGGGGACCGCAAGGGAAAGGCAGTACAGGGGGACCGCGAGGGAAAGACAGTACAGGGGGAAACATTCATTAAAACACATTCAACAAAAAGACATCCAGGAACACAGCACAGGGGGACCGCGAGGGAAAGACAGTACAGGGGGAAACATTCATTAAAACACATTCAACAAAAAAACATCCAGGAACACAGCACAGGGGGACCGCGAGGGAAAGATAGCACAGGGGGAAACATTCATTAAAACACATTCAACAAAAAAACATCCAGGAACGCAGCACAGGGGGACCGCGAGGGAAAGACAGTACAGGGGGAAACATTCATTAAAACACATTCAACAAAAAGACATCCAGGAACGCAGCACAGGGGGACCGCGAGGGAAAGACAGCACAGGGGGAAACATTCATTAAAACACATTCAACAAAAAGACATCCAGGAACACAGCACAGGGGGACCGCGAGGGAAAGACAGTACAGGGGGAAACATTCATTAAAACACATTCAACAAAAAAACATCCAGGAACACAGCACAGAGGGACCACGAGGGAAAGACAGCACAGGGGGAAACATTCATTAAAACACATTCAACAAAAAAACATCCAGGAACACATTACAGGGGGACCACGAAGGAAAGACAGTTCAGGGGGAAACATTCATTAAAACACATTCAACAAAAAGACATCCAGGAACACAGCACAGGGGGACCGCGAGGGAAAGACAGTACAGGGGGAAACATTCATTAAAACACATTCAACAAAAAAACATCCAGGAACACATTATAGGGGGACTACGAGGGAAAGATAGTACAGGGGGAAACATTCATTAAAACACATTCAACAAAAAGACATCCAGGAACACAGCACAGGGGGACCGCGAGGGAAAGACAGTACAGGGGGAAACATTCATTAAAACACATTGAACAAAAAAACATCCAGGAACACAGCACAGGGGGACCGCGAGGGAAAGATAACACAGGGGGAAACATTCATTAAAACACATTCAACAAAAAAACATCCAGGAACGCAGCACAGGGGGACCGCGAGGGAAAGACAGTACAGGGGGAAACATTCATTAAAACACATTCAACAAAAAGACATCCAGGAACGCAGCACAGGGGGACCGCGAGGGAAAGACAGCACAGGGGGAAACATTCATTAAAACACATTCAACAAAAAGACATCCAGGAACACAGCACAGGGGGACCGCGAGGGAAAGACAGTGCAGGGGGAAACATTCATTAAAACACATTCAACAAAAAAACATCCAGGAACACAGCACAGAGGGACCACGAGGGAAAGACAGCACAGGGGGAAACATTCATTAAAACACATTCAACAAAAAAACATCCAGGAACACATTACAGGGGGACCACGAAGGAAAGACAGTTCAGGGGGAAACATTCATTAAAACACATTCAACAAAAAGACATCCAGGAACACAGCACAGGGGGACCACGAGGGAAAGACAGTACAGGGGGAAACATTCATTAAAACACATTCAACAAAAAGACATCCAGGAACACAGCACAGGGGGACCACGAGGGAAAGACAGTACAGAAGGAAACATTCATTAAAACACATTCAACAAAAAGACATCCAGGAACACAGCACAGGGGGACCGCGAGGGAAAGACAGTTCAGGGGGAAACATTCATTAAAACACATTCAACAAAAAGACATCCAGGAACACAGCACAGGGGGACCGTGAGGGAAAGACAGTTCAGGGGGAAACATTCATTAAAACACATTCAACAAAAAGACATCCGGGAACACAGCACAGGGGGACCGCAAGGGAAAGACAGTACAGGGGGACCGCGAGGGAAAGACAGTACAGGGGGAAACATTCATTAAAACACATTGAACAAAAAGACATCCAGGAACACAGCACAGGGGGACCGTGAGGGAAAGACAGTTCAGGGGGAAACATTCATTAAAACACATTCAACAAAAAGACATCCAGGAACACAGCACAGGGGGACCGCAAGGGAAAGACAGTACAGGGGGACCGCGAGGGAAAGACAGCACAGGGGGAAACATTCATTAAAACACATTCAACAAACAGACATCCAGGAACACAGCACAGGGGGACCACGAGGGAAACACAGTACAGGGGGAAACATTCATTAAAACACATTCAACAAAAAGACATCCAGGAACACAGCACAGGGGGACCGCGAGGGAAAGACAGTACAGGGGGAAACATTCATTAAAACACATTCAACAAAAAAACATCCAGGTACACAGCACAGGGGGACCACGAGGGAAAGACAGCACAGGGGGAAACATTCATTAAAACACATTCAACAAAAAGACATCCAGGAACCCAGCACAGGGGGACCACGAGGGAAAGACAGTACAGGGGGAAACATTCATTAAAACACATTCAACAAAAAAACATCCAGGTACACAGCACAGGGGAACCACGAGGGAAAGACAGCACAGGGGGAAACATACATTAAAACACATTCAACAAAAAAACATCCAGGAACACATTACAGGGGGACCGCGAGGGAAAGACAGTTCAGGGGGAAACATTCATTAAAACACATTCAACAAAAAAACATCCAGGTACACAGCACAGGGGGACCACGAGGGAAAGACAGCACAGGGGGAAACATTCATTAAAACACATTCAACAAAAAAACATCCAGGAACACATTACAGGGGGACCGCGAGGGAAAGACAGTTCAGGGGGAAACATTCATTAAAACACATTCAACAAAAAGACATCCAGGAACACATTACAGGGGGACCGCGAGGGAAAGACAGTACAGGGGGAAACATTCATTAAAACACATTCAACAAAAAAACATCCAGGAACACATTACAGGGGGACCACGAGAGAAAGACAGTTCAGGGGGAAACATTCATTGAAACACATTCAACAAAAAAACATCCAGGAACACATTACAGGGGGACCACGAGGGAAAGACAGTTCAGGGGGAAACATTCATTAAAACACATTCAACAAAAAAATATCCAGGAACACATTACAGGGGGACCGCGAGGGAAAGACAGCACAGGGGGAAACATTCATTAAAACACATTCAACAAAAAAACATCCAGGAACACATTACAGAGGGACCACGAGGGAAAGACAGTTCAGGGGGAAACATTCATTAAAACACATTCAACAAAAAAACATCCAGGAACACATTACAGGGGGACCGCGAGGGAAAGACAGCACAGGGGGAAACATTCATGAAAACACATTCACCAAAAAAACATCCAGGTACACAGCACAGGGGGACCACGAGGGAAAGACAGCACAGGGGGAAACATTCATTAAAACACATTCAACAAAAAAACATCCAGGAACACATTACAGGGGGACCGCGTGCGACAGACAGTTCAGGGGGAAACATTCATTAAAACACATTCAACAAAAAGACATCCAGGAACACATTACAGGGGGACCGCGAGGGAAAGACAGCACAGGGGGAAACATTCATTAAAACGCATTCAACAAAAAAACATCCAGGAACACATTACAGGGGGACCACGAGGGAAAGACAGTTCAGGGGGAAACATTCATTAAAACACATTCAACAAAAAGACATCCAGGAACACAGCACAGGGGGACCGCAAGGGAAAGACAGCACAGGGGGAAACATTCATTAAAACACATTCAACAAAAAAACATCCAGGAACACAGCACAGAGGGACCACGAGGGAAAGACAGCACAGGGGGAAACATTCATTAAAACACATTCAACAAAAAAACATCCAGGAACACATTACAGGGGGACCACGAAGGAAAGACAGTTCAGGGGGAAACATTCATTAAAACACATTCAACAAAAAGACATTCAGGAACACAGCACAGGGGGACCACGAGGGAAAGACAGTACAGGGGGAAACATTCATTAAAACACATTCAACAAAAAGACATCCAGGAACACAGCACAGGGGGACCGCGAGGGAAAGACAGTACAGGGGGAAACATTCATTAAAACACATTCAACAAAAAAACATCCAGGTACACAGCACAGGGGGACCACGAGGGAAAGACAGCACAGGGGGAAACATTCATTAAAACACATTCAACAAAAAGACATCCAGGAACACAGCACAGGGGGACCACGAGGGAAAGACATTACAGGGGGAAACATTCATTAAAACACATTCAACAAAAAAACATCCAGGTACACAGCACAGGGGAACCACGAGGGAAAGACAGCACAGGGGGAAACATACATTAAAACACATTCAACAAAAAAACATCCAGGAACACATTACAGGGGGACCGCGAGGGAAAGACAGTTCAGGGGGAAACATTCATTAAAACACATTCAACAAAAAAACATCCAGGTACACAGCACAGGGGGACCACGAGGGAAAGACAGCACAGGGGGAAACATTCATTAAAACACATTCAACAAAAAAACATCCAGGAACACATTACAGGGGGACCGCGAGGGAAAGACAGTTCAGGGGGAAACATTCATTAAAACACATTCAACAAAAAGACATCCAGGAACACAGCACAGGGGGACCGCAAGGGAAAGACAGTACAGGGGGACCGCGAGGGAAAGACAGTACAGGGGGAAACATTCATTAAAACACATTCAACAAAAAGACATCCAGGAACACAGCACAGGGGGACCGTGAGGGAAAGACAGTTCAGGGGGAAACATTCATTAAAACACATTCAACAAAAAAACATCCAGGTACACAGCACAGGGGGACCACGAGGGAAAGACAGCACAGGGGGAAACATTCATTAAAACACATTCAACAAAAAGACATCCAGGAACACAGCACAGGGGGACCACGAGGGAAAGACAGTACAGGGGGAAACATTCATTAAAACACATTCAACAAAAAAACATCCAGGTACACAGCACAGGGGGACCACGAGGGAAAGACAGCACAGGGGGAAACATTCATTAAAAACACATTCAACAAAAAAACATCCAGGAACACATTACAGGGGGACCGCGAGGGAAAGACAGTTCAGGGGGAAACATTCATTAAAACACATTCAACAAAAAAACATCCAGGTACACAGCACAGGGGGACCACGAGGGAAAGACAGCACAGGGGGAAACATTCATTAAAACACATTCAACAAAAAAACATCCAGGAACACATTACAGGGGGACCGCGAGGGAAAGACAGTTCAGGGGGAAACATTCATTAAAACACATTCAACAAAAAGACATCCAGTAACACATTACAGGGGGACCGCGAGGGAAAGACAGTACAGGGGGAAACATTCATTAAAACACATTCAACAAAAAAACATCCAGGAACACATTACAGGGGGACCATGAGAGAAAGACAGTTCAGGGGGAAACATTCATTGAAACACATTCAACAAAAAAACATCCAGGAACACATTACAGGGGGACCACGAGGGAAAGACAGTTCAGGGGGAAACATTCATTAAAACACATTCAACAAAAAAATATCCAGGAACACATTACAGGGGGACCGCGAGGGAAAGACAGCACAGGGGGAAACATTCATTAAAACACATTCAACAAAAAAACATCCAGGAACACATTACAGGGGGACCACGAAGGAAAGACAGTTCAGGGGGAAACATTCATTAAAACACATTCAACAAAAAGACATCCAGGAACACAGCACAGGGGGACCGCGAGGGAAAGACAGTACAGGGGGAAACATTCATTAAAACACATTCAACAAAAAAACATCCAGGAACACATTACAGGGGGACCGCGAGGGAAAGACAGTTCAGGGGGAAACATTCATTAAAACACATTCAACAAAAAGACATCCAGGAACACAGCACAGGGGGACCGCAAGGGAAAGACAGTACAGGGGGACCGCGAGGGAAAGACAGTACAGGGGGAAACATTCATTAAAACACATTCAACAAAAAGACATCCAGGAACACAGCACAGGGGGACCGTGAGGGAAAGACAGTTCAGGGGGAAACATTCATTAAAACACATTCAACAAAAAAACATCCAGGTACACAGCACAGGGGGACCACGAGGGAAAGACAGCACAGGGGGAAACATTCATTAAAACACATTCAACAAAAAGACATCCAGGAACACAGCACAGGGGGACCACGAGGGAAAGACAGTACAGGGGGAAACATTCATTAAAACACATTCAACAAAAAAACATCCAGGTACACAGCACAGGGGGACCACGAGGGAAAGACAGCACAGGGGGAAACATTCATTAAAAACACATTCAACAAAAAAACATCCAGGAACACATTACAGGGGGACCGCGAGGGAAAGACAGTTCAGGGGGAAACATTCATTAAAACACATTCAACAAAAAAACATCCAGGTACACAGCACAGGGGGACCACGAGGGAAAGACAGCACAGGGGGAAACATTCATTAAAACACATTCAACAAAAAAACATCCAGGAACACATTACAGGGGGACCGCGAGGGAAAGACAGTTCAGGGGGAAACATTCATTAAAACACATTCAACAAAAAGACATCCAGTAACACATTACAGGGGGACCGCGAGGGAAAGACAGTACAGGGGGAAACATTCATTAAAACACATTCAACAAAAAAACATCCAGGAACACATTACAGGGGGACCATGAGAGAAAGACAGTTCAGGGGGAAACATTCATTGAAACACATTCAACAAAAAAACATCCAGGAACACATTACAGGGGGACCACGAGGGAAAGACAGTTCAGGGGGAAACATTCATTAAAACACATTCAACAAAAAAATATCCAGGAACACATTACAGGGGGACCGCGAGGGAAAGACAGCACAGGGGGAAACATTCATTAAAACACATTCAACAAAAAAACATCCAGGAACACATTACAGGGGGACCACGAGGGAAAGACAGTTCAGGGGGAAACATTCATTGAAACACATTCAACAAAAAGACATCCAGGAACACAGCACAGGGGGACCGCAAGGGAAAGACAGCACAGGGGGAAACATTCATTAAAACACATTCAACAAAAAGACATCCAGGAACACAGCACAGGGGGACCGCGAGGGAAAGACAGTACAGGGGGAAACATTCATTAAAACACATTCAACAACAAAACATCCAGGTACACAGCACAGGGGGACCACGAGGGAAAGACAGCACAGGAGGAAACATTCATTAAAACACATTCAACAAAAAAACATCCAGGCACACAGCACAGGGGGACCACGAGGGAAAGACAGCACAGGGGGAAACATTCATTAAAACACATTCAACAAAAAGACATCCAGGAACACAGCACAGGGGGACCACGAGGGAAAGACAGTACAGGGGGAAACATTCATTATAAACACATTCAACAAAAAAACATCCAGGTACACAGCACAGGGGGACCACGAGGGAAAGACAGCACAGGGGGAAACATTCATTAAAACACATTCAACAAAAAAACATCCAGGAACACATTACAGGGGGACCGCGAGCGAAAGACAGTTCAGGGGGAAACATTCATGAAAACACATTCACCAAAAAAACATCCAGGTACACAGCACAGAGGGACCACGAGGGAAAGACAGCACAGGGGGAAACATTCATTAAAACACATTCAACAAAAAAACATCCAGGAACACATTACAGGGGGACCGCGTGCGACAGACAGTTCAGGGGGAAACATTCATTAAAACACATTCAACAAAAAGACATCCAGGAACACATTACAGGGGGACCGCGAGGGAAAGACAGCACAGGGGGAAACATTCATTAAAACACATTCAACAAAAAAACATCCAGGAACACATTACAGGGGGACCACGAGGGAAAGACAGTTCAGGGGGAAACATTCATTAAAACACATTCAGCAAAAAGACATCCAGGAACACAGCACAGGGGGACCGCAAGGGAAAGACAGCACAGGGGGAAACATTCATTAAAACACATTCAACAAAAAAACATCCAGGAACACAGCACAGAGGGACCACGAGGGAAAGACAGCACAGGGGGAAACATTCATTAAAACACATTCAACAAAAAAACATCCAGGAACACATTACAGGGGGACCACGAAGGAAAGACAGTTCAGGGGGAAACATTCATTAAAACACATTCAACAAAAAGACATCCAGGAACACAGCACAGGGGGACCACGAGGGAAAGACAGTACAGGGGGAAACATTCATTAAAACACATTCAACAAAAAGACATCCAGGAACACAGCACAGGGGGACCACGAGGGAAAGACAGTACAGAAGGAAACATTCATTAAAACACATTCAACAAAAAGACATCCAGGAACACAGCACAGGGGGACCGCGAGGGAAAGACAGTTCAGGGGGAAACATTCATTAAAACACATTCAACAAAAAGACATCCAGGAACACAGCACAGGGGGACCGTGAGGGAAAGACAGTTCAGGGGGAAACATTCATTAAAACACATTCAACAAAAAGACATCCGGGAACACAGCACAGGGGGACCGCAAGGGAAAGACAGTACAGGGGGACCGCGAGGGAAAGACAGTACAGAGGGAAACATTCATTAAAACACATTCAACAAAAAGACATCCAGGAACACAGCACAGGGGGACCATGAGGGAAAGACAGTTCAGGGGGAAACATTCATTAAAACACATTCAACAAAAAGACATCCAGGAACACAGCACAGGGGGACCGCAAGGGAAAGACAGTACAGGGGGACCGCGAGGGAAAGACAGCACAGGGGGAAACATTCATTAAAACACATTCAACAAACAGACATCCAGGAACACAGCACAGGGGGACCACGAGGGAAAGACAGTACAGGGGGAAACATTCATTAAAACACATTCAACAAAAAGACATCCAGGAACACAGCACAGGGGGACCGCGAGGGAAAGACAGTACAGGGGGAAACATTCATTAAAACACATTCAACAAAAAAACATCCAGGTACACAGCACAGGGGGACCAAGAGGGAAAGACAGCACAGGAGGAAACATTCATTAAAACACATTCAACAAAAAAACATCCAGGTACACAGCACAGGAGGACCACGAGGGAAAGACAGCACAGGTGGAAACATTCATTAAAACACATTCAACAAAAAGACATCCAGGAACACAGCACAGGGGGACCACGATGGAAAGACAGTACAGGGGGAAACATTCATTAAAACACATTCAACAAAAAGACATCCAGGAACACAGCACAGGGGGACCGTGAGGGAAAGACAGTTCAGGGGGAAACATTCATTAAAACACATTCAACAAAAAGACATCCAGGAACACAGCACAGGGGGACCGCAAGGGAAAGGCAGTACAGGGGGACCGCGAGGGAAAGACAGTACAGGGGGAAACATTCATTAAAACACATTCAACAAAAAGACATCCAGGAACACAGCACAGGGGGACCACGAGGGAAAGACAGTACAGAAGGAAACATTCATTAAAACACATTCAACAAAAAGACATCCAGGAACACAGCACAGGGGGACCGCGAGGGAAAGACAGTTCAGGGGGAAACATTCATTAAAACACATTCAACAAAAAGACATCCAGGAACACAGCACAGGGGGACCGTGAGGGAAAGACAGTTCAGGGGGAAACATTCATTAAAACACATTCAACAAAAAGACATCCGGGAACACAGCACAGGGGGACCGCAAGGGAAAGACAGTACAGGGGGACCGCGCGTGAAAGACAGTACAGAGGGAAACATTCATTAAAACACATTCAACAAAAAGACATCCAGGAACACAGCACAGGGGGACCGCGAGGGAAAGACAGTTCAGGGGGAAACATTCATTAAAACACATTCAACAAAAAGACATCCAGGAACACAGCACAGGGGTACCACGAGGGAAAGACAGCACAGGGGGAAACATTCATTAAAAACACATTCAACAAAAAAACATCCAGGAACACATTACAGGGGGACCGCGAGGGAAAGACAGTTCAGGGGGAAACATTCATTAAAACACATTCAACAAAAAAACATCCAGGTACACAGCACAGGGGGACCACGAGGGAAAGACAGCACAGGGGGAAACATTCATTAAAACACATTCAACAAAAAAACATCCAGGAACACATTACAGGGGGACCGCGAGGGAAAGACAGTTCAGGGGGAAACATTCATTAAAACACATTCAACAAAAAGACATCCAGTAACACATTACAGGGGGACCGCGAGGGAAAGACAGTACAGGGGGAAACATTCATTAAAACACATTCAACAAAAAAACATCCAGGAACACATTACAGGGGGACCACGAGAGAAAGACAGTTCAGGGGGAAACATTCATTGAAACACATTCAACAAAAAAGACATCCAGGAACACATTACAGGGGGACCACGAGGGAAAGACAGTTCAGGGGGAAACATTCATTAAAACACATTCAACAAAAAAATATCCAGGAACACATTACAGGGGGACCGCGAGGGAAAGACAGCACAGGGGGAAACATTCATTAAAACACATTCAACAAAAAAACATCCAGGAACACATTACAGGGGGACCACGAGGGAAAGACAGTTCAGGGGGAAACATTCATTGAAACACATTCAACAAAAAGACATCCAGGAACACAGCACAGGGGGACTGCAAGGGAAAGACAGCACAGGGGGAAACATTCATTAAAACACATTCAACAAAAAGACATCCAGGAACACAGCACAGGGGGACCGCGAGGGAAAGACAGTACAGGGGGAAACATTCATTAAAACACATTCAACAAAAAAACATCCAGGTACACAGCACAGGGGGACCACGAGGGAAAGACAGCACAGGAGGAAACATTCATTAAAACACATTCAACAAAAAAACATCCAGGCACACAGCACAGGGGGACCACGAGGGAAAGACAGCACAGGGGGAAACATTCATTAAAACACATTCAACAAAAAGACATCCAGGAACACAGCACAGGGGGACCACGAGGGAAAGACAGTACAGGGGGAAACATTCATTATAAACACATTCAACAAAAAAACATCCAGGTACACAGCACAGGGGGACCACGAGGGAAAGACAGCACAGGGGGAAACATTCATTAAAACACATTCAACAAAAAAACATCCAGGAACACATTACAGGGGGACCGCGAGCGAAAGACAGTTCAGGGGGAAACATTCATGAAAACACATTCACCAAAAAAACATCCAGGTACACAGCACAGGGGGACCACGAGGGAAAGACAGCACAGGGGGAAACATTCATTAAAACACATTCAACAAAAAGACATCCAGGAACACAGCACAGGGGGACCACGAGGGAAAGACATTACAGGGGGAAACATTCATTAAAACACATTCAACAAAAAAACATCCAGGTACACAGCACAGGGGAACCACGAGGGAAAGACAGCACAGGGGGAAACATACATTAAAACACATTCAACAAAAAAACATCCAGGAACACATTACAGGGGGACCGCGAGGGAAAGACAGTTCAGGGGGAAACATTCATTAAAACACATTCAACAAAAAAACATCCAGGTACACAGCACAGGGGGACCACGAGGGAAAGACAGCACAGGGGGAAACATTCATTAAAACACATTCAACAAAAAAACATCCAGGAACACATTACAGGGGGACCGCGAGGGAAAGACAGTTCAGGGGGAAACATTCATTAAAACACATTCAACAAAAAGACATCCAGGAACACAGCACAGGGGGACCGCAAGGGAAAGACAGTACAGGGGGACCGCGAGGGAAAGACAGTACAGGGGGAAACATTCATTAAAACACATTCAACAAAAAGACATCCAGGAACACAGCACAGGGGGACCGTGAGGGAAAGACAGTTCAGGGGGAAACATTCATTAAAACACATTCAACAAATAAACATCCAGGTACACAGCACAGGGGGACCACGAGGGAAAGACAGCACAGGGGGAAACATTCATTAAAACACATTCAACAAAAAGACATCCAGGAACACAGCACAGGGGGACCACGAGGGAAAGACAGTACAGGGGGAAACATTCATTAAAACACATTCAACAAAAAAACATCCAGGTACACAGCACAGGGGGACCACGAGGGAAAGACAGCACAGGGGGAAACATTCATTAAAAACACATTCAACAAAAAAACATCCAGGAACACATTACAGGGGGACCGCGAGGGAAAGACAGTTCAGGGGGAAACATTCATTAAAACACATTCAACAAAAAAACATCCAGGTACACAGCACAGGGGGACCACGAGGGAAAGACAGCACAGGGGGAAACATTCATTAAAACACATTCAACAAAAAAACATCCAGGAACACATTACAGGGGGACCGCGAGGGAAAGACAGTTCAGGGGGAAACATTCATTAAAACACATTCAACAAAAAGACATCCAGTAACACATTACAGGGGGACCGCGAGGGAAAGACAGTACAGGGGAAACATTCATTAAAACACATTCAACAAAAAAACATCCAGGAACACATTACAGGGGGACCATGAGAGAAAGACAGTTCAGGGGGAAACATTCATTGAAACACATTCAACAAAAAAACATCCAGGAACACATTACAGGGGGACCACGAGGGAAAGACAGTTCAGGGGGAAACATTCATTAAAACACATTCAACAAAAAAATATCCAGGAACACATTACAGGGGGACCGCGAGGGAAAGACAGCACAGGGGGAAACATTCATTAAAACACATTCAACAAAAAAACATCCAGGAACACATTACAGGGGGACCACGAGGGAAAGACAGTTCAGGGGGAAACATTCATTGAAACACATTCAACAAAAAGACATCCAGGAACACAGCACAGGGGGACCGCAAGGGAAAGACAGCACAGGGGGAAACATTCATTAAAACACATTCAACAAAAAGACATCCAGGAACACAGCACAGGGGGACCGCGAGGGAAAGACAGTACAGGGGGAAACATTCATTAAAACACATTCAACAACAAAACATCCAGGTACACAGCACAGGGGGACCACGAGGGAAAGACAGCACAGGAGGAAACATTCATTAAAACACATTCAACAAAAAAACATCCAGGCACACAGCACAGGGGGACCACGAGGGAAAGACAGCACAGGGGGAAACATTCATTAAAACACATTCAACAAAAAGACATCCAGGAACACAGCACAGGGGGACCACGAGGGAAAGACAGTACAGGGGGAAACATTCATTATAAACACATTCAACAAAAAAACATCCAGGTACACAGCACAGGGGGACCACGAGGGAAAGACAGCACAGGGGGAAACATTCATTAAAACACATTCAACAAAAAAACATCCAGGAACACATTACAGGGGGACCGCGAGCGAAAGACAGTTCAGGGGGAAACATTCATGAAAACACATTCACCAAAAAAACATCCAGGTACACAGCACAGGGGGACCACGAGGGAAAGACAGCACAGGGGGAAACATTCATTAAAACACATTCAACAAAAAAACATCCAGGAACACATTACAGGGGGACCGCGTGCGACAGACAGTTCAGGGGGAAACATTCATTAAAACACATTCAACAAAAAGACATCCAGGAACACATTACAGGGGGACCGCGAGGGAAAGACAGCACAGGGGGAAACATTCATTAAAACACATTCAACAAAAAAACATCCAGGAACACAGCACAGAGGGACCACGAGGGAAAGACAGCACAGGGGGAAACATTCATTAAAACACATTCAACAAAAAAACATCCAGGAACACATTACAGGGGGACCGCGAGGGAAAGACAGTTCAGGGGGAAACATTCATTAAAACACATTCAACAAAAAAACATCCAGGTACACAGCACAGGGGGACCACGAGGGAAAGACAGCACAGGGGGAAACATTCATTAAAACACATTCAACAAAAAGACATCCAGGAACACAGCACAGGGGGACCGCAAGGGAAAGACAGCACAGGGGGAAACATTCATTAAAACACATTCAACAAAAAAACATCCAGGAACACAGCACAGAGGGACCACGAGGGAAAGACAGCACAGGGGGAAACATTCATTAAAACACATTCAACAAAAAAACATCCAGGAACACATTACAGGGGGACCACGAGGGAAAGACAGTACAGGGGGAAACATTCATTAAAACACATTCAACAAAAAGACATCCAGGAACACAGCACAGGGGGACCACGAGGGAAAGACAGTACAGAAGGAAACATTCATTAAAACACATTCAACAAAAAGACATCCAGGAACACAGCACAGGGGGACCGCGAGGGAAAGACAGTTCAGGGGGAAACATTCATTAAAACACATTCAACAAAAAGACATCCAGGAACACAGCACAGGGGGACCGTGAGGGAAAGACAGTTCAGGGGGAAACATTCATTAAAACACATTCAACAAAAAGACATCCGGGAACACAGCACAGGGGGACCGCAAGGGAAAGACAGTACAGGGGGACCGCGAGGGAAAGACAGTACAGAGGGAAACATTCATTAAAACACATTCAACAAAAAGACATCCAGGAACACAGCACAGGGGGACCGTGAGGGAAAGACAGTTCAGGGGGAAACATTCATTAAAACACATTCAACAAAAAGACATCCAGGAACACAGCACAGGGGGACCGCAAGGGAAAGACAGTACAGGGGGACCGCGAGGGAAAGACAGCACAGGGGGAAACATTCATTAAAACACATTCAACAAACAGACATCCAGGAACACAGCACAGGGGGACCACGAGGGAAAGACAGTACAGGGGGAAACATTCATTAAAACACATTCAACAAAAAGACATCCAGGAACACAGCACAGGGGGACCGCGAGGGAAAGACAGTACAGGGGGAAACATTCATTAAAACACATTCAACAAAAAAACATCCAGGTACACAGCACAGGGGGACCAAGAGGGAAAGACAGCACAGGAGGAAACATTCATTAAAACACATTCAACAAAAAAACATCCAGGTACACAGCACAGGAGGACCACGAGGGAAAGACAGCACAGGTGGAAACATTCATTAAAACACATTCAACAAAAAGACATCCAGGAACACAGCACAGGGGGACCACGATGGAAAGACAGTACAGGGGGAAACATTCATTAAAACACATTCAACAAAAAGACATCCAGGAACACAGCACAGGGGGACCGTGAGGGAAAGACAGTTCAGGGGGAAACATTCATTAAAACACATTCAACAAAAAGACATCCAGGAACACAGCACAGGGGGACCGCAAGGGAAAGGCAGTACAGGGGGACCGCGAGGGAAAGACAGTACAGGGGGAAACATTCATTAAAACACATTCAACAAAAAGACATCCAGGAACACAGCACAGGGGGACCACGAGGGAAAGACAGTACAGAAGGAAACATTCATTAAAACACATTCAACAAAAAGACATCCAGGAACACAGCACAGGGGGACCGCGAGGGAAAGACAGTTCAGGGGGAAACATTCATTAAAACACATTCAACAAAAAGACATCCAGGAACACAGCACAGGGGGACCGTGAGGGAAAGACAGTTCAGGGGGAAACATTCATTAAAACACATTCAACAAAAAGACATCCGGGAACACAGCACAGGGGGACCGCAAGGGAAAGACAGTACAGGGGGACCGCGAGGGAAAGACAGTACAGAGGGAAACATTCATTAAAACACATTCAACAAAAAGACATCCAGGAACACAGCACAGGGGGACCGTGAGGGAAAGACAGTTCAGGGGGAAACATTCATTAAAACACATTCAACAAAAAGACATCCAGGAACACAGCACAGGGGGACCGCAAGGGAAAGACAGTACAGGGGGACCGCGAGGGAAAGACAGCACAGGGGGAAACATTCATTAAAACACATTCAACAAACAGACATCCAGGAACACAGCACAGGGGGACCACGAGGGAAAGACAGTACAGGGGGAAACATTCATGAAAACACATTCAACAAAAAGACATCCAGGAACACAGCACAGGGGGACCGCGAGGGAAAGACAGTACAGGGGGAAACATTCATTAAAACACATTCAACAAAAAAACATCCAGGTACACAGCACAGGGGGACCAAGAGGGAAAAACAGCACAGGAGGAAACATTCATTAAAACACATTCAACAAAAAAACATCCAGGTACACAGCACAGGAGGACCACGAGGGAAAGACAGCACAGGTGGAAACATTCATTAAAACACATTCAACAAAAAGACATCCAGGAACACAGCACAGGGGGACCACGATGGAAAGACAGTACAGGGGGAAACATTCATTAAAACACATTCAACAAAAAGACATCCAGGAACACAGCACAGGGGGACCGTGAGGGAAAGACAGTTCAGGGGGAAACATTCATTAAAACACATTCAACAAAAAGACATCCAGGAACACAGCACAGGGGGACCGCAAGGGAAAGGCAGTACAGGGGGACCGCGAGGGAAAGACAGTACAGGGGGAAACATTCATTAAAACACATTCAACAAAAAGACATCCAGGAACACAGCACAGGGGGACCGCGAGGGAAAGACAGTACAGGGGGAAACATTCATTAAAACACATTCAACAAAAAAACATCCAGGAACACAGCACAGGGGGACCGCGAGGGAAAGATAGCACAGGGGGAAACATTCATTAAAACACATTCAACAAAAAAACATCCAGGAACGCAGCACAGGGGGACCGCGAGGGAAAGACAGTACAGGGGGAAACATTCATTAAAACACATTCAACAAAAAGACATCCAGGAACGCAGCACAGGGGGACCGCGAGGGAAAGACAGCACAGGGGGAAACATTCATTAAAACACATTCAACAAAAAGACATCCAGGAACACAGCACAGGGGGACCGCGAGGGAAAGACAGTACAGGGGGAAACATTCATTAAAACACATTCAACAAAAAAACATCCAGGAACACAGCACAGAGGGACCACGAGGGAAAGACAGCACAGGGGGAAACATTCATTAAAACACATTCAACAAAAAAACATCCAGGAACACATTACAGGGGGACCACGAAGGAAAGACAGTTCAGGGGGAAACATTCATTAAAACACATTCAACAAAAAGACATCCAGGAACACAGCACAGGGGGACCGCGAGGGAAAGACAGTACAGGGGGAAACATTCATTAAAACACATTCAACAAAAAAACATCCAGGAACACATTATAGGGGGACTACGAGGGAAAGATAGTACAGGGGGAAACATTCATTAAAACACATTCAACAAAAAGACATCCAGGAACACAGCACAGGGGGACCGCGAGGGAAAGACAGTACAGGGGGAAACATTCATTAAAACACATTGAACAAAAAAACATCCAGGAACACAGCACAGGGGGACCGCGAGGGAAAGATAACACAGGGGGAAACATTCATTAAAACACATTCAACAAAAAAACATCCAGGAACGCAGCACAGGGGGACCGCGAGGGAAAGACAGTACAGGGGGAAACATTCATTAAAACACATTCAACAAAAAGACATCCAGGAACGCAGCACAGGGGGACCGCGAGGGAAAGACAGCACAGGGGGAAACATTCATTAAAACACATTCAACAAAAAGACATCCAGGAACACAGCACAGGGGGACCGCGAGGGAAAGACAGTGCAGGGGGAAACATTCATTAAAACACATTCAACAAAAAAACATCCAGGAACACAGCACAGAGGGACCACGAGGGAAAGACAGCACAGGGGGAAACATTCATTAAAACACATTCAACAAAAAAACATCCAGGAACACATTACAGGGGGACCACGAAGGAAAGACAGTTCAGGGGGAAACATTCATTAAAACACATTCAACAAAAAGACATCCAGGAACACAGCACAGGGGGACCACGAGGGAAAGACAGTACAGGGGGAAACATTCATTAAAACACATTCAACAAAAAGACATCCAGGAACACAGCACAGGGGGACCACGAGGGAAAGACAGTACAGAAGGAAACATTCATTAAAACACATTCAACAAAAAGACATCCAGGAACACAGCACAGGGGGACCGCGAGGGAAAGACAGTTCAGGGGGAAACATTCATTAAAACACATTCAACAAAAAGACATCCAGGAACACAGCACAGGGGGACCGTGAGGGAAAGACAGTTCAGGGGGAAACATTCATTAAAACACATTCAACAAAAAGACATCCGGGAACACAGCACAGGGGGACCGCAAGGGAAAGACAGTACAGGGGGACCGCGAGGGAAAGACAGTACAGGGGGAAACATTCATTAAAACACATTCAACAAAAAGACATCCAGGAACACAGCACAGGGGGACCGTGAGGGAAAGACAGTTCAGGGGGAAACATTCATTAAAACACATTCAACAAAAAGACATCCAGGAACACAGCACAGGGGGACCGCAAGGGAAAGACAGTACAGGGGGACCGCGAGGGAAAGACAGCACAGGGGGAAACATTCATTAAAACACATTCAACAAAAAAACATCCAGGTACACAGCACAGGGGGACCACGAGGGAAAGACAGCACAGGGGGAAACATTCATTAAAACACATTCAACAAAAAGACATCCAGGAACACAGCACAGGGGGACCGCGAGGGAAAGACAGTACAGGGGGAAACATTCATTAAAACACATTCAACAAAAAAACATCCAGGTACACAGCACAGGGGGACCACGAGGGAAAGACAGCACAGGGGGAAACATTCATTAAAACACATTCAACAAAAAGACATCCAGGAACCCAGCACAGGGGGACCACGAGGGAAAGACAGTACAGGGGGAAACATTCATTAAAACACATTCAACAAAAAAACATCCAGGTACACAGCACAGGGGAACCACGAGGGAAAGACAGCACAGGGGGAAACATACATTAAAACACATTCAACAAAAAAACATCCAGGAACACATTACAGGGGGACCGCGAGGGAAAGACAGTTCAGGGGGAAACATTCATTAAAACACATTCAACAAAAAAACATCCAGGTACACAGCACAGGGGGACCACGAGGGAAAGACAGCACAGGGGGAAACATTCATTAAAACACATTCAACAAAAAAACATCCAGGAACACATTACAGGGGGACCGCGAGGGAAAGACAGTTCAGGGGGAAACATTCATTAAAACACATTCAACAAAAAGACATCCAGGAACACATTACAGGGGGACCGCGAGGGAAAGACAGTACAGGGGGAAACATTCATTAAAACACATTCAACAAAAAAACATCCAGGAACACATTACAGGGGGACCACGAGAGAAAGACAGTTCAGGGGGAAACATTCATTGAAACACATTCAACAAAAAAACATCCAGGAACACATTACAGGGGGACCACGAGGGAAAGACAGTTCAGGGGGAAACATTCATTAAAACACATTCAACAAAAAAATATCCAGGAACACATTACAGGGGGACCGCGAGGGAAAGACAGCACAGGGGGAAACATTCATTAAAACACATTCAACAAAAAAACATCCAGGAACACATTACAGAGGGACCACGAGGGAAAGACAGTTCAGGGGGAAACATTCATTAAAACACATTCAACAAAAAAACATCCAGGAACACATTACAGGGGGACCGCGAGGGAAAGACAGCACAGGGGGAAACATTCATGAAAACACATTCACCAAAAAAACATCCAGGTACACAGCACAGGGGGACCACGAGGGAAAGACAGCACAGGGGGAAACATTCATTAAAACACATTCAACAAAAAAACATCCAGGAACACATTACAGGGGGACCGCGTGCGACAGACAGTTCAGGGGGAAACATTCATTAAAACACATTCAACAAAAAGACATCCAGGAACACATTACAGGGGGACCGCGAGGGAAAGACAGCACAGGGGGAAACATTCATTAAAACGCATTCAACAAAAAAACATCCAGGAACACATTACAGGGGGACCACGAGGGAAAGACAGTTCAGGGGGAAACATTCATTAAAACACATTCAACAAAAAGACATCCAGGAACACAGCACAGGGGGACCGCAAGGGAAAGACAGCACAGGGGGAAACATTCATTAAAACACATTCAACAAAAAAACATCCAGGAACACAGCACAGAGGGACCACGAGGGAAAGACAGCACAGGGGGAAACATTCATTAAAACACATTCAACAAAAAAACATCCAGGAACACATTACAGGGGGACCACGAAGGAAAGACAGTTCAGGGGGAAACATTCATTAAAACACATTCAACAAAAAGACATTCAGGAACACAGCACAGGGGGACCACGAGGGAAAGACAGTACAGGGGGAAACATTCATTAAAACACATTCAACAAAAAGACATCCAGGAACACAGCACAGGGGGACCGCGAGGGAAAGACAGTACAGGGGGAAACATTCATTAAAACACATTCAACAAAAAAACATCCAGGTACACAGCACAGGGGGACCACGAGGGAAAGACAGCACAGGGGGAAACATTCATTAAAACACATTCAACAAAAAGACATCCAGGAACACAGCACAGGGGGACCACGAGGGAAAGACATTACAGGGGGAAACATTCATTAAAACACATTCAACAAAAAAACATCCAGGTACACAGCACAGGGGAACCACGAGGGAAAGACAGCACAGGGGGAAACATACATTAAAACACATTCAACAAAAAAACATCCAGGAACACATTACAGGGGGACCGCGAGGGAAAGACAGTTCAGGGGGAAACATTCATTAAAACACATTCAACAAAAAAACATCCAGGTACACAGCACAGGGGGACCACGAGGGAAAGACAGCACAGGGGGAAACATTCATTAAAACACATTCAACAAAAAAACATCCAGGAACACATTACAGGGGGACCGCGAGGGAAAGACAGTTCAGGGGGAAACATTCATTAAAACACATTCAACAAAAAGACATCCAGGAACACAGCACAGGGGGACCGCAAGGGAAAGACAGTACAGGGGGACCGCGAGGGAAAGACAGTACAGGGGGAAACATTCATTAAAACACATTCAACAAAAAGACATCCAGGAACACAGCACAGGGGGACCGTGAGGGAAAGACAGTTCAGGGGGAAACATTCATTAAAACACATTCAACAAAAAAACATCCAGGTACACAGCACAGGGGGACCACGAGGGAAAGACAGCACAGGGGGAAACATTCATTAAAACACATTCAACAAAAAGACATCCAGGAACACAGCACAGGGGGACCACGAGGGAAAGACAGTACAGGGGGAAACATTCATTAAAACACATTCAACAAAAAAACATCCAGGTACACAGCACAGGGGGACCACGAGGGAAAGACAGCACAGGGGGAAACATTCATTAAAAACACATTCAACAAAAAAACATCCAGGAACACATTACAGGGGGACCGCGAGGGAAAGACAGTTCAGGGGGAAACATTCATTAAAACACATTCAACAAAAAAACATCCAGGTACACAGCACAGGGGGACCACGAGGGAAAGACAGCACAGGGGGAAACATTCATTAAAACACATTCAACAAAAAAACATCCAGGAACACATTACAGGGGGACCGCGAGGGAAAGACAGTTCAGGGGGAAACATTCATTAAAACACATTCAACAAAAAGACATCCAGTAACACATTACAGGGGGACCGCGAGGGAAAGACAGTACAGGGGGAAACATTCATTAAAACACATTCAACAAAAAAACATCCAGGAACACATTACAGGGGGACCATGAGAGAAAGACAGTTCAGGGGGAAACATTCATTGAAACACATTCAACAAAAAAACATCCAGGAACACATTACAGGGGGACCACGAGGGAAAGACAGTTCAGGGGGAAACATTCATTAAAACACATTCAACAAAAAAATATCCAGGAACACATTACAGGGGGACCGCGAGGGAAAGACAGCACAGGGGGAAACATTCATTAAAACACATTCAACAAAAAAACATCCAGGAACACATTACAGGGGGACCACGAGGGAAAGACAGTTCAGGGGGAAACATTCATTGAAACACATTCAACAAAAAGACATCCAGGAACACAGCACAGGGGGACCGCAAGGGAAAGACAGCACAGGGGGAAACATTCATTAAAACACATTCAACAAAAAGACATCCAGGAACACAGCACAGGGGGACCGCGAGGGAAAGACAGTACAGGGGGAAACATTCATTAAAACACATTCAACAAAAAAACATCCAGGTACACAGCACAGGGGGACCACGAGGGAAAGACAGCACAGGAGGAAACATTCATTAAAACACATTCAACAAAAAAACATCCAGGCACACAGCACAGGGGGACCACGAGGGAAAGACAGCACAGGGGGAAACATTCATTAAAACACATTCAACAAAAAGACATCCAGGAACACAGCACAGGGGGACCACGAGGGAAAGACAGTACAGGGGGAAACATTCATTATAAACACATTCAACAAAAAAACATCCAGGTACACAGCACAGGGGGACCATGAGGGAAAGACAGCACAGGGGGAAACATTCATTAAAACACATTCAACAAAAAAACATCCAGGAACACATTACAGGGGGACCGCGAGCGAAAGACAGTTCAGGGGGAAACATTCATGAAAACACATTCACCAAAAAAACATCCAGGAACACATTATAGGGGGACTACGAGGGAAAGATAGTACAGGGGGAAACATTCATTAAAACACATTCAACAAAAAGACATCCAGGAACACAGCACAGGGGGACCGCGAGGGAAAGACAGTACAGGGGGAAACATTCATTAAAACACATTCAACAAAAAAACATCCAGGAACACAGCACAGGGGGACCGCGAGGGAAAGATAACACAGGGGGAAACATTCATTAAAACACATTCAACAAAAAAACATCCAGGAACGCAGCACAGGGGGACCGCGAGGGAAAGACAGTACAGGGGGAAACATTCATTAAAACACATTCAACAAAAAGACATCCAGGAACGCAGCACAGGGGGACCGCGAGGGAAAGACAGCACAGGGGGAAACATTCATTAAAACACATTCAACAAAAAGACATCCAGGAACACAGCACAGGGGGACCGCGAGGGAAAGACAGTACAGGGGGAAACATTCATTAAAACGCATTCAACAAAAAAACATCCAGGAACACAGCACAGAGGGACCACGAGGGAAAGACAGCACAGGGGGAAACATTCATTAAAACACATTCAACAAAAAAACATCCAGGAACACATTACAGGGGGACCACGAAGGAAAGACAGGTCAGGGGGAAACATTCATTAAAACACATTCAACAAAAAGACATCCAGGAACACAGCACAGGGGGACCACGAGGGAAAGACAGTACAGGGGGAAACATTCATTAAAACACATTCAACAAAAAGACATCCAGGAACACAGCACAGGGGGACCACGAGGGAAAGACAGTACAGAAGGAAACATTCATTAAAACACATTCAACAAAAAGACATCCAGGAACACAGCACAGGGGGACCGCGAGGGAAAGACAGTTCAGGGGGAAACATTCATTAAAACACATTCAACAAAAAGACATCCAGGAACACAGCACAGGGGGACCGTGAGGGAAAGACAGTTCAGGGGGAAACATTCATTAAAACACATTCAACAAAAAGACATCCGGGAACACAGCACAGGGGGACCGCAAGGGAAAGACAGTACAGGGGGACCGCGAGGGAAAGACAGTACAGGGGGAAACATTCATTAAAACACATTCAACAAAAAGACATCCAGGAACACAGCACAGGGGGACCGTGAGGGAAAGACAGTTCAGGGGGAAACATTCATTAAAACACATTCAACAAAAAGACATCCAGGAACACAGCACAGGGGGACCGCAAGGGAAAGACAGTACAGGGGGACCGCGAGGGAAAGACAGCACAGGGGGAAACATTCATTAAAACACATTCAACAAACAGACATCCAGGAACACAGCACAGGGGGACCACGAGGGAAACACAGTACAGGGGGAAACATTCATTAAAACACATTCAACAAAAAGACATCCAGGAACACAGCACAGGGGGACCGCGAGGGAAAGACAGTACAGGGGGAAACATTCATTAAAACACATTCAACAAAAAAACATCCAGGTACACAGCACAGGGGGACCACGAGGGAAAGACAGCACAGGGGGAAACATTCATTAAAACACATTCAACAAAAAGACATCCAGGAACCCAGCACAGGGGGACCACGAGGGAAAGACAGTACAGGGGGAAACATTCATTAAAACACATTCAACAAAAAAACATCCAGGTACACAGCACAGGGGAACCACGAGGGAAAGACAGCACAGGGGGAAACATACATTAAAACACATTCAACAAAAAAACATCCAGGAACACATTACAGGGGGACCGCGAGGGAAAGACAGTTCAGGGGGAAACATTCATTAAAACACATTCAACAAAAAAACATCCAGGTACACAGCACAGGGGGACCACGAGGGAAAGACAGCACAGGGGGAAACATTCATTAAAACACATTCAACAAAAAAACATCCAGGAACACATTACAGGGGGACCGCGAGGGAAAGACAGTTCAGGGGGAAACATTCATTAAAACACATTCAACAAAAAGACATCCAGGAACACATTACAGGGGGACCGTGAGGGAAAGACAGTACAGGGGGAAACATTCATTAAAACACATTCAACAAAAAAACATCCAGGAACACATTACAGGGGGACCATGAGAGAAAGACAGTTCAGGGGGAAACATTCATTGAAACACATTCAACAAAAAAACATCCAGGAACACATTACAGGGGGACCACGAGGGAAAGACAGTTCAGGGGGAAACATTCATTAAAACACATTCAACAAAAAAATATCCAGGAACACATTACAGGGGGACCGCGAGGGAAAGACAGCACAGGGGGAAACATTCATTAAAACACATTCAACAAAAAAACATCCAGGAACACATTACAGAGGGACCACGAGGGAAAGACAGTTCAGGGGGAAACATTCATTAAAACACATTCAACAAAAAAACATCCAGGAACACATTACAGGGGGACCGCGAGGGAAAGACAGCACAGGGGGAAACATTCATGAAAACACATTCACCAAAAAAACATCCAGGTACACAGCACAGGGGGACCACGAGGGAAAGACAGCACAGGGGGAAACATTCATTAAAACACATTCAACAAAAAAACATCCAGGAACACATTACAGGGGGACCGCGTGCGACAGACAGTTCAGGGGGAAACATTCATTAAAACACATTCAACAAAAAGACATCCAGGAACACATTACAGGGGGACCGCGAGGGAAAGACAGCACAGGGGGAAACATTCATTAAAACGCATTCAACAAAAAAACATCCAGGAACACATTACAGGGGGACCACGAGGGAAAGACAGTTCAGGGGTAAACATTCATTAAAACACATTCAACAAAAAGACATCCAGGAACACAGCACAGGGGGACCGCAAGGGAAAGACAGCACAGGGGGAAACATTCATTAAAACACATTCAACAAAAAAACATCCAGGAACACAGCACAGAGGGACCACGAGGGAAAGACAGCACAGGGGGAAACATTCATTAAAACACATTCAACAAAAAAACATCCAGGAACACATTACAGGGGGACCACGAAGGAAAGACAGTTCAGGGGGAAACATTCATTAAAACACATTCAACAAAAAGACATTCAGGAACACAGCACAGGGGGACCACGAGGGAAAGACAGTACAGGGGGAAACATTCATTAAAACACATTCAACAAAAAGACATCCAGGAACACAGCACAGGGGGACCGCGAAGGAAAGACAGTACAGGGGGAAACATTCATTAAAACACATTCAACAAAAAAACATCCAGGTACACAGCACAGGGGGACCACGAGGGAAAGACAGCACAGGGGGAAACATTCATTAAAACACATTCAACAAAAAGACATCCAGGAACACAGCACAGGGGGACCACGAGGGAAAGACATTACAGGGGGAAACATTCATTAAAACACATTCAACAAAAAAACATCCAGGTACACAGCACAGGGGAACCACGAGGGAAAGACAGCACAGGGGGAAACATACATTAAAACACATTCAACAAAAAAACATCCAGGAACACATTACAGGGGGACCGCGAGGGAAAGACAGTTCAGGGGGAAACATTCATTAAAACACATTCAACAAAAAAACATCCAGGCACACAGCACAGGGGGACCACGAGGGAAAGACAGCACAGGGGGAAACATTCATTAAAACACATTCAACACAAAAACATCCAGGAACACATTACAGGGGGACCGCGAGGGAAAGACAGTACAGGGGGAAACATTCATTAAAACACATTCAACAAAAAGACATCCAGGAACACATTACAGGGGGACCGCGAGCGAAAGACAGTTCAGGGGGAAACATTCATGAAAACACATTCACCAAAAAAACATCCAGGAACACATTATAGGGGGACTACGAGGGAAAGATAGTACAGGGGGAAACATTCATTAAAACACATTCAACAAAAAGACATCCAGGAACACAGCACAGGGGGACCGCGAGGGAAAGACAGTACAGGGGGAAACATTCATTAAAACACATTCAACAAAAAAACATCCAGGAACACAGCACAGGGGGACCGCGAGGGAAAGATAACACAGGGGGAAACATTCATTAAAACACATTCAACAAAAAAACATCCAGGAACGCAGCACAGGGGGACCGCGAGGGAAAGACAGTACAGGGGGAAACATTCATTAAAACACATTCAACAAAAAGACATCCAGGAACGCAGCACAGGGGGACCGCGAGGGAAAGACAGCACAGGGGGAAACATTCATTAAAACACATTCAACAAAAAGACATCCAGGAACACAGCACAGGGGGACCGCGAGGGAAAGACAGTACAGGGGGAAACATTCATTAAAACACATTCAACAAAAAAACATCCAGGAACACAGCACAGAGGGACCACGAGGGAAAGACAGCACAGGGGGAAACATTCATTAAAACACATTCAACAAAAAAACATCCAGGAACACATTACAGGGGGACCACGAAGGAAAGACAGGTCAGGGGGAAACATTCATTAAAACACATTCAACAAAAAGACATCCAGGAACACAGCACAGGGGGACCACGAGGGAAAGACAGTACAGGGGGAAACATTCATTAAAACACATTCAACAAAAAGACATCCAGGAACACAGCACAGGGGGACCACGAGGGAAAGACAGTACAGAAGGAAACATTCATTAAAACACATTCAACAAAAAGACATCCAGGAACACAGCACAGGGGGACCGCGAGGGAAAGACAGTTCAGGGGGAAACATTCATTAAAACACATTCAACAAAAAGACATCCAGGAACACAGCACAGGGGGACCGTGAGGGAAAGACAGTTCAGGGGGAAACATTCATTAAAACACATTCAACAAAAAGACATCCGGGAACACAGCACAGGGGGACCGCAAGGGAAAGACAGTACAGGGGGACCGCGAGGGAAAGACAGTACAGGGGGAAACATTCATTAAAACACATTCAACAAAAAGACATCCAGGAACACAGCACAGGGGGACCGTGAGGGAAAGACAGTTCAGGGGGAAACATTCATTAAAACACATTCAACAAAAAGACATCCAGGAACACAGCACAGGGGGACCGCAAGGGAAAGACAGTACAGGGGGACCGCGAGGGAAAGACAGCACAGGGGGAAACATTCATTAAAACACATTCAACAAACAGACATCCAGGAACACAGCACAGGGGGACCACGAGGGAAACACAGTACAGGGGGAAACATTCATTAAAACACATTCAACAAAAAGACATCCAGGAACACAGCACAGGGGGACCGCGAGGGAAAGACAGTACAGGGGGAAACATTCATTAAAACACATTCAACAAAAAAACATCCAGGTACACAGCACAGGGGGACCACGAGGGAAAGACAGCACAGGGGGAAACATTCATTAAAACACATTCAACAAAAAGACATCCAGGAACCCAGCACAGGGGGACCACGAGGGAAAGACAGTACAGGGGGAAACATTCATTAAAACACATTCAACAAAAAAACATCCAGGTACACAGCACAGGGGAACCACGAGGGAAAGACAGCACAGGGGGAAACATACATTAAAACACATTCAACAAAAAAACATCCAGGAACACATTACAGGGGGACCGCGAGGGAAAGACAGTTCAGGGGGAAACATTCATTAAAACACATTCAACAAAAAAACATCCAGGTACACAGCACAGGGGGACCACGAGGGAAAGACAGCACAGGGGGAAACATTCATTAAAACACATTCAACAAAAAAACATCCAGGAACACATTACAGGGGGACCGCGAGGGAAAGACAGTTCAGGGGGAAACATTCATTAAAACACATTCAACAAAAAGACATCCAGGAACACATTACAGGGGGACCGCGAGGGAAAGACAGTACAGGGGGAAACATTCATTAAAACACATTCAACAAAAAAACATCCAGGAACACATTACAGGGGGACCACGAGAGAAAGACAGTTCAGGGGGAAACATTCATTGAAACACATTCAACAAAAAAACATCCAGGAACACATTACAGGGGGACCACGAGGGAAAGACAGTTCAGGGGGAAACATTCATTAAAACACATTCAACAAAAAAATATCCAGGAACACATTACAGGGGGACCGCGAGGGAAAGACAGCACAGGGGGAAACATTCATGAAAACACATTCACCAAAAAAACATCCAGGTACACAGCACAGGGGGACCACGAGGGAAAGACAGCACAGGGGGAAACATTCATTAAAACACATTCAACAAAAAAACATCCAGGAACACATTACAGGGGGACCGCGTGCGACAGACAGTTCAGGGGGAAACATTCATTAAAACACATTCAACAAAAAGACATCCAGGAACACATTACAGGGGGACCGCGAGGGAAAGACAGCACAGGGGGAAACATTCATTAAAACGCATTCAACAAAAAAACATCCAGGAACACATTACAGGGGGACCACGAGGGAAAGACAGTTCAGGGGGAAACATTCATTAAAACACATTCAACAAAAAGACATCCAGGAACACAGCACAGGGGGACCGCAAGGGAAAGACAGCACAGGGGGAAACATTCATTAAAACACATATAACAAAAAAACATCCAGGAACACAGCACAGAGGGACCACGAGGGAAAGACAGCACAGGGGGAAACATTCATTAAAACACATTCAACAAAAAAACATCCAGGAACACATTACAGGGGGACCACGAAGGAAAGACAGTTCAGGGGGAAACATTCATTAAAACACATTCAACAAAAAGACATTCAGGAACACAGCACAGGGGGACCACGAGGGAAAGACAGTACAGGGGGAAACATTCATTAAAACACATTCAACAAAAAGACATCCAGGAACACAGCACAGGGGGACCGCGAGGGAAAGACAGTACAGGGGGAAACATTCATTAAAACACATTCAACAAAAAAACATCCAGGTACACAGCACAGGGGGACCACGAGGGAAAGACAGCACAGGGGGAAACATTCATTAAAACACATTCAACAAAAAGACATCCAGGAACACAGCACAGGGGGACCACGAGGGAAAGACATTACAGGGGGAAACATTCATTAAAACACATTCAACAAAAAAACATCCAGGTACACAGCACAGGGGAACCACGAGGGAAAGACAGCACAGGGGGAAACATACATTAAAACACATTCAACAAAAAAACATCCAGGAACACATTACAGGGGGACCGCGAGGGAAAGACAGTTCAGGGGGAAACATTCATTAAAACACATTCAACAAAAAAACATCCAGGTACACAGCACAGGGGGACCACGAGGGAAAGACAGCACAGGGGGAAACATTCATTAAAACACATTCAACAAAAAAACATCCAGGAACACATTACAGGGGGACCGCGAGGGAAAGACAGTTCAGGGGGAAACATTCATTAAAACACATTCAACAAAAAGACATCCAGGAACACAGCACAGGGGGACCGCAAGGGAAAGACAGTACAGGGGGACCGCGAGGGAAAGACAGTACAGGGGGAAACATTCATTAAAACACATTCAACAAAAAGACATCCAGGAACACAGCACAGGGGGACCGTGAGGGAAAGACAGTTCAGGGGGAAACATTCATTAAAACACATTCAACAAAAAAACATCCAGGTACACAGCACAGGGGGACCACGAGGGAAAGACAGCACAGGGGGAAACATTCATTAAAACACATTCAACAAAAAGACATCCAGGAACACAGCACAGGGGGACCACGAGGGAAAGACAGTACAGGGGGAAACATTCATTAAAACACATTCAACAAAAAAACATCCAGGTACACAGCACAGGGGGACCACGAGGGAAAGACAGCACAGGGGGAAACATTCATTAAAAACACATTCAACAAAAAAACATCCAGGAACACATTACAGGGGGACCGCGAGGGAAAGACAGTTCAGGGGGAAACATTCATTAAAACACATTCAACAAAAAAACATCCAGGTACACAGCACAGGGGGACCACGAGGGAAAGACAGCACAGGGGGAAACATTCATTAAAACACATTCAACAAAAAAACATCCAGGAACACATTACAGGGGGACCGCGAGGGAAAGACAGTTCAGGGGGAAACATTCATTAAAACACATTCAACAAAAAGACATCCAGTAACACATTACAGGGGGACCGCGAGGGAAAGACAGTACAGGGGGAAACATTCATTAAAACACATTCAACAAAAAAACATCCAGGAACACATTACAGGGGGACCATGAGAGAAAGACAGTTCAGGGGGAAACATTCATTAAAACACATTCAACAAAAAAATATCCAGGAACACATTACAGGGGGACCGCGAGGGAAAGACAGCACAGGGGGAAACATTCATTAAAACACATTCAACAAAAAAACATCCAGGAACACATTACAGGGGGACCACGAGGGAAAGACAGTTCAGGGGGAAACATTCATTGAAACACATTCAACAAAAAGACATCCAGGAACACAGCACAGGGGGACCGCAAGGGAAAGACAGCACAGGGGGAAACATTCATTAAAACACATTCAACAAAAAGACATCCAGGAACACAGCACAGGGGGACCGCGAGGGAAAGACAGTACAGGGGGAAACATTCATTAAAACACATTCAACAAAAAAACATCCAGGTACACAGCACAGGGGGACCACGAGGGAAAGACAGCACAGGAGGAAACATTCATTAAAACACATTCAACAAAAAAACATCCAGGCACACAGCACAGGGGGACCACGAGGGAAAGACAGCACAGGGGGAAACATTCATTAAAACACATTCAACAAAAAGACATCCAGGAACACAGCACAGGGGGACCACGAGGGAAAGACAGTACAGGGGGAAACATTCATTATAAACACATTCAACAAAAAAACATCCAGGTACACAGCACAGGGGGACCACGAGGGAAAGACAGCACAGGGGGAAACATTCATTAAAACACATTCAACAAAAAAACATCCAGGAACACATTACAGGGGGACCGCGAGCGAAAGACAGTTCAGGGGGAAACATTCATGAAAACACATTCACCAAAAAAACATCCAGGTACACAGCACAGGGGGACCACGAGGGAAAGACAGCACAGGGGGAAACATTCATTAAAACACATTCAACAAAAAAACATCCAGGAACACATTACAGGGGGACCGCGTGCGACAGACAGTTCAGGGGGAAACATTCATTAAAACACATTCAACAAAAAGACATCCAGGAACACATTACAGGGGGACCGCGAGGGAAAGACAGCACAGGGGGAAACATTCATTAAAACACATTCAACAAAAAAACATCCAGGAACACATTACAGGGGGACCACGAGGGAAAGACAGTTCAGGGGGAAACATTCATTAAAACACATTCAACAAAAAGACATCCAGGAACACAGCACAGGGGGACCGCAAGGGAAAGACAGCACAGGGGGAAACATTCATTAAAACACATTCAACAAAAAAACATCCAGGAACACAGCACAGAGGGACCACGAGGGAAAGACAGCACAGGGGGAAACATTCATTAAAACACATTCAACAAAAAAACATCCAGGAACACATTACAGGGGGACCACGAAGGAAAGACAGTTCAGGGGGAAACATTCATTAAAACACATTCAACAAAAAGACATCCAGGAACACAGCACAGGGGGACCACGAGGGAAAGACAGTACAGGGGGAAACATTCATTAAAACACATTCAACAAAAAGACATCCAGGAACACAGCACAGGGGGACCACGAGGGAAAGACAGTACAGAAGGAAACATTCATTAAAACACATTCAACAATAAGACATCCAGGAACACAGCACAGGGGGACCGCGAGGGAAAGACAGTTCAGGGGGAAACATTCATTAAAACACATTCAACAAAAAGACATCCAGGAACACAGCACAGGGGGACCGTGAGGGAAAGACAGTTCAGGGGGAAACATTCATTAAAACACATTCAACAAAAAGACATCCGGGAACACAGCACAGGGGGACCGCAAGGGAAAGACAGTACAGGGGGACCGCGAGGGAAAGACAGTACAGAGGGAAACATTCATTAAAACACATTCAACAAAAAGACATCCAGGAACACAGCACAGGGGGACCGTGAGGGAAAGACAGTTCAGGGGGAAACATTCATTAAAACACATTCAACAAAAAGACATCCAGGAACACAGCACAGGGGGACCGCAAGGGAAAGACAGTACAGGGGGACCGCGAGGGAAAGACAGCACAGGGGGAAACATTCATTAAAACACATTCAACAAACAGACATCCAGGAACACAGCACAGGGGGACCACGAGGGAAAGACAGTACAGGGGGAAACATTCATTAAAACACATTCAACAAAAAGACATCCAGGAACACAGCACAGGGGGACCGCGAGGGAAAGACAGTACAGGGGGAAACATTCATTAAAACACATTCAACAAAAAAACATCCAGGTACACAGCACAGGGGGACCAAGAGGGAAAGACAGCACAGGAGGAAACATTCATTAAAACACATTCAACAAAAAAACATCCAGGTACACAGCACAGGAGGACCACGAGGGAAAGACAGCACAGGTGGAAACATTCATTAAAACACATTCAACAAAAAGACATCCAGGAACACAGCACAGGGGGACCACGATGGAAAGACAGTACAGGGGGAAACATTCATTAAAACACATTCAACAAAAAGACATCCAGGAACACAGCACAGGGGGACCGTGAGGGAAAGACAGTTCAGGGGGAAACATTCATTAAAACACATTCAACAAAAAGACATCCAGGAACACAGCACAGGGGGACCGCAAGGGAAAGGCAGTACAGGGGGACCGCGAGGGAAAGACAGTACAGGGGGAAACATTCATTAAAACACATTCAACAAAAAGACATCCAGGAACACAGCACAGGGGGACCGCGAGGGAAAGACAGTACAGGGGGAAACATTCATTAAAACACATTCAACAAAGAAACATCCAGGAACACAGCACAGGGGGACCGCGAGGGAAAGATAGCACAGGGGGAAACATTCATTAAAACACATTCAACAAAAAAACATCCAGGAACGCAGCACAGGGGGACCGCGAGGGAAAGACAGTACAGGGGGAAACATTCATTAAAACACATTCAACAAAAAGACATCCAGGAACGCAGCACAGGGGGACCGCGAGGGAAAGACAGTACAGGGGGAAACATTCATTAAAACACATTCAACAAAAAGACATCCAGGAACACAGCACAGGGGGACCGCGAGGGAAAGACAGTACAGGGGGAAACATTCATTAAAACACATTCAACAAAAAAACATCCAGGAACACAGCACAGAGGGACCACGAGGGAAAGACAGCACAGGGGGAAACATTCATTAAAACACATTCAACAAAAAAACATCCAGGAACACATTACAGGGGGACCACGAAGGAAAGACAGTTCAGGGGGAAACATTCATTAAAACACATTCAACAAAAAGACATCCAGGAACACAGCACAGGGGGACCGCGAGGGAAAGACAGTACAGGGGGAAACATTCATTAAAACACATTCAACAAAAAAACATCCAGGAACACATTATAGGGGGACTACGAGGGAAAGATAGTACAGGGGGAAACATTCATTAAAACACATTCAACAAAAAGACATCCAGGAACACAGCACAGGGGGACCGCGAGGGAAAGACAGTACAGGGGGAAACATTCATTAAAACACATTCAACAAAAAAACATCCAGGAACACAGCACAGGGGGACCGCGAGGGAAAGATAACACAGGGGGAAACATTCATTAAAACACATTCAACAAAAAAACATCCAGGAACGCAGCACAGGGGGACCGCGAGGGAAAGACAGTACAGGGGGAAACATTCATTAAAACACATTCAACAAAAAGACATCCAGGAACGCAGCACAGGGGGACCGCGAGGGAAAGACAGCACAGGGGGAAACATTCATTAAAACACATTCAACAAAAAGACATCCAGGAACACAGCACAGGGGGACCGCGAGGGAAAGACAGTACAGGGGGAAACATTCATTAAAACACATTCAACAAAAAAACATCCAGGAACACAGCACAGAGGGACCACGAGGGAAAGACAGCACAGGGGGAAACATTCATTAAAACACATTCAACAAAAAAACATCCAGGAACACATTACAGGGGGACCACGAAGGAAAGACAGTTCAGGGGGAAACATTCATTAAAACACATTCAACAAAAAGACATCCAGGAACACAGCACAGGGGGACCACGAGGGAAAGACAGTACAGGGGGAAACATTCATTAAAACACATTCAACAAAAAGACATCCAGGAACACAGCACAGGGGGACCACGAGGGAAAGACAGTACAGAAGGAAACATTCATTAAAACACATTCAACAAAAAGACATCCAGGAACACAGCACAGGGGGACCGCGAGGGAAAGACAGTTCAGGGGGAAACATTCATTAAAACACATTCAACAAAAAGACATCCAGGAACACAGCACAGGGGGACCGTGAGGGAAAGACAGTTCAGGGGGAAACATTCATTAAAACACATTCAACAAAAAGACATCCAGGAACACAGCACAGGGGGACCGTGAGGGAAAGACAGTTCAGGGGGAAACATTCATTAAAACACATTCAACAAAAAGACATCCGGGAACACAGCACAGGGGGACCGCAAGGGAAAGACAGTACAGGGGGACCGCGAGGGAAAGACAGTACAGAGGGAAACATTCATTAAAACACATTCAACAAAAAGACATCCAGGAACACAGCACAGGGGGACCGTGAGGGAAAGACAGTTCAGGGGGAAACATTCATTAAAACACATTCAACAAAAAGACATCCAGGAACACAGCACAGGGGGACCGCAAGGGAAAGACAGTACAGGGGGACCGCGAGGGAAAGACAGCACAGGGGGAAACATTCATTAAAACACATTCAACAAACAGACATCCAGGAACACAGCACAGGGGGACCACGAGGGAAAGACAGTACAGGGGGAAACATTCATTAAAACACATTCAACAAAAAGACATCCAGGAACACAGCACAGGGGGACCGCGAGGGAAAGACAGTACAGGGGGAAACATTCATTAAAACACATTCAACAAAAAAACATCCAGGTACACAGCACAGGGGGACCAAGAGGGAAAGACAGCACAGGAGGAAACATTCATTAAAACACATTCAACAAAAAAACATCCAGGTACACAGCACAGGAGGACCACGAGGGAAAGACAGCACAGGTGGAAACATTCATTAAAACACATTCAACAAAAAGACATCCAGGAACACAGCACAGGGGGACCACGATGGAAAGACAGTACAGGGGGAAACATTCATTAAAACACATTCAACAAAAAGACATCCAGGAACACAGCACAGGGGGACCGTGAGGGAAAGACAGTTCAGGGGGAAACATTCATTAAAACACATTCAACAAAAAGACATCCAGGAACACAGCACAGGGGGACCGCAAGGGAAAGGCAGTACAGGGGGACCGCGAGGGAAAGACAGTACAGGGGGAAACATTCATTAAAACACATTCAACAAAAAGACATCCAGGAACACAGCACAGGGGGACCGCGAGGGAAAGACAGTACAGGGGGAAACATTCATTAAAACACATTCAACAAAGAAACATCCAGGAACACAGCACAGGGGGACCGCGAGGGAAAGATAGCACAGGGGGAAACATTCATTAAAACACATTCAACAAAAAAACATCCAGGAACGCAGCACAGGGGGACCGCGAGGGAAAGACAGTACAGGGGGAAACATTCATTAAAACACATTCAACAAAAAGACATCCAGGAACGCAGCACAGGGGGACCGCGAGGGAAAGACAGCACAGGGGGAAACATTCATTAAAACACATTCAACAAAAAGACATCCAGGAACACAGCACAGGGGGACCGCGAGGGAAAGACAGTACAGGGGGAAACATTCATTAAAACACATTCAACAAAAAAACATCCAGGAACACAGCACAGAGGGACCACGAGGGAAAGACAGCACAGGGGGAAACATTCATTAAAACACATTCAACAAAAAAACATCCAGGAACACATTACAGGGGGACCACGAAGGAAAGACAGTTCAGGGGGAAACATTCATTAAAACACATTCAACAAAAAGACATCCAGGAACACAGCACAGGGGGACCGCGAGGGAAAGACAGTACAGGGGGAAACATTCATTAAAACACATTCAACAAAAAAACATCCAGGAACACATTATAGGGGGACTACGAGGGAAAGATAGTACAGGGGGAAACATTCATTAAAACACATTCAACAAAAAGACATCCAGGAACACAGCACAGGGGGACCGCGAGGGAAAGACAGTACAGGGGGAAACATTCATTAAAACACATTCAACAAAAAAACATCCAGGAACACAGCACAGGGGGACCGCGAGGGAAAGATAACACAGGGGGAAACATTCATTAAAACACATTCAACAAAAAAACATCCAGGAACGCAGCACAGGGGGACCGCGAGGGAAAGACAGTACAGGGGGAAACATTCATTAAAACACATTCAACAAAAAGACATCCAGGAACGCAGCACAGGGGGACCGCGAGGGAAAGACAGCACAGGGGGAAACATTCATTAAAACACATTCAACAAAAAGACATCCAGGAACACAGCACAGGGGGACCGCGAGGGAAAGACAGTACAGGGGGAAACATTCATTAAAACACATTCAACAAAAAAACATCCAGGAACACAGCACAGAGGGACCACGAGGGAAAGACAGCACAGGGGGAAACATTCATTAAAACACATTCAACAAAAAAACATCCAGGAACACATTACAGGGGGACCACGAAGGAAAGACAGTTCAGGGGGAAACATTCATTAAAACACATTCAACAAAAAGACATCCAGGAACACAGCACAGGGGGACCACGAGGGAAAGACAGTACAGGGGGAAACATTCATTAAAACACATTCAACAAAAAGACATCCAGGAACACAGCACAGGGGGACCACGAGGGAAAGACAGTACAGAAGGAAACATTCATTAAAACACATTCAACAAAAAGACATCCAGGAACACAGCACAGGGGGACCGCGAGGGAAAGACAGTTCAGGGGGAAACATTCATTAAAACACATTCAACAAAAAGACATCCAGGAACACAGCACAGGGGGACCGTGAGGGAAAGACAGTTCAGGGGGAAACATTCATTAAAACACATTCAACAAAAAGACATCCGGGAACACAGCACAGGGGGACCGCAAGGGAAAGACAGTACAGGGGGACCGCGAGGGAAAGACAGTACAGGGGGAAACATTCATTAAAACACATTCAACAAAAAGACATCCAGGAACACAGCACAGGGGGACCGTGAGGGAAAGACAGTTCAGGGGGAAACATTCATTAAAACACATTCAACAAAAAGACATCCAGGAACACAGCACAGGGGGACCGCAAGGGAAAGACAGTACAGGGGGACCGCGAGGGAAAGACAGCACAGGGGGAAACATTCATTAAAACACATTCAACAAACAGACATCCAGGAACACAGCACAGGGGGACCACGAGGGAAACACAGTACAGGGGGAAACATTCATTAAAACACATTCAACAAAAAGACATCCAGGAACACAGCACAGGGGGACCGCGAGGGAAAGACAGTACAGGGGGAAACATTCATTAAAACACATTCAACAAAAAAACATCCAGGTACACAGCACAGGGGGACCACGAGGGAAAGACAGCACAGGGGGAAACATTCATTAAAACACATTCAACAAAAAGACATCCAGGAACCCAGCACAGGGGGACCACGAGGGAAAGACAGTACAGGGGGAAACATTCATTAAAACACATTCAACAAAAAAACATCCAGGTACACAGCACAGGGGAACCACGAGGGAAAGACAGCACAGGGGGAAACATACATTAAAACACATTCAACAAAAAAACATCCAGGAACACATTACAGGGGGACCGCGAGGGAAAGACAGTTCAGGGGGAAACATTCATTAAAACACATTCAACAAAAAAACATCCAGGTACACAGCACAGGGGGACCACGAGGGAAAGACAGCACAGGGGGAAACATTCATTAAAACACATTCAACAAAAAAACATCCAGGAACACATTACAGGGGGACCGCGAGGGAAAGACAGTTCAGGGGGAAACATTCATTAAAACACATTCAACAAAAAGACATCCAGGAACACATTACAGGGGGACCGCGAGGGAAAGACAGTACAGGGGGAAACATTCATTAAAACACATTCAACAAAAAAACATCCAGGAACACATTACAGGGGGACCACGAGAGAAAGACAGTTCAGGGGGAAACATTCATTGAAACACATTCAACAAAAAAACATCCAGGAACACATTACGGGGGGACCACGAGGGAAAGACAGTTCAGGGGGAAACATTCATTAAAACACATTCAACAAAAAAATATCCAGGAACACATTACAGGGGGACCGCGAGGGAAAGACAGCACAGGGGGAAACATTCATTAAAACACATTCAACAAAAAAACATCCAGGAACACATTACAGGGGGACCACGAGGGAAAGACAGTTCAGGGGGAAACATTCATTGAAACACATTCAACAAAAAGACATCCAGGAACACAGCACAGGGGGACCGCAAGGGAAAGACAGCACAGGGGGAAACATTCATTAAAACACATTCAACAAAAAGACATCCAGGAACACAGGACAGGGGGACCGCGAGGGAAAGACAGTTCAGGGGGAAACATTCATTAAAACACATTCAACAAAAAGACATCCAGGAACACAGCACAGGGGGACCGCGAGGGAAAGACAGCACAGGGGGAAATATTCATTAAAACACATTCAACAAAAAGACATCCAGGAACACAGCACAGGGGGACCGCGAGGGAAAGACAGTTCAGGGGGAAACATTCATTAAAACACATTCAACAAAAAGACATCCAGGAACACAGCACAGGGGGACCGCAAGGGAAAGACAGCACAGGGGGAAACATTCATTAAAACACATTCAACAAAAAGACATCCAGGAACACAGCACAGGGGGACCGCGAGGGAAAGACAGTTCAGGGGGAAACATTCATTAAAACACATTCAACAAAACGACATCCAGGAACACAGCACAGGGGGACCGCAAGGGAAAGACAGTACAGGGGGACCACGAGGGAAAGACAGCACAGGGGGAAACATTCATTAAAACACATTCAACAAAAAAACATCCAGGAACACAGCACAGGGGGACCACGAAGGAAAGACAGTTCAGGGGGAAACATTCATTAAAACACATTCAACAAAAAGACATCCAGGAACACAGCACAGAGGGACCGCGAGGGAAAGACAGTACAGGGGGAAACATTCATTAAAACACATTCAACAAAAAAACATCCAGGAACACATTATAGGGGGACTACGAGGGAAAGATAGTACAGGGGGAAACATTCATTAAAACACATTCAACAAAAAGACATCCAGGAACACAGCACAGGGGGACCGCGAGGGAAAGACAGTACAGGGGGAAACATTCATTAAAACACATTCAACAAAAAAACATCCAGGAACACAGCACAGGGGGACCGCGAGGGAAAGATAGCACAGGGGGAAACATTCATTAAAACACATTCAACAAAAAAACATCCAGGAACGCAGCACAGGGGGACCGCGAGGGAAAGACAGTACAGGGGGAAACATTCATTAAAACACATTCAACAAAAAGTCATCCAGGAACGCAGCACAGGGGGACCGCGAGGGAAAGACAGCACAGGGGGAAACATTCATTAAAACACATTCAACAAAAAGACATCCAGGAACACAGCACAGGGGGACCGCGAGGGAAAGACAGTACAGGGGGAAACATTCATTAAAACACATTCAACAAAAAAACATCCAGGAACACAGCACAGAGGGACCACGAGGGAAAGACAGCACAGGGGGAAACATTCATTAAAACACATTCAACAAAAAAACATCCAGGAACACATTACAGGGGGACCACGAAGGAAAGACAGTTCAGGGGGAAACATTCATTAAAACACATTCAACAAAAAGACATCCAGGAACACAGCACAGGGGGACCACGAGGGAAAGACAGTACAGAGGGAAACATTCATTAAAACACATTCAACAAAAAGACATCCAGGAACACAGCACAGGGGGACCACGAGGGAAAGACAGTACAGAAGGAAACATTCATTAAAACACATTCAACAAAAAGACATCCAGGAACACAGCACAGGGGGACCGCGAGGGAAAGACAGTTCAGGGGGAAACATTCATTAAAACACATTCAACAAAAAGACATCCAGGAACACAGCACAGGGGGACCGTGAGGGAAAGACAGTTCAGGGGGAAACATTCATTAAAACACATTCAACAAAAAGACATCCGGGAACACAGCACAGGGGGACCGCAAGGGAAAGACAGTACAGGGGGACCGCGAGGGAAAGACAGTACAGGGGGAAACATTCATTAAAACACATTCAACAAAAAGACATCCAGGAACACAGCACAGGGGGACCGTGAGGGAAAGACAGTTCAGGGGGAAACATTCATTAAAACACATTCAACAAAAAGACATCCAGGAACACAGCACAGGGGGACCGCAAGGGAAAGACAGTACAGGGGGACCGCGAGGGAAAGACAGCACAGGGGGAAACATTCATTAAAACACATTCAACAAACAGACATCCAGGAACACAGCACAGGGGGACCACGAGGGAAACACAGTACAGGGGGAAACATTCATTAAAACACATTCAACAAAAAGACATCCAGGAACACAGCACAGGGGGACCGCGAGGGAAAGACAGTACAGGGGGAAACATTCATTAAAACACATTCAACAAAAAAACATCCAGGTACACAGCACAGGGGGACCACGAGGGAAAGACAGCACAGGGGGAAACATTCATTAAAACATATTCAACAAAAAGACATCCAGGAACACAGCACAGGGGGACCACGAGAGAAAGACAGTACAGGGGGAAACATTCATTAAAACACATTCAACAAAAAAACATCCAGGTACACAGCACAGGGGAACCACGAGGGAAAGACAGCACAGGGGGAAACATACATTAAAACACATTCAACAAAAAAACATCCAGGTACACAGCACAGGGGGACCACGAGGGAAAGACAGCACAGGGGGAAACATTCATTAAAACACATTCAACAAAAAAACATCCAGGAACACATTACAGGGGGACCGCGAGGGAAAGACAGTTCAGGGGGAAACATTCATTAAAACACATTCAACAAAAAGACATCCAGGAACACATTACAGGGGGACCGCGAGGGAAAGACAGTACAGGGGGAAACATTCATTAAAACACATTCAACAAAAAAACATCCAGGAACACATTACAGGGGGACCACGAGAGAAAGACAGTTCAGGGGGAAACATTCATTGAAACACATTCAACAAAAAAACATCCAGGAACACATTACAGGGGATCCCACGAGGGAAAGACAGTTCAGGGGGAAACATTCATTAAAACACATTCAACAAAAAAATATCCAGGAACACATTACAGGGGGACCGCGAGGGAAAGACAGCACAGGGGGAAACATTCATTAAAACACATTCAACAAAAAAACATCCAGGAACACATTACAGGGGGACCACGAGGGAAAGACAGTTCAGGGGGAAACATTCATTGAAACACATTCAACAAAAAGACATCCAGGAACACAGCACAGGGGGACCGCAAGGGAAAGACAGCACAGGGGGAAACATTCATTAAAACACATTCAACAAAAAGACATCCAGGAACACAGGACAGGGGGACCGTGAGGGAAAGACAGTTCAGGGGGAAACATTCATTAAAACACATTCAACAAAAAGACATCCATGAACACAGCACAGGGGGACCGCGAGGGAAAGACAGCACAGGGGGAAACATTCATTAAAACACATTCAACAAAAAGACATCCAGGAACACAGCACAGGGGGACCGCGAGGGAAAGACAGTTCAGGGGGAAACATTCATGAAAACACATTCAACAAAAAGACATCCAGGAACACAGCACAGGGGGACCGCAAGGGAAAGACAGTACAGGGGGACCACGAGGGAAAGACAGCACAGGGGGAAACATTCATTAAAACACATTCAACAAAAAAACATCCAGGAACACAGCACAGGGGGACCACGAAGGAAAGACAGTTCAGGGGGAAACATTCATTAAAACACATTCAACAAAAAGACATCCAGGAACACAGCACAGAGGGACCGCGAGGGAAAGACAGTACAGGGGGAAACATTCATTAAAACACATTCAACAAAAAAACATCCAGGAACACAGCACAGGGGGACCGCGAGGGAAAGATAGCACAGGGGGAAACATTCATTAAAACACATTCAACAAAAAAACATCCAGGAACGCAGCACAGGGGGACCGCGAGGGAAAGACAGTACAGGGGGAAACATTCATTAAAACACATTCAACAAAAAGTCATCCAGGAACGCAGCACAGGGGGACCGCGAGGGAAAGACAGCACAGGGGGAAACATTCATTAAAACACATTCAACAAAAAGACATCCAGGAACACAGCACAGGGGGACCGCGAGGGAAAGACAGTACAGGGGGAAACATTCATTAAAACACATTCAACAAAAAAACATCCAGGAACACAGCACAGAGGGACCATGAGGGAAAGACAGCACAGGGGGAAACATTCATTAAAACACATTCAACAAAAAAACATCCAGGAACACATTACAGGGGGACCACGAAGGAAAGACAGTTCAGGGGGAAACATTCATTAAAACACATTCAACAAAAAGACATCCAGGAACACAGCACAGGGGGACCACGAGGGAAAGACAGTACAGGGGGAAACATTCATTAAAACACATTCAACAAAAAGACATCCAGGAACACAGCACAGGGGGACCACGAGGGAAAGACAGTACAGAAGGAAACATTCATTAAAACACATTCAACAAAAAGACATCCAGGAACACAGCACAGGGGGACCGCGAGGGAAAGACAGTTCAGGGGGAAACATTCATTAAAACACATTCAACAAAAAGACATCCAGGACCACAGCACAGGGGGACCGTGAGGGAAAGACAGTTCAGGGGGAAACATTCATTAAAACACATTCAACAAAAAGACATCCGGGAACACAGCACAGGGGGACCGCAAGGGAAAGACAGTACAGGGGGACCGCGAGGGAAAGACAGTACAGGGGGAAACATTCATTAAAACACATTCAACAAAAAGACATCCAGGAACACAGCACAGGGGGACCGTGAGGGAAAGACAGTTCAGGGGGAAACATTCATTAAAACACATTCAACAAAAAGACATCCAGGAACACAGCACAGGGGGACCGCAAGGGAAAGACAGTACAGGGGGACCGCGAGGGAAAGACAGCACAGGGGGAAACATTCATTAAAACACATTCAACAAACAGACATCCAGGAACGCAGCACAGGGGGACCGCGAGGGAAAGACAGCACAGGGGGAAACATTCATTAAAACACATTCAACAAAAAGACATCCAGGAACACAGCACAGGGGGACCGCGAGGGAAAGACAGTACAGGGGGAAACATTCATTAAAACACATTCAACAAAAAGACATCCAGGAACACAGCACAGGGGGACCGCAAGGGAAAGACAGCACAGGGGGACCGCGAGGGAAAGACAGTACAGGGGGAAACATTCATTAAAACACATTCAACAAAAAGTCATCCAGGAACGCAGCACAGGGGGACCGCGAGGGAAAGACAGCACAGGGGGAAACATTCATTAAAACACATTCAACAAAAAGACATCCAGGAACACAGCACAGGGGGACCGCGAGGGAAAGACAGTACAGGGGGAAACATTCATTAAAACACATTCAACAAAAAAACATCCAGGAACACAGCACAGAGGGACCACGAGGGAAAGACAGCACAGGGGGAAACATTCATTAAAACACATTCAACAAAAAAACATCCAGGAACACATTACAGGGGGACCACGAAGGAAAGACAGTTCAGGGGGAAACATTCATTAAAACACATTCAACAAAAAGACATCCAGGAACACAGCACAGGGGGACCACGAGGGAAAGACAGTACAGGGGGAAACATTCATTAAAACACATTCAACAAAAAGACATCCAGGAACACAGCACAGGGGGACCACGAGGGAAAGACAGTACAGAAGGAAACATTCATTAAAACACATTCAACAAAAAGACATCCAGGAACACAGCACAGGGGGACCGCGAGGGAAAGACAGTTCAGGGGGAAACATTCATTAAAACACATTCAACAAAAAGACATCCAGGACCACAGCACAGGGGGACCGTGAGGGAAAGACAGTTCAGGGGGAAACATTCATTAAAACACATTCAACAAAAAGACATCCGGGAACACAGCACAGGGGGACCGCAAGGGAAAGACAGTACAGGGGGACCGTGAGGGAAAGACAGTACAGGGGGAAACATTCATTAAAACACATTCAACAAAAAGACATCCAGGAACACAGCACAGGGGGACCACGAGGGAAAGACAGTTCAGGGGGAAACATTCATTAAAACACATTCAACAAAAAGACATCCAGGAACACAGCACAGGGGGACCGCAAGGGAAAGACAGTACAGGGGGACCGCGAGGGAAAGACAGCACAGGGGGAAACATTCATTAAAACACATTCAACAAACAGACATCCAGGAACACAGCACAGGGGGACCACGAGGGAAACACAGTACAGGGGGAAACATTCATTAAAACACATTCAACAAAAAGACATCCAGGAACACAGCACAGGGGGACCGCGAGGGAAAGACAGTACAGGGGGAAACATTCATTAAAACACATTCAACAAAAAAACATCCAGGTACACAGCACAGGGGGACCAGGAGGGAAAGACAGCACAGGGGGAAACATTCATTAAAACACATTCAACAAAAAAACATCCAGGTACACAGCACAGGGGAACCACGAGGGAAAGACAGCACAGGGGGAAACATACATTAAAACACATTCAACAAAAAAACATCCAGGAACACATTACAGGGGGACCGCGAGGGAAAGACAGTTCAGGGGGAAACATTCATTAAAACACATTCAACAAAAAAACATCCAGGTACACAGCACAGGGGGACCACGAGGGAAAGACAGCACAGGGGGAAACATTCATTAAAACACATTCAACAAAAAAACATCCAGGAACACATTACAGGGGGACCGCGAGGGAAAGACAGTTCAGGGGGAAACATTCATTAAAACACATTCAACAAAAAGACATCCAGGAACACATTACAGGGGGACCGCGAGGGAAAGACAGTACAGGGGGAAACATTCATTAAAACACATTCAACAAAAAAACATCCAGGAACACATTACAGGGGGACCACGAGAGAAAGACAGTTCAGGGGGAAACATTCATTGAAACACATTCAACAAAAAAACATCCAGGAACACATTACAGGGGGACCACGAGGGAAAGACAGTTCAGGGGGAAACATTCATTAAAACACATTCAACAAAAAAACATCCAGGAACACATTACAGGGGGACCGCGAGGGAAAGACAGTTCAGGGGGAAACATTCATTAAAACACATTCAACAAAAAGACATCCAGGAACACATTACAGGGGGACCGCGAGGGAAAGACAGTACAGGGGGAAACATTCATTAAAACACATTCAACAAAAAAACATCCAGGAACACATTACAGGGGGACCACGAGAGAAAGACAGTTCAGGGGGAAACATTCATTATAAACACATTCAACAAAAAAACATCCAGGTACACAGCACAGGGGGACCACGAGGGAAAGACAGCACAGGGGGAAACATTCATTAAAACACATTCAACAAAAAAACATCCAGGAACACATTACAGGGGGACCGCGAGGGAAAGACAGTTCAGGGGGAAACATTCATTAAAACACATTCACCAAAAAAACATCCAGGTACACAGCACAGGGGGACCACGAGGGAAAGACAGCACAGGGGGAAACATTCATTAAAACACATTCAACAAAAAGTCATCCAGGAACGCAGCACAGGGGGACCGCGAGGGAAAGACAGCACAGGGGGAAACATTCATTAAAACACATTCAACAAAAAGACATCCAGGAACACAGCACAGGGGGACCGCGAGGGAAAGACAGTACAGGGGGAAACATTCATTAAAACACATTCAACAAAAAAACATCCAGGAACACAGCACAGGGGGACCGCGAGGGAAAGATAGCACAGGGGGAAACATTCATTAAAACACATTCAACAAAAAAACATCCAGGAACGCAGCACAGGGGGACCGCGAGGGAAAGACAGTACAGGGGGAAACATTCATTAAAACACATTCAACAAAAAGTCATCCAGGAACGCAGCACAGGGGGACCGCGAGGGAAAGACAGCACAGGGGGAAACATTCATTAAAACACATTCAACAAAAAGACATCCAGGAACACAGCACAGAGGGACCACGAGGGAAAGACAGCACAGGGGGAAACATCTATCTATAATTCCACTAATCTCTGTGTGTATATGTGTGTGTATGTATGCGACAACGATTTCTCGACAACTACCGGTCCGATATACTTGAAACTTGCCAGGTATATTGCTGGGGACCCGAGGATGTGCCTTTTCAAGGTTTGAAATTAATCGGACAAGTACTTACCGAGCTATGGCGATTTAGCCGTTCGCCGTTCGCTTTGGCGTTACGAATGGACCAAACCATTCCATGTAAATAGAGGGGGGGGGTTCTGTGGTCGTTGCGAATGGACGAAACCATTTCATGTAAATAGAGGGGGGGGATTGTCACTGTACTCGCAAGCCGTTCGCCGTTCGCTTTGGCGTTGCGAATGGACCAAAACATTTCATGTAAATAGAGGGGGGGGATATAATTTTAGATAGATATATAGTACGGGCATATATATAGTACGGGCATGCCCTAGTTCATTAAAACACATTCAACAAAAAAACATCCAGGAACACATTACAGGGGGACCACGAAGGAAAGACAGTTCAGGGGGAAACATTCATTAAAACACATTCAACAAAAAGACATCCAGGAACACAGCACAGGGGGACCACGAGGGAAAGACAGTACAGGGGGAAACATTCATTAAAACACATTCAACAAAAAGACATCCAGGAACACAGCCCAGGGGGACCACGAGGGAAAGACAGTACAGAAGGAAACATTCATTAAAACACATTCAACAAAAAGACATCCAGGAACACAGCACAGGGGGACCGCGAGGGAAAGACAGTTCAGGGGGAAACATTCATTAAAACACATTCAACAAAAAGACATCCAGGAACACAGCACAGGGGGACCGTGAGGGAAAGACAGTTCAGGGGGAAACATTCATTAAAACACATTCAACAAAAAGACATCCGGGAACACAGCACAGGGGGACCGCAAGGGAAAGACAGTACAGGGGGACCGCGAGGGAAAGACAGTACAGGGGGAAACATTCATTAAAACACATTCAACAAAAAGACATCCAGGAACACAGCACAGGGGGACCGTGAGGGAAAGACAGTTCAGGGGGAAACATTCATTAAAACACATTCAACAAAAAGACATCCAGGAACACAGCACAGGGGGACCGCAATGGAAAGACAGTACAGGGGGACCGCGAGGGAAAGACAGCACAGGGGGAAACATTCATTAAAACACATTCAACAAACAGACATCCAGGAACACAGCACAGGGGGACCACGAGGGAAACACAGTACAGGGGGAAACATTCATTAAAACACATTCAACAAAAAGACATCCAGGAACACAGCACAGGGGGACCGCGAGGGAAAGACAGTACAGGGGGGAACATTCATTAAAACACATTCAACAAAAAAACATCCAGGTACACAGCACAGGGGGACCACGAGGGAAAGACAGCACAGGGGGAAACATTCATTAAAACACATTCAACAAAAAGACATCCAGGAACACAGCACAGGGGGACCACGAGGGAAAGACAGTACAGGGGGAAACATTCATTAAAACACATTCAACAAAAAAACATCCAGGTACACAGCACATGGGAACCACGAGGGAAAGACAGCACAGGGGGAAACATACATTAAAACACATTCAACAAAAAAACATCCAGGAACACATTACAGGGGGACCGTGAGGGAAAGACAGTTCAGGGGGAAACATTCATTAAAACACATTCAACAAAAAAACATCCAGGTACACAGCACAGGGGGACCACGAGGGAAAGACAGCACAGGGGGAAACATTCATTAAAACACATTCAACAAAAAAACATCCAGGAACACATTACAGGGGGACCGCGAGGGAAAGACAGTTCAGGGGGAAACATTCATTAAAACACATTCAACAAAAAGACATCCAGGAACACATTACAGGGGGACCGCGAGGGAAAGACAGTACAGGGGGAAACATTCATTAAAACACATTCAACAAAAAAACATCCAGGAACACATTACAGGGGGACCACGAGAGAAATACAGTTCAGGGGGAAACATTCATTGAAACACATTCAACAAAAAAACATCCAGGAACACATTACAGGGGGACCAGGAGGGAAAGACAGTTCAGGGGGAAACATTCATTAAAACATATTCAACAAAAAAATATCCAGGAACACATTACAGGGGGACCGCGAGGGAAAGACAGCACAGGGGGAAACATTCATTAAAACACATTCAACAAAAAAACATCCAGGAACACATTACAGGGGGACCACGAGGGAAAGACAGTTCAGGGGGAAACATTCATTGAAACACATTCAACAAAAAGACATCCAGGAACACAGCACAGGGGGACCGCAAGGAAAAGACAGCACAGGGGGAAACATTCATTAAAACACATTCAACAAAAAGACATCCAGGAACACAGGACAGGGGGACCGCGAGGGAAAGACAGTTCAGGGGGAAACATTCATTAAAACACATTCAACAAAAAGACATCCAGGAACACAGCACAGGGGGACCGCGAGGGAAAGACAGCACAGGGGGAAACATTCATTAAAACACATTCAACAAAAAGACATCCAGGAACACAGCACAGGGGGACCGCAAGGGAAAGACAGCACAGGGGGAAACATTCATTAAAACACATTCAACAAAAAGACATCCAGGAACACAGCACAGGGGGACCGCAAGGGAAAGACAGCACAGGGGGAAACATTCATTAAAACACATTCAACAAAAAGACATCCAGGAACACAGCACAGGGGGACCGCGAGGGAAAGACAGTTCAGGGGGAAACATTCATTAAAACACATTCAACAAAAAGACATCCAGGAACACAGCACAGGGGGACCGCGAGGGAAAGACAGCACAGGGGGAAACATTCATCTATCTATAATTCCAGCAATCTCTGTGTGTATGTTTGTATGTTTGTATGTTTGTATGTTTGTATGTTTGGATGTATGTTTGTCTGTGACCGCTGTTTCTCGACAACTACCGGTCCGATATACTTGAAACTTGCCAGGTATATTGCTGGGGACCCGAGGATGTGCCTTTTCAAGGTTTGAAATTAATCGGACAAGCAGTTACCGAGCTATGTCCAAAAAACGATTCAACCAATCAGAGAGCAGCGAGCTATCACGTGTGCCGAACGTGGCGAACAGACTCTGCCTCGGACGGCACATTTGAGAGCGTATTCATTTATTTCACGTTTGCAAACTATGTTGGCGCTATGTTGGCGTTAAACTATGTTTTAAAACTAATAAAAACTAATTTGCGATTCATCGTAACTGCGATATACGACCTTCCGGAGCTCCCGTGAGAGCGTGCGCCATTACGGATAGTAATTCAATTAAAAACATAAAAACATTGTCCCAATTCAGTCAGAGCGAAGGGCGTTGTTTTAAGCGAAGAGCGTTTTATTTTTCCCCTTAAATTCAGTCGCCGGACGGTGAAAGCTTTTTTTTGGGGGCAGCTACTGGCAGCGACGTACGGCCAATCACAGGACACGTTGTTGTGTCGACGTGCCGTGTTGTTTTCCCTCGTGGTTTGGAATGTTTTTCCTTTTCATTTCTTTTCTCTTCCTTACGGAAGTACGGGCATTTCCTTAAATTTGCGATTCTTTCGCTTTCCTGCGCGTTTGGGCACGCTATGGCGATTTCTTTACCAAACTCCGAAGCCGTTCGCTTTGGACCAAACCATTTCATGTAAATAGAGGGGGGGGATTGTCACCGTACTCGCAAGCCGTTCGCTTTGGACCAAACCATTTCATGTAAATAGAGGGGGGGGGGATATAATTTTAGATATAGATATAGTACGGGCATGCCCTAGTTAAAACACATTCAACAAAAAGACATCCAGGAACACAGCACAGGGGGACCGCGAGGGAAAGACAGTTCAGGGGGAAACATTCATTAAAACACATTCAACAAAAAGACATCCAGGAACACAGCACAGGGGGACCGCAAGGGAAAGACAGCACAGGGGGAAACATTCATTAAAACACATTCAACAAAAAGACATCCAGGAACACAGCACAGGGGGACCGCGAGGGAAAGACAGTTCAGGGGGAAACATTCATTAAAACACATTCAACAAAAAGACATCCAGGAACACAGCACAGGGGGACCGCAAGGGAAAGACAGTACAGGGGGACCGCGAGGGAAAGACAGCACAGGGGGAAACATTCATTAAAACACACTAGGGCATGCCCGTACTATATATATATCTAAAATTATATCCCCCCCCCCCTCTATTTACATGAAATGGTTTGGTCCAAAGCGAACGGCTTGCGAGTACGGTGACAATCCCCCCCCCCTCTATTTACATGAAATGGTTTGGTCCAAAGCGAACGGCTTGCGAGTACGGTGACAATCCCCCCCCTCTATTTACATGAAATGGTTTGGTCCAAAGCGAACGGCTTGCGAGTACGGTGACAATCCCCCCCCTCTATTTACATGAAATGGTTTGGTCCAAAGCGAACGGCTTGCGGAGTTTGGTAAAGAAATCGCCATAGCGTGCACAAACGCGCAGGAAAGCGAAAGAATCGCAAAGTAGTTTTAATTAGTTTTAAAACATAGTTTAACGCCAACATAGTTTGCCAACGTGAAATAAATGAATACGCTCTCAAATGTGCCGTCCGAGGCAGAGTCTGTTCGCCACGTTCGGCACACGTGATAGCTCGCTGCTTTCTGATTGGTTGAATCGTTTTTTGGACATAGCTCGCTAACTACTTGTCCGATTAATATGAAACCTTGAAAAGGCACATCCTCGGGTCCCCAGCAATATACCTGGCAAGTTTAAAGTATATCGGACCCGTGGTTGTCGAGAAACAGCGGTCACAGACATACATACATACATACATACATACACACAGAGATTACTGGAATTATAGATAGATTCAACAAAAAAACATCCAGGAACACAGTACAGGGGGACCGCGAGGGAAAGACAGTTCAGGGGGAAACATTCATTAAAACACATTCAACAAAAAAACATCCAGGTACACAGCACAGGGGGACCACGAGGGAAAGACAGCACAGGGGGAAACATTCATTAAAACACATTCAACAAAAAAACATCCAGGAACACATTACAGGGGGACCGCGAGGGAAAGACAGTTCAGGGGGAAACATTCATTAAAACACATTCAACAAAAAAACATCCAGGTACACAGCACAGGGGGACCACGAGGGAAAGACAGCACAGGGGGAAACATTCATTAAAACACATTCAACAAAAAAACATCCAGGAACACATTACAGGGGGACCGCGTGCGACAGACAGTTCAGGGGGAAACATTCATTAAAACACATTCAACAAAAAAACATCCAGGAACACATTACAGGGGGACCACGAGGGAAAGACAGTTCAGGGGGAAACATTCATTAAAACACATTCAACAAAAAGACATCCAGGACCACAGCACAGGGGGACCGCAAGGGAAAGACAGCACAGGGGGAAACATTCATTAAAACACATTCAACAAAAAGACATCCAGGAACACAGCACAGGGGGACCGCGAGGGAAAGACAGTTCAGGGGGAAACATTCATTAAAACACATTCAACAAAAAGACATCCAGGAACACAGCACAGGGGGACCGCAAGGGAAAGACAGCACAGGGGGAAACATTCATTAAAACACATTCAACAAAAAAACATCCAGGAACACAGTACAGGGGGACCGCGAGGGAAAGACAGTACAGGGGGAACATTCATTAAAACACATTCAACAAAAAGACATCCAGGAACACAGCACAGGGGGACCGCGAGGGAAAGACAGTACAGGGGGAAACATTCATTAAAACACATTCAACAAAAAAACATCCAGGAACACATTATAGGGGGACTACGAGGGAAAGATAGTACAGGGGGAAACATTCATTAAAACACATTCAACAAAAAGACATCCAGGAACACAGCACAGGGGGACCGCGAGGGAAAGACAGTACAGGGGGAAACATTCATTAAAACACATTCAACAAAAAAACATCCAGGAACACAGCACAGGGGGACCGCGAGGGAAAGACAGTACAGGGGGAAACATTCATTAAAACACATTCAACAAAAAGACATCCAGGAACACAGCACAGGGGACCACGAGGGAAAGATAGCACAGGGGGAAACATTCATTAAAACACATTCAACAAAAAAACATCCAGGAACGCAGCACAGGGGGACCGCGAGGGAAAGACAGTATAGGGGGAAACATTCATTAAAACACATTCAACAAAAAGACATCCAGGAACGCAGCACAGGGGGACCGCGAGGGAAAGACAGTACATGGGGAAACATTCATTAAAACACATTCAACAAAAAAACATCCAGGAACACAGCACAGAGGGACCACGAGGGAAAGACAGCACAGGGGGAAACATTCATTAAAACACATTCAACAAAAAAACATCCAGGAACACATTACAGGGGGACCACGAAGGAAAGACAGTTCAGGGGGAAACATTCATTAAAACACATTCAACAAAAAGACATCCAGGAACACAGCACAGGGGGACCACGAGGGAAAGACAGTACAGGGGGAAACATTCATTAAAACACATTCAACAAAAAGACATCCAGGAACACAGCACAGGGGGACCACGAGGGAAAGACAGTACAGAAGGAAACATTCATTAAAACACATTCAACAAAAAGACATCCAGGAACACAGCACAGGGGGACCGCGAGGGAAAGACAGTTCAGGGGGAAACATTCATTAAAACACATTCAACAAAAAGACATCCAGGAACACAGCACAGGGGGACCGTGAGGGAAAGACAGTTCAGGGGGAAACATTCATTAAAACACATTAAACAAAAAGACATCCGGGAACACAGCACAGGGGGACCGCAAGGGAAAGACAGTACAGGGGGACCGCGAGGGAAAGACAGTACAGGGGGAAACATTCATTAAAACACATTCAACAAAAAGACATCCAGGAACACAGCACAGGGGGACCGTGAGGGAAAGACAGTTCAGGGGGAAACATTCATTAAAACACATTCAACAAAAAGACATCCAGGAACACAGCACAGGGGGACCGCAAGGGAAAGACAGTACAGGGGGACTGCGAGGGAAAGACAGCACAGGGGGAAACATTCATTAAAACACATTCAACAAACAGACATCCAGGAACACAGCACAGGGGGACCACGAGGGAAAGACAGTACAGGGGGAAACATTCATTAAAACACATTCAACAAAAAGACATCCAGGAACACAGCACAGGGGGACCGCGAGGGAAAGACAGTACAGGGGGAAACATTCATTAAAACACATTCAACAAAAAAACATCCAGGTACACAGCACAGGAGGACCACGAGGGAAAGACAGCACAGGTGGAAACATTCATTAAAACACATTCAACAAAAAGACATCCAGGAACACAGCACAGGGGGACCACGATGGAAAGACAGTACAGGGGGAAACATTCATTAAAACACATTCAACAAAAAGACATCCAGGAACACAGCACAGGGGGACCGTGAGGGAAAGACAGTTCAGGGGGAAACATTCATTAAAACACATTCAACAAAAAGACATCCAGGAACACAGCACAGGGGGACCGCAAGGGAAAGACAGTACAGGGGGACCGCGAGGGAAAGACAGTACAGGGGGAAACATTCATTAAAACACATTCAACAAAAAGACATCCAGGAACACAGCACAGCGGGACCGTGAGGGAAAGACAGTTCAGGGGGAAACATTCATTAAAACACATTCAACAAAAAAACATCCAGGTACACAGCACAGGGGGACCACGAGGGAAAGACAGCACAGGAGGAAACATTCATTAAAACACATTCAACAAAAAAACATCCAGGTACACAGCACAGGGGGACCACGCGGGAAAGACAGCACAGGGGGAAACATTCATTAAAACACATTCAACAAAAAGACATCCAGGAACACAGCACAGGGGGACCGCGAGGGAAAGACAGTTCAGGGGGAAACATTCATTAAAACACATTCAACAAAAAAACATCCAGGTACACAGCACAGGGGGACCACGAGGGAAAGACAGCACAGGGGGAAACATTCATTAAAACACATTCAACAAAAAAACATCCAGTAACACAATATAGGGGGACTACGAGGGAAAGACAGTACAGGGGGAAACATTCATTAAAACACATTCAACAAAAAGACATCCAGGAACACAGCACAGGGGGACCGCGAGGGAAAGACAGTACAGGGGGAAACATTCATTAAAACACATTCAACAAAAAAACATCCAGGAACACAGCACAGGGGGACCGCGAGGGAAAGATAGCACAGGGGGAAACATTCATTAAAACACATTCAACAAAAAAACATCCAGGTACACAGCACAGGGGGACCACAAGGGAAAGAGAGCACAGGGGGAAACATTCATTAAAACACATTCAACAAAAAAACATCCAGGAACACATTACAGGGGGACTGCGAGGGAAAGACAGTTCAGGGGGAAACATTCATTAAAACACATTCAACAAAAAGACATCCAGGAACACATTACAGGGGGACCGCGAGGGAAAGACAGTACAGGGGGAAACATTCATTAAAACACATTCAACAAAAAAACATCCAGGAACACATTACAGGGGGACCACGAGAGAAAGACAGTTCAGGGGGAAACATTCATTATAAACACATTCAACAAAAAAACATCCAGGTACACAGCACAGGGGGACCACGAGGGAAAGACAGCACAGGGGGAAACATTCATTAAAACACATTCAACAAAAAAACATCCAGGAACACATTACAGGGGGACCGCGAGGGAAAGACAGTTCAGGGGGAAACATTCATTAAAACACATTCACCAAAAAAACATCCAGGTACACAGCACAGGGGGACCACGAGGGAAAGACAGCACAGGGGGAAACATTCATTAAAACACATTCAACAAAAAGACATCCAGGAACACAGCACAGGGGGACCGCAAGGGAAAGACAGCACAGGGGGAAACATTCATTAAAACACATTCAACAAAAAAACATCCAGGAACACATTACAGGGGGACCACGAAGGAAAGACAGTTCAGGGGGAAACATTCATTAAAACACATTCAACAAAAAGACATCCAGGAACACAGCACAGGGGGACCACGAGGGAAAGACAGTACAGGGGGAAACATTCATTAAAACACATTCAACAAAAAGACATCCAGGAACACAGCACAGGGGGACCACGAGGGAAAGACAGTACAGAAGGAAACATTCATTAAAACACATTCAACAAAAAGACATCCAGGAACACAGCACAGGGGGACCGCGAGGGAAAGACAGTTCAGGGGGAAACATTCATTAAAACACATTCAACAAAAAGATATCCAGGAACACAGCACAGGGGGACCGTGAGGGAAAGACAGTTCAGGGGGAAACATTCATTAAAACACATTCAACAAAAAGACATCCGGGAACACAGCACAGGGGGACCGCGAGGGAAAGACAGTACAGGGGGACCGCGAGGGAAAGACAGTACAGGGGGAAACATTCATTAAAACACATTCAACAAAAAGACATCCAGGAACACAGCACAGGGGGACCGTGAGGGAAAGACAGTTCAGGGGGAAACATTCATTAAAACACATTCAACAAAAAGACATCCAGGAACACAGCACAGGGGGACCGCAAGGGAAAGACAGTACAGGGGGACCGCGAGGGAAAGACAGCACAGGGGGAAACATTCATTAAAACACATTCAACAAACAGACATCCAGGAACACAGCACAGGGGGGCCACGAGGGAAACACAGTACAGGGGGAAACATTCATTAAAACACATTCAACAAAAAGACATCCAGGAACACAGCACAGGGGGACCGCGAGGGAAAGACAGTACAGGGGGAAACATTCATTAAAACACATTCAACAAAAAAACATCCAGGTACACAGCACAGGGGGACCACGAGGGAAAGACAGCACAGGGGGAAACATTCATTAAAACACATTCAACAAAAAGACATCCAGGAACACAGCACAGGGGGACCACGAGGGAAAGACATTACAGGGGGAAACATTCATTAAAACACATTCAACAAAAAAACATCCAGGTACACAGCACAGGGGAACCACGAGGGAAAGACAGCACAGGGGGAAACATACATTAAAACACATTCAACAAAAAAACATCCAGGAACACATTACAGGGGGACCGCGAGGGAAAGACAGTTCAGGGGGAAACATTCATTAAAACACATTCAACAAAAAAACATCCAGGTACACAGCACAGGGGGACCACGAGGGAAAGACAGCACAGGGGGAAACATTCATTAAAACACATTCAACAAAAAAACATCCAGGAACACATTACAGGGGGACCGCGAGGGAAAGACAGTTCAGGGGGAAACATTCATTAAAACACATTCAACAAAAAGACATCCAGGAACACAGCACAGGGGGACCGCAAGGGAAAGACAGTACAGGGGGACCGCGAGGGAAAGACAGTACAGGGGGAAACATTCATTAAAACACATTCAACAAAAAGACATCCAGGAACACAGCACAGGGGGACCGTGAGGGAAAGACAGTTCAGGGGGAAACATTCATTAAAACACATTCAACAAAAAAACATCCAGGTACACAGCACAGGGGGACCACGAGGGAAAGACAGCACAGGGGGAAACATTCATTAAAACACATTCAACAAAAAGACATCCAGGAACACAGCACAGGGGGACCACGAGGGAAAGACAGTACAGGGGGAAACATTCATTAAAACACATTCAACAAAAAAACATCCAGGTACACAGCATAGGGGGACCACGAGGGAAAGACAGCACAGGGGGAAACATTCATTAAAAACACATTCAACAAAAAAACATCCAGGAACACATTACAGGGGGACCGCGAGGGAAAGACTGTTCAGGGGGAAACATTCATTAAAACACATTCAACAAAAAAACATCCAGGTACACAGCACAGGGGGACCACGAGGGAAAGACAGCACAGGGGGAAACATTCATTAAAACACATTCAACAAAAAAACATCCAGGAACACATTACAGGGGGACCGCGAGGGAAAGACAGTTCAGGGGGAAACATTCATTAAAACACATTCAACAAAAAGACATCCAGTAACACATTACAGGGGGACCACGAGGGAAAGACAGTTCAGGGGGAAACATTCATTAAAACACATTCAACAAAAAGACATCCAGTAACACATTACAGGGGGACCGCGAGGGAAAGACAGTACAGGGGGAAACATTCATTAAAACACATTCAACAAAAAAACATCCAGGAACACATTACAGGGGGACCACGAGAGAAAGACAGTTCAGGGGGAAACATTCATTGAAACACATTCAACAAAAAAACATCCAGGAACACATTACAGGGGGACCACGAGGGAAAGACAGTTCAGGGGGAAACATTCATTAAAACACATTCAACAAAAAAATATCCAGGAACACATTATAGGGGGACCGCGAGGGAAAGACAGCACAGGGGGAAACATTCATTAAAACACATTCAACAAAAAAACATCCAGGAACACATTACAGGGGGACCATGAGGGAAAGACAGTTCAGGGGGAAACATTCATTGAAACACATTCAACAAAAAGACATCCAGGAACACAGCACAGGGGGACCGCAAGGGAAAGACAGCACAGGGGGAAACATTCATTAAAACACATTCAACAAAAAGACATCCAGGAACACAGCACAGGGGGACCGCGAGGGAAAGACAGTACAGGGGGAAACATTCATTAAAACACATTCAACAAAAAAACATCCAGGTACACAGCACAGGGGGACCACGAGGGAAAGACAGCACAGGAGGAAACATTCATTAAAACACATTCAACAAAAAAACATCCAGGTACACAGCACAGGGGGACCACGAGGGAAAGACAGCACAGGGGGAAACATTCATTAAAACACATTCAACAAAAAGACATCCAGGAACACAGCACAGGGGGACCACGAGGGAAAGACAGTACAGGGGGAAACATTCATTATAAACACATTCAACAAAAAAACATCCAGGTACACAGCACAGGGGGACCACGAGGGAAAGACAGCACAGGGGGAAACATTCATTAAAACACATTCAACAAAAAAACATCCAGGAACACATTACAGGGGGACCGCGAGGGAAAGACAGTTCAGGGGGAAACATTCATTAAAACACATTCAACAAAAAAACATCCAGGAACACATTACAGGGGGACCGCGTGCGACAGACAGTTCAGGGGGAAACATTCATTAAAACACATTCAACAAAAAGACATCCAGGAACACATTACAGGGGGACCGCGAGGGAAAGACAGCACAGGGGGAAACATTCATTAAAACACATTCAACAAAAAAACATCCAGGAACACATTACAGGGGGACCACGAGGGAAAGACAGTTCAGGGGGAAACATTCATTAAAACACATTCAACAAAAAGACATCCAGGAACACAGCACAGGGGGACCGCAAGGGAAAGACAGCACAGGGGGAAACATTCATTAAAACACATTCAACAAAAAAACATCCAGGAACACAGCACAGAGGGACCACGAGGGAAAGACAGCACAGGGGGAAACATTCATTAAAACACATTCAACAAAAAAACATCCAGGAACACATTACAGGGGGACCACTAAGGAAAGACAGTTCAGGGGGAAACATTCATTAAAACACATTCAACAAAAAGACATCCAGGAACACAGCACAGGGGGACCACGAGGGAAAGACAGTACAGGGGGAAACATTCATTAAAACACATTCAACAAAAAGACATCCAGGAACACAGCACAGGGGGACCACGAGGGAAAGACAGTACAGAAGGAAACATTCATTAAAACACATTCAACAAAAAGACATCCAGGAACACAGCACAGGGGGACCGCGAGGGAAAGACAGTTCAGGGGGAAACATTCATTAAAACACATTCAACAAAAAGACATCCAGGAACACAGCACAGGGGGACCGTGAGGGAAAGACAGTTCAGGGGGAAACATTCATTAAAACACATTCAACAAAAAGACATCCGGGAACACAGCACAGGGGGACCGCAAGGGAAAGACAGTACAGGGGGACCGCGAGGGAAAGACAGTACAGGGGGAAACATTCATTAAAACACATTCAACAAAAAGACATCCAGGAACACAGCACAGGGGGACCGTGAGGGAAAGACAGTTCAGGGGGAAACATTCATTAAAACACATTCAACAAAAAGACATCCAGGAACACAGCACAGGGGGACCGCAAGGGAAAGACAGTACAGGGGGACCACGAGGGAAAGACAGCACAGGGGGAAACATTCATTAAAACACATTCAACAAAAAGACATCCAGGAACACAGCACAGGGGGACCGCGAGGGAAAGACAGTACAGGGGGAAACATTCATTAAAACACATTCAACAAAAAAACATCCAGGTACACAGCACAGGGGGACCAAGAGGGAAAGACAGCACAGGAGGAAACATTCATTAAAACACATTCAACAAAAAAACATCCAGGTACACAGCACAGGAGGACCACGAGGGAAAGACAGCACAGGTGGAAACATTCATTAAAACACATTCAACAAAAAGACATCCAGGAACACAGCACAGGGGGACCACGATGGAAAGACAGTACAGGGGGAAACATTCATTAAAACACATTCAACAAAAAGACATCCAGGAACACAGCACAGGGGGACCGTGAGGGAAAGACAGTTCAGGGGGAAACATTCATTAAAACACATTCAACAAAAAGACATCCAGGAACACAGCACAGGGGGACCGCAAGGGAAAGGCAGTACAGGGGGACCGCGAGGGAAAGACAGTACAGGGGGAAACATTCATTAAAACACATTCAACAAAAAGACATCCAGGAACACAGCACAGGGGGACCGTGAGGGAAAGACAGTTCAGGGGGAAACATTCATTAAAACACATTCAACAAAAAAACATCTAGGTACACAGCACAGGGGGACCACGAGGGAAAGACAGCACAGGAGGAAACATTCATTAAAACACATTCAACAAAAAAACATCCAGGTACACAGCACAGGGGGACCACGAGGGAAAGACAGCACAGGGGGAAATATTCATTAAAACACATTCAACAAAAAGACATCCAGGAACACAGCACAGGGGGACCGCGAGGGAAAGACAGTTCAGGGGGAAACATTCATTAAAACACATTCAACAAAAAAACATCCAGGAACACCGTACAGGGGGACCGCGAGGGAAAGACAGTACAGGGGGAAACATTCATTAAAACACATTCAACAAAAAGACATCCAGGAACACAGCACAGGGGGACCGCGAGTGAAAGACAGTACAGGGGGAAACATTCATTAAAACACATTCAACAAAAAAACATCCAGGAACACATTATAGGGGGACTACGAGGGAAAGATAGTACAGGGGGAAACATTCATTAAAACACATTCAACAAAAAGACATCCAGGAACACAGCACAGGGGGACCGCGAGGGAAAGACAGTACAGGGGGAAACATTCATTAAAACACATTCAACAAAAAAACATCCAGGAACACAGCACAGGGGGACCGCGAGGGAAAGATAGCACAGGGGGAAACATTCATTAAAACACATTCAACAAAAAAACATCCAGGAACGCAGCACAGGGGGACCGCGAGGGAAAGACAGTACAGGGGGAAACATTCATTAAAACACATTCAACAAAAAGACATCCAGGAACGCAGCACAGGGGGACCGCGAGGGAAAGACAGCACAGGGGGAAACATTCATTAAAACACATTCAACAAAAAGACATCCAGGAACACAGCACAGGGGGACCGCGAGGGAAAGACAGTACAGGGGGAAACATTCATTAAAACACATTCAACAAAAAAACATCCAGGAACACAGCACAGAGGGACCACGAGGGAAAGACAGCACAGGGGGAAACATTCATTAAAACACATTCAACAAAAAAACATCCAGGAACACATTACAGGGGGACCACGAAGGAAAGACAGTTCAGGGGGAAACATTCATTAAAACACATTCAACAAAAAGACATCCAGGAACACAGCACAGGGGGACCGCGAGGGAAAGACAGTACAGGGGGAAACATTCATTAAAACACATTCAACAAAAAAACATCCAGGAACACATTATAGGGGGACTACGAGGGAAAGATAGTACAGGGGGAAACATTCATTAAAACACATTCAACAAAAAGACATCCAGGAACACAGCACAGGGGGACCGCGAGGGAAAGACAGTACAGGGGGAAACATTCATTAAAACACATTCAACAAAAAAACATCCAGGAACACAGCACAGGGGGACCGCGAGGGAAAGATAACACAGGGGGAAACATTCATTAAAACACATTCAACAAAAAAACATCCAGGAACGCAGCACAGGGGGACCGCGAGGGAAAGACAGTACAGGGGGAAACATTCATTAAAACACATTCAACAAAAAGACATCCAGGAACACAGCACAGGGGGACCGCGAGGGAAAGACAGTACAGGGGGAAACATTCATTAAAACACATTCAACAAAAAAACATCCAGGAACACAGCACAGAGGGACCACGAGGGAAAGACAGCACAGGGGGAAACATTCATTAAAACACATTCAACAAAAAAACATCCAGGAACACATTACAGGGGGACCACGAAGGAAAGACAGTTCAGGGGGAAACATTCATTAAAACACATTCAACAAAAAGACATCCAGGAACACAGCACAGGGGGACCACGAGGGAAAGACAGTACAGGGGGAAACATTCATTAAAACACATTCAACAAAAAGACATCCAGGAACACAGCACAGGGGGACCACGAGGGAAAGACAGTTCAGGGGGAAACATTCATTAAAACACATTCAACAAAAAGACATCCAGGAACACAGCACAGGGGGACCGTGAGGGAAAGACAGTTCAGGGGGAAACATTCATTAAAACACATTCAACAAAAAGACATCCGGGAACACAGCACAGGGGGACCGCAAGGGAAAGACAGTACAGGGGGACCGCGAGGGAAAGACAGTACAGGGGGAAACATTCATTAAAACACATTCAACAAAAAGACATCCAGGAACACAGCACAGGGGGACCGTGAGGGAAAGACAGTTCAGGGGGAAACATTCATTAAAACACATTCAACAAAAAGACATCCAGGAACACAGCACAGGGGGACCGCAAGGGAAAGACAGTACAGGGGGACCGCGAGGGAAAGACAGCACAGGGGGAAACATTCATTAAAACACATTCAACAAACAGACATCCAGGAACACAGCACAGGGGGACCGCGAGGGAAAGACAGTTCAGGGGGAAACATTCATTAAAACACATTCAACAAAAAGACATCCAGGAACACAGCACAGGGGGACCGCGAGGGAAAGACAGTACAGGGGGAAACATTCATTAAAACACATTCAACAAAAAAACATCCAGGAACACAGCACAGGGGGACCACGAGGGAAAGACAGTACAGAAGGAAACATTCATTAAAACACATTCAACAAAAAGACATCCAGGAACACAGCACAGGGGGACCGCGAGGGAAAGACAGTACAGGGGGAAACATTCATTAAAACACATTCAACAAAAAGACATCCAGGAACACAGCACAGGGGGACCGCGAGGGAAAGACAGTACAGGGGGAAACATTCATTAAAACACATTCAACAAAAAAACATCCAGGAACACAGCACAGAGGGACCACGAGGGAAAGACAGCACAGGGGGAAACATTCATTAAAACACATTCAACAAAAAAACATCCAGGAACACATTATAGGGGGACTACGAGGGAAAGATAGTACAGGGGGAAACATTCATTAAAACACATTCAACAAAAAGACATCCAGGAACACAGCACAGGGGGACCGCGAGGGAAAGACAGTACAGGGGGAAACATTCATTAAAACACATTCAACAAAAAAACATCCAGGAACACAGCACAGGGGGACCGCGAGGGAAAGACAGTACAGGGGGAAACATTCATTAAAACACATTCAACAAAAAGACATCCAGGAACACAGCACAGGGGGACCGCGAGGGAAAGATAGCACAGGGGGAAACATTCATTAAAACACATTCAACAAAAAAACATCCAGGAACGCAGCACAGGGGGACCGCGAGGGAAAGACAGTACAGGGGGAAACATTCATTAAAACACATTCAACAAAAAAACATCCAGGAACACAGCACAGAGGGACCACGAGGGAAAGACAGCACAGGGGGAAACATTCATTAAAACACATTCAACAAAAAAACATCCAGGAACACATAACAGGGGGACCACGAAGGAAAGACAGTTCAGGGGGAAACATTCATTAAAACACATTCAACAAAAAGACATCCAGGAACACAGCACAGGGGGACCACGAGGGAAAGACAGTACAGGGGGAAACATTCATTAAAACACATTCAACAAAAAGACATCCAGGAACACAGCACAGGGGGACCACGAGGGAAAGACAGTACAGAAGGAAACATTCATTAAAACACATTCAACAAAAAGACATCCAGGAACACAGCACAGGGGGACCGCGAGGGAAAGACAGTTCAGGGGGAAACATTCATTAAAACACATTCAACAAAAAGACATCCGGGAACACAGCACAGGGGGACCACGAGGGAAAGACAGTACAGGGGGAAACATTCATTAAAACACATTCAACAAAAAGACATCCAGGAACACAGCACAGGGGGACCACGAGGGAAAGACAGTTCAGGGGGAAACATTCATTAAAACACATTCAACAAAAAGACATCCAGGAACACAGCACAGGGGGACCACGAGGGAAAGACAGTACAGAAGGAAACATTCATTAAAACACATTCAACAAAAAGACATCCAGGAACACAGCACAGGGGGACCACGAGGGAAAGACAGTTCAGGGGGAAACATTCATTAAAACACATTCAACAAAAAGACATCCGGGAACACAGCACAGGGGGACCGCGAGGGAAAGACAGTTCAGGGGGAAACATTCATTAAAACACATTCAACAAAAAGACATCCGGGAACACAGCACAGGGGGATCACGAGGGAAAGACAGTTCAGGGGGAAACATTCATTAAAACACATTCAACAAAAAGACATCCAGGAACACAGCACAGGGGGACCGCGAGGGAAAGACAGTTCAGGGGGAAACATTCATTAAAACACATTCAACAAAAAGACATCCGGGAACACAGCACAGGGGGACCACGAGGGAAAGACAGTACAGGGGGAAACATTCATTAAAACACATTCAACAAAAAGACATCCAGGAACACAGCACAGGGGGACCACGAGGGAAAGACAGTACAGAAGGAAACATTCATTAAAACACATTCAACAAAAAGACATCCAGGAACACAGCACAGGGGGACCGCGAGGGAAAGACAGTTCAGGGGGAAACATTCATTAAAACACATTCAACAAAAAGACATCCGGGAACACAGCACAGGGGGACCGCAAGGGAAAGACAGTACAGGGGGACCGCGAGGGAAAGACAGCACAGGGGGAAACATTCATTAAAACACATTCAACAAACAGACATCCAGGAACACAGCACAGGGGGACCACGAGGGAAAGACAGTACAGGGGGAAACATTCATTAAAACACATTCAACAAAAAGACATCCAGGAACACAGCACAGGGGGACCGCGAGGGAAAGACAGTACAGGGGGAAACATTCATTAAAACACATTCAACAAAAAGACATCCAGGTACACAGCACAGGGGGACCACAAGGGAAAGACAGCACAGGGGGAAACATTCATTAAAACACATTCAACAAAAAAACATCCAGGAACACAGCACAGGGGGACCACGAGGGAAAGACAGTACAGAAGGAAACATTCATTAAAACACATTCAACAAAAAGACATCCAGGAACACAGCACAGGGGGACCGCGAGGGAAAGACAGTTCAGGGGGAAACATTCATTAAAACACATTCAACAAAAAGACATCCGGGAACACAGCACAGGGGGACCGCAAGGGAAAGACAGTACAGGGGGACCGCGAGGGAAAGACAGTACAGGGGGAAACATTCATTAAAACACATTCAACAAAAAGACATCCAGGAACACAGCACAGGGGGACCGTGAGGGAAAGACAGTTCAGGGGGAAACATTCATTAAAACACATTCAACAAAAAGACATCCAGGAACACAGTACAGGGGGACCGCGAGGGAAAGACAGCACAGGGGGAAACATTCATTAAAACACATTCAACAAACAGACATCCAGGAACACAGCACAGGGGGACCACGAGGGAAAGACAGTACAGGGGGAAACATTCATTAAAACACATTCAACAAAAAGACATCCAGGAACACAGCACAGGGGGACCGCGAGGGAAAGACAGTACAGGGGGAAACATTCATTAAAACACATTCAACAAAAAAACATCCAGGTACACAGCACAGGGGGACCACGAGGGAAAGACAGCACAGGAGGAAACATTCATTAAAACACATTCAACAAAAAAACATCCAGGTACACAGCACAGGAGGACCACGAGGGAAAGACAGCACAGGTGGAAACATTCATTAAAACACATTCAACAAAAAGACATCCAGGAACACAGCACAGGGGGACCGCAAGGGAAAGACAGCACAGGGGGAAACATTCATTAAAACACATTCAACAAAAAGACATCCAGGAACACAGCACAGGGGGACCGCGAGGGAAAGACAGTTCAGGGGGAAACATTCATTAAAACACATTCAACAAAAAGACATCCAGGAACACAGCACAGGGGGTCCGCAAGGGAAAGACAGCACAGGGGGAAACATTCATTAAAACACATTCAACAAAAAAACATCCAGGAACACAGTACAGGGGGACCGCGAGGGAAAGACAGTACAGGGGGAAACATTCATTAAAACACATTCAACAAAAAGACATCCAGGAACACAGCACAGGGGGACCGCGAGGGAAAGACAGTACAGGGGGAAACATTCATTAAAACACATTCAACAAAAAAACATCCAGGAACACATTATAGGGGGACTACGAGGGAAAGATAGTACAGGGGGAAACATTCATTAAAACACATTCAACAAAAAGACATCCAGGAACACAGCACAGGGGGACCGCGAGGGAAAGACAGTACAGGGGGAAACATTCATTAAAACACATTCAACAAAAAAACATCCAGGAACACAGCACAGGGGGACCGCGAGGGAAAGACAGTACAGGGGGAAACATTCATTAAAACACATTCAACAAAAAGACATCCAGGAACACAGCACAGGGGGACCGCGAGGGAAAGATAGCACAGGGGGAAACATTCATTAAAACACATTCAACAAAAAAACATCCAGGAACGCAGCACAGGGGGACCGCGAGGGAAAGACAGTACAGGGGGAAACATGCATTAAAACACATTCAACAAAAAGACATCCAGGAACGCAGCACAGGGGGACCGCGAGGGAAAGACAGCACAGGGGGAAACATTCATTAAAACACATTCAACAAAAAGACATCCAGGAACACAGCACAGGGGGACCGCGAGGGAAAGACAGTACAGGGGGAAACATTCATTAAAACACATTCAACAAAAAAACATCCAGGAACACAGCACAGAGGGACCACGAGGGAAAGACAGCACAGGGGGAAACATTCATTAAAACACATTCAACAAAAAAACATCCAGGAACACATTACAGGGGGACCACGAAGGAAAGACAGTTCAGGGGGAAACATTCATTAAAACACATTCAACAAAAAGACATCCAGGAACACAGCACAGGGGGACCACGAGGGAAAGACAGTACAGGGGGAAACATTCATTAAAACACATTCAACAAAAAGACATCCAGGAACACAGCACAGGGGGACCACGAGGGAAAGACAGTACAGAAGGAAACATTCATTAAAACACATTCAACAAAAAGACATCCAGGAACACAGCACAGGGGGACCGCGAGGGAAAGACAGTTCAGGGGGAAACATTCATTAAAACACATTCAACAAAAAGACATCCGGGAACACAGCACAGGGGGACCACGAGGGAAAGACAGTACAGGGGGAAACATTCATTAAAACACATTCAACAAAAAGACATCCAGGAACACAGCACAGGGGGACCACGAGGGAAAGACAGTACAGAAGGAAACATTCATTAAAACACATTCAACAAAAAGACATCCAGGAACACAGCACAGGGGGACCGCGAGGGAAAGACAGTTCAGGGGGAAACATTCATTAAAACACATTCAACAAAAAGACATCCAGGAACACAGCACAGGGGGACCACGAGGGAAAGACAGTACAGAAGGAAACATTCATTAAAACACATTCAACAAAAAGACATACAGGAACACAGCACAGGGGGACCGCGAGGGAAAGACAGTTCAGGGGGAAACATTCATTAAAACACATTCAACAAAAAGACATCCAGGAACACAGCACAGGGGGACCACGAGGGAAAGACAGTACAGAAGGAAACATTCATTAAAACACATTCAACAAAAAGACATCCAGGAACACAGCACAAGGGGACCACGAGGGAAAGACAGTACAGAAGGAAACATTCATTAAAACACATTCAACAAAAAGACATCCAGGAACACAGCACAGGGGGACCGCGAGGGAAAGACAGTTCAGGGGGAAACATTCATTAAAACACATTCAACAAAAAGACATCCGGGAACACAGCACAGGGGGACCGCAAGGGAAAGACAGTACAGGGGGACCGCGAGGGAAAGACAGTACAGGGGGAAACATTCATTAAAACACATTCAACAAAAAGACATCCAGGAACACAGCACAGGGGGACCGTGAGGGAAAGACAGTTCAGGGGGAAACATTCATTAAAACACATTCAACAAAAAGACATCCAGGAACACAGCACAGGGGGACCGCAAGGGAAAGACAGTACAGGGGGACCGCGAGGGAAAGACAGCACAGGGGGAAACATTCATTAAAACACATTCAACAAACAGACATCCAGGAACACAGCACAGGGGGACCACGAGGGAAAGACAGTACAGGGGGAAACATTCATTAAAACACATTCAACAAAAAGACATCCAGGAACACAGCACAGGGGGACCGCGAGGGAAAGACAGTACAGGGGGAAACATTCATTAAAACACATTCAACAAAAAAACATCCAGGTACACAGCACAGGGGGACCACGAGGGAAAGACAGCACAGGAGGAAACATTCATTAAAACACATTCAACAAAAAAACATCCAGGTACACAGCACAGGAGGACCACGAGGGAAAGACAGCACAGGTGGAAACATTCATTAAAACACATTCAACAAAAAGACATCCAGGAACACAGCACAGGGGGACCACGATGGAAAGACAGTACAGGGGGAAACATTCATTAAAACACATTCAACAAAAAGACATCCAGGAACGCAGCACAGGGGGACCGCGAGGGAAAGACAGTACAGGGGGAAACATTCATTAAAACACATTCACCAAAAAGTCATCCAGGAACGCAGCACAGGGGGAAACATTCATTAAAACACATTCAACAAAAAGACATCCAGGAACACAGCACAGGGGGACCGCGAGGGAAAGACAGTACAGGGGGAAACATTCATTAAAACACATTCAACAAAAAAACATCCAGGAACACAGCACAGAGGGACCACGAGGGAAAGACAGCACAGGGGGAAACATTCATTAAAACACATTCAACAAAAAAACATCCAGGAACACATTACAGGGGGACCACGAAGGAAAGACAGTTCAGGGGGAAACATTCATTAAAACACATTCAACAAAAAGACATCCAGGAACACAGCACAGGGGGACCACGAGGGAAAGACAGTACAGGGGGAAACATTCATTAAAACACATTCAACAAAAAGACATCCAGGAACACAGCACAGGGGGACCACGAGGGAAAGACAGTACAGAAGGAAACATTCATTAAAACACATTCAACAAAAAGACATCCAGGAACACAGCACAGGGGGACCGCGAGGGAAAGACAGTTCAGGGGGAAACATTCATTAAAACACATTCAACAAAAAGACATCCAGGAACACAGCACAGGGGGACCGTGAGGGAAAGACAGTTCAGGGGGAAACATTCATTAAAACACATTCAACAAAAAGACATCCGGGAACACAGCACAGGGGGACCGCAAGGGAAAGACAGTACAGGGGGACCGCGAGGGAAAGACAGTACAGGGGGAAACATTCATTAAAACACATTCAACAAAAAGACATCCAGGAACACAGCACAGGGGGACCGTGAGGGAAAGACAGTTCAGGGGGAAACATTCATTAAAACACATTCAACAAAAAGACATCCAGGAACACAGCACAGGGGGACCGCAAGGGAAAGACAGTACAGGGGGACCGCGAGGGAAAGACAGCACAGGGGGAAACATTCATTAAAACACATTCAACAAACAGACATCCAGGAACACAGCACAGGGGGACCATGAGGGAAACACAGTACAGGGGGAAACATTCATTAAAACACATTCAACAAAAAGACATCCAGGAACACAGCACAGGGGGACCGCGAGGGAAAGACAGCACAGGGGGAAACATTCATTAAAACACATTCAACAAAAAGACATCCAGGAACACAGCACAGGGGGACCACGAGGGAAAGACAGTACAGGGGGCAACATTCATTAAAACACATTCAACAAAAAAACATCCAGGTACACAGCACATGGGAACCACGAGGGAAAGACAGCACAGGGGGAAACATACATTAAAACACATTCAACAAAAAAACATCCAGGAACACATTACAGGGGGACCGCGAGGGAAAGACAGTTCAGGGGGAAACATTCATTAAAACACATTCAACAAAAAAACATCCAGGTACACAGCACAGGGGGACCACGAGGGAAAGACAGCACAGGGGGAAACATTCATTAAAACACATTCAACAAAAAAACATCCAGGAACACATTACAGGGGGACCGCGAGGGAAAGACAGTTCAGGGGGAAACATTCATTGAAACACATTCAACAAAAAGACATCCAGGAACACATTACAGGGGGACCGCGAGGGAAAGACAGTTCAGGGGGAAACATTCATTAAAACACATTCAACAAAAAAATATCCAGGAACACATTACAGGGGGACCGCGAGGGAAAGACAGCACAGGGGGAAACATTCATTAAAACACATTCAACAAAAAAACATCCAGGAACACATTACAGGGGGACCACGAGGGAAAGACAGTTCATGGGGAAACATTCATTGAAACACATTCAACAAAAAGACATCCAGGAACACAGCACAGGGGGACCGCAAGGGAAAGACAGCACAGGGGAAACATTCATTAAAACACATTCAACAAAAAGACATCCAGGAACACAGGACAGGGGGACCGCGAGGGAAAGACAGTTCAGGGGGAAACATTCATTAAAACACATTCAACAAAAAGACATCCAGGAACACAGCACAGGGGGACCACGAGGGAAAGACAGCACAGGGGGAAACATTCATTAAAACACATTCAACAAAAAGACATCCAGGAACACAGCACAGGGGGACCGCGAGGGAAAGACAGTTCAGGGGGAAACATTCATTAAAACACATTCAACAAAAAGACATCCAGGAACACAGCACAGGGGGACCGCAAGGGAAAGACAGCACAGGGGGAAACATTCATTAAAACACATTCAACAAAAAGACATCCAGGAACACAGCACAGGGGGACCGCGAGGGAAAGACAGTTCAGGGGGAAACATTCATTAAAACACATTCAACAAAAAGACATCCAGGAACACAGCACAGGGGGACCGCAAGGGAAAGACAGTACAGGGGGACCACGAGGGAAAGACAGCACAGGGGGAAACATTCATTAAAACACATTCAACAAAAAAACATCCAGGAACACAGCACAGGGGGACCACGAAGGAAAGACAGTTCAGGGGGAAACATTCATTAAAACACATTCAACAAAAAGACATCCAGGAACACAGCACAGAGGGACCGCGAGGGAAAGACAGTACAGGGGGAAACATTCATTAAAACACATTCAACAAAAAAACATCCAGGAACACATTATAGGGGGACTACGAGGGAAAGATAGTACAGGGGGAAACATTCATTAAAACACATTCAACAAAAAGACATCCAGGAACACAGCACAGGGGGACCGCGAGGGAAAGACAGTACAGGGGGAAACATTCATTAAAACACATTCAACAAAAAAACATCCAGGAACACAGCACAGGGGGACCGCGAGGGAAAGATAGCACAGGGGGAAACATTCATTAAAACACATTCAACAAAAAAACATCCAGGAACGCAGCACAGGGGGACCGCGAGGGAAAGACAGTACAGGGGGAAACATTCATTAAAACACATTCAACAAAAAGTCATCCAGGAACGCAGCACAGGGGGACCGCGAGGGAAAGACAGCACAGGGGGAAACATTCATTAAAACACATTCAACAAAAAGACATCCAGGAACACAGCACAGGGGGACCGCGAGGGAAAGACAGTACAGGGGGAAACATTCATTAAAACACATTCAACAAAAAAACATCCAGGAACACAGCACAGAGGGACCACGAGGGAAAGACAGCACAGGGGGAAACATTCATTAAAACACATTCAACAAAAAAACATCCAGGAACACATTACAGGGGGACCACGAAGGAAAGACAGTTCAGGGGGAAACATTCATTAAAACACATTCAACAAAAAGACATCCAGGAACACAGCACAGGGGGACCACGAGGGAAAGACAGTACAGGGGGAAACATTCATTAAAACACATTCAACAAAAAGACATCCAGGAACACAGCACAGGGGGACCACGAGGGAAAGACAGTACAGAAGGAAACATTCATTAAAACACATTCAACAAAAAGACATCCAGGAACACAGCACAGGGGGACCGCGAGGGAAAGACAGTTCAGGGGGAAACATTCATTAAAACACATTCAACAAAAAGACATCCAGGAACACAGCACAGGGGGACCGTGAGGGAAAGACAGTTCAGGGGGAAACATTCATTAAAACACATTCAACAAAAAGACATCCGGGAACACAGCACAGGGGGACCGCAAGGGAAAGACAGTACAGGGGGACCGCGAGGGAAAGACAGTACAGGGGGAAACATTCATTAAAACACATTCAACAAAAAGACATCCAGGAACACAGCACAGGGGGACCGTGAGGGAAAGACAGTTCAGGGGGAAACATTCATTAAAACACATTCAACAAAAAGACATCCAGGAACACAGCACAGGGGGACCGCAAGGGAAAGACAGTACAGGGGGACCGCGAGGGAAAGACAGCACAGGGGGAAACATTCATTAAAACACATTCAACAAACAGACATCCAGGAACACAGCACAGGGGGACCACGAGGGAAACACAGTACAGGGGGAAACATTCATTAAAACACATTCAACAAAAAGACATCCAGGAACACAGCACAGGGGGACCGCGAGGGAAAGACAGTACAGGGGGAAACATTCATTAAAACACATTCAACAAAAAAACATCCAGGTACACAGCACAGGGGGACCACGAGGGAAAGACAACACAGGGGGAAACATTCATTAAAACACATTCAACAAAAAGACATCCAGGAACACAGCACAGGGGGACCACGAGGGAAAGACAGTACAGGGGGAAACATTCATTAAAACACATTCAACAAAAAAACATCCAGGTACACAGCACAGGGGAACCACGAGGGAAAGACAGCACAGGGGGAAACATACATTAAAACACATTCAACAAAAAAACATCCAGGAACACATTACAGGGGGACCGCGAGGGAAAGACAGTTCAGGGGGAAACATTCATTAAAACACATTCAACAAAAAAACATCCAGGTACACAGCACAGGGGGACCACGAGGGAAAGACAGCACAGGGGGAAACATTCATTAAAACACATTCAACAAAAAAACATCCAGGAACACATTACAGGGGGACCGCGAGGGAAAGACAGTTCAGGGGGAAACATTCATTAAAACACATTCAACAAAAAGACATCCAGGAACACATTACAGGGGGACCGCGAGGGAAAGACAGTACAGGGGGAAACATTCATTAAAACACATTCAACAAAAAAACATCCAGGAACACATTACAGGGGGACCACGAGAGAAAGACAGTTCAGGGGGAAACATTCATTGAAACACATTCAACAAAAAAACATCCAGGAACACATTACAAGGGGATCACGAGGGAAAGACAGTTCAGGGGGAAACATTCATTAAAACACATTCAACAAAAAAATATCCAGGAACACATTACAGGGGGACCGCGAGGGAAAGACAGCACAGGGGGAAACATTCATTAAAACACATACAACAAAAAAACATCCAGGAACACATTACAGGGGGACCACGAGGGAAAGACAGTTCAGGGGGAAACATTCATTGAAACACATTCAACAAAAAGACATCCAGGAACACAGCACAGGGGGACCGCAAGGGAAAGACAGCACAGGGGGAAACATTCATTAAAACACATTCAACAAAAAGACATCCAGGAACACAGCACAGGGGGACCGCGAGGGAAAGACAGTTCAGGGGGAAACATTCATTAAAACACATTCAACAAAAAGACATCCAGGAACACAGCACAGGGGGACCGCGAGGGAAAGACAGCACAGGGGGAAACATTCATCTATCTATAATTCCAGCAATCTCTGTGTGTATGTTTGTATGTTTGTATGTTTGTATGTTTGTATGTATGTTTGTCTGTGACCGCTGTTTCTCGACAACTACCGGTCCGATATACTTGAAACTTGCCAGGTATATTGCTGGGGACCCGAGGATGTGCCTTTTCAAGGTTTGAAATTAATCGGACAAGCAGTTACCGAGCTATGTCCAAAAAACGATTCAACCAATCAGAGAGCAGCGAGCTATCACGTGTGCCGAACGTGGCGAACAGACTCTGCCTCGGACGGCACATTTGAGAGCGTATTCATTTATTTCACGTTTGCAAACTATGTTGGCGCTATGTTGGCGTTAAACTATGTTTTAAAACTAATAAAAACTAATTTGCGATTCATCGTAACTGCGATATACGACCTTCCGGAGCTCCCGTGAGAGCGTGCGCCATTACGGATAGTAATTCAATTAAAAACATAAAAACATTGTCCCAATTCAGTCAGAGCGAAGGGCGTTGTTTTAAGCGAAGAGCGTTTTATTTTTCCCCTTAAATTCAGTCGCCGGACGGTGAAAGCTTTTTTTTGGGGGCAGCTACTGGCAGCGACGTACGGCCAATCACAGGACACGTTGTTGTGTCGACGTGCCGTGTTGTTTTCCCTCGCGGTTTGGAATGTTTTTCCTTTTCATTTCTTTTCTCTTCCTTACGGAAGTACGGGCATTTCCTTAAATTTGCAATTCTTTCGCTTTCCTGCGCGTTTGGGCACGCTATGGCGATTTCTTTACCAAACTCCGAAGCCGTTCGCTTTGGACCAAACCATTTCATGTAAATAGAGGGGGGGGATTGTCACCGTACTCGCAAGCCGTTCGCTTTGGACCAAACCATTTCATGTAAATAGAGGGGGGGGATATAATTTTAGATATAGATATAGTACGGGCATGCCCTAGTTAAAACACATTCAACAAAAAGACATCCAGGAACACAGCACAGGGGGACCGCGAGGGAAAGACAGTTCAGGGGGAAACATTCATTAAAACACATTCAACAAAAAGACATCCAGGAACACAGCACAGGGGGACCGCAAGGGAAAGACAGCACAGGGGGAAACATTCATTAAAACACATTCAACAAAAAGACATCCAGGAACACAGCACAGGGGGACCGCGAGGGAAAGACAGTTCAGGGGGAAACATTCATTAAAACACATTCAACAAAAAGACATCCAGGAACACAGCACAGGGGGACCGCAAGGGAAAGACAGTACAGGGGGACCGCGAGGGAAAGACAGCACAGGGGGAAACATTCATTAAAACACACTAGGGCATGCCCGTACTATATATATATCTAAAATTATATCCCCCCCCCCTCTATTTACATGAAATGGTTTGGTCCAAAGCGAACGGCTTGCGAGTACGGTGACAATCCCCCCCCTCTATTTACATGAAATGGTTTGGTCCAAAGCGAACGGCTTGCGAGTACGGTGACAATCCCCCCCCTCTATTTACATGAAATGGTTTGGTCCAAAGCGAACGGCTTGCGAGTACGGTGACAATCCCCCCCCTCTATTTACATGAAATGGTTTGGTCCAAAGCGAACGGCTTGCGGAGTTTGGTAAAGAAATCGCCATAGCGTGCACAAACGCGCAGGAAAGCGAAAGAATCGCAAAGTAGTTTTAATTAGTTTTAAAACATAGTTTAACGCCAACATAGTTTGCCAACGTGAAATAAATGAATACGCTCTCAAATGTGCCGTCCGAGGCAGAGTCTGTTCGCCACGTTCGGCACACGTGATAGCTCGCTGCTCTCTGATTGGTTGAATCGTTTTTTGGACATAGCTCGCTAACTACTTGTCCGATTAATATGAAACCTTGAAAAGGCACATCCTCGGGTCCCCAGCAATATACCTGGCAAGTTTAAAGTATATCGGACCCGTGGTTGTCGAGAAACAGCGGTCACAGACATACATACATACATACATACATACATACATACACACAGAGATTACTGGAATTATAGATAGATTCAACAAAAAAACATCCAGGAACACAGTACAGGGGGACCGCGAGGGAAAGACAGTACAGGGGGAAACATTCATTAAAACACATTCAACAAAAAAACATCCAGGAACACATTACAGGGGGACCGCGAGGGAAAGACAGTTCAGGGGGAAACATTCATTAAAACACATTCAACAAAAAAACATCCAGGTACACAGCACAGGGGGACCACGAGGGAAAGACAGCACAGGGGGAAACATTCATTAAAACACATTCAACAAAAAAACATCCAGGAACACATTACAGGGGGACCGCGTGCGACAGACAGTTCAGGGGGAAACATTCATTAAAACACATTCAACAAAAAAACATCCAGGAACACATTACAGGGGGACCACGAGGGAAAGACAGTTCAGGGGGAAACATTCATTAAAACACATTCAACAAAAAGACATCCAGGACCACAGCACAGGGGGACCGCAAGGGAAAGACAGCACAGGGGGAAACATTCATTAAAACACATTCAACAAAAAGACATCCAGGAACACAGCACAGGGGGACCGCGAGGGAAAGACAGTTCAGGGGGAAACATTCATTAAAACACATTCAACAAAAAGACATCCAGGAACGCAGCACAGGGGGACCGCAAGGGAAAGAAAGCACAGGGGGAAACATTCATTAAAACACATTCAACAAAAAAACATCCAGGAACACAGTACAGGGGGACCGCGAGGGAAAGACAGTACAGGGGGAACATTCATTAAAACACATTCAACAAAAAGACATCCAGGATCACAGCACAGGGGGACCGCGAGGGAAAGACAGTACAGGGGGAAACATTCATTAAAACACATTCAACAAAAAAACATCCAGGAACACATTATAGGGGGACTACGAGGGAAAGATAGTACAGGGGGAAACATTCATTAAAACACATTCAACAAAAAGACATCCAGGAACACAGCACAGGGGGACCGCGAGGGAAAGACAGTACAGGGGGAAACATTCATTAAAACACATTCAACAAAAAAACATCCAGGAACACAGCACAGGGGGACCGCGAGGGAAAGACAGTACAGGGGGAAACATTCATTAAAACACATTCAACAAAAAGACATCCAGGAACACAGCACAGGGGACCGCGAGGGAAAGATAGCACAGGGGGAAACATTCATTAAAACACATTCAACAAAAAAACATCCAGGAACGCAGCACAGGGGGACCGCGAGGGAAAGACAGTATAGGGGGAAACATTCATTAAAACACATTCAACAAAAAGACATCCAGGAACGCAGCACAGGGGGACCGCGAGGGAAAGACAGTACATGGGGAAACATTCATTAAAACACATTCAACAAAAAAACATCCAGGAACACAGCACAGAGGGACCACGAGGGAAAGACAGCACAGGGGGAAACATTCATTAAAACACATTCAACAAAAAAACATCCAGGAACACATTACAGGGGGACCACGAAGGAAAGACAGTTCAGGGGGAAACATTCATTAAAACACATTCAACAAAAAGACATCCAGGAACACAGCACAGGGGGACCACGAGGGAAAGACAGTACAGGGGGAAACATTCATTAAAACACATTCAACAAAAAGACATCCAGGAACACAGCACAGGGGGACCACGAGGGAAAGACAGTACAGAAGGAAACATTCATTAAAACACATTCAACAAAAAGACATCCAGGAACACAGCACAGGGGGACCGCGAGGGAAAGACAGTTCAGGGGGAAACATTCATTAAAACACATTCAACAAAAAGACATCCAGGAACACAGCACAGGGGGACTGTGAGGGAAAGACAGTTCAGGGGGAAACATTCATTAAAACACATTAAACAAAAAGACATCCGGGAACACAGCACAGGGGGACCGCAAGGGAAAGACAGTACAGGGGGACCACGAGGGAAAGACAGTACAGGGGGAAACATTCATTAAAACACATTCAACAAAAAGACATCCAGGAACACAGCACAGGGGGACCGTGAGGGAAAGACAGTTCAGGGGGAAACATTCATTAAAACACATTCAACAAAAAGACATCCAGGAACACAGCACAGGGGGACCGCAAGGGAAAGACAGTACAGGGGGACCGCGAGGGAAAGACAGCACAGGGGGAAACATTCATTAAAACACATTCAACAAACAGACATCCAGGAACACAGCACAGGGGGACCACGAGGGAAAGACAGTACAGGGGGAAACATTCATTAAAACACATTCAACAAAAAGACATCCAGGAACACAGCACAGGGGGACCGCGAGGGAAAGACAGTACAGGGGGAAACATTCATTAAAACACATTCAACAAAAAAACATCCAGGTACACAGCACAGGGGGACCACGAGGGAAAGACAGCACAGGAGGAAACATTCATTAAAACACATTCAACAAAAAAACATCCAGGTACACAGCACAGGAGGACCACGAGGGAAAGACAGCACAGGTGGAAACATTCATTAAAACACATTCAACAAAAAGACATCCAGGAACACAGCACAGGGGGACCACGATGGAAAGACAGTACAGGGGGAAACATTCATTAAAACACATTCAACAAAAAGACATCCAGGAACACAGCACAGGGGGACCGTGAGGGAAAGACAGTTCAGGGGGAAACATTCATTAAAACACATTCAACAAAAAGACATCCAGGAACACAGCACAGGGGGACCGCAAGGGAAAGACAGTACAGGGGGACCGCGAGGGAAAGACAGTACAGGGGGAAACATTCATTAAAACACATTCAACAAAAAGACATCCAGGAACACAGCACAGGGGGACCGTGAGGGAAAGACAGTTCAGGGGGAAACATTCATTAAAACACATTCAACAAAAAAACATCCAGGTACACAGCACAGGGGGACCACGAGGGAAAGACAGCACAGGAGGAAACATTCATTAAAACACATTCAACAAAAAAACATCCAGGTACACAGCACAGGGGGACCACGCGGGAAAGACAGCACAGGGGGAAACATTCATTAAAACACATTCAACAAAAAGACATCCAGGAACACAGCACAGGGGGACCGCGAGGGAAAGACATTTCAGGGGGAAACATTCATTAAAACACATTCAACAAAAAGACATCCAGGAACACAGCACAGGGGGACCGCAAGGGAAAGACAGCACAGGGGGAAACATTCATTAAAACACATTCAACAAAAAAACATCCAGGAACACAGTACAGGGGGACCGTGAGGGAAAGACAGTACAGGGGGAAACATTCATTAAAACACATTCAACAAAAAGACATCCAGGAACACAGCACAGGGGGACCGCGAGGGAAAGACAGTACAGGGGGAAACATTCATTAAAACACATTCAACAAAAAAACATCCAGGAACACAATATAGGGGGACTACGAGGGAAAGACAGTACAGGGGGAAACATTCATTCAAACACATTCAACAAAAAGACATCCAGGAACACAGCACAGGGGGACCGCGAGGGAAAGACAGTACAGGGGGAAACATTCATTAAAACACATTCAACAAAAAAACATCCAGGAACACAGCACAGGGGGACTGCGAGGGAAAGATAGCACAGGGGGAAACATTCAATAAAACACATTCAACAAAAAGACATCCAGGAACGCAGCACAGGGGCCCGCGAGGGAAAGACAGCACAGGGGGAAATATTCATTAAAACACATTCAACAAAAAGACATCCAGGAACACAGCACAGGGGGACCGCGAGGGAAAGACAGTACAGGGGGAAACATTCATTAAAACACATTCAACAAAAAAACATTCAGGAACACAGCACAGGGGGACCGCGAGGGAAAGACAGTACAGGGGGAAACATTCATTAAAACACATTCAACAAAAACACATCCAGGAACACAGCACAGAGGGATCACGAGGGAAAGACAGCACAGGGGGAAACATTCATTAAAACACATTCAACAAAAAAACATCCAGGAACACATTACAGGGGGACCACGAGGGAAAGACAGTACAGGGGGAAACATTCATTAAAACACATTCAACAAAAAAACATCCAGGAACACAATATAGGGGGACTACGAGGGAAAGACAGTACAGGGGGAAACATTCATTCAAACACATTCAACAAAAAGACATCCAGGAACACAGCACAGGGGGACCGCGAGGGAAAGACAGTACAGGGGGAAACATTCATTAAAACACATTCAACAAAAAAACATCCAGGAACACAGCACAGGGGGACTGCGAGGGAAAGATAGCACAGGGGGAAACATTCAATAAAACACATTCAACAAAAAGACATCCAGGAACGCAGCACAGGGGCCCGCGAGGGAAAGACAGCACAGGGGGAAACATTCATTAAAACACATTCAACAAAAAGACATCCAGGAACACAGCACAGGGGGACCGCGAGGGAAAGACAGTACAGGGGGAAACATTCATTAAAACACATTCAACAAAAAAACATCCAGGAACACAGCACAGGGGGACCGCGAGGGAAAGACAGTACAGGGGGAAACATTCATTAAAACACATTCAACAAAAAAACATCCAGGAACACAGCACAGAGGGACCACGAGGGAAAGACAGCACAGGGGGAAACATTCATTAAAACACATTCAACAAAAAAACATCCAGGAACACATTACAGGGGGACCACGAGGGAAAGACAGTACAGGGGGAAACATTCATTAAAACACATTCAACAAAAAGACATCCAGGAACACAGCACAGGGGGACCACGAGGGAAAGACAGTACAGAAGGAAACATTCATTAAAACACATTCAACAAAAAGACATCCAGGAACACAGCACAGGGGGACCACGAGGCAAAGACAGTTCAGGGGGAAACATTCATTAAAACACATTCAACAAAAAAACATCCAGGTACACAGCACAGGGGGACCACGAGGGAAAGACAGCACAGGGGGAAACATTCATTAAAACCCATTCAACAAAAAAACATCCAGGAACACATTACAGGGGGACCGCGAGGGAAAGACAGTTCAGGGGGAAACATTCATTAAAACACATTCAACAAAAAGACATCCAGGAACACATTACAGGGGGACCGCGAGGGAAAGACAGTACAGGGGGAAACATTCATTAAAACACATTCAACAAAAAAACATCCAGGAACACATTACAGGGGGACCACGAGAGAAAGACAGTTCAGGGGGAAACATTCATTGAAACACATTCAACAAAAAAACATCCAGGAACACATTACAGGGGGACCACGAGGGAAAGACAGTTCAGGGGGAAACATTCATTAAAACACATTCAACAAAAAAATATCCAGGAACACATTACAGGGGGACCGCGAGGGAAAGACAGCACAGGGGGAAACATTCATTAAAACACATTCAACAAAAAAACATCCAGGAACACATTACAGGGGGACCACGAGGGAAAGACAGTTCAGGGGGAAACATTCATTGAAACACATTCAACAAAAAGACATCCAGGAACACAGCACAGGGGGACCGCAAGGGAAAGACAGCACAGGGGGAAACATTCATTAAAACACATTCAACAAAAAGACATCCAGGAACACAGCACAGGGGGACCGCGAGGGAAAGACAGTTCAGGGGGAAACATTCATTAAAACACATTCAACAAAAAGACATCCAGGAACACAGCACAGGGGGACCGCAAGGGAAAGACAGCACAGGGGGAAACATTCATTAAAACACATTCAACAAAAAAACATCCAGGAACACAGTACAGGGGGACCGCGAGGGAAAGACAGTACAGGGGGAAACATTCATTAAAGCACATTCAACAAAAAGACATCCAGGAACACAGCACAGGGGGACCGCGAGGGAAAGACAGTACAGGGGGAAACATTCATTAAAACACATTCAACAAAAAAACATCCAGGAACACAATATAGGGGGACTACGAGGGAAAGACAGTACAGGGGGAAACATTCATTAAAACACATTCAACAAAAAGACATCCAGGAACACAGCACAGGGGGACCGCGAGGGAAAGACAGTACAGGGGGAAACATTCATTAAAACACATTCAACAAAAAAACATCCAGGAACACAGCACAGGGGGACCGCGAGGGAAAGATAGCACAGGGGGAAACATTCATTAAAACACATTCAACAAAAAAACATCCAGGAACGCAGCACAGGGGGACCGCGAAGGAAAGACAGTACAGGGGGAAACATTCATTAAAACACATTCAACAAAAAGACATCCAGGAACGCAGCACAGGGGCCCGCGAGGGAAAGACAGCACAGGGGGAAACATTCATTAAAACACATTCAACAAAAAGACATCCAGGAACACAGCACAGGGGGACCGCGAGGGAAAGACAGTACAGGGGGAAACATTCATTAAAACACATTCAACAAAAAAACATCCAGGAACACAGCACAGAGGGACCACGAGGGAAAGACAGCACAGGGGGAAACATTCATTAAAACACATTCAACAAAAAGACATCCAGGAACACAGCACAGGGGGACCACGAGGGAAAGACAGTACAGGGGGAAACATTCATTAAAACACATTCAACAAAAAGACATCCAGGAACACAGCACAGGGGGACCACGAGGGAAAGACAGTACAGAAGGAAACATTCAGTAAAACACATTCAACAAAAAGACATCCAGGAACACAGCACAGGGGGACTGCGAGGGAAAGACAGTTCAGGGGGAAACATTCATTAAAACACATTCAACAAAAAGACATCCAGGAACACAGCACAGGGGGACCACGAGGGAAAGACAGTACAGGGGGAAACATTCATTAAAACACATTCAACAAAAAGACATCCAGGAACACAGCACAGGGGGACCGCGAGGGAAAGACAGTACAGGGGGAAACATTCATTAAAACACATTCAACAAAAAAACATCCAGGAACACAGCACAGGGGGACCGCGAGGGAAAGACAGTACAGGGGGAAACATTCATTAAAACACATTCAACAAAAAAACATCCAGGAACACAGCACAGAGGGACCACGAGGGAAAGACAGCACAGGGGGAAACATTCATTAAAACACATTCAACAAAAAAACATCCAGGAACACATTACAGGGGGACCACGAGGGAAAGACAGTACAGGGGGAAACATTCATTAAAACACATTCAACAAAAAGACATCCAGGAACACAGCACAGGGGGACCACGAGGGAAAGACAGTACAGGGGGAAACATTCATTAAAACACATTCAACAAAAAGACATCCAGGAACACAGCACAGGGGGACCGCGAGGGAAAGACAGTACAGGGGGAAACATTCATTAAAACACATTCAACAAAAAAACATCCAGGAACACAGCACAGAGGGACCACGAGGGAAAGACAGCACAGGGGAAAACATTCATTAAAACACATTCAACAAAAAAACATCCAGGAACACATTACAGGGGGACCACGAGGGAAAGACAGTACAGGGGGAAACATTCATTAAAACACATTCAACAAAAAAACATCCAGGAACACAGCACAGAGGGACCACGAGGGAAAGACAGCACAGGGGGAAACATTCATTAAAACACATTCAACAAAAAAACATCCAGGAACACATTACAGGGGGACCACGAGGGAAAGACAGTACAGGGGGAAACATTCATTAAAACACATTCAACAAAAAGACATCCAGGAACACAGCACAGGGGGACCACGAGGGAAAGACAGTACAGAAGGAAACATTCATTAAAACACATTCAACAAAAAGATATCCAGGAACACAGCACAGGGGGACCACGAGGCAAAGACAGTTCAGGGGGAAACATTCATTAAAACACATTCAACAAAAAAACATCCAGGTACACAGCACAGGGGGACCACGAGGGAAAGACAGCACAGGGGGAAACATTCATTAAAACACATTCAACAAAAAAACATCCAGGAACACATTACAGGGGGACCGCGAGGGAAAGACAGTTCAGGGGGAAACATTCATTAAAACACATTCAACAAAAAGACATCCAGGAACACATAACAGAACCACGAGAGAAAGACAGTTCAGGGGGAAACATTCATTAAAACACATTCAACAAAAAAACATCCAGGAACACATAACAGAACCACGAGAGAAAGACAGTTCAGGGGGAAACATTCATTGAAACACATTCAACAAAAAAACATCCAGGAACACATTACAGGGGGACCGCGAGGGAAAGACAGTACAGGGGGAAACATTCATTAAAACACATTCAACAAAAAAACATCCAGGAACACATAACAGAACCACGAGAGAAAGACAGTTCAGGGGGAAACATTCATTGAAACACATTCAACAAAAAAACATCCAGGAACACATTACAGGGGGACCACGAGGGAAAGACAGTTCAGGGGGAAACATTCATTAAAACACATTCAACAAAAAAACATCCAGGAACACAATATAGGGGGACTACGAGGGAAAGACAGTACAGGGGGAAACATTCATTCAAACACATTCAACAAAAAGACATCCAGGAACACAGCACAGGGGGACCGCGAGGGAAAGACAGTACAGGGGGAAACATTCATTAAAACACATTCAACAAAAAAACATCCAGGAACACAGCACAGGGGGACTGCGAGGGAAAGATAGCACAGGGGGAAACATTCAATAAAACACATTCAACAAAAAGACATCCAGGAACGCAGCACAGGGGCCCGCGAGGGAAAGACAGCACAGGGGGAAACATTCATTAAAACACATTCAACAAAAAGACATCCAGGAACACAGCACAGGGGGACCGCGAGGGAAAGACAGTACAGGGGGAAACATTCATTAAAACACATTCAACAAAAAAACATCCAGGAACACAGCACAGGGGGACCGCGAGGGAAAGACAGTACAGGGGGAAACATTCATTAAAACACATTCAACAAAAAAACATCCAGGAACACAACACAGAGGGACCACGAGGGAAAGACAGCACAGGGGGAAACATTCATTAAAACACATTCAACAAAAAAACATCCAGGAACACATTACAGGGGGACCACGAGGGAAAGACAGTACAGGGGGAAACATTCATTAAAACACATTCAACAAAAAGACATCCAGGAACACAGCACAGGGGGACCACGAGGGAAAGACAGTACAGAAGGAAACATTCATTAAAACACATTCAACAAAAAGACATCCAGGAACACAGCACAGGGGGACCACGAGGCAAAGACAGTTCAGGGGGAAACATTCATTAAAACACATTCAACAAAAAAACATCCAGGTACACAGCACAGGGGGACCACGAGGGAAAGACAGCACAGGGGGAAACATTCATTAAAACCCATTCAACAAAAAAACATCCAGGAACACATTACAGGGGGACCGCGAGGGAAAGACAGTTCAGGGGGAAACATTCATTAAAACACATTCAACAAAAAGACATCCAGGAACACATTACAGGGGGACCGCGAGGGAAAGACAGTACAGGGGGAAACATTCATTAAAACACATTCAACAAAAAAACATCCAGGAACACATTACAGGGGGACCACGAGAGAAAGACAGTTCAGGGGGAAACATTCATTGAAACACATTCAACAAAAAAACATCCAGGAACACATTACAGGGGGACCACGAGGGAAAGACAGTTCAGGGGGAAACATTCATTAAAACACATTCAACAAAAAAATATCCAGGAACACATTACAGGGGGACCGCGAGGGAAAGACAGCACAGGGGGAAACATTCATTAAAACACATTCAACAAAAAAACATCCAGGAACACATTACAGGGGGACCACGAGGGAAAGACAGTTCAGGGGGAAACATTCATTAAAACACATTCAACAAAAAGACATCCAGGAACACAGCACAGGGGGACCGCGAGGGAAAGACAGTTCAGGGGGAAACATTCATTAAAACACATTCAACAAAAAGACATCCAGGAACACAGCACAGGGGGACCGCAAGGGAAAGACAGCACAGGGGGAAACATTCATTAAAACACATTCAACAAAAAAACATCCAGGAACACAGTACAGGGGGACCGCGAGGGAAAGACAGTACAGGGGGAAACATTCATTAAAACACATTCAACAAAAAGACATCCAGGAACACAGCACAGGGGGACCGCGAGGGAAAGACAGTACAGGGGGAAACATTCATTAAAACACATTCAACAAAAAAACATCCAGGAACACAATATAGGGGGACTACGAGGGAAAGACAGTACAGGGGGAAACATTCATTAAAACACATTCAACAAAAAGACATCCAGGAACACAGCACAGGGGGACCGCGAGGGAAAGACAGTACAGGGGGAAACATTCATTAAAACACATTCAACAAAAAAACATCCAGGAACACAGCACAGGGGGACCGCGAGGGAAAGATAGCACAGGGGGAAACATTCATTAAAACACATTCAACAAAAAAACATCCAGGAACGCAGCACAGGGGGACCGCGAGGGAAAGACAGTACAGGGGGAAACATTCATTAAAACACATTCAACAAAAAGACATCCAGGAACGCAGCACAGGGGGACCGCGAGGGAAAGACAGTACAGGGGGAAACATTCATTAAAACACATTCAACAAAAAAACATCCAGGAACACAGCACAGAGGGACCACGAGGGAAAGACAGCACAGGGGGAAACATTCATTTAAACACATTCAACAAAAAGACATCCAGGAACACAGCACAGGGGGACCACGAGGGAAAGACAGTACAGGGGGAAACATTCATTAAAACACATTCAACAAAAAGACATCCAGGAACACAGCACAGGGGGACTGCGAGGGAAAGACAGTTCAGGGGGAAACATTCATTAAAACACATTCAACAAAAAGACATCCAGGAACACAGCACAGGGGGACCGCGAGGGAAAGACAGTACAGGGGGAAACATTCATTAAAACACATTCAACAAAAAAACATCCAGGAACACAGCACAGGGGGACCGCGAGGGAAAGACAGTACAGGGGGAAACATTCATTAAAACACATTCAACAAAAAAACATCCAGGAACACAGCACAGAGGGACCACGAGGGAAAGACAGCACAGGGGGAAACATTCATTAAAACACATTCAACAAAAAAACATCCAGGAACACATTACAGGGGGACCACGAGGGAAAGACAGTACAGGGGGAAACATTCATTAAAACACATTCAACAAAAAGACATCCAGGAACACAGCACAGGGGGACCACGAGGGAAAGACAGTACAGGGGGAAACATTCATTAAAACACATTCAACAAAAAGACATCCAGGAACACAGCACAGGGGGACCGCGAGGGAAAGACAGTACAGGGGGAAACATTCATTAAAACACATTCAACAAAAAAACATCCAGGAACACAGCACAGAGGGACCACGAGGGAAAGACAGCACAGGGGAAAACATTCATTAAAACACATTCAACAAAAAAACATCCAGGAACACATTACAGGGGGACCACGAGGGAAAGACAGTACAGGGGGAAACATTCATTAAAACACATTCAACAAAAAGACATCCAGGAACACAGCACAGGGGGACCACGAGGGAAAGACAGTACAGAAGGAAACATTCATTAAAACACATTCAACAAAAAGACATCCAGGAACACAGCACAGGGGGACCACGAGGCAAAGACAGTTCAGGGGGAAACATTCATTAAAACACATTCAACAAAAAAACATCCAGGTACACAGCACAGGGGGACCACGAGGGAAAGACAGCACAGGGGGAAACATTCATTAAAACACATTCAACAAAAAAACATCCAGGAACACATTACAGGGGGACCGCGAGGGAAAGACAGTTCAGGGGGAAACATTCATTAAAACACATTCAACAAAAAGACATCCAGGAACACATTACAGGGGGACCGCGAGGGAAAGACAGTACAGGGGGAAACATTCATTAAAACACATTCAACAAAAAAACATCCAGGAACACATTACAGGGGGACCACGAGAGAAAGACAGTTCAGGGGGAAACATTCATTGAAACACATTCAACAAAAAAACATCCAGGAACACATTACAGGGGGACCACGAGGGAAAGACAGTTCAGGGGGAAACATTCATTAAAACACATTCAACAAAAAAATATCCAGGAACACATTACAGGGGGACCGCGAGGGAAAGACAGCACAGGGGGAAACATTCATTAAAACACATTCAACACAAAAACATCCAGGAACACATTACAGGGGGACCATGAGGGAAAGACAGCACAGGGGGAAACATTCATTAAAACACATTCAACAAACTAGAATCCGGGCACTCGGTAGAGCGCATACCTTCGCCGCAGCTACTGTTCTGTACTTGGCATGGGAGTGTATGCGATGTGAAACTTTATGTGAAATGCGATCGATTTTTAAAAATCAGAATTTGAGCAAATCTGTTTCATTCGTCTGTTAATATGCCTCATCTCTTGACAAATCTGCAATTATAATTTTTTTTGAGGTTGAAATGATCGCGGGAGATCGCGTTATAGTGATGACGTCCTGGATGGACATCTTCTTCTTCAGTCGCTCATAACTTTGAGTGAAATACGATCGAGTTAAAAATAGTCAGAATTTGAGCAAATCTGTTTCCCAAAATCTAATCAAATGTGTCCCGTATAATAACCAATCATCCCACCAAATTTCATGCAATTCGGTTGAATACTTTTTGAGTTATGCGATTAACATACACACACACAGACATACAAATAAATACACAGCGATCAAAACATAACCTTCCGCTTTTGCGAAGGTAAAAAAAACATCCAGGAACACAGCACAGGGGGACCGCAAGGGAAAGACAGCACAGGGGGAAACATTCATTAAAACACATTCAACAAAAAGACATCCAGGAACACAGCACAGGGGGACCGCAAGGGAAAGACAGCACAGGGGGAAACATTCATTAAAACACATTCAACAAAAAAACATCCAGGAACACAGTACAGGGGGACCGCGAGGGAAAGACAGTACAGGGGGAAACATTCATTAAAACACATTCAACAAAAAGACATCCAGGAACACAGCACAGGGGGACCGCGAGGGAAAGACAGTTCAGGGGGAAACATTCATTAAAACACATTCAACAAAAAAACATCCAGGAACACATTACAGGGGGACCGCGAGGGAAAGACAGCACAGGGGGAAACATTCATTAAAACACATTCAACAAAAAAACATCCAGGAACACATTACAGGGGGACCACGAGGGAAAGACAGTTCAGGGGGAAACATTCATTGAAACACATTCAACAAAAAGACATCCAGGAACACAACACAGGGGGACCACAAGGGAAAGACAGCACAGGGGGAAACATTCATTAAAACACATTCAACAAAAAGACATCCAGGAACACAGCACAGGGGGACCGCGAGGGAAAGACAGTTCAGGGGGAAACATTCATTAAAACACATTCAACAAAAAGACATCCAGGAACACAGCACAGGGGGACTGCAAGGGAAAGACAGTACAGGGGGACCGTGAGGGAAAGACAGCACAGGGGGAAACATTCATTAAAACACATTCAACAAAAAAACATCCAGGAACACAGTACAGGGGGACCGCGAGGGAAAGACAGTACAGGGGGAAACGTTCATTAAAACACATTCAACAAAAAGACATCCAGGAACACAGCACAGGGGGACTGCAAGGGAAAGACAGTACAGGGGGACCGCGAGGGAAAGACAGCACAGGGGGAAACATTCATTAAAACACATTCAACAAACAGACATCCAGGAACACAGCACAGGGGGACCGCGAGGGAAAGACAGTACAGGGGGAAACATTCATTAAAACACATTCAACAAAAAAACATCCAGGAACACATTATAGGGGGACTACGAGGGAAAGATAGTACAGGGGGAAACATTCATTAAAACACATTCAACAAAAAGACATCCAGGAACACAGCACAGGGGGACCGCGAGGGAAAGACAGTACAGGGGGAAACATTCATTAAAACACATTCAACAAAAAAACATTCAGGAACACAGCACAGGGGGACCGCGAGGGAAAGACAGTACAGGGGGAAACATTCATTAAAACACATTCAACAAAAACACATCCAGGAACACAGCACAGAGGGACCACGAGGGAAAGACAGCACAGGGGGAAACATTCATTAAAACACATTCAACAAAAAAACATCCAGGAACACATTACAGGGGGACCACGAGGGAAAGACAGTACAGGGGGAAACATTCATTAAAACACATTCAACAAAAAAACATCCAGGAACACAATATAGGGGGACTACGAGGGAAAGACAGTACAGGGGGAAACATTCATTCAAACACATTCAACAAAAAGACATCCAGGAACACAGCACAGGGGGACCGCGAGGGAAAGACAGTACAGGGGGAAACATTCATTAAAACACATTCAACAAAAAAACATCCAGGAACACAGCACAGGGGGACTGCGAGGGAAAGATAGCACAGGGGGAAACATTCAATAAAACACATTCAACAAAAAGACATCCAGGAACGCAGCACAGGGGCCCGCGAGGGAAAGACAGCACAGGGGGAAACATTCATTAAAACACATTCAACAAAAAGACATCCAGGAACACAGCACAGGGGGACCGCGAGGGAAAGACAGTACAGGGGGAAACATTCATTAAAACACATTCAACAAAAAAACATCCAGGAACACAGCACAGGGGGACCGCGAGGGAAAGACAGTACAGGGGGAAACATTCATTAAAACACATTCAACAAAAAAACATCCAGGAACACAGCACAGAGGGACCACGAGGGAAAGACAGCACAGGGGGAAACATTCATTAAAACACATTCAACAAAAAAACATCCAGGAACACATTACAGGGGGACCACGAGGGAAAGACAGTACAGGGGGAAACATTCATTAAAACACATTCAACAAAAAGACATCCAGGAACACAGCACAGGGGGACCACGAGGGAAAGACAGTACAGAAGGAAACATTCATTAAAACACATTCAACAAAAAGACATCCAGGAACACAGCACAGGGGGACCACGAGGCAAAGACAGTTCAGGGGGAAACATTCATTAAAACACATTCAACAAAAAGACATCCAGGAACACATTACAGGGGGACCGCGAGGGAAAGACAGTACAGGGGGAAACATTCATTAAAACACATTCAACAAAAAAACATCCAGGAACACATTACAGGGGGACCACGAGAGAAAGACAGTTCAGGGGGAAACATTCATTGAAACACATTCAACAAAAAAACATCCAGGAACACATTACAGGGGGACCACGAGGGAAAGACAGTTCAGGGGGAAACATTCATTAAAACACATTCAACAAAAAAATATCCAGGAACACATTACAGGGGGACCGCGAGGGAAAGACAGTTCAGGGGGAAACATTCATTAAAACACATTCAACAAAAAGACATCCAGGAACACATTACAGGGGGACCGCGAGGGAAAGACAGTACAGGGGGAAACATTCATTAAAACACATTCAACAAAAAAACATCCAGGAACACATTACAGGGGGACCACGAGAGAAAGACAGTTCAGGGGGAAACATTCATTGAAACACATTCAACAAAAAAACATCCAGGAACACATTACAGGGGGACCACGAGGGAAAGACAGTTCAGGGGGAAACATTCATTAAAACACATTCAACAAAAAAATATCCAGGAACACATTACAGGGGGACCGCGAGGGAAAGACAGCACAGGGGGAAACATTCATAAAAACACATTCAACAAAAAAACATCCAGGAACACATTACAGGGGGACCACGAGGGAAAGACAGTTCAGGGGGAAACATTCATTGAAACACATTCAACAAAAAGACATCCAGGAACACAGCACAGGGGGACCGCAAGGGAAAGACAGCACAGGGGGAAACATTCATTAAAACACATTCAACAAAAAGACATCCAGGAACACAGCACAGGGGGACCGCGAGGGAAAGACAGTTCAGGGGGAAACATTCATTAAAACACATTCAACAAAAAGACATCCAGGAACACAGCACAGGGGGACCGCAAGGGAAAGACAGCACAGGGGGAAACATTCATTAAAACACATTCAACAAAAAAACATCCAGGAACACAGTACAGGGGGACCGCGAGGGAAAGACAGTACAGGGGGAAACATTCATTAAAGCACATTCAACAAAAAGACATCCAGGAACACAGCACAGGGGGACCGCGAGGGAAAGACAGTACAGGGGGAAACATTCATTAAAACACATTCAACAAAAAAACATCCAGGAACACAATATAGGGGGACTACGAGGGAAAGACAGTACAGGGGGAAACATTCATTAAAACACATTCAACAAAAAGACATCCAGGAACACAGCACAGGGGGACCGCGAGGGAAAGACAGTACAGGGGGAAACATTCATTAAAACACATTCAACAAAAAAACATCCAGGAACACAGCACAGGGGGACCGCGAGGGAAAGATAGCACAGGGGGAAACATTCATTAAAACACATTCAACAAAAAAACATCCAGGAACGCAGCACAGGGGGACCGCGAAGGAAAGACAGTACAGGGGGAAACATTCATTAAAACACATTCAACAAAAAGACATCCAGGAACGCAGCACAGGGGCCCGCGAGGGAAAGACAGCACAGGGGGAAACATTCATTAAAACACATTCAACAAAAAGACATCCAGGAACACAGCACAGGGGGACCGCGAGGGAAAGACAGTACAGGGGGAAACATTCATTAAAACACATTCAACAAAAAAACATCCAGGAACACAGCACAGAGGGACCACGAGGGAAAGACAGCACAGGGGGAAACATTCATTAAAACACATTCAACAAAAAGACATCCAGGAACACAGCACAGGGGGACCACGAGGGAAAGACAGTACAGGGGGAAACATTCATTAAAACACATTCAACAAAAAGACATCCAGGAACACAGCACAGGGGGACCACGAGGGAAAGACAGTACAGAAGGAAACATTCAGTAAAACACATTCAACAAAAAGACATCCAGGAACACAGCACAGGGGGACTGCGAGGGAAAGACAGTTCAGGGGGAAACATTCATTAAAACACATTCAACAAAAAGACATCCAGGAACACAGCACAGGGGGACCGCGAGGGAAAGACAGTACAGGGGGAAACATTCATTAAAACACATTCAACAAAAAATCATCCAGGAACACAGCACAGGGGGACCGCGAGGGAAAGACAGTACAGGGGGAAACATTCATTAAAACACATTCAACAAAAAAACATCCAGGAACACAGCACAGAGGGACCACGAGGGAAAGACAGCACAGGGGGAAACATTCATTAAAACACATTCAACAAAAAAACATCCAGGAACACATTACAGGGGGACCACGAGGGAAAGACAGTACAGGGGGAAACATTCATTAAAACACATTCAACAAAAAGACATCCAGGAACACAGCACAGGGGGACCACGAGGGAAAGACAGTACAGGGGGAAACATTCATTAAAACACATTCAACAAAAAGACATCCAGGAACACAGCACAGGGGGACCGCGAGGGAAAGACAGTACAGGGGGAAACATTCATTAAAACACATTCAACAAAAAAACATCCAGGAACACAGCACAGAGGGACCACGAGGGAAAGACAGCACAGGGGAAAACATTCATTAAAACACATTCAACAAAAAAACATCCAGGAACACATTACAGGGGGACCACGAGGGAAAGACAGTACAGGGGGAAACATTCATTAAAACACATTCAACAAAAAAACATCCAGGAACACAGCACAGAGGGACCACGAGGGAAAGACAGCACAGGGGGAAACATTCATTAAAACACATTCAACAAAAAAACATCCAGGAACACATTACAGGGGGACCACGAGGGAAAGACAGTACAGGGGGAAACATTCATTAAAACACATTCAACAAAAAGACATCCAGGAACACAGCACAGGGGGACCACGAGGGAAAGACAGTACAGAAGGAAACATTCATTAAAACACATTCAACAAAAAGATATCCAGGAACACAGCACAGGGGGACCACGAGGCAAAGACAGTTCAGGGGGAAACATTCATTAAAACACATTCAACAAAAAAACATCCAGGTACACAGCACAGGGGGACCACGAGGGAAAGACAGCACAGGGGGAAACATTCATTAAAACACATTCAACAAAAAAACATCCAGGAACACATTACAGGGGGACCGCGAGGGAAAGACAGTTCAGGGGGAAACATTCATTAAAACACATTCAACAAAAAGACATCCAGGAACACATTACAGGGGGACCGCGAGGGAAAGACAGTACAGGGGGAAACATTCATTAAAACACATTCAACAAAAAAACATCCAGGAACACATAACAGAACCACGAGAGAAAGACAGTTCAGGGGGAAACATTCATTGAAACACATTCAACAAAAAAACATCCAGGAACACATTACAGGGGGACCACGAGGGAAAGACAGTTCAGGGGGAAACATTCATTAAAACACATTCAACAAAAAAACATCCAGGAACACAATATAGGGGGACTACGAGGGAAAGACAGTACAGGGGGAAACATTCATTCAAACACATTCAACAAAAAGACATCCAGGAACACAGCACAGGGGGACCGCGAGGGAAAGACAGTACAGGGGGAAACATTCATTAAAACACATTCAACAAAAAAACATCCAGGAACACAGCACAGGGGGACTGCGAGGGAAAGATAGCACAGGGGGAAACATTCAATAAAACACATTCAACAAAAAGACATCCAGGAACGCAGCACAGGGGCCCGCGAGGGAAAGACAGCACAGGGGGAAACATTCATTAAAACACATTCAACAAAAAGACATCCAGGAACACAGCACAGGGGGACCGCGAGGGAAAGACAGTACAGGGGGAAACATTCATTAAAACACATTCAACAAAAAAACATCCAGGAACACAGCACAGGGGGACCGCGAGGGAAAGACAGTACAGGGGGAAACATTCATTAAAACACATTCAACAAAAAAACATCCAGGAACACAGCACAGAGGGACCACGAGGGAAAGACAGCACAGGGGGAAACATTCATTAAAACACATTCAACAAAAAAACATCCAGGAACACATTACAGGGGGACCACGAGGGAAAGACAGTACAGGGGGAAACATTCATTAAAACACATTCAACAAAAAGACATCCAGGAACACAGCACAGGGGGACCACGAGGGAAAGACAGTACAGAAGGAAACATTCATTAAAACACATTCAACAAAAAGACATCCAGGAACACAGCACAGGGGGACCACGAGGCAAAGACAGTTCAGGGGGAAACATTCATTAAAACACATTCAACAAAAAAACATCCAGGTACACAGCACAGGGGGACCACGAGGGAAAGACAGCACAGGGGGAAACATTCATTAAAACCCATTCAACAAAAAAACATCCAGGAACACATTACAGGGGGACCGCGAGGGAAAGACAGTTCAGGGGGAAACATTCATTAAAACACATTCAACAAAAAGACATCCAGGAACACATTACAGGGGGACCGCGAGGGAAAGACAGTACAGGGGGAAACATTCATTAAAACACATTCAACAAAAAAACATCCAGGAACACATTACAGGGGGACCACGAGAGAAAGACAGTTCAGGGGGAAACATTCATTGAAACACATTCAACAAAAAAACATCCAGGAACACATTACAGGGGGACCACGAGGGAAAGACAGTTCAGGGGGAAACATTCATTAAAACACATTCAACAAAAAAATATCCAGGAACACATTACAGGGGGACCGCGAGGGAAAGACAGCACAGGGGGAAACATTCATTAAAACACATTCAACAAAAAAACATCCAGGAACACATTACAGGGGGACCACGAGGGAAAGACAGTTCAGGGGGAAACATTCATTGAAACACATTCAACAAAAAGACATCCAGGAACACAGCACAGGGGGACCGCAAGGGAAAGACAGCACAGGGGGAAACATTCATTAAAACACATTCAACAAAAAGACATCCAGGAACACAGCACAGGGGGACCGCGAGGGAAAGACAGTTCAGGGGGAAACATTCATTAAAACACATTCAACAAAAAGACATCCAGGAACACAGCATAGGGGGACCGCAAGGGAAAGACAGCACAGGGGGAAACATTCATTAAAACACATTCAACAAAAAAACATCCAGGAACACAGTACAGGGGGACCGCGAGGGAAAGACAGTACAGGGGGAAACATTCATTAAAACACATTCAACAAAAAGACATCCAGGAACACAGCACAGGGGGACCGCGAGGGAAAGACAGTACAGGGGGAAACATTCATTAAAACACATTCAACAAAAAAACATCCAGGAACACAATATAGGGGGACTACGAGGGAAAGACAGTACAGGGGGAAACATTCATTAAAACACATTCAACAAAAAGACATCCAGGAACACAGCACAGGGGGACCGCGAGGGAAAGACAGTACAGGGGGAAACATTCATTAAAACACATTCAACAAAAAAACATCCAGGAACACAGCACAGGGGGACCGCGAGGGAAAGATAGCACAGGGGGAAACATTCATTAAAACACATTCAACAAAAAAACATCCAGGAACGCAGCACAGGGGGACCGCGAGGGAAAGACAGTACAGGGGGAAACATTCATTAAAACACATTCAACAAAAAGACATCCAGGAACGCAGCACAGGGGGACCGCGAGGGAAAGACAGTACAGGGGGAAACATTCATTAAAACACATTCAACAAAAAAACATCCAGGAACACAGCACAGAGGGACCACGAGGGAAAGACAGCACAGGGGGAAACATTCATTTAAACACATTCAACAAAAAGACATCCAGGAACACAGCACAGGGGGACCACGAGGGAAAGACAGTACAGGGGGAAACATTCATTAAAACACATTCAACAAAAAGACATCCAGGAACACAGCACAGGGGGACTGCGAGGGAAAGACAGTTCAGGGGGAAACATTCATTAAAACACATTCAACAAAAAGACATCCAGGAACACAGCACAGGGGGACCGCGAGGGAAAGACAGTACAGGGGGAAACATTCATTAAAACACATTCAACAAAAAAACATCCAGGAACACAGCACAGGGGGACCGCGAGGGAAAGACAGTACAGGGGGAAACATTCATTAAAACACATTCAACAAAAAAACATCCAGGAACACAGCACAGAGGGACCACGAGGGAAAGACAGCACAGGGGGAAACATTCATTAAAACACATTCAACAAAAAAACATCCAGGAACACATTACAGGGGGACCACGAGGGAAAGACAGTACAGGGGGAAACATTCATTAAAACACATTCAACAAAAAGACATCCAGGAACACAGCACAGGGGGACCACGAGGGAAAGACAGTACAGGGGGAAACATTCATTAAAACACATTCAACAAAAAGACATCCAGGAACACAGCACAGGGGGACCGCGAGGGAAAGACAGTACAGGGGGAAACATTCATTAAAACACATTCAACAAAAAAACATCCAGGAACACAGCACAGAGGGACCACGAGGGAAAGACAGCACAGGGGAAAACATTCATTAAAACACATTCAACAAAAAAACATCCAGGAACACATTACAGGGGGACCACGAGGGAAAGACAGTACAGAAGGAAACATTCATTAAAACACATTCAACAAAAAGACATCCAGGAACACAGCACAGGGGGACCACGAGGCAAAGACAGTTCAGGGGGAAACATTCATTAAAACACATTCAACAAAAAAACATCCAGGTACACAGCACAGGGGGACCACGAGGGAAAGACAGCACAGGGGGAAACATTCATTAAAACACATTCAACAAAAAAACATCCAGGAACACATTACAGGGGGACCGCGAGGGAAAGACAGTTCAGGGGGAAACATTCATTAAAACACATTCAACAAAAAGACATCCAGGAACACATTACAGGGGGACCGCGAGGGAAAGACAGTACAGGGGGAAACATTCATTAAAACACATTCAACAAAAAAACATCCAGGAACACATTACAGGGGGACCACGAGAGAAAGACAGTTCAGGGGGAAACATTCATTGAAACACATTCAACAAAAAAACATCCAGGAACACATTACAGGGGGACCACGAGGGAAAGACAGTTCAGGGGGAAACATTCATTAAAACACATTCAACAAAAAAATATCCAGGAACACATTACAGGGGGACCGCGAGGGAAAGACAGCACAGGGGGAAACATTCATTAAAACACATTCAACACAAAAACATCCAGGAACACATTACAGGGGGACCACGAGGGAAAGACAGCACAGGGGGAAACATTCATTAAAACACATTCAACAAACTAGAATCCGGGCACTCGGTAGAGCGCATACCTTCGCCGCAGCTACTGTTCTGTACTTGGCATGGGAGTGTATGCGATGTGAAACTTTATGTGAAATGCGATCGATTTTTAAAAATCAGAATTTGAGCAAATCTGTTTCATTCGTCTGTTAATATGCCTCATCTCTTGACAAATCTGCAATTATAATTTTTTTTGAGGTTGAAATGATCGCGGGAGATCGCGTTATAGTGATGACGTCCTGGATGGACATCTTCTTCTTCAGTCGCTCATAACTTTGAGTGAAATACGATCGAGTTAAAAATAGTCAGAATTTGAGCAAATCTGTTTCCCAAAATCTAATCAAATGTGTCCCGTATAATAACCAATCATCCCACCAAATTTCATGCAATTCGGTTGAATACTTTTTGAGTTATGCGATTAACATACACACACACAGACATACAAATAAATACACAGCGATCAAAACATAACCTTCCGCTTTTGCGAAGGTAAAAAAAACATCCAGGAACACAGCACAGGGGGACCGCAAGGGAAAGACAGCACAGGGGGAAACATTCATTAAAACACATTCAACAAAAAGACATCCAGGAACACAGCACAGGGGGACCGCAAGGGAAAGACAGCACAGGGGGAAACATTCATTAAAACACATTCAACAAAAAAACATCCAGGAACACAGTACAGGGGGACCGCGAGGGAAAGACAGTACAGGGGGAAACATTCATTAAAACACATTCAACAAAAAGACATCCAGGAACACAGCACAGGGGGACCGCGAGGGAAAGACAGTTCAGGGGGAAACATTCATTAAAACACATTCAACAAAAAAACATCCAGGAACACATTACAGGGGGACCGCGAGGGAAAGACAGCACAGGGGGAAACATTCATTAAAACACATTCAACAAAAAAACATCCAGGAACACATTACAGGGGGACCACGAGGGAAAGACAGTTCAGGGGGAAACATTCATTGAAACACATTCAACAAAAAGACATCCAGGAACACAACACAGGGGGACCACAAGGGAAAGACAGCACAGGGGGAAACATTCATTAAAACACATTCAACAAAAAGACATCCAGGAACACAGCACAGGGGGACCGCGAGGGAAAGACAGTTCAGGGGGAAACATTCATTAAAACACATTCAACAAAAAGACATCCAGGAACACAGCACAGGGGGACTGCAAGGGAAAGACAGTACAGGGGGACCGTGAGGGAAAGACAGCACAGGGGGAAACATTCATTAAAACACATTCAACAAAAAAACATCCAGGAACACAGTACAGGGGGACCGCGAGGGAAAGACAGTACAGGGGGAAACGTTCATTAAAACACATTCAACAAAAAGACATCCAGGAACACAGCACAGGGGGACTGCAAGGGAAAGACAGTACAGGGGGACCGCGAGGGAAAGACAGCACAGGGGGAAACATTCATTAAAACACATTCAACAAACAGACATCCAGGAACACAGCACAGGGGGACCGCGAGGGAAAGACAGTACAGGGGGAAACATTCATTAAAACACATTCAACAAAAAAACATCCAGGAACACATTATAGGGGGACTACGAGGGAAAGATAGTACAGGGGGAAACATTCATTAAAACACATTCAACAAAAAGACATCCAGGAACACAGCACAGGGGGACCGCGAGGGAAAGACAGTACAGGGGGAAACGTTCATTAAAACACATTCAACAAAAAAACATCCAGGAACACAGCACAGGGGGACCGCGAGGGAAAGACAGTACAGGTGGAAACATTCATTAAAACACATTCAACAAAAAAACATCCAGGAACACATTATAGGGGGACTACGAGGGAAAGATAGTACAGGGGGAAACATTCATTAAAACACATTCAACAAAAAGACATCCAGGAACACAGCACAGGGGGACCGCGAGGGAAAGACAGTACAGGGGGAAACATTCATTAAAACACATTCAACAAAAAAACATCCAGGAACACAGCACAGGGGGACCGCGAGGGAAAGATAGCACAGGGGGAAACATTCATTAAAACACATTCAACAAAAAAACATCCAGGAACGCAGCACAGGGGGACCGCGAGGGAAAGACAGTACAGGGGGAAACATTCATTAAAACACATTCAACAAAAAAACATCCAGGAACACAGCACAGGGGGACCGCGAGGGAAAGACAGTACAGGGGGAAACATTCATTAAAACACATTCAACAAAAAGACATCCAGGAACGCAGCACAGGGGGACCGCGAGGGAAAGACAGCACAGGGGGAAACATTCATTAAAACACATTCAACAAAAAGACATCCAGGACACAGCACAGGGGGACCGCGAGGGAAAGACAGTACAGGGGGAAACATTCATTAAAACACATTCAACAAAAAAACATCCAGGAACACAGCACAGGGGGACCACGAAGGAAAGACAGTTCAGGGGGAAACATTCATTAAAACACATTCAACAAAAAGACATCCAGGAACACAGCACAGGGGGACGACGAGGGAAAGACAGTACAGAAGGAAACATTCATCTATCTATAATTCCAGCAATCTCTGTGTGTATGTTTGTATGTTTGTATGTTTGTATGTTTGTATGTTTGTATGTTTGTATGTATGTTTGTCTGTGACCGCTGTTTCTCGACAACTACCGGTCCGATATACTTGAAACTTGCCAGGTATATTGCTGGGGACCCGAGGATGTGCCTTTTCAAGGTTTTAAATTAATCGCAGAAGTAGTTACCGAGCTATGTCCAAAAAACGATTCAACCAATCAGAGAGCAGCGAGCTATCACGTGTGCCGAACGTGGCGAACAGACTCTGCCTCGGATGGCACATTTGAGAGCGTATTCATTTATTTCCCGTCGGCAAACTATGTTGCCGTTAAACTATGTTTTAAAACTAATTAAAACTAATTTGCGATTCATCGTAACTGCGATTTGCGACCTTCCGGACAGTCAAATGAGGACGTCACTTCCGGACTTACGTAGCGGCTAGCGGGCGCCATTTGGAGGAGCTGGGAGGACTCAGTTGTGATAGAGTGAGCCTGAGTGAGTATATCAAGACAAGAACAAGATCTAGAAGGAGGTATGTACGGTGCGATTCATATAATATATTGTTAAGTTATCGTCGATGAGGAATTTGGGGGCCCGATTAACTGCAGCGCCATCCGAGCTGCGGCGTCGGGACGATACATTCATTGTACGGTCACATCACGCACTTACGGGCGTGCCCATGGGCCCATGGGCACGCCCATGCATGCATGGGCGAAGACATTTTTTTTTTTTTTTTTGGCAAGGAATGGGCACCCACGGGCACGGGCACGTCCTATATATATAGTACGGGCATGCCCTAGTTAAAACACATTCAACAAAAAGACATCCAGGAACACAGCACAGGGGGACCGCGAGGGAAAGACAGTTCAGGGGGAAACATTCATTAAAACACATTCAACAAAAAGACATCCAGGAACACAGCACAGGGGGACCGTGAGGGAAAGACAGTTCAGGGGGAAACATTCATTAAAACACATTCAACAAAAAGACATCCAGGAACACAGCACAGGGGGACCGCAAGGGAAAGACAGTACAGGGGGACCGTGAGGGAAAGACAGTACAGGGGGAAACATTCATTAAAACACATTCAACAAAAAGACATCCAGGAACACAGCACAGGGGGACCGTGAGGGAAAGACAGTACAGGGGGACCACGAGGGAAAGACAGCACAGGGGGACCGTGAGGGAAAGACAGTACAGGGGGAAACATTCATTAAAACACATTCAACAAAAAGACATCCAGGAACACAGCACAGGGGGACCACGAGGGAAAGACAGCACAGGGGGAAACATTCATTAAAACACATTCAACAAAAAAACATCCAGGAACACATTACAGGGGGACCGCGAGGGAAAGACAGTTCAGGGGGAAACATTCATTAAAACACATTCAACAAAAAAACATCCAGGTACACAGCACAGGGGGACCACGAGGGAAAGACAGCACAGGGGGAAACATTCATTAAAACACATTCAACAAAAAAAGATCCAGGAACACATTACAGGGGGACCGTGAGGGAAAGACTGTTCAGGGGGAAACATTCATTAAAACACATTCAACAAAAAGACATCCAGGAACACATTACAGGGGGACCGCGAGGGAAAGACAGTACAGGGGGAAACATTCATTAAAACACATTCAACAAAAAAACATCCAGGAACACATTACAGGGGGACCACGAGGGAAAGACAGTTCAGGGGGAAACATTCATTGAAACACATTCAACAAAAAAACATCCAGGAACACATTACAGGGGGACCACGAGGGAAAGACAGTTCAGGGGGAAACATTCATTAAAACATATTCAACAAAAAAATATCCAGGAACACATTACAGGGGGACCGCGAGGGAAAGACAGCACAGGGGGAAACATTCATTAAAACACATTCAACAAAAAAACATCCAGGAACACATTACAGGGGGACCACGAGGGAAAGACAGTTCAGGGGGAAACATTCATTGAAACACATTCAACAAAAAGACATCCAGGAACACAGCACAGGGGGACCGCAAGGGAAAGACAGCACAGGGGGAAACATTCATTAAAACACATTCAACAAAAAGACATCCAGGAACACAGCACAGGGGGACCGCGAGGGAAAGACAGTACAGGGGGAAACATTCATTAAAACACATTCAACAAAAAGACATCCAGGAACACAGCACAGGGGGACCGCGAGGGAAAGACAGTACAGGGGGAAACATTCATTAAAACACATTCAACAAAAAAACATCCAGGAACACAATATAGGGGGACTACGAGGGAAAGACAGTACAGGGGGAAACATTCATTAAAACACATTCAACAAAAAGACATCCAGGAACACAGCACAGGGGGACCGCGAGGGAAAGACAGTACAGGGGGAAACATTCATTAAAACACATTCAACAAAAAAACATCCAGGAACACAATATAGGGGGACTACGGGGGAAAGACAGTACAGGGGGAAACATTCATTAAAACACATTCAACAAAAAGACATCCAGGAACACAGCACAGGGGGACCGCGAGGGAAAGACAGTACAGGGGGAAACATTCATTAAAACACATTCAACAAAAAAACATCCAGGAACACAGCACAGGGGGACCGCGAGGGAAAGATAGCACAGGGGGAAACATTCATTAAAACACATTCAACAAAAAAACATCCAGGAACGCAGCACAGGGGGACCGCGAGGGAAAGACAGTACAGGGGGAAACATTCATTAAAACACATTCAACAAAAAGACATCCAGGAACGCAGCACAGGGGCCCGCGAGGGAAAGACAGCACAGGGGGAAACATTCATTAAAACACATTCAACAAAAAGACATCCAGGAACACAGCACAGGGGGACCGCGAGGGAAAGACAGTACAGGGGGAAACATTCATTAAAACACATTCAACAAAAAAACATCCAGGAACACAGCACAGAGGGACCACGAGGGAAAGACAGCACAGGGGGAAACATTCATTAAAACACATTCAACAAAAAGACATCCAGGAACACAGCACAGGGGGACCACGAGGGAAAGACAGTACAGGGGGAAACATTCATTAAAACACATTCAACAAAAAGACATCCAGGAACACAGCACAGGGGGACCACGAGGGAAAGACAGTACAGAAGGAAACATTCAGTAAAACACATTCAACAAAAAGACATCCAGGAACACAGCACAGGGGGACTGCGAGGGAAAGACAGTTCAGGGGGAAACATTCATTAAAACACATTCAACAAAAAGACATCCAGGAACACAGCACAGGGGGACCGCGAGGGAAAGACTGTACAGGGGGAAACATTCATTAAAACACATTCAACAAAAAAACATCCAGGAACACAGCACAGGGGGACCGCGAGGGAAAGACAGTACAGGGGGAAACATTCATTAAAACACATTCAACAAAAAAACATCCAGGAACACAGCACAGAGGGACCACGAGGGAAAGACAGCACAGGGGGAAACATTCATTAAAACACATTCAACAAAAAAACATCCAGGAACACATTACAGGGGGACCACGAGGGAAAGACAGTACAGGGGGAAACATTCATTAAAACACATTCAACAAAAAGACATCCAGGAACACAGCACAGGGGGACCACGAGGGAAAGACAGTACAGGGGGAAACATTCATTAAAACACATTCAACAAAAAGACATCCAGGAACACAGCACAGGGGGACCGCGAGGGAAAGACAGTACAGGGGGAAACATTCATTAAAACACATTCAACAAAAAAACATCCAGGAACACAGCACAGAGGGACCACGAGGGAAAGACAGCACAGGGCAAAACATTCATTAAAACACATTCAACAAAAAAACATCCAGGAACACATTACAGGGGGACCACGAGGGAAAGACAGTACAGGGGGAAACATTCATTAAAACACATTCAACAAAAAAACATCCAGGAACACAGCACAGAGGGACCACGAGGGAAAGACAGCACAGGGGGAAACATTCATTAAAACACATTCAACAAAAAAACATCCAGGAACACATTACAGGGGGACCACGAGGGAAAGACAGTACAGGGGGAAACATTCATTAAAACACATTCAACAAAAAGACATCCAGGAACACAGCACAGGGGGACCACGAGGGAAAGACAGTACAGAAGGAAACATTCATTAAAACACATTCAACAAAAAGATATCCAGGAACACAGCACAGGGGGACCACGAGGCAAAGACAGTTCAGGGGGAAACATTCATTAAAACACATTCAACAAAAAAACATCCAGGTACACAGCACAGGGGGACCACGAGGGAAAGACAGCACAGGGGGAAACATTCATTAAAACACATTCAACAAAAAAACATCCAGGAACACATTACAGGGGGACCGCGAGGGAAAGACAGTTCAGGGGGAAACATTCATTAAAACACATTCAACAAAAAGACATCCAGGAACACATTACAGGGGGACCGCGAGGGAAAGACAGTACAGGGGGAAACATTCATTAAAACACATTCAACAAAAAAACATCCAGGAACACATAACAGAACCACGAGAGAAAGACAGTTCAGGGGGAAACATTCATTGAAACACATTCAACAAAAAAACATCCAGGAACACATTACAGGGGGACCACGAGGGAAAGACAGTTCAGGGGGAAACATTCATTAAAACACATTCAACAAAAAAACATCCAGGAACACATTACAGGGGGACCACGAGGGAAAGACAGCACAGGGGGAAACATTCATTAAAACACATTCAACAAACTAGAATCCGGGCACTCGGTAGAGCGCATACCTTCGCCGCAGCTACTGTTCTGTACTTGGCATGGGAGTGTATGCGATGTGAAACTTTATGTGAAATGCGATCGATTTTTAAAAATCAGAATTTGAGCAAATCTGTTTCATTCGTCTGTTAATATGCCTCATCTCTTGACAAATCTGCAATTATAATTTTTTTTGAGGTTGAAATGATCGCGGGAGATCGCGTTATAGTGATGACGTCCTGGATGGACATCTTCTTCTTCAGTCGCTCATAACTTTGAGTGAAATACGATCGAGTTAAAAATAGTCAGAATTTGAGCAAATCTGTTTCCCAAAATCTAATCAAATGTGTCCCGTATAATAACCAATCATCCCACCAAATTTCATGCAATTCGGTTGAATACTTTTTGAGTTATGCGATTAACATACACACACACAGACATACAAATAAATACACAGCGATCAAAACATAACCTTCTGCTTTTGCGAAGGTAAAAAAAACATCCAGGAACACAGCACAGGGGGACCGCAAGGGAAAGACAGCACAGGGGGAAACATTCATTAAAACACATTCAACAAAAAGACATCCAGGAACACAGCACAGGGGGACCGCGAGGGAAAGACAGTTCAGGGGGAAACATTCATTAAAACACATTCAACAAAAAGACATCCAGGAACACAGCACAGGGGGACCGCAAGGGAAAGACAGCACAGGGGGAAACATTCATTAAAACACATTCAACAAAAAAACATCCAGGAACACAGTACAGGGGGACCGCGAGGGAAAGACAGTACAGGGGGAAACATTCATTAAAACACATTCAACAAAAAGACATCCAGGAACACAGCACAGGGGGACCGCGAGGGAAAGACAGCACAGGGGGAAACATTCATTAAAACACATTCAACAAAAAAACATCCAGGAACACAGCACAGGGGGACCGCAAGGGAAAGACAGCACAGGGGGAAACATTCATTAAAACACATTCAACAAAAAAACATCCAGGAACACAGTACAGGGGGACCGCGAGGGAAAGACAGTACAGGGGGAAACATTCATTAAAACACATTCAACAAAAAGACATCCAGGAACACAGCACAGGGGGACCGCGAGGGAAAGACAGCACAGGGGGAAACATTCATTAAAACACATTCAACAAAAAAACATCCAGGAACACAGCACAGGGGGACCGCGAGGGAAAGACAGTTCAGGGGGAAACATTCATTGAAACACATTCAACAAAAAGACATCCAGCAACACAGCACAGGGGGACCGCAAGGGAAAGACAGCACAGGGGGAAACATTCATTAAAACACATTCAACAAAAAGACATCCAGGAACACAGCACAGGGGGACCGCGAGGGAAAGACATTTCAGGGGGAAACATTCATTAAAACACATTCAACAAAAAGACATCCAGGAACACAGCACAGGGGGACCGCAAGGGAAAGACAGCACAGGGGGAAACATTCATTAAAACACATTCAACAAAAAAACATCCAGGAACACAGTACAGGGGGACCGTGAGGGAAAGACAGTACAGGGGGAAACATTCATTAAAACACATTCAACAAAAAGACATCCAGGAACACAGCACAGGGGGACCGCGAGGGAAAGACAGTACAGGGGGAAACATTCATTAAAACACATTCAACAAAAAAACATCCAGGAACACAATATAGGGGGACTACGAGGGAAAGACAGTACAGGGGGAAACATTCATTCAAACACATTCAACAAAAAGACATCCAGGAACACAGCACAGGGGGACCGCGAGGGAAAGACAGTACAGGGGGAAACATTCATTAAAACACATTCAACAAAAAAACATCCAGGAACACAGCACAGGGGGACTGCGAGGGAAAGATAGCACAGGGGGAAACATTCAATAAAACACATTCAACAAAAAGACATCCAGGAACGCAGCACAGGGGCCCGCGAGGGAAAGACAGCACAGGGGGAAATATTCATTAAAACACATTCAACAAAAAGACATCCAGGAACACAGCACAGGGGGACCGCGAGGGAAAGACAGTACAGGGGGAAACATTCATTAAAACACATTCAACAAAAAAACATTCAGGAACACAGCACAGGGGGACCGCGAGGGAAAGACAGTACAGGGGGAAACATTCATTAAAACACATTCAACAAAAACACATCCAGGAACACAGCACAGAGGGACCACGAGGGAAAGACAGCACAGGGGGAAACATTCATTAAAACACATTCAACAAAAAAACATCCAGGAACACATTACAGGGGGACCACGAGGGAAAGACAGTACAGGGGGAAACATTCATTAAAACACATTCAACAAAAAAACATCCAGGAACACAATATAGGGGGACTACGAGGGAAAGACAGTACAGGGGGAAACATTCATTCAAACACATTCAACAAAAAGACATCCAGGAACACAGCACAGGGGGACCGCGAGGGAAACACAGTACAGGGGGAAACATTCATTAAAACACATTCAACAAAAAAACATCCAGGAACACAGCACAGGGGGACTGCGAGGGAAAGATAGCACAGGGGGAAACATTCAATAAAACACATTCAACAAAAAGACATCCAGGAACGCAGCACAGGGGCCCGCGAGGGAAAGACAGCACAGGGGGAAACATTCATTAAAACACATTCAACAAAAAGACATCCAGGAACACAGCACAGGGGGACCGCGAGGGAAAGACAGTACAGGGGGAAACATTCATTAAAACACATTCAACAAAAAAACATCCAGGAACACAGCACAGGGGGACCGCGAGGGAAAGACAGTACAGGGGGAAACATTCATTAAAACACATTCAACAAAAAAACATCCAGGAACACAGCACAGAGGGACCACGAGGGAAAGACAGCACAGGGGGAAACATTCATTAAAACACATTCAACAAAAAAACATCCAGGAACACATTACAGGGGGACCACGAGGGAAAGACAGTACAGGGGGAAACATTCATTAAAACACATTCAACAAAAAGACATCCAGGAACACAGCACAGGGGGACCACGAGGGAAAGACAGTACAGAAGGAAACATTCATTAAAACACATTCAACAAAAAGACATCCAGGAACACAGCACAGGGGGACCACGAGGCAAAGACAGTTCAGGGGGAAACATTCATTAAAACACATTCAACAAAAAAACATCCAGGTACACAGCACAGGGGGACCACGAGGGAAAGACAGCACAGGGGGAAACATTCATTAAAACCCATTCAACAAAAAAACATCCAGGAACACATTACAGGGGGACCGCGAGGGAAAGACAGTTCAGGGGGAAACATTCATTAAAACACATTCAACAAAAAGACATCCAGGAACACATTACAGGGGGACCGCGAGGGAAAGACAGTACAGGGGGAAACATTCATTAAAACACATTCAACAAAAAAACATCCAGGAACACATTACAGGGGGACCACGAGAGAAAGACAGTTCAGGGGGAAACATTCATTGAAACACATTCAACAAAAAAACATCCAGGAACACATTACAGGGGGACCACGAGGGAAAGACAGTTCAGGGGGAAACATTCATTAAAACACATTCAACAAAAAAATATCCAGGAACACATTACAGGGGGACCGCGAGGGAAAGACAGCACAGGGGGAAACATTCATTAAAACACATTCAACAAAAAAACATCCAGGAATACATTACAGGGGGACCACGAGGGAAAGACAGTTCAGGGGGAAACATTCATTGAAACACATTCAACAAAAAGACATCCAGGAACACAGCACAGGGGGACCGCAAGGGAAAGACAGCACAGGGGGAAACATTCATTAAAACACATTCAACAAAAAGACATCCAGGAACACAGCACAGGGGGACCGCGAGGGAAAGACAGTTCAGGGGGAAACATTCATTAAAACACATTCAACAAAAAGACATCCAGGAACACAGCACAGGGGGACCGCAAGGGAAAGACAGCACAGGGGGAAACATTCATTAAAACACATTCAACAAAAAAACATCCAGGAACACAGTACAGGGGGACCGCGAGGGAAAGACAGTACAGGGGGAAACATTCATTAAAACACATTCAACAAAAAGACATCCAGGAACACAGCACAGGGGGACCGCGAGGGAAAGACAGTACAGGGGGAAACATTCATTAAAACACATTCAACAAAAAAACATCCAGGAACACAATATAGGGGGACTACGAGGGAAAGACAGTACAGGGGGAAACATTCATTAAAACACATTCAACAAAAAGACATCCAGGAACACAGCACAGGGGGACCGCGAGGGAAAGACAGTACAGGGGGAAACATTCATTAAAACACATTCAACAAAAAAACATCCAGGAACACAGCACAGGGGGACCGCGAGGGAAAGATAGCACAGGGGGAAACATTCATTAAAACACATTCAACAAAAAAACATCCAGGAACGCAGCACAGGGGGACCGCGAGGGAAAGACAGTACAGGGGGAAACATTCATTAAAACACATTCAACAAAAAGACATCCAGGAACGCAGCACAGGGGGACCGCGAGGGAAAGACAGTACAGGGGGAAACATTCATTAAAACACATTCAACAAAAAAACATCCAGGAACACAGCACAGAGGGACCACGAGGGAAAGACAGCACAGGGGGAAACATTCATTTAAACACATTCAACAAAAAGACATCCAGGAACACAGCACAGGGGGACCACGAGGGAAAGACAGTACAGGGGGAAACATTCATTAAAACACATTCAACAAAAAGACATCCAGGAACACAGCACAGGGGGACTGCGAGGGAAAGACAGTTCAGGGGGAAACATTCATTAAAACACATTCAACAAAAAGACATCCAGGAACACAGCACAGGGGGACCGCGAGGGAAAGACAGTACAGGGGGAAACATTCATTAAAACACATTCAACAAAAAAACATCCAGGAACACAGCACAGGGGGACCGCGAGGGAAAGACAGTACAGGGGGAAACATTCATTAAAACACATTCAACAAAAAAACATCCAGGAACACAGCACAGAGGGACCACGAGGGAAAGACAGCACAGGGGGAAACATTCATTAAAACACATTCAACAAAAAAACATCCAGGAACACATTACAGGGGGACCACGAGGGAAAGACAGTACAGGGGGAAACATTCATTAAAACACATTCAACAAAAAGACATCCAGGAACACAGCACAGGGGGACCACGAGGGAAAGACAGTACAGGGGGAAACATTCATTAAAACACATTCAACAAAAAGACATCCAGGAACACAGCACAGGGGGACCGCGAGGGAAAGACAGTACAGGGGGAAACATTCATTAAAACACATTCAACAAAAAAACATCCAGGAACACAGCACAGAGGGACCACGAGGGAAAGACAGCACAGGGGAAAACATTCATTAAAACACATTCAACAAAAAAACATCCAGGAACACATTACAGGGGGACCACGAGGGAAAGACAGTACAGGGGGAAACATTCATTAAAACACATTCAACAAAAAGACATCCAGGAACACAGCACAGGGGGACCACGAGGGAAAGACAGTACAGAAGGAAACATTCATTAAAACACATTCAACAAAAAGACATCCAGGAACACAGCACAGGGGGACCACGAGGCAAAGACAGTTCAGGGGGAAACATTCATTAAAACACATTCAACAAAAAAACATCCAGGTACACAGCACAGGGGGACCACGAGGGAAAGACAGCACAGGGGGAAACATTCATTAAAACACATTCAACAAAAAAACATCCAGGAACACATTACAGGGGGACCGCGAGGGAAAGACAGTTCAGGGGGAAACATTCATTAAAACACATTCAACAAAAAGACATCCAGGAACACATTACAGGGGGACCGCGAGGGAAAGACAGTACAGGGGGAAACATTCATTAAAACACATTCAACAAAAAAACATCCAGGAACACATTACAGGGGGACCACGAGAGAAAGACAGTTCAGGGGGAAACATTCATTGAAACACATTCAACAAAAAAACATCCAGGAACACATTACAGGGGGACCACGAGGGAAAGACAGTTCAGGGGGAAACATTCATTAAAACACATTCAACAAAAAAATATCCAGGAACACATTACAGGGGGACCGCGAGGGAAAGACAGCACAGGGGGAAACATTCATTAAAACACATTCAACACAAAAACATCCAGGAACACATTACAGGGGGACCACGAGGGAAAGACAGCACAGGGGGAAACATTCATTAAAACACATTCAACAAACTAGAATCCGGGCACTCGGTAGAGCGCATACCTTCGCCGCAGCTACTGTTCTGTACTTGGCATGGGAGTGTATGCGATGTGAAACTTTATGTGAAATGCGATCGATTTTTAAAAATCAGAATTTGAGCAAATCTGTTTCATTCGTCTGTTAATATGCCTCATCTCTTGACAAATCTGCAATTATAATTTTTTTTGAGGTTGAAATGATCGCGGGAGATCGCGTTATAGTGATGACGTCCTGGATGGACATCTTCTTCTTCAGTCGCTCATAACTTTGAGTGAAATACGATCGAGTTAAAAATAGTCAGAATTTGAGCAAATCTGTTTCCCAAAATCTAATCAAATGTGTCCCGTATAATAACCAATCATCCCACCAAATTTCATGCAATTCGGTTGAATACTTTTTGAGTTATGCGATTAACATACACACACACAGACATACAAATAAATACACAGCGATCAAAACATAACCTTCCGCTTTTGCGAAGGTAAAAAAAACATCCAGGAACACAGCACAGGGGGACCGCAAGGGAAAGACAGCACAGGGGGAAACATTCATTAAAACACATTCAACAAAAAGACATCCAGGAACACAGCACAGGGGGACCGCAAGGGAAAGACAGCACAGGGGGAAACATTCATTAAAACACATTCAACAAAAAAACATCCAGGAACACAGTACAGGGGGACCGCGAGGGAAAGACAGTACAGGGGGAAACATTCATTAAAACACATTCAACAAAAAGACATCCAGGAACACAGCACAGGGGGACCGCGAGGGAAAGACAGTTCAGGGGGAAACATTCATTAAAACACATTCAACAAAAAAACATCCAGGAACACATTACAGGGGGACCGCGAGGGAAAGACAGCACAGGGGGAAACATTCATTAAAACACATTCAACAAAAAAACATCCAGGAACACATTACAGGGGGACCACGAGGGAAAGACAGTTCAGGGGGAAACATTCATTGAAACACATTCAACAAAAAGACATCCAGGAACACAACACAGGGGGACCACAAGGGAAAGACAGCACAGGGGGAAACATTCATTAAAACACATTCAACAAAAAGACATCCAGGAACACAGCACAGGGGGACCGCGAGGGAAAGACAGTTCAGGGGGAAACATTCATTAAAACACATTCAACAAAAAGACATCCAGGAACACAGCACAGGGGGACTGCAAGGGAAAGACAGTACAGGGGGACCGTGAGGGAAAGACAGCACAGGGGGAAACATTCATTAAAACACATTCAACAAAAAAACATCCAGGAACACAGTACAGGGGGACCGCGAGGGAAAGACAGTACAGGGGGAAACGTTCATTAAAACACATTCAACAAAAAGACATCCAGGAACACAGCACAGGGGGACTGCAAGGGAAAGACAGTACAGGGGGACCGCGAGGGAAAGACAGCACAGGGGGAAACATTCATTAAAACACATTCAACAAACAGACATCCAGGAACACAGCACAGGGGGACCGCGAGGGAAAGACAGTACAGGGGGAAACATTCATTAAAACACATTCAACAAAAAAACATCCAGGAACACATTATAGGGGGACTACGAGGGAAAGATAGTACAGGGGGAAACATTCATTAAAACACATTCAACAAAAAGACATCCAGGAACACAGCACAGGGGGACCGCGAGGGAAAGACAGTACAGGGGGAAACATTCATTAAAACACATTCAACAAAAAAACATCCAGGAACACAGCACAGGGGGACCGCGAGGGAAAGACAGTACAGGTGGAAACATTCATTAAAACACATTCAACAAAAAAACATCCAGGAACACATTATAGGGGGACTACGAGGGAAAGATAGTACAGGGGGAAACATTCATTAAAACACATTCAACAAAAAGACATCCAGGAACACAGCACAGGGGGACCGCGAGGGAAAGACAGTACAGGGGGAAACATTCATTAAAACACATTCAACAAAAAAACATCCAGGAACACAGCACAGGGGGACCGCGAGGGAAAGATAGCACAGGGGGAAACATTCATTAAAACACATTCAACAAAAAAACATCCAGGAACGCAGCACAGGGGGACCGCGAGGGAAAGACAGTACAGGGGGAAACATTCATTAAAACACATTCAACAAAAAAACATCCAGGAACACAGCACAGGGGGACCGCGAGGGAAAGACAGTACAGGGGGAAACATTCATTAAAACACATTCAACAAAAAGACATCCAGGAACGCAGCACAGGGGGACCGCGAGGGAAAGACAGCACAGGGGGAAACATTCATTAAAACACATTCAACAAAAAGACATCCAGGACACAGCACAGGGGGACCGCGAGGGAAAGACAGTACAGGGGGAAACATTCATTAAAACACATTCAACAAAAAAACATCCAGGAACACAGCACAGGGGGACCACGAAGGAAAGACAGTTCAGGGGGAAACATTCATTAAAACACATTCAACAAAAAGACATCCAGGAACACAGCACAGGGGGACGACGAGGGAAAGACAGTACAGAAGGAAACATTCATCTATCTATAATTCCAGCAATCTCTGTGTGTATGTTTGTATGTTTGTATGTTTGTATGTTTGTATGTTTGTATGTTTGTATGTATGTTTGTCTGTGACCGCTGTTTCTCGACAACTACCGGTCCGATATACTTGAAACTTGCCAGGTATATTGCTGGGGACCCGAGGATGTGCCTTTTCAAGGTTTTAAATTAATCGCAGAAGTAGTTACCGAGCTATGTCCAAAAAACGATTCAACCAATCAGAGAGCAGCGAGCTATCACGTGTGCCGAACGTGGCGAACAGACTCTGCCTCGGATGGCACATTTGAGAGCGTATTCATTTATTTCCCGTCGGCAAACTATGTTGCCGTTAAACTATGTTTTAAAACTAATTAAAACTAATTTGCGATTCATCGTAACTGCGATTTGCGACCTTCCGGACAGTCAAATGAGGACGTCACTTCCGGACTTACGTAGCGGCTAGCGGGCGCCATTTGGAGGAGCTGGGAGGACTCAGTTGTGATAGAGTGAGCCTGAGTGAGTATATCAAGACAAGAACAAGATCTAGAAGGAGGTATGTACGGTGCGATTCATATAATATATTGTTTAGTTATCGTCGATGAGGAATTTGGGGGCCCGATTAACTGCAGCGCCATCCGAGCTGCGGCGTCGGGACGATACATTCATTGTACGGTCACATCACGCACTTACGGGCGTGCCCATGGGCCCATGGGCACGCCCATGCATGCATGGGCGAAGACATTTTTTTTTTTTTTTTTGGCAAGGAATGGGCACCCACGGGCACGGGCACGTCCTATATATATAGTACGGGCATGCCCTAGTTAAAACACATTCAACAAAAAGACATCCAGGAACACAGCACAGGGGGACCGCGAGGGAAAGACAGTTCAGGGGGAAACATTCATTAAAACACATTCAACAAAAAGACATCCAGGAACACAGCACAGGGGGACCGTGAGGGAAAGACAGTTCAGGGGGAAACATTCATTAAAACACATTCAACAAAAAGACATCCAGGAACACAGCACAGGGGGACCGCAAGGGAAAGACAGTACAGGGGGACCGTGAGGGAAAGACAGTACAGGGGGAAACATTCATTAAAACACATTCAACAAAAAGACATCCAGGAACACAGCACAGGGGGACCGTGAGGGAAAGACAGTACAGGGGGACCACGAGGGAAAGACAGCACAGGGGGACCGTGAGGGAAAGACAGTACAGGGGGAAACATTCATTAAAACACATTCAACAAAAAGACATCCAGGAACACAGCACAGGGGGACCACGAGGGAAAGACAGCACAGGGGGAAACATTCATTAAAACACATTCAACAAAAAAACATCCAGGAACACATTACAGGGGGACCGCGAGGGAAAGACAGTTCAGGGGGAAACATTCATTAAAACACATTCAACAAAAAAACATCCAGGTACACAGCACAGGGGGACCACGAGGGAAAGACAGCACAGGGGGAAACATTCATTAAAACACATTCAACAAAAAAAGATCCAGGAACACATTACAGGGGGACCGTGAGGGAAAGACTGTTCAGGGGGAAACATTCATTAAAACACATTCAACAAAAAGACATCCAGGAACACATTACAGGGGGACCGCGAGGGAAAGACAGTACAGGGGGAAACATTCATTAAAACACATTCAACAAAAAAACATCCAGGAACACATTACAGGGGGACCACGAGGGAAAGACAGTTCAGGGGGAAACATTCATTGAAACACATTCAACAAAAAAACATCCAGGAACACATTACAGGGGGACCACGAGGGAAAGACAGTTCAGGGGGAAACATTCATTAAAACATATTCAACAAAAAAATATCCAGGAACACATTACAGGGGGACCGCGAGGGAAAGACAGCACAGGGGGAAACATTCATTAAAACACATTCAACAAAAAAACATCCAGGAACACATTACAGGGGGACCACGAGGGAAAGACAGTTCAGGGGGAAACATTCATTGAAACACATTCAACAAAAAGACATCCAGGAACACAGCACAGGGGGACCGCAAGGGAAAGACAGCACAGGGGGAAACATTCATTAAAACACATTCAACAAAAAGACATCCAGGAACACAGCACAGGGGGACCGCGAGGGAAAGACAGTACAGGGGGAAACATTCATTAAAACACATTCAACAAAAAGACATCCAGGAACACAGCACAGGGGGACCGCGAGGGAAAGACAGTACAGGGGGAAACATTCATTAAAACACATTCAACAAAAAAACATCCAGGAACACAATATAGGGGGACTACGAGGGAAAGACAGTACAGGGGGAAACATTCATTAAAACACATTCAACAAAAAAACATCCAGGAACACATTACAGGGGGACCACGAGGGAAAGACAGTTCAGGGGGAAACATTCATTAAAACACATTCAACAAAAAGACATCCAGGAACACAGCACAGGGCGACCACGAGGGAAAGACAGTACAGGGGGAAACATTCATTAAAACACATTCAACAAAAAGACATCCAGGAACACAGCACAGGGGGACCACGAGGGAAAGACATTACAGAAGGAAACATTCAGTAAAACACATTCAACAAAAAGACATCCAGGAACACAGCACAGGGGGACTGCGAGGGAAAGACAGTACAGGGGGAAACATTCATTAAAACACATTCAACAAAAAAACATCCAGGAACACATTATAGGGGGACTACGAGGGAAAGATAGTACAGGGGGAAACATTCATTAAAACACATTCAACAAAAAGACATCCAGGAACACAGCACAGGGGGTCCGCGAGGGAAAGACAGTACAGGGGGAAACATTCATTAAAACACATTCAACAAAAAAACATCCAGGAACACATTATAGGGGGACTACGAGGGAAAGATAGTACAGGGGGAAACATTCATTAAAACACATTCAACAAAAAGACATCCAGGAACACAGCACAGGGGGACCGCGAGGGAAAGACAGTACAGGGGGAAACATTCATTAAAACACATTCAACAAAAAAACATCCAGGAACACAGCACAGGGGGACCGCGAGGGAAAGACAGTACAGGTGGAAACATTCATTAAAACACATTCAACAAAAAAACATCCAGGAACACATTATAGGGGGACTACGAGGGAAAGATAGTACAGGGGGAAACATTCATTAAAACACATTCAACAAAAAGACATCCAGGAACACAGCACAGGGGGACCGCGAGGGAAAGACAGTACAGGGGGAAACATTCATTAAAACACATTCAACAAAAAAACATCCAGGAACACAGCACAGGGGGACCGCGAGGGAAAGATAGCACAGGGGGAAACATTCATTAAAACACATTCAACAAAAAAACATCCAGGAACGCAGCACAGGGGGACCGCGAGGGAAAGACAGTACAGGGGGAAACATTCATTAAAACACATTCAACAAAAAAACATCCAGGAACACAGCACAGGGGGACCGCGAGGGAAAGACAGTACAGGGGGAAACATTCATTAAAACACATTCAACAAAAAGACATCCAGGAACGCAGCACAGGGGGACCGCGAGGGAAAGACAGCACAGGGGGAAACATTCATTAAAACACATTCAACAAAAAGACATCCAGGACACAGCACAGGGGGACCGCGAGGGAAAGACAGTACAGGGGGAAACATTCATTAAAACACATTCAACAAAAAAACATCCAGGAACACAGCACAGGGGGACCACGAAGGAAAGACAGTTCAGGGGGAAACATTCATTAAAACACATTCAACAAAAAGACATCCAGGAACACAGCACAGGGGGACGACGAGGGAAAGACAGTACAGAAGGAAACATTCATCTATCTATAATTCCAGCAATCTCTGTGTGTATGTTTGTATGTTTGTATGTTTGTATGTTTGTATGTTTGTATGTTTGTATGTATGTTTGTCTGTGACCGCTGTTTCTCGACAACTACCGGTCCGATATACTTGAAACTTGCCAGGTATATTGCTGGGGACCCGAGGATGTGCCTTTTCAAGGTTTTAAATTAATCGCAGAAGTAGTTACCGAGCTATGTCCAAAAAACGATTCAACCAATCAGAGAGCAGCGAGCTATCACGTGTGCCGAACGTGGCGAACAGACTCTGCCTCGGATGGCACATTTGAGAGCGTATTCATTTATTTCCCGTCGGCAAACTATGTTGCCGTTAAACTATGTTTTAAAACTAATTAAAACTAATTTGCGATTCATCGTAACTGCGATTTGCGACCTTCCGGACAGTCAAATGAGGACGTCACTTCCGGACTTACGTAGCGGCTAGCGGGCGCCATTTGGAGGAGCTGGGAGGACTCAGTTGTGATAGAGTGAGCCTGAGTGAGTATATCAAGACAAGAACAAGATCTAGAAGGAGGTATGTACGGTGCGATTCATATAATATATTGTTTAGTTATCGTCGATGAGGAATTTGGGGGCCCGATTAACTGCAGCGCCATCCGAGCTGCGGCATCGGGACGATACATTCATTGTACGGTCACATCACGCACTTACGGGCGTGCCCATGGGCCCATGGGCACGCCCATGCATGCATGGGCGAAGACATTTTTTTTTTTTTTTTTGGCAAGGAATGGGCACCCACGGGCACGGGCACGTCCTATATATATAGTACGGGCATGCCCTAGTTAAAACACATTCAACAAAAAGACATCCAGGAACACAGCACAGGGGGACCGCGAGGGAAAGACAGTTCAGGGGGAAACATTCATTAAAACACATTCAACAAAAAGACATCCAGGAACACAGCACAGGGGGACCGTGAGGGAAAGACAGTTCAGGGGGAAACATTCATTAAAACACATTCAACAAAAAGACATCCAGGAACACAGCACAGGGGGACCGCAAGGGAAAGACAGTACAGGGGGACCGTGAGGGAAAGACAGTAAAGGGGGAAACATTCATTAAAACACATTCAACAAAAAGACATCCAGGACACAGCACAGGGGGACCGCGAGGGAAAGACAGTACAGGGGGAAACATTCATTAAAACACATTCAACAAAAAAACATCCAGGAACACAGCACAGGGGGACCACGAAGGAAAGACAGTTCAGGGGGAAACATTCATTAAAACACATTCAACAAAAAGACATCCAGGAACACAGCACAGGGGGACGACGAGGGAAAGACAGTACAGAAGGAAACATTCATCTATCTATAATTCCAGCAATCTCTGTGTGTATGTTTGTATGTTTGTATGTTTGTATGTTTGTATGTTTGTATGTTTGTATGTATGTTTGTCTGTGACCGCTGTTTCTCGACAACTACCGGTCCGATATACTTGAAACTTGCCAGGTATATTGCTGGGGACCCGAGGATGTGCCTTTTCAAGGTTTTAAATTAATCGCAGAAGTAGTTACCGAGCTATGTCCAAAAAACGATTCAACCAATCAGAGAGCAGCGAGCTATCACGTGTGCCGAACGTGGCGAACAGACTCTGCCTCGGATGGCACATTTGAGAGCGTATTCATTTATTTCCCGTCGGCAAACTATGTTGCCGTTAAACTATGTTTTAAAACTAATTAAAACTAATTTGCGATTCATCGTAACTGCGATTTGCGACCTTCCGGACAGTCAAATGAGGACGTCACTTCCGGACTTACGTAGCGGCTAGCGGGCGCCATTTGGAGGAGCTGGGAGGACTCAGTTGTGATAGAGTGAGCCTGAGTGAGTATATCAAGACAAGAACAAGATCTAGAAGGAGGTATGTACGGTGCGATTCATATAATATATTGTTTAGTTATCGTCGATGAGGAATTTGGGGGCCCGATTAACTGCAGCGCCATCCGAGCTGCGGCGTCGGGACGATACATTCATTGTACGGTCACATCACGCACTTACGGGCGTGCCCATGGGCCCATGGGCACGCCCATGCATGCATGGGCGAAGACATTTTTTTTTTTTTTTTTGGCAAGGAATGGGCACCCACGGGCACGGGCACGTCCTATATATATAGTACGGGCATGCCCTAGTTAAAACACATTCAACAAAAAGACATCCAGGAACACAGCACAGGGGGACCGCGAGGGAAAGACAGTTCAGGGGGAAACATTCATTAAAACACATTCAACAAAAAGACATCCAGGAACACAGCACAGGGGGACCGTGAGGGAAAGACAGTTCAGGGGGAAACATTCATTAAAACACATTCAACAAAAAGACATCCAGGAACACAGCACAGGGGGACCGCAAGGGAAAGACAGTACAGGGGGACCGTGAGGGAAAGACAGTACAGGGGGAAACATTCATTAAAACACATTCAACAAAAAGACATCCAGGAACACAGCACAGGGGGACTGCGAGGGAAAGACAGTACAGGGGGACCGCGAGGGAAAGACAGCACAGGGGGAAACATTCATTAAAACAAATTCAACAAACAGACATCCAGGAACACAGCACAGGGGGACTGCGAGGGAAAGACAGTACAGGGGGAAACATTCATTAAAACACATTCAACAAAAAAACATCCAGGTACACAGCACAGGGGGACCACGAGGGAAAGACAGCACAGGAGGAAACATTCATTAAAACACATTCACCAAAAAAACATCCAGGTACACAGCACAGGGGGACCACGAGGGAAAGACAGCACAGGGGGAAACATTCATTAAAACACATTCAACAAAAAGACATCCAGGAACACAGCACAGGGGGACCACGATGGAAAGACAGTACAGGGGGAAACATTCATTAAAACACATTCAACAAAAAGACATCCAGGAACACAGCACAGGGGGACCGTGAGGGAAAGACAGTTCAGGGGGAAACATTCATTAAAACACATTCAACAAAAAGACATCCAGGAACACAGCACAGGGGGACCGCAAGGGAAAGACAGTACAGGGGGACCGCGAGGGAAAGACAGCACAGGGGGAAACATTCATTAAAACACATTCAACAAACAGACATCCAGGAACACAGCACAGGGGGACCACGAGGGAAAGACAGTACAGGGGGAAACATTCATTAAAACACATTCAACAAAAAGACATCCAGGAACACAGCACAGGGGGACCACGAGGGAAAGACAGTACAGGCGGAAACATTCATTAAAACACATTCAACAAAAAAACATCCAGGTACACAGCACAGGGGGACCACGAGGGAAAGACAGCACAGGAGGAAACATTCATTAAAACACATTCAACAAAAAAACATCCAGGTACACAGCACAGGGGGACCACGAGGGAAAGACAGCACAGGGGGAAACATTCATTAAAACACATTCAACAAAAAGACATCCAGGAACACAGCACAGGGGGACCACGAGGGAAAGACAGTACAGGGGGAAACATTCATTAAAACACATTCAACAAAAAAACATCCAGGTACACAGCACAGGGGGACCACGAGGGAAAGACAGCACAGGGGGAAACATTCATTAAAACACATTCAACAAAAAAACATCCAGGAACACATTACAGGGGGACCGCGAGGGAAAGACAGTTCAGGGGGAAACATTCATTAAAACACATTCAACAAAAAAACATCCAGGTACACAGCACAGGGGGACCACGAGGGAAAGACAGCACAGGGGGAAACATTCATTAAAACACATTCAACAAAAAAAGATCCAGGAACACATTACAGGGGGACCGTGAGGGAAAGACTGTTCAGGGGGAAACATTCATTAAAACACATTCAACAAAAAGACATCCAGGAACACATTACAGGGGGACCGCGAGGGAAAGACAGTACAGGGGGAAACATTCATTAAAACACATTCAACAAAAAAACATCCAGGAACACATTACAGGGGGACCACGAGGGAAAGACAGTTCAGGGGGAAACATTCATTGAAACACATTCAACAAAAAAACATCCAGGAACACATTACAGGGGGACCACGAGGGAAAGACAGTTCAGGGGGAAACATTCATTAAAACACATTCAACAAAAAAATATCCAGGAACACATTACAGGGGGACCGCGAGGGAAAGACAGCACAGGGGGAAACATTCATTAAAACACATTCAACAAAAAAACATCCAGGAACACATTACAGGGGGACCACGAGGGAAAGACAGTTCAGGGGGAAACATTCATTGAAACACATTCAACAAAAAGACATCCAGGAACACAGCACAGGGGGACCGCAAGGGAAAGACAGCACAGGGGGAAACATTCATTAAAACACATTCAACAAAAAGACATCCAGGAACACAGCACAGGGGGACCGCGAGGGAAAGACAGTACAGGGGGAAACATTCATTAAAACACATTCAACAAAAAGACATCCAGGAACACAGCACAGGGGGACCGCGAGGGAAAGACAGTACAGGGGGAAACATTCATTAAAACACATTCAACAAAAAAACATCCAGGAACACAATATAGGGGGACTACGAGGGAAAGACAGTACAGGGGGAAACATTCATTAAAACACATTCAACAAAAAGACATCCAGGAACACAGCACAGGGGGACCGCGAGGGAAAGACAGTACAGGGGGAAACATTCATTAAAACACATTCAACAAAAAAACATCCAGGAACACAGCACAGGGGGACCGCGAGGGAAAGATAGCACAGGGGGAAACATTCATTAAAACACATTCAACAAAAAAACATCCAGGAACACAGTACAGGGGGACCGCGAGGGAAAGACAGTACAGGGGGAAACATTCATTAAAACACATTCAACAAAAAAACATCCAGGAACACAGCACAGGGGGACCGCGAGGGAAAGATAGCACAGGGGGAAACATTCATTAAAACACATTCAACAAAAAAACATCCAGGAACACAGCACAGGGGGACCGCGAGGGAAAGACAGTACAGGGGGAAACATTCATTAAAACACATTCAACAAAAAGACATCCAGGAACACAGCACAGGGGGACCGCGAGGGAAAGACAGTACAGGGGGAAACATTCATTAAAACACATTCAACAAAAAAACATCCAGGAACACAGCACAGGGGGACCGCGAGGGAAAGATAGCACAGGGGGAAACATTCATTAAAACACATTCAACAAAAAGACATCCAGGAACGCAGCACAGGGGCCCGCGAGGGAAAGACAGCACAGGGGGAAACATTCATTAAAACACATTCAACAAAAAGACATCCAGGAACACAGCACAGGGGGACCGCGAGGGAAAGACAGTACAGGGGGAAACATTCATTAAAACACATTCAACAAAAAGACATCCAGGAACGCAGCACAGGGGCCCGCGAGGGAAAGACAGCACAGGGGGAAACATTCATTAAAACACATTCAACAAAAAGACATCCAGGAACACAGCACAGGGGGACCGCGAGGGAAAGACAGTACAGGGGGAAACATTCATTAAAACACATTCAACAAAAAAACATCCAGGAACACAGCACAGAGGGACCACGAGGGAAAGACAGCACAGTGGGAAACATTCATTAAAACACATTCAACAAAAAAACATCCAGGAACACATTACAGGGGGACCACGAGGGAAAGACAGTTCAGGGGGAAACATTCATTAAAACACATTCAACAAAAAGACATCCAGGAACACAGCACAGGGCGACCACGAGGGAAAGACAGTACAGGGGGAAACATTCATTAAAACACATTCAACAAAAAGACATCCAGGAACACAGCACAGGGGGACCACGAGGGAAAGACATTACAGAAGGAAACATTCAGTAAAACACATTCAACAAAAAGACATCCAGGAACACAGCACAGGGGGACTGCGAGGGAAAGACAGTTCAGGGGGAAACATTCATTAAAACACATTCAACAAAAAGACATCCAGGAACACAGCACAGGGGGACCGTGAGGGAAAGACAGTTCAGGGGGAAACATTCATTAAAACACATTCAACAAAAAGACATCCAGGAACACAGCACAGGGGGACCGCAAGGGAAAGACAGTACAGGGGGACCGCGAGGGAAAGACAGTACAGGGGGAAACATTCATTAAAACACATTCAACAAAAAGACATCCAGGAACACAGCACAGGGGGACCGTGAGGGAAAGACAGTTCAGGGGGAAACATTCATTAAAACACATTCAACAAAAAGACATCCAGGAACACAGCACAGGGGGACCGCAAGGGAAAGACAGTACAGGGGGACCGCGAGGGAAAGACATCACAGGGGGAAACATTCATTAAAACACATTCAACAAACAGACATCCAGGAACACAGCACAGGGGGACCACGAGGGAAAGACAGTACAGGGGGAAACATTCATTAAAACACATTCAACAAAAAGACATCCAGGAACACAGCACAGGGGGACCGCGAGGGAAAGACAGTACAGGGGGAAACATTCATTAAAACACATTCAACAAAAAAACATCCAGGTACACAGCACAGGGGGACCACGAGGGAAAGACAGCACAGGAGGAAACATTCATTAAAACACATTCAACAAAAAAAACATCCAGGTACACAGCACAGGGGGACCACGAGGGAAAGACAGCACAGGGGGAAACATTCATTAAAACACATTCAACAAAAAGACATCCAGGTACACAGCACAGGGGGACCGCAAGGGAAAGACAGCACAGGGGGAAACATTCATTAAAACACATTCAACAAAAAGACATCCAGGAACACAACACAGGGGGACCGTGAGGGAAAGACAGTACAGGGGGAAACATTCATTAAAACACATTCAACAAAAAGACATCCAGGTACACAGCACAGGGGGACCGCGAGGGAAAGACAGTACAGGGGGAAACATTCATTAAAACACATTCAACAAAAAGACATCCAGGAACACAGCACAGGGGGACCGCGAGGGAAAGACAGTACAGGGGGAAACATTCATTAAAACACATTCAACAAAAAAACATCCAGGAACACAATATAGGGGGACTACGAGGGAAAGACAGTTCAGGGGGAAACATTCATTAAAACACATTCAACAAAAAGACATCCAGGAACACAGCACAGGGGGACCGCGAGGGAAAGACAGTACAGGGGGAAACATTCATTAAAACACATTCAACAAAAAAACATCCAGGAACACAGCACAGGGGGACTGCGAGGGAAAGATAGCACAGGGGGAAACATTCATTAAAACACATTCAACAAAAAAACATCCAGGAACGCAGCACAGGGGGACCGCGAGGGAAAGACAGTACAGGGGGAAACATTCAATAAAACACATTCAACAAAAAGACATCCAGGAACACAGCACAGGGGGACCGCGAGGGAAAGACAGTACAGGGGGAAACATTCATTAAAACACATTCAACAAAAAAACATCCAGGAACACATTATAGGGGGACTACGAGGGAAAGATAGTACAGGGGGAAACATTCATTAAAACACATTCAACAAAAAGACATCCAGGAACACAGCACAGGGGGACCGCGAGGGAAAGACAGTACAGGGGGAAACATTCATTAAAACACATTCAACAAAAAAACATCCAGGAACACAGCACAGGGGGACCGCGAGGGAAAGACAGTACAGGTGGAAACATTCATTAAAACACATTCAACAAAAAAACATCCAGGAACACATTATAGGGGGACTACGAGGGAAAGATAGTACAGGGGGAAACATTCATTAAAACACATTCAACAAAAAGACATCCAGGAACACAGCACAGGGGGACCGCGAGGGAAAGACAGTACAGGGGGAAACATTCATTAAAACACATTCAACAAAAAAACATCCAGGAACACAGCACAGGGGGACCGCGAGGGAAAGATAGCACAGGGGGAAACATTCATTAAAACACATTCAACAAAAAAACATCCAGGAACGCAGCACAGGGGGACCGCGAGGGAAAGACAGTACAGGGGGAAACATTCATTAAAACACATTCAACAAAAAAACATCCAGGAACACAGCACAGGGGGACCGCGAGGGAAAGACAGTACAGGGGGAAACATTCATTAAAACACATTCAACAAAAAGACATCCAGGAACGCAGCACAGGGGGACCGCGAGGGAAAGACAGCACAGGGGGAAACATTCATTAAAACACATTCAACAAAAAGACATCCAGGACACAGCACAGGGGGACCGCGAGGGAAAGACAGTACAGGGGGAAACATTCATTAAAACACATTCAACAAAAAAACATCCAGGAACACAGCACAGGGGGACCACGAAGGAAAGACAGTTCAGGGGGAAACATTCATTAAAACACATTCAACAAAAAGACATCCAGGAACACAGCACAGGGGGACGACGAGGGAAAGACAGTACAGAAGGAAACATTCATCTATCTATAATTCCAGCAATCTCTGTGTGTATGTTTGTATGTTTGTATGTTTGTATGTTTGTATGTTTGTATGTTTGTATGTATGTTTGTCTGTGACCGCTGTTTCTCGACAACTACCGGTCCGATATACTTGAAACTTGCCAGGTATATTGCTGGGGACCCGAGGATGTGCCTTTTCAAGGTTTTAAATTAATCGCAGAAGTAGTTACCGAGCTATGTCCAAAAAACGATTCAACCAATCAGAGAGCAGCGAGCTATCACGTGTGCCGAACGTGGCGAACAGACTCTGCCTCGGATGGCACATTTGAGAGCGTATTCATTTATTTCCCGTCGGCAAACTATGTTGCCGTTAAACTATGTTTTAAAACTAATTAAAACTAATTTGCGATTCATCGTAACTGCGATTTGCGACCTTCCGGACAGTCAAATGAGGACGTCACTTCCGGACTTACGTAGCGGCTAGCGGGCGCCATTTGGAGGAGCTGGGAGGACTCAGTTGTGATAGAGTGAGCCTGAGTGAGTATATCAAGACAAGAACAAGATCTAGAAGGAGGTATGTACGGTGCGATTCATATAATATATTGTTTAGTTATCGTCGATGAGGAATTTGGGGGCCCGATTAACTGCAGCGCCATCCGAGCTGCGGCGTCGGGACGATACATTCATTGTACGGTCACATCACGCACTTACGGGCGTGCCCATGGGCCCATGGCACGCCCATGCATGCATGGGCGAAGACATTTTTTTTTTTTTTTTTGGCAAGGAATGGGCACCCACGGGCACGGGCACGTCCTATATATATAGTACGGGCATGCCCTAGTTAAAACACATTCAACAAAAAGACATCCAGGAACACAGCACAGGGGGACCGCGAGGGAAAGACAGTTCAGGGGGAAACATTCATTAAAACACATTCAACAAAAAGACATCCAGGAACACAGCACAGGGGGACCGTGAGGGAAAGACAGTTCAGGGGGAAACATTCATTAAAACACATTCAACAAAAAGACATCCAGGAACACAGCACAGGGGGACCGCAAGGGAAAGACAGTACAGGGGGACCGTGAGGGAAAGACAGTACAGGGGGAAACATTCATTAAAACACATTCAACAAAAAGACATCCAGGAACACAGCACAGGGGGACCGTGAGGGAAAGACAGTACAGGGGGACCGCGAGGGAAAGACAGCACAGGGGGAAACATTCATTAAAACACATTCAACAAACAGACATCCAGGAACACAGCACAGCGGGACCGCAAGGGAAAGACAGTACAGGGGGAAACATTCATTAAAACACATTCAACAAAAAGACATCCAGGAACACAGCACAGGGGGACTGCGAGGGAAAGACAGTACAGGGGGACCGCGAGGGAAAGACAGCACAGGGGGAAACATTCATTAAAACAAATTCAACAAACAGACATCCAGGAACACAGCACAGGGGGACTGCGAGGGAAAGACAGTACAGGGGGAAACATTCATTAAAACACATTCAACAAAAAGACATCCAGGAACACAGCACAGGGGGACCGTGAGGGAAAGACAGTTCAGGGGGAAACATTCATTAAAACACATTCAACAAAAAGACATCCAGGAACACAGCACAGGGGGACCGCAAGGGAAAGACAGTACAGGGGGACCGCGAGGGAAAGACAGCACAGGGGGAAACATTCATTAAAACACATTCAACAAACAGACATCCAGGAACACAGCACAGGGGGACTGCGAGGGAAAGACAGTACAGGGGGAAACATTCATTAAAACACATTCAACAAAAAAACATCCAGGTACACAGCACAGGGGGACCACGAGGGAAAGACAGCACAGGAGGAAACATTCATTAAAACACATTCACCAAAAAAACATCCAGGTACACAGCACAGGGGGACCACGAGGGAAAGACAGCACAGGAGGAAACATTCATTAAAACACATTCAACAAAAAAACATCCAGGTACACAGCACAGGGGGACCACGAGGGAAAGACAGCACAGGGGGAAACATTCATTAAAACACATTCAACAAAAAGACATCCAGGAACACAGCACAGGGGGACCGTGAGGGAAAGACAGTTCAGGGGGAAACATTCATTAAAACACATTCAACAAAAAGACATCCAGGAACACAGCACAGGGGGACCGTGAGGGAAAGACAGTTCAGGGGGAAACATTCATTAAAACACATTCAACAAAAAGACATCCAGGAACACAGCACAGGGGGACCGCAAGGGAAAGACAGTACAGGGGGACCGCGAGGGAAAGACAGCACAGGGGGAAACATTCATTAAAACAAATTCAACAAACAGACATCCAGGAACACAGCACAGGGGGACTGCGAGGGAAAGACAGTACAGGGGGAAACATTCATTAAAACACATTCAACAAAAAAACATCCAGGTACACAGCACAGGGGGACCACGAGGGAAAGACAGCACAGGAGGAAACATTCATTAAAACACATTCACCAAAAAAACATCCAGGTACACAGCACAGGGGGACCACGAGGGAAAGACAGCACAGGAGGAAACATTCATTAAAACACATTCAACAAAAAAATATCCAGGAACACATTACAGGGGGACCGCGAGGGAAAGACAGCACAGGGGGAAACATTCATTAAAACACATTCAACAAAAAACCATCCAGCAACACATTACAGGGGGACCACGGGGGAAAGACAGTTCAGGGGGAAACATTCATTGAAACACATTCAACAAAAAGACATCCAGGAACACAGCACAGGGGGACCGCAAGGGAAAGACAGCACAGGGGGAAACATTCATTAAAACACATTCAACAAAAAGACATCCAGGAACACAGCACAGGGGGACCGCGAGGGAAAGACAGTACAGGGGGAAACATTCATTAAAACACATTCAACAAAAAGACATCCAGGAACACAGCACAGGGGGACCGCGAGGGAAAGACAGTACAGGGGGAAACATTCATTAAAACACATTCAACAAAAAAACATCCAGGAACACAATATAGGGGGACTACGAGGGAAAGACAGTACAGGGGGAAACATTCATTAAAACACATTCAACAAAAAGACATCCAGGAACACAGCACAGGGGGACCGCGAGGGAAAGGCAGTACAGGGGGAAACATTCATTAAAACACATTCAACAAAAAAACATCCAGGAACACAGCACAGGGGGACCGCGAGGGAAAGATAGCACAGGGGGAAACATTCATTAAAACACATTCAACAAAAAGACATCCAGGAACGCAGCACAGGGGCCCGCGAGGGAAAGACAGCACAGGGGGAAACATTCATTAAAACACATTCAACAAAAAGACATCCAGGAACACAGCACAGGGGGACCGCGAGGGAAAGACAGTACAGGGGGAAACATTCATTAAAACACATTCAACAAAAAGACATCCAGGAACGCAGCACAGGGGCCCGCGAGGGAAAGACAGCACAGGGGGAAACATTCATTAAAACACATTCAACAAAAAGACATCCAGGAACACAGCACAGGGGGACCGCGAGGGAAAGACAGTACAGGGGGAAACATTCATTAAAACACATTCAACAAAAAAACATCCAGGAACACAGCACAGAGGGACCACGAGGGAAAGACAGCACAGTGGGAAACATTCATTAAAACACATTCAACAAAAAAACATCCAGGAACACATTACAGGGGGACCACGAGGGAAAGACAGTTCAGGGGGAAACATTCATTAAAACACATTCAACAAAAAGACATCCAGGAACACAGCACAGGGCGACCACGAGGGAAAGACAGTACAGGGGGAAACATTCATTAAAACACATTCAACAAAAAGACATCCAGGAACACAGCACAGGGGGACCGTGAGGGAAAGACAGTTCAGGGGGAAACATTCATTAAAACACATTCAACAAAAAGACATCCAGGAACACAGCACAGGGGGACCGCAAGGGAAAGACAGTACAGGGGGACCGCGAGGGAAAGACATCACAGGGGGAAACATTCATTAAAACACATTCAACAAACAGACATCCAGGAACACAGCACAGGGGGACCACGAGGGAAAGACAGTACAGGGGGAAACATTCATTAAAACACATTCAACAAAAAGACATCCAGGAACACAGCACAGGGGGACCGCGAGGGAAAGACAGTACAGGGGGAAACATTCATTAAAACACATTCAACAAAAAAACATCCAGGTACACAGCACAGGGGGACCACGAGGGAAAGACAGCACAGGAGGAAACATTCATTAAAACACATTCAACAAAAAAACATCCAGGTACACAGCACAGGGGGACCACGAGGGAAAGACAGCACAGGGGGAAACATTCATTAAAACACATTCAACAAAAAGACATCCAGGTACACAGCACAGGGGGACCGCAAGGGAAAGACAGCACAGGGGGAAACATTCATTAAAACACATTCAACAAAAAGACATCCAGGAACACAGCACAGGGGGACCGTGAGGGAAAGACAGTACAGGGGGAAACATTCATTAAAACACATTCAACAAAAAGACATCCAGGTACACAGCACAGGGGGACCGCGAGGGAAAGACAGTACAGGGGGAAACATTCATTAAAACACATTCAACAAAAAGACATCCAGGAACACAGCACAGGGGGACCGCGAGGGAAAGACAGTACAGGGGGAAACATTCATTAAAACACATTCAACAAAAAAACATCCAGGAACACAATATAGGGGGACTACGAGGGAAAGACAGTACAGGGGGAAACATTCATTAAAACACATTCAACAAAAAGACATCCAGGAACACAGCACAGGGGGACCGCGAGGGAAAGACAGTACAGGGGGAAACATTCATTAAAACACATTCAACAAAAAAACATCCAGGAACACAGCACAGGGGGACTGCGAGGGAAAGATAGCACAGGGGGAAACATTCATTAAAACACATTCAACAAAAAAACATCCAGGAACGCAGCACAGGGGGACCGCGAGGGAAAGACAGTACAGGGGGAAACATTCAATAAAACACATTCAACAAAAAGACATCCAGGAACACAGCACAGGGGGACCGCGAGGGAAAGACAGTACAGGGGGAAACATTTATTAAAACACATTCAACAAAAAAACATCCAGGAACACATTATAGGGGGACTACGAGGGAAAGATAGTACAGGGGGAAACATTCATTAAAACACATTCAACAAAAAGACATCCAGGAACACAGCACAGGGGGACCGCGAGGGAAAGACAGTACAGGGGGAAACATTCATTAAAACACATTCAACAAAAAAACATCCAGGAACACAGCACAGGGGGACCGCGAGGGAAAGACAGTACAGGTGGAAACATTCATTAAAACACATTCAACAAAAAAACATCCAGGAACACATTATAGGGGGACTACGAGGGAAAGATAGTACAGGGGGAAACATTCATTAAAACACATTCAACAAAAAGACATCCAGGAACACAGCACAGGGGGACCGCGAGGGAAAGACAGTACAGGGGGAAACATTCATTAAAACACATTCAACAAAAAAACATCCAGGAACACAGCACAGGGGGACCGCGAGGGAAAGATAGCACAGGGGGAAACATTCATTAAAACACATTCAACAAAAAAATATCCAGGAACGCAGCACAGGGGGACCGCGAGGGAAAGACAGTACAGGGGGAAACATTCATTAAAACACATTCAACAAAAAAACATCCAGGAACACAGCACAGGGGGACCGCGAGGGAAAGACAGTACAGGGGGAAACATTCATTAAAACACATTCAACAAAAAGACATCCAGGAACGCAGCACAGGGGGACCGCGAGGGAAAGACAGCACAGGGGGAAACATTCATTAAAACACATTCAACAAAAAGACATCCAGGACACAGCACAGGGGGACCGCGAGGGAAAGACAGTACAGGGGGAAACATTCATTAAAACACATTCAACAAAAAAACATCCAGGAACACAGCACAGGGGGACCACGAAGGAAAGACAGTTCAGGGGGAAACATTCATTAAAACACATTCAACAAAAAGACATCCAGGAACACAGCACAGGGGGACGACGAGGGAAAGACAGTACAGAAGGAAACATTCATCTATCTATAATTCCAGCAATCTCTGTGTGTATGTTTGTATGTTTGTATGTTTGTATGTTTGTATGTTTGTATGTTTGTATGTATGTTTGTCTGTGACCGCTGTTTCTCGACAACTACCGGTCCGATATACTTGAAACTTGCCAGGTATATTGCTGGGGACCCGAGGATGTGCCTTTTCAAGGTTTTAAATTAATCGCAGAAGTAGTTACCGAGCTATGTCCAAAAAACGATTCAACCAATCAGAGAGCAGCGAGCTATCACGTGTGCCGAACGTGGCGAACAGACTCTGCCTCGGATGGCACATTTGAGAGCGTATTCATTTATTTCCCGTCGGCAAACTATGTTGCCGTTAAACTATGTTTTAAAACTAATTAAAACTAATTTGCGATTCATCGTAACTGCGATTTGCGACCTTCCGGACAGTCAAATGAGGACGTCACTTCCGGACTTACGTAGCGGCTAGCGGGCGCCATTTGGAGGAGCTGGGAGGACTCAGTTGTGATAGAGTGAGCCTGAGTGAGTATATCAAGACAAGAACAAGATCTAGAAGGAGGTATGTACGGTGCGATTCATATAATATATTGTTTAGTTATCGTCGATGAGGAATTTGGGGGCCCGATTAACTGCAGCGCCATCCGAGCTGCGGCGTCGGGACGATACATTCATTGTACGGTCACATCACGCACTTACGGGCGTGCCCATGGGCCCATGGGCACGCCCATGCATGCATGGGCGAAGACATTTTTTTTTTTTTTTTTGGCAAGGAATGGGCACCCACGGGCACGGGCACGTCCTATATATATAGTACGGGCATGCCCTAGTTAAAACACATTCAACAAAAAGACATCCAGGAACACAGCACAGGGGGACCGCGAGGGAAAGACAGTTCAGGGGGAAACATTCATTAAAACACATTCAACAAAAAGACATCCAGGAACACAGCACAGGGGGACCGTGAGGGAAAGACAGTTCAGGGGGAAACATTCATTAAAACACATTCAACAAAAAGACATCCAGGAACACAGCACAGGGGGACCGCAAGGGAAAGACAGTACAGGGGGACCGTGAGGGAAAGACAGTACAGGGGGAAACATTCATTAAAACACATTCAACAAAAAGACATCCAGGAACACAGCACAGGGGGACCGTGAGGGAAAGACAGTACAGGGGGACCGCGAGGGAAAGACAGCACAGGGGGAAACATTCATTAAAACACATTCAACAAACAGACATCCAGGAACACAGCACAGGGGGACCGCAAGGGAAAGACAGTACAGGGGGAAACATTCATTAAAACACATTCAACAAAAAGACATCCAGGAACACAGCACAGGGGGACTGCGAGGGAAAGACAGTACAGGGGGACCGCGAGGGAAAGACAGCACAGGGGGAAACATTCATTAAAACAAATTCAACAAACAGACATCCAGGAACACAGCACAGGGGGACTGCGAGGGAAAGACAGTACAGGGGGAAACATTCATTAAAACACATTCAACAAAAAAACATCCAGGTACACAGCACAGGGGGACCACGAGGGAAAGACAGCACAGGAGGAAACATTCATTAAAACACATTCACCAAAAAAACATCCAGGTACACAGCACAGGGGGACCACGAGGGAAAGACAGCACAGGGGGAAACATTCATTAAAACACATTCAACAAAAAGACATCCAGGAACACAGCACAGGGGGACCACGATGGAAAGACAGTACAGGGGGAAACATTCATTAAAACACATTCAACAAAAAGACATCCAGGAACACAGCACAGGGGGACCGTGAGGGAAAGACAGTTCAGGGGGAAATATTCATTAAAACACATTCAACAAAAAGACATCCAGGAACACAGCACAGGGGGACCGCAAGGGAAAGACAGTACAGGGGGACCGCGAGGGAAAGACAGCACAGGGGGAAACATTCATTAAAACACATTCAACAAACAGACATCCAGGAACACAGCACAGGGGGACCACGAGGGAAAGACAGTACAGGGGGAAACATTCATTAAAACACATTCAACAAAAAGACATCCAGGAACACAGCACAGGGGGACCACGAGGGAAAGACAGTACAGGCGGAAACATTCATTAAAACACATTCAACAAAAAAACATCCAGGTACACAGCACAGGGGGACCACGAGGGAAAGACAGCACAGGAGGAAACATTCATTAAAACACATTCAACAAAAAAACATCCAGGTACACAGCACAGGAGGACCACGAGGGAAAGACAGCACAGGTGGAAACATTCATTAAAACACATTCAACAAAAAGACATCCAGGAACACAGCACACGGGGACCACGATGGAAAGACAGTACAGGGGGAAACATTCATTAAAACACATTCAACAAAAAGACATCCAGGAACACAGCACAGGGGGACCGTGAGGGAAAGACAGTTCAGGGGGAAACATTCATTAAAACACATTCAACAAAAAGACATCCAGGAACACAGCACAGGGGGACCGCAAGGGAAAGACAGTACAGGGGGACCGCGAGGGAAAGACAGTACAGGGGGAAACATTCATTAAAACACATTCAACAAAAAGACATCCAGGAACACAGCACAGGGGGACCGTGAGGGAAAGACAGTTCAGGGGGAAACATTCATTAAAACACATTCAACAAAAAAACATCCAGGTACACAGCACAGGGGGACCACGAGGGAAAGACAGCACAGGAGGAAACATTCATTAAAACACATTCAACAAAAAAACATCCAGGTACACAGCACAGGGGGACCACGAGGGAAAGACAGCACAGGGGGAAACATTCATTAAAACACATTCAACAAAAAGACATCCAGGAACACAGCACAGGGGGACCGCGAGGGAAAGACAGTTCAGGGGGAAACATTCATTAAAACACATTCAACAAAAAAACATCCAGGTACACAGCACAGGGGGACCACGAGGGAAAGACAGCACAGGGGGAAACATTCATTAAAACACATTCAACAAAAAAACATCCAGGAACACATTACAGGGGGACCGCGAGGGAAAGACAGTTCAGGGGGAAACATTCATTAAAACACATTCAACAAAAAGACATCCAGGAACACATTACAGGGGGACCGCGAGGGAAAGACAGTACAGGGGGAAACATTCATTAAAACACATTCAACAAAAAAACATCCAGGAACACATTACAGGGGGACCACGAGAGAAAGACAGTTCAGGGGGAAACATTCATTGAAACACATTCAACAAAAAAACATCCAGGAACACATTACAGGGGGACCACGAGGGAAAGACAGTTCAGGGGGAAACATTCATTAAAACACATTCAACAAAAAAATATCCAGGAACACATTACAGGGGGACCACGAGGGAAAGACAGTTCAGGGGGAAACATTCATTAAAACACATTCAACAAAAAAACATCCAGGAACACATTACACGGGGACCGCGAGGGAAAGACAGCACAGGGGGAAACATTCATTAAAACACATTCAACAAAAAAACATCCAGGAACACATTACAGGGGGACCACGAGGGAAAGACAGTTCAGGGGGAAACATTCATTGAAACACATTCAACAAAAAGACATCCAGGAACACAGCACAGGGGGACCGCAAGGGAAAGACAGCACAGGGGGAAACATTCATTAAAACACATTCAACAAAAAGACATCCAGGAACACAGCACAGGGGGACCGCGAGGGAAAGACAGTTCAGGGGGAAACATTCATTAAAACACATTCAACAAAAAGACATCCAGGAACACAGCACAGGGGGACCGCGAGGGAAAGACAGCACAGGGGGAAACATTCATTAAAACACATTCAACAAAAAGACATCCAGGAACACAGCACAGGGGGACCGCGAGGGAAAGACAGTTCAGGGGGAAACATTCATTAAAACACATTCAACAAAAAGACATCCAGGAACACAGCACAGGGGGACCGCAAGGGAAAGACAGCACAGGGGGAAACATTCATTAAAACACATTCAACAAAAAGACATCCAGGAACACAGCACAGGGGGACCGCGAGGGAAAGACAGTTCAGGGGGAAACATTCATTAAAACACATTCAACAAAAAGACATCCAGGAACACAGCACAGGGGGACCGCAAGGGAAAGACAGTACAGGGGGACCGCGAGGGAAAGACAGCACAGGGGGAAACATTCATTAAAACACATTCAACAAAAAAACATCCAGGAACACAGTACAGGGGGACCGCGAGGGAAAGACAGTACAGGGGGAAGCATTCATTAAAACACATTCAACAAAAAGACATCCAGGAACACAGCACAGGGGGACCGCGAGGGAAAGACAGTACAGGGGGAAACATTCATTAAAACACATTCAACAAAAAGACATCCAGGAACACAGCACAGGGGGACCGCGAGGGAAAGACAGTACAGGGGGAAACATTCATTAAAACACATTCAACAAAAAAACATCCAGGAACACAGCACAGAGGGACCACGAGGGAAAGACAGCACAGGGGGAAACATTCATTAAAACACATTCAACAAAAAAACATCCAGGAACACAGCACAGAGGGACCACGAGGGAAAGACAGTACAGGGGGAAACATTCATTAAAACACATTCAACAAAAAAACATCCAGGAACACAGCACAGAGGGACCACGAGGGAAAGACAGCACAGGGGGAAACATTCATTAAAACACATTCAACAAAAAAACATCCAGGAACACATTACAGGGGGACCACGAGGGAAAGACAGTTCAGGGGGAAACATTCATTAAAACACATTCAACAAAAAGACATCCAGGAACACAGCACAGGGGGACCACGAGGGAAAGACAGTACAGGGGGAAACATTCATTAAAACACATTCAACAAAAAGACATCCAGGAACACAGCACAGGGGGACCACGAGGGAAAGACAGTACAGAAGGAAACATTCAGTTAAACACATTCAACAAAAAGACATCCAGGAACACAGCACAGGGGGACTGCGAGGGAAAGACAGTTCAGGGGGAAACATTCATTAAAACACATTCAACAAAAAGACATCCAGGAACACAGCACAGGGGGACCGTGAGGGAAAGACAGTTCAGGGGGAAACATTCATTAAAACACATTCAACAAAAAGACATCCAGGAACACAGCACAGGGGGACCGCAAGGGAAAGATAGTACAGGGGGACCGCGAGGGAAAGACAGTACAGGGGGAAACATTCATTAAAACACATTCAACAAAAAGACATCCAGGAACACAGCACAGGGGGACCGTGAGGGAAAGACAGTTCAGGGGGAAGCATTCATTAAAACACATTCAACAAAAAGACATCCAGGAACACAGCACAGGGGGACTGCAAGGGAAAGACAGTACAGGGGGACCGCGAGGGAAAGACAGCACAGGGGGAAACATTCATTAAAACACATTCAACAAACAGACATCCAGGAACACAGCACAGGGGGACCACGAGGGAAAGACAGTACAGGGGGAAACATTCATTAAAACACATTCAACAAAAAGACATCCAGGAACACAGCACAGGGGGACCGCGAGGGAAAGACAGTACAGGGGGAAACATTCATTAAAACACATTCAACAAAAAAACATCCAGGTACACAGCACAGGGGGACCACGAGGGAAAGACAGCACAGGAGGAAACATTCATTAAAACACATTCAACAAAAAAACATCCAGGTACACAGCACAGGGGGACCACGAGGGAAAGACAGCACAGGGGGAAACATTCATTAAAACACATTCAACAAAAAGACATCCAGGTACACAGCACAGGGGGACCGCGAGGGAAAGACAGTACAGGGGGAAACATTCATTAAAACACATTCAACAAAAAAACATCCAGGAACACAATATAGGGGGACTACAAGGGAAAGACAGTACAGGGGGAAACATTCATTAAAACACATTCAACAAAAAGACATCCAGGAACACAGCACAGGGGGACCGCGAGGGAAAGACAGTACAGGGGGAAACATTCATTAAAACACATTCAACAAAAAGACATCCAGGAACACAGCACAGGGGGACCGCGAGGGAAAGACAGTACAGGGGGAAACATTCATTAAAACACATTCAACAAAAAGACATCCAGGAACACAGAACAGGGGGACCGCGAGGGAAAGACAGTACAGGGGGAAACATTCATTAAAACACATTCAACAAAAAAACATCCAGGAACACAATATAGGGGGACTACGAGGGAAAGACAGTACAGGGGGAAACATTCATTAAAACACATTCAACAAAAAGACATCCAGGAACACAGCACAGGGGGACTGCGAGGGAAAGATAGCACAGGGGGAAACATTCATTAAAACACATTCAACAAAAAAACATCCAGGAACGCAGCACAGAGGGACCGCGAGGGAAAGACAGTACAGGGGGAAACATTCATTAAAACAGATTCAACAAAAAAACATCCAGGAACACAGCACAGGGGGACTGCGAGGGAAAGATAGCACAGGGCGAAACATTCATTAAAACACATTCAACAAAAAAACATCCAGGAACGCAGCACAGGGGGACTGCGAGGGAAAGATAGCACAGGGGGAAACATTCAGTAAAACACATTCAACAAAAAAACATCCAGGAACACAGCACAGGGGGACTGCGAGGGAAAGATAGCACAGGGGGAAACATTCATTAAAACACATTCAACAAAAAGACATCCAGGAACACAGCACAGAGGGACCACGAGGGAAAGACAGCACAGGGGGAAACATTCATTAAAACACATTCAACAAAAAAACATCCAGGAACACATTACAGGGGGACCACGAGGGAAAGACAGTTCAGGGGGAAACATTCATTAAAACACATTCAACAAAAAGACATCCAGGAACACAGCACAGGGGGACCACGAGGGAAAGACAGTACAGGGGGAAACATTCATTAAAACACATTCAACAAAAAGACATCCAGGAACACAGCACAGGGGGACCGTGAGGGAAAGACAGTACAGGGGGACCGCGAGGGAAAGACAGCACAGGGGGAAACATTCATTAAAACACATTCAACAAACAGACATCCAGGAACACAGCACAGGGGGACCGCAAGGGAAAGACAGTACAGAGGGAAACATTCATTAAAACACATTCAACAAAAACACATCCAGGAACACAGCACAGGGGGACCGCAAGGGAAAGACAGTACAGGGGGACCACGAGGGAAAGACAGCACAGGGGGAAACATTCATTAAAACACATTCAACAAACAGACATCCAGGAACACAGCACAGGGGGACCACGAGGGAAAGACAGTACAGGGGGAAACATTCATTAAAACACATTCAACAAAAAGACATCCAGGAACACAGCACAGGGGGACTGCGAGGGAAAGACAGTACAGGGGGAAACATTCATTAAAACACATTCAACAAAAAAACATCCAGGTACACAGCACAGGGGGACCATGAGGGAAAGACAGCACAGGAGGAAACATTCATTAAAACACATTCAACAAAAAAACATCCAGGTACACAGCACAGGGTGACCACGAGGGAAAGACAGCACAGGGGGAAACATTCATAAAAACACATTCAACAAAAAAGACATCCAGGAACACAGCACAGGGGGACCACGATGGAAAGACAGTACAGGGGGAAACATTCATTAAAACACATTCAACAAAAAGACATCCAGGAACACAGCACAGGGGGACCGTGAGGGAAAGACAGTTCAGGGGGAAACATTCATTAAAACACATTCAACAAAAAGACATCCAGGAACACAGCACAGGGGGACCGCAAGGGAAAGACAGTACAGGGGGACCGCGAGGGAAAGACAGCACAGGGGGAAACATTCATTAAAACACATTCAACAAACAGACATCCAGGAACACAGCACAGGGGGACCACGAGGGAAAGACAGTACAGGGGGAAACATTCATTAAAACACATTCAACAAAAAGACATCCAGGAACACAGCACAGGGGGACCGCGAGGGAAAGACAGTACAGGCGGAAACATTCATTAAAACACATTCAACAAAAAAACATCCAGGTACACAGCACAGGGGGACCACGAGGGAAAGACAGCACAGGAGGAAACATTCATTAAAACACATTCAACAAAAAAACATCCAGGTACACAGCACAGGGGGACCACGAGGGAAAGACAGCACAGGGGGAAACATTCATTAAAACACATTCAACAAAAAAACATCCAGGAACACATTACAGGGGGACCGTGAGGGAAAGACAGTTCAGGGGGAAACATTCATTAAAACACATTCAACAAAAAGACATCCAGGAACACATTACAGGGGGACCGCGAGGGAAAGACAGTACAGGGGGAAACATTCATTAAAACACATTCAACAAAAAACATCCAGGAACACATTACAGGGGGACCACGAGGGAAAGACAGTTCAGGGGGAAACATTCATTGAAACACATTCAACAAAAAAACATCCAGGAACACATTACAGGGGGACCACGAGGGAAAGACAGTTCAGGGGGAAACATTCATTAAAACACATTCAACAAAAAAATATCCAGGAACACATTACAGGGGGACCGCGAGGGAAAGACAGCACAGGGGGAAACATTCATTAAAACACATTCAACAAAAAAACATCCAGGAACACATTACAGGGGGACCACGAGGGAAAGACAGTTCAGGGGGAAACATTCATTGAAACACATTCAACAAAAAGACATCCAGGAACACAGCACAGGGGGACCGCAAGGGAAAGACAGCACAGGGGGAAACATTCATTAAAACACATTCAACAAAAAGACATCCAGGAACACAGCACAGGGGGACCGCGAGGGAAAGACAGTTCAGGGGGAAACATTCATTAAAACACATTCAACAAAAAGACATCCAGGAACACAGCACAGGGGGACTGCAAGGGAAAGACAGTACAGGGGGACCGCGAGGGAAAGACAGCACAGGGGGAAACATTCATAAAAACACATTCAACAAAAAAACATCCAGGAACACAGTACAGGGGGACCGCGAGGGAAAGACAGTACAGGGGGAAACATTCATTAAAACACATTCAACAAAAAGACATCCAGGAACACAGCACAGGGGGACTGCAAGGGAAAGACAGTACAGGGGGACCGCGAGGGAAAGACAGCACAGGGGGAAACATTCATTAAAACACATTCAACAAACAGACATCCAGGAACACAGAACAGGGGGACCGCGAGGGAAAGACAGTACAGGGGGAAACATTCATTAAAACACATTCAACAAAAAAACATCCAGGAACACATTATAGGGGGACTACGAGGGAAAGATAGTACAGGGGGAAACATTCATTAAAACACATTCAACAAAAAGACATCCAGGAACACAGCACAGGGGGACCGCGAGGGAAAGACAGTACAGGGGGAAACATTCATTAAAACACATTCAACAAAAAAACATCCAGGAACACAGCACAGGGGGACCGCGAGGGAAAGACAGTACAGGTGGAAACATTCATTAAAACACATTCAACAAAAAAACATCCAGGAACACATTATAGGGGGACAACGAGGGAAAGATAGTACAGGGGGAAACATTCATTAAAACACATTCAACAAAAAGACATCCAGGAACACAGCACAGGGGGACCGCGAGGGAAAGACAGTACAGGGGGAAACATTCATTAAAACACATTCAACAAAAAAACATCCAGGAACACAGCACAGGGGGACCGCGAGGGAAAGATAGCACAGGGGGAAACATTCATTAAAACACATTCAACAAAAAAACATCCAGGAACGCAGCACAGGGGGACCGCGAGGGAAAGACAGTACAGGGGGAAACATTCATTAAAACACATTCAACAAAAAGACATCCAGGAACGCAGCACAGGGGGACCACGAGGGAAAGACAGCACAGGGGGAAACATTCATTAAAACACATTCAACAAAAAAACATCCAGTTACACAGCACAGGGGGACCACGAGGGAAAGACAGCACAGGGGGAAGCATTCATTAAAACACATTCAACAAAAAAACATCCAGGAACACATTACAGGGGGACCGCGAGGGAAAGACAGTTCAGGGGGAAACATTCATTAAAACACATTCAACAAAAAGACATCCAGGAACACATTACAGGGGGACCGCGAGGGAAAGACAGTACAGGGGGAAACATTCATTGAAACACATTCAACAAAAAAACATCCAGGAACACATTACAGGGGGACCACGAGGGAAAGACAGTTCAGGGGGAAACATTCATTAAAACACATTCAACAAAAAAATATCCAGGAACACATTACAGGGGGACCGCGAGGGAAAGACAGCACAGGGGGAAACATTCATTAAAACACATTCAACAAAAAAACATCCAGGAACACATTACAGGGGGACCACGAGGGAAAGACAGTTCAGGGGGAAACATTCATTAAAACACATTCAACAAAAAAACATCCAGGAACACAGCACAGGGGGACCGCAAGGGAAAGACAGCACAGGGGGAATCATTCATTAAAACACATTCAACAAAAAGACATCCAGGAACACATTACAGGGGGACCACGAGGGAAAGACAGTTCAGGGGGAAACATTCATTAAAACACATTCAACAAAAAAACATCCAGGAACACAGCACAGGGGGACCGCAAGGGAAAGACAGCACAGGGGGAAACATTCATTAAAACACATTCAACAAAAAAACATCCAGGAACACAGTACAGGGGGACCGCGAGGGAAAGACAGTACAGGGGGAAACATTCATTAAAACACATTCAACAAAAAGACATCCAGGAACACAGCACAGGGGGACCACGAGGGAAAGACAGCACAGGGGGAAACATTCATTAAAACACATTCAACAAAAAAACATCCAGGAACACAGCACAGGGGGACCGCGAGGGAAAGACAGCACAGGGGGAAACATTCATTAAAACACATTCAACAAAAAAACATCCAGGAACACAGTACAGGGGGACCGCGAGGGAAAGACAGTACAGGGGGAAACATTCATTAAAACACATTCAACAAAAAGACATCCAGGAACACAGCACAGGGGGACCGCGAGGGAAAGACAGCACAGGGGGAAACATTCATTAAAACACATTCAACAAAAAAGCATCCAGGAACACAGCACAGGGGGACCGCGAGGGAAAGACAGTTCAGGGGGAAACATTCATTGAAACACATTCAACAAAAAGACATCCAGCAACACAGCACAGGGGGACCGCAAGGGAAAGACAGCACAGGGGGAAACATTCATTAAAACACATTCAACAAAAAGACATCCAGGAACACAGCACAGGGGGACCGCGAGGGAAAGACAGTTCAGGGGGAAACATTCATTAAAACACATTCAACAAAAAGACATCCAGGAACACAGCACAGGGGGACCGCAAGGGAAAGACAGCACAGGGGGAAACATTCATTAAAACACATTCAACAAAAAAACATCCAGGAACACAGTACAGGGGGACCGCGAGGGAAAGACAGTACAGGGGGAAACATTCATTAAAACACATTCAACAAAAAGACATCCAGGAACACAGCACAGGGGGACCGCGAGGGAAAGACAGTACAGGGGGAAACATTCATTAAAACACATTCAACAAAAAAACATCCAGGAACACAATATAGGGGGACTACGAGGGAAAGACAGTACAGGGGGAAACATTCATTAAAACACATTCAACAAAAAGACATCCAGGAACACAGCACAGGGGGACCGCGAGGGAAAGACAGTACAGGGGGAAACATTCATTAAAACACATTCAACAAAAAAACATCCAGGAACACAGCACAGGGGGACTGCGAGGGAAAGATAGCACAGGGGGAAACATTCATTAAAACACATTCAACAAAAAAACATCCAGGAACGCAGCACAGGGGGACCGCGAGGGAAAGACAGTACAGGGGGAAACATTCAATAAAACACATTCAACAAAAAGACATCCAGGAACGCAGCACAGGGGCCCGCGAGGGAAAGACAGCACAGGGGGAAACATTCATTAAAACACATTCAACAAAAAGACATCCAGGAACACAGCACAGGGGGACCGCGAGGGAAAGACAGTACAGGGGGAAACATTCATTAAAACACATTCAACAAAAAAACATCCAGGAACACAGCACAGAGGGACCACGAGGGAAAGACAGCACAGGGGGAAACATTCATTAAAACACATTCAACAAAAAAACATCCAGGAACACATTACAGGGGGACCACGAGGGAAAGACAGTACAGGGGGAAACATTCATTAAAACACATTCAACAAAAAGACATCCAGGAACACAGCACAGGGGGACCACGAGGGAAAGACAGTACAGGGGGAAACATTCATTAAAACACATTCAACAAAAAGACATCCAGGAACACAGCACAGGGGGACCGCGAGGGAAAGACAGTACAGGGGGAAACATTCATTAAAACACATTCAACAAAAAGACATCCAGGAACACAGCACAGGGGGACCGCGAGGGAAAGACAGTACAGGGGGAAACATTCATTAAAACACATTCAACAAAAAAACATCCAGGAACACAGCACAGGGGGACCGCGAGGGAAAGACAGTACAGGTGGAAACATTCATTAAAACACATTCAACAAAAAAACATCCAGGAACACATTATAGGGGGACTACGAGGGAAAGATAGTACAGGGGGAAACATTCATTAAAACACATTCAACAAAAAGACATCCAGGAACACAGCACAGGGGGACCGCGAGGGAAAGACAGTACAGGGGGAAACATTCATTAAAACACATTCAACAAAAAAACATCCAGGAACACAGCACAGGGGGACCGCGAGGGAAAGATAGCACAGGGGGAAACATTCATTAAAACACATTCAACAAAAAAACATCCAGGAACGCAGCACAGGGGGACCGCGAGGGAAAGACAGTACAGGGGGAAACATTCATTAAAACACATTCAACAAAAAAACATCCAGGAACACAGCACAGGGGGACCACGAGGGAAAGACAGTACAGGGGGAAACATTCATTAAAACACATTCAACAAAAAGACATCCAGGAACGCAGCACAGGGGGACCGCGAGGGAAAGACAGCACAGGGGGAAACATTCATTAAAACACATTCAACAAAAAAACATCCAGGTACACAGCACAGGGGGACCACGAGGGAAAGACAGCACAGGGGGAAGCATTCATTAAAACACATTCAACAAAAAAACATCCAGGAACACATTACAGGGGGACCGCGAGGGAAAGACAGTTCAGGGGGAAACATTCATTAAAACACATTCAACAAAAAGACATCCAGGAACACATTACAGGGGGACCGCGAGGGAAAGACAGTACAGGGGGAAACATTCATTGAAACACATTCAACAAAAAAACATCCAGGAACACATTACAGGGGGACCACGAGGGAAAGACAGTTCAGGGGGAAACATTCATTAAAACACATTCAACAAAAAAATATCCAGGAACACATTACAGGGGGACCGCGAGGGAAAGACAGCACAGGGGGAAACATTCATTAAAACACATTCAACAAAAAAACATCCAGGAACACATTACAGGGGGACCACGAGGGAAAGACAGTTCAGGGGGAAACATTCATTAAAACACATTCAACAAAAAAACATCCAGGAACACAGCACAGGGGGACCGCAAGGGAAAGACAGCACAGGGGGAAACATTCATTAAAACACATTCAACAAAAAGACATCCAGGAACACATTACAGGGGGACCACGAGGGAAAGACAGTTCAGGGGGAAACATTCATTAAAACACATTCAACAAAAAAACATCCAGGAACACAGCACAGGGGGACCGCAAGGGAAAGACAGCACAGGGGGAAACATTCATTAAAACACATTCAACAAAAAAACATCCAGGAACGCAGCACAGGGGGACTGCGAGGGAAAGATAGCACAGGGGGAAACATTCAGTAAAACACATTCAACAAAAAAACATCCAGGAACACAGCACAGGGGGACTGCGAGGGAAAGATAGCACAGGGGGAAACATTCATTAAAACACATTCAACAAAAAGACATCCAGGAACACAGCACAGAGGGACCACGAGGGAAAGACAGCACAGGGGGAAACATTCATTAAAACACATTCAACAAAAAAACATCCAGGAACACATTACAGGGGGACCACGAGGGAAAGACAGTTCAGGGGGAAACATTCATTAAAACACATTCAACAAAAAGACATCCAGGAACACAGCACAGGGGGACCACGAGGGAAAGACAGTACAGGGGGAAACATTCATTAAAACACATTCAACAAAAAGACATCCAGGAACACAGCACAGGGGGACCGTGAGGGAAAGACAGTACAGGGGGACCGCGAGGGAAAGACAGCACAGGGGGAAACATTCATTAAAACACATTCAACAAACAGACATCCAGGAACACAGCACAGGGGGACCGCAAGGGAAAGACAGTACAGAGGGAAACATTCATTAAAACACATTCAACAAAAACACATCCAGGAACACAGCACAGGGGGACCGCAAGGGAAAGACAGTACAGGGGGACCACGAGGGAAAGACAGCACAGGGGGAAACATTCATTAAAACACATTCAACAAACAGACATCCAGGAACACAGCACAGGGGGACCACGAGGGAAAGACAGTACAGGGGGAAACATTCATTAAAACACATTCAACAAAAAGACATCCAGGAACACAGCACAGGGGGACTGCGAGGGAAAGACAGTACAGGGGGAAACATTCATTAAAACACATTCAACAAAAAAACATCCAGGTACACAGCACAGGGGGACCATGAGGGAAAGACAGCACAGGAGGAAACATTCATTAAAACACATTCAACAAAAAAACATCCAGGTACACAGCACAGGGTGACCACGAGGGAAAGACAGCACAGGGGGAAACATTCATAAAAACACATTCAACAAAAAAGACATCCAGGAACACAGCACAGGGGGACCACGATGGAAAGACAGTACAGGGGGAAACATTCATTAAAACACATTCAACAAAAAGACATCCAGGAACACAGCACAGGGGGACCGTGAGGGAAAGACAGTTCAGGGGGAAACATTCATTAAAACACATTCAACAAAAAGACATCCAGGAACACAGCACAGGGGGACCGCAAGGGAAAGACAGTACAGGGGGACCGCGAGGGAAAGACAGCACAGGGGGAAACATTCATTAAAACACATTCAACAAACAGACATCCAGGAACACAGCACAGGGGGACCACGAGGGAAAGACAGTACAGGGGGAAACATTCATTAAAACACATTCAACAAAAAGACATCCAGGAACACAGCACAGGGGGACCGCGAGGGAAAGACAGTACAGGCGGAAACATTCATTAAAACACATTCAACAAAAAAACATCCAGGTACACAGCACAGGGGGACCACGAGGGAAAGACAGCACAGGAGGAAACATTCATTAAAACACATTCAACAAAAAAACATCCAGGTACACAGCACAGGGGGACCACGAGGGAAAGACAGCACAGGGGGAAACATTCATTAAAACACATTCAACAAAAAAACATCCAGGAACACATTACAGGGGGACCGTGAGGGAAAGACAGTTCAGGGGGAAACATTCATTAAAACACATTCAACAAAAAGACATCCAGGAACACATTACAGGGGGACCGCGAGGGAAAGACAGTACAGGGGGAAACATTCATTAAAACACATTCAACAAAAAACATCCAGGAACACATTACAGGGGGACCACGAGGGAAAGACAGTTCAGGGGGAAACATTCATTGAAACACATTCAACAAAAAAACATCCAGGAACACATTACAGGGGGACCACGAGGGAAAGACAGTTCAGGGGGAAACATTCATTAAAACACATTCAACAAAAAAATATCCAGGAACACATTACAGGGGGACCGCGAGGGAAAGACAGCACAGGGGGAAACATTCATTAAAACACATTCAACAAAAAAACATCCAGGAACACATTACAGGGGGACCACGAGGGAAAGACAGTTCAGGGGGAAACATTCATTGAAACACATTCAACAAAAAGACATCCAGGAACACAGCACAGGGGGACCGCAAGGGAAAGACAGCACAGGGGGAAACATTCATTAAAACACATTCAACAAAAAGACATCCAGGAACACAGCACAGGGGGACCGCGAGGGAAAGACAGTTCAGGGGGAAACATTCATTAAAACACATTCAACAAAAAGACATCCAGGAACACAGCACAGGGGGACTGCAAGGGAAAGACAGTACAGGGGGACCGCGAGGGAAAGACAGCACAGGGGGAAACATTCATAAAAACACATTCAACAAAAAAACATCCAGGAACACAGTACAGGGGGACCGCGAGGGAAAGACAGTACAGGGGGAAACATTCATTAAAACACATTCAACAAAAAGACATCCAGGAACACAGCACAGGGGGACTGCAAGGGAAAGACAGTACAGGGGGACCGCGAGGGAAAGACAGCACAGGGGGAAACATTCATTAAAACACATTCAACAAACAGACATCCAGGAACACAGAACAGGGGGACCGCGAGGGAAAGACAGTACAGGGGGAAACATTCATTAAAACACATTCAACAAAAAAACATCCAGGAACACATTATAGGGGGACTACGAGGGAAAGATAGTACAGGGGGAAACATTCATTAAAACACATTCAACAAAAAGACATCCAGGAACACAGCACAGGGGGACCGCGAGGGAAAGACAGTACAGGGGGAAACATTCATTAAAACACATTCAACAAAAAAACATCCAGGAACACAGCACAGGGGGACCGCGAGGGAAAGACAGTACAGGTGGAAACATTCATTAAAACACATTCAACAAAAAAACATCCAGGAACACATTATAGGGGGACAACGAGGGAAAGATAGTACAGGGGGAAACATTCATTAAAACACATTCAACAAAAAGACATCCAGGAACACAGCACAGGGGGACCGCGAGGGAAAGACAGTACAGGGGGAAACATTCATTAAAACACATTCAACAAAAAAACATCCAGGAACACAGCACAGGGGGACCGCGAGGGAAAGATAGCACAGGGGGAAACATTCATTAAAACACATTCAACAAAAAAACATCCAGGAACGCAGCACAGGGGGACCGCGAGGGAAAGACAGTACAGGGGGAAACATTCATTAAAACACATTCAACAAAAAGACATCCAGGAACGCAGCACAGGGGGACCACGAGGGAAAGACAGCACAGGGGGAAACATTCATTAAAACACATTCAACAAAAAAACATCCAGTTACACAGCACAGGGGGACCACGAGGGAAAGACAGCACAGGGGGAAGCATTCATTAAAACACATTCAACAAAAAAACATCCAGGAACACATTACAGGGGGACCGCGAGGGAAAGACAGTTCAGGGGGAAACATTCATTAAAACACATTCAACAAAAAGACATCCAGGAACACATTACAGGGGGACCGCGAGGGAAAGACAGTACAGGGGGAAACATTCATTGAAACACATTCAACAAAAAAACATCCAGGAACACATTACAGGGGGACCACGAGGGAAAGACAGTTCAGGGGGAAACATTCATTAAAACACATTCAACAAAAAAATATCCAGGAACACATTACAGGGGGACCGCGAGGGAAAGACAGCACAGGGGGAAACATTCATTAAAACACATTCAACAAAAAAACATCCAGGAACACATTACAGGGGGACCACGAGGGAAAGACAGTTCAGGGGGAAACATTCATTAAAACACATTCAACAAAAAAACATCCAGGAACACAGCACAGGGGGACCGCAAGGGAAAGACAGCACAGGGGGAATCATTCATTAAAACACATTCAACAAAAAGACATCCAGGAACACATTACAGGGGGACCACGAGGGAAAGACAGTTCAGGGGGAAACATTCATTAAAACACATTCAACAAAAAAACATCCAGGAACACAGCACAGGGGGACCGCAAGGGAAAGACAGCACAGGGGGAAACATTCATTAAAACACATTCAACAAAAAAACATCCAGGAACACAGTACAGGGGGACCGCGAGGGAAAGACAGTACAGGGGGAAACATTCATTAAAACACATTCAACAAAAAGACATCCAGGAACACAGCACAGGGGGACCACGAGGGAAAGACAGCACAGGGGGAAACATTCATTAAAACACATTCAACAAAAAAACATCCAGGAACACAGCACAGGGGGACCGCGAGGGAAAGACAGCACAGGGGGAAACATTCATTAAAACACATTCAACAAAAAAACATCCAGGAACACAGTACAGGGGGACCGCGAGGGAAAGACAGTACAGGGGGAAACATTCATTAAAACACATTCAACAAAAAGACATCCAGGAACACAGCACAGGGGGACCGCGAGGGAAAGACAGCACAGGGGGAAACATTCATTAAAACACATTCAACAAAAAAGCATCCAGGAACACAGCACAGGGGGACCGCGAGGGAAAGACAGTTCAGGGGGAAACATTCATTGAAACACATTCAACAAAAAGACATCCAGCAACACAGCACAGGGGGACCGCAAGGGAAAGACAGCACAGGGGGAAACATTCATTAAAACACATTCAACAAAAAGACATCCAGGAACACAGCACAGGGGGACCGCGAGGGAAAGACAGTTCAGGGGGAAACATTCATTAAAACACATTCAACAAAAAGACATCCAGGAACACAGCACAGGGGGACCGCAAGGGAAAGACAGCACAGGGGGAAACATTCATTAAAACACATTCAACAAAAAAACATCCAGGAACACAGTACAGGGGGACCGCGAGGGAAAGACAGTACAGGGGGAAACATTCATTAAAACACATTCAACAAAAAGACATCCAGGAACACAGCACAGGGGGACCGCGAGGGAAAGACAGTACAGGGGGAAACATTCATTAAAACACATTCAACAAAAAAACATCCAGGAACACAATATAGGGGGACTACGAGGGAAAGACAGTACAGGGGGAAACATTCATTAAAACACATTCAACAAAAAGACATCCAGGAACACAGCACAGGGGGACCGCGAGGGAAAGACAGTACAGGGGGAAACATTCATTAAAACACATTCAACAAAAAAACATCCAGGAACACAGCACAGGGGGACTGCGAGGGAAAGATAGCACAGGGGGAAACATTCATTAAAACACATTCAACAAAAAAACATCCAGGAACGCAGCACAGGGGGACCGCGAGGGAAAGACAGTACAGGGGGAAACATTCAATAAAACACATTCAACAAAAAGACATCCAGGAACGCAGCACAGGGGCCCGCGAGGGAAAGACAGCACAGGGGGAAACATTCATTAAAACACATTCAACAAAAAGACATCCAGGAACACAGCACAGGGGGACCGCGAGGGAAAGACAGTACAGGGGGAAACATTCATTAAAACACATTCAACAAAAAAACATCCAGGAACACAGCACAGAGGGACCACGAGGGAAAGACAGCACAGGGGGAAACATTCATTAAAACACATTCAACAAAAAAACATCCAGGAACACATTACAGGGGGACCACGAGGGAAAGACAGTACAGGGGGAAACATTCATTAAAACACATTCAACAAAAAGACATCCAGGAACACAGCACAGGGGGACCACGAGGGAAAGACAGTACAGGGGGAAACATTCATTAAAACACATTCAACAAAAAGACATCCAGGAACACAGCACAGGGGGACCGCGAGGGAAAGACAGTACAGGGGGAAACATTCATTAAAACACATTCAACAAAAAGACATCCAGGAACACAGCACAGGGGGACCGCGAGGGAAAGACAGTACAGGGGGAAACATTCATTAAAACACATTCAACAAAAAAACATCCAGGAACACAGCACAGGGGGACCGCGAGGGAAAGACAGTACAGGTGGAATCATTCATTAAAACACATTCAACAAAAAAACATCCAGGAACACATTATAGGGGGACTACGAGGGAAAGATAGTACAGGGGGAAACATTCATTAAAACACATTCAACAAAAAGACATCCAGGAACACAGCACAGGGGGACCGCGAGGGAAAGACAGTACAGGGGGAAACATTCATTAAAACACATTCAACAAAAAAACATCCAGGAACACAGCACAGGGGGACCGCGAGGGAAAGATAGCACAGGGGGAAACATTCATTAAAACACATTCAACAAAAAAACATCCAGGAACGCAGCACAGGGGGACCGCGAGGGAAAGACAGTACAGGGGGAAACATTCATTAAAACACATTCAACAAAAAAACATCCAGGAACACAGCACAGGGGGACCACGAGGGAAAGACAGTACAGGGGGAAACATTCATTAAAACACATTCAACAAAAAGACATCCAGGAACGCAGCACAGGGGGACCGCGAGGGAAAGACAGCACAGGGGGAAACATTCATTAAAACACATTCAACAAAAAAACATCCAGGTACACAGCACAGGGGGACCACGAGGGAAAGACAGCACAGGGGGAAGCATTCATTAAAACACATTCAACAAAAAAACATCCAGGAACACATTACAGGGGGACCGCGAGGGAAAGACAGTTCAGGGGGAAACATTCATTAAAACACATTCAACAAAAAGACATCCAGGAACACATTACAGGGGGACCGCGAGGGAAAGACAGTACAGGGGGAAACATTCATTGAAACACATTCAACAAAAAAACATCCAGGAACACATTACAGGGGGACCACGAGGGAAAGACAGTTCAGGGGGAAACATTCATTAAAACACATTCAACAAAAAAATATCCAGGAACACATTACAGGGGGACCGCGAGGGAAAGACAGCACAGGGGGAAACATTCATTAAAACACATTCAACAAAAAAACATCCAGGAACACATTACAGGGGGACCACGAGGGAAAGACAGTTCAGGGGGAAACATTCATTAAAACACATTCAACAAAAAAACATCCAGGAACACAGCACAGGGGGACCGCAAGGGAAAGACAGCACAGGGGGAAACATTCATTAAAACACATTCAACAAAAAGACATCCAGGAACACATTACAGGGGGACCACGAGGGAAAGACAGTTCAGGGGGAAACATTCATTAAAACACATTCAACAAAAAAACATCCAGGAACACAGCACAGGGGGACCGCAAGGGAAAGACAGCACAGGGGGAAACATTCATTAAAACACATTCAACAAAAAAACATCCAGGAACACAGTACAGGGGGACCGCGAGGGAAAGACAGTACAGGGGGAAACATTCATTAAAACACATTCAACAAAAAGACATCCAGGAACACAGCACAGGGGGACCACGAGGGAAAGACAGCACAGGGGGAAACATTCATGAAAACACATTCAACAAAAAAACATCCAGGAACACAGCACAGGGGGACCGCGAGGGAAAGACAGCACAGGGGGAAACATTCATTAAAACACATTCAACAAAAAAACATCCAGGAACACAGTACAGGGGGACCACGAGGGAAAGACAGTACAGGGGGAAACATTCATTAAAACACATTCAACAAAAAGACATCCAGGAACACAGCACAGGGGGACCGCGAGGGAAAGACAGCACAGGGGGAAACATTCATTAAAACACATTCAACAAAAAAGCATCCAGGAACACAGTACAGGGGGACCGCGAGGGAAAGACAGTACAGGGGGAAACATTTATTAAAACACATTCAACAAAAAGACATCCAGGAACACAGCACAGGGGGACCGCGAGGGAAAGACAGCACAGGGGGAAACATTCATTAAAACACATTCAACAAAAAAGCATCCAGGAACACAGCACAGGGGGACCGCGAGGGAAAGACAGTTCAGGGGGAAACATTCATTGAAACACATTCAACAAAAAGACATCCAGCAACACAGCACAGGGGGACCGCAAGGGAAAGACAGCACAGGGGGAAACATTCATTAAAACACATTCAACAAAAAGACATCCAGGAACACAGCACAGGGGGACCGCGAGGGAAAGACAGTTCAGGGGGAAACATTCATTAAAACACATTCAACAAAAAGACATCCAGGAACACAGCACAGGGGGACCGCAAGGGAAAGACAGCACAGGGGGAAACATTCATTAAAACACATTCAACAAAAAAACATCCAGGAACACAGTACAGGGGGACCGCGAGGGAAAGACAGTACAGGGGGAAACATTCATTAAAACACATTCAACAAAAAGACATCCAGGAACACAGCACAGGGGGACCGCGAGGGAAACACAGTACAGGGGGAAACATTCATTAAAACACATTCAACAAAAAAACATCCAGGAACACAATATAGGGGGACTACGAGGGAAAGACAGTACAGGGGGAAACATTCATTAAAACACATTCAACAAAAAGACATCCAGGAACACAGCACAGGGGGACCGCGAGGGAAAGACAGTACAGGGGGAAACATTCATTAAAACACATTCAACAAAAAAACATCCAGGAACACAGCACAGGGGGACTGCGAGGGAAAGATAGCACAGGGGGAAACATTCATTAAAACACATTCAACAAAAAAACATCCAGGAACGCAGCACAGGGGGACCGCGAGGGAAAGACAGTACAGGGGGAAACATTCAATAAAACACATTCAACAAAAAGACATCCAGGAACGCAGCACAGGGGCCCGCGAGGGAAAGACAGCACAGGGGGAAACATTCATTAAAACACATTCAACAAAAAGACATCCAGGAACACAGCACAGGGGGACCGCGAGGGAAAGACAGTACAGGGGGAAACATTCATTAAAACACATTCAACAAAAAAACATCCAGGAACACAGCACAGAGGGACCACGAGGGAAAGACAGCACAGGGGGAAACATTCATTAAAACACATTCAACAAAAAAACATCCAGGAACACATTACAGGGGGACCACGAGGGAAAGACAGTACAGGGGGAAACATTCATTAAAACACATTCAACAAAAAGACATCCAGGAACACAGCACAGGGGGACCGCGAGGGAAAGACAGTACAGGGGGAAACATTCATTAAAACACATTCAACAAAAAAACATCCAGGAACACAGCACAGAGGGACCACGAGGGAAAGACAGCACGGGGGGAAACATTCATTAAAACACATTCAACAAAAAAACATCCAGGAACACATTACAGGGGGACCACGAGGGAAAGACAGTACAGGGGGAAACATTCATTAAAACACATTCAACAAAAAGACATCCAGGAACACAGCACAGGGGGACCACGAGGGAAAGACAGTACAGAAGGAAACATTCATTAAAACACATTCAACAAAAAAACATCCAGGAACACAGCACAGGGGGACTGCGAGGGAAAGATAGCACAGGGGGAAACATTCATTAAAACACATTCAACAAAAAAACATCCAGGAACGCAGCACAAGGGGGACCGCGAGGGAAAGACAGTACAGGGGGAAACATTCAATAAAACACATTCAACAAAAAGACATCCAGGAACGCAGCACAGGGGCCCGCGAGGGAAAGACAGCACAGGGGGAAACATTCATTAAAACACATTCAACAAAAAGACATCCAGGAACACAGCACAGGGGGACCGCGAGGGAAAGACAGTACAGGGGGAAACATTCATTAAAACACATTCAACAAAAAAACATCCAGGAACACAGCACAGAGGGACCACGAGGGAAAGACAGCACAGGGGGAAACATTCATTAAAACACATTCAACAAAAAAACATCCAGGAACACATTACAGGGGGACCACGAGGGAAAGACAGTACAGGGGGAAACATTCATTAAAACACATTCAACAAAAAGACATCCAGGAACACAGCACAGGGGGACCGCGAGGGAAAGACAGTACAGGGGGAAACATTCATTAAAACACATTCAACAAAAAAACATCCAGGAACACAGCACAGAGGGACCACGAGGGAAAGACAGCACGGGGGGAAACGTTCATTAAAACACATTCAACAAAAAAACATCCAGGAACACATTACAGGGGGACCACGAGGGAAAGACAGTACAGGGGGAAACATTCATTAAAACACATTCAACAAAAAGACATCCAGGAACACAGCACAGGGGGACCACGAGGGAAAGACAGTACAGAAGGAAACATTCATTAAAACACATTCAACAAAAAGACATCCAGGAACACAGCACAGGGGGACCACGAGGCAAAGACAGTTCAGGGGGAAACATTCATTAAAACACATTCAACAAAAAAACATCCAGGTACACAGCACAGGGGGACCACGAGGGAAAGACAGCACAGGGGGAAACATTCATTAAAACACATTCAACAAAAAAACATCCAGGAACACATTACAGGGGGACCGCGAGGGAAAGACAGTTCAGGGGGAAACATTCATTAAAACACATTCAACAAAAAGACATCCAGGAACACATTACAGGGGGACCGTGAGGGAAAGACAGTACAGGGGGAAACATTCATTAAAACACATTCAACAAAAAAACATCCAGGAACACATTACAGGGGGACCACGAGAGAAAGACAGTTCAGGGGGAAACATTCATTGAAACACATTCAACAAAAAAACATCCAGGAACACATTACAGGGGGACCACGAGGGAAAGACAGTTCAGGGGGAAACATTCATTAAAACACATTCAACAAAAAAATATCCAGGAACACATTACAGGGGGACCGCGAGGGAAAGACAGCACAGGGGGAAACATTCATTAAAACACATTCAACAAAAAAACATCCAGGAACACATTACAGGGGGACCACGAGGGAAAGACAGTTCAGGGGGAAACATTCATTGAAACACATTCAACAAAAAGACATCCAGGAACACAGCACAGGGGGACCGCAAGGGAAAGACAGCACAGGGGGAAACATTCATTAAAACACATTCAACAAAAAGACATCCAGGAACACAGCACAGGGGGACCGCGAGGGAAAGACAGTTCAGGGGGAAACATTCATTAAAACACATTCAACAAAAAGACATCCAGGAACACAGCACAGGGGGACCGCAAGGGAAAGACAGCACAGGGGGAAACATTCATTAAAACACATTCAACAAAAAGACATCCAGGAACACAGCACAGGGGGACCGCGAGGGAAAGACAGTACAGGGGGAAACATTCATTAAAACACATTCAACAAAAAAACATCCAGGAACACAATATAGGGGGACTACGAGGGAAAGACAGTACAGGGGGAAACATTCATTAAAACACATTCAACAAAAAGACATCCAGGAACACAGCACAGGGGGACCGCGAGGGAAAGACAGTACAGGGGGAAACATTCATTAAAACACATTCAACAAAAAAACATCCAGGAACACAGCACAGGGGGACCGCGAGGGAAAGATAGCACAGGGGGAAACATTCATTAAAACACATTCAACAAAAAAACATCCAGGAACGCAGCACAGGGGGACCGCGAGGGAAAGACAGTACAGGGGGAAACATTCATTAAAACACATTCAACAAAAAGACATCCAGGAACGCAGCACAGGGGCCCGCGAGGGAAAGACAGCACAGGGGGAAACATTCATTAAAACACATTCAACAAAAAGACATCCAGGAACACAGCACAGGGGGACCGCGATGGAAAGACAGTACAGGGGGAAACATTCATTAAAACACATTCAACAAAAAAACATCCAGGAACACAGCACAGAGGGACCACGAGGGAAAGACAGCACAGGGGGAAACATTCATTAAAACACATTCAACAAAAAGACATCCAGGAACACAGCACAGGGGGACCACGAGGGAAAGACAGTACAGGGGGAAACATTCATTAAAACACATTCAACAAAAAGACATCCAGGAACACAGCACAGGGGGACCACGAGGGAAAGACAGTACAGAAGGAAACATTCAGTAAAACACATTCAACAAAAAGACATCCAGGAACACAGCACAGGGGGACTGCGAGGGAAAGACAGTTCAGGGGGAAACATTCATTAAAACACATTCAACAAAAAGACATCCAGGAACACAGCACAGGGGGACCGCGAGGGAAAGACAGTACAGGGGGAAACATTCATTAAAACACATTCAACAAAAAAACATCCAGGAACACATTACAGGGGGACCACGAGGGAAAGACAGTACAGGGGGAAACATTCATTAAAACACATTCAACAAAAAGACATCCAGGAACACAGCACAGGGGGACCACGAGGGAAAGACAGTACAGGGGGAAACATTCATTAAAACACATTCAACAAAAAGACATCCAGGAACACAGCACAGGGGGACCGCGAGGGAAAGACAGTACAGGGGGAAACATTCATTAAAACACATTCAACAAAAAAACATCCAGGAACACAGCACAGAGGGACCACGAGGGAAAGACAGCACAGGGGGAAACATTCATTAAAACACATTCAACAAAAAAACATCCAGGAACACATTACAGGGGGACCACGAGGGAAAGACAGTACAGGGGGAAACATTCATTAAAACACATTCAACAAAAAGACATCCAGGAACACAGCACAGGGGGACCACGAGGGAAAGACAGTACAGAAGGAAACATTCATTAAAACACATTCAACAAAAAGACATCCAGGAACACAGCACAGGGGGACCGCAAGGGAAAGACAGTTCAGGGGGAAACATTCATTAAAACACATTCAACAAAAAAACATCCAGGTACACAGCACAGGGGGACCACGAGGGAAAGACAGCACAGGGGGAAACATTCATTAAAACACATTCAACAAAAAAACATCCAGGAACACATTACAGGGGGACCGCGAGGGAAAGACAGTTCAGGGGGAAACATTCATTAAAACACATTCAACAAAAAGACATCCAGGAACACATTACAGGGGGACCGCGAGGGAAAGACAGTACAGGGGGAAACATTCATTAAAACACATTCAACAAAAAAACATCCAGGAACACATTACAGGGGGACCACGAGAGAAAGACAGTTCAGGGGGAAACATTCATTGAAACACATTCAACAAAAAAACATCCAGGAACACATTACAGGGGGACCACGAGGGAAAGACAGTTCAGGGGGAAACATTCATTAAAACACATTCAACAAAAAGACATCCAGGAACACAGCACAGGGGGACCGCAAGGGAAAGACAGCACAGGGGGAAACATTCATTAAAACACATTCAACAAAAAGACATCCAGGAACACAGCACAGGGGGACCGCGAGGGAAAGACAGTTCAGGGGGAAACATTCATTAAAACACATTCAACAAAAAGACATCCAGGAACACAGCACAGGGGGACCGCAAGGGAAAGACAGCACAGGGGGAAACATTCATTAAAACACATTCAACAAAAAAACATCCAGGAACACAGTACAGGGGGACCGCGAGGGAAAGACAGTACAGGGGGAAACATTCATTAAAACACATTCAACAAAAAGACATCCAGGAACACAGCACAGGGGGCCCGCGAGGGAAAGACAGTACAGGGGGAAACATTCATTAAAACACATTCAACAAAAAAACATCCAGGAACACAATATAGGGGGACTACGAGGAAAAGACAGTACAGGGGGAAACATTCATTAAAACACATTCAACAAAAACACATCCAGGAACACAGCACAGGGGGACCGCGAGGGAAAGACAGTACAGGGGGAAACATTCATTAAAACACATTCAACAAAAAAACATCCAGGAACACAGCACAGGGGGACCGCGAGGGAAAGATAGCACAGGGGGAAACATTCATTAAAACACATTCAACAAAAAAACATCCAGGAACGCAGCACAGGGGGACCGCGAGGGAAAGACAGTACAGGGGGAAACATTCATTAAAACACATTCAACAAAAAGACATCCAGGAACGCAGCACAGGGGCCCGCGAGGGAAAGACAGCACAGGGGGAAACATTCATTAAAACACATTCAACAAAAAGACATCCAGGAACACAGCACAGGGGGACCGCGAGGGAAAGACAGTACAGGGGGAAACATTCATCAAAACACATTCAACAAAAAAACATCCAGGAACACAGCACAGAGGGACCACGAGGGAAAGACAGCACAGGGGGAAACATTCATTAAAACACATTCAACAAAAAGACATCCAGGAACACAGCACAGGGGGGCCACGAGGGAAAGACAGTACAGGGGGAAACATTCATTAAAACACATTCAACAAAAAGACATCCAGGAACACAGCACAGGGGGACCACGAGGGAAAGACAGTACAGAAGGAAACATTCAGTAAAACACATTCAACAAAAAGACATCCAGGAACACAGCACAGGGGGACTGCGAGGGAAAGACAGTTCAGGGGGAAACATTCATTAAAACACATTCAACAAAAAGACATTCAGGAACACAGCACAGGGGGACCGTCAGGGAAAGACAGTTCAGGGGGAAACATTCATTAAAACACATTCAACAAAAAGACATCCAGGAACACAGCACAGGGGGACCGCAAGGGAAAGACAGTACAGGGGGACCGCGAGGGAAAGACAGTACAGGGGGAAACATTCATTAAAACACATTCAACAAAAAGACATCCAGGAACACAGCACTGGGGGACCGTGAGGGAAAGACAGTTCAGGGGGAAACATTCATTAAAACACATTCAACAAAAAGACATCCAGGAACACAGCACAGGGGGACTGCAAGGGAAAGACAGTACAGGGGGACCGCGAGGGAAAGACACCACAGGGGGAAACATTCATTAAAACACATTCAACAAACAGACATCCAGGAACACAGCACAGGGGGACCACGAGGGAAAGACAGTACAGGGGGAAACATTCATTAAAACACATTCAACAAAAAGACATCCAGGAACACAGCACAGGGGGACCGCGAGGGAAAGACAGTACAGGGGGAAACATTCATTAAAACACATTCAACAAAAAAACATCCAGGTACACAGCACAGGGGGACCACGAGGGAAAGACAGCACAGGGGGAAACATTCATTAAAACACATTCAACAAAAAAAACATCCAGGAACACAATATAGGGGGACTACGAGGGAAAGACAGTACAGGGGGAAACATTCATTAAAACACATTCAACAAAAAGACATCCAGGAACACAGCACAGGGGGACCGCGAGGGAAAGAGAGTACAGGGGGAAACATTCATTAAAACACATTCAACAAAAAAACATCCAGGAACACAGCACAGGGGGACTGCGAGGGAAAGATAGCACAGGGGGAAACATTCATTAAAACACATTCAACAAAAAAACATCCAGGAACGCAGCACAGGGGGACCGCGAGGGAAAGACAGTACAGGGGGAAACATTCAATAAAACACATTCAACAAAAAGACATCCAGGAACGCAGCACAGGGGCCCGCGAGGGAAAGACAGCACAGGGGGAAACATTCATTAAAACACATTCAACAAAAAGACATCCAGGAACACAGCACAGGGGGACCGCGAGGGAAAGACAGTACCGGGGGAAACATTCATTAAAACACATTCAACAAAAAAACATCCAGGAACACAGCACAGAGGGACCACGAGGGAAAGACAGCACAGGGGGAAACATTCATTAAAACACATTCAACAAAAAAACATCCAGGAACACATTACAGGGGGACCACGAGGGAAAGACAGTACAGGGGGAAACATTCATTAAAACACATTCAACAAAAAGACATCCAGGAACACAGCACAGGGGTCCACGAGGGAAAGACAGTACAGGGGGAAACATTCATTAAAACACATTCAACAAAAAGACATCCAGGAACACAGCACAGGGGGACCACGAGGGAAAGACAGTACAGAAGGAAACATTCATTAAAACACATTCAACAAAAAGACATCCAGGAACACAGCACAGGGGGACCATGAGGCAAAGACAGTTCAGGGGGAAACATTCATTAAAACACATTCAACAAAAAAACATCCAGGTACACAGCACAGGGGGACCACGAGGGAAAGACAGCACAGGGGGAAACATTCATTAAAACACATTCAACAAAAAAACATCCAGGAACACATTACAGGGGGACCACGAGGGAAAGACAGTTCAGGGGGAAACATTCATTAAAACACATTCAACAAAAAGACATCCAGGAACACATTACAGGGGGACCGCGAGGGAAAGACAGTACAGGGGGAAACATTCATTAAAACACATTCAACAAAAAGACATCCAGGAACACATTACAGGGGGACCGCGAGGGAAAGACAGTACAGGGGGAAACATTCATTAAAACACATTCAACAAAAAAACATCCAGGAACACATTACAGGGGGACCACGAGAGAAAGACAGTTCAGGGGGAAACATTCATTGAAACACATTCAACAAAAAAACATCCAGGAACACATTACAGGGGGACCACGAGGGAAAGACAGTTCAGGGGGAAACATTCATTAAAACACATTCAACAAAAAAATATCCAGGAACACATTACAGGGGGACCGCGAGGGAAAGACAGCACAGGGGGAAACATTCATTAAAACACATTCAACAAAAAAACATCCAGGAACACATTACAGGGGGACCACGAGGGAAAGACAGTTCAGGGGGAAACATTCATTGAAACACATTCAACAAAAAGACATCCAGGAACACAGCACAGGGGGACCGCAAGGGAAAGACAGCACAGGGGGAAACATTCATTAAAACACATTCAACAAAAAGACATCCAGGAACACAGCACAGGGGGACCGCGAGGGAAAGACAGTTCAGGGGGAAACATTCATTAAAACACATTCAACAAAAAGACATCCAGGAACACAGCACAGGGGGCCGCAAGGGAAAGACAGCACAGGGGGAAACATTCATTAAAACACATTCAACAAAAAGACATCCAGGAACACAGCACAGGGGGACCGCGAGGGAAAGACAGTTCAGGGGGAAACATTCATTAAAACACATTCAACAAAAAGACATCCAGGAACACAGCACAGGGGGGCCGCGAGGGAAAGACAGCACAGGGGGAAACATTCATTAAAACACATTCAACAAAAAGACATCCAGGAACACAGCACAGGGGGACCGCGAGGGAAAGACAGTACAGGGGGAAACATTCATTAAAACACATTCAACAAAAAAACATCCAGGAACACAGCACAGAGGGACCACGAGGGAAAGACAGCACAGGGGGAAACATTCATTAAAACGCATTCAACAAAATGACATCCAGGAACACAGCACAGGGGGACCACGAGGGAAAGACAGTACAGAAGGAAACATTCAGTAAAACACATTCAACAAAAAGACATCCAGGAACACAGCACAGGGGGACTGCGAGGGAAAGACAGTTCAGGGGGAAACATTCATTAAAACACATTCAACAAAAAGACATCCAGGAACACAGCACAGGGGGACCGTCAGGGAAAGACAGTTCAGGGGGAAACATTCATTAAAACACATTCAACAAAAAGACATCCAGGAACACAGCACAGGGGGACCGCAAGGGAAAGACAGTACAGGGGGATCGCGAGGGAAAGACAGTACAGGGGGAAACATTCATTAAAACACATTCAACAAAAAAACATCCAGGTACACAGCACAGGGGGACCACGAGGGAAAGACAGCACAGGGGGAAACATTCATTAAAACACATTCAACAAAAAAACATCCAGGAACACATTACAGGGGGACCACGAGGGAAAGACAGTTCAGGGGGAAACATTCATTAAAACACATTCAACAAAAAGACATCCAGGAACACATTACAGGGGGACCGCGAGGGAAAGACAGTACAGGGGGAAACATTCATTAAAACACATTCAACAAAAAGACATCCAGGAACACATTACAGGGGGACCGCGAGGGAAAGACAGTACAGGGGGAAACATTCATTAAAACACATTCAACAAAAAAACATCCAGGAACACATTACAGGGGGACCACGAGAGAAAGACAGTTCAGGGGGAAACATTCATTGAAACACATTCAACAAAAAAACATCCAGGAACACATTACAGGGGGACCACGAGGGAAAGACAGTTCAGGGGGAAACATTCATTAAAACACATTCAACAAAAAAATATCCAGGAACACATTACAGGGGGACCGCGAGGGAAAGACAGCACAGGGGGAAACATTCATTAAAACACATTCAACAAAAAAACATCCAGGAACACATTACAGGGGGACCACGAGGGAAAGACAGTTCAGGGGGAAACATTCATTGAAACACATTCAACAAAAAGACATCCAGGAACACAGCACAGGGGGACCGCAAGGGAAAGACAGCACAGGGGGAAACATTCATTAAAACACATTCAACAAAAAGACATCCAGGAACACAGCACAGGGGGACCGCGAGGGAAAGACAGTTCAGGGGGAAACATTCATTAAAACACATTCAACAAAAAGACATCCAGGAACACAGCACAGGGGGCCGCAAGGGAAAGACAGCACAGGGGGAAACATTCATTAAAACACATTCAACAAAAAGACATCCAGGAACACAGCACAGGGGGACCGCGAGGGAAAGACAGTTCAGGGGGAAACATTCATTAAAACACATTCAACAAAAAGACATCCAGGAACACAGCACAGGGGGGCCGCGAGGGAAAGACAGCACAGGGGGAAACATTCATTAAAACACATTCAACAAAAAGACATCCAGGAACACAGCACAGGGGGACCGCGAGGGAAAGACAGTACAGGGGGAAACATTCATTAAAACACATTCAACAAAAAAACATCCAGGAACACAGCACAGAGGGACCACGAGGGAAAGACAGCACAGGGGGAAACATTCATTAAAACGCATTCAACAAAATGACATCCAGGAACACAGCACAGGGGGACCACGAGGGAAAGACAGTACAGAAGGAAACATTCAGTAAAACACATTCAACAAAAAGACATCCAGGAACACAGCACAGGGGGACTGCGAGGGAAAGACAGTTCAGGGGGAAACATTCATTAAAACACATTCAACAAAAAGACATCCAGGAACACAGCACAGGGGGACCGTCAGGGAAAGACAGTTCAGGGGGAAACATTCATTAAAACACATTCAACAAAAAGACATCCAGGAACACAGCACAGGGGGACCGCAAGGGAAAGACAGTACAGGGGGATCGCGAGGGAAAGACAGTACAGGGGGAAACATTCATTAAAACACATTCAACAAAAAGACATCCAGGAACACAGCACAGGGGGACCACGAGGGAAAGACAGTACAGGGGGAAACATTCATTAAAACACATTCAACAAAAAGACATCCAGGAACACAGCACAGGGGGACCACGAGGGAAAGACAGTACAGAAGGAAACATTCAGTTAAACACATTCAACAAAAAGACATCCAGGAACACAGCACAGGGGGACTGCGAGGGAAAGACAGTTCAGGGGGAAACATTCATTAAAACACATTCAACAAAAAGACATCCAGGAACACAGCACAGGGGGACCGTGAGGGAAAGACAGTTCAGGGGGAAACATTCATTAAAACACATTCAACAAAAAGACATCCAGGAACACAGCACAGGGGGACCGCAAGGGAAAGACAGCACAGGGGGAAACATTCATTAAAACACATTCAACAAAAAAACATCCAGGAACACAGTACAGGGGGACCGCGAGGGAAAGACAGTACAGGGGGAAACATTCATTAAAACACATTCAACAAAAAGACATCCAGGAACACAGCACAGGGGGACCGCGAGGGAAACACAGTACAGGGGGAAACATTCATTAAAACACATTCAACAAAAAAACATCCAGGAACACAATATAGGGGGACTACGAGGGAAAGACAGTACAGGGGGAAACATTCATTAAAACACATTCAACAAAAAGACATCCAGGAACACAGCACAGGGGGACCGCGAGGGAAAGACAGTACAGGGGGAAACATTCATTAAAACACATTCAACAAAAAAACATCCAGGAACACAGCACAGGGGGACTGCGAGGGAAAGATAGCACAGGGGGAAACATTCATTAAAACACATTCAACAAAAAAACATCCAGGAACGCAGCACAGGGGGACCGCGAGGGAAAGACAGTACAGGGGGAAACATTCAATAAAACACATTCAACAAAAAGACATCCAGGAACGCAGCACAGGGGCCCGCGAGGGAAAGACAGCACAGGGGGAAACATTCATTAAAACACATTCAACAAAAAGACATCCAGGAACACAGCACAGGGGGACCGCGAGGGAAAGACAGTACAGGGGGAAACATTCATTAAAACACATTCAACAAAAAAACATCCAGGAACACAGCACAGAGGGACCACGAGGGAAAGACAGCACAGGGGGAAACATTCATTAAAACACATTCAACAAAAAAACATCCAGGAACACATTACAGGGGGACCACGAGGGAAAGACAGTACAGGGGGAAACATTCATTAAAACACATTCAACAAAAAGACATCCAGGAACACAGCACAGGGGGACCGCGAGGGAAAGACAGTACAGGGGGAAACATTCATTAAAACACATTCAACAAAAAAACATCCAGGAACACAGCACAGAGGGACCACGAGGGAAAGACAGCACGGGGGGAAACATTCATTAAAACACATTCAACAAAAAAACATCCAGGAACACATTACAGGGGGACCACGAGGGAAAGACAGTACAGGGGGAAACATTCATTAAAACACATTCAACAAAAAGACATCCAGGAACACAGCACAGGGGGACCACGAGGGAAAGACAGTACAGAAGGAAACATTCATTAAAACACATTCAACAAAAAAACATCCAGGAACACAGCACAGGGGGACTGCGAGGGAAAGATAGCACAGGGGGAAACATTCATTAAAACACATTCAACAAAAAAACATCCAGGAACGCAGCACAAGGGGGACCGCGAGGGAAAGACAGTACAGGGGGAAACATTCAATAAAACACATTCAACAAAAAGACATCCAGGAACGCAGCACAGGGGCCCGCGAGGGAAAGACAGCACAGGGGGAAACATTCATTAAAACACATTCAACAAAAAGACATCCAGGAACACAGCACAGGGGGACCGCGAGGGAAAGACAGTACAGGGGGAAACATTCATTAAAACACATTCAACAAAAAAACATCCAGGAACACAGCACAGAGGGACCACGAGGGAAAGACAGCACAGGGGGAAACATTCATTAAAACACATTCAACAAAAAAACATCCAGGAACACATTACAGGGGGACCACGAGGGAAAGACAGTACAGGGGGAAACATTCATTAAAACACATTCAACAAAAAGACATCCAGGAACACAGCACAGGGGGACCGCGAGGGAAAGACAGTACAGGGGGAAACATTCATTAAAACACATTCAACAAAAAAACATCCAGGAACACAGCACAGAGGGACCACGAGGGAAAGACAGCACGGGGGGAAACGTTCATTAAAACACATTCAACAAAAAAACATCCAGGAACACATTACAGGGGGACCACGAGGGAAAGACAGTACAGGGGGAAACATTCATTAAAACACATTCAACAAAAAGACATCCAGGAACACAGCACAGGGGGACCACGAGGGAAAGACAGTACAGAAGGAAACATTCATTAAAACACATTCAACAAAAAGACATCCAGGAACACAGCACAGGGGGACCACGAGGCAAAGACAGTTCAGGGGGAAACATTCATTAAAACACATTCAACAAAAAAACATCCAGGTACACAGCACAGGGGGACCACGAGGGAAAGACAGCACAGGGGGAAACATTCATTAAAACACATTCAACAAAAAAACATCCAGGAACACATTACAGGGGGACCGCGAGGGAAAGACAGTTCAGGGGGAAACATTCATTAAAACACATTCAACAAAAAGACATCCAGGAACACATTACAGGGGGACCGTGAGGGAAAGACAGTACAGGGGGAAACATTCATTAAAACACATTCAACAAAAAAACATCCAGGAACACATTACAGGGGGACCACGAGAGAAAGACAGTTCAGGGGGAAACATTCATTGAAACACATTCAACAAAAAAACATCCAGGAACACATTACAGGGGGACCACGAGGGAAAGACAGTTCAGGGGGAAACATTCATTAAAACACATTCAACAAAAAAATATCCAGGAACACATTACAGGGGGACCGCGAGGGAAAGACAGCACAGGGGGAAACATTCATTAAAACACATTCAACAAAAAAACATCCAGGAACACATTACAGGGGGACCACGAGGGAAAGACAGTTCAGGGGGAAACATTCATTGAAACACATTCAACAAAAAGACATCCAGGAACACAGCACAGGGGGACCGCAAGGGAAAGACAGCACAGGGGGAAACATTCATTAAAACACATTCAACAAAAAGACATCCAGGAACACAGCACAGGGGGACCGCGAGGGAAAGACAGTTCAGGGGGAAACATTCATTAAAACACATTCAACAAAAAGACATCCAGGAACACAGCACAGGGGGACCGCAAGGGAAAGACAGCACAGGGGGAAACATTCATTAAAACACATTCAACAAAAAGACATCCAGGAACACAGCACAGGGGGACCGCGAGGGAAAGACAGTACAGGGGGAAACATTCATTAAAACACATTCAACAAAAAAACATCCAGGAACACAATATAGGGGGACTACGAGGGAAAGACAGTACAGGGGGAAACATTCATTAAAACACATTCAACAAAAAGACATCCAGGAACACAGCACAGGGGGACCGCGAGGGAAAGACAGTACAGGGGGAAACATTCATTAAAACACATTCAACAAAAAAACATCCAGGAACACAGCACAGGGGGACCGCGAGGGAAAGATAGCACAGGGGGAAACATTCATTAAAACACATTCAACAAAAAAACATCCAGGAACGCAGCACAGGGGGACCGCGAGGGAAAGACAGTACAGGGGGAAACATTCATTAAAACACATTCAACAAAAAGACATCCAGGAACGCAGCACAGGGGCCCGCGAGGGAAAGACAGCACAGGGGGAAACATTCATTAAAACACATTCAACAAAAAGACATCCAGGAACACAGCACAGGGGGACCGCGATGGAAAGACAGTACAGGGGGAAACATTCATTAAAACACATTCAACAAAAAAACATCCAGGAACACAGCACAGAGGGACCACGAGGGAAAGACAGCACAGGGGGAAACATTCATTAAAACACATTCAACAAAAAGACATCCAGGAACACAGCACAGGGGGACCACGAGGGAAAGACAGTACAGGGGGAAACATTCATTAAAACACATTCAACAAAAAGACATCCAGGAACACAGCACAGGGGGACCACGAGGGAAAGACAGTACAGAAGGAAACATTCAGTAAAACACATTCAACAAAAAGACATCCAGGAACACAGCACAGGGGGACTGCGAGGGAAAGACAGTTCAGGGGGAAACATTCATCAAAACACATTCAACAAAAAGACATCCAGGAACACAGCACAGGGGGACCGCGAGGGAAAGACAGTACAGGGGGAAACATTCATTAAAACACATTCAACAAAAAAACATCCAGGAACACATTACAGGGGGACCACGAGGGAAAGACAGTACAGGGGGAAACATTCATTAAAACACATTCAACAAAAAGACATCCAGGAACACAGCACAGGGGGACCACGAGGGAAAGACAGTACAGGGGGAAACATTCATTAAAACACATTCAACAAAAAGACATCCAGGAACACAGCACAGGGGGACCGCGAGGGAAAGACAGTACAGGGGGAAACATTCATTAAAACACATTCAACAAAAAAACATCCAGGAACACAGCACAGAGGGACCACGAGGGAAAGACAGCACAGGGGGAAACATTCATTAAAACACATTCAACAAAAAAACATCCAGGAACACATTACAGGGGGACCACGAGGGAAAGACAGTACAGGGGGAAACATTCATTAAAACACATTCAACAAAAAGACATCCAGGAACACAGCACAGGGGGACCACGAGGGAAAGACAGTACAGAAGGAAACATTCATTAAAACACATTCAACAAAAAGACATCCAGGAACACAGCACAGGGGGACCGCAAGGGAAAGACAGTTCAGGGGGAAACATTCATTAAAACACATTCAACAAAAAAACATCCAGGTACACAGCACAGGGGGACCACGAGGGAAAGACAGCACAGGGGGAAACATTCATTAAAACACATTCAACAAAAAAACATCCAGGAACACATTACAGGGGGACCGCGAGGGAAAGACAGTTCAGGGGGAAACATTCATTAAAACACATTCAACAAAAAGACATCCAGGAACACATTACAGGGGGACCGCGAGGGAAAGACAGTACAGGGGGAAACATTCATTAAAACACATTCAACAAAAAAACATCCAGGAACACATTACAGGGGGACCACGAGAGAAAGACAGTTCAGGGGGAAACATTCATTGAAACACATTCAACAAAAAAACATCCAGGAACACATTACAGGGGGACCACGAGGGAAAGACAGTTCAGGGGGAAACATTCATTAAAACACATTCAACAAAAAGACATCCAGGAACACAGCACAGGGGGACCGCAAGGGAAAGACAGCACAGGGGGAAACATTCATTAAAACACATTCAACAAAAAGACATCCAGGAACACAGCACAGGGGGACCGCGAGGGAAAGACAGTTCAGGGGGAAACATTCATTAAAACACATTCAACAAAAAGACATCCAGGAACACAGCACAGGGGGACCGCAAGGGAAAGACAGCACAGGGGGAAACATTCATTAAAACACATTCAACAAAAAAACATCCAGGAACACAGTACAGGGGGACCGCGAGGGAAAGACAGTACAGGGGGAAACATTCATTAAAACACATTCAACAAAAAGACATCCAGGAACACAGCACAGGGGGCCCGCGAGGGAAAGACAGTACAGGGGGAAACATTCATTAAAACACATTCAACAAAAAAACATCCAGGAACACAATATAGGGGGACTACGAGGAAAAGACAGTACAGGGGGAAACATTCATTAAAACACATTCAACAAAAACACATCCAGGAACACAGCACAGGGGGACCGCGAGGGAAAGACAGTACAGGGGGAAACATTCATTAAAACACATTCAACAAAAAAACATCCAGGAACACAGCACAGGGGGACCGCGAGGGAAAGATAGCACAGGGGGAAACATTCATTAAAACACATTCAACAAAAAAACATCCAGGAACGCAGCACAGGGGGACCGCGAGGGAAAGACAGTACAGGGGGAAACATTCATTAAAACACATTCAACAAAAAGACATCCAGGAACGCAGCACAGGGGCCCGCGAGGGAAAGACAGCACAGGGGGAAACATTCATTAAAACACATTCAACAAAAAGACATCCAGGAACACAGCACAGGGGGACCGCGAGGGAAAGACAGTACAGGGGGAAACATTCATCAAAACACATTCAACAAAAAAACATCCAGGAACACAGCACAGAGGGACCACGAGGGAAAGACAGCACAGGGGGAAACATTCATTAAAACACATTCAACAAAAAGACATCCAGGAACACAGCACAGGGGGGCCACGAGGGAAAGACAGTACAGGGGGAAACATTCATTAAAACACATTCAACAAAAAGACATCCAGGAACACAGCACAGGGGGACCACGAGGGAAAGACAGTACAGAAGGAAACATTCAGTAAAACACATTCAACAAAAAGACATCCAGGAACACAGCACAGGGGGACTGCGAGGGAAAGACAGTTCAGGGGGAAACATTCATTAAAACACATTCAACAAAAAGACATTCAGGAACACAGCACAGGGGGACCGTCAGGGAAAGACAGTTCAGGGGGAAACATTCATTAAAACACATTCAACAAAAAGACATCCAGGAACACAGCACAGGGGGACCGCAAGGGAAAGACAGTACAGGGGGACCGCGAGGGAAAGACAGTACAGGGGGAAACATTCATTAAAACACATTCAACAAAAAGACATCCAGGAACACAGCACTGGGGGACCGTGAGGGAAAGACAGTTCAGGGGGAAACATTCATTAAAACACATTCAACAAAAAGACATCCAGGAACACAGCACAGGGGGACTGCAAGGGAAAGACAGTACAGGGGGACCGCGAGGGAAAGACACCACAGGGGGAAACATTCATTAAAACACATTCAACAAACAGACATCCAGGAACACAGCACAGGGGGACCACGAGGGAAAGACAGTACAGGGGGAAACATTCATTAAAACACATTCAACAAAAAGACATCCAGGAACACAGCACAGGGGGACCGCGAGGGAAAGACAGTACAGGGGGAAACATTCATTAAAACACATTCAACAAAAAAACATCCAGGTACACAGCACAGGGGGACCACGAGGGAAAGACAGCACAGGGGGAAACATTCATTAAAACACATTCAACAAAAAAAACATCCAGGAACACAATATAGGGGGACTACGAGGGAAAGACAGTACAGGGGGAAACATTCATTAAAACACATTCAACAAAAAGACATCCAGGAACACAGCACAGGGGGACCGCGAGGGAAAGAGAGTACAGGGGGAAACATTCATTAAAACACATTCAACAAAAAAACATCCAGGAACACAGCACAGGGGGACTGCGAGGGAAAGATAGCACAGGGGGAAACATTCATTAAAACACATTCAACAAAAAAACATCCAGGAACGCAGCACAGGGGGACCGCGAGGGAAAGACAGTACAGGGGGAAACATTCAATAAAACACATTCAACAAAAAGACATCCAGGAACGCAGCACAGGGGCCCGCGAGGGAAAGACAGCACAGGGGGAAACATTCATTAAAACACATTCAACAAAAAGACATCCAGGAACACAGCACAGGGGGACCGCGAGGGAAAGACAGTACCGGGGGAAACATTCATTAAAACACATTCAACAAAAAAACATCCAGGAACACAGCACAGAGGGACCACGAGGGAAAGACAGCACAGGGGGAAACATTCATTAAAACACATTCAACAAAAAAACATCCAGGAACACATTACAGGGGGACCACGAGGGAAAGACAGTACAGGGGGAAACATTCATTAAAACACATTCAACAAAAAGACATCCAGGAACACAGCACAGGGGTCCACGAGGGAAAGACAGTACAGGGGGAAACATTCATTAAAACACATTCAACAAAAAGACATCCAGGAACACAGCACAGGGGGACCACGAGGGAAAGACAGTACAGAAGGAAACATTCATTAAAACACATTCAACAAAAAGACATCCAGGAACACAGCACAGGGGGACCATGAGGCAAAGACAGTTCAGGGGGAAACATTCATTAAAACACATTCAACAAAAAAACATCCAGGTACACAGCACAGGGGGACCACGAGGGAAAGACAGCACAGGGGGAAACATTCATTAAAACACATTCAACAAAAAAACATCCAGGAACACATTACAGGGGGACCACGAGGGAAAGACAGTTCAGGGGGAAACATTCATTAAAACACATTCAACAAAAAGACATCCAGGAACACATTACAGGGGGACCGCGAGGGAAAGACAGTACAGGGGGAAACATTCATTAAAACACATTCAACAAAAAGACATCCAGGAACACATTACAGGGGGACCGCGAGGGAAAGACAGTACAGGGGGAAACATTCATTAAAACACATTCAACAAAAAAACATCCAGGAACACATTACAGGGGGACCACGAGAGAAAGACAGTTCAGGGGGAAACATTCATTGAAACACATTCAACAAAAAAACATCCAGGAACACATTACAGGGGGACCACGAGGGAAAGACAGTTCAGGGGGAAACATTCATTAAAACACATTCAACAAAAAAATATCCAGGAACACATTACAGGGGGACCGCGAGGGAAAGACAGCACAGGGGGAAACATTCATTAAAACACATTCAACAAAAAAACATCCAGGAACACATTACAGGGGGACCACGAGGGAAAGACAGTTCAGGGGGAAACATTCATTGAAACACATTCAACAAAAAGACATCCAGGAACACAGCACAGGGGGACCGCAAGGGAAAGACAGCACAGGGGGAAACATTCATTAAAACACATTCAACAAAAAGACATCCAGGAACACAGCACAGGGGGACCGCGAGGGAAAGACAGTTCAGGGGGAAACATTCATTAAAACACATTCAACAAAAAGACATCCAGGAACACAGCACAGGGGGCCGCAAGGGAAAGACAGCACAGGGGGAAACATTCATTAAAACACATTCAACAAAAAGACATCCAGGAACACAGCACAGGGGGACCGCGAGGGAAAGACAGTTCAGGGGGAAACATTCATTAAAACACATTCAACAAAAAGACATCCAGGAACACAGCACAGGGGGGCCGCGAGGGAAAGACAGCACAGGGGGAAACATTCATTAAAACACATTCAACAAAAAGACATCCAGGAACACAGCACAGGGGGACCGCGAGGGAAAGACAGTACAGGGGGAAACATTCATTAAAACACATTCAACAAAAAAACATCCAGGAACACAGCACAGAGGGACCACGAGGGAAAGACAGCACAGGGGGAAACATTCATTAAAACGCATTCAACAAAATGACATCCAGGAACACAGCACAGGGGGACCACGAGGGAAAGACAGTACAGAAGGAAACATTCAGTAAAACACATTCAACAAAAAGACATCCAGGAACACAGCACAGGGGGACTGCGAGGGAAAGACAGTTCAGGGGGAAACATTCATTAAAACACATTCAACAAAAAGACATCCAGGAACACAGCACAGGGGGACCGTCAGGGAAAGACAGTTCAGGGGGAAACATTCATTAAAACACATTCAACAAAAAGACATCCAGGAACACAGCACAGGGGGACCGCAAGGGAAAGACAGTACAGGGGGATCGCGAGGGAAAGACAGTACAGGGGGAAACATTCATTAAAACACATTCAACAAAAAAACATCCAGGTACACAGCACAGGGGGACCACGAGGGAAAGACAGCACAGGGGGAAACATTCATTAAAACACATTCAACAAAAAAACATCCAGGAACACATTACAGGGGGACCACGAGGGAAAGACAGTTCAGGGGGAAACATTCATTAAAACACATTCAACAAAAAGACATCCAGGAACACATTACAGGGGGACCGCGAGGGAAAGACAGTACAGGGGGAAACATTCATTAAAACACATTCAACAAAAAGACATCCAGGAACACATTACAGGGGGACCGCGAGGGAAAGACAGTACAGGGGGAAACATTCATTAAAACACATTCAACAAAAAAACATCCAGGAACACATTACAGGGGGACCACGAGAGAAAGACAGTTCAGGGGGAAACATTCATTGAAACACATTCAACAAAAAAACATCCAGGAACACATTACAGGGGGACCACGAGGGAAAGACAGTTCAGGGGGAAACATTCATTAAAACACATTCAACAAAAAAATATCCAGGAACACATTACAGGGGGACCGCGAGGGAAAGACAGCACAGGGGGAAACATTCATTAAAACACATTCAACAAAAAAACATCCAGGAACACATTACAGGGGGACCACGAGGGAAAGACAGTTCAGGGGGAAACATTCATTGAAACACATTCAACAAAAAGACATCCAGGAACACAGCACAGGGGGACCGCAAGGGAAAGACAGCACAGGGGGAAACATTCATTAAAACACATTCAACAAAAAGACATCCAGGAACACAGCACAGGGGGACCGCGAGGGAAAGACAGTTCAGGGGGAAACATTCATTAAAACACATTCAACAAAAAGACATCCAGGAACACAGCACAGGGGGCCGCAAGGGAAAGACAGCACAGGGGGAAACATTCATTAAAACACATTCAACAAAAAGACATCCAGGAACACAGCACAGGGGGACCGCGAGGGAAAGACAGTTCAGGGGGAAACATTCATTAAAACACATTCAACAAAAAGACATCCAGGAACACAGCACAGGGGGGCCGCGAGGGAAAGACAGCACAGGGGGAAACATTCATTAAAACACATTCAACAAAAAGACATCCAGGAACACAGCACAGGGGGACCGCGAGGGAAAGACAGTACAGGGGGAAACATTCATTAAAACACATTCAACAAAAAAACATCCAGGAACACAGCACAGAGGGACCACGAGGGAAAGACAGCACAGGGGGAAACATTCATTAAAACGCATTCAACAAAATGACATCCAGGAACACAGCACAGGGGGACCACGAGGGAAAGACAGTACAGAAGGAAACATTCAGTAAAACACATTCAACAAAAAGACATCCAGGAACACAGCACAGGGGGACTGCGAGGGAAAGACAGTTCAGGGGGAAACATTCATTAAAACACATTCAACAAAAAGACATCCAGGAACACAGCACAGGGGGACCGTCAGGGAAAGACAGTTCAGGGGGAAACATTCATTAAAACACATTCAACAAAAAGACATCCAGGAACACAGCACAGGGGGACCGCAAGGGAAAGACAGTACAGGGGGATCGCGAGGGAAAGACAGTACAGGGGGAAACATTCATTAAAACACATTCAACAAAAAGACATCCAGGAACACAGCACAGGGGGACCACGAGGGAAAGACAGTACAGGGGGAAACATTCATTAAAACACATTCAACAAAAAGACATCCAGGAACACAGCACAGGGGGACCACGAGGGAAAGACAGTACAGAAGGAAACATTCAGTTAAACACATTCAACAAAAAGACATCCAGGAACACAGCACAGGGGGACTGCGAGGGAAAGACAGTTCAGGGGGAAACATTCATTAAAACACATTCAACAAAAAGACATCCAGGAACACAGCACAGGGGGACCGTGAGGGAAAGACAGTTCAGGGGGAAACATTCATTAAAACACATTCAACAAAAAGACATCCAGGAACACAGCACAGGGGGACCGCAAGGGAAAGACAGTACAGGGGGACCGCGAGGGAAAGACAGTACAGGGGGAAACATTCATTAAAACACATTCAACAAAAAGACATCCAGGAACACAGCACAGGGGGACCGTGAGGGAAACACAGTTCAGGGGGAAACATTCATTAAAACACATTCAACAAAAAGACATCCAGGAACACAGCACAGGGGGACTGCAAGGGAAAGACAGTACAGGGGGACCGCGAGGGAAAGACAGCACAGGGGGAAACATTCATTAAAACACATTCAACAAACAGACATCCAGGAACACAGCACAGGGGGACCACGAGGGAAAGACAGTACAGGGGGAAACATTCATTAAAACACATTCAACAAAAAGACATCCAGGAACACAGCACAGGGGGACCGCGAGGGAAAGACAGTACAGGGGGAAACATTCATTAAAACACATTCAACAAAAAAACATCCAGGTACACAGCACAGGGGGACCACAAGGGAAAGACAGCACAGGGGGAAACATTCATTAAAACACATTCAACAAAAAAACATCCAGGTACACAGCACAGGGGGACCACGAGGGAAAGACAGCACAGGGGGAAACATTCATTAAAACACATTCAACAAAAAGACATCCAGGTACACAGCACGGGGGGACCGCGAGGGAAAGACAGTACAGGGGGAAACAATCATTAAAACACATTCAACAAAAAAACATCCAGGAACACAATATAGGGGGACTACGAGGGAAAGACAGTACAGGGGGAAACATTCATTAAAACACATTCAACAAAAAGACATCCAGGAACACAGCACATGGGGACCGCGAGGGAAAGACAGTACAGGGGGAAACATTCATTAAAACACATTCAACAAAAAGACATCCAGGAACACAGCACAGGGGGACCGCGAGGGAAAGACAGTACAGGGGGAAACATTCATTAAAACACATTCAACAAAAAAACATCCAGGAACACAGCACAGGGGGACCGCGAGGGGAAGACAGTACAGGGGGAAACATTCTTTTTTTTTTTCTTTTTTTTTTTTTTTTTTTTTGTATACAAGATCGAGGCTCGTGAAAGAGCGAACATTAATCACACAGAAAGACAAACCGACACATAAAACATATAACATAGGGAGCGGTAGACAAGATGGGGGGAGAGGGGGAAGGACACAAACACAACATTTGAGAGCAGGGACCGAGAGACATGGAGACATCGAGAGATCTGAGAGAGGGCGAGGGCTTTGGGGGGGGGGGGCATGGGAAGGGGGCGGTGGGAGAGGTATAAAACATATGGACACTGCCAGGACTTCCAGGAAAGAAGTTGGAATTTCAAACAAGGTGGATCTGGGGTGAATTAACGGGGGTAGCAAAGATCAAGGTTTTGGATGGGGGAAGATAAGAGATGGTGGTGAACAGCTGTTTTAAAGACCTGGAGGGAGGAGTGGGATTGAAGGGAGTGAGGTAGTTTGTTCCAGAGGCGGGAGAAAAGAGGAATGAAAGAGTGAAGGTGAGCGGAGAGCCGAGATTTCGGCAGTTTAACCATCAGAGGGTTGCTGGCAGATCTTGTGCGACCTGTAGGAATATTTGGGGGACAGAGCACAGAGAGAGCTGGGGGTGCAAGGCCGGAGAGGAGTCGGTAGAAGACAGAAAGACCACCTACCTGCCTGCGGTGAGTGAGTGAAAGGCCCTCAGAGATAGCTTCATCGCGGGAGATTCCAATAATTCTGAAAGCTTTGGTTTCAACAGCGTGAAGCCGAGCTAGGTGTGAGGCAGGAGCACCGGCCCATAGGGGAGAACAGTATTCCATTGAGCTGCGGATGAAAGCCTTGTATGTGGTGAGGAGCTCAGGTGTGCCGAGGAAGGACTTTGCACGACGGAGGATGCCCAGTCGGCGACTGGCTTTGGAGGCCAGCTTGGAAATGTGGTTTTCCCAAGAAAGATCATGGCAGATAGTGAGACCCAAAATCTTGAGCGACAGAACTTCTTGGAGAGGATTGTTGAGAAAGTAGATGGGAGGGTTGTCCAGTCGATCTTTTCGGAGAGACATAGTAAGAGTGTGAGATTTGTCAGGATTGAAAGACATGTTCCACTTGTTTGACCAGTCTGTGATTTTGTCCAGGTCTTCAGAGAGTGAGGAGGCAGCAGACTGCCGATCTGAGGGAAGAGGAATGGAGCGGCAGAGAGTGGAGTCATCAGCAAAGAGATAGAGAGGATTTTCGAGAGAGTCAGAGAGATCATTGATGAAGACCAGAAAAAGCACGGGGCCCAGAACACTGCCTTGGGGAACTCCAGCCTGAACAGGAAGAGGAGATGAGAGAAACCCATTCAGGGCCACACGTTGACGACGACTAGAGAGGAAGTCCGCCAGCCATGCGTGGAGATTTCCATGGATACCAAAGGAGGAGAGTTTGGTGAGCAGAGCGGGGTGCCAGACCGTGTCGAAGGCATGTGATATGTCGAGGGAGACAGCTCTAATTTCCTGTTTGGCATTGAGGACCTCCATCCATTGTTGAGACAGCAGAAGCAGCATGTCCAGAGTAGAGTGACCTGGTCTGAAACCAAATTGATGATCAGAGATCAAGCCATTGGAGAAGAGGAAAGATTTCATATCCGAAGCAATGATGGATTCCATGACTTTGCTGATAATTGGGAGAAGGCTGATTGGTCTGTAGTTGCAAGGATCTGGCAGTTGACCAAGATGATGGCAGATGGCAGTTGACCTTGAGCAAAAGAGAGGGTGAAGAGAACAGAGAGAGGGTGAGATAGAGCAGCAGAGCAGGATTTTAGGACCCGTGGGCTGATGCCGTCGGGTCCAGTTGCAGAATCAGAGTCGAGTCGAATCAAACACAATATAGGGGGACTACGAGGGAAAGACAGTACAGGGGGAAACATTCATTAAAACACATTCAACAAAAAGACATCCAGGAACACAGCACAGGGGGACCACGAGGGAAAGACAGTACAGGGGGAAACATTCATTAAAACACATTCAACAAAAAGACATCCAGGAACACAGCACAGGGGGACCGCGAGGGAAAGACAGTACAGGGGGAAACATTCATTAAAACACATTCAACAAAAAAACATCCAGGAACACAATATAGGGGGACTACGAGGGAAAGACAGTACAGGGGGAAACATTCATTAAAACACATTCAACAAAAAGACATCCAGGAACACAGCACAGGGGGACCGCGAGGGAAAGACAGTACAGGGGGAAACATTCATTAAAACACATTCAACAAAAAAACATCCAGGAACGCAGCACAGGGGGACTGCGAGGGAAAGATAGCACAGGGGGAAACATTCATTAAAACACATTCAACAAAAAAACATCCAGGAACACAGCACAGGGGGACTGCGAGGGAAAGATAGCACAGGGGGAAACATTCATTAAAACACATTCAACAAAAAGACATCCAGGAACGCAGCACAGGGGCCCGCGAGGGAAAGACAGCACAGGGGGAAACATTCATTAAAACACATTCAACAAAAAGACATCCAGGAACACAGCACAGGGGGACCGCGAGGGAAAGACAGTACAGGGGGAAACATTCCTTAAAACACATTCAACAAAAAAACATCCAGGAACACAGCACAGAGGGACCACGAGGGAAAGACAGCACAGGGGGAAACATTCATTAAAACACATTCAACAAAAAGACATCCAGGAACACAGCACAGGGGGACCACGAGGGAAAGACAGTACAGGGGGAAACATTCATTAAAACACATTCAACAAAAAGACATCCAGGAACACAGCACAGGGGGACCGCGAGGGAAAGACAGTACAGGGGGAAACATTCATTAAAACACATTCAACAAAAAAACATCCAGGTACACAGCACAGGGGGACCACGAGGGAAAGACAGCACAGGAGGAAACATTCATTAAAACACATTCAACAAAAAAACATCCAGGTACACAGTACAGGGGGACCACGAGGGAAAGACAGCACAGGGGGAAACATTCATTAAAACACATTCAACAAAAAGACATCCAGGTACACAGCACAGGGGGACCGCAAGGGAAAGACAGCACAGGGGGAAACATTCATTAAAACACATTCAACAAAAAGACATCCAGGAACACAGCACAGGGGGACCATGAGGGAAAGACAGTACAGGGGGAAACATTCATTAAAACACATTCAACAAAAAGACATCCAGGTACACAGCACAGGGGGACCGCGAGGGAAAGACAGTACAGGGGGAAACATTCATTAAAACACATTCAACAAAAAGACATCCAGGAACACAGCACAGGGGGACCGCGAGGGAAAGACAGTACAGGGGGAAACATTCATTAAAACACATTCAACAAAAAAACATCCAGGAACACAATATAGGGGGACTACGAGGGAAAGACAGTACAGGGGGAAACATTCATTAAAACACATTCAACAAAAAGACATCCAGGAACACAGCACAGGGGGACCGCGAGGGAAAGACAGTACAGGGGGAAACATTCATTAAAACACATTCAACAAAAAAACATCCAGGAACACAGCACAGGGGGACTGCGAGGGAAAGATAGCACAGGGGGAAACATTCATTAAAACACATTCAACAAAAAAACATCCAGGAACGCAGCACAGGGGGACCGCGAGGGAAAGACAGTACAGGGGGAAACATTCAATAAAACACATTCAACAAAAAGACATCCAGGAACGCAGCACAGGGGCCCACGAGGGAAAGACAGCACAGGGGGAAACATTCATTAAAACACATTCAACAAAAAGACATCCAGGAACACAGCACAGGGGGACCGCGAGGGAAAGACAGTACAGGGGGAAACATTCATTAAAACACATTCAACAAAAAAACATCCAGGAACACAGCACAGAGGGACCACGAGGGAAAGACAGCACAGGGGGAAACATTCATTAAAACACATTCAACAAAAAAACATCCAGAAACACATTACAGGGGGACCACGAGGGAAAGACAGTACAGGGGGAAACATTCATTAAAACACATTCAACAAAAAGACATCCAGGAACACAGCACAGGGGGACCACGAGGGAAAGACAGTACAGGGGGAAACATTCAATAAAACACATTCAACAAAAAGACATCCAGGAACGCAGCACAGGGGCCCGCGAGGGAAAGACAGCACAGGGGGAAACATTCATTAAAACACATTCAACAAAAAGACATCCAGGAACACAGCACAGGGGGACCGCGAGGGAAAGACAGTACAGGGGGAAACATTCATTAAAACACATTCAACAAAAAAACATCCAGGAACACAGCACAGAGGGACCACGAGGGAAAGACAGCACAGGGGGAAACATTCATTAAAACACATTCAACAAAAAAACATCCAGGAACACATTACAGGGGGACCACGAGGGAAAGACAGTACAGGGGGAAACATTCATTAAAACACATTCAACAAAAAGACATCCAGGAACACAGCACAGGGGGACCACGAGGGAAAGACAGCACAGGGGGAAACATTCATTAAAACACATTCAACAAAAAAACATCCAGGAACACATTACAGGGGGACCGCGAGGGAAAGACAGTTCAGGGGGAAACATTCATAAAAACACATTCAACAAAAAGACATCCAGGAACACATTACAGGGGGACCACGAGGGAAAGACAGTACAGGGGGAAACATTCATTAAAACACATTCAACAAAAAAACATCCAGGAACACATTACAGGGGGACCACGAGAGAAAGACAGTTCAGGGGGAAACATTCATTGAAACACATTCAACAAAAAAACATCCAGGAACACATTACAGGGGGACCACGAGGGAAAGACAGTTCAGGGGGGAACATTCATTGAAACACATTCAACAAAAAGACATCCAGGAACACAGCACAGGGGGACCGCAAGGGAAAGACAGCACAGGGGGAAACATTCATTAAAACACATTCAACAAAAAGACATCCAGGAACACAGCACAGGGGGACCGCGAGGGAAAGACAGTTCAGGGGGAAACATTCATTAAAACACATTCAACAAAAAAACATCCAGGCACACAGCACAGGGGGACCGCAAGGGAAAGACAGCACAGGGGGAAACATTCATTAAAACACATTCAACAAAAAAACATCCAGGAACACAGTACAGGGGGACCGCGAGGGAAAGACAGTACAGGGGGAAACATTCATTAAAACACATTCAACAAAAAGACATCCAGGAACACAGCATAGGGGGACCGCGAGGGAAAGACAGTACAGGGGGAAACATTCATTAAAACACATTCAACAAAAAGACATCCAGGAACACAGCACAGGGGGACCGCGAGGGAAAGACAGTACAGGGGGAAACATTCATTAAAACACATTCAACAAAAAGACATCCAGGAACACAGCACAGGGGGACCGCGAGGGAAAGACAGTACAGGGGGAAACATTCATTAAAACACATTCAACAAAAAAACATCCAGGAACACAGCACAGAGGGACCACGAGGGAAAGACAGCACAGGGGGAAACATTCATTAAAACACATTCAACAAAAAAACATCCAGGAACACATTACAGGGGGACCACGAGGGAAAGACAGTTCAGGGGGAAACATTCATTAAAACACATTCAACAAAAAGACATCCAGGAACACAGCACAGGGGGACCGCGAGGGAAAGACAGTACAGGGGGAAACATTCATTAAAACACATTCAACAAAAAAACATCCAGGTACACAGCACAGGGGGACCACGAGGGAAAGACAGCACAGGAGGAAACATTCATTAAAACACATTCAACAAAAAAACATCCAGGTACACAGCACAGGAGGACCACGAGGGAAAGACAGCACAGGTGGAAACATTCATTAAAACACATTCAACAAAAAGACATCCAGGAACACAGCACAGGGGGACCACGATGGAAAGACAGTACAGGGGGAAACATTCATTAAAACACATTCAACAAAAAGACATCCAGGATCACAGCACTGGGGGACCGTGAGGGAAAGACAGTTCAGGTGGAAACATTCATTAAAACACATTCAACAAAAAGACATCCAGGAACACAGCACAGGGGGACCGCAAGGGAAAGACAGTACAGGGGGACCGCGAGGGAAAGACAGTACAGGGGGAAACATTCATTAAAACACATTCAACAAAAAGACATCCAGGAACACAGCACAGGGGGACCGTGAGGGAAAGACAGTTCAGGGGGAAACATTCATTAAAACACATTCAACAAAAAAACATCCAGGTACACAGCACAGGGGGACCACGAGGGAAAGACAGCACAGGAGGAAACATTCATTAAAACACATTCAACAAAAAAACATCCAGGTACACAGCACAGGGGGACCACGAGGGAAAGACAGCACAGGGGGAAACATTCATTAAAACACATTCAACAAAAAGACATCCAGGAACACAGCACAGGGGGACCGCGAGGGAAAGACAGTTCAGGGGGAAACATTCATTAAAACACATTCAACAAAAAAACATCCAGGTACACAGCACAGGGGGACCACGAGGGAAAGACAGCACAGGGGGAAACATTCATTAAAACACATTCAACAAAAAAACATCCAGGAACACATTACAGGGGGACCGCGAGGGAAAGACAGTTCAGGGGGAAACATTCATTAAAACACATTCAACAAAAAGACATCCAGGAACACATTACAGGGGGACCGCGAGGGAAAGACAGTACAGGGGGAAACATTCATTAAAACACATTCAACAAAAAAACATCCAGGAACACATTACAGGGGGACCGCGAGGGAAAGACAGTTCAGGGGGAAACATTCATTGAAACACATTCAACAAAAAAACATCCAGGAACACATTACAGGGGGACCACGAGGGAAAGACAGTACAGGGGGAAACATTCATTAAAACACATTCAACAAAAAGACATCCAGGAACACAGCACAGGGGGACCGCGAGGGAAAGACAGTTCAGGGGGAAACATTCATTGAAACACATTCAACAAAAAGACATCCAGGAACACATTACAGGGGGACCGCGAGGGAAAGACAGTACAGGGGGAAACATTCATTAAAACACATTCAACAAAAAAACATCCAGGAACACATTACAGGGGGACCACGAGACAAAGACAGTTCAGGGGGAAACATTCATTGAAACACATTCAACAAAAAAACATCCAGGAACACATTACAGGGGGACCACGAGGGAAAGACAGTTCAGGGGGAAACATTCATTGAAACACATTCAACAAAAAGACATCCAGGAACACAGCACAGGGGGACCACGAGGGAAAGACAGTTCAGGGGGAAACATTCATTAAAACACATTCAACAAAAAGACATCCAGGAACACAGCACAGGGGGACCGCGAGGGAAAGACAGTACAGGGGGAAACATTCATTAAAACACATTCAACAAAAAAACATCCAGGTACACAGCACAGGGGGACCACGAGGGAAAGACAGCACAGGAGGAAACATTCATTAAAACACATTCAACAAAAAAACATCCAGGTACACAGCACAGGAGGACCACGAGGGAAAGACAGCACAGGTGGAAACATTCATTAAAACACATTCAACAAAAAGACATCCAGGAACACAGCACAGGGGGACCACGATGGAAAGACAGTACAGGGGGAAACATTCATTAAAACACATTCAACAAAAAGACATCCAGGATCACAGCACTGGGGGACCGTGAGGGAAAGACAGTTCAGGTGGAAACATTCATTAAAACACATTCAACAAAAAGACATCCAGGAACACAGCACAGGGGGACCGCAAGGGAAAGACAGTACAGGGGGACCGCGAGGGAAAGACAGTACAGGGGGAAACATTCATTAAAACACATTCAACAAAAAGACATCCAGGAACACAGCACAGGGGGACCGTGAGGGAAAGACAGTTCAGGGGGAAACATTCATTAAAACACATTCAACAAAAAAACATCCAGGTACACAGCACAGGGGGACCACGAGGGAAAGACAGCACAGGAGGAAACATTCATTAAAACACATTCAACAAAAAAACATCCAGGTACACAGCACAGGGGGACCACGAGGGAAAGACAGCACAGGGGGAAACATTCATTAAAACACATTCAACAAAAAGACATCCAGGAACACAGCACAGGGGGACCGCGAGGGAAAGACAGTTCAGGGGGAAACATTCATTAAAACACATTCAACAAAAAAACATCCAGGTACACAGCACAGGGGGACCACGAGGGAAAGACAGCACAGGGGGAAACATTCATTAAAACACATTCAACAAAAAAACATCCAGGAACACATTACAGGGGGACCGCGAGGGAAAGACAGTTCAGGGGGAAACATTCATTAAAACACATTCAACAAAAAGACATCCAGGAACACATTACAGGGGGACCGCGAGGGAAAGACAGTACAGGGGGAAACATTCATTAAAACACATTCAACAAAAAAACATCCAGGAACACATTACAGGGGGACCACGAGACAAAGACAGTTCAGGGGGAAACATTCATTGAAACACATTCAACAAAAAAACATCCAGGAACACATTACAGGGGGACCACGAGGGAAAGACAGTTCAGGGGGAAACATTCATTGAAACACATTCAACAAAAAGACATCCAGGAACACAGCACAGGGGGACCACGAGGGAAAGACAGTTCAGGGGGAAACATTCATTAAAACACATTCAACAAAAAAATATCCAGGAACACATTACAGGGGGACCACGAGGGAAAGACAGTTCAGGGGGAAACATTCATTAAAACACATTCAACAAAAAAACATCCAGGAACACATTACAGGGGGACCGCGAGGGAAAGACAGCACAGGGGGAAACATTCATTAAAACACATTCAACAAAAAAACATCCAGGAACACATTACAGGGGGACCACGAGGGAAAGACAGTTCAGGGGGAAACATTCATTGAAACACATTCAACAAAAAGACATCCAGGAACACAGCACAGGGGGACCGCAAGGGAAAGACAGCACAGGGGGAAACATTCATTAAAACACATTCAACAAAAAGACATCCAGGAACACAGCACAGGGGGACCGCGAGGGAAAGACAGTTCAGGGGGAAACATTCATTAAAACACATTCAACAAAAAGACATCCAGGAACACAGCACAGGGGGACCGCGAGGGAAAGACAGCACAGGGGGAAACATTCATTAAAACACATTCAACAAAAAGACATCCAGGAACACAGCACAGGGGGACCGCGAGGGAAAGACAGTTCAGGGGGAAACATTCATTAAAACACATTCAACAAAAAGACATCCAGGAACACAGCACAGGGGGACCGCAAGGGAAAGACAGCACAGGGGGAAACATTCATTAAAACACATTCAACAAAAAGACATCCAGGAACACAGCACAGGGGGACCGTGAGGGAAAGACAGTTCAGGGGGAAACATTCATTAAAACACATTCAACAAAAAGACATCCAGGAACACAGCACAGGGGGACCGCAAGGGAAAGACAGTACAGGGGGACCGCGAGGGAAAGACAGCACAGGGGGAAACATTCATTAAAACACATTCAACAAAAAAACATCCAGGAACACAGTACAGGGGGACCGCGAGGGAAAGACAGTACAGGGGGAAACATTCATTAAAACACATTCAACAAAAAGACATCCAGGAACACAGCACAGGGGGACCGCGAGGGAAAGACAGTACAGGGGGAAACATTCATTAAAACACATTCAACAAAAAGACATCCAGGAACACAGCACACAGCACAGGGGGACCGCGAGGGAAAGACAGTACAGGGGGAAACATTCATTAAAACACATTCAACAAAAAAACATCCAGGAACACAGCACAGAGGGACCACGAGGGAAAGACAGCACAGGGGGAAACATTCATTAAAACACATTCAACAAAAAAACATCCAGGAACACATTAACGGGGGACCACGAGGGAAAGACAGTTCAGGGGGAAACATTCATTAAAACACATTCAACAAAAAGACATCCAGGAACACAGCACAGGGGGACCATGAGGGAAAGACAGTACAGGGGGAAACATTCATTAAAACACATTCAACAAAAAGACATCCAGGAACACAGCACAGGGGGACCACGAGGGAAAGACAGTACAGAAAGAAACATTCAGTTAAACACATTCAACAAAAAGACATCCAGGAACACAGCACAGGGGGACTGCGAGGGAAAGACAGTTCAGGGGGAAACATTCATTAAAACACATTCAACAAAAAGACATTCAGGAACACAGCACAGGGGGACCGCAAGGGAAAGATAGTACAGGGGGACCGCGAGGGAAAGACAGTACAGGGGGAAACATTCATTAAAACACATTCAACAAAAAGACATCCAGGAACACAGCACAGGAGGACTGCAAGGGAAAGACAGTACAGGGGGACCGCGAGGGAAAGACAGCACAGGGGGAAACATTCATTAAAACACATTCAACAAAAAGACATCCAGGAACACAGCACAGGGGGACCACGATGGAAAGACAGTACAGGGGGAAACATTCATTAAAACACATTCAACAAACAGACATCCAGGAACACAGCACAGGGGGACCACGAGGGAAAGACAGTACAGGGGGAAACATTCATTAAAACACATTCAACAAAAAGACATCCAGGAACACAGCACAGGGAGACTGCGAGGGAAAGACAGTACAGGGGGAAACATTCATTAAAACACATTCAACAAAAAAACATCCAGGTACACAGCACAGGGGGACCACGAGGGAAAGACAGCACAGGAGGAAACATTCATTAAAACACATTCAACAAAAAAACATCCAGGTACACAGCACAGGGGGACCACGAGGGAAAGACAGCACAGGGGGAAACATTCATTAAAACACATTCAACAAAAAGACATCCAGGTACACAGCACAGGGGGACCGCGAGGGAAAGACAGTACAGGGGGAAACATTCATTAAAACACATTCAACAAAAAAACATCCAGGAACACAATATAGGGGCACTACAAGGGAAAGACAGTACAGGGGGAAACATTCATTAAAACACATTCAACAAAAAGACATCCAGGAACACAGCACAGGGGGACCGCGAGGGAAAGACAGTACAGGGGGAAACATTCATTAAAACACATTCAACAAAAAGACATCCAGGAACACAGCACAGGGGGACCGCGAGGGAAAGACAGTACAGGGGGAAACATTCATTAAAACACATTCAACAAAAAAACATCCAGGAACACAGTACAGGGGGACCGCGAGGGAAAGACAGTACAGGGGGAAACATTCATTAAAACACATTCAACAAAAAGACATCCAGGAACACAGCACAGGGGGACCGCGAGGGAAAGACAGTACAGGGGGAAACATTCATTAAAACACATTCAACAAAAAGACATCCAGGAACACAGAACAGGGGGCCCGCGAGGGAAAGACAGTACAGGGGGAATCATTCATTAAAACACATTCAACAAAAAAACATCCAGGAACACAATATAGGGGGACTACGAGGGAAAGGCAGTACAGGGGGAAACATTCATTAAAACACATTCAACAAAAAGACATCCAGGAACACAGCACAGGGAGACCGCGAGGGAAAGACAGTACAGGTGGAAACATTCATTAAAACAGATTCAACAAAAAAACATCCAGGAACACAGCACAGGGGGACTGCGAGGGAAATATAGCACAGGGGGAAACATTCATTAAAACACATTCAACAAAAAAACATCCAGGAACGCAGCACAGGGGGACTGCGAGGGAAAGATAGCACAGGGGGAAACATTCATTAAAACACATTCAACAAAAAAACATCCAGGAACACAGCACAGGGGGACTGCAAGGGAAAGATAGCACAGGGGGAAACATTCATTAAAACACATTCAACAAAAAGACATCCAGGAACACAGCACAGGGGGACCGCGAGGGAAAGACAGTACAGGGGGAAACATTCATTAAAACACATTCAACAAAAAAACATCCAGGAACACAGCACAGAGGGACCACGAGGGAAAGACAGCACAGGGGGAAACATTCATTAAAACACATTCAACAAAAAAACATCCAGGAACACATTACAGGGGGACCACGAGGGAAAGACAGTTCAGGGGGAAACATTCATTAAAACACATTCAACAAAAAGACATCCAGGAACACAGCACAGGGGGACCACGAGGGAAAGACAGTACAGGGGGAAACATTCATTAAAACACATTCAACAAAAAGACATCCAGGAACACAGCACAGGGGGACCGTGAGGGAAAGACAGTACAGGGGGACCGCGAGGGAAAGACAGCACAGGGGGAAACAATCATTAAAACACATTCAACAAACAGACATCCAGGAACACAGCACAGGGGGACTGCAAGGGAAAGACAGTACAGGGGGAAACATTCATTAAAACACATTCAACAAAAAGACATCCAGGAACACAGCACAGGGGGACTGCGAGGGAAAGACAGTACAGGGGGAAACATTCATTAAAACACATTCAACAAAAAGACATCCAGGAACACAGCACAGGGGGACCGCAAGGGAAAGACAGTACAGGGGGACCGCGAGGGAAAGACAGCACAGGGGGAAACATTCATTAAAACACATTCAACAAACAGACATCCAGGAACACAGCACAGGGGGACCACGAGGGAAAGACAGTACAGGGGGAAACATTCACTAAAACACATTCAACAAAAAGACATCCAGGAACACAGCACAGGGGGACTGCGAGGGAAAGATAGTACAGGGGGAAACATTCATTAAAACACATTCAACAAAAAGACATCCAGGAACACAGCACAGGGGGACCGTGAGGGAAAGACAGTTCAGGGGGAAACATTCATTAAAACACATTCAACAAAAAGACATCCAGGAACACAGCACAGGGGGACCGCAAGGGAAAGACAGTACAGGGGGACCGCGAGGGAAAGACAGCACAGGGGGAAACATTCATTAAAACACATTCAACAAAAAAACATCCAGGAACACAGTACAGGGGGACCGCGAGGGAAAGACAGTACAGGGGGAAACATTCATTAAAACACATTCAACAAAAAGACATCCAGGAACACAGCACAGGGGGACCGCGAGGGAAAGACAGTACAGGGGGAAACATTCATTAAAACACATTCAACAAAAAGACATCCAGGAACACAGCACACAGCACAGGGGGACCGCGAGGGAAAGACAGTACAGGGGGAAACATTCATTAAAACACATTCAACAAAAAAACATCCAGGAACACAGCACAGAGGGACCACGAGGGAAAGACAGCACAGGGGGAAACATTCATTAAAACACATTCAACAAAAAAACATCCAGGAACACATTAACGGGGGACCACGAGGGAAAGACAGTTCAGGGGGAAACATTCATTAAAACACATTCAACAAAAAGACATCCAGGAACACAGCACAGGGGGACCATGAGGGAAAGACAGTACAGGGGGACACATTCATTAAAACACATTCAACAAAAAGACATCCAGGAACACAGCACAGGGGGACCACGAGGGAAAGACAGTACAGAAAGAAACATTCAGTTAAACACATTCAACAAAAAGACATCCAGGAACACAGCACAGGGGGACTGCGAGGGAAAGACAGTTCAGGGGGAAACATTCATTAAAACACATTCAACAAAAAGACATTCAGGAACACAGCACAGGGGGACCGCAAGGGAAAGATAGTACAGGGGGACCGCGAGGGAAAGACAGTACAGGGGGAAACATTCATTAAAACACATTCAACAAAAAGACATCCAGGAACACAGCACAGGAGGACTGCAAGGGAAAGACAGTACAGGGGGACCGCGAGGGAAAGACAGCACAGGGGGAAACATTCATTAAAACACATTCAACAAAAAGACATCCAGGAACACAGCACAGGGGGACCACGATGGAAAGACAGTACAGGGGGAAACATTCATTAAAACACATTCAACAAACAGACATCCAGGAACACAGCACAGGGGGACCACGAGGGAAAGACAGTACAGGGGGAAACATTCATTAAAACACATTCAACAAAAAGACATCCAGGAACACAGCACAGGGGGACCACGAGGGAAAGACAGTACAGGGGGAAACATTCATTAAAACACATTCAACAAAAAAACATCCAGGTACACAGCACAGGGGGACCACGAGGGAAAGACAGCACAGGAGGAAACATTCATTAAAACACATTCAACAAAAAAACATCCAGGTACACAGCACAGGGGGACCACGAGGGAAAGACAGCACAGGGGGAAACATTCATTAAAACACATTCAACAAAAAGACATCCAGGTACACAGCACAGGGGGACCGCGAGGGAAAGACAGTACAGGGGGAAACATTCATTAAAACACATTCAACAAAAAAACATCCAGGAACACAATATAGGGGGACTACAAGGGAAAGACAGTACAGGGGGAAACATTCATTAAAACACATTCAACAAAAAGACATCCAGGAACACAGCACAGGGGGACCGCGAGGGAAAGACAGTACAGGGGGAAACATTCATTAAAACACATTCAACAAAAAGACATCCAGGAACACAGCACAGGGGGACCGCGAGGGAAAGACAGTACAGGGGGAAACATTCATTAAAACACATTCAACAAAAAAACATCCAGGAACACAGTACAGGGGGACCGCGAGGGAAAGACAGTACAGGGGGAAACATTCATTAAAACACATTCAACAAAAAGACATCCAGGAACACAGCACAGGGGGACCGCGAGGGAAAGACAGTACAGGGGGAAACATTCATTAAAACACATTCAACAAAAAGACATCCAGGAACACAGAACAGGGGGCCCGCGAGGGAAAGACAGTACAGGGGGAATCATTCATTAAAACACATTCAACAAAAAAACATCCAGGAACACAATATAGGGGGACTACGAGGGAAAGGCAGTACAGGGGGAAACATTCATTAAAACACATTCAACAAAAAGACATCCAGGAACACAGCACAGGGAGACCGCGAGGGAAAGACAGTACAGGTGGAAACATTCATTAAAACAGATTCAACAAAAAAACATCCAGGAACACAGCACAGGGGGACTGCGAGGGAAAGATAGCACAGGGGGAAACATTCATTAAAACACATTCAACAAAAAAACATCCAGGAACACAGCACAGGGGGACTGCAAGGGAAAGATAGCACAGGGGGAAACATTCATTAAAACACATTCAACAAAAAGACATCCAGGAACACAGCACAGGGGGACCGCGAGGGAAAGACAGTACAGGGGGAAACATTCATTAAAACACATTCAACAAAAAAACATCCAGGAACACAGCACAGAGGGACCACGAGGGAAAGACAGCACAGGGGGAAACATTCATTAAAACACATTCAACAAAAAAACATCCAGGAACACATTACAGGGGGACCACGAGGGAAAGACAGTTCAGGGGGAAACATTCATTAAAACACATTCAACAAAAAGACATCCAGGAACACAGCACAGGGGGACCACGAGGGAAAGACAGTACAGGGGGAAACATTCATTAAAACACATTCAACAAAAAGACATCCAGGAACACAGCACAGGGGGACCGTGAGGGAAAGACAGTACAGGGGGACCGCGAGGGAAAGACAGCACAGGGGGAAACAATCATTAAAACACATTCAACAAACAGACATCCAGGAACACAGCACAGGGGGACTGCAAGGGAAAGACAGTACAGGGGGAAACATTCATTAAAACACATTCAACAAAAAGACATCCAGGAACACAGCACAGGGGGACTGCGAGGGAAAGACAGTACAGGGGGAAACATTCATTAAAACACATTCAACAAAAAGACATCCAGGAACACAGCACAGGGGGACCGCAAGGGAAAGACAGTACAGGGGGACCGCGAGGGAAAGACAGCACAGGGGGAAACATTCATTAAAACACATTCAACAAACAGACATCCAGGAACACAGCACAGGGGGACCACGAGGGAAAGACAGTACAGGGGGAAACATTCACTAAAACACATTCAACAAAAAGACATCCAGGAACACAGCACAGGGGGACTGCGAGGGAAAGACAGTACAGGGGGAAACATTCATTAAAACACATTCAACAAAAAAACATCCAGGTACACAGCACAGGGGGACCACGAGGGAAAGACAGCACAGGAGGAAACATTCATTAAAACACATTCAACAAAAAAACATCCAGGTACACAGCACAGGGTGACCACGAGGGAAAGACAGCACAGGGGGAAACATTCATTAAAACACATTCAACAAAAAGACATCCAGGAACACAGCACAGGGGGACCACGATGGAAAGACAGTACAGGGGGAAACATTCATTAAAACACATTCAACAAAAAGACATCCAGGAACACAGCACAGGGGGACCGTGAGGGAAAGACAGTTCAGGGGGAAACATTCATTAAAACACATTCAACAAAAAGACATCCAGGAACACAGCACAGGGGGACCGCGAGGGAAAGATAGCACAGGGGGAAACATTCATTAAAACACATTCAACAAAAAAACATCCAGGAACACAGCACAGGGGGACTGCAAGGGAAAGATAGCACAGGGGGAAACATTCATTAAAACACATTCAACAAAAAGACATCCAGGAACACAGCACAGGGGGACCGCGAGGGAAAGACAGTACAGGGGGAAACATTCATTAAAACACATTCAACAAAAAAACATCCAGGAACACAGCACAGAGGGACCACGAGGGAAAGACAGCACAGGGGGAAACATTCATTAAAACACATTCAACAAAAAAACATCCAGGAACACATTACAGGGGGACCACGAGGGAAAGACAGTTCAGGGGGAAACATTCATTAAAACACATTCAACAAAAAGACATCCAGGAACACAGCACAGGGGGACCACGAGGGAAAGACAGTACAGGGGGAAACATTCATTAAAACACATTCAACAAAAAGACATCCAGGAACACAGCACAGGGGGACCGTGAGGGAAAGACAGTACAGGGGGACCGCGAGGGAAAGACAGCACAGGGGGAAACAATCATTAAAACACATTCAACAAACAGACATCCAGGAACACAGCACAGGGGGACTGCAAGGGAAAGACAGTACAGGGGGAAACATTCATTAAAACACATTCAACAAAAAGACATCCAGGAACACAGCACAGGGGGACTGCGAGGGAAAGACAGTACAGGGGGAAACATTCATTAAAACACATTCAACAAAAAGACATCCAGGAACACAGCACAGGGGGACCGCAAGGGAAAGACAGTACAGGGGGACCGCGAGGGAAAGACAGCACAGGGGGAAACATTCATTAAAACACATTCAACAAACAGACATCCAGGAACACAGCACAGGGGGACCACGAGGGAAAGACAGTACAGGGGGAAACATTCACTAAAACACATTCAACAAAAAGACATCCAGGAACACAGCACAGGGGGACTGCGAGGGAAAGACAGTACAGGGGGAAACATTCATTAAAACACATTCAACAAAAAAACATCCAGGTACACAGCACAGGGGGACCACGAGGGAAAGACAGCACAGGAGGAAACATTCATTAAAACACATTCAACAAAAAAACATCCAGGTACACAGCACAGGGTGACCACGAGGGAAAGACAGCACAGGGGGAAACATTCATTAAAACACATTCAACAAAAAGACATCCAGGAACACAGCACAGGGGGACCACGATGGAAAGACAGTACAGGGGGAAACATTCATTAAAACACATTCAACAAAAAGACATCCAGGAACACAGCACAGGGGGACCGTGAGGGAAAGACAGTTCAGGGGGAAACATTCATTAAAACACATTCAACAAAAAGACATCCAGGAACACAGCACAGGGGGACCGCAAGGGAAAGACAGTACAGGGGGACCGCGAGGGAAAGACAGCACAGGGGGAAACATTCATTAAAACACATTCAACAAACAGACATCCAGGAACACAGCACAGGGGGACCACGAGGGAAAGACAGTACAGGGGGAAACATTCATTAAAACACATTCAACAAAAAGACATCCAGGAACACAGCACAGGGGGACCGCGAGGGAAAGACAGTACAGGCGGAAACATTCATTAAAACACATTCAACAAAAAAACATCCAGGTACACAGCACAGGGGGACCACGAGGGAAAGACAGCACAGGAGGAAACATTCATTAAAACACATTCAACAAAAAAACATCCAGGTACACAGCACAGGGGGACCACGAGGGAAAGACTGCACAGGGGGAAACATTCATTAAAACACATTCAACAAAAAGACATCCAGGAACACAGCACAGGGGGACCACGAGGGAAAGACAGTACAGGGGGAAACATTCATTAAAACACATTCAACAAAAAAACATCCAGGTACACAGCACAGGGGGACCACGAGGGAAAGACAGCACAGGGGGAAACATTCATTAAAACACATTCAACAAAAAAACATCCAGGAACACATTACAGGGGGACCGCGAGGGAAAGACTGTTCTAGTGGGGCGGCTTAGCCCAAATATTCAAAAGAATTGTGCATTTTGTGATACAAGCACCAAATTTGGCACAAATGTACATTCATATGTTGCGAACATTTTCAGATATTGGGCCACTTGAAATTCCGTAATTTTTTTTTCCAAATTTTTTCAAATTTCGTAATTTCAAATTTTTCGGGTGACACCGTCACAATTTCGGTCTTCGAGGCCGGCCGATAGGCAAAGTGTGACCGGAAGGGACGAGGTTCTCCTGACCACGTGGCCCTCGATCTGGGAAGCGAGAGGCGTTCCATTAGTGGACGCGCCCCTCACGCCCGACTTTTGGGCGGCCCCGGCAGGCCGTTTGTTTTGACGTTCCGTGACAGGCCCCGCACCCCCACCTCCGGGCCGACCGGAAGCTTGTGCTGAGTACATCATACCTGAACAACTCAGTGAGGCAGAACACAGCAGTGCACACCAGGGTGACCCCTTCAGTGCATAAACCAATTAACCTGTCCACTGCAGGGCATATAGAAATGAAGTTATTTTCTGCATATAATAATAATATAAGTTCAGTTCTATATCACAATTTCTGTTATCACCACTACCACTACAACTACCACTACTACAAGCTTTGTCTGGAATTTTGTGGACTAACAGACAAACAGACATACAGACAAGCTGGGATCAAAACGTTACCTCCTTCCACCATTGAGTGTAGAGGTAAACATCATGGAAATTATATCATGCCCTAGATTTAATTCATGCTTACCCGTGTATTTGCTTCACTGGTTCACAATGTCTTTTGCATACATGTAATTCAGACTCTCGTCTTCATTGCTGACCACACAATGTTCGCAACATATTAATGTACATTTGTGCCAAATTTGGTGCTTGTATCACAAAATGCACAATTCTTTTGAATATTTGGGCTAAGCCGCCCCACTATATCGGCCGGCCTCGAAGACCGAAATTGTGACGGTGTCACCCGAAAAAATTGAAATTACGAAATTTGAAAAAATTTGAAAAACAAAATTATGGAATTTCAAGTGGCCCAATATCTGAAAAATGTTCGCAACATATTAATGTACATTTGTGCCAAATTTGGTGCTTGTATCACAAAATGCACAACAGGTTTGCTATGCTGCTACACTATTCAGGGGGAAACATTCATTAAAACACATTCAACAAAAAAACATCCAGGTACACAGCACAGGGGGACCACGAGGGAAAGACAGCACAGGGGGAAACATTCATTAAAACACATTCAACAAAAAAACATCCAGGAACACATTACAGGGGGACCGTGAGGGAAAGACAGTTCAGGGGGAAACATTCATTAAAACACATTCAACAAAAAGACATCCAGGAACACATTACAGGGGGACCGCGAGGGAAAGACAGTACAGGGGGAAAAATTCATTAAAACACATTCAACAAAAAAACATCCAGGAACACATTACAGGGGGACCACGAGGGAAAGACAGTTCAGGGGGAAACATTCATTGAAACACATTCAACAAAAAAACATCCAGGAACACATTACAGGGGGACCACGAGGGAAAGACAGTTCAGGGGGAAACATTCATTAAAACACATTCAACAAAAAAATATCCAGGAACACATTACAGGGGGACCGCGAGGGAAAGACAGCACAGGGGGAAACATTCATTAAAACACATTCAACAAAAAAACATCCAGGAACACATTACAGGGGGACCACGAGGGAAAGACAGTTCAGGGGGAAACATTCATTGAAACACATTCAACAAAAAGACATCCAGGAACACAGCACAGGGGGACCGCAAGGGAAAGACAGCACAGGGGGAAACATTCATTAAAACACATTCAACAAAAAGACATCCAGGAACACAGCACAGGGGGACCGCGAGGGAAAGACAGTTCAGGGGGAAACATTCATTAAAACACATTCAACAAAAAGACATCCAGGAACACAGCACAGGGGGACTGCAAGGGAAAGACAGTACAGGGGGACCGCGAGGGAAAGACAGCACAGGGGGAAACATTCATAAAAACACATTCAACAAAAAAACATCCAGGAACACAGTACAGGGGGACCGCGAGGGAAAGACAGTACAGGGGGAAACATTCATTAAAACACATTCAACAAAAAGACATCCAGGAACACAGCACAGGGGGACTGCAAGGGAAAGACAGTACAGGGGGACCGCGAGGGAAAGACAGCACAGGGGGAAACATTCATTAAAACACATTCAACAAACAGACATCCAGGAACACAGCACAGGGGGACCGCGAGGGAAAGACAGTACAGGGGGAAACATTCATTAAAACACATTCAACAAAAAAACATCCAGGAACACATTATAGAGGGACTACGAGGGAAAGATAGTACAGGGGGAAACATTCATTAAAACACATTCAACAAAAAGACATCCAGGAACACAGCACAGGGGGACCGCGAGGGAAAGACAGTACAGGGGGAAACATTCATTAAAACACATTCAACAAAAAAACATCCAGGATCAAACACAGGGGGACCGCGAGGGAAAGACAGTACAGGTGGAAACATTCATTAAAACACATTCAACAAAAAAACATCCAGGAACACATTATAGGGGGACTACGAGGGAAAGATAGTACAGGGGGAAACATTCATTAAAACACATTCAACAAAAAGACATCCAGGAACACAGCACAGGGGGACCGCGAGGGAAAGACAGTACAGGGGGAAACATTCATTAAAACACATTCAACAAAAAAACATCCAGGAACACAGCGCAGGGGGACCGCGAGGGAAAGATAGCACAGGGGGAAACATTCATTAAAACACATTCAACAAAAAAACATCCAGGAACGCAGCACAGGGGGACCGCGAGGGAAAGACAGTACAGGGGGAAACATCTATCTATAATTCCAGTAATCTCTGTCTGTACGTTTGTACGTTTGTCTGTGACCGCTGTTTCTCGACAACCACGGGTCCGATATACTTTAAACTTGCCAGGTATATTGCTGGGGACCCGAGGATGTGCCTTTTCAAGGTTTCATATTAATCGGACAATTACTTACCGAGCTATGTCCAAAAAACGATTCAACCAATCAGAGAGCAGCGAGCTATCGCGTGTGCCGAACGTGGCAGACACACTCTGCCTCGGATGGCACATTTGAGAGCGTATTCATTTATTTCACGTTTGCAAACTATGTTGGCGCTATGTTGGCGTTAAACTATGTTTTAAAACTAATAAAAACCCCGGTGGGATTGTCACTGTACTCGCAAGCCGTTCGCCGTTCGCTTTGGCGTTGCGAATGGACCAAAACATTTCATGCACCAAACCATTTCATGTAAAGCGTTCGCCGTTCGCTTTGGCGTTGCGAATGGACCAAAACATTTCATGGACCAAACCATTTCATGTAAATAGAGGGGGGGATATAATTTTAGATATAGATATAGTACGGGCATGCCCTAGTTCATTAAAACACATTCAACAAAAAAACATCCAGGAACACAGCACAGGGGGACCGCGAGGGAAAGACAGTACAGGGGGAAACATTCATTAAAACACATTCAACAAAAAGACATCCAGGAACGCAGCACAGGGGGACCGCGAGGGAAAGACAGCACAGGGGGAAACATTCATTAAAACACATTCAACAAAAAGACATCCAGGACACAGCACAGGGGGACCGCGAGGGAAAGACAGTACAGGGGGAAACATTCATTAAAACACATTCAACAAAAAAACATCCAGGAACACAGCACAGGGGGACCACGAAGGAAAGACAGTTCAGGGGGAAACATTCATTAAAACACATTCAACAAAAAGACATCCAGGAACACAGCACAGGGGGACCACGAGGGAAAGACAGTACAGAAGGAAACATTCATTAAAACACATTCAACAAAAAGACATCCAGGAACACAGCACAGGGGGACCGCGAGGGAAAGACAGTTCAGGGGGAAACATTCATTAAAACACATTCAACAAAAAGACATCCAGGAACACAGCACAGGGGGACCGTGAGGGAAAGACAGTTCAGGGGGAAACATTCATTAAAACACATTCAACAAAAAGACATCCAGGAACACAGCACAGGGGGACCGCAAGGGAAAGACAGTACAGGGGGACCGTGAGGGAAAGACAGTACAGGGGGAAACATTCATTAAAACACATTCAACAAAAAGACATCCAGGAACACAGCACAGGGGGACCGTGAGGGAAAGACAGTACAGGGGGACCGCGAGGGAAAGACAGCACAGGGGGAAACATTCATTAAAACACATTCAACAAACAGACATCCAGGAACACAGCACAGGGGGACCGCAAGGGAAAGACAGTACAGGGGGAAACATTCATAAAAACACATTCAACAAAAAGACATCCAGGAACACAGCACAGGGGGACTGCGAGGGAAAGACAGTACAGGGGGACCGCGAGGGAAAGACAGCACAGGGGGAAACATTCATTAAAACAAATTCAACAAACAGACATCCAGGAACACAGCACAGGGGGACTGCGAGGGAAAGACAGTACAGGGGGAAACATTCATTAAAACACATTCAACAAAAAGACATCCAGGAACACAGCACAGGGGGACTGCGAGGGAAAGACAGTACAGGGGGAAACATTCATTAAAACACATTCAACAAAAAAACATCCAGGTACACAGCACAGGGGGACCACGAGGGAAAGACAGCACAGGAGGAAACATTCATTAAAACACATTCAACAAAAAAACATCCAGGTACACAGCACAGGGGGACCACGAGGGAAAGACAGCACAGGGGGAAACATTCATTAAAACACATTCAACAAAAAGACATCCAGGAACACAGCACAGGGGGACCACGATGGAAAGACAGTACAGGGGGAAACATTCATTAAAACACATTCAACAAAAAGACATCCAGGAACACAGCACAGGGGGACCGTGAGGGAAAGACAGTTCAGGGGGAAACATTCATTAAAACACATTCAACAAAAAGACATCCAGGAACACAGCACAGGGGGACCGCAAGGGAAAGACAGTACAGGGGGACCGCGAGGGAAAGACAGCACAGGGGGAAACATTCATTAAAACACATTCAACAAACAGACATCCAGGAACACAGCACAGGGGGACCACGAGGGAAAGACAGTACAGGGGGAAACATTCATTAAAACACATTCAACAAAAAGACATCCAGGAACACAGCACAGGGGGACCACGAGGGAAAGACAGTACAGGCGGAAACATTCATTAAAACACATTCAACAAAAAAACATCCAGGTACACAGCACAGGGGGACCACGAGGGAAAGACAGCACAGGAGGAAACATTCATTAAAACACATTCAACAAAAAAAACATCCAGGTACACAGCACAGGGGGACCACGAGGGAAAGACAGCACAGGGGGAAACATTCATTAAAACACATTCAACAAAAAGACATCCAGGAACACAGCACAGGGGGACCACGAGGGAAAGACAGTACAGGGGGAAACATTCATTAAAACACATTCAACAAAAAAACATCCAGGTACACAGCACAGGGGGACCACGAGGGAAAGACAGCACAGGGGGAAACATTCATTGAAACACATTCAACAAAAAAACATCCAGGAACACATTACAGGGGGACCGCGAGGGAAAGACAGTTCAGGGGGAAACATTCATTAAAACACATTCAACAAAAAAACATCCAGGTACACAGCACAGGGGGACCACGAGGGAAAGACAGCACAGGGGGAAACATTCATTAAAACACATTCAACAAAAAAACATCCAGGAACACATTACAGGGGGACCGTGAGGGAAAGGCTGTTCAGGGGGAAACATTCATTAAAACACATTCAACAAAAAGACATCCAGGAACACATTACAGGGGGACCGCGAGGGAAAGACAGTACAGGGGGAAACATTCATTAAAACACATTCAACAAAAAAACATCCAGGAACACATTACAGGGGGACCACGAGGGAAAGACAGTTCAGGGGGAAACATTCATTGAAACACATTCAACAAAAAGACATCCAGGAACACAGCACAGGGGGACCGCAAGGGAAAGACAGCACAGGGGGAAACATTCATTAAAACACATTCAACAAAAAGACATCCAGGAACACAGCACAGGGGGACCGCGAGGGAAAGACAGTACAGGGGGAAACATTCATTAAAACACATTCAACAAAAAGACATCCAGGAACACAGCACAGGGGGACCGCGAGGGAAAGACAGTACAGGGGGAAACATTCATTAAAACACATTCAACAAAAAAACATCCAGGAACACAATATAGGGGGACTACGAGGGAAAGACAGTACAGGGGGAAACATTCATGAAAACACATTCAACAAAAAGACATCCAGGAACACAGCACAGGGGGACCGCGAGGGAAAGACAGTACAGGGGGAAACATTCATTAAAACACATTCAACAAAAAAACATCCAGGAACACAGCACAGGGGGACCGCGAGGGAAAGATAGCACAGGGGGAAACATTCATTAAAACACATTCAACAAAAAGACATCCAGGAACGCAGCACAGGGGCCCGCGAGGGAAAGACAGCACAGGGGGAAACATTCATTAAAACACATTCAACAAAAAGACATCCAGGAACACAGCACAGGGGGACCGCGAGGGAAAGACAGTACAGGGGGAAACATTCATTAAAACACATTCAACAAAAAGACATCCAGGAACGCAGCACAGGGGCCCGCGAGGGAAAGACAGCACAGGGGGAAACATTCATTAAAACACATTCAACAAAAAGACATCCAGGAACACAGCACAGGGGGACCGCGAGGGAAAGACAGTACAGGGGGAAACATTCATTAAAACACATTCAACAAAAAAACATCCAGGAACACAGCACAGAGGGACCACGAGGGAAAGACAGCACAGTGGGAAACATTCATTAAAACACATTCAACAAAAAAACATCCAGGAACACATTACAGGGGGACCACGAGGGAAAGACAGTTCAGGGGGAAACATTCATTAAAACACATTCAACAAAAAGACATCCAGGAACACAGCACAGGGCGACCACGAGGGAAAGACAGTACAGGGGGAAACATTCATTAAAACACATTCAACAAAAAGACATCCAGGAACACAGCACAGGGGGACCACGAGGGAAAGACATTACAGAAGGAAACATTCAGTAAAACACATTCAACAAAAAGACATCCAGGAACACAGCACAGGGGGACTGCGAGGGAAAGACAGTTCAGGGGGAAACATTCATTAAAACACATTCAACAAAAAGACATCCAGGAACACAGCACAGGGGGACCGTGAGGGAAAGACAGTTCAGGGGGAAACATTCATTAAAACACATTCAACAAAAAGACATCCAGGAACACAGCACAGGGGGACCGCAAGGGAAAGACAGTACAGGGGGACCGCGAGGGAAAGACAGTACAGGGGGAAACATTCATTAAAACACATTCAACAAAAAGACATCCAGGAACACAGCACAGGGGGACCGTGAGGGAAAGACAGTTCAGGGGGAAACATTCATTAAAACACATTCAACAAAAAGACATCCAGGAACACAGCACAGGGGGACCGCAAGGGAAAGACAGTACAGGGGGACCGCGAGGGAAAGACATCACAGGGGGAAACATTCATTAAAACACATTCAACAAACAGACATCCAGGAACACAGCACAGGGGGACCACGAGGGAAAGACAGTACAGGGGGAAACATTCATTAAAACACATTCAACAAAAAGACATCCAGGAACACAGCACAGGGGGACCGCGAGGGAAAGACAGTACAGGGGGAAACATTCATTAAAACACATTCAACAAAAAAACATCCAGGTACACAGCACAGGGGGACCACGAGGGAAAGACAGCACAGGAGGAAACATTCATTAAAACACATTCAACAAAAAAACATCCAGGTACACAGCACAGGGGGACCACGAGGGAAAGACAGCACAGGGGGAAACATTCATTAAAACACATTCAACAAAAAGACATCCAGGTACACAGCACAGGGGGACCGCAAGGGAAAGACAGCACAGGGGGAAACATTCATTAAAACACATTCAACAAAAAGACATCCAGGAACACAGCACAGGGGGACCGTGAGGGAAAGACAGTACAGGGGGAAACATTCATTAAAACACATTCAACAAAAAGACATAAAGGTACACAGCACAGGGGGACCGCGAGGGAAAGACAGTACAGGGGGAAACATTCATTAAAACACATTCAACAAAAAGACATCCAGGAACACAGCACAGGGGGACCACGAGGGAAAGACAGTACAGAAGGAAACATTCATTAAAACACATTCAACAAAAAGATATCCAGGAACACAGCACAGGGGGACCACGAGGCAAAGACAGTTCAGGGGGAAACATTCATTAAAACACATTCAACAAAAACACATCCAGGTACACAGCACAGGGGGACCACGAGGGAAAGACAGCACAGGGGGAAACATTCATTAAAACACATTCAACAAAAAAACATCCAGGAACACATTACAGGGGGACCGCGAGGGAAAGACAGTTCAGGGGGAAACATTCATTAAAACACATTCAACAAAAAGACATCCAGGAACACATTACAGGGGGACCGCGAGGGAAAGACAGTACAGGGGGAAACATTCATTAAAACACATTCAACAAAAAAACATCCAGGAACACATTACAGGGGGACCACAAGAGAAAGACAGTTCAGGGGGAAACATTCATTGAAACACATTCAACAAAAAAACATCCAGGAACACATTACAGGGGGACCACGAGGGAAAGACAGTTCAGGGGGAAACATTCATTAAAACACATTCAACAAAAAAATATCCAGGAACACATTACAGGGGGACCGCGAGGGAAAGACAGCACAGGGGGAAACATTCATTAAAACACATTCAACAAAAAAACATCCAGGAACACATTACAGGGGGACCACGAGGGAAAGACAGTTCAGGGGGAAACATTCATTGAAACACATTCAACAAAAAGACATCCAGGAACACAGCACAGGGGGACCGTGAGGGAAAGACAGCACAGGGGGAAACATTCATTAAAACACATTCAACAAAAAAACATCCAGGAACACAGCACAGGGGGACCGCAAGGGAAAGACAGCACAGGGGGAAACATTCATTAAAACACATTCAACAAAAAGACATCCAGGAACACAGCACAGGGGGACCGCGAGGGAAAGACAGTTCAGGGGGAAACATTCATTAAAACACATTCAACAAAAAGACATCCAGGAACACAGCACAGGGGGACCGCAAGGGAAAGACAGCACAGGGGGAAACATTCATTAAAACACATTCAACAAAAAAACATCCAGGAACACAGTACAGGGGGACCGCGAGGGAAAGACAGTACAGGGGGAAACATTCATTAAAACACATTCAACAAAAAGACATCCAGGAACACAGCACAGGGGGCCCGCGAGGGAAAGACATCACAGGGGGAAACATTCATTAAAACACATTCAACAAAAAAACATCCAGGAACACAGCACAGGGGGACCGCAAGGGAAAGACAGCACAGGGGGAAACATTCATTAAAACACATTCAACAAAAAAACATCCAGGAACACAGTACAGGGGGACCGCGAGGGAAAGACAGTACAGGGGGAAACATTCATTAAAACACATTCAACAAAAAGACATCCAGGAACACAGCACAGGGGGACCGCGAGGGAAAGACAGCACAGGGGGAAACATTCATTAAAACACATTCAACAAAAAAACATCCAGGAACACAGCACAGGGGGACCGCGAGGGAAAGACAGTTCAGGGGGAAACATTCATTGAAACACATTCAACAAAAAGACATCCAGGAACACAGCACAGGGGGACCGCAAGGGAAAGACAGCACAGGGGGAAACATTCATTAAAACACATTCAACAAAAAGACATCCAGGAACACAGCACAGGGGGACCGCGAGGGAAAGACAGTTCAGGGGGAAACATTCATTAAAACACATTCAACAAAAAGACATCCAGGAACACAGCACAGGGGGACCGCAAGGGAAAGACAGTACAGGGGGAAACATTCATTAAAACACATTCAACAAAAAGACATCCAGGAACACAGCACAGGGGGACCGCGAGGGAAAGACAGTACAGGGGGAAACATTCATTAAAACACATTCAACAAAAAAACATCCAGGAACACAATATAGGGGGACTACGAGGGAAAGACAGTACAGGGGGAAACATTCATTAAAATACATTCAACAAAAAGACATCCAGGAACACAGCACAGGGGGACCGCGAGGGAAAGACAGTACAGGGGGAAACATTCATTAAAACACATTCAACAAAAAAACATACAGGAACACAGCACAGGGGGACTGCGAGGGAAAGATAGCACAGGGGGAAACATTCATTAAAACACATTCAACAAAAAAACATCCAGGAACGCAGCACAGGGGGACCGCGAGGGAAAGACAGTACAGGGGGAAACATTCAATAAAACACATTCAACAAAAAGACATCCAGGAACGCAGCACAGGGGCCCGCGAGGGAAAGACAGCACAGGGGGAAACATTCATTAAAACACATTCAACAAAAAGACATCCAGGAACACAGCACAGAGGGACCACGAGGGAAAGACAGTACAGGGGGAAACATTCATTAAAACACATTCAACAAAAAGACATCCAGGAACACAGCACAGGGGGACCACGAGGGAAAGACAGTACAGGGGGAAACATTCATTAAAACACATTCAACAAAAAGACATCCAGGAACACAGCACAGGGGGACCGCGAGGGAAAGACAGTACAGGGGGAAACATTCATTAAAACACATTCAACAAAAAAACATCCAGGAACACAGCACAGAGGGACCACGAGGGAAAGACAGCACAGGGGGAAACATTCATTAAAACACATTCAACAAAAAAACATCCAGGAACACAGCACAGGGGGACTGCGAGGGAAAGATAGCACAGGGGGAAACATTCATTAAAACACATTCAACAAAAAAACATCCAGGAACGCAGCACAGGGGGACCGCGAGGGAAAGACAGTACAGGGGGAAACATTCAATAAAACACATTCAACAAAAAGACATCCAGGAACGCAGCACAGGGGCCCGCGAGGGAAAGACAGCACAGGGGGAAACATTCATTAAAACACATTCAACAAAAAGACATCCAGGAACACAGCACAGAGGGACCACGAGGGAAAGACAGTACAGGGGGAAACATTCATTAAAACACATTCAACAAAAAGACATCCAGGAACACAGCACAGGGGGACCATGAGGGAAAGACAGTACAGGGGGAAACATTCATTAAAACACATTCAACAAAAAGACATCCAGGAACACAGCACAGGGGGACCGCGAGGGAAAGACAGTACAGGGGGAAACATTCATTAAAACACATTCAACAAAAAAACATCCAGGAACACAGCACAGAGGGACCACGAGGGAAAGACAGCACAGGTGGAAACATTCATTAAAACACATTCAACAAAAAAACATCCAGGAACACATTACAGGGGGACTACGAGGGAAAGACAGTACAGGGGGAAACATTCATTAAAACACATTCAACAAAAAGACATCCAGGAACATAGCACAGGGGGACCACGAGGGAAAGACAGTACAGAAGGAAACATTCATTAAAACACATTCAACAAAAAGACATCCAGGAACACAGCACAGGGGGACCACGAGGCAAAGACAGTTCAGGGGGAAACATTCATTAAAACACATTCAACAAAAAAACAGTCAGGAACACATTACAGGGGGACCACGAGAGAAAGACAGTTCAGGGGGAAACATTCATTGAAACACATTCAACAAAAAAACATCCAGGAACACATTACAGGGGGACCACGAGGGAAAGACAGTTCAGGGGGAAACATTCATTAAAACACATTCAACAAAAAAATATCCAGGAACACATTACAGGGGGACCGCGAGGGAAAGACAGCACAGGGGGAAACATTCATTAAAACACATTCAACAAAAAAACATCCAGGAACACATTACAGGGGGACCACGAGGGAAAGACAGTTCAGGGGGAAACATTCATTGAAACACATTCAACAAAAAGACATCCAGGAACACAGCACAGGGGGACCGCAAGGGAAAGACAGCACAGGGGGAAACATTCATTAAAACACATTCAACAAAAAGACATCCAGGAACACAGCACAGGGGGACCGCGAGGGAAAGACAGTTCAGGGGGAAACATTCATTAAAACACATTCAACAAAAAGACATCCAGGAACACAGCACAGGGGGACCGCAAGGGAAAGACAGCACAGGGGGAAACATTCATTAAAACACATTCAACAAAAACAACATCCAGGAACACAGTACAGGGGGACCGCGAGGGAAAGACAGTACAGGGGGAAACATTCATTAAAACACATTCAACAAAAAGACATCCAGGAACACAGCACAGGGGGACCGCGAGGGAAAGACAGTACAGGGGGAAACATTCATTAAAACACATTCAACAAAAAAACATCCAGGAACACAATATAGGGGGACTACGAGGGAAAGACAGTACAGGGGGAAACATTCATTAAAACACATTCAACAAAAAGACATCCAGGAACACAGCACAGGGGGACCGCGAGGGAAAGACAGTACAGGGGGAAACATTCATTAAAACACATTCAACAAAAAAACATCCAAGAACACAGCACAGGGGGACCGCGAGGGAAAGATAGCACAGGGGGAAACATTCATTAAAACACATTCAACAAAAAAACATCCAGGAACGCAGCACAGGGGGACCGCGAGGGAAAGACAGTACAGGGGGAAACATTCATTAAAACACATTCAACAAAAAGACATCCAGGAACGCAGCACAGGGGCCCGCGAGGGAAAGACAGCACAGGGGGAAACATTCATTAAAACACATTCAACAAAAAGACATCCAGGAACACAGCACAGGGGGACCGCGAGGGAAAGACAGTACAGGGGGAAACATTCATTAAAACACATTCAACAAAAAAACATCCAGGAACACAGCACAGAGGGACCACGAGGGAAAGACAGCACAGGGGGAAACATTCATTAAAACACATTCAACAAAAAGACATCCAGGAACACAGCACAGGGGGACCACGAGGGAAAGACAGTACAGGGGGAAACATTCATTAAAACACATTCAACAAAAAGACATCCAGGAACACAGCACAGGGGGACCACGAGGGAAAGACAGTACAGAAGGAAACATTCAGTAAAACACATTCAACAAAAAGACATCCAGGAACACAGCACAGGGGGACTGCGAGGGAAAGACAGTTCAGGGGGAAACATTCATTAAAACACATTCAACAAAAAGACATCCAGGAACACAGCACAGGGGGACCGCGAGGGAAAGACAGTACAGGGGGAAACATTCATTAAAACACATTCAACAAAAAAACATCCAGGAACACAGCACAGGGGGACCGCGAGGGAAAGACAGTACAGGGGGAAACATTCATTAAAACACATTCAACAAAAAAACATCCAGGAACACAGCACAGAGGGACCACGAGGGAAAGACAGCACAGGGGGAAACATTCATTAAAACACATTCAACAAAAAAACATCCAGGAACACATTACAGGGGGACCACGAGGGAAAGACAGTACAGGGGGAAACATTCATTAAAACACATTCAACAAAAAGACATCCAGGAACACAGCACAGGGGGACCACGAGGGAAAGACAGTACAGGGGGAAACATTCATTAAAACACATTCAACAAATAGACATCCAGGAACACAGCACAGGGGGACCGCGAGGGAAAGACAGTACAGGGGGAAACATTCATTAAAACACATTCAACAAAAAAACATCCAGGAACACAGCACAGAGGGACCACGAGGGAAAGACAGCACAGGGGGAAACATTCATTAAAACACATTCAACAAAAAAACATCCAGGAACACATTACAGGGGGACCACGAGGGAAAGACAGTACAGGGGGAAACATTCATTAAAACACATTCAACAAAAAGACATCCAGGAACACAGCACAGGGGGACCACGAGGGAAAGACAGTACAGAAGGAAACATTCATTAAAACACATTCAACAAAAAGACATCCAGGAACACAGCACAGGGGGACCACGAGGCAAAGACAGTTCAGGGGGAAACATTCATTAAAACACATTCAACAAAAAAACATCCAGGTACACAGCACAGGGGGACCACGAGGGAAAGACAGCACAGGGGGAAACATTCATTAAAACACATTCAACAAAAAAACATCCAGGAACACATTACAGGGGGACCGCGAGGGAAAGACAGTTCAGGGGGAAACATTCATTAAAACACATTCAACAAAAAGACATCCAGGAACACATTACAGGGGGACCACGAGGGAGAGACAGTACAGGGGGAAACATTCATTAAAACACATTCAACAAAAAAACATCCAGGAACACATTACAGGGGGACCACGAGAGAAAGACAGTTCAGGGGGAAACATTCATTGAAACACATTCAACAAAAAAACATCCAGGAACACATTACAGGGGGACCACGAGGGAAAGACAGTTCAGGGGGAAACATTCATTAAAACACATTCAACAAAAAAATATCCAGGAACACATTACAGGGGGACCGCGAGGGAAAGACAGCACAGGGGGAAACATTCATTAAAACACATTCAACAAAAAAACATCCAGGAACACATTACAGGGGGACCACGAGGGAAAGACAGTTCAGGGGGAAACATTCATTGAAACACATTCAACAAAAAGACATCCAGGAACACAGCACAGGGGGACCGCAAGGGAAAGACAGCACAGGGGGAAACATTCATTAAAACACATTCAACAAAAAGACATCCAGGAACACAGCACAGGGGGACCGCGAGGGAAAGACAGTTCAGGGGGAAACATTCATTAAAACACATTCAACAAAAAGACATCCAGGAACACAGCACAGGGGGACCGCAAGGGAAAGACAGCACAGGGGGAAACATTCATTAAAACACATTCAACAAAAAAACATCCAGGAACACAGTACAGGGGGACCGCGAGGGAAAGACAGTACAGGGGGAAACATTCATTAAAACACATTCAACAAAAAGACATCCAGGAACACAGCACAGGGGGCCCGCGAGGGAAAGACAGTACAGGGGGAAACATTCATTAAAACACATTCAACAAAAAAACATCCAGGAACACAATATAGGGGGACTACGAGGGAAAGACAGTACAGGGGGAAACATTCATTAAAACACATTCAACAAAAATACATCCAGGAACACAGCACAGGGGGACCGCGAGGGAAAGACAGTACAGGGGGAAACATTCATTAAAACACATTCAACAAAAAAACATCCAGGAACACAGCACAGGGGGACCACGAGGGAAAGATAGCACAGGGGGAAACATTCATTAAAACACATTCAACAAAAAAACATCCAGGAATGCAGCACAGGGGGACCGCGAGTGAAAGACAGTACAGGGGGAAACATTCATTAAAACACATTCAACAAAAAGACATCCAGGAACGCAGCACAGGGGCCCGCGAGGGAAAGACAGCACAGGGGGAAACATTCATTAAAACACATTCAACAAAAAGACATCCAGGAACACAGCACAGGGGGACCGCGAGGGAAAGACAGTACAGGGGGAAACATTCATCAAAACACATTCAACAAAAAAACATCCAGGAACACAGCACAGAGGGACCACGAGGGAAAGACAGCACAGGGGGAAACATTCATTAAAACACATTCAACAAAAAGACATCCAGGAACACAGCACAGGGGGACCACGAGGGAAAGACAGTACAGGGGGAAACATTCATTAAAACACATTCAACAAAAAGACATCCAGGAACACAGCACAGGGGGACCACGAGGGAAAGACAGTACAGAAGGAAACATTCAGTAAAACACATTCAACAAAAAGACATCCAGGAACACAGCACAGGGGGACTGCGAGGGAAAGACAGTTCAGGGGGAAACATTCATTAAAACACATTCAACAAAAAGACATTCAGGAACACAGCACAGGGGGACCGTCAGGGAAAGACAGTTCAGGGGGAAACATTCATTAAAACACATTCAACAAAAAGACATCCAGGAACACAGCACAGGGGGACCGCAAGGAAAAGACAGTACAGGGGGACCGCGAGGGAAAGACAGTACAGGGGGAAACATTCATTAAAACACATTCAACAAAAAGACATCCAGGAACACAGCACTGGGGGACCGTGAGGGAAAGACAGTTCAGGGGGAAACCTTCATTAAAACACATTCAACAAAAAGACATCCAGGAACACAGCACAGGGGGACTGCAAGGGAAAGACAGTACAGGGGGACCGCGAGGGAAAGACACCACAGGGGGAAACATTCATTAAAACACATTCAACAAACAGACATCCAGGAACACAGCACAGGGGGACCACGAGGGAAAGACAGTACAGGGGGAAACATTCATTAAAACACATTCAACAAAAAGACATCCAGGAACACAGCACAGGGGGACCGCGAGGGAAAGACAGTACAGGGGGAAACATTCATTAAAACACATTCAACAAAAAAACATCCAGGTACACAGCACAGGGGGACCACGAGGGAAAGACAGCACAGGGGGAAACATTCATTAAAACACATTCAACAAAAAAACATCCAGGAACACAATATAGGGGGACTACGAGGGAAAGACAGTACAGGGGGAAACATTCATTAAAACACATTCAACAAAAAGACATCCAGGAACACAGCACAGGGGGACCGCGAGGGAAAGAGAGTACAGGGGGAAACATTCATTAAAACACATTCAACAAAAAAACATCCAGGAACACAGCACAGGGGGACTGCGAGGGAAAGATGGCACAGGGGGAAACATTCATTAAAACACATTCAACAAAAAAACATCCAGGAACGCAGCACAGGGGGACCGCGAGGGAAAGACAGTACAGGGGGAAACATTCAATAAAACACATTCAACAAAAAGACATCCAGGAACGCAGCACAGGGGCCCGCGAGGGAAAGACAGCACAGGGGGAAACATTCATTAAAACACATTCAACAAAAAGACATCCAGGAACACAGCACAGGGGGACCACGAGGGAAAGACAGTACAGGGGGAAACATTCATTAAAACACATTCAACAAAAAAACATCCAGGAACACAGCACAGAGGGACCACGAGGGAAAGACAGCACAGGGGGAAACATTCATTAAAACACATTCAACAAAAAAACATCCAGGAACACATTACAGGGGGACCACGAGGGAAAGACAGTACAGGGGGAAACATTCATTAAAACACATTCAACAAAAAGACATCCAGGAACACAGCACAGGGGGACCACGAGGGAAAGACAGTACAGGGGGAAACATTCATTAAAACACATTCAACAAAAAGACATCCAGGAACACAGCACAGGGGGACCACGAGGGAAAGACAGTACAGAAGGAAACATTCATTAAAACACATTCAACAAAAAGACATCCAGGAACACAGCACAGGGGGACCACGAGGCAAAGACAGTTCAGGGGGAAACATTCATTAAAACACATTCAACAAAAAAACATCCAGGTACACAGCACAGGGGGACCACGAGGGAAAGACAGCACAGGGGGAAACATTCATTAAAACACATTCAACAAAAAAACATCCAGGAACACATTACAGGGGGACCACGAGGGAAAGACAGTTCAGGGGGAAACATTCATTAAAACACATTCAACAAAAAGACATCCAGGAACACATTACAGGGGGACCGCGAGGGAAAGACAGTACAGGGGGAAACATTCATTAAAACACATTCAACAAAAAGACATCCAGGAACACATTACAGGGGGACCGCGAGGGAAAGACAGTACAGGGGGAAACATTCATTAAAACACATTCAACAAAAAGACATCCAGGAACACAGCACAGGGGGACCGCGAGGGAAAGACAGTACAGGGGGAAACATTCATTAAAACACATTCAACAAAAAAACATCCAGGAACACAGCACAGGGGGACCGCGAGGGAAAGATAGCACAGGGGGAAACATTCATTAAAACACATTCAACAAAAAAACATCCAGGAACGCAGCACAGGGGGACCGCGAGGGAAAGACAGTACAGGGGGAAACATTCATTAAAACACATTCAACAAAAAGACATCCAGGAACGCAGCACAGGGGCCCGCGAGGGAAAGACAGCACAGGGGGAAACATTCATTAAAACACATTCAACAAAAAGACATCCAGGAACACAGCACAGGGGGACCGCGAGGGAAAGACAGTACAGGGGGAAACATTCATCAAAACACATTCAACAAAAAAACATCCAGGAACACAGCACAGAGGGACCACGAGGGAAAGACAGCACAGGGGGAAACATTCATTAAAACACATTCAACAAAAAGACATCCAGGAACACAGCACAGGGGGACCACGAGGGAAAGACAGTACAGGGGGAAACATTCATTAAAACACATTCAACAAAAAGACATCCAGGAACACAGCACAGGGGGACCACGAGGGAAAGACAGTACAGAAGGAAACATTCAGTAAAACACATTCAACAAAAAGACATCCAGGAACACAGCACAGGGGGACTGCGAGGGAAAGACAGTTCAGGGGGAAACATTCATTAAAACACATTCAACAAAAAGACATTCAGGAACACAGCACAGGGGGACCGTCAGGGAAAGACAGTTCAGGGGGAAACATTCATTAAAACACATTCAACAAAAAGACATCCAGGAACACAGCACAGGGGGACCGCAAGGGAAAGACAGTACAGGGGGACCGCGAGGGAAAGACAGTACAGGGGGAAACATTCATTAAAACACATTCAACAAAAAGACATCCAGGAACACAGCACTGGGGGACCGTGAGGGAAAGACAGTTCAGGGGGAAACATTCATTAAAACACATTCAACAAAAAGACATCCAGGAACACAGCACAGGGGGACTGCAAGGGAAAGACAGTACAGGGGGACCGCGAGGGAAAGACACCACAGGGGGAAACATTCATTAAAACACATTCAACAAACAGACATCCAGGAACACAGCACAGGGGGACCACGAGGGAAAGACAGTACAGGGGGAAACATTCATTAAAACACATTCAACAAAAAGACATCCAGGAACACAGCACAGGGGGACCACGAGGGAAAGACAGTACAGGGGGAAACATTCATTAAAACACATTCAACAAAAAAACATCCAGGTACACAGCACAGGGGGACCACGAGGGAAAGACAGCACAGGGGGAAACATTCATTAAAACACATTCAACAAAAAAACATCCAGGAACACAATATAGGGGGACTACGAGGGAAAGACAGTACAGGGGGAAACATTCATTAAAACACATTCAACAAAAAGACATCCAGGAACACAGCACAGGGGGACCGCGAGGGAAAGAGAGTACAGGGGGAAACATTCATTAAAACACATTCAACAAAAAAACATCCAGGAACACAGCACAGGGGGACTGCGAGGGAAAGATAGCACAGGGGGAAACATTCATTAAAACACATTCAACAAAAAAACATCCAGGAACGCAGCACAGGGGGACCGCGAGGGAAAGACAGTACAGGGGGAAACATTCAATAAAACACATTCAACAAAAAGACATCCAGGAACGCAGCACAGGGGCCCGCGAGGGAAAGACAGCACAGGGGGAAACATTCATTAAAACACATTCAACAAAAAGACATCCAGGAACACAGCACAGGGGGACCGCGAGGGAAAGACAGTACAGGGGGAAACATTCATTAAAACACATTCAACAAAAAAACATCCAGGAACACAGCACAGAGGGACCACGAGGGAAAGACAGCACAGGGGGAAACATTCATTAAAACACATTCAACAAAAAAACATCCAGGAACACATTACAGGGGGACCACGAGGGAAAGACAGTACAGGGGGAAACATTCATTAAAACACATTCAACAAAAAGACATCCAGGAACACAGCACAGGGGGACCACGAGGCAAAGACAGTTCAGGGGGAAACATTCATTAAAACACATTCAACAAAAAAACATCCAGGTACACAGCACAGGGGGACCACGAGGGAAAGACAGCACAGGGGGAAACATTCATTAAAACACATTCAACAAAAAAACATCCAGGAACACATTACAGGGGGACCACGAGGGAAAGACAGTTCAGGGGGAAACATTCATTAAAACACATTCAACAAAAAGACATCCAGGAACACATTACAGGGGGACCGCGAGGGAAAGACAGTACAGGGGGAAACATTCATTAAAACACATTCAACAAAAAGACATCCAGGAACACATTACAGGGGGACCGCGAGGGAAAGACAGTACAGGGGGAAACATTCATTAAAACACATTCAACAAAAAAACATCCAGGAACACATTACAGGGGGACCACGAGAGAAAGACAGTTCAGGGGGAAACATTCATCTATTTATAATTCCAGTAATCTCTGTGTGTTTGTTTGTACGTTTGTACGTTTGTTTGTCTGTGACCGCTGTTTCTCGACAACCACGGGTCCGATATACTTTAAACTTGCCAGGTATATTGCTGGGGACCCGAGGATGTGCCTTTTCAAGGTTTCATATTAATCGGACAATTACTTACCGAGCTATGTCCAAAAAACGATTCAACCAATCAGAGAGCAGCGAGCTATCGCGTGTGCCGAACGTGGCGAACACACTCTGCCTCGGATGGCACATTTGAGAGCGTATTCATTTATTTCCCGTTGGCAAACTATGTTGGCGCTATGTTGGCGTTAAACGATGTTTTAAAACTAATTAAAACCCCGGGGGGATTGTCACTGTACTCGCAAGCCGTTCGCCGTTCGCTTTGGCGTTGCGAATGGACCAAAACATTTCATGCACCAAACCATTTCATGTAAAGCGTTCGCCGTTCGCTTTGGCGTTGCGAATGAACCAAAACATTTCATGACCCAAACCATTTCATGTAAATAGAGGGGGGGATATAATTTTAGATATAGATATAGTACGGGCATGCCCTAGTTGAAACACATTCAACAAAAAAACATCCAGGAACACATTACAGGGGGACCACGAGGGAAAGACAGTTCAGGGGGAAACATTCATTAAAACACATTCAACAAAAAAATATCCAGGAACACATTACAGGGGGACCGCGAGGGAAAGACAGCACAGGGGGAAACATTCATTAAAACACATTCAACAAAAAAACATCCAGGAACACATTACAGGGGGACCACGAGGGAAAGACAGTTCAGGGGGAAACATTCATTGAAACACATTCAACAAAAAGACATCCAGGAACACAGCACAGGGGGACCGCAAGGGAAAGACAGCACAGGGGGAAACATTCATTAAAACACATTCAACAAAAAGACATCCAGGAACACAGCACAGGGGGACCGCGAGGGAAAGACAGTTCAGGGGGAAACATTCATTAAAACACATTCAACAAAAAGACATCCAGGAACACAGCACAGGGGGGCCGCAAGGGAAAGACAGCACAGGGGGAAACATTCATTAAAACACATTCAACAAAAAAACATCCAGGAACACAGTACAGGGGGACCGCGAGGGAAAGACAGTACAGGGGGAAACATTCATTAAAACACATTCAACAAAAAGACATCCAGGAACACAGCACAGGGGGACCGCGAGGGAAAGACAGTACAGGGGGAAACATTCATTAAAACACATTCAACAAAAAAACATCCAGGAACACAATATAGGGGGACTACGAGGGAAAGACAGTACAGGGGGAAACATTCATTAAAACACATTCAACAAAAAGACATCCAGGAACACAGCACAGGGGGACCGCGAGGGAAAGACAGTACAGGGGGAAACATTCATTAAAACACATTCAACAAAAAAACATCCAGGAACACAGCACAGGGGGACCGCGAGGGAAAGATAGCACAGGGGGAAACATTCATTAAAACACATTCAACAAAAAAACATCCAGGAACGCAGCACAGGGGGACCGCGAGGGAAAGACAGTACAGGGGGAAACATTCATTAAAACACATTCAACAAAAAGACATCCAGGAACGCAGCACAGGGGCCCGCGAGGGAAAGACAGCACAGGGGGAAACATTCATTAAAACACATTCAACAAAAAGACATCCAGGAACACAGCACAGGGGGACCGCGAGGGAAAGACAGTACAGGGGGAAACATTCATTAAAACACATTCAACAAAAAAACATCCAGGAACACAGCACAGAGGGACCACGAGGGAAAGACAGCACAGGGGGAAACATTCATTAAAACACATTCAACAAAAAGACATCCAGGAACACAGCACAGGGGGACCACGAGGGAAAGACAGTCCAGGGGGAAACATTCATTAAAACGCATTCAACAAAATGACATCCAGGAACACAGCACAGGGGGACCACGAGGGAAAGACAGTACAGAAGGAAACATTCAGTAAAACACATTCAACAAAAAGACATCCAGGAACACAGCACAGGGGGACTGCGAGGGAAAGACAGTTCAGGGGGAAACATTCATTAAAACACATTCAACAAAAAGACATCCAGGAACACAGCACAGGGGGACCGTCAGGGAAAGACAGTTCAGGGGGAAACATTCATTAAAACACATTCAACAAAAAGACATCCAGGAACACAGCACAGGGGGGCCGCAAGGGAAAGACAGTACAGGGGGACCGCGAGGGAAAGACAGTACAGGGGGAAACATTCATTAAAACACATTCAACAAAAAGACATCCAGGAACACAGCACAGGGGGACCACGAGGGAAAGACAGTACAGGGGGAAACATTCATTAAAACACATTCAACAAAAAGACATCCAGTAACACAGCACAGGGGGACCACGAGGGAAAGACAGTACAGAAGGAAACATTCAGTTAAACACATTCAACAAAAAGACATCCAGGAACACAGCACAGGGGGACTGCGAGGGAAAGACAGTTCAGGGGGAAACATTCATTAAAACACATTCAACAAAAAGACATCCAGGAACACAGCACAGGGGTACCGTGAGGGAAAGACAGTTCAGGGGGAAACATTCATTAAAACACATTCAACAAAAAGACATCCAGGAACACAGCACAGGGGGACCGCAAGGGAAAGACAGTACAGGGGGACCGCGAGGGAAAGACAGTACAGGGGGAAACATTCATTAAAACACATTCAACAAAAAGACATCCAGGAACACAGCACAGGGGGACTGCAAGGGAAAGACAGTACAGGGGGACCGCGAGGGAAAGACAGCACAGGGGGAAACATTCATTAAAACACATTCAACAAACAGACATCCAGGAACACAGCACAGGGGGACCACGAGGGAAAGACAGTACAGGGGGAAACATTCATTAAAACACATTCAACAAAAAGACATCCAGGAACACAGCACAGGGGGACCGCGAGGGAAAGACAGTACAGGGGGAAACATTCATTAAAACACATTCAACAAAAAAACATCCAGGTACACAGCACAGGGGGACCACGAGGGAAAGACAGCACAGGAGGAAACATTCATTAAAACACATTCAACAAAAAAACATCCAGGTACACAGCACAGGGGGACCACGAGGGAAAGACAGCACAGGGGGAAACATTCATTAAAACACATTCAACAAAAAGACATCCAGGTACACAGCACAGGGGGAAACATTCATTAAAACACATTCAACAAAAAAACATCCAGGAACACAATATAGGGGGACTACGAGGGAAAGACAGTACAGGGGGAAACATTCATTAAAACACATTCAACAAAAAGACATCCAGGAACACAGCACATGGGGACCGCGAGGGAAAGACAGTACAGGGGGAAACATTCATTAAAACACATTCAACAAAAAGACATCCAGGAACACAGCACAGGGGGACCGCGAGGGAAAGACAGTACAGGGGGAAACATTCATTAAAACACATTCAACAAAAAAACATCCAGGAACACAGCACAGGGGGACCGCGAGGGAAAGACAGTACAGGGGGAAACATTCATTAAAACACATTCAACAAAAAGACATCCAGGAACACAGCACAGGGGGACCGCGAGGGAAAGACAGTACAGGGGGAAACATTCATTAAAACACATTCAACAAAAAGACATCCAGGAACACAGCACAGGGGGACCGCGAGGGAAAGACAGTACAGGGGGAAACATTCATTAAAACACATTCAACAAAAAAACATCCAGGAACACAATATAGGGGGACTACGAGGGAAAGACAGTACAGGGGGAAACATTCATTAAAACACATTCAACAAAAAGACATCCAGGAACACAGCACAGGGGGACCGCGAGGGAAAGACAGTACAGGGGGAAACATTCATTAAAACACATTCAACAAAAAAACATCCAGGTACACAGCACAGGGGGACCACGAGGGAAAGACAGCACAGGGGGAAACATTCATTAAAACACATTCAACAAAAAAACATCCAGGAACACAATATAGGGGGACTACGAGGGAAAGACAGTACAGGGGGAAACATTCATTAAAACACATTCAACAAAAAGACATCCAGGAACACAGCACAGGGGGACCGCGAGGGAAAGAGAGTACAGGGGGAAACATTCATTAAAACACATTCAACAAAAAAACATCCAGGAACACAGCACAGGGGGACTGCGAGGGAAAGATAGCACAGGGGGAAACATTCATTAAAACACATTCAACAAAAAAACATCCAGGAACGCAGCACAGGGGGACCGCGAGGGAAAGACAGTACAGGGGGAAACATTCAATAAAACACATTCAACAAAAAGACATCCAGGAACGCAGCACAGGGGGACCACGAGGGAAAGACAGTACAGAAGGAAACATTCATTAAAACACATTCAACAAAAAGACATCCAGGAACACAGCACAGGGGGACCACGAGGCAAAGACAGTTCAGGGGGAAACATTCATTAAAACACATTCAACAAAAAAACATCCAGGTACACAGCACAGGGGGACCACGAGGGAAAGACAGCACAGGGGGAAACATTCATTAAAACACATTCAACAAAAAAACATCCAGGAACACATTACAGGGGGACCACGAGGGAAAGACAGTTCAGGGGGAAACATTCATTAAAACACATTCAACAAAAAGACATCCAGGAACACATTACAGGGGGACCGCGAGGGAAAGACAGTACAGGGGGAAACATTCATTAAAACACATTCAACAAAAAGACATCCAGGAACACATTACAGGGGGACCACGAGAGAAAGACAGTTCAGGGGGAAACATTCATCTATCTATAATTCCAGTAATCTCTGTGTGTTTGTTTGTACGTTTGTACGTTTGTTTGTCTGTGACCGCTGTTTCTCGACAACCACGGGTCCGATATACTTTAAACTTGCCAGGTATATTGCTGGGGACCCGAGGATGTGCCTTTTCAAGGTTTCATATTAATCGGACAATTACTTACCGAGCTATGTCCAAAAAACGATTCAACCAATCAGAGAGCAGCGAGCTATCGCGTGTGCCGAACATGGCGAACACACTCTGCCTCGGATGGCACATTTGAGAGCGTATTCATTTATTTCCCGTCGGCAAACTATGTTGGCGCTATGTTGGCGTTAAACGATGTTTTAAAACTAATTAAAACCCCGGGGGGATTGTCACTGTACTCGCAAGCCGTTCGCCGTTCGCTTTGGCGTTGCGAATGGACCAAAACATTTCATGCACCAAACCATTTCATGTAAAGCGTTCGCCGTTCGCTTTGGCGTTGCGAATGGACCAAAACATTTCATGAACCAAACCATTTCATGTAAATAGAGGGGGGGATATAATTTTAGATATAGATATAGTACGGGCATGCCCTAGTTGAAACACATTCAACAAAAAAACATCCAGGAACACATTACAGGGGGACCACGAGGGAAAGACAGTTCAGGGGGAAACATTCATTAAAACACATTCAACAAAAAAATATCCAGGAACACATTACAGGGGGACCGCGAGGGAAAGACAGCACAGGGGGAAACATTCATTAAAACACATTCAACAAAAAAACATCCAGGAACACATTACAGGGGGACCACGAGGGAAAGACAGTTCAGGGGGAAACATTCATTGAAACACATTCAACAAAAAGACATCCAGGAACACAGCACAGGGGGACCGCAAGGGAAAGACAGCACAGGGGGAAACATTCATTAAAACACATTCAACAAAAAGACATCCAGGAACACAGCACAGGGGGACCGCGAGGGAAAGACAGTTCAGGGGGAAACATTCATTAAAACACATTCAACAAAAAGACATCCAGGAACACAGCACAGGGGGGCCGCAAGGGAAAGACAGCACAGGGGGAAACATTCATTAAAACACATTCAACAAAAAAACATCCAGGAACACAGTACAGGGGGACCGCGAGGGAAAGACAGTACAGGGGGAAACATTCATTAAAACACATTCAACAAAAAGACATCCAGGAACACAGCACAGGGGGACCGCGAGGGAAAGACAGTACAGGGGGAAACATTCATTAAAACACATTCAACAAAAAAACATCCAGGAACACAATATAGGGGGACTACGAGGGAAAGACAGTACAGGGGGAAACATTCATTAAAACACATTCAACAAAAAGACATCCAGGAACACAGCACAGGGGGACCGCGAGGGAAAGACAGTACAGGGGGAAACACTCATTAAAACACATTCAACAAAAAACATCCAGGAACACAGCACAGGGGGACCGCGAGGGAAAGATAGCACAGGGGGAAACATTCATTAAAACACATTCAACAAAAAAACATCCAGGAACGCAGCACAGGGGGACCGCGAGGGAAAGACAGTACAGGGGGAAACATTCATTAAAACACATTCAACAAAAAGACATCCAGGAAGGCAGCACAGGGGCCCGCAAGGGAAAGACAGCACAGGGGGAAACATTCATTAAAACACATTCCACAAAAAGACATCCAGGAACACAGCACAGGGGGACCGTGAGGGAAAGACAGTACAGGGGGAAACATTCATTAAAACACATTCAACAAAAAAACATCCAGGAACACAGCACAGAGGGACCACGAGGGAAAGACTGCACAGGGGGAAACATTCATTAAAACACATTCAACAAAAAGACATCCAGGAACACAGCACAGGGGGACCACGAGGGAAAGACAGTCCAGGGGGAAACATTCATTAAAACGCATTCAACAAAATGACATCCAGGAACACAGCACAGGGGGACCACGAGGGAAAGACAGTACAGAAGGAAACATTCAGTAAAACACATTCAACAAAAAGACATCCAGGAACACAGCACAGGGGGACTGCGAGGGAAAGACAGTTCAGGGGGAAACATTCATTAAAACACATTCAACAAAAAGACATTCAGGAACACAGCACAGGGGGACCGTCAGGGAAAGACAGTTCAGGGGGAAACATTCATTAAAACACATTCAACAAAAAGACATCCAGGAACACAGCACAGGGGGACCGCAAGGGAAAGACAGTACAGGGGGACCGCGAGGGAAAGACAGTACAGGGGGAAACATTCATTAAAACACATTCAACAAAAAGACATCCAGGAACACAGCACTGGGGGACCGTGAGGGAAAGACAGTTCAGGGGGAAACATTCATTAAAACACATTCAACAAAAAGACATCCAGGAACACAGCACAGGGGGACTGCAAGGGAAAGACAGTACAGGGGGACCGCGAGGGAAAGACACCACAGGGGGAAACATTCATTAAAACACATTCAACAAACAGACATCCAGGAACACAGCACTGGGGGACCGTGAGGGAAAGACAGTTCAGGGGGAAACATTCATTAAAACACATTCAACAAAAAGACATCCAGGAACGCAGCACAGGGGCCCGCGAGGGAAAGACAGCACAGGGGGAAACATTCATTAAAACACATTCAACAAAAAGACATCCAGGAACACAGCACAGGGGGACCGCGAGGGAAAGACAGTACAGGGGGAAACATTCATCAAAACACATTCAACAAAAAAACATCCAGGAACACAGCACAGAGGGACCACGAGGGAAAGACAGCACAGGGGGAAACATTCATTAAAACACATTCAACAAAAAAACATCCAGGAACACATTACAGGGGGACCACGAGGGAAAGACAGTTCAGGGGGAAACATTCATTAAAACACATTCAACAAAAAGACATCCAGGAACACATTACAGGGGGACCGCGAGGGAAAGACAGTACAGGGGGAAACATTCATTAAAACACATTCAACAAAAAGACATCCAGGAACACATTACAGGGGGACCACGAGAGAAAGACAGTTCAGGGGGAAACATTCATCTATCTATAATTCCAGTAATCTCTGTGTGTTTGTTTGTACGTTTGTACGTTTGTTTGTCTGTGACCGCTGTTTCTCGACAACCACGGGTCCGATATACTTTAAACTTGCCAGGTATATTGCTGGGGACCCGAGGATGTGCCTTTTCAAGGTTTCATATTAATCGGACAATTACTTACCGAGCTATGTCCAAAAAACGATTCAACCAATCAGAGAGCAGCGAGCTATCGCGTGTGCCGAACATGGCGAACACACTCTGCCTCGGATGGCACATTTGAGAGCGTATTCATTTATTTCCCGTCGGCAAACTATGTTGGCGCTATGTTGGCGTTAAACGATGTTTTAAAACTAATTAAAACCCCGGGGGGATTGTCACTGTACTCGCAAGCCGTTCGCCGTTCGCTTTGGCGTTGCGAATGGACCAAAACATTTCATGCACCAAACCATTTCATGTAAAGCGTTCGCCGTTCGCTTTGGCGTTGCGAATGGACCAAAACATTTCATGAACCAAACCATTTCATGTAAATAGAGGGGGGGATATAATTTTAGATATAGATATAGTACGGGCATGCCCTAGTTGAAACACATTCAACAAAAAAACATCCAGGAACACATTACAGGGGGACCACGAGGGAAAGACAGTTCAGGGGGAAACATTCATTAAAACACATTCAACAAAAAAATATCCAGGAACACATTACAGGGGGACCGCGAGGGAAAGACAGCACAGGGGGAAACATTCATTAAAACACATTCAACAAAAAAACATCCAGGAACACATTACAGGGGGACCACGAGGGAAAGACAGTTCAGGGGGAAACATTCATTGAAACACATTCAACAAAAAGACATCCAGGAACACAGCACAGGGGGACCGCAAGGGAAAGACAGCACAGGGGGAAACATTCATTAAAACACATTCAACAAAAAGACATCCAGGAACACAGCACAGGGGGACCGCGAGGGAAAGACAGTTCAGGGGGAAACATTCATTAAAACACATTCAACAAAAAGACATCCAGGAACACAGCACAGGGGGGCCGCAAGGGAAAGACAGCACAGGGGGAAACATTCATTAAAACACATTCAACAAAAAAACATCCAGGAACACAGTACAGGGGGACCGCGAGGGAAAGACAGTACAGGGGGAAACATTCATTAAAACACATTCAACAAAAAGACATCCAGGAACACAGCACAGGGGGACCGCGAGGGAAAGACAGTACAGGGGGAAACATTCATTAAAACACATTCAACAAAAAAACATCCAGGAACACAATATAGGGGGACTACGAGGGAAAGACAGTACAGGGGGAAACATTCATTAAAACACATTCAACAAAAAGACATCCAGGAACACAGCACAGGGGGACCGCGAGGGAAAGACAGTACAGGGGGAAACACTCATTAAAACACATTCAACAAAAAACATCCAGGAACACAGCACAGGGGGACCGCGAGGGAAAGATAGCACAGGGGGAAACATTCATTAAAACACATTCAACAAAAAAACATCCAGGAACGCAGCACAGGGGGACCGCGAGGGAAAGACAGTACAGGGGGAAACATTCATTAAAACACATTCAACAAAAAGACATCCAGGAAGGCAGCACAGGGGCCCGCAAGGGAAAGACAGCACAGGGGGAAACATTCATTAAAACACATTCCACAAAAAGACATCCAGGAACACAGCACAGGGGGACCGTGAGGGAAAGACAGTACAGGGGGAAACATTCATTAAAACACATTCAACAAAAAAACATCCAGGAACACAGCACAGAGGGACCACGAGGGAAAGACTGCACAGGGGGAAACATTCATTAAAACACATTCAACAAAAAGACATCCAGGAACACAGCACAGGGGGACCACGAGGGAAAGACAGTCCAGGGGGAAACATTCATTAAAACGCATTCAACAAAATGACATCCAGGAACACAGCACAGGGGGACCACGAGGGAAAGACAGTACAGAAGGAAACATTCAGTAAAACACATTCAACAAAAAGACATCCAGGAACACAGCACAGGGGGACTGCGAGGGAAAGACAGTTCAGGGGGAAACATTCATTAAAACACATTCAACAAAAAGACATTCAGGAACACAGCACAGGGGGACCGTCAGGGAAAGACAGTTCAGGGGGAAACATTCATTAAAACACATTCAACAAAAAGACATCCAGGAACACAGCACAGGGGGACCGCAAGGGAAAGACAGTACAGGGGGACCGCGAGGGAAAGACAGTACAGGGGGAAACATTCATTAAAACACATTCAACAAAAAGACATCCAGGAACACAGCACTGGGGGACCGTGAGGGAAAGACAGTTCAGGGGGAAACATTCATTAAAACACATTCAACAAAAAGACATCCAGGAACACAGCACAGAGGGACTGCAAGGGAAAGACAGTACAGGGGGACCGCGAGGGAAAGACACCACAGGGGGAAACATTCATTAAAACACATTCAACAAACAGACATCCAGGAACACAGCACTGGGGGACCGTGAGGGAAAGACAGTTCAGGGGGAAACATTCATTAAAACACATTCAACAAAAAGACATCCAGGAACGCAGCACAGGGGCCCGCGAGGGAAAGACAGCACAGGGGGAAACATTCATTAAAACACATTCAACAAAAAGACATCCAGGAACACAGCACAGGGGGACCGCGAGGGAAAGACAGTACAGGGGGAAACATTCATCAAAACACATTCAACAAAAAAACATCCAGGAACACAGCACAGAGGGACCACGAGGGAAAGACAGCACAGGGGGAAACATTCATTAAAACACATTCAACAAAAAGACATCCAGGAACACAGCACAGGGGGACCACGAGGGAAAGACAGTACAGGGGGAAACATTCATTAAAACACATTCAACAAAAAGACATTCAGGAACACAGCACAGGGGGACCACGAGGGAAAGACAGTACAGAAGGAAACATTCAGTAAAACACATTCAACAAAAAGACATCCAGGAACACAGCACAGGGGGACTGCGAGGGAAAGACAGTTCAGGGGGAAACATTCATTAAAACACATTCAACAAAAAGACATTCAGGAACACAGCACAGGGGGACCGTCAGGGAAAGACAGTTCAGGGGGAAACATTCATTAAAACACATTCAACAAAAAGACATCCAGGAACACAGCACAGGGGGACCGCAAGGGAAAGACAGTACAGGGGGACCGCGAGGGAAAGACAGTACAGGGGGAAACATTCATTAAAACACATTCAACAAAAAGACATCCAGGAACACAGCACTGGGGGACCGTGAGGGAAAGACAGTTCAGGGGGAAACCTTCATTAAAACACATTCAACAAAAAGACATCCAGGAACACAGCACAGGGGGACTGCAAGGGAAAGACAGTACAGGGGGACCACGAGGGAAAGACAGCACAGGGGGAAACATTCATTAAAACACATTCAACAAAAAAACATCCAGGAACACAGCACAGGGGGACCACGAGGGAAAGACAGTACAGGGGGAAACATTCATTAAAACACATTCAACAAAAAGACATCCAGGAACACAGCACAGGGGGACCGCGAGGGAAAGAGAGTACAGGGGGAAACATTCATTAAAACACATTCAACAAAAAAACATCCAGGAACACAGCACAGGGGGACTGCGAGGGAAAGATAGCACAGGGGGAAACATTCATTAAAACACATTCAACAAAAAAACATCCAGGAACGCAGCACAGGGGGACCGCGAGGGAAAGACAGTACAGGGGGAAACATTCAATAAAACACATTCAACAAAAAGACATCCAGGAACGCAGCACAGGGGCCCGCGAGGGAAAGACAGCACAGGGGGAAACATTCATTAAAACACATTCAACAAAAAGACATCCAGGAACACAGCACAGGGGGACCGCGAGGGAAAGACAGTACAGGGGGAAACATTCATTAAAACACATTCAACAAAAAAACATCCAGGAACACAGCACAGAGGGACCACGAGGGAAAGACAGCACAGGGGGAAACATTCATTAAAACACATTCAACAAAAAAACATCCAGGAACACATTACAGGGGGACCACGAGGGAAAACAGTACAGGGGGAAACATTCATTAAAACACATTCAACAAAAAGACATCCAGGAACACAGCACAGGGGGACCACGAGGCAAAGACAGTTCAGGGGGAAACATTCATTAAAACACATTCAACAAAAAAACATCCAGGTACACAGCACAGGGGGACCACGAGGGAAAGACAGCACAGGGGGAAACATTCATTAAAACACATTCAACAAAAAAACATCCAGGAACACATTACAGGGGGACCACGAGGGAAAGACAGTTCAGGGGGAAACATTCATTAAAACACATTCAACAAAAAGACATCCAGGAACACATTACAGGGGGACCGCGAGGGAAAGACAGTACAGGGGGAAACATTCATTAAAACACATTCAACAAAAAGACATCCAGGAACACATTACAGGGGGACCGCGAGGGAAAGACAGTACAGGGGGAAACATTCATTAAAACACATTCAACAAAAAAACATCCAGGAACACATTACAGGGGGACCACGAGAGAAAGACAGTTCAGGGGGAAACATTCATCTATTTATAATTCCAGTAATCTCTGTGTGTTTGTTTGTACGTTTGTACGTTTGTTTGTCTGTGACCGCTGTTTCTCGACAACCACGGGTCCGATATACTTTAAACTTGCCAGGTATATTGCTGGGGACCCGAGGATGTGCCTTTTCAAGGTTTCATATTAATCGGACAATTACTTACCGAGCTATGTCCAAAAAACGATTCAACCAATCAGAGAGCAGCGAGCTATCGCGTGTGCCGAACGTGGCGAACACACTCTGCCTCGGATGGCACATTTGAGAGCGTATTCATTTATTTCCCGTCGGCAAACTATGTTGGCGCTATGTTGGCGTTAAACGATGTTTTAAAACTAATTAAAACCCCGGGGGGATTGTCACTGTACTCGCAAGCCGTTCGCCGTTCGCTTTGGCGTTGCGAATGGACCAAAACATTTCATGCACCAAACCATTTCATGTAAAGCGTTCGCCGTTCGCTTTGGCGTTGCGAATGAACCAAAACATTTCATGACCCAAACCATTTCATGTAAATAGAGGGGGGGATATAATTTTAGATATAGATATAGTACGGGCATGCCCTAGTTGAAACACATTCAACAAAAAAACATCCAGGAACACATTACAGGGGGACCACGAGGGAAAGACAGTTCAGGGGGAAACATTCATTAAAACACATACAACAAAAAAATATCCAGGAACACATTACAGGGGGACCGCGAGGGAAAGACAGCACAGGGGGAAACATTCATTAAAACACATTCAACAAAAAAACATCCAGGAACACATTACAGGGGGACCACGAGGGAAAGACAGTTCAGGGGGAAACATTCATTGAAACACATTCAACAAAAAGACATCCAGGAACACAGCACAGGGGGACCGCAAGGGAAAGACAGCACAGGGGGAAACATTCATTAAAACACATTCAACAAAAAGACATCCAGGAACACAGCACAGGGGGACCGCGAGGGAAAGACAGTTCAGGGGGAAACATTCATTAAAACACATTCAACAAAAAGACATCCAGGAACACAGCACAGGGGGGCCGCAAGGGAAAGACAGCACAGGGGGAAACATTCATTAAAACACATTCAACAAAAAAACATCCAGGAACACAGTACAGGGGGACCGCGAGGGAAAGACAGTACAGGGGGAAACATTCATTAAAACACATTCAACAAAAAGACATCCAGGAACACAGCACAGGGGGACCGCGAGGGAAAGACAGTACAGGGGGAAACATTCATTAAAACACATTCAACAAAAAAACATCCAGGAACACAATATAGGGGGACTACGAGGGAAAGACAGTACAGGGGGAAACATTCATTAAAACACATTCAACAAAAAGACATCCAGGAACACAGCACAGGGGGACCGCGAGGGAAAGACAGTACAGGGGGAAACATTCATTAAAACACATTCAACAAAAAAACATCCAGGAACACAGCACAGGGGGACCGCGAGGGAAAGATAGCACAGGGGGAAACATTCATTAAAACACATTCAACAAAAAAACATCCAGGAACGCAGCACAGGGGGACCGCGAGGGAAAGACAGTACAGGGGGAAACATTCATTAAAACACATTCAACAAAAAGACATCCAGGAACGCAGCACAGGGGCCCGCGAGGGAAAGACAGCACAGGGGGAAACATTCATTAAAACACATTCAACAAAAAGACATCCAGGAACACAGCACAGGGGGACCGCGAGGGAAAGACAGTACAGGGGGAAACATTCATTAAAACACATTCAACAAAAAAACATCCAGGAACACAGCACAGAGGGACCACGAGGGAAAGACAGCACAGGGGGAAACATTCATTAAAACACATTCAACAAAAAGACATCCAGGAACACAGCACAGGGGGACCGCGAGGGAAAGACAGTACAGGGGGAAACATTCATTAAAACACATTCAACAAAAAAACATCCAGGAACACAGCACAGAGGGACCACGAGGGAAAGACAGCACAGGGGGAAACATTCATTAAAACACATTCAACAAAAAGACATCCAGGAACACAGCACAGGGGGACCACGAGGGAAAGACAGTCCAGGGGGAAACATTCATTAAAACGCATTCAACAAAATGACATCCAGGAACACAGCACAGGGGGACCACGAGGGAAAGACAGTACAGAAGGAAACATTCAGTAAAACACATTCAACAAAAAGACATCCAGGAACACAGCACAGGGGGACTGCGAGGGAAAGACAGTTCAGGGGGAAACATTCATTAAAACACATTCAACAAAAAGACATCCAGGAACACAGCACAGGGGGACCGTCAGGGAAAGACAGTTCAGGGGGAAACATTCATTAAAACACATTCAACAAAAAGACATCCAGGAACACAGCACAGGGGGACCGCAAGGGAAAGACAGTACAGGGGGACCGCGAGGGAAAGACAGTACAGGGGGAAACATTCATTAAAACACATTCAACAAAAAGACATCCAGGAACACAGCACAGGGGGACCACGAGGGAAAGACAGTACAGAAGGAAACATTCAGTTAAACACATTCAACAAAAAGACATCCAGGAACACAGCACAGGGGGACTGCGAGGGAAAGACAGTTCAGGGGGAAACATTCATTAAAACACATTCAACAAAAAGACATCCAGGAACACAGCACAGGGGTACCGTGAGGGAAAGACAGTTCAGGGGGAAACATTCATTAAAACACATTCAACAAAAAGACATCCAGTAACACAGCACAGGGGGACCACGAGGGAAAGACAGTACAGAAGGAAACATTCAGTTAAACACATTCAACAAAAAGACATCCAGGAACACAGCACAGGGGGACTGCGAGGGAAAGACAGTTCAGGGGGAAACATTCATTAAAACACATTCAACAAAAAGACATCCAGGAACACAGCACAGGGGTACCGTGAGGGAAAGACAGTTCAGGGGGAAACATTCATTAAAACACATTCAACAAAAAGACATCCAGGAACACAGCACAGGGGGACCGCAAGGGAAAGACAGTACAGGGGGACCGCGAGGGAAAGACAGTACAGGGGGAAACATTCATTAAAACACATTCAACAAAAAGACATCCAGGAACACAGCACAGGGGGACTGCAAGGGAAAGACAGTACAGGGGGACCGCGAGGGAAAGACAGCACAGGGGGAAACATTCATTAAAACACATTCAACAAACAGACATCCAGGAACACAGCACAGGGGGACCACGAGGGAAAGACAGTACAGGGGGAAACATTCATTAAAACACATTCAACAAAAAGACATCCAGGAACACAGCACAGGGGGACCGCGAGGGAAAGACAGTACAGGGGGAAACATTCATTAAAACACATTCAACAAAAAAACATCCAGGTACACAGCACAGGGGGACCACGAGGGAAAGACAGCACAGGAGGAAACATTCATTAAAACACATTCAACAAAAAAACATCCAGGTACACAGCACAGGGGGACCACGAGGGAAAGACAGCACAGGGGGAAACATTCATTAAAACACATTCAACAAAAAGACATCCAGGTACACAGCACAGGGGGAAACATTCATTAAAACACATTCAACAAAAAAACATCCAGGAACACAATATAGGGGGACTACGAGGGAAAGACAGTACAGGGGGAAACATTCATTAAAACACATTCAACAAAAAGACATCCAGGAACACAGCACATGGGGACCGCGAGGGAAAGACAGTACAGGGGGAAACATTCATTAAAACACATTCAACAAAAAGACATCCAGGAACACAGCACAGGGGGACCGCGAGGGAAAGACAGTACAGGGGGAAACATTCATTAAAACACATTCAACAAAAAAACATCCAGGAACACAGCACAGGGGGACCGCGAGGGAAAGACAGTACAGGGGGAAACATTCATTAAAACACATTCAACAAAAAGACATCCAGGAACACAGCACAGGGGGACCGCGAGGGAAAGACAGTACAGGGGGAAACATTCATTAAAACACATTCAACAAAAAGACATCCAGGAACACAGCACAGGGGGACCGCGAGGGAAAGACAGTACAGGGGGAAACATTCATTAAAACACATTCAACAAAAAAACATCCAGGAACACAATATAGGGGGACTACGAGGGAAAGACAGTACAGGGGGAAACATTCATTAAAACACATTCAACAAAAAGACATCCAGGAACACAGCACAGGGGGACCGCGAGGGAAAGACAGTACAGGGGGAAACATTCATTAAAACACATTCAACAAAAAAACATCCAGGTACACAGCACAGGGGGACCACGAGGGAAAGACAGCACAGGGGGAAACATTCATTAAAACACATTCAACAAAAAAACATCCAGGAACACAATATAGGGGGACTACGAGGGAAAGGCAGTACAGGGGGAAACATTCATTAAAACACATTCAACAAAAAGACATCCAGGAACACAGCACAGGGGGACCGCGAGGGAAAGAGAGTACAGGGGGAAACATTCATTAAAACACATTCAACAAAAAAACATCCAGGAACACAGCACAGGGGGACTGCGAGGGAAAGATAGCACAGGGGGAAACATTCATTAAAACACATTCAACAAAAAAACATCCAGGAACGCAGCACAGGGGGACCGCGAGGGAAAGACAGTACAGGGGGAAACATTCAATAAAACACATTCAACAAAAAGACATCCAGGAACGCAGCACAGGGGCCCGCGAGGGAAAGACAGCACAGGGGGAAACATTCATTAAAACACATTCAACAAAAAGACATCCAGGAACACAGCACAGGGGGACCGCGAGGGAAAGACAGTACAGGGGGAAACATTCATTAAAACACATTCAACAAAAAAACATCCAGGAACACAGCACAGAGGGACCACGAGGGAAAGACAGCACAGGGGGAAACATTCATTAAAACACATTCAACAAAAAAACATCCAGGAACACATTACAGGGGGACCACTCGGGAAAGACAGTACAGGGGGAAACATTCATTAAAACACATTCAACAAAAAGACATCCAGGAACACAGCACAGGGGGACCACGAGGGAAAGACAGTACAGGGGGAAACATTCATTAAAACACATTCAACAAAAAGACATCCAGGAACACAGCACAGGGGGACCACGAGGGAAAGACAGTACAGAAGGAAACATTCATTAAAACACATTCAACAAAAAGACATCCAGGAACACAGCACAGGGGGACCACGAGGCAAAGACAGTTCAGGGGGAAACATTCATTAAAACACATTCAACAAAAAAACATCCAGGTACACAGCACAGGGGGACCACGAGGGAAAGACAGCACAGGGGGAAACATTCATTAAAACACATTCAACAAAAAAACATCCAGGAACACATTACAGGGGGACCACGAGGGAAAGACAGTTCAGGGGGAAACATTCATTAAAACACATTCAACAAAAAGACATCCAGGAACACATTACAGGGGGACCGCGAGGGAAAGACAGTACAGGGGGAAACATTCATTAAAACACATTCAACAAAAAGACATCCAGGAACACATTACAGGGGGACCACGAGAGAAAGACAGTTCAGGGGGAAACATTCATCTATCTATAATTCCAGTAATCTCTGTGTGTTTGTTTGTACGTTTGTACGTTTGTTTGTCTGTGACCGCTGTTTCTCGACAACCACGGGTCCGATATACTTTAAACTTGCCAGGTATATTGCTGGGGACCCGAGGATGTGCCTTTTCAAGGTTTCATATTAATCGGACAATTACTTACCGAGCTATGTCCAAAAAACGATTCAACCAATCAGAGAGCAGCGAGCTATCGCGTGTGCCGAACGTGGCGAACACACTCTGCCTCGGATGGCACATTTGAGAGCGTATTCATTTATTTCCCGTCGGCAAACTATGTTGGCGCTATGTTGGCGTTAAACGATGTTTTAAAACTAATTAAAACCCCGGGGGGATTGTCACTGTACTCGCAAGCCGTTCGCCGTTCGCTTTGGCGTTGCGAATGGACCAAAACATTTCATGCACCAAACCATTTCATGCAAAGCGTTCGCCGTTCGCTTTGGCGTTGCGAATGGACCAAAACATTTCATGGACCAAACCATTTCATGTAAATAGAGGGGGGGATATAATTTTAGATATAGATATAGTACGGGCATGCCCTAGTTGAAACACATTCAACAAAAAAACATCCAGGAACACATTACAGGGGGACCACGAGGGAAAGACAGTTCAGGGGGAAACATTCATTAAAACACATTCAACAAAAAAATATCCAGGAACACATTACAGGGGGACCGCGAGGGAAAGACAGCACAGGGGGAAACATTCATTAAAACACATTCAACAAAAAAACATCCAGGAACACATTACAGGGGGACCACGAGGGAAAGACAGTTCAGGGGGAAACATTCATTGAAACACATTCAACAAAAAGACATCCAGGAACACAGCACAGGGGGACCGCAAGGGAAAGACAGCACAGGGGGAAACATTCATTAAAACACATTCAACAAAAAGACATCCAGGAACACAGCACAGGGGGACCGCGAGGGAAAGACAGTTCAGGGGGAAACATTCATTAAAACACATTCAACAAAAAGACATCCAGGAACACAGCACAGGGGGGCCGCAAGGGAAAGACAGCACAGGGGGAAACATTCATTAAAACACATTCAACAAAAAAACATCCAGGAATACAGTACAGGGGGACCGCGAGGGAAAGACAGTACAGGGGGAAACATTCATTAAAACACATTCAACAAAAAGACATCCAGGAACACAGCACAGGGGGACCGCGAGGGAAAGACAGTACAGGGGGAAACATTCATTAAAACACATTCAACAAAAAAACATCCAGGAACACAATATAGGGGGACTACGAGGGAAAGACAGTACAGGGGGAAACATTCATTAAAACACATTCAACAAAAAGACATCCAGGAACACAGCACAGGGGGACCGCGAGGGAAAGACAGTACAGGGGGAAACACTCATTAAAACACATTCAACAAAAAAACATCCAGGAACACAGCACAGGGGGACCGCGAGGGAAAGATAGCACAGGGGGAAACATTCATTAAAACACATTCAACAAAAAAACATCCAGGAACGCAGCACAGGGGGACCGCGAGGGAAAGACAGTACAGGGGGAAACATTCATTAAAACACATTCAACAAAAAGACATCCAGGAACGCAGCACAGGGGCCCGCAAGGGAAAGACAGCACAGGGGGAAACATTCATTAAAACACATTCCACAAAAAGACATCCAGGAACACAGCACAGGGGGACCGTGAGGGAAAGACAGTACAGGGGGAAACATTCATTAAAACACATTCAACAAAAAAACATCCAGGAACACAGCACAGAGGGACCACGAGGGAAAGACTGCACAGGGGGAAACATTCATTAAAACACATTCAACAAAAAGACATCCAGGAACACAGCACAGGGGGACCACGAGGGAAAGACAGTCCAGGGGGAAACATTCATTAAAACGCATTCAACAAAATGACATCCAGGAACACAGCACAGGGGGACCACGAGGGAAAGACAGTACAGAAGGAAACATTCAGTAAAACACATTCAACAAAAAGACATCCAGGAACACAGCACAGGGGGACTGCGAGGGAAAGACAGTTCAGGGGGAAACATTCATTAAAACACATTCAACAAAAAGACATTCAGGAACACAGCACAGGGGGACCGTCAGGGAAAGACAGTTCAGGGGGAAACATTCATTAAAACACATTCAACAAAAAGACATCCAGGAACACAGCACAGGGGGACCGCAAGGGAAAGACAGTACAGGGGGACCGCGAGGGAAAGACAGTACAGGGGGAAACATTCATTAAAACACATTCAACAAAAAGACATCCAGGAACACAGCACTGGGGGACCGTGAGGGAAAGACAGTTCAGGGGGAAACATTCATTAAAACACATTCAACAAAAAGACATCCAGGAACACAGCACAGGGGGACTGCAAGGGAAAGACAGTACAGGGGGACCGCGAGGGAAAGACACCACAGGGGGAAACATTCATTAAAACACATTCAACAAACAGACATCCAGGAACACAGCACAGGGGGACCACGAGGGAAAGACAGTACAGGGGGAAACATTCATTAAAACACATTCAACAAAAAGACATCCAGGAACACAGCACAGGGGGACCGCGAGGGAAAGACAGTACAGGGGGAAACATTCATTAAAACACATTCAACAAAAAAACATCCAGGTACACAGCACAGGGGGACCACGAGGGAAAGACAGCACAGGGGGAAACATTCATTAAAACACATTCAACAAAAAAACATCCAGGAACACAATATAGGGGGACTACGAGGGAAAGACAGTACAGGGGGAAACATTCATTAAAACACATTCAACAAAAAGACATCCAGGAACACAGCACAGGGGGACCGCGAGGGAAAGAGAGTACAGGGGGAAACATTCATTAAAACACATTCAACAAAAAAACATCCAGGAACACAGCACAGGGGGACTGCGAGGGAAAGATAGCACAGGGGGAAACATTCATTAAAACACATTCAACAAAAAAACATCCAGGAACGCAGCACAGGGGGACCGCGAGGGAAAGACAGTACAGGGGGAAACATTCAATAAAACACATTCAACAAAAAGACATCCAGGAACGCAGCACAGGGGCCCGCGAGGGAAAGACAGCACAGGGGGAAACATTCATTAAAACACATTCAACAAAAAGACATCCAGGAACACAGCACAGGGGGACCGCGAGGGAAAGACAGTACAGGGGGAAACATTCATTAAAACACATTCAACAAAAAAACATCCAGGAACACAGCACAGAGGGACCACGAGGGAAAGACAGCACAGGGGGAAACATTCATTAAAACACATTCAACAAAAAAACATCCAGGAACACATTACAGGGGGACCACGAGGGAAAGACAGTACAGAAGGAAACATTCATTAAAACACATTCAACAAAAAGACATCCAGGAACACAGCACAGGGGGACCACGAGGCAAAGACAGTTCAGGGGGAAACATTCATTAAAACACATTCAACAAAAAAACATCCAGGTACACAGCACAGGGGGACCACGAGGGAAAGACAGCACAGGGGGAAACATTCATTAAAACACATTCAACAAAAAAACATCCAGGAACACATTACAGGGGGACCACGAGGGAAAGACAGTTCAGGGGGAAACATTCATTAAAACACATTCAACAAAAAGACATCGAGGAACACATTACAGGGGGACCGCGAGGGAAAGACAGTACAGGGGGAAACATTCATTAAAACACATTCAACAAAAAGACATCCAGGAACACATTACAGGGGGACCGCGAGGGAAAGACAGTACAGGGGGAAACATTCATTAAAACACATTCAACAAAAAGACATCCAGGAACACAGCACAGGGGGACCGCGAGGGAAAGACAGTACAGGGGGAAACATTCATTAAAACACATTCAACAAAAAAACATCCAGGAACACAGCACAGGGGGACCGCGAGGGAAAGATAGCACAGGGGGAAACATTCATTAAAACACATTCAACAAAAAAACATCCAGGAACGCAGCACAGGGGGACCGCGAGGGAAAGACAGTACAGGGGGAAACATTCATTAAAACACATTCAACAAAAAGACATCCAGGAACGCAGCACAGGGGCCCGCGAGGGAAAGACAGCACAGGGGGAAACATTCATTAAAACACATTCAACAAAAAGACATCCAGGAACACAGCACAGGGGGACCGCGAGGGAAAGACAGTACAGGGGGAAACATTCATCAAAACACATTCAACAAAAAAACATCCAGGAACACAGCACAGAGGGACCACGAGGGAAAGACAGCACAGGGGGAAACATTCATTAAAACACATTCAACAAAAAGACATCCAGGAACACAGCACAGGGGGACCACGAGGGAAAGACAGTACAGGGGGAAACATTCATTAAAACACATTCAACAAAAAGACATCCAGGAACACAGCACAGGGGGACCACGAGGGAAAGACAGTACAGAAGGAAACATTCAGTAAAACACATTCAACAAAAAGACATCCAGGAACACAGCACAGGGGGACTGCGAGGGAAAGACAGTTCAGGGGGAAACATTCATTAAAACACATTCAACAAAAAGACATTCAGGAACACAGCACAGGGGGACCGTCAGGGAAAGACAGTTCAGGGGGAAACATTCATTAAAACACATTCAACAAAAAGACATCCAGGAACACAGCACAGGGGGACCGCAAGGGAAAGACAGTACAGGGGGACCGCGAGGGAAAGACAGTACAGGGGGAAACATTCATTAAAACACATTCAACAAAAAGACATCCAGGAACACAGCACTGGGGGACCGTGAGGGAAAGACAGTTCAGGGGGAAACATTCATTAAAACACATTCAACAAAAAGACATCCAGGAACACAGCACAGGGGGACTGCAAGGGAAAGACAGTACAGGGGGACCGCGAGGGAAAGACACCACAGGGGGAAACATTCATTAAAACACATTCAACAAACAGACATCCAGGAACACAGCACAGGGGGACCACGAGGGAAAGACAGTACAGGGGGAAACATTCATTAAAACACATTCAACAAAAAGACATCCAGGAACACAGCACAGGGGGACCACGAGGGAAAGACAGTACAGGGGGAAACATTCATTAAAACACATTCAACAAAAAAACATCCAGGTACACAGCACAGGGGGACCACGAGGGAAAGACAGCACAGGGGGAAACATTCATTAAAACACATTCAACAAAAAAACATCCAGGAACACAATATAGGGGGACTACGAGGGAAAGACAGTACAGGGGGAAACATTCATTAAAACACATTCAACAAAAAGACATCCAGGAACACAGCACAGGGGGACCGCGAGGGAAAGAGAGTACAGGGGGAAACATTCATTAAAACACATTCAACAAAAAAACATCCAGGAACACAGCACAGGGGGACTGCGAGGGAAAGATAGCACAGGGGGAAACATTCATTAAAACACATTCAACAAAAAAACATCCAGGAACGCAGCACAGGGGGACCGCGAGGGAAAGACAGTACAGGGGGAAACATTCAATAAAACACATTCAACAAAAAGACATCCAGGAACGCAGCACAGGGGCCCGCGAGGGAAAGACAGCACAGGGGGAAACATTCATTAAAACACATTCAACAAAAAGACATCCAGGAACACAGCACAGGGGGACCGCGAGGGAAAGACAGTACAGGGGGAAACATTCATTAAAACACATTCAACAAAAAAACATCCAGGAACACAGCACAGAGGGACCACGAGGGAAAGACAGCACAGGGGGAAACATTCATTAAAACACATTCAACAAAAAAACATCCAGGAACACATTACAGGGGGACCACGAGGGAAAGACAGTACAGGGGGAAACATTCATTAAAACACATTCAACAAAAAGACATCCAGGAACACAGCACAGGGGGACCACGAGGCAAAGACAGTTCAGGGGGAAACATTCATTAAAACACATTCAACAAAAAAACATCCAGGTACACAGCACAGGGGGACCACGAGGGAAAGACAGCACAGGGGGAAACATTCATTAAAACACATTCAACAAAAAAACATCCAGGAACACATTACAGGGGGACCACGAGGGAAAGACAGTTCAGGGGGAAACATTCATTAAAACACATTCAACAAAAAGACATCCAGGAACACATTACAGGGGGACCGCGAGGGAAAGACAGTACAGGGGGAAACATTCATTAAAACACATTCAACAAAAAGACATCCAGGAACACATTACAGGGGGACCGCGAGGGAAAGACAGTACAGGGGGAAACATTCATTAAAACACATTCAACAAAAAAACATCCAGGAACACATTACAGGGGGACCACGAGAGAAAGACAGTTCAGGGGGAAACATTCATCTATTTATAATTCCAGTAATCTCTGTGTGTTTGTTTGTACGTTTGTACATTTGTTTGTCTGTGACCGCTGTTTCTCGACAACCACGGGTCCGATATACTTTAAACTTGCCAGGTATATTGCTGGGGACCCGAGGATGTGCCTTTTCAAGGTTTCATATTAATCGGACAATTACTTACCGAGCTATGTCCAAAAAACGATTCAACCAATCAGAGAGCAGCGAGCTATCGCGTGTGCCGAACGTGGCGAACACACTCTGCCTCGGATGGCACATTTGAGAGCGTATTCATTTATTTCCCGTCGGCAAACTATGTTGGCGCTATGTTGGCGTTAAACGATGTTTTAAAACTAATTAAAACCCCGGGGGGATTGTCACTGTACTCGCAAGCCGTTCGCCGTTCGCTTTGGCGTTGCGAATGGACCAAAACATTTCATGCACCAAACCATTTCATGTAAAGCGTTCGCCGTTCGCTTTGGCGTTGCGAATGAACCAAAACATTTCATGACCCAAACCATTTCATGTAAATAGAGGGGGGGATATAATTTTAGATATAGATATAGTACGGGCATGCCCTAGTTGAAACACATTCAACAAAAAAACATCCAGGAACACATTACAGGGGGACCACGAGGGAAAGACAGTTCAGGGGGAAACATTCATTAAAACACATTCAACAAAAAAATATCCAGGAACACATTACAGGGGGACCGCGAGGGAAAGACAGCACAGGGGGAAACATTCATTAAAACACATTCAACAAAAAGACATCCAGGAACACAGCACAGGGGGACCGCGAGGGAAAGACAGTTCAGGGGGAAACATTCATTAAAACACATTCAACAAAAAGACATCCAGGAACACAGCACAGGGGGGCCGCAAGGGAAAGACAGCACAGGGGGAAACATTCATTAAAACACATTCAACAAAAAAACATCCAGGAACACAGTACAGGGGGACCGCGAGGGAAAGACAGTACAGGGGGAAACATTCATTAAAACACATTCAACAAAAAGACATCCAGGAACACAGCACAGGGGGACCGCGAGGGAAAGACAGTACAGGGGGAAACATTCATTAAAACACATTCAACAAAAAAACATCCAGGAACACAATATAGGGGGACTACGAGGGAAAGACAGTACAGGGGGAAACATTCATTAAAACACATTCAACAAAAAGACATCCAGGAACACAGCACAGGGGGACCGCGAGGGAAAGACAGTACAGGGGGAAACATTCATTAAAACACATTCAACAAAAAAACATCCAGGAACACAGCACAGGGGGACCGCGAGGGAAAGATAGCACAGGGGGAAACATTCATTAAAACACATTCAACAAAAAAACATCCAGGAACGCAGCACAGGGGGACCGCGAGGGAAAGACAGTACAGGGGGAAACATTCATTAAAACACATTCAACAAAAAGACATCCAGGAACGCAGCACAGGGGCCCGCGAGGGAAAGACAGCACAGGGGGAAACATTCATTAAAACACATTCAACAAAAAGACATCCAGGAACACAGCACAGGGGGACCGCGAGGGAAAGACAGTACAGGGGGAAACATTCATTAAAACACATTCAACAAAAAAACATCCAGGAACACAGCACAGAGGGACCACGAGGGAAAGACAGCACAGGGGGAAACATTCATTAAAACACATTCAACAAAAAGACATCCAGGAACACAGCACAGGGGGACCACGAGGGAAAGACAGTCCAGGGGGAAACATTCATTAAAACGCATTCAACAAAATGACATCCAGGAACACAGCACAGGGGGACCACGAGGGAAAGACAGTACAGAAGGAAACATTCAGTAAAACACATTCAACAAAAAGACATCCAGGAACACAGCACAGGGGGACTGCGAGGGAAAGACAGTTCAGGGGGAAACATTCATTAAAACACATTCAACAAAAAGACATCCAGGAACACAGCACAGAGGGACCGTCAGGGAAAGACAGTTCAGGGGGAAACATTCATTAAAACACATTCAACAAAAAGACATCCAGGAACACAGCACAGGGGGACCGCAAGGGAAAGACAGTACAGGGGGACCGCGAGGGAAAGACAGTACAGGGGGAAACATTCATTAAAACACATTCAACAAAAAGACATCCAGGAACACAGCACAGGGGGACCACGAGGGAAAGACAGTACAGGGGGAAACATTCATTAAAACACATTCAACAAAAAGACATCCAGTAACACAGCACAGGGGGACCACGAGGGAAAGACAGTACAGAAGGAAACATTCAGTTAAACACATTCAACAAAAAGACATCCAGGAACACAGCACAGGGGGACTGCGAGGGAAAGACAGTTCAGGGGGAAACATTCATTAAAACACATTCAACAAAAAGACATCCAGGAACACAGCACAGGGGTACCGTGAGGGAAAGACAGTTCAGGGGGAAACATTCATTAAAACACATTCAACAAAAAGACATCCAGGAACACAGCACAGGGGGACCGCAAGGGAAAGACAGTACAGGGGGACCGCGAGGGAAAGACAGTACAGGGGGAAACATTCATTAAAACACATTCAACAAAAAGACATCCAGGAACACAGCACAGGGGGACTGCAAGGGAAAGACAGTACAGGGGGACCGCGAGGGAAAGACAGCACAGGGGGAAACATTCATTAAAACACATTCAACAAACAGACATCCAGGAACACAGCACAGGGGGACTGCGAGGGAAAGACAGTTCAGGGGGAAACATTCATTAAAACACATTCAACAAAAAGACATCCAGGAACACAGCACAGAGGGACCGTCAGGGAAAGACAGTTCAGGGGGAAACATTCATTAAAACACATTCAACAAAAAGACATCCAGGAACACAGCACAGGGGGACCGCAAGGGAAAGACAGTACAGGGGGACCGCGAGGGAAAGACAGTACAGGGGGAAACATTCATTAAAACACATTCAACAAAAAGACATCCAGGAACACAGCACAGGGGGACCACGAGGGAAAGACAGTACAGGGGGAAACATTCATTAAAACACATTCAACAAAAAGACATCCAGTAACACAGCACAGGGGGACCACGAGGGAAAGACAGTACAGAAGGAAACATTCAGTTAAACACATTCAACAAAAAGACATCCAGGAACACAGCACAGGGGGACTGCGAGGGAAAGACAGTTCAGGGGGAAACATTCATTAAAACACATTCAACAAAAAGACATCCAGGAACACAGCACAGGGGTACCGTGAGGGAAAGACAGTTCAGGGGGAAACATTCATTAAAACACATTCAACAAAAAGACATCCAGGAACACAGCACAGGGGGACCGCAAGGGAAAGACAGTACAGGGGGACCGCGAGGGAAAGACAGTACAGGGGGAAACATTCATTAAAACACATTCAACAAAAAGACATCCAGGAACACAGCACAGGGGGACTGCAAGGGAAAGACAGTACAGGGGGACCGCGAGGGAAAGACAGCACAGGGGGAAACATTCATTAAAACACATTCAACAAACAGACATCCAGGAACACAGCACAGGGGGACCACGAGGGAAAGACAGTACAGGGGGAAACATTCATTAAAACACATTCAACAAAAAGACATCCAGGAACACAGCACAGGGGGACCGCGAGGGAAAGACAGTACAGGGGGAAACATTCATTAAAACACATTCAACAAAAAAACATCCAGGTACACAGCACAGGGGGACCACGAGGGAAAGACAGCACAGGAGGAAACATTCATTAAAACACATTCAACAAAAAAACATCCAGGTACACAGCACAGGGGGACCACGAGGGAAAGACAGCACAGGGGGAAACATTCATTAAAACACATTCAACAAAAAGACATCCAGGTACACAGCACAGGGGGAAACATTCATTAAAACACATTCAACAAAAAAACATCCAGGAACACAATATAGGGGGACTACGAGGGAAAGACAGTACAGGGGGAAACATTCATTAAAACACATTCAACAAAAAGACATCCAGGAACACAGCACATGGGGACCGCGAGGGAAAGACAGTACAGGGGGAAACATTCATTAAAACACATTCAACAAAAAGACATCCAGGAACACAGCACAGGGGGACCGCGAGGGAAAGACAGTACAGGGGGAAACATTCATTAAAACATATTCAACAAAAAAACATCCAGGAACACAGCACAGGGGGACCGCGAGGGAAAGACAGTACAGGGGGAAACATTCATTAAAACACATTCAACAAAAAGACATCCAGGAACACAGCACAGGGGGACCGCGAGGGAAAGACAGTACAGGGGGAAACATTCATTAAAACACATTCAACAAAAAGACATCCAGGAACACAGCACAGGGGGACCGCGAGGGAAAGACAGTACAGGGGGAAACATTCATTAAAACACATTCAACAAAAAAACATCCAGGAACACAATATAGGGGGACTACGAGGGAAAGACAGTACAGGGGGAAACATTCATTAAAACACATTCAACAAAAAGACATCCAGGAACACAGCACAGGGGGACCACGAGGGAAAGACAGTACAGGGGGAAACATTCATTAAAACACATTCAACAAAAAAACATCCAGGTACACAGCACAGGGGGACCACGAGGGAAAGACAGCACAGGGGGAAACATTCATTAAAACACATTCAACAAAAAAACATCCAGGAACACAATATAGGGGGACTACGAGGGAAAGACAGTACAGGGGGAAACATTCATTAAAACACATTCAACAAAAAGACATCCAGGAACACAGCACAGGGGGACCGCGAGGGAAAGAGAGTACAGGGGGAAACATTCATTAAAACACATTCAACAAAAAAACATCCAGGAACACAGCACAGGGGGACTGCGAGGGAAAGATAGCACAGGGGGAAACATTCATTAAAACACATTCAACAAAAAAACATCCAGGAACGCAGCACAGGGGGACCGCGAGGGAAAGACAGTACAGGGGGAAACATTCAATAAAACACATTCAACAAAAAGACATCCAGGAACGCAGCACAGGGGCCCGCGAGGGAAAGACAGCACAGGGGGAAACATTCATTAAAACACATTCAACAAAAAGACATCCAGGAACACAGCACAGGGGGACCGCGAGGGAAAGACAGTACAGGGGGAAACATTCATTAAAACACATTCAACAAAAAAACATCCAGGAACACAGCACAGAGGGACCACGAGGGAAAGACAGCACAGGGGGAAACATTCATTAAAACACATTCAACAAAAAAACATCCAGGAACACATTACAGGGGGACCACTCGGGAAAGACAGTACAGGGGGAAACATTCATTAAAACACATTCAACAAAAAGACATCCAGGAACACAGCACAGGGGGACCACGAGGGAAAGACAGTACAGGGGGAAACATTCATTAAAACACATTCAACAAAAAGACATCCAGGAACACAGCACAGGGGGACCACGAGGGAAAGACAGTACAGAAGGAAACATTCATTAAAACACATTCAACAAAAAGACATCCAGGAACACAGCACAGGGGGACCACGAGGCAAAGACAGTTCAGGGGGAAACATTCATTAAAACACATTCAACAAAAAAACATCCAGGTACACAGCACAGGGGGACCACGAGGGAAAGACAGCACAGGGGGAAACATTCATTAAAACACATTCAACAAAAAAACATCCAGGAACACATTACAGGGGGACCACGAGGGAAAGACAGTTCAGGGGGAAACATTCATTAAAACACATTCAACAAAAAGACATCCAGGAACACATTACAGGGGGACCGCGAGGGAAAGACAGTACAGGGGGAAACATTCATTAAAACACATTCAACAAAAAGACATCCAGGAACACATTACAGGGGGACCACGAGAGAAAGACAGTTCAGGGGGAAACATTCATCTATCTATAATTCCAGTAATCTCTGTGTGTTTGTTTGTACGTTTGTACGTTTGTTTGTCTGTGACCGCTGTTTCTCGACAACCACGGGTCCGATATACTTTAAACTTGCCAGGTATATTGCTGGGGACCCGAGGATGTGCCTTTTCAAGGTTTCATATTAATCGGACAATTACTTACCGAGCTATGTCCAAAAAACGATTCAACCAATCAGAGAGCAGCGAGCTATCGCGTGTGCCGAACGTGGCGAACACACTCTGCCTCGGATGGCACATTTGAGAGCGTATTCATTTATTTCCCGTCGGCAAACTATGTTGGCGCTATGTTGGCGTTAAACGATGTTTTAAAACTAATTAAAACCCCGGGGGGATTGTCACTGTACTCGCAAGCCGTTCGCCGTTCGCTTTGGCGTTGCGAATGGACCAAAACATTTCATGCACCAAACCATTTCATGTAAAGCGTTCGCCGTTCGCTTTGGCGTTGCGAATGGACCAAAACATTTCATGGACCAAACCATTTCATGTAAATAGAGGGGGGGATATAATTTTAGATATAGATATAGTACGGGCATGCCCTAGTTGAAACACATTCAACAAAAAAACATCCAGGAACACATTACAGGGGGACCACGAGGGAAAGACAGTTCAGGGGGAAACATTCATTAAAACACATTCAACAAAAAAATATCCAGGAACACATTACAGGGGGACCGCGAGGGAAAGACAGCACAGGGGGAAACATTCATTAAAACACATTCAACAAAAAAACATCCAGGAACACATTACAGGGGGACCACGAGGGAAAGACAGTTCAGGGGGAAACATTCATTGAAACACATTCAACAAAAAGACATCCAGGAACACAGCACAGGGGGACCGCAAGGGAAAGACAGCACAGGGGGAAACATTCATTAAAACACATTCAACAAAAAGACATCCAGGAACACAGCACAGGGGGACCGCGAGGGAAAGACAGTTCAGGGGGAAACATTCATTAAAACACATTCAACAAAAAGACATCCAGGAACACAGCACAGGGGGGCCGCAAGGGAAAGACAGCACAGGGGGAAACATTCATTAAAACACATTCAACAAAAAAACATCCAGGAACACAGTACAGGGGGACCGCGAGGGAAAGACAGTACAGGGGGAAACATTCATTAAAACACATTCAACAAAAAGACATCCAGGAACACAGCACAGGGGGACCGCGAGGGAAAGACAGTACAGGGGGAAACATTCATTAAAACACATTCAACAAAAAAACATCCAGGAACACAATATAGGGGGACTACGAGGGAAAGACAGTACAGGGGGAAACATTCATTAAAACACATTCAACAAAAAGACATCCAGGAACACAGCACAGGGGGACCGCGAGGGAAAGACAGTACAGGGGGAAACACTCATTAAAACACATTCAACAAAAAAACATCCAGGAACACAGCACAGGGGGACCGCGAGGGAAAGATAGCACAGGGGGAAACATTCATTAAAACACATTCAACAAAAAAACATCCAGGAACGCAGCACAGGGGGACCGCGAGGGAAAGACAGTACAGGGGGAAACATTCATTAAAACACATTCAACAAAAAGACATCCAGGAACGCAGCACAGGGGCCCGCAAGGGAAAGACAGCACAGGGGGAAACATTCATTAAAACACATTCCACAAAAAGACATCCAGGAACACAGCACAGGGGGACCGCGAGGGAAAGACAGTACAGGGGGAAACATTCATTAAAACACATTCAACAAAAAAACATCCAGGAACACAGCACAGAGGGACCACGAGGGAAAGACAGCACAGGGGGAAACATTCATTAAAACACATTCAACAAAAAGACATCCAGGAACACAGCACAGGGGGACCACGAGGGAAAGACAGTCCAGGGGGAAACATTCATTAAAACGCATTCAACAAAATGACATCCAGGAACACAGCACAGGGGGACCACGAGGGAAAGACAGTACAGAAGGAAACATTCAGTAAAACACATTCAACAAAAAGACATCCAGGAACACAGCACAGGGGGACTGCGAGGGAAAGACAGTTCAGGGGGAAACATTCATTAAAACACATTCAACAAAAAGACATCCAGGAACACAGCACAGGGGGACCGTCAGGGAAAGACAGTTCAGGGGGAAACATTCATTAAAACACATTCAACAAAAAGACATCCAGGAACACAGCACAGGGGGACCGCAAGGGAAAGACAGTACAGGGGGACCGCGAGGGAAAGACAGTACAGGGGGAAACATTCATTAAAACACATTCAACAAAAAGACATCCAGGAACACAGCACAGGGGGACCACGAGGGAAAGACAGTACAGGGGGAAACATTCATTAAAACACATTCAACAAAAAGACATCCAGGAACACAGCACAGGGGGACCACGAGGGAAAGACAGTACAGAAGGAAACATTCAGTTAAACACATTCAACAAAAAGACATCCAGGAACACAGCACAGGGGGACTGCGAGGGAAAGACAGTTCAGGGGGAAACATTCATTAAAACACATTCAACAAAAAGACATCCAGGAACACAGCACAGGGGTACCGTGAGGGAAAGACAGTTCAGGGGGAAACATTCATTAAAACACATTCAACAAAAAGACATCCAGGAACACAGCACAGGGGGACCGCAAGGGAAAGACAGTACAGGGGGACCGTGAGGGAAAGACAGTACAGGGGGAAACATTCATTAAAACACATTCAACAAAAAGACATCCAGGAACACAGCACAGGGGGACTGCAAGGGAAAGACAGTACAGGGGGACCGCGAGGGAAAGACAGCACAGGGGGAAACATTCATTAAAACACATTCAACAAACAGACATCCAGGAACACAGCACAGGGGGACCACGAGGGAAAGACAGTACAGGGGGAAACATTCATTAAAACACATTCAACAAAAAGACATCCAGGAACACAGCACAGGGGGACCGCGAGGGAAAGACAGTACAGGGGGAAACATTCATTAAAACACATTCAACAAAAAAACATCCAGGTACACAGCACAGGGGGACCACGAGGGAAAGACAGCACAGGAGGAAACATTCATTAAAACACATTCAACAAAAAAACATCCAGGTACACAGCACAGGGGGACCACGAGGGAAAGACAGCACAGGGGGAAACATTCATTAAAACACATTCAACAAAAAGACATCCAGGTACACAGCACAGGGGGAAACATTCATTAAAACACATTCAACAAAAAAACATCCAGGAACACAATATAGGGGGACTACGAGGGAAAGACAGTACAGGGGGAAACATTCATTAAAACACATTCAACAAAAAGACATCCAGGAACACAGCACATGGGGACCGCGAGGGAAAGACAGTACAGGGGGAAACATTCATTAAAACACATTCAACAAAAAGACATCCAGGAACACAGCACAGGGGGACCGCGAGGGAAAGACAGTACAGAAGGAAACATTCATTAAAACACATTCAACAAAAAGACATCCAGGAACACAGCACAGGGGGACCACGAGGCAAAGACAGTTCAGGGGGAAACATTCATTAAAACACATTCAACAAAAAAACATCCAGGTACACAGCACAGGGGGACCACGAGGGAAAGACAGCACAGGGGGAAACATTCATTAAAACACATTCAACAAAAAAACATCCAGGAACACATTACAGGGGGACCGCGAGGGAAAGACAGTTCAGGGGGAAACATTCATTAAAACACATTCAACAAAAAGACATCCAGGAACACATTACAGGGGGACCACGAGGGAAAGACAGTACAGGGGGAAACATTCATTAAAACACATTCAACAAAAAAACATCCAGGAACACATTACAGGGGGACCACGAGAGAAAGACAGTTCAGGGGGAAACATTCATTGAAACACATTCAACAAAAAAACATCCAGGAACACATTACAGGGGGACCACGAGGGAAAGACAGTTCAGGGGGAAACATTCATTAAAACACATTCAACAAAAAAATATCCAGGAACACATTACAGGGGGACCGCGAGGGAAAGACAGCACAGGGGGAAACATTCATTAAAACACATTCAACAAAAAAACATCCAGGAACACATTACAGGGGGACCACGAGGGAAAGACAGTTCAGGGGGAAACATTCATTGAAACACATTCAACAAAAAGACATCCAGGAACACAGCACAGGGGGACCGCAAGGGAAAGACAGCACAGGGGGAAACATTCATTAAAACACATTCAACAAAAAGACATCCAGGAACACAGCACAGGGGGACCGCGAGGGAAAGACAGTTCAGGGGGAAACATTCATTAAAACACATTCAACAAAAAGACATCCAGGAACACAGCACAGGGGGACCGCAAGGGAAAGACAGCACAGGGGGAAACATTCATTAAAACACATTCAACAAAAAAACATCCAGGAACACAGTACAGGGGGACCGCGAGGGAAAGACAGTACAGGGGGAAACATTCATTAAAACACATTCAACAAAAAGACATCCAGGAACACAGCACAGGGGGCCCGCGAGGGAAAGACAGTACAGGGGGAAACATTCATTAAAACACATTCAACAAAAAAACATCCAGGAACACAATATAGGGGGACTACGAGGGAAAGACAGTACAGGGGGAAACATTCATTAAAACACATTCAACAAAAATACATCCAGGAACACAGCACAGGGGGACCGCGAGGGAAAGACAGTACAGGGGGAAACATTCATTAAAACACATTCAACAAAAAAACATCCAGGAACACAGCACAGGGGGACCGCGAGGGAAAGATAGCACAGGGGGAAACATTCATTAAAACACATTCAACAAAAAAACATCCAGGAACGCAGCACAGGGGGACCGCGAGGGAAAGACAGTACAGGGGGAAACATTCATTAAAACACATTCAACAAAAAGACATCCAGGAACGCAGCACAGGGGCCCACGAGGGAAAGACAGCACAGGGGGAAACATTCATTAAAACACATTCAACAAAAAGACATCCAGGAACACAGCACAGGGGGACCGCGAGGGAAAGACAGTACAGGGGGAAACATTCATCAAAACACATTCAACAAAAAAACATCCAGGAACACAGCACAGAGGGACCACGAGGGAAAGACAGCACAGGGGGAAACATTCATTAAAACACATTCAACAAAAAGACATCCAGGAACACAGCACAGGGGGACCACGAGGGAAAGACAGTACAGGGGGAAACATTCATTAAAACACATTCAACAAAAAGACATCCAGGAACACAGCACAGGGGGACCACGAGGGAAAGACAGTACAGAAGGAAACATTCAGTAAAACACATTCAACAAAAAGACATCCAGGAACACAGCACAGGGGGACTGCGAGGGAAAGACAGTTCAGGGGGAAACATTCATTAAAACACATTCAACAAAAAGACATTCAGGAACACAGCACAGGGGGACCGTCAGGGAAAGACAGTTCAGGGGGAAACATTCATTAAAACACATTCAACAAAAAGACATCCAGGAACACAGCACAGGGGGACCGCAAGGGAAAGACAGTACAGGGGGACCGCGAGGGAAAGACAGTACAGGGGGAAACATTCATTAAAACACATTCAACAAACAGACATCCAGGAACACAGCACAGGGGGACCACGAGGGAAAGACAGTACAGGGGGAAACATTCATTAAAACACATTCAACAAAAAGACATCCAGGAACACAGCACAGGGGGACCGCGAGGGAAAGACAGTACAGGGGGAAACATTCATTAAAACACATTCAACAAAAAAACATCCAGGTACACAGCACAGGGGGACCACGAGGGAAAGACAGCACAGGGGGAAACATTCATTAAAACACATTCAACAAAAAAACATCCAGGAACACAATATAGGGGGACTACGAGGGAAAGACAGTACAGGGGGAAACATTCATTAAAACACATTCAACAAAAAGACATCCAGGAACACAGCACAGGGGGACCGCGAGGGAAAGAGAGTACAGGGGGAAACATTCATTAAAACACATTCAACAAAAAAACATCCAGGAACACAGCACAGGGGGACTGCGAGGGAAAGATAGCACAGGGGGAAACATTCATTAAAACACATTCAACAAAAAAACATCCAGGAACGCAGCACAGGGGGACCGCGAGGGAAAGACAGTACAGGGGGAAACATTCAATAAAACACATTCAACAAAAAGACATCCAGGAACGCAGCACAGGGGCCCGCGAGGGAAAGACAGCACAGGGGGAAACATTCATTAAAACACATTCAACAAAAAGACATCCAGGAACACAGCACAGGGGGACCGCGAGGGAAAGACAGTACAGGGGGAAACATTCATTAAAACACATTCAACAAAAAAACATCCAGGAACACAGCACAGGGGGACCACGAGGCAAAGACAGTTCAGGGGGAAACATTCATTAAAACACATTCAACAAAATAACATCCAGGTACACAGCACAGGGGGACCACGAGGGAAAGACAGCACAGGGGGAAACATTCATTAAAACACATTCAACAAAAAAACATCCAGGAACACATTACAGGGGGACCACGAGGGAAAGACAGTTCAGGGGGAAACATTCATTAAAACACATTCAACAAAAAGACATCCAGGAACACATTACAGGGGGACCGCGAGGGAAAGACAGTACAGGGGGAAACATTCATTAAAACACATTCAACAAAAAAACATCCAGGAACACAGCACAGGGGGACCACGAGGCAAAGACAGTTCAGGGGGAAACATTCATTAAAACACATTCAACAAAATAACATCCAGGTACACAGCACAGGGGGACCACGAGGGAAAGACAGCACAGGGGGAAACATTCATTAAAACACATTCAACAAAAAAACATCCAGGAACACATTACAGGGGGACCACGAGGGAAAGACAGTTCAGGGGGAAACATTCATTAAAACACATTCAACAAAAAGACATCCAGGAACACATTACAGGGGGACCGCGAGGGAAAGACAGTACAGGGGGAAACATTCATTAAAACACATTCAACAAAAAGACATCCAGGAACACAGCACAGGGGGACCGCGAGGGAAAGACAGTACAGGGGGAAACATTCATTAAAACACATTCAACAAAAAAACATCCAGGAACACAGCACAGGGGGACCGCGAGGGAAAGATAGCACAGGGGGAAACATTCATTAAAACACATTCAACAAAAAAACATCCAGGAACGCAGCACAGGGGGACCGCGAGGGAAAGACAGTACAGGGGGAAACATTCATTAAAACACATTCAACAAAAAGACATCCAGGAACGCAGCACAGGGGCCCGCGAGGGAAAGACAGCACAGGGGGAAACATTCATTAAAACACATTCAACAAAAAGACATCCAGGAACACAGCACAGGGGGACCGCGAGGGAAAGACAGTACAGGGGGAAACATTCATCAAAACACATTCAACAAAAAAACATCCAGGAACACAGCACAGAGGGACCACGAGGGAAAGACAGCACAGGGGGAAACATTCATTAAAACACATTCAACAAAAAGACATCCAGGAACACAGCACAGGGGGACCACGAGGGAAAGACAGTACAGGGGGAAACATTCATTAAAACACATTCAACAAAAAGACATCCAGGAACACAGCACAGGGGGACCACGAGGGAAAGACAGTACAGAAGGAAACATTCAGTAAAACACATTCAACAAAAAGACATCCAGGAACACAGCACAGGGGGACTGCGAGGGAAAGACAGTTCAGGGGGAAACATTCATTAAAACACATTCAACAAAAAGACATTCAGGAACACAGCACAGGGGGACCGTCAGGGAAAGACAGTTCAGGGGGAAACATTCATTAAAACACATTCAACAAAAAGACATCCAAGAACACAGCACAGGGGGACCGCAAGGGAAAGACAGTACAGGGGGACCGCGAGGGAAAGACAGTACAGGGGGAAACATTCATTAAAACACATTCAACAAAAAGACATCCAGGAACACAGCACTGGGGGACCGTGAGGGAAAGACAGTTCAGGGGGAAACATTCATTAAAACACATTCAACAAAAAGACATCCAGGAACACAGCACAGGGGGACTGCAAGGGAAAGACAGTACAGGGGGACCGCGAGGGAAAGACACCACAGGGGGAAACATTCATTAAAACACATTCAACAAACAGACATCCAGGAACACAGCACAGGGGGACCACGAGGGAAAGACAGTACAGGGGGAAACATTCATTAAAACACATTCAACAAAAAGACATCCAGGAACACAGCACAGGGGGACCGCGAGGGAAAGACAGTACAGGGGGAAACATTCATTAAAACACATTCAACAAAAAAACATCCAGGTACACAGCACAGGGGGACCACGAGGGAAAGAGAGTACAGGGGGAAACATTCATTAAAACACATTCAACAAAAAAACATCCAGGAACACAGCACAGGGGGACTGCGAGGGAAAGATAGCACAGGGGGAAACATTCATTAAAACACATTCAACAAAAAAACATCCAGGAACACAATATAGGGGGACTACGAGGGAAAGACAGTACAGGGGGAAACATTCATTAAAACACATTCAACAAAAAAACATCCAGGTACACAGCACAGGGGGACCACGAGGGAAAGACAGCACAGGAGGAAACATTCATTAAAACACATTCAACAAAAAAACATCCAGGTACACAGCACAGGGGAACCGCAAGGGAAAGACAGCACAGGGGGAAACATTCATTAAAACACATTCAACAAAAAGACATCCAGGAACACAGCACAGGGGGACCGCGAGGGAAAGACAGTACAGGGGGAAACCTTCATTAAAACACATTCAACAAAAAAACATCCAGGAACACAATATGGGGGGACTACGAGGGAAAGACAGTACAGGGGGAAACATTCATTAAAACACATTCAACAAAAAGACATCCAGGAACACAGCACAGGGGGACCGCGAGGGAAAGACAGTACAGGGGGAAACATTCATTAAAAACACATTCAAAAAAAAAACATCCAGGAACACAGCACAGGGGGACTGCGAGGGAAAGATAGCACAGGGGGAAACATTCATTAAAACACATTCAACAAAAAAACATCCAGGAACGCAGCACAGGGGGACCGCGAGGGAAAGACAGTACAGGGGGAAACATTCATTAAAACACATTCAACAAAAAGACATCCAGGAACGCAGCACAGGGGCCTGCGAGGGAAAGACAGCACAGGGGAAAAAAATTCATTAAAACACATTCAACAAAAAGACATCCAGGAACACAGCACAGGGGGACCGCGAGGGAAAGACAGTACAGGGGGAAACATTCATTAAAACACATTCAACAAAAAAACATCCAGGAACACAACACAGAGGGACCACGAGGGAAAGACAGCACAGGGGGAAACATTCATTAAAACACATTCAACAAAAAAACATCCAGGAACACATTACAGGGGGACCGTGAGGGAAAGACAGTACAGGGGGACCGCGAGGGAAAGACAGCACAGGGGGAAACATTCATTAAAACACATTCAACAAACAGACATCCAGGAACACAGCACAGGGGGACCGCAAGGGAAAGAGAGTACAGGGGGAAACATTCATTAAAACACATTCAACAAAAAGACATCCAGGAACACAGCACAGGGGGACTGCGAGGGAAAGACAGTACAGGGGGAAACATTCATTAAAACACATTCAACAAAAAGACATCCAGGAACACAGCACAGGGGGACCGCAAGGGAAAGACAGTACAGGGGGACCGCGAGGGAAAGACAGCACAGGGGGAAACATTCATTAAAACACATTCAACAAACAGACATCCAGGAACACAGCACAGGGGGACCACGAGGGAAAGACAGTACAGGGGGAAACATTCATTAAAACACATTCAACAAAAAGACATCCAGGAACACAGCACAGGGGGACTGCGAGGGAAAGACAGTACAGGGGGAAACATTCATTAAAACACATTCAACAAAAAACATCCAGGTACACAGCACAGGGGGACCACGAGGGAAAGACAGCACAGGAGGAAACATTCATTAAAACACATTCAACAAAAAAACATCCAGGTACACAGCACAGGGGGACCACGAGGGAAAGACAGCACAGGGGGAAACATTCATTAAAACACATTCAACAAAAAGACATCCAGGAACACAGCACAGGGGGACCACGAGGGAAAGACAGTACAGGGGGAAACATTCATTAAAACACATTCAACAAAAAAACATCCAGGTACACAGCACAGGGGGACCACGAGGGAAAGACAGCACAGGGGGAAACATTCATTAAAACACATTCAACAAAAAAACATCCAGGAACACATTACAGGGGGACCGCGAGAGAAAGACAGTTCGAGTGGGGTGGCTTAGCCCAAATATTCAAAAGAATTGTGCATTTTGTGATACAAGCACCAAATTTGGCACAAATGTACATTCATATGTTGCGAACATTATCAAATATTGGGCCACTTGAAATTCCGTAATTTATTTTTCCAAATTTTTTCAAATTTCGTAATTTCAAATTTTTCGGGTGACACCGTCACAATTTCGGTCTTCGAGGCCGGCCGATAGGCAAAGTGTGACCGGAAGGGACGAGGTTCTCCTGACCACGTGGCCCTCGATCTGGGAAGCGAGAGGCGTTCCATTAGTGGACGCGCCCCTCACGCCCGACTTTTGGGCGGCCCCGGCAGGCCGTTTGTTTTGACGTTCCGTGACAGGCCCCGCACCCCCACCTCCGGGCCGACCGGAAGCATGTGCTGAGTACATCATACCTGAACAACTCAGTGAGGCAGAACACAGCAGTGCACACCAGGGTGACCCCTTCAGTGCATAAACCAATTAACCTGTCCACTGCAGGGCATATAGAAATGAAGTTATTTTCTGCATATAATAATAATATAAGTTCAGTTCTATATAACAATTTCTGTTATCACCACTACCACTACAACTACCACTACTACAAGCTTTGTCTGGAATTTTGTGGACTAACAGACAAACAGACATACAGACAAGCTGGGATCAAAACATTACCTCCTTCCACCATTGAGTGTAGAGGTAAACATCATGGAAATTATATCATGCCCTAGATTTAATTCATGCTTACCCGTGTATTTGCTTCACTGGTTCACAAGGTCTTTTGCATACATGTAATTCAGACTCTCGTCTTCATTGCTGACCACACAATGTTCGCAACATATTAATGTACATTTGTGCCAAATTTGGTGCTTGTATCACAAAATGCACAATTCTTTTGAATATTTGGGCTAAGCCGCCCCACTATATCGGCCGGCCTCGAAGACCGAAATTGTGACGGTGTCACCCGAAAAATTTGAAATTACGAAATTTGAAAAAATTTGAAAAAAAAAATTACGGAATTTCAAGTGGCCCAATATCTGAAAATGTTCGCAACATATTAATGTACATTTGTGCCAAATTTGGTGCTTGTATCACAAAATGCACAACAGGTTTGCTATGCTGCTACACTATTCAGGGGGAAACATTCATTAAAACACATTCAACAAAAAACATCCAGGTACACAGCACAGGGGGACCACGAGGGAAAGACAGCACAGGGGGAAACATTCATTAAAACACATTCAACAAAAAAACATCCAGGAACACATTACAGGGGGACCGTGAGGGAAAGACAGTTCAGAGGGAAACATTCATTAAAACACATTCAACAAAAAGACATCCAGGAACACATTACAGGGGGACCGCGAGGGAAAGACAGTACAGGGGGAAACATTCATTAAAACACATTCAACAAAAAAACATCCAGGAACACATTACAGGGGGACCACGAGGGAAAGACAGTTCAGGGGGAAACATTCATTGAAACACATTCAACAAAAAAACATCCAGGAACACATTACAGGGGGACCACGAGGGAAAGACAGTTCAGGGGGAAACATTCATTAAAACACATTCAACAAAAAAATATCCAGGAACACATTACAGGGGGACCGCGAGGGAAAGACAGCACAGGGGGAAACATTCATTAAAACACATTCAACAAAAAAACATCCAGGAACACATTACAGGGGGACCACGAGGGAAAGACAGTTCAGGGGGAAACATTCATTGAAACACATTCAACAAAAAGACATCCAGGAACACAGCACAGGGGGACTGCAAGGGAAAGACAGCACAGGGGGAAACATTCATTAAAACACATTCAACAAAAAGACATGCAGGAACACAGCACAGGGGGACCGCGAGGGAAAGACAGTTCAGGGGGAAACATTCATTAAAACACATTCAACAAAAAGACATCCAGGAACACAGCACAGGGGGACCGCAAGGGAAAGACAGCACAGGGGGAAACATTCATTAAAACACATTCAACAAAAAGACATCCAGGAACACAGCACAGGGGGACCGCGAGGGAAAGACAGTACAGGGGGAAACATTCATTAAAACACATTCAACAAAAAAACATCCAGGAACACAATATAGGGGGACTACGAGGGAAAGACAGTACAGGGGGAAACATTCATTAAAACACATTCAACAAAAAGACATCCAGGAACACAGCACAGGGGGACCGCGAGGGAAAGACAGTACAGGGGGAAACATTCATTAAAACACATTCAACAAAAAAACATCCAGGAACACAGCACAGGGGGACCGCGAGGGAAAGATAGCACAGGGGGAAACATTCATTAAAACACATTCAACAAAAAGACATCCAGGAACACAGCACAGGGGGACCGCGAGGGAAAGACAGCACAGGGGGAAACATTCATTAAAACACATTCAACAAACAGACATCCAGGAACACAGCACAGGGGGACCGCGAGGGAAAGACAGTACAGGGGGAAACATTCATTAAAACACATTCAACTAAAAAACATCCAGGGACACATTATAGGGGGCTGCGAGGGAAAGATAGTACAGGGGGAAACATTCATTAAAACACATTCAAGAAAAAGACATCCAGGAACACAGCACAGGGGGACCGCGAGGGAAAGACAGTACAGGGGGAAACATTCATTAAAACACATTCAACAAAAAGACATCCAGGAACACAGCACAGGGGGACCGCGAGGGAAAGACAGCACAGGGGGAAACATTCATTAAAACACATTCAACAAACAGACATCCAGGAACACAGCACAGGGGGACCGCGAGGGAAAGACAGTACAGGGGGAAACATTCATTAAAACACATTCAACTAAAAAACATCCAGGGACACATTATAGGGGGCTGCGAGGGAAAGATAGTACAGGGGGAAACATTCATTAAAACACATTCAACAAAAAGACATCCAGGAACACAGCACAGGGGGACCGCGAGGGAAAGACAGTACAGGGGGAAACATTCATTAAAACACATTCAACAAAAAAACATCCAGGAACACAGCACAGGGGGACCGCGAGGGAAAGATAGCACAGGGGGAAACATTCATTAAAACACATTCAACAAAAAAACATCCAGGAACGCAGCACAGGGGGACCGCGAGGGAAAGACAGTACAGGGGGAAACATTCATTAAAACACATTCAACAAAAAGACATCCAGGAACGCAGCACAGGGGGACCGCGAGGGAAAGACAGCACAGGGGGAAACATTCATTAAAACACATTCAACAAAAAGACATCCAGGAACACAGCACAGGGGGACCGCGAGGGAAAGACAGTACAGGGGGAAACATTCATTAAAACACATTCAACAAAAAAACATCCAGGAACACAGCACAGAGGGACCACGAGGGAAAGACAGCACAGGGGGAAACATTCATTTCAACACATTCAACAAAAAAACATCCAGGAACACATTACAGGGGGACCACGAAGGAAAGACAGTTCAGGGGGAAACATTCATTAAAACACATTCAACAAAAAGACATCCAGGAACACAGCACAGGGGGACCACGAGGGAAAGACAGTTCAGGGGGAAACATTCATTAAAACACATTCAACAAAAAGACATCCAGGTACACAGCACAGGGGGACCGCAAGGGAAAGACAGTACAGAAGGAAACATTCATTAAAACACATTCAACAAAAAGACATCCAGGAACACAGCACAGGGGGACCGTGAGGGAAAGACAGTTCAGGGGGAAACATTCATGAAAACACATTCAACAAAAAGACATCCAGGAACACAGCACAGGGGGACCGCGAGGGAAAGACAGTTCAGGGGGAAACATTCATTAAAACACATTCAACAAAAAGACATCCAGGAACACAGCACAGGGGGACCGTGAGGGAAAGACAGTTCAGGGGGAAACATTCATTAAAACACATTCAACAAAAAGACATCCAGGAACACAGCACAGGGGGACCGCAAGGGAAAGACAGTACAGGGGGACCGCGAGGGAAAGACAGTACAGGGGGAAACATTCATTAAAACACATTCAACAAAAAGACATCCAGGAACACAGCACAGGGGGACCGTGAGGGAAAGACAGTACAGGGGGACTGCGAGGGAAAGACAGTACAGGGGGAAACATTCATTAAAACACATTCAACAAAAAAACATCCAGGTACACAGCACAGGGGGACCACGAGGGAAAGACAGCACAGGAGGAAACATTCATTAAAACACATTCAACAAAAAAACATCCAGGTACACAGCACAGGGGGACCACGAGGGCAAGACAGCACAGGGGGAAACATTCATTAAAACACATTCAACAAAAAGACATCCAGGAACACAGCACAGGGAGACCACGATGGAAAGACAGTACAGGGGGAAACATTCATTAAAACACATTCAACAAAAAGACATCCAGGAACACAGCACAGGGGGACCGTGAGGGAAAGACAGTTCAGGGGGAAACATTCATTAAAACACATTCGACAAAAAGACATCCAGGAACACAGCACAGGGGGACCGCAAGGGAAAGACAGTACAGGGGGACCGCGAGGGAAAGACAGCACAGGGGGAAACATTCATTAAAACACATTCAACAAACAGACATCCAGGAACACAGCACAGGGGGACCACGAGGGAAAGACAGTACAGGGGGAAACATTCATTAAAACACATTCAACAAAAAGACATCCAGGAACACAGCACAGGGGGACCGCGAGGGAAAGACAGTACAGGCGGAAACATTCATTAAAACACATTCAACATAAAAACATCCAGGTACACAGCACAGGGGGACCACGAGGGAAAGACAGCACAGGAGGAAACATTCATTAAAACACATTCAACAAAAAAACATCCAGGTACACAGCACAGGGGGACCACGAGGGAAAGACAGCACAGGGGGAAACATTCATTAAAACACATTCAACAAAAAGACATCCAGGAACACAGCACAGGGGGACCACGAGGGAAAGACAGTACAGGGGGAAACATTCATTAAAACACATTCAACAAAAAAACATCCAGGTACACAGCACAGGGGGACCACGAGGGAAAGACAGCACAGGGGGAAACATTCATTAAAACACATTCAACAAAAAAACATCCAGGAACACATTACAGGGGGACCGCGAGGGAAAGACAGTTCAGGGGGAAACATTCATTAAAACACATTCAACAAAAAAACATCCAGGTACACAGCACAGGGGGACCACGAGGGAAAGACAGCACAGGGGGAAACATTCATTAAAACACATTCAACAAAAAAACATCCAGGAACACATCACAGGGGGACTGTGAGGGAAAGACTGTTCAGGGGGAAACATTCATTAAAACACATTCAACAAAAAGACATCCAGGAACACATTACAGGGGGACCGCGAGGGAAAGACAGTACAGGGGGAAACATTCATTAAAACACATTCAACAAAAAAACATCCAGGAACACATTACAGGGGGACCGCGAGGGAAAGACAGCACAGGGGGAAACATTCATTAAAACACATTCAACAAAAAGACATCCAGGAACACAGCACAGGGGGACCGTGAGGGAAAGACAGTACAGGGGGACTGCGAGGGAAAGACAGTACAGGGGGAAACATTCATTAAAACACATTCAACAAAAAAACATCCAGGTACACAGCACAGGGGGACCACGAGGGAAAGACAGCACAGGAGGAAACATTCATTAAAACACATTCAACAAAAAAACATCCAGGTACACAGCACAGGGGGACCACGAGGGCAAGACAGCACAGGGGGAAACATTCATTAAAACACATTCAACAAAAAGACATCCAGGAACACAGCACAGGGAGACCACGATGGAAAGACAGTACAGGGGGAAACATTCATTAAAACACATTCAACAAAAAGACATCCAGGAACACAGCACAGGGGGACCGTGAGGGAAAGACAGTTCAGGGGGAAACATTCATTAAAACACATTCGACAAAAAGACATCCAGGAACACAGCACAGGGGGACCGCAAGGGAAAGACAGTACAGGGGGACCGCGAGGGAAAGACAGCACAGGGGGAAACATTCATTAAAACACATTCAACAAACAGACATCCAGGAACACAGCACAGGGGACCACGAGGGAAAGACAGTACAGGGGGAAACATTCATTAAAACACATTCAACAAAAAGACATCCAGGAACACAGCACAGGGGGACCGCGAGGGAAAGACAGTACAGGCGGAAACATTCATTAAAACACATTCAACATAAAAACATCCAGGTACACAGCACAGGGGGACCACGAGGGAAAGACAGCACAGGAGGAAACATTCATTAAAACACATTCAACAAAAAAACATCCAGGTACACAGCACAGGGGGACCACGAGGGAAAGACAGCACAGGGGGAAACATTCATTAAAACACATTCAACAAAAAGACATCCAGGAACACAGCACAGGGGGACCACGAGGGAAAGACAGTACAGGGGGAAACATTCATTAAAACACATTCAACAAAAAAACATCCAGGTACACAGCACAGGGGGACCACGAGGGAAAGACAGCACAGGGGGAAACATTCATTAAAACACATTCAACAAAAAAACATCCAGGAACACATTACAGGGGGACCGCGAGGGAAAGACAGTTCAGGGGGAAACATTCATTAAAACACATTCAACAAAAAAACATCCAGGTACACAGCACAGGGGGACCGCGAGGGAAAGACAGCACAGGGGGAAACATTCATTAAAACACATTCAACAAAAAAACATCCAGGAACACATCACAGGGGGACTGTGAGGGAAAGACTGTTCAGGGGGAAACATTCATTAAAACACATTCAACAAAAAGACATCCAGGAACACATTACAGGGGGACCGCGAGGGAAAGACAGTACAGGGGGAAACATTCATTAAAACACATTCAACAAAAAAACATCCAGGAACACATTACAGGGGGACCGCGAGGGAAAGACAGCACAGGGGGAAACATTCATTAAAACACATTCAACAAAAAAACATCCAGGAACACATTACAGGGGGACCACGAGGGAAAGACAGTTCAGGGGGAAACATTCATTGAAACACATTCAACAAAAAGACATCCAGGAACACAGCACAGGGGGACCGCAAGGGAAAGACAGCACAGGGGGAAACATTCATTAAAACACATTCAACAAAAAGACATCCAGGAACACAGCACAGGGGGACCGCGAGGGAAAGACAGTTCAGGGGGAAACATTCATTAAAACACATTCAACAAAAAGACATCCAGGAACACAGCACAGGGGGACCGCAAGGGAAAGACAGCACAGGGGGAAACATTCATTAAAACACATTCAACAAAAAAACATCCAGGAACACAGCACAGGGGGACCGCGAGGGAAAGACAGTACAGGGGGAAACATTCATTAAAACACATTCAACTAAAAGACATCCAGGAACACAGCACAGGGGGACCGCGAGGGAAAGACAGTACAGGGGGAAACATTCATTAAAACACATTCAACAAAAAAACATCCAGGAACACAATATAGGGGGATACGAGGGAAAGACAGTACAGGGGGAAACATTCATTAAAACACATTCAACAAAAAGACATCCAGGAACACAGCACAGGGGGACCACGAGGGAAAGACAGTACAGGGGGAAACATTCATTAAAACACATTCAACAAAAAAACATCCAGGAACACAGCACAGGGGGACCGCGAGGGAAAGATAGCACAGGGTGAAACATTCATTAAAACACATTCAACAAAAAAACATCCAGGAACACATTACAGGGGGACCACGAGGGAAAGACAGTTCAGGGGGAAACATTCATTGAAACACATTCAACAAAAAGACATCCAGGAACACAGCACAGGGGGACTGCAAGGGAAAGACAGCACAGGGGGAAACATTCATTAAAACACATTCAACAAAAAGACATGCAGGAACACAGCACAGGGGGACCGCGAGGGAAAGACAGTTCAGGGGGAAACATTCATTAAAACACATTCAACAAAAAGACATCCAGGAACACAGCACAGGGGGACCGCAAGGGAAAGACAGCACAGGGGGAAACATTCATTAAAACACATTCAACAAAAAGACATCCAGGAACACAGCACAGGGGGACCGCGAGGGAAAGACAGTACAGGGGGAAACATTCATTAAAACACATTCAACAAAAAAACATCCAGGAACACAATATAGGGGGACTACGAGGGAAAGACAGTACAGGGGGAAACATTCATTAAAACACATTCAACAAAAAGACATCCAGGAACACAGCACAGGGGGACCGCGAGGGAAAGACAGTACAGGGGGAAACATTCATTAAAACACATTCAACAAAAAAACATCCAGGAACACAGCACAGGGGGACCGCGAGGGAAAGATAGCACAGGGGGAAACATTCATTAAAACACATTCAACAAAAAGACATCCAGGAACACAGCACAGGGGGACCGCGAGGGAAAGACAGCACAGGGGGAAACATTCATTAAAACACATTCAACAAACAGACATCCAGGAACACAGCACAGGGGGACCGCGAGGGAAAGACAGTACAGGGGGAAACATTCATTAAAACACATTCAACTAAAAAACATCCAGGGACACATTATAGGGGGCTGCGAGGGAAAGATAGTACAGGGGGAAACATTCATTAAAACACATTCAAGAAAAAGACATCCAGGAACACAGCACAGGGGGACCGCGAGGGAAAGACAGTACAGGGGGAAACATTCATTAAAACACATTCAACAAAAAGACATCCAGGAACACAGCACAGGGGGACCGCGAGGGAAAGACAGCACAGGGGGAAACATTCATTAAAACACATTCAACAAACAGACATCCAGGAACACAGCACAGGGGGACCGCGAGGGAAAGACAGTACAGGGGGAAACATTCATTAAAACACATTCAACTAAAAAACATCCAGGGACACATTATAGGGGGCTGCGAGGGAAAGATAGTACAGGGGGAAACATTCATTAAAACACATTCAACAAAAAGACATCCAGGAACACAGCACAGGGGGACCGCGAGGGAAAGACAGTACAGGGGGAAACATTCATTAAAACACATTCAACAAAAAAACATCCAGGAACACAGCACAGGGGGACCGCGAGGGAAAGATAGCACAGGGGGAAACATTCATTAAAACACATTCAACAAAAAAACATCCAGGAACGCAGCACAGGGGGACCGCGAGGGAAAGACAGTACAGGGGGAAACATTCATTAAAACACATTCAACAAAAAGACATCCAGGAACGCAGCACAGGGGGACCGCGAGGGAAAGACAGCACAGGGGGAAACATTCATTAAAACACATTCAACAAAAAGACATCCAGGAACACAGCACAGGGGGACCGCGAGGGAAAGACAGTACAGGGGGAAACATTCATTAAAACACATTCAACAAAAAAACATCCAGGAACACAGCACAGAGGGACCACGAGGGAAAGACAGCACAGGGGGAAACATTCATTTCAACACATTCAACAAAAAAACATCCAGGAACACATTACAGGGGGACCACGAAGGAAAGACAGTTCAGGGGGAAACATTCATTAAAACACATTCAACAAAAAGACATCCAGGAACACAGCACAGGGGGACCACGAGGGAAAGACAGTTCAGGGGGAAACATTCATTAAAACACATTCAACAAAAAGACATCCAGGTACACAGCACAGGGGGACCGCAAGGGAAAGACAGTACAGAAGGAAACATTCATTAAAACACATTCAACAAAAAGACATCCAGGAACACAGCACAGGGGGACCGTGAGGGAAAGACAGTTCAGGGGGAAACATTCATGAAAACACATTCAACAAAAAGACATCCAGGAACACAGCACAGGGGGACCGCGAGGGAAAGACAGTTCAGGGGGAAACATTCATTAAAACACATTCAACAAAAAGACATCCAGGAACACAGCACAGGGGGACCGTGAGGGAAAGACAGTTCAGGGGGAAACATTCATTAAAACACATTCAACAAAAAGACATCCAGGAACACAGCACAGGGGGACCGCAAGGGAAAGACAGTACAGGGGGACCGCGAGGGAAAGACAGTACAGGGGGAAACATTCATTAAAACACATTCAACAAAAAGACATCCAGGAACACAGCACAGGGGGACCGTGAGGGAAAGACAGTACAGGGGGACTGCGAGGGAAAGACAGTACAGGGGGAAACATTCATTAAAACACATTCAACAAAAAAACATCCAGGTACACAGCACAGGGGGACCACGAGGGAAAGACAGCACAGGAGGAAACATTCATTAAAACACATTCAACAAAAAAACATCCAGGTACACAGCACAGGGGGACCACGAGGGCAAGACAGCACAGGGGGAAACATTCATTAAAACACATTCAACAAAAAGACATCCAGGAACACAGCACAGGGAGACCACGATGGAAAGACAGTACAGGGGGAAACATTCATTAAAACACATTCAACAAAAAGACATCCAGGAACACAGCACAGGGGGACCGTGAGGGAAAGACAGTTCAGGGGGAAACATTCATTAAAACACATTCGACAAAAAGACATCCAGGAACACAGCACAGGGGGACCGCAAGGGAAAGACAGTACAGGGGGACCGCGAGGGAAAGACAGCACAGGGGGAAACATTCATTAAAACACATTCAACAAACAGACATCCAGGAACACAGCACAGGGGGACCACGAGGGAAAGACAGTACAGGGGGAAACATTCATTAAAACACATTCAACAAAAAGACATCCAGGAACACAGCACAGGGGGACCGCGAGGGAAAGACAGTACAGGCGGAAACATTCATTAAAACACATTCAACATAAAAACATCCAGGTACACAGCACAGGGGGACCACGAGGGAAAGACAGCACAGGAGGAAACATTCATTAAAACACATTCAACAAAAAAACATCCAGGTACACAGCACAGGGGGACCACGAGGGAAAGACAGCACAGGGGGAAACATTCATTAAAACACATTCAACAAAAAGACATCCAGGAACACAGCACAGGGGGACCACGAGGGAAAGACAGTACAGGGGGAAACATTCATTAAAACACATTCAACAAAAAAACATCCAGGTACACAGCACAGGGGGACCACGAGGGAAAGACAGCACAGGGGGAAACATTCATTAAAACACATTCAACAAAAAAACATCCAGGAACACATTACAGGGGGACCGCGAGGGAAAGACAGTTCAGGGGGAAACATTCATTAAAACACATTCAACAAAAAAACATCCAGGTACACAGCACAGGGGGACCACGAGGGAAAGACAGCACAGGGGGAAACATTCATTAAAACACATTCAACAAAAAAACATCCAGGAACACATCACAGGGGGACTGTGAGGGAAAGACTGTTCAGGGGGAAACATTCATTAAAACACATTCAACAAAAAGACATCCAGGAACACATTACAGGGGGACCGCGAGGGAAAGACAGTACAGGGGGAAACATTCATTAAAACACATTCAACAAAAAAACATCCAGGAACACATTACAGGGGGACCGCGAGGGAAAGACAGCACAGGGGGAAACATTCATTAAAACACATTCAACAAAAAGACATCCAGGAACACAGCACAGGGGGACCGTGAGGGAAAGACAGTACAGGGGGACTGCGAGGGAAAGACAGTACAGGGGGAAACATTCATTAAAACACATTCAACAAAAAAACATCCAGGTACACAGCACAGGGGGACCACGAGGGAAAGACAGCACAGGAGGAAACATTCATTAAAACACATTCAACAAAAAAACATCCAGGTACACAGCACAGGGGGACCACGAGGGCAAGACAGCACAGGGGGAAACATTCATTAAAACACATTCAACAAAAAGACATCCAGGAACACAGCACAGGGAGACCACGATGGAAAGACAGTACAGGGGGAAACATTCATTAAAACACATTCAACAAAAAGACATCCAGGAACACAGCACAGGGGGACCGTGAGGGAAAGACAGTTCAGGGGGAAACATTCATTAAAACACATTCGACAAAAAGACATCCAGGAACACAGCACAGGGGGACCGCAAGGGAAAGACAGTACAGGGGGACCGCGAGGGAAAGACAGCACAGGGGGAAACATTCATTAAAACACATTCAACAAACAGACATCCAGGAACACAGCACAGGGGACCACGAGGGAAAGACAGTACAGGGGGAAACATTCATTAAAACACATTCAACAAAAAGACATCCAGGAACACAGCACAGGGGGACCGCGAGGGAAAGACAGTACAGGCGGAAACATTCATTAAAACACATTCAACATAAAAACATCCAGGTACACAGCACAGGGGGACCACGAGGGAAAGACAGCACAGGAGGAAACATTCATTAAAACACATTCAACAAAAAAACATCCAGGTACACAGCACAGGGGGACCACGAGGGAAAGACAGCACAGGGGGAAACATTCATTAAAACACATTCAACAAAAAGACATCCAGGAACACAGCACAGGGGGACCACGAGGGAAAGACAGTACAGGGGGAAACATTCATTAAAACACATTCAACAAAAAAACATCCAGGTACACAGCACAGGGGGACCACGAGGGAAAGACAGCACAGGGGGAAACATTCATTAAAACACATTCAACAAAAAAACATCCAGGAACACATTACAGGGGGACCGCGAGGGAAAGACAGTTCAGGGGGAAACATTCATTAAAACACATTCAACAAAAAAACATCCAGGTACACAGCACAGGGGGACCGCGAGGGAAAGACAGCACAGGGGGAAACATTCATTAAAACACATTCAACAAAAAAACATCCAGGAACACATCACAGGGGGACTGTGAGGGAAAGACTGTTCAGGGGGAAACATTCATTAAAACACATTCAACAAAAAGACATCCAGGAACACATTACAGGGGGACCGCGAGGGAAAGACAGTACAGGGGGAAACATTCATTAAAACACATTCAACAAAAAAACATCCAGGAACACATTACAGGGGGACCGCGAGGGAAAGACAGCACAGGGGGAAACATTCATTAAAACACATTCAACAAAAAAACATCCAGGAACACATTACAGGGGGACCACGAGGGAAAGACAGTTCAGGGGGAAACATTCATTGAAACACATTCAACAAAAAGACATCCAGGAACACAGCACAGGGGGACCGCAAGGGAAAGACAGCACAGGGGGAAACATTCATTAAAACACATTCAACAAAAAGACATCCAGGAACACAGCACAGGGGGACCGCGAGGGAAAGACAGTTCAGGGGGAAACATTCATTAAAACACATTCAACAAAAAGACATCCAGGAACACAGCACAGGGGGACCGCAAGGGAAAGACAGCACAGGGGGAAACATTCATTAAAACACATTCAACAAAAAAACATCCAGGAACACAGTACAGGGGGACCGCGAGGGAAAGACAGTACAGGGGGAAACATTCATTAAAACACATTCAACTAAAAGACATCCAGGAACACAGCACAGGGGGACCGCGAGGGAAAGACAGTACAGGGGGAAACATTCATTAAAACACATTCAACAAAAAAACATCCAGGAACACAATATAGGGGGACTACGAGGGAAAGACAGTACAGGGGGAAACATTCATTAAAACACATTCAACAAAAAGACATCCAGGAACACAGCACAGGGGGACCACGAGGGAAAGACAGTACAGGGGGAAACATTCATTAAAACACATTCAACAAAAAAACATCCAGGAACACAGCACAGGGGGACCGCGAGGGAAAGATAGCACAGGGTGAAACATTCATTAAAACACATTCAACAAAAAAACATCCAGGAACGCAGCACAGGGGGACCGCGAGGGAAAGACAGTACAGGGGGAAACATTCATTAAAACACATTCAACAAAAAGACATCCAGGAACGCAGCACAGGGGCCCGCGAGGGAAAGACAGCACAGGGGGAAACATTCATTAAAACACATTCAACAAAAAGTCATCCAGGAACACAGCACAGGGGGACCGCGAGGGAAAGACAGTACAGGGGGAAACATTCATTAAAACACATTCAACAAAAAAACATCCAGGAACACAGCACAGAGGGACCACGAGGGAAAGACAGCACAGGGGGAAACATTCATTAAAACACATTCAACAAAAAAACATCCAGGAACACATTACAGGGGGACCACGAGGGAAAGACAGTTCAGGGGGAAACATTCATTAAAACAAATTCAACAAAAAGACATCCAGGAACACAGCACAGGGGGACCACGAGGGAAAGACAGTACAGGGGGAAACATTCATTAAAACACATTCAACAAAAAGACATCCAGGAACACAGCACAGGGGGACCACGAGGGAAAGACAGCACAGGGGGACCGCGAGGGAAAGACAGTACAGGGGGAAACATTCATTAAAACACATTCAACAAAAAGACATCCAGGAACACAGCACAGGGGGACCACGAAGGAAAGACAGCACAGGGGGACCACGAGGGAAAGACAGTACAGAAGGAAACGTTCAGTAAAACACATTCAACAAAAAGACATCCAGGAACACAGCACAGGGGGACTGCGAGGGAAAGACAGTTCAGGGGGAAACATTCATTAAAACACATTCAACAAAAAGACATCCAGGAACACAGCACAGGGGGACCGTGAGGGAAAGACAGTTCAGGGGGAAACATTCATTAAAACACATTCAACAAAAAGACATCCAGGAACACAGCACAGGGGGACCGCAAGGGAAAGACAGTACAGGGGGACCGCGAGGGAAAGACAGTACAGGGGGACCGCGAGGGAAAGACAGTACAGGGGGAAACATTCATTAAAACACATTCAACAAAAAGACATCCAGGAACACAGCACAGGGGGACCGTGAGGGAAAGACAGTTCAGGGGGAAACATTCATTAAAACACATTCAACAAAAACACATCCAGGAACACAGCACAGGGGGACCGCAAGGGAAAGACAGTACAGGGGGACCGCGAGGGAAAGACATCACAGGGGGAAACATTCATTAAAACACATTCAACAAACAGACATCCAGGAACACAGCACAGGGGGACCACGAGGGAAAGACAGTACAGGGGGAAACATTCATTAAAACACATTCAACAAAAAGACATCCAGGAACACAGCACAGGGGGACCGCGAGGGAAAGACAGTACAGGGGGAAACATTCATTAAAACACATTCAACAAAAAAACATCCAGGTACACAGCACAGGGGGACCACGAGGGAAAGACAGCACAGGAGGAAACATTCATTAAAACACATTCAACAAAAAGACATCCAGGAACACATTACAGGGGGACCGCAAGGGAAAGACAGTACAGGGGGAAACATTCATTAAAACACATTCAACAAAAAGACTTCCAGGAACACAGCACAGGGGGACCGCGAGGGAAAGACAGTACAGGGGGAAACATTCATTAAAACACATTCAACAAAAAGACATCCAGGAACACAGCACAGGGGGACCGCGAGGGAAAGACAGTACAGGGGGAAACATTCATTAAAACACATTCAACAAAAAAACATCCAGGAACACAATATAGGGGGACTACGAGGGAAAGACAGTACAGGGGGAAACATTCATTAAAACACATTCAACAAAAAGACATCCAGGAACACAGCACAGGGGGACCGCGAGGGAAAGACAGTACAGGGGGAAACATTCATTAAAACACATTCAACAAAAAAACATCCAGGAACACAGCACAGGGGGACTGCGAGGGAAAGATAGCACAGGGGGAAACATTCATTAAAACACATTCAACAAAAAAACATCCAGGAACGCAGCACAGGGGGACCGCGAGGGAAAGACAGTACAGGGGGAAACATTCAATAAAACACATTCAACAAAAAGACATCCAGGAACGCAGCACAGGGGCCCGCGAGGGAAAGACAGCACAGGGGGAAACATTCATTAAAACACATTCAACAAAAAGACATCCAGGAACACAGCACAGGGGGACCGCGAGGGAAAGACAGTACAGGGGGAAACATTCATTAAAACACATTCAACAAAAAAACATCCAGGAACACAGCACAGAGGGACCACGAGGGAAAGACAGCACAGGGGGAAACATTCATTAAAACACATTCAACAAAAAAACATCCAGGAACACATTACAGGGGGACCACGAGGGAAAGACAGTACAGGGGGAAACATTCATTAAAACACATTCAACAAAAAGACATCCAGGAACACAGCACAGGGGGACCACGAGGGAAAGACAGTACAGGGGGAAACATTCATTAAAACACATTCAACAAAAAGACATCCAGGAACACAGCACAGGGGGACCACGAGGCAAAGACAGTTCAGGGGGAAACATTCATTAAAACACATTCAACAAAAAAACATCCAGGTACACAGCACAGGGGGACCACGAGGGAAAGACAGCACAGGGGGAAACATTCATTAAAACACATTCAACAAAAAAACATCCAGGAACACATTACAGGGGGACCGCGAGGGAAAGACAGTTCAGGGGGAAACATTCATTAAAACACATTCAACAAAAAGACATCCAGGAACACATTACAGGGGGACCGCGAGGGAAAGACAGTACAGGGGGAAACATTCATTAAAACACATTCAACAAAAAAACATCCAGGAACACATTACAGGGGGACCACGAGAGAAAGACAGTTCAGGGGGAAACATTCATTGAAACACATTCAACAAAAAAACATCCAGGAACACATTACAGGGGGACCACGAGGGAAAGACAGTTCAGGGGGAAACATTCATTAAAACACATTCAACAAAAAAACATCCAGGAACACATTACAGGGGGACCACGGGAGAAAGACAGTTCAGGGGGAAACATTCATTGAAACACATTCAACAAAAAAACATCCAGGAACACATTACAGGGGGACCACGAGGGAAAGACAGTTCAGGGGGAAACATTCATTAAAACACATTCAACAAAAAAATATCCAGGAACACATTACAGGGGGACCGCGAGGGAAAGACAGCACAGGGGGAAACATTCATTAAAACACATTCAACAAAAAAACATCCAGGAACACATTACAGGGGGACCACGAGGGAAAGACAGTTCAGGGGGAAACATTCATTGAAACACATTCAACAAAAAGACATCCAGGAACACAGCACAGGGGGACCGCAAGGGAAAGACAGCACAGGGGGAAACATTCATTAAAACACATTCAACAAAAAGACATCCAGGAACACAGCACAGGGGGACCGCGAGGGAAAGACAGTTCAGGGGGAAACATTCATTAAAACACATTCAACAAAAAGACATCCAGGAACACAGCACAGGGGGACCACGAGGGAAAGACAGTACAGGGGGAAACATTCATTAAAACACATTCAACAAAAAGACATCCAGGAACACAGCACAGGGGGACCACGAGGGAAAGACAGTACAGAAGGAAACATTCAGTAAAACACATTCAACAAAAAGACATCCAGGAACACAGCACAGGGGGAATGCGAGGGAAAGACAGTTCAGGGGGAAACATTCATTAAAACACATTCAACAAAAAGACATCCAGGAACACAGCACAGGGGGACCGTGAGGGAAAGACAGTTCAGGGGGAAACATTCATTAAAACACATTCAACAAAAAGACATCCAGGAACACAGCACAGGGGGACCGCAAGGGAAAGACAGTACAGGGGGACCACGAGGGAAAGACAGTACAGGGGGAAACATTCATTAAAACACATTCAACAAAAAGACATCCAGGAACATAGCACAGGGGGACCGTGAGGGAAAGACAGTTCAGGGGAAACATTCATTAAAACACATTCAACAAAAAGACATCCAGGAACACAGCACAGGGGGACCGCAAGGGAAAGACAGTACAGGGGGACCGCGAGGGAAAGACATCACAGGGGGAAACATTCATTAAAACACATTCAACAAACAGACATCCAGGAACACAGCACAGGGGGACCACGAGGGAAAGACAGTACAGGGGGAAACATTCATTAAAACACATTCAACAAAAAGACATCCAGGAACACAGCACAGGGGGACCGCGAGGGAAAGACAGTACAGGGGGAAACATTCATTAAAACACATTCAACAAAATAAACATCCAGGTACACAGCACAGGGGGACCACGAGGGAAAGACAGCACAGGAGGAAACATTAATTAAAACACATTCAACAAAAAAACATCCAGGTACACAGCACAGGGGGACCACGAGGGAAAGACAGCACAGGGGGAAACATTCATTAAAACACATTCAACAAAAAGACATCCAGGTACACAGCACAGGGAGACCGCAAGGGAAAGACAGCACAGGGGGAAACATTCATTAAAACACATTCAACAAAAAGACATCCAGGAACACAGTACAGGGGGACCGCGAGGGAAAGACAGTACAGGGGGAAACATTCATTAAAACACATTCAACAAAAAGACATCCAGGAACACAGCACAGGGGGACCGCGAGGGAAAGACAGTACAGGGGGAAACATTCATTAAAACACATTCAACAAAAAAACATCCAGGAACACAATATAGGGGGACTACGAGGGAAAGACAGTACAGGGGGAAACATTCATTAAAACACATTCAACAAAAAGACATCCAGGAACACAGCACAGGGGGACCGCGAGGGAAAGACAGTACAGGGGGAAACATTCATTAAAACACATTCAACAAAAAAACATCCAGGAACACAGCACAGGGGGACTGCGAGGGAAAGATAGCACAGGGGGAAACATTCATTAAAACACATTCAACAAAAAAACATCCAGGAACGCAGCACAGGGGGACCGCGAGGGAAAGACAGTACAGGGGGAAACATTCAATAAAACACATTCAACAAAAAGACATCCAGGAACGCAGCACAGGGGCCCACGAGGGAAAGACAGCACAGGGGGAAACATTCATTAAAACACATTCAACAAAAAGACATCCAGGAACACAGCACAGGGGGACCGCGAGGGAAAGACAGTACAGGGGGAAACATTCATTAAAACACATTCAACAAAAAAACATCCAGGAACACAGCACAGAGGGACCACGAGGGAAGGACAGCACAGGGGGAAACATTCATTAAAACACATTCAACAAAAAAACATCCAGGAACACATTACAGGGGGACCACGAGGGAAAGACAGTACAGGGGGAAACATTCATTAAAACACATTCAACAAAAAGACATCCAGGAACACAGCACAGGGGGACCACGAGGGAAAGACAGTACAGGGGGAAACATTCATTAAAACACATTCAACAAAAAGACATCCAGGAACACAGCACAGGGGGACCACGAGGGAAAGACAGTACAGAAGGAAACATTCATTAAAACACATTCAACAAAAAGACATCCAGGAACACAGCACAGGGGGACCACGAGGCAAAGACAGTTCAGGGGGAACATTCATTAAAACACATTCAACAAAAAAACATCCAGGTACACAGCACAGGGGGACCACGAGGGAAAGACAGCACAGGGGGAAACATTCATTAAAACACATTCAACAAAAAAACATCCAGGAACACATTACAGGGGGACCGCGAGGGAAAGACAGTTCAGGGGGAAACATTCATTAAAACACATTCAACAAAAAAACATCCAGGAACACATTACAGGGGGACCACGAGAGAAAGACAGTTCAGGGGGAAACATTCATTGAAACACATTCAACAAAAAAACATCCAGGAACACATTACAGGGGGACCACGAGGGAAAGACAGTTCAGGGGGAAACATTCATTAAAACACATTCAACAAAAAAATATCCAGGAACACATTACAGGGGGACCGCGAGGGAAAGACAGCACAGGGGGAAACATTCATTAAAACACATTCAACAAAAAAACATCCAGGAACACATTACAGGGGGACCACGAGGGAAAGACAGTTCAGGGGGAAACATTCATTGAAACACATTCAACAAAAAGACATCCAGGAACACAGCACAGGGGGACCGCAAGGGAAAGACAGCACAGGGGGAAACATTCATTAAAACACATTCAACAAAAAGACATCCAGGAACACAGCACAGGGGGACCGCGAGGGAAAGACAGTTCAGGGGGAAACATTCATTAAAACACATTCAACAAAAAGACATCCAGGAACACAGCACAGGGTGACCGCAAGGGAAAGACAGCACAGGGGGAAACATTCATTAAAACACATTCAACAAAAAAACATCCAGGAACACAGTACAGGGGGACCGCGAGGGAAAGACAGTACAGGGGGAAACATTCATTAAAACACATTCAACAAAAAGACATCCAGGAACACAGCACAGGGGGACCGCGAGGGAAAGACAGTACAGGGGGAAACATTCATTAAAACACATTCAACAAAAAAACATCCAGGAACACAATATAGGGGGACTACGAGGGAAAGACAGTACAGGGGGAAACATTCATTAAAACACATTCAACAAAAAGACATCCAGGAACACAGCACAGGGGGACCGCGAGGGAAAGACAGTACAGGGGGAAACATTCATTAAAACACATTCAACAAAAAAACATCCAGGAACACAGCACAGGGGGACCGCGAGGGAAAGATAGCACAGGGGGAAACATTCATTAAAACACATTCAACAAAAAAACATCCAGGAACGCAGCACAGGGGGACCGCGAGGGAAAGACAGTACAGGGGGAAAAATTCATGAAAACACATTCAACAAAAAGACATCCAGGAACGCAGCACAGGGGCCCGCGAGGGAAAGACAGCACAGGGGGAAACATTCATTAAAACACATTCAACAAAAAGACATCCAGGAACACAGCACAGGGGGACCGCGAGGGAAAGACAGTACAGGGGGAAACATTCATTAAAACACATTCAACAAAAAAACATCCAGGAACACAGCACAGAGGGACCACGAGGGAAAGACAGCACAGGGGGGAACATTCATTAAAACACATTCAACAAAAAGACATCCAGGAACACAGCACAGGGGGACCACGAGGGAAAGACAGTACAGGGGGAAACATTCATTAAAACACATTCAACAAAAAGACATCCAGGAACACAGCACAGGGGGACCACGAGGGAAAGACAGTTCAGGGGGAAACATTCATTAAAACACATTCAACAAAAAGACATCCACGAACACAGCACAGGGGGACCACGAGGGAAAGACAGTACAGGGGGAAACATTCATTAAAACACATTCAACAAAAAGACATCCAGGAACACAGCACAGGGGGACCACGAGGGAAAGACAGTACAGAAGGAAACATTCATTAAAACACATTCAACAAAAAGACATCCAGGAACACAGCACAGGGGGACCGCGAGGGAAAGACAGTTCAGGGGGAAACATTCATTAAAACACATTCAACAAAAAGACATCCAGGAACACAGCACAGGGGGACCACGAGGGAAAGACAGTACAGGGGGAAACATTCATTAAAACACATTCAACAAAAAAACATCCAGGAACACAGCACAGAGGGACCACGAGGGAAAGACAGCACAGGGGGAAACATTCATTAAAACACATTCAACAAAAAGACATCCAGGAACACAGCACAGGGGGACCACGAGGGAAAGACAGTACAGGGGGAAACATTCATTAAAACACATTCAACAAAAAGACATCCAGGAACACAGCACAGGGGGACCACGAGGGAAAGACAGTTCAGGGGGAAACATTCATTAAAACACATTCAACAAAAAGACATCCAGGAACACAGCACAGGGGGACCACGAGGGAAAGACAGTACAGGGGGAAACATTCATTAAAACACATTCAACAAAAAGACATCCAGGAACACAGCACAGGGGGACCACGAGGGAAAGACAGTACAGAAGGAAACATTCATTAAAACACATTCAACAAAAAGACATCCAGGAACACAGCACAGGGGGACCGCGAGGGAAAGACAGTTCAGGGGGAAACATTCATTAAAACACATTCAACAAAAAGACATCCAGGAACACAGCACAGGGGGACCACGAGGGAAAGACAGTACAGGGGGAAACATTCATTAAAACACATTCAACAAAAAGACATCCAGGAACACAGCACAGGGGGACCATGAGGGAAAGACAGTACAGAAGGAAACATTCATTAAAACACATTCAACAAAAAGACATCCAGGAACACAGCACAGGGGGACCGCGAGGGAAAGACAGTTCAGGGGGAAACATTCATTAAAACACATTCAACAAAAAGACATCCAGGAATACAGCACAGGGGGACCACGAGGGAAAGACAGTACAGGGGGAAACATTCATTAAAACACATTCAACAAAAAGACATCCAGGAACACAGCACAGGGGGACCGCGAGGGAAAGACAGTTCAGGGGGAAACATTCATTAAAACACATTCAACAAAAAGACATCCAGGAACACAGCACAGGGGGACCGTGAGGGAAAGACAGTTCAGGGGGAAACATTCATTAAAACACATTCAACAAAAAGACATCCAGGAACACAGCACAGGGGGACCGCAAGGGAAAGACAGTACAGGGGGACCGCGAGGGAAAGACAGTACAGGGGGAAACATTCATTAAAACACATTCAACAAAAAGACATCCAGGAACACAGCACAGGGGGACCGTGAGGGAAAGACAGTACAGGGGGACCGCGAGGGAAAGACAGCACAGGGGGAAACATTCATTAAAACACATTCAACAAACAGACATCCAGGAACACATTACAGGGGGACCACGAGGGAAAGACAGTTCAGGGGGAAACATTCATTAAAACACATTCAACAAAAAAATATCCAGGAACACATTACAGGGGGACCGCGAGGGAAAGACAGCACAGGGGGAAACATTCATTAAGACACATTCAACAAAAAAACATCCAGGAACACATTACAGGGGGACCACGAGAGAAAGACAGTTCAGGGGGAAACATTCATCTATTTATAATTCCAGTAATCTCTGTGTGTTTGTTTGTACGTTTGTACGTTTGTTTGTCTGTGACCGCTGTTTCTCGACAACCACGGGTCCGATATACTTTAAACTTGCCAGGTATATTGCTGGGGACCCGAGGATGTGCCTTTTCAAGGTTTCATATTAATCGGACAATTACTTACCGAGCTATGTCCAAAAAACGATTCAACCAATCAGAGAGCAGCGAGCTATCGCGTGTGCCGAACGTGGCGAACACACTCTGCCTCGGATGGCACATTTGAGAGCGTATTCATTTATTTCCCGTCGGCAAACTATGTTGGCGCTATGTTGGCGTTAAACGATGTTTTAAAACTAATTAAAACCCCGGGGGGATTGTCACTGTACTCGCAAGCCGTTCGCCGTTCGCTTTGGCGTTGCGAATGGACCAAAACATTTCATGCACCAAACCATTTCATGTAAAGCGTTCGCCGTTCGCTTTGGCGTTGCGAATGGACCAAAACATTTCATGACCCAAACCATTTCATGTAAATAGAGGGGGGGATATAATTTTAGATATAGATATAGTACGGGCATGCCCTAGTTGAAACACATTCAACAAAAAAACATCCAGGAACACATTACAGGGGGACCACGAGGGAAAGACAGTTCAGGGGGAAACATTCATTAAAACACATTCAACAAAAAAATATCCAGGAACACATTACAGGGGGACCGCGAGGGAAAGACAGCACAGGGGGAAACATTCATTAAAACACATTCAACAAAAAAACATCCAGGAACACATTACAGGGGGACCACGAGGGAAAGACAGTTCAGGGGGAAACATTCATTGAAACACATTCAACAAAAAGACATCCAGGAACACAGCACAGGGGGACCGCAAGGGAAAGACAGCACAGGGGGAAACATTCATTAAAACACATTCAACAAAAAGACATCCAGGAACACAGCACAGGGGGACCGCGAGGGAAAGACAGTTCAGGGGGAAACATTCATTAAAACACATTCAACAAAAAGACATCCAGGAACACAGCACAGGGGGGCCGCAAGGGAAAGACAGCACAGGGGGAAACATTCATTAAAACACATGCAACAAAAAAACATCCAGGAACACAGTACAGGGGGACCGCGAGGGAAAGACAGTACAGGGGGAAACATTCATTAAAACACATTCAACAAAAAGACATCCAGGAACACAGCACAGGGGGACCGCGAGGGAAAGACAGTACAGGGGGAAACATTCATTAAAACACATTCAACAAAAAAACATCCAGGAACACAATATAGGGGGACTACGAGGGAAAGACAGTACAGGGGGAAACATTCATTAAAACACATTCAACAAAAAGACATCCAGGAACACAGCACAGGGGGCCCGCGAGGGAAAGACAGTACAGGGGGAAACATTCATTAAAACACATTCAACAAAAAAACATCCAGGAACATAGCACAGGGGGAAACATTCATTAAAACACATTCAACAAAAAAACATCCAGGAACGCAGCACAGGGGGACCGCGAGGGAAAGACAGTACAGGGGGAAACATTCATTAAAACACATTCAACAAAAAAACATCCAGGAACACAGCACAGAGGGACCACGAGGGAAAGACAGCACAGGGGGAAACATTCATTAAAACACATTCAACAAAAAGACATCCAGGAACACAGCACAGGGGGACCACGAGGGAAAGACAGTCCAGGGGGAAACATTCATTAAAACGCATTCAACAAAATGACATCCAGGAACACAGCACAGGGGGACCACGAGGGAAAGACAGTACAGAAGGAAACATTCAGTAAAACACATTCAACAAAAAGACATCCAGGAACACAGCACAGGGGGACTGCGAGGGAAAGACAGTTCAGGGGGAAACATTCATTAAAACACATTCAACAAAAAGACATCCAGGAACACAGCACAGGGGGACCGTCAGGGAAAGACAGTTCAGGGGGAAACATTCATTAAAACACATTCAACAAAAAGACATCCAGGAACACAGCACAGGGGGACCGCAAGGGAAAGACAGTACAGGGGGACCGCGAGGGAAAGACAGTACAGGGGGAAACATTCATTAAAACACATTCAACAAAAAGACATCCAGGAACACAGCACAGGGGGACCACGAGGGAAAGACAGTACAGGGGGAAACATTCATTAAAACACATTCAACAAAAAGACATCCAGTAACACAGCACAGGGGGACCACGAGGGAAAGACAGTACAGAAGGAAACATTCAGTTAAACACATTCAACAAAAAGACATCCAGGAACACAGCACAGGGGGACTGCGAGGGAAAGACAGTTCAGGGGGAAACATTCATTAAAACACATTCAACAAAAAGACATCCAGGAACACAGCACAGGGGTACCGTGAGGGAAAGACAGTTCAGGGGGAAACATTCATTAAAACACATTCAACAAAAAGACATCCAGGAACACAGCACAGGGGGACCGCAAGGGAAAGACAGTACAGGGGGACCGCGAGGGAAAGACAGTACAGGAGGAAACATTCATTAAAACACATTCAACAAAAAGACATCCAGGAACACAGCACAGGGGGACTGCAAGGGAAAGACAGTACAGGGGGACCGCGAGGGAAAGACAGCACAGGGGGAAACATTCATTAAAACACATTCAACAAACAGACATCCAGGAACACAGCACAGGGGGACCACGAGGGAAAGACAGTACAGGGGGAAACATTCATTAAAACACATTCAACAAAAAGACATCCAGGAACACAGCACAGGGGGACCGCGAGGGAAAGACAGTACAGGGGGAAACATTCATTAAAACACATTCAACAAAAAAACATCCAGGTACACAGCACAGGGGGACCACGAGGGAAAGACAGCACAGGAGGAAACATTCATTAAAACACATTCAACAAAAAAACATCCAGGTACACAGCACAGGGGGACCACGAGGGAAAGACAGCACAGGGGGAAACATTCATTAAAACACATTCAACAAAAAGACATCCAGGTACACAGCACAGGGGGAAACATTCATTAAAACACATTCAACAAAAAAACATCCAGGAACACAATATAGGGGGACTACGAGGGAAAGACAGTACAGGGGGAAACATTCATTAAAACACATTCAACAAAAAGACATCCAGGAACACAGCACATGGGGACCGCGAGGGAAAGACAGTACAGGGGGAAACATTCATTAAAACACATTCAACAAAAAGACATCCAGGAACACAGCACAGGGGGACCGCGAGGGAAAGACAGTACAGGGGGAAACATTCATTAAAACACATTCAACAAAAAAACATCCAGGAACACAGCACAGGGGGACCGCGAGGGAAAGACAGTACAGGGGGAAACATTCATTAAAACACATTCAACAAAAAGACATCCAGGAACACAGCACAGGGGGACCGCGAGGGAAAGACAGTACAGGGGGAAACATTCATTAAAACACATTCAACAAAAAGACATCCAGGAACACAGCACAGGGGGACCGCGAGGGAAAGACAGTACAGGGGGAAACATTCATTAAAACACATTCAACAAAAAAACATCCAGGAACACAATATAGGGGGACTACGAGGGAAAGACAGTACAGGGGGAAACATTCATTAAAACACATTCAACAAAAAGACATCCAGGAACACAGCACAGGGGGACCGCGAGGGAAAGACAGTACAGGGGGAAACATTCATTAAAACACATTCAACAAAAAAACATCCAGGTACACAGCACAGGGGGACCACGAGGGAAAGACAGCACAGGGGGAAACATTCATTAAAACACATTCAACAAAAAAACATCCAGGAACACAATATAGGGGGACTACGAGGGAAAGACAGTACAGGGGGAAACATTCATTAAAACACATTCAACAAAAAGGCATCCAGGAACACAGCACAGGGGGACCGCGAGGGAAAGAGAGTACAGGGGGAAACATTCATTAAAACACATTCAACAAAAAAACATCCAGGAACACAGCACAGGGGGACTGCGAGGGAAAGATAGCACAGGGGGAAACATTCATTAAAACACATTCAACAAAAAAACATCCAGGAACGCAGCACAGGGGGACCGCGAGGGAAAGACAGTACAGGGGGAAACATTCAATAAAACACATTCAACAAAAAGACATCCAGGAACGCAGCACAGGGGCCCGCGAGGGAAAGACAGCACAGGGGGAAACATTCATTAAAACACATTCAACAAAAAGACATCCAGGAACACAGCACAGGGGGACCGCGAGGGAAAGACAGTACAGGGGGAAACATTCATTAAAACACATTCAACAAAAAAACATCCAGGAACACAGCACAGAGGGACCACGAGGGAAAGACAGCACAGGGGGAAACATTCATTAAAACACATTCAACAAAAAAACATCCAGGAACACATTACAGGGGGACCACGAGGGAAAGACAGTACAGGGGGAAACATTCATTAAAACACATTCAACAAAAAGACATCCAGGAACACAGCACAGGGGGACCACGAGGGAAAGACAGTACAGGGGGAAACATTCATTAAAACACATTCAACAAAAAGACATCCAGGAACACAGCACAGGGGGACCACGAGGGAAAGACAGTACAGAAGGAAACATTCATTAAAACACATTCAACAAAAAGACATCCAGGAACACAGCACAGGGGGACCACGAGGCAAAGACAGTTCAGGGGGAAACATTCATTAAAACACATTCAACAAAAAAACATCCAGGTACACAGCACAGGGGGACCACGAGGGAAAGACAGCACAGGGGGAAACATTCATTAAAACACATTCAACAAAAAAACATCCAGGAACACATTACAGGGGGACCACGAGGGAAAGACAGTTCAGGGGGAAACATTCATTAAAACACATTCAACAAAAAGACATCCAGGAACACAGCACAGGGGGACCATGAGGGAAAGACAGTACAGAAGGAAACATTCATTAAAACACATTCAACAAAAAGACATCCAGGAACACAGCACAGGGGGACCGCGAGGGAAAGACAGTTCAGGGGGAAACATTCATTAAAACACATTCAACAAAAAGACATCCAGGAATACAGCACAGGGGGACCACGAGGGAAAGACAGTACAGGGGGAAACATTCATTAAAACACATTCAACAAAAAGACATCCAGGAACACAGCACAGGGGGACCGCGAGGGAAAGACAGTTCAGGGGGAAACATTCATTAAAACACATTCAACAAAAAGACATCCAGGAACACAGCACAGGGGGACCGTGAGGGAAAGACAGTTCAGGGGGAAACATTCATTAAAACACATTCAACAAAAAGACATCCAGGAACACAGCACAGGGGGACCGCAAGGGAAAGACAGTACAGGGGGACCGCGAGGGAAAGACAGTACAGGGGGAAACATTCATTAAAACACATTCAACAAAAAGACATCCAGGAACACAGCACAGGGGGACCGTGAGGGAAAGACAGTACAGGGGGACCGCGAGGGAAAGACAGCACAGGGGGAAACATTCATTAAAACACATTCAACAAACAGACATCCAGGAACACATTACAGGGGGACCACGAGGGAAAGACAGTTCAGGGGGAAACATTCATTAAAACACATTCAACAAAAAAATATCCAGGAACACATTACAGGGGGACCGCGAGGGAAAGACAGCACAGGGGGAAACATTCATTAAGACACATTCAACAAAAAAACATCCAGGAACACATTACAGGGGGACCACGAGAGAAAGACAGTTCAGGGGGAAACATTCATCTATTTATAATTCCAGTAATCTCTGTGTGTTTGTTTGTACGTTTGTACGTTTGTTTGTCTGTGACCGCTGTTTCTCGACAACCACGGGTCCGATATACTTTAAACTTGCCAGGTATATTGCTGGGGACCCGAGGATGTGCCTTTTCAAGGTTTCATATTAATCGGACAATTACTTACCGAGCTATGTCCAAAAAACGATTCAACCAATCAGAGAGCAGCGAGCTATCGCGTGTGCCGAACGTGGCGAACACACTCTGCCTCGGATGGCACATTTGAGAGCGTATTCATTTATTTCCCGTCGGCAAACTATGTTGGCGCTATGTTGGCGTTAAACGATGTTTTAAAACTAATTAAAACCCCGGGGGGATTGTCACTGTACTCGCAAGCCGTTCGCCGTTCGCTTTGGCGTTGCGAATGGACCAAAACATTTCATGCACCAAACCATTTCATGTAAAGCGTTCGCCGTTCGCTTTGGCGTTGCGAATGGACCAAAACATTTCATGACCCAAACCATTTCATGTAAATAGAGGGGGGGATATAATTTTAGATATAGATATAGTACGGGCATGCCCTAGTTGAAACACATTCAACAAAAAAACATCCAGGAACACATTACAGGGGGACCACGAGGGAAAGACAGTTCAGGGGGAAACATTCATTAAAACACATTCAACAAAAAAATATCCAGGAACACATTACAGGGGGACCGCGAGGGAAAGACAGCACAGGGGGAAACATTCATTAAAACACATTCAACAAAAAAACATCCAGGAACACATTACAGGGGGACCACGAGGGAAAGACAGTTCAGGGGGAAACATTCATTGAAACACATTCAACAAAAAGACATCCAGGAACACAGCACAGGGGGACCGCAAGGGAAAGACAGCACAGGGGGAAACATTCATTAAAACACATTCAACAAAAAGACATCCAGGAACACAGCACAGGGGGACCGCGAGGGAAAGACAGTTCAGGGGGAAACATTCATTAAAACACATTCAACAAAAAGACATCCAGGAACACAGCACAGGGGGGCCGCAAGGGAAAGACAGCACAGGGGGAAACATTCATTAAAACACATGCAACAAAAAAACATCCAGGAACACAGTACAGGGGGACCGCGAGGGAAAGACAGTACAGGGGGAAACATTCATTAAAACACATTCAACAAAAAGACATCCAGGAACACAGCACAGGGGGACCGCGAGGGAAAGACAGTACAGGGGGAAACATTCATTAAAACACATTCAACAAAAAAACATCCAGGAACACAATATAGGGGGACTACGAGGGAAAGACAGTACAGGGGGAAACATTCATTAAAACACATTCAACAAAAAGACATCCAGGAACACAGCACAGGGGGCCCGCGAGGGAAAGACAGTACAGGGGGAAACATTCATTAAAACACATTCAACAAAAAAACATCCAGGAACATAGCACAGGGGGAAACATTCATTAAAACACATTCAACAAAAAAACATCCAGGAACGCAGCACAGGGGGACCGCGAGGGAAAGACAGTACAGGGGGAAACATTCATTAAAACACATTCAACAAAAAAACATCCAGGAACACAGCACAGAGGGACCACGAGGGAAAGACAGCACAGGGGGAAACATTCATTAAAACACATTCAACAAAAAGACATCCAGGAACACAGCACAGGGGGACCACGAGGGAAAGACAGTCCAGGGGGAAACATTCATTAAAACGCATTCAACAAAATGACATCCAGGAACACAGCACAGGGGGACCACGAGGGAAAGACAGTACAGAAGGAAACATTCAGTAAAACACATTCAACAAAAAGACATCCAGGAACACAGCACAGGGGGACTGCGAGGGAAAGACAGTTCAGGGGGAAACATTCATTAAAACACATTCAACAAAAAGACATCCAGGAACACAGCACAGGGGGACCGTCAGGGAAAGACAGTTCAGGGGGAAACATTCATTAAAACACATTCAACAAAAAGACATCCAGGAACACAGCACAGGGGGACCGCAAGGGAAAGACAGTACAGGGGGACCGCGAGGGAAAGACAGTACAGGGGGAAACATTCATTAAAACACATTCAACAAAAAGACATCCAGGAACACAGCACAGGGGGACCACGAGGGAAAGACAGTACAGGGGGAAACATTCATTAAAACACATTCAACAAAAAGACATCCAGTAACACAGCACAGGGGGACCACGAGGGAAAGACAGTACAGAAGGAAACATTCAGTTAAACACATTCAACAAAAAGACATCCAGGAACACAGCACAGGGGGACTGCGAGGGAAAGACAGTTCAGGGGGAAACATTCATTAAAACACATTCAACAAAAAGACATCCAGGAACACAGCACAGGGGTACCGTGAGGGAAAGACAGTTCAGGGGGAAACATTCATTAAAACACATTCAACAAAAAGACATCCAGGAACACAGCACAGGGGGACCGCAAGGGAAAGACAGTACAGGGGGACCGCGAGGGAAAGACAGTACAGGAGGAAACATTCATTAAAACACATTCAACAAAAAGACATCCAGGAACACAGCACAGGGGGACTGCAAGGGAAAGACAGTACAGGGGGACCGCGAGGGAAAGACAGCACAGGGGGAAACATTCATTAAAACACATTCAACAAACAGACATCCAGGAACACAGCACAGGGGGACCACGAGGGAAAGACAGTACAGGGGGAAACATTCATTAAAACACATTCAACAAAAAGACATCCAGGAACACAGCACAGGGGGACCGCGAGGGAAAGACAGTACAGGGGGAAACATTCATTAAAACACATTCAACAAAAAAACATCCAGGTACACAGCACAGGGGGACCACGAGGGAAAGACAGCACAGGAGGAAACATTCATTAAAACACATTCAACAAAAAAACATCCAGGTACACAGCACAGGGGGACCACGAGGGAAAGACAGCACAGGGGGAAACATTCATTAAAACACATTCAACAAAAAGACATCCAGGTACACAGCACAGGGGGAAACATTCATTAAAACACATTCAACAAAAAAACATCCAGGAACACAATATAGGGGGACTACGAGGGAAAGACAGTACAGGGGGAAACATTCATTAAAACACATTCAACAAAAAGACATCCAGGAACACAGCACATGGGGACCGCGAGGGAAAGACAGTACAGGGGGAAACATTCATTAAAACACATTCAACAAAAAGACATCCAGGAACACAGCACAGGGGGACCGCGAGGGAAAGACAGTACAGGGGGAAACATTCATTAAAACACATTCAACAAAAAAACATCCAGGAACACAGCACAGGGGGACCGCGAGGGAAAGACAGTACAGGGGGAAACATTCATTAAAACACATTCAACAAAAAGACATCCAGGAACACAGCACAGGGGGACCGCGAGGGAAAGACAGTACAGGGGGAAACATTCATTAAAACACATTCAACAAAAAGACATCCAGGAACACAGCACAGGGGGACCGCGAGGGAAAGACAGTACAGGGGGAAACATTCATTAAAACACATTCAACAAAAAAACATCCAGGAACACAATATAGGGGGACTACGAGGGAAAGACAGTACAGGGGGAAACATTCATTAAAACACATTCAACAAAAAGACATCCAGGAACACAGCACAGGGGGACCGCGAGGGAAAGACAGTACAGGGGGAAACATTCATTAAAACACATTCAACAAAAAAACATCCAGGTACACAGCACAGGGGGACCACGAGGGAAAGACAGCACAGGGGGAAACATTCATTAAAACACATTCAACAAAAAAACATCCAGGAACACAATATAGGGGGACTACGAGGGAAAGACAGTACAGGGGGAAACATTCATTAAAACACATTCAACAAAAAGACATCCAGGAACACAGCACAGGGGGACCGCGAGGGAAAGAGAGTACAGGGGGAAACATTCATTAAAACACATTCAACAAAAAAACATCCAGGAACACAGCACAGGGGGACTGCGAGGGAAAGATAGCACAGGGGGAAACATTCATTAAAACACATTCAACAAAAAAACATCCAGGAACGCAGCACAGGGGGACCGCGAGGGAAAGACAGTACAGGGGGAAACATTCAATAAAACACATTCAACAAAAAGACATCCAGGAACGCAGCACAGGGGCCCGCGAGGGAAAGACAGCACAGGGGGAAACATTCATTAAAACACATTCAACAAAAAGACATCCAGGAACACAGCACAGGGGGACCGCGAGGGAAAGACAGTACAGGGGGAAACATTCATTAAAACACATTCAACAAAAAAACATCCAGGAACACAGCACAGAGGGACCACGAGGGAAAGACAGCACAGGGGGAAACATTCATTAAAACACATTCAACAAAAAAACATCCAGGAACACATTACAGGGGGACCACGAGGGAAAGACAGTACAGGGGGAAACATTCATTAAAACACATTCAACAAAAAGACATCCAGGAACACAGCACAGGGGGACCACGAGGGAAAGACAGTACAGGGGGAAACATTCATTAAAACACATTCAACAAAAAGACATCCAGGAACACAGCACAGGGGGACCACGAGGGAAAGACAGTACAGAAGGAAACATTCATTAAAACACATTCAACAAAAAGACATCCAGGAACACAGCACAGGGGGACCACGAGGCAAAGACAGTTCAGGGGGAAACATTCATTAAAACACATTCAACAAAAAAACATCCAGGTACACAGCACAGGGGGACCACGAGGGAAAGACAGCACAGGGGGAAACATTCATTAAAACACATTCAACAAAAAAACATCCAGGAACACATTACAGGGGGACCACGAGGGAAAGACAGTTCAGGGGGAAACATTCATTAAAACACATTCAACAAAAAGACATCCAGGAACACATTACAGGGGGACCGCGAGGGAAAGACAGTACAGGGGGAAACATTCATTAAAACACATTCAACAAAAAGACATCCAGGAACACATTACAGGGGGACCGCGAGGGAAAGACAGTACAGGGGGAAACATTCATTAAAACACATTCAACAAAAAAACATCCAGGAACACATTACAGGGGGACCACGAGAGAAAGACAGTTCAGGGGGAAACATTCATCTATCTATAATTCCAGTAATCTCTGTGTGTTTGTTTGTACGTTTGTACGTTTGTTTGTCTGTGACCGCTGTTTCTCGACAACCATGGGTCCGATATACTTTAAACTTGCCAGGTATATTGCTGGGGACCCGAGGATGTGCCTTTTCAAGGTTTCATATTAATCGGACAATTACTTACCGAGCTATGTCCAAAAAACGATTCAACCAATCAGAGAGCAGCGAGCTATCGCGTGTGCCGAACGTGGCGACCACACTCTGCCTCGGATGGCACATTTGAGAGCGTATTCATTTATTTCCCGTCGGCAAACTATGTTGGCGCTATGTTGGCGTTAAACGATGTTTTAAAACTAATTAAAACCCCGGGGGGATTGTCACTGTACTCGCAAGCCGTTCGCCGTTCGCTTTGGCGTTGCGAATGGACCAAAACATTTCATGCACCAAACCATTTCATGTAAAGCGTTCGCCGTTCGCTTTGGCGTTGCGAATGGACCAAAACATTTCATGACCCAAACCATTTCATGTAAATAGAGGGGGGGATATAATTTTAGATATAGATATAGTACGGGCATGCCCTAGTTGAAACACATTCAACAAAAAAACATCCAGGAACACATTACAGGGGGACCACGAGGGAAAGACAGTTCAGGGGGAAACATTCATTAAAACACATTCAACAAAAAAATATCCAGGAACACATTACAGGGGGACCGCGAGGGAAAGACAGCACAGGGGGAAACATTCATTAAAACACATTCAACAAAAAAACATCCAGGAACACATTACAGGGGGACCACGAGGGAAAGACAGTTCAGGGGGAAACATTCATTGAAACACATTCAACAAAAAGACATCCAGGAACACAGCACAGGGGGACCGCAAGGGAAAGACAGCACAGGGGGAAACATTCATTAAAACACATTCAACAAAAAGACATCCAGGAACACAGCACAGGGGGACCGCGAGGGAAAGACAGTTCAGGGGGAAACATTCATTAAAACACATTCAACAAAAAGACATCCAGGAACACAGCACAGCGGGGCCGCAAGGGAAAGACAGCACAGGGGGAAACATTCATTAAAACACATTCAACAAAAAAACATCCAGGAACACAGTACAGGGGGACCGCGAGGGAAAGACAGTACAGGGGGAAACATTCATTAAAACACATTCAACAAAAAGACATCCAGGAACACAGCACAGGGGGACCGCGAGGGAAAGACAGTACAGGGGGAAACATTCATTAAAACACATTCAACAAAAAAACATCCAGGAACACAATATAGGGGGACTACGAGGGAAAGACAGTACAGGGGGAAACATTCATTAAAACACATTCAACAAAAAGACATCCAGGAACACAGCACAGGGGGACCGCGAGGGAAAGACAGTACAGGGGGAAACATTCATTAAAACACATTCAACAAAAAAACATCCAGGAACACAGCACAGGGGGACCGCGAGGGAAAGATAGCACAGGGGGAAACATTCATTAAAACACATTCAACAAAAAAACATCCAGGAACGCAGCACAGGGGGACCGCGAGGGAAAGACAGTACAGGGGGAAACATTCATTAAAACACATTCAACAAAAAGACATCCAGGAACGCAGCACAGGGGCCCGCGAGGGAAAGACAGCACAGGGGGAAACATTCATTAAAACACATTCAACAAAAAGACATCCAGGAACACAGCACAGGGGGACCGCGAGGGAAAGACAGTACAGGGGGAAACATTCATTAAAACACATTCAACAAAAAAACATCCAGGAACACAGCACAGAGGGACCACGAGGGAAAGACAGCACAGGGGGAAACATTCATTAAAACACATTCAACAAAAAGACATCCAGGAACACAGCACAGGGGGACCACGAGGGAAAGACAGTCCAGGGGGAAACATTCATTAAAACGCATTCAACAAAATGACATCCAGGAACACAGCACAGGGGGACCACGAGGGAAAGACAGTACAGAAGGAAACATTCAGTAAAACACATTCAACAAAAAGACATCCAGGAACACAGCACAGGGGGACTGCGAGGGAAAGACAGTTCAGGGGGAAACATTCATTAAAACACATTCAACAAAAAGACATCCAGGAACACAGCACAGGGGGACCGTCAGGGAAAGACAGTTCAGGGGGAAACATTCATTAAAACACATTCAACAAAAAGACATCCAGGAACACAGCACAGGGGGACCGCAAGGGAAAGACAGTACAGGGGGACCGCGAGGGAAAGACAGTACAGGGGGAAACATTCATTAAAACACATTCAACAAAAAGACATCCAGGAACACAGCACAGGGGGACCACGAGGGAAAGACAGTACAGGGGGAAACATTCATTAAAACACATTCAACAAAAAGACATCCAGTAACACAGCACAGGGGGACCACGAGGGAAAGACAGTACAGAAGGAAACATTCAGTTAAACACATTCAACAAAAAGACATCCAGGAACACAGCACAGGGGGACTGCGAGGGAAAGACAGTTCAGGGGGAAACATTCATTAAAACACATTCAACAAAAAGACATCCAGGAACACAGCACAGGGGTACCGTGAGGGAAAGACAGTTCAGGGGGAAACATTCATTAAAACACATTCAACAAAAAGACATCCAGGAACACAGCACAGGGGGACCGCAAGGGAAAGACAGTACAGGGGGACCGCGAGGGAAAGACAGTACAGGGGGAAACATTCATTAAAACACATTCAACAAAAAGACATCCAGGAACACAGCACAGGGGGACTGCAAGGGAAAGACAGTACAGGGGGACCGCGAGGGAAAGACAGCACAGGGGGAAACATTCATTAAAACACATTCAACAAACAGACATCCAGGAACACAGCACAGGGGGACCACGAGGGAAAGACAGTACAGGGGGAAACATTCATTAAAACACATTCAACAAAAAGACATCCAGGAACACAGCACAGGGGGACCGCGAGGGAAAGACAGTACAGGGGGAAACATTCATTAAAACACATTCAACAAAAAAACATCCAGGTACACAGCACAGGGGGACCACGAGGGAAAGACAGCACAGGAGGAAACATTCATTAAAACACATTCAACAAAAAAACATCCAGGTACACAGCACAGGGGGACCACGAGGGAAAGACAGCACAGGGGGAAACATTCATTAAAACACATTCAACAAAAAGACATCCAGGTACACAGCACAGGGGGAAACATTCATTAAAACACATTCAACAAAAAAACATCCAGGAACACAATATAGGGGGACTACGAGGGAAAGACAGTACAGGGGGAAACATTCATTAAAACACATTCAACAAAAAGACATCCAGGAACACAGCACATGGGGACCGCGAGGGAAAGACAGTACAGGGGGAAACATTCATTAAAACACATTCAACAAAAAGACATCCAGGAACACAGCACAGGGGGGCCGCGAGGGAAAGACAGTACAGGGGGAAACATTCATTAAAACACATTCAACAAAAAAACATCCAGGAACACAGCACAGGGGGACCGCGAGGGAAAGACAGTACAGGGGGAAACATTCATTAAAACACATTCAACAAAAAGACATCCAGGAACACAGCACAGGGGGACCGCGAGGGAAAGACAGTACAGGGGGAAACATTCATTAAAACACATTCAACAAAAAGACATCCAGGAACACAGCACAGGGGGACCGCGAGGGAAAGACAGTACAGGGGGAAACATTCATTAAAACACATTCAACAAAAAAACATCCAGGAACACAATATAGGGGGACTACGAGGGAAAGACAGTACAGGGGGAAACATTCATTAAAACACATTCAACAAAAAGACATCCAGGAACACAGCACAGGGGGACCGCGAGGGAAAGACAGTACAGGGGGAAACATTCATTAAAACACATTCAACAAAAAAACATCCAGGTACACAGCACAGGGGGACCACGAGGGAAAGACAGCACAGGGGGAAACATTCATTAAAACACATTCAACAAAAAAACATCCAGGAACACAATATAGGGGGACTACGAGGGAAAGACAGTACAGGGGGAAACATTCATTAAAACACATTCAACAAAAAGACATCCAGGAACACAGCACAGGGGGACCGCGAGGGAAAGAGAGTACAGGGGGAAACATTCATTAAAACACATTCAACAAAAAAACATCCAGGAACACAGCACAGGGGGACTGCGAGGGAAAGATAGCACAGGGGGAAACATTCATTAAAACACATTCAACAAAAAAACATCCAGGAACGCAGCACAGGGGGACCGCGAGGGAAAGACAGTACAGGGGGAAACATTCAATAAAACACATTCAACAAAAAGACATCCAGGAACGCAGCACAGGGGCCCGCGAGGGAAAGACAGCACAGGGGGAAACATTCATTAAAACACATTCAACAAAAAGACATCCAGGAACACAGCACAGGGGGACCGCGAGGGAAAGACAGTACAGGGGGAAACATTCATTAAAACACATTCAACAAAAAAACATCCAGGAACACAGCACAGAGGGACCACGAGGGAAAGACAGCACAGGGGGAAACATTCATTAAAACACATTCAACAAAAAAACATCCAGGAACACATTACAGGGGGACCACGAGGGAAAGACAGTACAGGGGGAAACATTCATTAAAACACATTCAACAAAAAGACATCCAGGAACACAGCACAGGGGGACCACGAGGGAAAGACAGTACAGGGGGAAACATTCATTAAAACACATTCAACAAAAAGACATCCAGGAACACAGCACAGGGGGACCACGAGGGAAAGACAGTACAGAAGGAAACATTCATTAAAACACATTCAACAAAAAGACATCCAGGAACACAGCACAGGGGGACCACGAGGCAAAGACAGTTCAGGGGGAAACATTCATTAAAACACATTCAACAAAAAAACATCCAGGTACACAGCACAGGGGGACCACGAGGGAAAGACAGCACAGGGGGAAACATTCATTAAAACACATTCAACAAAAAAACATCCAGGAACACATTACAGGGGGACCACGAGGGAAAGACAGTTCAGGGGGAAACATTCATTAAAACACATTCAACAAAAAGACATCCAGGAACACATTACAGGGGGACCGCGAGGGAAAGACAGTACAGGGGGAAACATTCATTAAAACACATTCAACAAAAAGACATCCAGGAACACATTACAGGGGGACCGCGAGGGAAAGACAGTACAGGGGGAAACATTCATTAAAACACATTCAACAAAAAAACATCCAGGAACACATTACAGGGGGACCACGAGAGAAAGACAGTTCAGGGGGAAACATTCATCTATCTATAATTCCAGTAATCTCTGTGTGTTTGTTTGTACGTTTGTACGTTTGTTTGTCTGTGACCGCTGTTTCTCGACAACCATGGGTCCGATATACTTTAAACTTGCCAGGTATATTGCTGGGGACCCGAGGATGTGCCTTTTCAAGGTTTCATATTAATCGGACAATTACTTACCGAGCTATGTCCAAAAAACGATTCAACCAATCAGAGAGCAGCGAGCTATAGCGTGTGCCGAACGTGGCGAACACACTCTGCCTCGGATGGCACATTTGAGAGCGTATTCATTTATTTCCCGTCGGCAAACTATGTTGGCGCTATGTTGGCGTTAAACGATGTTTTAAAACTAATTAAAACCCCGGGGGGATTGTCACTGTACTCGCAAGCCGTTCGCCGTTCGCTTTGGCGTTGCGAATGGACCAAAACATTTCATGCACCAAACCATTTCATGTAAAGCGTTCGCCGTTCGCTTTGGCGTTGCGAATGGACCAAAACATTTCATGGACCAAACCATTTCATGTAAATAGAGGGGGGGATATAATTTTAGATATAGATATAGTACGGGCATGCCCTAGTTGAAACACATTCAACAAAAAAACATCCAGGAACACATTACAGGGGGACCACGAGGGAAAGACAGTTCAGGGGGAAACATTCATTAAAGCACATTCAACAAAAAAATATCCAGGAACACATTACAGGGGGACCGCGAGGGAAAGACAGCACAGGGGGAAACATTCATTAAAACACATTCAACAAAAAAACATCCAGGAACACATTACAGGGGGACCACGAGGGAAAGACAGTTCAGGGGGAAACATTCATTGAAACACATTCAACAAAAAGACATCCAGGAACACAGCACAGGGGGACCGCAAGGGAAAGACAGCACAGGGGGAAACATTCATTAAAACACATTCAACAAAAAGACATCCAGGAACACAGCACAGGGGGACCGCGAGGGAAAGACAGTTCAGGGGGAAACATTCATTAAAACACATTCAACAAAAAGACATCCAGGAACACAGCACAGGGGGGCCGCAAGGGAAAGACAGCACAGGGGGAAACATTCATTAAAACACATTCAACAAAAAAACATCCAGGAACACAGTACAGGGGGACCGCGAGGGAAAGACAGTACAGAGGGAAACATTCATTAAAACACATTCAACAAAAAGACATCCAGGAACACAGCACAGGGGGACCGCGAGGGAAAGACAGTACAGGGGGAAACATTCATTAAAACACATTCAACAAAAAAACATCCAGGAACACAATATAGGGGGACTACGAGGGAAAGACAGTACAGGGGGAAACATTCATTAAAACACATTCAACAAAAAGACATCCAGGAACACAGCACAGGGGGACCGCGAGGGAAAGACAGTACAGGGGGAAACACTCATTAAAACACATTCAACAAAAAAACATCCAGGAACACAGCACAGGGGGACCGCGAGGGAAAGATAGCACAGGGGGAAACATTCATTAAAACACATTCAACAAAAAAACATCCAGGAACGCAGCACAGGGGGACCGCGAGGGAAAGACAGTACAGGGGGAAACATTCATTAAAACACATTCAACAAAAAGACATCCAGGAACGCAGCACAGGGGCCCGCGAGGGAAAGACAGCACAGGGGGAAACATTCATTAAAACACATTCAACAAAAAGACATCCAGGAACACAGCACAGGGGGACCGCGAGGGAAAGACAGTACAGGGGGAAACATTCATTAAAACACATTCAACAAAAAAACATCCAGGAACACAGCACAGAGGGACCACGAGGGAAAGACAGCACAGGGGGAAACATTCATTAAAACACATTCAACAAAAAGACATCCAGGAACACAGCACAGGGGGACCACGAGGGAAAGACAGTCCAGGGGGAAACATTCATTAAAACGCATTCAACAAAATGACATCCAGGAACACAGCACAGGGGGACCACGAGGGAAAGACAGTACAGAAGGAAACATTCAGTAAAACACATTCAACAAAAAGACATCCAGGAACACAGCACAGGGGGACTGCGAGGGAAAGACAGTTCAGGGGGAAACATTCATTAAAACACATTCAACAAAAAGACATCCAGGAACACAGCACAGGGGGACCGTCAGGGAAAGACAGTTCAGGGGGAAACATTCATTAAAACACATTCAACAAAAAGACATCCAGGAACACAGCACAGGGGGACCGCAAGGGAAAGACAGTACAGGGGGACCGCGAGGGAAAGACAGTACAGGGGGAAACATTCATTAAAACACATTCAACAAAAAGACATCCAGGAACACAGCACAGGGGGACCACGAGGGAAAGACAGTACAGGGGGAAACATTCATTAAAACACATTCAACAAAAAGACATCCAGGAACACAGCACAGGGGGACCACGAGGGAAAGACAGTACAGAAGGAAACATTCAGTTAAACACATTCAACAAAAAGACATCCAGGAACACAGCACAGGGGGACTGCGAGGGAAAGACAGTTCAGGGGGAAACATTCATTAAAACACATTCAACAAAAAGACATCCAGGAACACAGCACAGGGGTACCGTGAGGGAAAGACAGTTCAGGGGGAAACATTCATTAAAACACATTCAACAAAAAAGACATCCAGGAACACAGCACAGGGGGACCGCAAGGGAAAGACAGTACAGGGGGACCGCGAGGGAAAGACAGTACAGGGGGAAACATTCATTAAAACACATTCAACAAAAAGACATCCAGGAACACAGCACAGGGGGACTGCAAGGGAAAGACAGTACAGGGGGACCGCGAGGGAAAGACAGCACAGGGGGAAACATTCATTAAAACACATTCAACAAACAGACATCCAGGAACACAGCACAGGGGGACCACGAGGGAAAGACAGTACAGGGGGAAACATTCATTAAAACACATTCAACAAAAAGACATCCAGGAACACAGCACAGGGGGACCGCGAGGGAAAGACAGTACAGGGGGAAACATTCATTAAAACACATTCAACAAAAAAACATCCAGGTACACAGCACAGGGGGACCACGAGGGAAAGACAGCACAGGAGGAAACATTCATTAAAACACATTCAACAAAAAAACATCCAGGTACACAGCACAGGGGGACCACGAGGGAAAGACAGCACAGGGGGAAACATTCATTAAAACACATTCAACAAAAAAACATCCAGGAACACAATATAGGGGGACTACGAGGGAAAGACAGTACAGGGGGAAACATTCATTAAAACACATTCAACAAAAAGACATCCAGGAACACAGCACATGGGGACCGCGAGGGAAAGACAGTACAGGGGGAAACATTCATTAAAACACATTCAACAAAAAGACATCCAGGAACACAGCACAGGGGGACCGCGAGGGAAAGACAGTACAGGGGGAAACATTCATTAAAACACATTCAACAAAAAAACATCCAGGAACACAGCACAGGGGGACCGCGAGGGAAAGACAGTACAGGGGGAAACATTCATTAAAACACATTCAACAAAAAAACATCCAGGAACACAGCACAGGGGGACTGCGAGGGAAAGATAGCACAGGGGGAAACATTCATTAAAACACATTCAACAAAAAAACATCCAGGAACGCAGCACAGGGGGACTGCGAGGGAAAGATAGCACAGGGGGAAACATTCATTAAAACACATTCAACAAAAAAACATCCAGGAACACAGCACAGGGGGACTGCGAGGGAAAGATAGCACAGGGGGAAACATTCATTAAAACACATTCAACAAAAAGACATCCAGGAACGCAGCACAGGGGCCCGCGAGGGAAAGACAGCACAGGGGGAACCATTCATTAAAACACATTCAACAAAAAGACATCCAGGAACACAGCACAGGGGGACCGCGAGGGAAAGACAGTACAGGGGGAAACATTCATTAAAACACATTCAACAAAAAAACATCCAGGAACACAGCACAGAGGGACCACGAGGGAAAGACAGCACAGGGGGAAACATTCATTAAAACACATTCAACAAAAAAACATCCAGGAACACATTACAGCGGGACCACGAGGGAAAGACAGTTCAGGGGGAAACATTCATTAAAACACATTCAACAAAAAGACATCCAGGAACACAGCACAGGGGGACCATGAGGGAAAGACAGTACAGGGGGAAACATTCATTAAAACACATTCAACAAAAAGACATCCAGGAACACAGCACAGGGGGACCGTGAGGGAAAGACAGTACAGGGGGACCGCGAGGGAAAGACAGCACAGGGGGAAACATTCATTAAAACACATTCAACAAACAGACATCCAGGAACACAGCACAGGGGGACCGCAAGGGAAAGACAGTACAGGGGGAAACATTCATTAAAACACATTCAACAAAAAGACATCCAGGAACACAGCACAGGGGGACCGCAAGGGAAAGACAGTACAGGGGGACCGCGAGGGAAAGACAGCACAGGGGGAAACATTCATTAAAACACATTCAACAAACAGACATCCAGGAACACAGCACAGGGGGACCACGAGGGAAAGACAGTACAGGGGGAAACATTCATTAAAACACATTCAACAAAAAGACATCCAGGAACACAGCACAGGGGGACTGCGAGGGAAAGACAGTACAGGGGGAAACATTCATTAAAACACATTCAACAAAAAAACATCCAGGTACACAGCACAGGGGGACCACGAGGGAAAGACAGCACAGGAGGAAACATTCATTAAAACACATTCAACAAAAAGACATCCAGGAACACAGCACAGGGGGACTGCGAGGGAAAGACAGTTCAGGGGGAAACATTCATTAAAACACATTCAACAAAAAGACATCCAGGAACACAGCACAGGGGGACCGTCAGGGAAAGACAGTTCAGGGGGAAACATTCATTAAAACACATTCAACAAAAAGACATCCAGGAACACAGCACAGGGGGACCGCAAGGGAAAGACAGTACAGGGGGACCGCGAGGGAAAGACAGTACAGGGGGAAACATTCATTAAAACACATTCAACAAAAAGACATCCAGGAACACAGCACAGGGGGACCACGAGGGAAAGACAGTACAGAAGGAAACATTCAGTTAAACACATTCAACAAAAAGACATCCAGGAACACAGCACAGGGGGACTGCGAGGGAAAGACAGTTCAGGGGGAAACATTCATTAAAACACATTCAACAAAAAGACATCCAGGAACACAGCACAGGGGTACCGTGAGGGAAAGACAGTTCAGGGGGAAACATTCATTAAAACACATTCAACAAAAAGACATCCAGGAACACAGCACAGGGGGACCGCAAGGGAAAGACAGTACAGGGGGACCGCGAGGGAAAGACAGTACAGGGGGAAACATTCATTAAAACACATTCAACAAAAAGACATCCAGGAACACAGCACAGGGAGACTGCAAGGGAAAGACAGTACAGGGGGACCGCGAGGGAAAGACAGCACAGGGGGAAACATTCATTAAAACACATTCAACAAACAGACATCCAGGAACACAGCACAGGGGGACCACGAGGGAAAGACAGTACAGGGGGAAACATTCATTAAAACACATTCAACAAAAAGACATCCAGGAACACAGCACAGGGGGACCGCGAGGGAAAGACAGTACAGGGGGAAACATTCATTAAAACACATTCAACAAAAAAACATCCAGGTACACAGCACAGGGGGACCACGAGGGAAAGACAGCACAGGAGGAAACATTCATTAAAACACATTCAACAAAAAAACATCCAGGTACACAGCACAGGGGGACCACGAGGGAAAGACAGCACAGGGGGAAACATTCATTAAAACACATTCAACAAAAAGACATCCAGGTACACAGCACAGGGGGAAACATTCATTAAAACACATTCAACAAAAAAACATCCAGGAACACAATATAGGGGGACTACGAGGGAAAGACAGTACAGGGGGAAACATTCATTAAAACACATTCAACAAAAAGACATCCAGGAACACAGCACATGGGGACCGCGAGGGAAAGACAGTACAGGGGGAAACATTCATTAAAACACATTCAACAAAAAGACATCCAGGAACACAGCACAGGGGGACCGCGAGGGAAAGACAGTACAGGGGGAAACATTCATTAAAACACATTCAACAAAAAAACATCCAGGAACACAGCACAGGGGGACCGCGAGGGAAAGACAGTACAGGGGGAAACATTCATTAAAACACATTCAACAAAAAGACATCCAGGAACACAGCACAGGGGGACCGCGAGGGAAAGACAGTACAGGGGGAAACATTCATTAAAACACATTCAACAAAAAGACATCCAGGAACACAGCACAGGGGGACCGCGAGGGAAAGACAGTACAGGGGGAAACATTCATTAAAACACATTCAACAAAAAAACATCCAGGAACACAATATAGGGGGACTACGAGGGAAAGACAGTACAGGGGGAAACATTCATTAAAACACATTCAACAAAAAGACATCCAGGAACACAGCACAGGGGGACCGCGAGGGAAAGACAGTACAGGGGGAAACATTCATTAAAACACATTCAACAAAAAGACATCCAGGAACACAGCACAGGGGGACCGCGAGGGAAAGAGAGTACAGGGGGAAACATTCATTAAAACACATTCAACAAAAAAATATCCAGGAACACATTACAGGGGGACCGCGAGGGAAAGACAGCACAGGGGGAAACATTCATTAAAACACATTCAACAAAAAAACATCCAGGAACACATTACAGGGGGACCACGAGGGAAAGACAGTTCAGGGGGAAACATTCATTGAAACACATTCAACAAAAAGACATCCAGGAACACAGCACAGGGGGACCGCAAGGGAAAGACAGCACAGGGGGAAACATTCATTAAAACACATTCAACAAAAAGACATCCAGGAACACAGCACAGGGGGACCGCGAGGGAAAGACAGTTCAGGGGGAAACATTCATTAAAACACATTCAACAAAAAGACATCCAGGAACACAGCACAGGGGGGCCGCAAGGGAAAGACAGCACAGGGGGAAACATTCATTAAAACACATTCAACAAAAAAACATCCAGGAACACAGTACAGGGGGACCGCGAGGGAAAGACAGTACAGAGGGAAACATTCATTAAAACACATTCAACAAAAAGACATCCAGGAACACAGCACAGGGGGACCGCGAGGGAAAGACAGTACAGGGGGAAACATTCATTAAAACACATTCAACAAAAAAACATCCAGGAACACAATATAGGGGGACTACGAGGGAAAGACAGTACAGGGGGAAACATTCATTAAAACACATTCAACAAAAAGACATCCAGGAACACAGCACAGGGGGACCGCGAGGGAAAGACAGTACAGGGGGAAACACTCATTAAAACACATTCAACAAAAAAACATCCAGGAACACAGCACAGGGGGACCGCGAGGGAAAGATAGCACAGGGGGAAACATTCATTAAAACACATTCAACAAAAAAACATCCAGGAACGCAGCACAGGGGGACCGCGAGGGAAAGACAGTACAGGGGGAAACATTCATTAAAACACATTCAACAAAAAGACATCCAGGAACGCAGCACAGGGGCCCGCGAGGGAAAGACAGCACAGGGGGAAACATTCATTAAAACACATTCAACAAAAAGACATCCAGGAACACAGCACAGGGGGACCGCGAGGGAAAGACAGTACAGGGGGAAACATTCATTAAAACACATTCAACAAAAAAACATCCAGGAACACAGCACAGAGGGACCACGAGGGAAAGACAGCACAGGGGGAAACATTCATTAAAACACATTCAACAAAAAGACATCCAGGAACACAGCACAGGGGGACCACGAGGGAAAGACAGTCCAGGGGGAAACATTCATTAAAACGCATTCAACAAAATGACATCCAGGAACACAGCACAGGGGGACCACGAGGGAAAGACAGTACAGAAGGAAACATTCAGTAAAACACATTCAACAAAAAGACATCCAGGAACACAGCACAGGGGGACTGCGAGGGAAAGACAGTTCAGGGGGAAACATTCATTAAAACACATTCAACAAAAAGACATCCAGGAACACAGCACAGGGGGACCGTCAGGGAAAGACAGTTCAGGGGGAAACATTCATTAAAACACATTCAACAAAAAGACATCCAGGAACACAGCACAGGGGGACCGCAAGGGAAAGACAGTACAGGGGGACCGCGAGGGAAAGACAGTACAGGGGGAAACATTCATTAAAACACATTCAACAAAAAGACATCCAGGAACACAGCACAGGGGGACCACGAGGGAAAGACAGTACAGGGGGAAACATTCATTAAAACACATTCAACAAAAAGACATCCAGGAACACAGCACAGGGGGACCACGAGGGAAAGACAGTACAGAAGGAAACATTCAGTTAAACACATTCAACAAAAAGACATCCAGGAACACAGCACAGGGGGACTGCGAGGGAAAGACAGTTCAGGGGGAAACATTCATTAAAACACATTCAACAAAAAGACATCCAGGAACACAGCACAGGGGTACCGTGAGGGAAAGACAGTTCAGGGGGAAACATTCATTAAAACACATTCAACAAAAAAGACATCCAGGAACACAGCACAGGGGGACCGCAAGGGAAAGACAGTACAGGGGGACCGCGAGGGAAAGACAGTACAGGGGGAAACATTCATTAAAACACATTCAACAAAAAGACATCCAGGAACACAGCACAGGGGGACTGCAAGGGAAAGACAGTACAGGGGGACCGCGAGGGAAAGACAGCACAGGGGGAAACATTCATTAAAACACATTCAACAAACAGACATCCAGGAACACAGCACAGGGGGACCACGAGGGAAAGACAGTACAGGGGGAAACATTCATTAAAACACATTCAACAAAAAGACATCCAGGAACACAGCACAGGGGGACCACGAGGGAAAGACAGCACAGGAGGAAACATTCATTAAAACACATTCAACAAAAAAACATCCAGGTACACAGCACAGGGGGACCACGAGGGAAAGACAGCACAGGGGGAAACATTCATTAAAACACATTCAACAAAAAAACATCCAGGAACACAATATAGGGGGACTACGAGGGAAAGACAGTACAGGGGGAAACATTCATTAAAACACATTCAACAAAAAGACATCCAGGAACACAGCACATGGGGACCGCGAGGGAAAGACAGTACAGGGGGAAACATTCATTAAAACACATTCAACAAAAAGACATCCAGGAACACAGCACAGGGGGACCGCGAGGGAAAGACAGTACAGGGGGAAACATTCATTAAAACACATTCAACAAAAAAACATCCAGGAACACAGCACAGGGGGACCGCGAGGGAAAGACAGTACAGGGGGAAACATTCATTAAAACACATTCAACAAAAAAACATCCAGGAACACAGCACAGGGGGACTGCGAGGGAAAGATAGCACAGGGGGAAACATTCATTAAAACACATTCAACAAAAAAACATCCAGGAACGCAGCACAGGGGGACTGCGAGGGAAAGATAGCACAGGGGGAAACATTCATTAAAACACATTCAACAAAAAAACATCCAGGAACACAGCACAGGGGGACTGCGAGGGAAAGATAGCACAGGGGGAAACATTCATTAAAACACATTCAACAAAAAGACATCCAGGAACGCAGCACAGGGGCCCGCGAGGGAAAGACAGCACAGGGGGAACCATTCATTAAAACACATTCAACAAAAAGACATCCAGGAACACAGCACAGGGGGACCGCGAGGGAAAGACAGTACAGGGGGAAACATTCATTAAAACACATTCAACAAAAAAACATCCAGGAACACAGCACAGAGGGACCACGAGGGAAAGACAGCACAGGGGGAAACATTCATTAAAACACATTCAACAAAAAAACATCCAGGAACACATTACAGCGGGACCACGAGGGAAAGACAGTTCAGGGGGAAACATTCATTAAAACACATTCAACAAAAAGACATCCAGGAACACAGCACAGGGGGACCATGAGGGAAAGACAGTACAGGGGGAAACATTCATTAAAACACATTCAACAAAAAGACATCCAGGAACACAGCACAGGGGGACCGTGAGGGAAAGACAGTACAGGGGGACCGCGAGGGAAAGACAGCACAGGGGGAAACATTCATTAAAACACATTCAACAAACAGACATCCAGGAACACAGCACAGGGGGACCGCAAGGGAAAGACAGTACAGGGGGAAACATTCATTAAAACACATTCAACAAAAAGACATCCAGGAACACAGCACAGGGGGACCGCAAGGGAAAGACAGTACAGGGGGACCGCGAGGGAAAGACAGCACAGGGGGAAACATTCATTAAAACACATTCAACAAACAGACATCCAGGAACACAGCACAGGGGGACCACGAGGGAAAGACAGTACAGGGGGAAACATTCATTAAAACACATTCAACAAAAAGACATCCAGGAACACAGCACAGGGGGACTGCGAGGGAAAGACAGTACAGGGGGAAACATTCATTAAAACACATTCAACAAAAAAACATCCAGGTACACAGCACAGGGGGACCACGAGGGAAAGACAGCACAGGAGGAAACATTCATTAAAACACATTCAACAAAAAGACATCCAGGAACACAGCACAGGGGGACTGCGAGGGAAAGACAGTTCAGGGGGAAACATTCATTAAAACACATTCAACAAAAAGACATCCAGGAACACAGCACAGGGGGACCGTCAGGGAAAGACAGTTCAGGGGGAAACATTCATTAAAACACATTCAACAAAAAGACATCCAGGAACACAGCACAGGGGGACCGCAAGGGAAAGACAGTACAGGGGGACCGCGAGGGAAAGACAGTACAGGGGGAAACATTCATTAAAACACATTCAACAAAAAGACATCCAGGAACACAGCACAGGGGGACCACGAGGGAAAGACAGTACAGAAGGAAACATTCAGTTAAACACATTCAACAAAAAGACATCCAGGAACACAGCACAGGGGGACTGCGAGGGAAAGACAGTTCAGGGGGAAACATTCATTAAAACACATTCAACAAAAAGACATCCAGGAACACAGCACAGGGGTACCGTGAGGGAAAGACAGTTCAGGGGGAAACATTCATTAAAACACATTCAACAAAAAGACATCCAGGAACACAGCACAGGGGGACCGCAAGGGAAAGACAGTACAGGGGGACCGCGAGGGAAAGACAGTACAGGGGGAAACATTCATTAAAACACATTCAACAAAAAGACATCCAGGAACACAGCACAGGGAGACTGCAAGGGAAAGACAGTACAGGGGGACCGCGAGGGAAAGACAGCACAGGGGGAAACATTCATTAAAACACATTCAACAAACAGACATCCAGGAACACAGCACAGGGGGACCACGAGGGAAAGACAGTACAGGGGGAAACATTCATTAAAACACATTCAACAAAAAGACATCCAGGAACACAGCACAGGGGGACCGCGAGGGAAAGACAGTACAGGGGGAAACATTCATTAAAACACATTCAACAAAAAAACATCCAGGTACACAGCACAGGGGGACCACGAGGGAAAGACAGCACAGGAGGAAACATTCATTAAAACACATTCAACAAAAAAACATCCAGGTACACAGCACAGGGGGACCACGAGGGAAAGACAGCACAGGGGGAAACATTCATTAAAACACATTCAACAAAAAGACATCCAGGTACACAGCACAGGGGGAAACATTCATTAAAACACATTCAACAAAAAAACATCCAGGAACACAATATAGGGGGACTACGAGGGAAAGACAGTACAGGGGGAAACATTCATTAAAACACATTCAACAAAAAGACATCCAGGAACACAGCACATGGGGACCGCGAGGGAAAGACAGTACAGGGGGAAACATTCATTAAAACACATTCAACAAAAAGACATCCAGGAACACAGCACAGGGGGACCGCGAGGGAAAGACAGTACAGGGGGAAACATTCATTAAAACACATTCAACAAAAAAACATCCAGGAACACAGCACAGGGGGACCGCGAGGGAAAGACAGTACAGGGGGAAACATTCATTAAAACACATTCAACAAAAAGACATCCAGGAACACAGCACAGGGGGACCGCGAGGGAAAGACAGTACAGGGGGAAACATTCATTAAAACACATTCAACAAAAAGACATCCAGGAACACAGCACAGGGGGACCGCGAGGGAAAGACAGTACAGGGGGAAACATTCATTAAAACACATTCAACAAAAAAACATCCAGGAACACAATATAGGGGGACTACGAGGGAAAGACAGTACAGGGGGAAACATTCATTAAAACACATTCAACAAAAAGACATCCAGGAACACAGCACAGGGGGACCGCGAGGGAAAGACAGTACAGGGGGAAACATTCATTAAAACACATTCAACAAAAAGACATCCAGGAACACAGCACAGGGGGACCGCGAGGGAAAGAGAGTACAGGGGGAAACATTCATTAAAACACATTCAACAAAAAAACATCCAGGAACACAGCACAGGGGGACTGCGAGGGAAAGATAGCACATGGGGAAACATTCATTAAAACACATTCAACAAAAAAACATCCAGGAACGCAGCACAGGGGGACCGCGAGGGAAAGACAGTACAGGGGGAAACATTCAATAAAACACATTCAACAAAAAGACATCCAGGAACGCAGCACAGGGGCCCGCGAGGGAAAGACAGCACAGGGGGAAACATTCATTAAAACACATTCAACAAAAAGACATCCAGGAACACAGCACAGGGGGACCGCGAGGGAAAGACAGTACAGGGGGAAACATTCATTAAAACACATTCAACAAAAAAACATCCAGGAACGCAGCACAGGGGGACCGCGAGGGAAAGACAGTACAGGGGGAAACATTCATTAAAACACATTCAACAAAAAGACATCCAGGAACGCAGCACAGGGGCCCGCGAGGGAAAGACAGCACAGGGGGAAACATTCATTAAAACACATTCAACAAAAAGACATCCAGGAACACAGCACAGGGGGACCGCGAGGGAAAGACAGTACAGGGGGAAACATTCATTAAAACACATTCAACAAAAAAACATCCAGGAACACAGCACAGAGGGACCACGAGGGAAAGACAGCACAGGGGGAAACATTCATTAAAACACATTCAACAAAAAGACATCCAGGAACACAGCACAGGGGGACCACGAGGGAAAGACAGTCCAGGGGGAAACATTCATTAAAACGCATTCAACAAAATGACATCCAGGAACACAGCACAGGGGGACCACGAGGGAAAGACAGTACAGAAGGAAACATTCAGTAAAACACATTCAACAAAAAGACATCCAGGAACACAGCACAGGGGGACTGCGAGGGAAAGACAGTTCAGGGGGAAACATTCATTAAAACACATTCAACAAAAAGACATCCAGGAACACAGCACAGGGGGACCGTCAGGGAAAGACAGTTCAGGGGGAAACATTCATTAAAACACATTCAACAAAAAGACATCCAGGAACACAGCACAGGGGGACCGCAAGGGAAAGACAGTACAGGGGGACCGCGAGGGAAAGACAGTACAGGGGGAAACATTCATTAAAACACATTCAACAAAAAGACATCCAGGAACACAGCACAGGGGGACCACGAGGGAAAGACAGTACAGGGGGAAACATTCATTAAAACACATTCAACAAAAAGACATCCAGGAACACAGCACAGGGGGACCACGAGGGAAAGACAGTACAGAAGGAAACATTCAGTTAAACACATTCAACAAAAAGACATCCAGGAACACAGCACAGGGGGACTGCGAGGGAAAGACAGTTCAGGGGGAAACATTCATTAAAACACATTCAACAAAAAGACATCCAGGAACACAGCACAGGGGTACCGTGAGGGAAAGACAGTTCAGGGGGAAACATTCATTAAAACACATTCAACAAAAAAGACATCCAGGAACACAGCACAGGGGGACCGCAAGGGAAAGACAGTACAGGGGGACCGCGAGGGAAAGACAGTACAGGGGGAAACATTCATTAAAACACATTCAACAAAAAGACATCCAGGAACACAGCACAGGGGGACTGCAAGGGAAAGACAGTACAGGGGGACCGCGAGGGAAAGACAGCACAGGGGGAAACATTCATTAAAACACATTCAACAAACAGACATCCAGGAACACAGCACAGGGGGACCACGAGGGAAAGACAGTACAGGGGGAAACATTCATTAAAACACATTCAACAAAAAGACATCCAGGAACACAGCACAGGGGGACCACGAGGGAAAGACAGCACAGGAGGAAACATTCATTAAAACACATTCAACAAAAAAACATCCAGGTACACAGCACAGGGGGACCACGAGGGAAAGACAGCACAGGGGGAAACATTCATTAAAACACATTCAACAAAAAAACATCCAGGAACACAATATAGGGGGACTACGAGGGAAAGACAGTACAGGGGGAAACATTCATTAAAACACATTCAACAAAAAGACATCCAGGAACACAGCACATGGGGACCGCGAGGGAAAGACAGTACAGGGGGAAACATTCATTAAAACACATTCAACAAAAAGACATCCAGGAACACAGCACAGGGGGACCGCGAGGGAAAGACAGTACAGGGGGAAACATTCATTAAAACACATTCAACAAAAAAACATCCAGGAACACAGCACAGGGGGACCGCGAGGGAAAGACAGTACAGGGGGAAACATTCATTAAAACACATTCAACAAAAAAACATCCAGGAACACAGCACAGGGGGACTGCGAGGGAAAGATAGCACAGGGGGAAACATTCATTAAAACACATTCAACAAAAAAACATCCAGGAACGCAGCACAGGGGGACTGCGAGGGAAAGATAGCACAGGGGGAAACATTCATTAAAACACATTCAACAAAAAAACATCCAGGAACACAGCACAGGGGGACTGCGAGGGAAAGATAGCACAGGGGGAAACATTCATTAAAACACATTCAACAAAAAGACATCCAGGAACGCAGCACAGGGGCCCGCGAGGGAAAGACAGCACAGGGGGAACCATTCATTAAAACACATTCAACAAAAAGACATCCAGGAACACAGCACAGGGGGACCGCGAGGGAAAGACAGTACAGGGGGAAACATTCATTAAAACACATTCAACAAAAAAACATCCAGGAACACAGCACAGAGGGACCACGAGGGAAAGACAGCACAGGGGGAAACATTCATTAAAACACATTCAACAAAAAAACATCCAGGAACACATTACAGCGGGACCACGAGGGAAAGACAGTTCAGGGGGAAACATTCATTAAAACACATTCAACAAAAAGACATCCAGGAACACAGCACAGGGGGACCATGAGGGAAAGACAGTACAGGGGGAAACATTCATTAAAACACATTCAACAAAAAGACATCCAGGAACACAGCACAGGGGGACCGTGAGGGAAAGACAGTACAGGGGGACCGCGAGGGAAAGACAGCACAGGGGGAAACATTCATTAAAACACATTCAACAAACAGACATCCAGGAACACAGCACAGGGGGACCGCAAGGGAAAGACAGTACAGGGGGAAACATTCATTAAAACACATTCAACAAAAAGACATCCAGGAACACAGCACAGGGGGACCGCAAGGGAAAGACAGTACAGGGGGACCGCGAGGGAAAGACAGCACAGGGGGAAACATTCATTAAAACACATTCAACAAACAGACATCCAGGAACACAGCACAGGGGGACCACGAGGGAAAGACAGTACAGGGGGAAACATTCATTAAAACACATTCAACAAAAAGACATCCAGGAACACAGCACAGGGGGACTGCGAGGGAAAGACAGTACAGGGGGAAACATTCATTAAAACACATTCAACAAAAAAACATCCAGGTACACAGCACAGGGGGACCACGAGGGAAAGACAGCACAGGAGGAAACATTCATTAAAACACATTCAACAAAAAGACATCCAGGAACACAGCACAGGGGGACTGCGAGGGAAAGACAGTTCAGGGGGAAACATTCATTAAAACACATTCAACAAAAAGACATCCAGGAACACAGCACAGGGGGACCGTCAGGGAAAGACAGTTCAGGGGGAAACATTCATTAAAACACATTCAACAAAAAGACATCCAGGAACACAGCACAGGGGGACCGCAAGGGAAAGACAGTACAGGGGGACCGCGAGGGAAAGACAGTACAGGGGGAAACATTCATTAAAACACATTCAACAAAAAGACATCCAGGAACACAGCACAGGGGGACCACGAGGGAAAGACAGTACAGAAGGAAACATTCAGTTAAACACATTCAACAAAAAGACATCCAGGAACACAGCACAGGGGGACTGCGAGGGAAAGACAGTTCAGGGGGAAACATTCATTAAAACACATTCAACAAAAAGACATCCAGGAACACAGCACAGGGGTACCGTGAGGGAAAGACAGTTCAGGGGGAAACATTCATTAAAACACATTCAACAAAAAGACATCCAGGAACACAGCACAGGGGGACCGCAAGGGAAAGACAGTACAGGGGGACCGCGAGGGAAAGACAGTACAGGGGGAAACATTCATTAAAACACATTCAACAAAAAGACATCCAGGAACACAGCACAGGGAGACTGCAAGGGAAAGACAGTACAGGGGGACCGCGAGGGAAAGACAGCACAGGGGGAAACATTCATTAAAACACATTCAACAAACAGACATCCAGGAACACAGCACAGGGGGACCACGAGGGAAAGACAGTACAGGGGGAAACATTCATTAAAACACATTCAACAAAAAGACATCCAGGAACACAGCACAGGGGGACCGCGAGGGAAAGACAGTACAGGGGGAAACATTCATTAAAACACATTCAACAAAAAAACATCCAGGTACACAGCACAGGGGGACCACGAGGGAAAGACAGCACAGGAGGAAACATTCATTAAAACACATTCAACAAAAAAACATCCAGGTACACAGCACAGGGGGACCACGAGGGAAAGACAGCACAGGGGGAAACATTCATTAAAACACATTCAACAAAAAGACATCCAGGTACACAGCACAGGGGGAAACATTCATTAAAACACATTCAACAAAAAAACATCCAGGAACACAATATAGGGGGACTACGAGGGAAAGACAGTACAGGGGGAAACATTCATTAAAACACATTCAACAAAAAGACATCCAGGAACACAGCACATGGGGACCGCGAGGGAAAGACAGTACAGGGGGAAACATTCATTAAAACACATTCAACAAAAAGACATCCAGGAACACAGCACAGGGGGACCGCGAGGGAAAGACAGTACAGGGGGAAACATTCATTAAAACACATTCAACAAAAAAACATCCAGGAACACAGCACAGGGGGACCGCGAGGGAAAGACAGTACAGGGGGAAACATTCATTAAAACACATTCAACAAAAAGACATCCAGGAACACAGCACAGGGGGACCGCGAGGGAAAGACAGTACAGGGGGAAACATTCATTAAAACACATTCAACAAAAAGACATCCAGGAACACAGCACAGGGGGACCGCGAGGGAAAGACAGTACAGGGGGAAACATTCATTAAAACACATTCAACAAAAAAACATCCAGGAACACAATATAGGGGGACTACGAGGGAAAGACAGTACAGGGGGAAACATTCATTAAAACACATTCAACAAAAAGACATCCAGGAACACAGCACAGGGGGACCGCGAGGGAAAGACAGTACAGGGGGAAACATTCATTAAAACACATTCAACAAAAAGACATCCAGGAACACAGCACAGGGGGACCGCGAGGGAAAGAGAGTACAGGGGGAAACATTCATTAAAACACATTCAACAAAAAAACATCCAGGAACACAGCACAGGGGGACTGCGAGGGAAAGATAGCACATGGGGAAACATTCATTAAAACACATTCAACAAAAAAACATCCAGGAACGCAGCACAGGGGGACCGCGAGGGAAAGACAGTACAGGGGGAAACATTCAATAAAACACATTCAACAAAAAGACATCCAGGAACGCAGCACAGGGGCCCGCGAGGGAAAGACAGCACAGGGGGAAACATTCATTAAAACACATTCAACAAAAAGACATCCAGGAACACAGCACAGGGGGACCGCGAGGGAAAGACAGTACAGGGGGAAACATTCATTAAAACACATTCAACAAAAAAACATCCAGGAACACAGCAGAGAGGGACCACGAGGGAAAGACAGCACAGGGGGAAACATTCATTAAAACACATTCAACAAAAAAACATCCAGGAACACATTACAGGGGGACCACGAGGGAAAGACAGTACAGGGGGAAACATTCATTAAAACACATTCAACAAAAAGACATCCTGGAACACAGCACAGGGGGACCACGAGGGAAAGACAGTACAGGGGGAAACATTCATTAAAACACATTCAACAAAAAGACATCCAGGAACACAGCACAGGGGGACCACGAGGGAAAGACAGTACAGAAGGAAACATTCATTAAAACACATTCAACAAAAAGACATCCAGGAACACAGCACAGGGGGACCACGAGGCAAAGACAGTTCAGGGGGAAACATTCATTAAAACACATTCAACAAAAAAACATCCAGGTACACAGCACAGGGGGACCACGAGGGAAAGACAGCACAGGGGGAAACATTCATTAAAACACATTCAACAAAAAAACATCCAGGAACACATTACAGGGGGACCACGAGGGAAAGACAGTTCAGGGGGCAACATTCATTAAAACACATTCAACAAAAAGACATCCAGGAACACATTACAGGGGGACCGCGAGGGAAAGACAGTACAGGGGGAAACATTCATTAAAACACATTCAACAAAAAGACATCCAGGAACACATTACAGGGGGACCGCGAGGGAAAGACAGTACAGGGGGAAACATTCATTAAAACACATTCAACAAAAAAACATCCAGGAACACATTACAGGGGGACCACGAGAGAAAGACAGTTCAGGGGGAAACATTCATCTATCTATAATTCCAGTAATCTCTGTGTGTTTGTTTGTACGTTTGTACGTTTGTTTGTCTGTGACCGCTGTTTCTCGACAACCACGGGTCCGATATACTTTAAACTTGCCAGGTATATTGCAGGGGACCCGAGGATGTGCCTTTTCAAGGTTTCATATTAATCGGACAATTACTTACCGAGCTATGTCCAAAAAACGATTCAACCAATCAGAGAGCAGCGAGCTATCGCGTGTGCCGAACGTGGCGAACACACTCTGCCTCGGATGGCACATTTGAGAGCGTATTCATTTATTTCCCGTCGGCAAACTATGTTGGCGCTATGTTGGCGTTAAACGATGTTTTAAAACTAATTAAAACCCCGGGGGGATTGTCACTGTACTCGCAAGCCGTTCGCCGTTCGCTTTGGCGTTGCGAATGGACCAAAACATTTCATGCACCAAACCATTTCATGTAAAGCGTTCGCCGTTCGCTTTGGCGTTGCGAATGGACCAAAACATTTCATGGACCAAACCATTTCATGTAAATAGAGGGGGGGATATAATTTTAGATATAGATATAGTACGGGCATGCCCTAGTTGAAACACATTCAACAAAAAAACATCCAGGAACACATTACAGGGGGACCACGAGGGAAAGACAGTTCAGGGGGAAACATTCATTAAAACACATTCAACAAAAAAATATCCAGGAACACATTACAGGGGGACCGCGAGGGAAAGACAGCACAGGGGGAAACATTCATTAAAACACATTCAACAAAAAAACATCCAGGAACACATTACAGGGGGACCACGAGGGAAAGACAGTTCAGGGGGAAACATTCATTGAAACACATTCAACAAAAAGACATCCAGGAACACAGCACGGGGGACCGCAAGGGAAAGACAGCACAGGGGGAAACATTCATTAAAACACATTCAACAAAAAGACATCCAGGAACACAGCACAGGGGGACCGCGAGGGAAAGACAGTTCAGGGGGAAACATTCATTAAAACACATTCAACAAAAAGACATCCAGGAACACAGCACAGGGGGGCCGCAAGGGAAAGACAGCACAGGGGGAAACATTCATTAAAACACATTCAACAAAAAAACATCCAGGAACACAGTACAGGGGGACCGCGAGGGAAAGACAGTACAGGGGGAAACCTTCATTAAAACACATTCAACAAAAAGACATCCAGGAACACAGCACAGGGGGACCGCGAGGGAAAGACAGTACAGGGGGAAACATTCATTAAAACACATTCAACAAAAAAACATCCAGGAACACAATATAGGGGGACTACGAGGGAAAGACAGTACAGGGGGAAACATTCATTAAAACACATTCAACAAAAAGACATCCAGGAACACAGCACAGGGGGACCGCGAGGGAAAGACAGTACAGGGGGAAACATTCATTAAAACACATTCAACAAAAAAACATCCAGGAACACAGCACAGGGGGACCGCGAGGGAAAGATAGCACAGGGGGAAACATTCATTAAAACACATTCAACAAAAAAACATCCAGGAACGCAGCACAGGGGGACCGCGAGGGAAAGACAGTACAGGGGGAAACATTCATTAAAACACATTCAACAAAAAGACATCCAGGAACGCAGCACAGGGGCCCGCGAGGGAAAGACAGCACAGGGGGAAACATTCATTAAAACACATTCAACAAAAAGACATCCAGGAACACAGCACAGGGGGACCGTGAGGGAAAGACAGTACAGGGGGAAACATTCATTAAAACACATTCAACAAAAAAACATCCAGGAACACAGCACAGAGGGACCACGAGGGAAAGACAGCACAGGGGGAAACATTCATTAAAACACATTCAACAAAAAGACATCCAGGAACACAGCACAGGGGGACCACGAGGGAAAGACAGTCCAGGGGGAAACATTCATTAAAACGCATTCAACAAAATGACATCCAGGAACACAGCACAGGGGGACCACGAGGGAAAGACAGTACAGAAGGAAACATTCAGTAAAACACATTCAACAAAAAGACATCCAGGAACACAGCACAGGGGGACTGCGAGGGAAAGACAGTTCAGGGGGAAACATTCATTAAAACACATTCAACAAAAAGACATCCAGGAACACAGCACAGGGGGACCGTCAGGGAAAGACAGTTCAGGGGGAAACATTCATTAAAACACATTCAACAAAAAGACATCCAGGAACACAGCACAGGGGGACCGCAAGGGAAAGACAGTACAGGGGGACCGCGAGGGAAAGACAGTACAGGGGGAAACATTCATTAAAACACATTCAACAAAAAGACATCCAGGAACACAGCACAGGGGGACCACGAGGGAAAGACAGTACAGGGGGAAACATTCATTAAAACACATTCAACAAAAAGACATCCAGGAACACAGCACAGGGGGACCACGAGGGAAAGACAGTACAGAAGGAAACATTCAGTTAAACACATTCAACAAAAAGACATCCAGGAACACAGCACAGGGGGACTGCGAGGGAAAGACAGTTCAGGGGGAAACATTCATTAAAACACATTCAACAAAAAGACATCCAGGAACACAGCACAGGGGTACCGTGAGGGAAAGACAGTTCAGGGGGAAACATTCATTAAAACACATTCAACAAAAAGACATCCAGGAACACAGCACAGGGGGACCGCAAGGGAAAGACAGTACAGGGGGACCGCGAGGGAAAGACAGTACAGGGGGAAACATTCATTAAAACACATTCAACAAAAAGACATCCAGGAACACAGCACAGGGGGACTGCAAGGGAAAGACAGTACAGGGGGACCGCGAGGGAAAGACAGCACAGGGGGAAACATTCATTAAAACACATTCAACAAACAGACATCCAGGAACACAGCACAGGGGGACCACGAGGGAAAGACAGTACAGGGGGAAACATTCATTAAAACACATTCAACAAAAAGACATCCAGGAACACAGCACAGGGGGACCGCGAGGGAAAGACAGTACAGGGGGAAACATTCATTAAAACACATTCAACAAAAAAACATCCAGGAAAACATTACAGGGGGACCACGAGGGAAAGACAGTTCAGGGGGAAACATTCATTAAAACACATTCAACAAAAAGACATCCAGGAACACAGCACAGGGGGACCGCAAGGGAAAGACAGTACAGGGGGACCGCGAGGGAAAGACAGTACAGGGGGAAACATTCATTAAAACACATTCAACAAAAAAACATCCAGGAACACATCACAGGGGGACTGTGAGGGAAAGACTGTTCAGGGGGAAACATTCATTAAAACACATTCAACAAAAAGACATCCAGGAACACATCACAGGGGGACCACGAGGGAAAGACAGTTCAGGGGGAAACATTCATTAAAACACATTCAATAAAAAAACATCCAGGTACACAGCACAGGGGGACCACGAGGGAAAGACAGCACAGGGGGAAACATTCATTAAAACACATTCAACAAAAAACATCCAGGAACACATCACAGGGGGACTGTGAGGGAAAGACTGTTCAGGGGGAAACATTCATTAAAACACATTCAACAAAAAGACATCCAGGAACACATCACAGGGGACCACGAGGGAAAGACAGTACAGGGGGAAACATTCATTAAAACACATTCAACAAAAAGACATCCAGGAACACAGCACAGGGGGACCACGAGGGAAAGACAGTACAGAAGGAAACATTCAGTAAAACACATTCAACAAAAAGACATCCAGGAACACAGCACAGGGGGACTGCGAGGGAAAGACAGTTCAGGGGGAAACATTCATTAAAACACATTCAACAAAAAGACATCCAGGAACACAGCACAGGGGGACCGTGAGGGAAAGACAGTTCAGGGGGAAACATTCATTAAAACACATTCAACAAAAAGACATCCAGGAACACAGCACAGGGGGACCGCAAGGGAAAGACAGTACAGGGGGACCGCGAGGGAAAGACAGTACAGGGGGAAACATTCATTAAAACACATTCAACAAAAAGACATCCAGGAACACAGCACAGGGGGACCGTGAGGGAAAGACAGTTCAGGGGGAAACATTCATTAAAACACATTCAACAAAAAGACATCCAGGAACACAGCACAGGGGGACTGCAAGGGAAAGACAGTACAGGGGGACCGCGAGGGAAAGACAGTACAGGGGGAAACATTCATTAAAACACATTCAACAAAAAGACATCCAGGAACACAGCACAGGGGGACTGCAAGGGAAAGACAGTACAGGGGGACTGCGAGGGAAAGACAGCACAGGGGGAAACATTCATTAAAACACATTCAACAAACAGACATCCAGGAACACAGCACAGGGGGACCACGAGGGAAAGACAGTACAGGGGGAAACATTCATTAAAACACATTCAACAAAAAGACATCCAGGAACACAGCACAGGGGGACCGCGAGGGAAAGACAGTACAGGGGGAAACATTCATTAAAACACATTCAACAAAAAAACATCCAGGTACACAGCACAGGGGGACCACGAGGGAAAGACAGCACAGGAGGAAACATTCATTAAAACACATTCAACAAAAAAACATCCAGGTACACAGCACAGGGGAACCGCAAGGGAAAGACAGCACAGGGGGAAACATTCATTAAAACACATTCAACAAAAAGACATCCAGGAACACAGCACAGGGGGACCGCGAGGGAAAGACAGTACAGGGGGAAACCTTCATTAAAACACATTCAACAAAAAAACATCCAGGAACACAATATGGGGGGACTACGAGGGAAAGACAGTACAGGGGGAAACATTCATTAAAACACATTCAACAAAAAGACATCCAGGAACACAGCACAGGGGGACCGCGAGGGAAAGACAGTACAGGGGGAAACATTCATTAAAAACACATTCAAAAAAAAAACATCCAGGAACACAGCACAGGGGGACTGCGAGGGAAAGATAGCACAGGGGGAAACATTCATTAAAACACATTCAACAAAAAAACATCCAGGAACGCAGCACAGGGGGACCGCGAGGGAAAGACAGTACAGGGGGAAACATTCATTAAAACACATTCAACAAAAAGACATCCAGGAACGCAGCACAGGGGCCCGCGAGGGAAAGACAGCACAGGGGGAAACATTCATTAAAACACATTCAACAAAAAGACATCCAGGAACACAGCACAGGGGGACCGCGAGGGAAAGACAGTACAGGGGGAAACATTCATTAAAACACATTCAACAAAAAAACATCCAGGAACACAACACAGAGGGACCACGAGGGAAAGACAGCACAGGGGGAAACATTCATTAAAACACATTCAACAAAAAAACATCCAGGAACACATTACAGGGGGACCGTGAGGGAAAGACAGTACAGGGGGACCGCGAGGGAAAGACAGCACAGGGGGAAACATTCATTAAAACACATTCAACAAACAGACATCCAGGAACACAGCACAGGGGGACCGCAAGGGAAAGAGAGTACAGGGGGAAACATTCATTAAAACACATTCAACAAAAAGACATCCAGGAACACAGCACAGGGGGACTGCGAGGGAAAGACAGTACAGGGGGAAACATTCATTAAAACACATTCAACAAAAAGACATCCAGGAACACAGCACAGGGGGACCGCAAGGGAAAGACAGTACAGGGGGACCGCGAGGGAAAGACAGCACAGGGGGAAACATTCATTAAAACACATTCAACAAACAGACATCCAGGAACACAGCACAGGGGGACCACGAGGGAAAGACAGTACAGGGGGAAACATTCATTAAAACACATTCAACAAAAAGACATCCAGGAACACAGCACAGGGGGACTGCGAGGGAAAGACAGTACAGGGGGAAACATTCATTAAAACACATTCAACAAAAAACATCCAGGTACACAGCACAGGGGGACCACGAGGGAAAGACAGCACAGGAGGAAACATTCATTAAAACACATTCAACAAAAAAACATCCAGGTACACAGCACAGGGGGACCACGAGGGAAAGACAGCACAGGGGGAAACATTCATTAAAACACATTCAACAAAAAGACATCCAGGAACACAGCACAGGGGGACCACGAGGGAAAGACAGTACAGGGGGAAACATTCATTAAAACACATTCAACAAAAAAACATCCAGGTACACAGCACAGGGGGACCACGAGGGAAAGACAGCACAGGGGGAAACATTCATTAAAACACATTCAACAAAAAAACATCCAGGAACACATTACAGGGGGACCGCGAGAGAAAGACAGTTCGAGTGGGGTGGCTTAGCCCAAATATTCAAAAGAATTGTGCATTTTGTGATACAAGCACCAAATTTGGCACAAATGTACATTCATATGTTGCGAACATTATCAAATATTGGGCCACTTGAAATTCCGTAATTTATTTTTCCAAATTTTTTCAAATTTCGTAATTTCAAATTTTTCGGGTGACACCGTCACAATTTCGGTCTTCGAGGCCGGCCGATAGGCAAAGTGTGACCGGAAGGGACGAGGTTCTCCTGACCACGTGGCCCTCGATCTGGGAAGCGAGAGGCGTTCCATTAGTGGACGCGCCCCTCACGCCCGACTTTTGGGCGGCCCCGGCAGGCCGTTTGTTTTGACGTTCCGTGACAGGCCCCGCACCCCCACCTCCGGGCCGACCGGAAGCATGTGCTGAGTACATCATACCTGAACAACTCAGTGAGGCAGAACACAGCAGTGCACACCAGGGTGACCCCTTCAGTGCATAAACCAATTAACCTGTCCACTGCAGGGCATATAGAAATGAAGTTATTTTCTGCATATAATAATAATATAAGTTCAGTTCTATATAACAATTTCTGTTATCACCACTACCACTACAACTACCACTACTACAAGCTTTGTCTGGAATTTTGTGGACTAACAGACAAACAGACATACAGACAAGCTGGGATCAAAACATTACCTCCTTCCACCATTGAGTGTAGAGGTAAACATCATGGAAATTATATCATGCCCTAGATTTAATTCATGCTTACCCGTGTATTTGCTTCACTGGTTCACAAGGTCTTTTGCATACATGTAATTCAGACTCTCGTCTTCATTGCTGACCACACAATGTTCGCAACATATTAATGTACATTTGTGCCAAATTTGGTGCTTGTATCACAAAATGCACAATTCTTTTGAATATTTGGGCTAAGCCGCCCCACTATATCGGCCGGCCTCGAAGACCGAAATTGTGACGGTGTCACCCGAAAAATTTGAAATTACGAAATTTGAAAAAATTTGAAAAAAAAAATTACGGAATTTCAAGTGGCCCAATATCTGAAAATGTTCGCAACATATTAATGTACATTTGTGCCAAATTTGGTGCTTGTATCACAAAATGCACAACAGGTTTGCTATGCTGCTACACTATTCAGGGGGAAACATTCATTAAAACACATTCAACAAAAAACATCCAGGTACACAGCACAGGGGGACCACGAGGGAAAGACAGCACAGGGGGAAACATTCATTAAAACACATTCAACAAAAAAACATCCAGGAACACATTACAGGGGGACCGTGAGGGAAAGACAGTTCAGAGGGAAACATTCATTAAAACACATTCAACAAAAAGACATCCAGGAACACATTACAGGGGGACCGCGAGGGAAAGACAGTACAGGGGGAAACATTCATTAAAACACATTCAACAAAAAAACATCCAGGAACACATTACAGGGGGACCACGAGGGAAAGACAGTTCAGGGGGAAACATTCATTGAAACACATTCAACAAAAAAACATCCAGGAACACATTACAGGGGGACCACGAGGGAAAGACAGTTCAGGGGGAAACATTCATTAAAACACATTCAACAAAAAAATATCCAGGAACACATTACAGGGGGACCGCGAGGGAAAGACAGCACAGGGGGAAACATTCATTAAAACACATTCAACAAAAAAACATCCAGGAACACATTACAGGGGGACCACGAGGGAAAGACAGTTCAGGGGGAAACATTCATTGAAACACATTCAACAAAAAGACATCCAGGAACACAGCACAGGGGGACTGCAAGGGAAAGACAGCACAGGGGGAAACATTCATTAAAACACATTCAACAAAAAGACATGCAGGAACACAGCACAGGGGGACCGCGAGGGAAAGACAGTTCAGGGGGAAACATTCATTAAAACACATTCAACAAAAAGACATCCAGGAACACAGCACAGGGGGACCGCAAGGGAAAGACAGCACAGGGGGAAACATTCATTAAAACACATTCAACAAAAAGACATCCAGGAACACAGCACAGGGGGACCGCGAGGGAAAGACAGTACAGGGGGAAACATTCATTAAAACACATTCAACAAAAAAACATCCAGGAACACAATATAGGGGGACTACGAGGGAAAGACAGTACAGGGGGAAACATTCATTAAAACACATTCAACAAAAAGACATCCAGGAACACAGCACAGGGGGACCGCGAGGGAAAGACAGTACAGGGGGAAACATTCATTAAAACACATTCAACAAAAAAACATCCAGGAACACAGCACAGGGGGACCGCGAGGGAAAGATAGCACAGGGGGAAACATTCATTAAAACACATTCAACAAAAAGACATCCAGGAACACAGCACAGGGGGACCGCGAGGGAAAGACAGCACAGGGGGAAACATTCATTAAAACACATTCAACAAACAGACATCCAGGAACACAGCACAGGGGGACCGCGAGGGAAAGACAGTACAGGGGGAAACATTCATTAAAACACATTCAACTAAAAAACATCCATGGACACATTATAGGGGGCTGCGAGGGAAAGATAGTACAGGGGGAAACATTCATTAAAACACATTCAAGAAAAAGACATCCAGGAACACAGCACAGGGGGACCGCGAGGGAAAGACAGTACAGGGGGAAACATTCATTAAAACACATTCAACAAAAAGACATCCAGGAACACAGCACAGGGGGACCGCGAGGGAAAGACAGCACAGGGGGAAACATTCATTAAAACACATTCAACAAACAGACATCCAGGAACACAGCACAGGGGGACCGCGAGGGAAAGACAGTACAGGGGGAAACATTCATTAAAACACATTCAACTAAAAAACATCCAGGGACACATTATAGGGGGCTGCGAGGGAAAGATAGTACAGGGGGAAACATTCATTAAAACACATTCAACAAAAAGACATCCAGGAACACAGCACAGGGGGACCGCGAGGGAAAGACAGTACAGGGGGAAACATTCATTAAAACACATTCAACAAAAAAACATCCAGGAACACAGCACAGGGGGACCGCGAGGGAAAGATAGCACAGGGGGAAACATTCATTAAAACACATTCAACAAAAAAACATCCAGGAACGCAGCACAGGGGGACCGCGAGGGAAAGACAGTACAGGGGGAAACATTCATTAAAACACATTCAACAAAAAGACATCCAGGAACGCAGCACAGGGGGACCGCGAGGGAAAGACAGCACAGGGGGAAACATTCATTAAAACACATTCAACAAAAAGACATCCAGGAACACAGCACAGGGGGACCGCGAGGGAAAGACAGTACAGGGGGAAACATTCATTAAAACACATTCCACAAAAAAACATCCAGGAACACAGCACAGAGGGACCACGAGGGAAAGACAGCACAGGGGGAAACATTCATTTCAACACATTCAACAAAAAAACATCCAGGAACACATTACAGGGGGACCACGAAGGAAAGACAGTTCAGGGGGAAACATTCATTAAAACACATTCAACAAAAAGACATCCAGGAACACAGCACAGGGGGACCACGAGGGAAAGACAGTTCAGGGGGAAACATTCATTAAAACACATTCAACAAAAAGACATCCAGGTACACAGCACAGGGGGACCGCAAGGGAAAGACAGTACAGAAGGAAACATTCATTAAAACACATTCAACAAAAAGACATCCAGGAACACAGCACAGGGGGACCGTGAGGGAAAGACAGTTCAGGGGGAAACATTCATGAAAACACATTCAACAAAAAGACATCCAGGAACACAGCACAGGGGGACCGCGAGGGAAAGACAGTTCAGGGGGAAACATTCATTAAAACACATTCAACAAAAAGACATCCAGGAACACAGCACAGGGGGACCGTGAGGGAAAGACAGTTCAGGGGGAAACATTCATTAAAACACATTCAACAAAAAGACATCCAGGAACACAGCACAGGGGGACCGCAAGGGAAAGACAGTACAGGGGGACCGCGAGGGAAAGACAGTACAGGGGGAAACATTCATTAAAACACATTCAACAAAAAGACATCCAGGAACACAGCACAGGGGGACCGTGAGGGAAAGACAGTACAGGGGGACTGCGAGGGAAAGACAGTACAGGGGGAAACATTCATTAAAACACATTCAACAAAAAAACATCCAGGTACACAGCACAGGGGGACCACGAGGGAAAGACAGCACAGGAGGAAACATTCATTAAAACACATTCAACAAAAAAACATCCAGGTACACAGCACAGGGGGACCACGAGGGCAAGACAGCACAGGGGGAAACATTCATTAAAACATATTCAACAAAAAGACATCCAGGAACACAGCACAGGGAGACCACGATGGAAAGACAGTACAGGGGGAAACATTCATTAAAACACATTCAACAAAAAGACATCCAGGAACACAGCACAGGGGGACCGTGAGGGAAAGACAGTTCAGGGGGAAACATTCATTAAAACACATTCGACAAAAAGACATCCAGGAACACAGCACAGGGGGACCGCAAGGGAAAGACAGTACAGGGGGACCGCGAGGGAAAGACAGCACAGGGGGAAACATTCATTAAAACACATTCAACAAACAGACATCCAGGAACACAGCACAGGGGGACCACGAGGGAAAGACAGTACAGGGGGAAACATTCATTAAAACACATTCAACAAAAAGACATCCAGGAACACAGCACAGGGGGACCGCGAGGGAAAGACAGTACAGGCGGAAACATTCATTAAAACACATTCAACATAAAAACATCCAGGTACACAGCACAGGGGGACCACGAGGGAAAGACAGCACAGGAGGAAACATTCATTAAAACACATTCAACAAAAAAACATCCAGGTACACAGCACAGGGGGACCACGAGGGAAAGACAGCACAGGGGGAAACATTCATTAAAACACATTCAACAAAAAGACATCCAGGAACACAGCACAGGGGGACCACGAGGGAAAGACAGTACAGGGGGAAACATTCATTAAAACACATTCAACAAAAAAACATCCAGGTACACAGCACAGGGGGACCACGAGGGAAAGACAGCACAGGGGGAAACATTCATTAAAACACATTCAACAAAAAAACATCCAGGAACACATTACAGGGGGACCGCGAGGGAAAGACAGTTCAGGGGGAAACATTCATTAAAACACATTCAACAAAAAAACATCCAGGTACACAGCACAGGGGGACCACGAGGGAAAGACAGCACAGGGGGAAACATTCATTAAAACACATTCAACAAAAAAACATCCAGGAACACATCACAGGGGGACTGTGAGGGAAAGACTGTTCAGGGGGAAACATTCATTAAAACACATTCAACAAAAAGACATCCAGGAACACATTACAGGGGGACCGCGAGGGAAAGACAGTACAGGGGGAAACATTCATTAAAACACATTCAACAAAAAAACATCCAGGAACACATTACAGGGGGACCGCGAGGGAAAGACAGCACAGGGGGAAACATTCATTAAAACACATTCAACAAAAAGACATCCAGGAACACAGCACAGGGGGACCGTGAGGGAAAGACAGTACAGGGGGACTGCGAGGGAAAGACAGTACAGGGGGAAACATTCATTAAAACACATTCAACAAAAAAACATCCAGGTACACAGCACAGGGGGACCACGAGGGAAAGACAGCACAGGAGGAAACATTCATTAAAACACATTCAACAAAAAAACATCCAGGTACACAGCACAGGGGGACCACGAGGGCAAGACAGCACAGGGGGAAACATTCATTAAAACACATTCAACAAAAAGACATCCAGGAACACAGCACAGGGAGACCACGATGGAAAGACAGTACAGGGGGAAACATTCATTAAAACACATTCAACAAAAAGACATCCAGGAACACAGCACAGGGGGACCGTGAGGGAAAGACAGTTCAGGGGGAAACATTCATTAAAACACATTCGACAAAAAGACATCCAGGAACACAGCACAGGGGGACCGCAAGGGAAAGACAGTACAGGGGGACCGCGAGGGAAAGACAGCACAGGGGGAAACATTCATTAAAACACATTCAACAAACAGACATCCAGGAACACAGCACAGGGGGACCACGAGGGAAAGACAGTACAGGGGGAAACATTCATTAAAACACATTCAACAAAAAGACATCCAGGAACACAGCACAGGGGGACCGCGAGGGAAAGACAGTACAGGCGGAAACATTCATTAAAACACATTCAACATAAAAACATCCAGGTACACAGCACAGGGGGACCACGAGGGAAAGACAGCACAGGAGGAAACATTCATTAAAACACATTCAACAAAAAAACATCCAGGTACACAGCACAGGGGGACCACGAGGGAAAGACAGCACAGGGGGAAACATTCATTAAAACACATTCAACAAAAAGACATCCAGGAACACAGCACAGGGGGACCACGAGGGAAAGACAGTACAGGGGGAAACATTCATTAAAACACATTCAACAAAAAAACATCCAGGTACACAGCACAGGGGGACCACGAGGGAAAGACAGCACAGGGGGAAACATTCATTAAAACACATTCAACAAAAAAACATCCAGGAACACATTACAGGGGGACCGCGAGGGAAAGACAGTTCAGGGGGAAACATTCATTAAAACACATTCAACAAAAAAACATCCAGGTACACAGCACAGGGGGACCACGAGGGAAAGACAGCACAGGGGGAAACATTCATTAAAACACATTCAACAAAAAAACATCCAGGAACACATCACAGGGGGACTGTGAGGGAAAGACTGTTCAGGGGGAAACATTCATTAAAACACATTCAACAAAAAGACATCCAGGAACACATTACAGGGGGACCGCGAGGGAAAGACAGTACAGGGGGAAACATTCATTAAAACACATTCAACAAAAAAACATCCAGGAACACATTACAGGGGGACCGCGAGGGAAAGACAGCACAGGGGGAAACATTCATTAAAACACATTCAACAAAAAAACATCCAGGAACACATTACAGGGGGACCACGAGGGAAAGACAGTTCAGGGGGAAACATTCATTGAAACACATTCAACAAAAAGACATCCAGGAACACAGCACAGGGGGACCGCAAGGGAAAGACAGCACAGGGGGAAACATTCATTAAAACACATTCAACAAAAAGACATCCAGGAACACAGCACAGGGGGACCGCGAGGGAAAGACAGTTCAGGGGGAAACATTCATTAAAACACATTCAACAAAAAGACATCCAGGAACACAGCACAGGGGGACCGCAAGGGAAAGACAGCACAGGGGGAAACATTCATTAAAACACATTCAACAAAAAAACATCCAGGAACACAGTACAGGGGGACCGCGAGGGAAAGACAGTACAGGGGGAAACATTCATTAAAACACATTCAACTAAAAGACATCCAGGAACACAGCACAGGGGGACCGCGAGGGAAAGACAGTACAGGGGGAAACATTCATTAAAACACATTCAACAAAAAAACATCCAGGAACACAATATAGGGGGACTACGAGGGAAAGACAGTACAGGGGGAAACATTCATTAAAACACATTCAACAAAAAGACATCCAGGAACACAGCACAGGGGGACCACGAGGGAAAGACAGTACAGGGGGAAACATTCATTAAAACACATTCAACAAAAAAACATCCAGGAACACAGCACAGGGGGACCGCGAGGGAAAGATAGCACAGGGTGAAACATTCATTAAAACACATTCAACAAAAAAACATCCAGGAACGCAGCACAGGGGGACCGCGAGGGAAAGACAGTACAGGGGGAAACATTCATTAAAACACATTCAACAAAAAGACATCCAGGAACGCAGCACAGGGGCCCGCGAGGGAAAGACAGCACAGGGGGAAACATTCATTAAAACACATTCAACAAAAAGTCATCCAGGAACACAGCACAGGGGGACCGCGAGGGAAAGACAGTACAGGGGGAAACATTCATTAAAACACATTCAACAAAAAAACATCCAGGAACACAGCACAGAGGGACCACGAGGGAAAGACAGCACAGGGGGAAACATTCATTAAAACACATTCAACAAAAAAACATCCAGGAACACAGTACAGGGGGACCACGAGGGAAAGACAGTTCAGGGGGAAACATTCATTAAAACACATTCAACAAAAAGACATCCAGGAACACAGCACAGGGGGACCACGAGGGAAAGACAGTACAGGGGGAAACATTCATTAAAACACATTCAACAAAAAGACATCCAGGAACACAGCACAGGGGGACCACGAGGGAAAGACAGCACAGGGGGACCGCGAGGGAAAGACAGTACAGGGGGAAACATTCATTAAAACACATTCAACAAAAAGACATCCAGGAACACAGCACAGGGGGACCACGAAGGAAAGACAGCACAGGGGGACCACGAGGGAAAGACAGTACAGAAGGAAACGTTCAGTAAAACACATTCAACAAAAAGACATCCAGGAACACAGCACAGGGGGACTGCGAGGGAAAGACAGTTCAGGGGGAAACATTCATTAAAACACATTCAACAAAAAGACATCCAGGAACACAGCACAGGGGGACCGTGAGGGAAAGACAGTTCAGGGGGAAACATTCATTAAAACACATTCAACAAAAAGACATCCAGGAACACAGCACAGGGGGACCGCAAGGGAAAGACAGTACAGGGGGACCGCGAGGGAAAGACAGTACAGGGGGAAACATTCATTAAAACACATTCAACAAACAGACATCCAGGAACACAGCACAGGGGGACCACGAGGGAAAGACAGTACAGGGGGAAACATTCATTAAAACACATTCAACAAAAAGACATCCAGGAACACAGCACAGGGGGACCGCGAGGGAAAGACAGTACAGGGGGAAACATTCATTAAAACACATTCAACAAAAAAACATCCAGGTACACAGCACAGGGGGACCACGAGGGAAAGACAGCACAGGAGGAAACATTCATTAAAACACATTCAACAAAAAGACATCCAGGAACACATTACAGGGGGACCGCAAGGGAAAGACAGTACAGGGGGAAACATTCATTAAAACACATTCAACAAAAAGACTTCCAGGAACACAGCACAGGGGGACCACGAGGGAAAGACAGTACAGGGGGAAACATTCATTAAAACACATTCAACAAAAAGACATCCAGGAACACAGCACAGGGGGACCGCGAGGGAAAGACAGTACAGGGGGAAACATTCATTAAAACACATTCAACAAAAAAACATCCAGGAACACAATATAGGGGGACTACGAGGGAAAGACAGTACAGGGGGAAACATTCATTAAAACACATTCAACAAAAAGACATCCAGGAACACAGCACAGGGGGACCGCGAGGGAAAGACAGTACAGGGGGAAACATTCATTAAAACACATTCAACAAAAAGACATCCAGGAACACAGCACAGGGGGACCGTGAGGGAAAGACAGTTCAGGGGGAAACATTCATTAAAACACATTCAACAAAAAGACATCCAGGAACACAGCACAGGGGGACCGCAAGGGAAAGACAGTACAGGGGGACCGCGAGGGAAAGACAGTACAGGGGGAAACATTCATTAAAACACATTCAACAAACAGACATCCAGGAACACAGCACAGGGGGACCACGAGGGAAAGACAGTACAGGGGGAAACATTCATTAAAACACATTCAACAAAAAGACATCCAGGAACACAGCACAGGGGGACCGCGAGGGAAAGACAGTACAGGGGGAAACATTCATTAAAACACATTCAACAAAAAAACATCCAGGTACACAGCACAGGGGGACCACGAGGGAAAGACAGCACAGGAGGAAACATTCATTAAAACACATTCAACAAAAAGACATCCAGGAACACATTACAGGGGGACCGCAAGGGAAAGACAGTACAGGGGGAAACATTCATTAAAACACATTCAACAAAAAGACTTCCAGGAACACAGCACAGGGGGACCACGAGGGAAAGACAGTACAGGGGGAAACATTCATTAAAACACATTCAACAAAAAGACATCCAGGAACACAGCACAGGGGGACCGCGAGGGAAAGACAGTACAGGGGGAAACATTCATTAAAACACATTCAACAAAAAAACATCCAGGAACACAATATAGGGGGACTACGAGGGAAAGACAGTACAGGGGGAAACATTCATTAAAACACATTCAACAAAAAGACATCCAGGAACACAGCACAGGGGGACCGCGAGGGAAAGACAGTACAGGGGGAAACATTCATTAAAACACATTCAACAAAAAAACATCCAGGAACACAGCACAGGGGGACTGCGAGGGAAAGATAGCACAGGGGGAAACATTCATTAAAACACATTCAACAAAAAAACATCCAGGAACGCAGCACAGGGGGACCGCGAGGGAAAGACAGTACAGGGGGAAACATTCAATAAAACACATTCAACAAAAAGACATCCAGGAACGCAGCACAGGGGCCCGCGAGGGAAAGACAGCACAGGGGGAAACATTCATTAAAACACATTCAACAAAAAGACATCCAGGAACACAGCACAGGGGGACCGCGAGGGAAAGACAGTACAGGGGGAAACATTCATTAAAACACATTCAACAAAAAAACATCCAGGAACACAGCACAGAGGGACCACGAGGGAAAGACAGCACAGGGGGAAACATTCATTAAAACACATTCAACAAAAAAACATCCAGGAACACATTACAGGGGGACCACGAGGGAAAGACAGTACAGGGGGAAACATTCATTAAAACACATTCAACAAAAAGACATCCAGGAACACAGCACAGGGGGACCACGAGGCAAAGACAGTTCAGGGGGAAACATTCATTAAAACACATTCAACAAAAAAACATCCAGGTACACAGCACAGGGGGACCACGAGGGAAAGACAGCACAGGGGGAAACATTCATTAAAACACATTCAACAAAAAAACATCCAGGAACACATTACAGGGGGACCGCGAGGGAAAGACAGTTCAGGGGGAAACATTCATTAAAACACATTCAACAAAAAGACATCCAGGAACACATTACAGGGGGACCGCGAGGGAAAGACAGTACAGGGGGAAACATTCATTAAAACACATTCAACAAAAAAACATCCAGGAACACATTACAGGGGGACCACGAGAGAAAGACAGTTCAGGGGGAAACATTCATTGAAACACATTCAACAAAAAAACATCCAGGAACACATTACAGGGGGACCACGAGGGAAAGACAGTTCAGGGGGAAACATTCATTAAAACACATTCAACAAAAAAACATCCAGGAACACATTACAGGGGGACCACGGGAGAAAGACAGTTCAGGGGGAAACATTCATTGAAACACATTCAACAAAAAAACATCCAGGAACACATTACAGGGGGACCACGAGGGAAAGACAGTTCAGGGGGAAACATTCATTAAAACACATTCAACAAAAAAATATCCAGGAACACATTACAGGGGGACCGCGAGGGAAAGACAGCACAGGGGGAAACATTCATTAAAACACATTCAACAAAAAAACATCCAGGAACACATTACAGGGGGACCACGAGGGAAAGACAGTTCAGGGGGAAACATTCATTGAAACACATTCAACAAAAAGACATCCAGGAACACAGCACAGGGGGACCGCAAGGGAAAGACAGCACAGGGGGAAACATTCATTAAAACACATTCAACAAAAAGACATCCAGGAACACAGCACAGGGGGACCGCGAGGGAAAGACAGTTCAGGGGGAAACATTCATTAAAACACATTCAACAAAAAGACATCCAGGAACACAGCACAGGGGGACCACGAGGGAAAGACAGTACAGGGGGAAACATTCATTAAAACACATTCAACAAAAAGACATCCAGGAACACAGCACAGGGGGACCACGAGGGAAAGACAGTACAGAAGGAAACATTCAGTAAAACACATTCAACAAAAAGACATCCAGGAACACAGCACAGGGGGAATGCGAGGGAAAGACAGTTCAGGGGGAAACATTCATTAAAACACATTCAACAAAAAGACATCCAGGAACACAGCACAGGGGGACCGTGAGGGAAAGACAGTTCAGGGGGAAACATTCATTAAAACACATTCAACAAAAAGACATCCAGGAACACAGCACAGGGGGACCGCAAGGGAAAGACAGTACAGGGGGACCACGAGGGAAAGACAGTACAGGGGGAAACATTCATTAAAACACATTCAACAAAAAGACATCCAGGAACACAGCACAGGGGGACCGTGAGGGAAAGACAGTTCAGGGGAAACATTCATTAAAACACATTCAACAAAAAGACATCCAGGAACACAGCACAGGGGGACCGCAAGGGAAAGACAGTACAGGGGGACCGCGAGGGAAAGACATCACAGGGGGAAACATTCATTAAAACACATTCAACAAACAGACATCAAGGAACACAGCACAGGGGGACCACGAGGGAAAGACAGTACAGGGGGAAACATTCATTAAAACACATTCAACAAAAAGACATCCAGGAACACAGCACAGGGGGACCGCGAGGGAAAGACAGTACAGGGGGAAACATTCATTAAAACACATTCAACAAAAAAACATCCAGGTACACAGCACAGGGGGACCACGAGGGAAAGACAGCACAGGAGGAAACATTAATTAAAACACATTCAACAAAAAAACATCCAGGTACACAGCACAGGGGGACCACGAGGGAAAGACAGCACAGGGGGAAACATTCATTAAAACACATTCAACAAAAAGACATCCAGGTACACAGCACAGGGAGACCGCAAGGGAAAGACAGCACAGGGGGAAACATTCATTAAAACACATTCAACAAAAAGACATCCAGGAACACAGCACAGGGGGACCGCGAGGGAAAGACAGTACAGGGGGAAACATTCATTAAAACACATTCAACAAAAAGACATCCAGGAACACAGCACAGGGGGACCGCGAGGGAAAGACAGTACAGGGGGAAACATTCATTAAAACACATTCAACAAAAAAACATCCAGGAACACAATATAGGGGGACTACGAGGGAAAGACAGTACAGGGGGAAACATTCATTAAAACACATTCAACAAAAAGACATCCAGGAACACAGCACAGGGGGACCGCGAGGGAAAGACAGTACAGGGGGAAACATTCATTAAAACACATTCAACAAAAAAACATCCAGGAACACAGCACAGGGGGACTGCGAGGGAAAGATAGCACAGGGGGAAACATTCATTAAAACACATTCAACAAAAAAACATCCAGGAACGCAGCACAGGGGGACAGCGAGGGAAAGACAGTACAGGGGGAAACATTCAATAAAACACATTCAACAAAAAGACATCCAGGAACGCAGCACAGGGGCCCACGAGGGAAAGACAGCACAGGGGGAAACATTCATTAAAACACATTCAACAAAAAGACATCCAGGAACACAGCACAGGGGGACCGCGAGGGAAAGACAGTACAGGGGGAAACATTCATTAAAACACATTCAACAAAAAAACATCCAGGAACACAGCACAGAGGGACCACGAGGGAAGGACAGCACAGGGGGAAACATTCATTAAAACACATTCAACAAAAAAACATCCAGGAACACATTACAGGGGGACCACGAGGGAAAGACAGTACAGGGGGAAACATTCATTAAAACACATTCAACAAAAAGACATCCAGGAACACAGCACAGGGGGACCACGAGGGAAAGACAGTACAGGGGGAAACATTCATTAAAACACATTCAACAAAAAGACATCCAGGAACACAGCACAGGGGGACCACGAGGGAAAGACAGTACAGAAGGAAACATTCATTAAAACACATTCAACAAAAAGACATCCAGGAACACAGCACAGGGGGACCACGAGGCAAAGACAGTTCAGGGGGAACATTCATTAAAACACATTCAACAAAAAAACATCCAGGTACACAGCACAGGGGGACCACGAGGGAAAGACAGCACAGGGGGAAACATTCATTAAAACACATTCAACAAAAAAACATCCAGGAACACATTACAGGGGGACCGCGAGGGAAAGACAGTTCAGGGGGAAACATTCATTAAAACACATTCAACAAAAAGACATCCAGGAACACATTACAGGGGGACCGCGAGGGAAAGACAGTACAGGGGGAAACATTCATTAAAACACATTCAACAAAAAAACATCCAGGAACACATTACAGGGGGACCACGAGAGAAAGACAGTTCAGGGGGAAACATTCATTGAAACACATTCAACAAAAAAACATCCAGGAACACATTACAGGGGGACCACGAGGGAAAGACAGTTCAGGGGGAAACATTCATTAAAACACATTCAACAAAAAAATATCCAGGAACACATTACAGGGGGACCGCGAGGGAAAGACAGCACAGGGGGAAACATTCATTAAAACACATTCAACAAAAAAACATCCAGGAACACATTACAGGGGGACCACGAGGGAAAGACAGTTCAGGGGGAAACATTCATTGAAACACATTCAACAAAAAGACATCCAGGAACACAGCACAGGGGGACCGCAAGGGAAAGACAGCACAGGGGGAAACATTCATTAAAACACATTCAACAAAAAGACATCCAGGAACACAGCACAGGGGGACCGCGAGGGAAAGACAGTTCAGGGGGAAACATTCATTAAAACACATTCAACAAAAAGACATCCAGGAACACAGCACAGGGTGACCGCAAGGGAAAGACAGCACAGGGGGAAACATTCATTAAAACACATTCAACAAAAAAACATCCAGGAACACAGTACAGGGGGACCGCGAGGGAAAGACAGTACAGGGGGAAACATTCATTAAAACACATTCAACAAAAAGACATCCAGGAACACAGCACAGGGGGACCGCGAGGGAAAGACAGTACAGGGGGAAACATTCATTAAAACACATTCAACAAAAAAACATCCAGGAACACAATATAGGGGGACTACGAGGGAAAGACAGTACAGGGGGAAACATTCATTAAAACACATTCAACAAAAAGACATCCAGGAACACAGCACAGGGGGACCGCGAGGGAAAGACAGTACAGGGGGAAACATTCATTAAAACACATTCAACAAAAAAACATCCAGGAACACAGCACAGGGGGACCGCGAGGGAAAGATAGCACAGGGGGAAACATTCATTAAAACACATTCAACAAAAAAACATCCAGGAACGCAGCACAGGGGGACCGCGAGGGAAAGACAGTACAGGGGGAAAAATTCATGAAAACACATTCAACAAAAAGACATCCAGGAACGCAGCACAGGGGCCCGCGAGGGAAAGACAGCACAGGGGGAAACATTCATTAAAACACATTCAACAAAAAGACATCCAGGAACACAGCACAGGGGGACCGCGAGGGAAAGACAGTACAGGGGGAAACATTCATTAAAACACATTCAACAAAAAAACATCCAGGAACACAGCACAGAGGGACCACGAGGGAAAGACAGCACAGGGGGAAACATTCATTAAAACACATTCAACAAAAAGACATCCAGGAACACAGCACAGGGGGACCACGAGGGAAAGACAGTACAGGGGGAAACATTCATTAAAACACATTCAACAAAAAGACATCCAGGAACACAGCACAGGGGGACCACGAGGGAAAGACAGTTCAGGGGGAAACATTCATTAAAACACATTCAACAAAAAGACATCCAGGAACACAGCACAGGGGGACCACGAGGGAAAGACAGTACAGGGGGAAACATTCATTAAAACACATTCAACAAAAAGACATCCAGGAACACAGCACAGGGGGACCACGAGGGAAAGACAGTACAGAAGGAAACATTCATTAAAACACATTCAACAAAAAGACATCCAGGAACACAGCACAGGGGGACCGCGAGGGAAAGACAGTTCAGGGGGAAACATTCATTAAAACACATTCAACAAAAAGACATCCAGGAACACAGCACAGGGGGACCACGAGGGAAAGACAGTACAGGGGGAAACATTCATTAAAACACATTCAACAAAAAAACATCCAGGAACACAGCACAGAGGGACCACGAGGGAAAGACAGCACAGGGGGAAACATTCATTAAAACACATTCAACAAAAAGACATCCAGGAACACAGCACAGGGGGACCACGAGGGAAAGACAGTACAGGGGGAAACATTCATTAAAACACATTCAACAAAAAGACATCCAGGAACACAGCACAGGGGGACCACGAGGGAAAGACAGTTCAGGGGGAAACATTCATTAAAACACATTCAACAAAAAGACATCCAGGAACACAGCACAGGGGGACCACGAGGGAAAGACAGTACAGGGGGAAACATTCATTAAAACACATTCAACAAAAAGACATCCAGGAACACAGCACAGGGGGACCACGAGGGAAAGACAGTACAGAAGGAAACATTCATTAAAACACATTCAACAAAAAGACATCCAGGAACACAGCACAGGGGGACCGCGAGGGAAAGACAGTTCAGGGGGAAACATTCATTAAAACACATTCAACAAAAAGACATCCAGGAACACAGCACAGGGGGACCACGAGGGAAAGACAGTACAGGGGGAAACATTCATTAAAACACATTCAACAAAAAGACATCCAGGAACACAGCACAGGGGGACCACGAGGGAAAGACAGTACAGAAGGAAACATTCATTAAAACACATTCAACAAAAAGACATCCAGGAACACAGCACAGGGGACCGCGAGGGAAAGACAGTTCAGGGGGAAACATTCATTAAAACACATTCAACAAAAAGACATCCAGGAATACAGCACAGGGGGACCACGAGGGAAAGACAGTACAGGGGGAAACATTCATTAAAACACATTCAACAAAAAGACATCCAGGAACACAGCACAGGGGGACCGCGAGGGAAAGACAGTTCAGGGGGAAACATTCATTAAAACACATTCAACAAAAAGACATCCAGGAACACAGCACAGGGGGACCGTGAGGGAAAGACAGTTCAGGGGGAAACATTCATTAAAACACATTCAACAAAAAGACATCCAGGAACACAGCACAGGGGGACCGCAAGGGAAAGATAGTACAGGGGGACCGCGAGGGAAAGACAGTACAGGGGGAAACATTCATTAAAACACATTCAACAAAAAGACATCCAGGAACACAGCACAGGGGGACCGTGAGGGAAAGACAGTACAGGGGGACCGCGAGGGAAAGACAGCACAGGGGGAAACATTCATTAAAACACATTCAACAAACAGACATCCAGGAACACATTACAGGGGGACCACGAGGGAAAGACAGTTCAGGGGGAAACATTCATTAAAACACATTCAACAAAAAAATATCCAGGAACACATTACAGGGGGACCGCGAGGGAAAGACAGCACAGGGGGAAACATTCATTAAGACACATTCAACAAAAAAACATCCAGGAACACATTACAGGGGGACCACGAGGGAAAGACAGTTCAGGGGGAAACATTCATTGAAACATATTGTTGCGAATATGGAATTTGGCCTCCATATCCGCTTGTAAATATTCCCCTATTTCCCCAATACTCCCCAACTATCCCCAATCCCCCATTCCCTAGTCCCATTGCCGGTAAATAACACTCTGTAGAACCGACCTTCCCCTTTTTCCCCCATTAAATGTCGTGCCCAGGTCCACCGCATCACACGTAGACAACTTTCGGACATCTTGCTAGTTATTCTTAGTCTATGTCAGTTAAGGACTCGTTTCCATTAATTCTGACTCTTCGTTGCACCAGAATGTGATTATATGGCACCAGTAGTGAGTTTAGGACCTTTCCCATACCTCCTTCCATCTTCTTCCCCAAACAACAACAACAACAACAACTACAGCTACAACAACAACTACAACCACGGCGCGTGGGGGGAGTGTGCATCCTCCCACCAGCTCGGTTAGCCGCCATGACCATGCGCTCCACGGGGTTACCACGAAGGGGCTGGCTGTCAGCTCCTCGTCAAGGGCGGAGCCTGGTAAACCCCCCGCACGCACCCAATGAGAAGCAACGTGCCGATTCCACGAGGCGGAGCTAACGAGCCGAGGGCGTGTCACTCCCCGCCGGATATACGAAGCGACTCACCGGATGTGAGGTGAGATGCGCCCCCAGCTTGAAGAAGAGCAAGTCACTACCTCGAGCGCTGTGAGACCTCCCGCATCTCTGGACCGGACCGAGTCGATTCTGTCCCTGAGCCCAGGTGCACCTGGAGCCATCGATCCTGCCTTTCCTAGCCATCAATCCCCGTGTGAGTCAGCCTTTTGTCCCGTTTATCTGTCGTCTGTTGGGGTTAATATAAGATTGTGTCTAAGTGCTTGTCTTTCTATGCTGTACCTCTCGTCCCTGTAATCTGACCTTCCGAACGAATATAATCTCCTCCGGAGGTCTTGAGAACCGTATCCATGGTGTCGTGTCATTTTAATCCCAGCCGTGTGTCTTTTCCTTCATTGACCTAGCGTAGCGCGATTAGTCAACGTTCGGGTATAATCGGGTAACTTGTGCAGACGTGGTCATACCAAACCGCTCGGTAAAGAACATCTAAGCCACGTCTGTAACAATTGGTGTCGAGGAGTGGAATTCGAACCCGGGACTAAATTTATTAGGCCCAAATTTGTAACAATTAGAATCGATTCGGAGCGCGTTTCCCGCGCGAAATTATAACGGCGAAATTTGATTTTGTTATACGGAAATAAAAACCCGAATTTTGAAAGTCGCGCTATGGCAGACCAAGACAGCTGGGGTCCGGTAGGGGAGAGTGAGGCAGGGTCGGTCCAGGACCAAATTGAGGGACGTGAGGAGAGCGAAGCAGCGAGGGTAGCAAACGCACAAAATGGCGCCTCGCTGGTCACCGCGCCCGCGACCGTAGCAGCGCCGCCGATGGATTGGGGCCTATTTATGGAACAAATAAAGGCGCTCATGGTCCAGACAAGTGAAGACCTGAGGAATGACTTGGGGGGCCAAATGGGGGTAATGGGGAACCGGATGGAGGCTCAGAATGAGCAATTGGGGGTAATGGGAAACCAAATGGGGGTAATGAGGGACGAAGCGAGGGGTACCGGTGAGGGATTAGACAAGAAATTAGAGGGGTTAGACAATGGGATAGAAGGGGTGAAACATGGGTTAATGGGGGTAGAAAATAGAATGGCTGCCCAGGAGAATCAGATAGAGGGAGTGAGAAATGGGTTAATGGGGGTAGAAAACAGAATGGCCGCTCAAGAGAATCAAATGGAAGGGATGCAAAAGGCGTTAGAGGGGGTAGAAAATAGAATGGCTGCCCAGGAGAATCAGATAGAGGGAGTGAAAAATGGGTTAGAGGGGTTAGAAAACAGTATGGAAGGCAAATTGAGGGACATGAGGGACCAAGCGGAAAGGGAAGTTAACCAAATGGGGCAGCAGATAGAGGGGGTCAGAATGGGGGTAGAAACTAAACTGGATGCTCACAGGGAGGAAATGGAGCAGATGAGGGTGGCATCTGGGCAGGAGATGCAAGTGATGGGAGAGGAGATCAGAAGAGGAGTGAGTGAGGAGGTCGGAGGAGTGCGCGAGGAGGTGAGGCACTGTAAGGAGCGCATGGAGAAGGAGGTGAGAAAGGGGACTGTAAAATTGCAAGGGGGTATAGAGGAGTTGACGCTGGGAGTAGAACAACTGACAGTGGGACAAAAGGAGTTGGGGGACCAGGTAAAGAAGAACACAGCAGTAATAGAGGGTTTAAAATCGACACAGAAGGAGATGAAAAAGGACGTAGGGGTAATTAAAAAAGAGTGTCAGACGGTACATGAGGACCTGACGAGGAAAATGGACAAGGTGGTAGAGGTGATGGAGGTTAAAGAGCGGGAGGTGCGGGAGCACATAGAAAAAAATTAAGTGGAGTTAGAGGAAGAACTTAAAGGGGCGCACGAAGAGATGAAGGAGGTGAAGCAGAAATTAGAAGAAGTGGAAGAAGGGATGAGCGAAATTAAGAAGCGACGGAGAGAGGATAAGAAAGAGATAAAGGAGGAAGTAAAAGAATTGGTCCAAAGTCTGTGTTCGGATCGTGATGATGTGCTCATTAACCGGATGAGGGATTCGCAGGTGATGGAGGAGAAGCGAAGAGAAAGAGGACCCGGTGTAAGTGGTGACCAATATGGTCGGGCGTATGATGCGCCAGGTGATTTAATAAGCTTGGGGGTCGAGATAGACCCGGATGTTCGTGAGAGGCCACGAGTGAGGTGTATGGCTGGTCCGGAGGGTATGGAACGAGAGGTGCGAGGTGTGGGTGAGCAAGGTTGTGGTGGTATGGAATGGGTAGCGGGTTGCGGAGGTGTGACCCATGCATCGACACCAACAGGGGTAGTTGTTGGAGGGACCGGGGAGGCACGAGAGCCCCTTGGGGGTAATGTACTGTGGGGGCCCGGCCGGTTCGGCCCCGCACTGACCCCGCAAGGGGCGACGCACGGGGTCCGGCCGGCGGGCAACGACTCGCATACGAGGTGGTCCCACAAGGTCCCACTCGCGCCGTATGACGGCAAGAGTGATCTACGCGCGTACCTGGCGCAGTTCGACTGTGTGTGTAAGGGTAACGGTTGGGGTGAGGACGAAGGTGGAGTACACCTGGTGGCCGCATTGCGCGGCGCGGCGGCGGAGGTGCTGACGGCATTACCAGCGGGTGCTCTCACCCTGCCAGCCCTCCGCGACGCCCTAATTAATCGATTTGGCATAGAACAGCAGAGCGAGCTTGTTAAAGCTCAGCTCGCGCTGCGAAAGCGCAAGCCCCAGGAAGCCATCGGGGAACTTGCCCACGACATTCGCCGCGCAGTGGGGATCGCACATGCTAGCATGGCAGCGGATTCCCGGGAAAGCCTGGCGCTGGACCATTTTATCCAGGCCCTCCCGGATATTGAGCTCCGGCAACAGCTCGCCATGTGGCGCCCGCAGACTCTGAGCCAGGCGGCTGACGCTGCGGCCCGTTGGGAAGCAGCGAGGCCCCTGGCCCGGGGGGGCGAGCGTCTCGCAATGGCGGTCCGCCAGGTGGGACCCCCGATGGAGGGCGGACCCCTTAGGGGGCCCGCCCCCGACGTGGGTCCTGACCTGGCGGGCATGGTCCGGAGGCTGGTGGACCAGCGCCTGGCGGGACCTGGACCATGGCAGGCGGCCCCGGAGGTGGCCCGCGGTGGACCACGAGCGGGTAATCCAATTCGGACCTACAGGGGGGGAAATTTGGAATTCCGGAGGCAAGCACCTTATCAGGTGAGGTGCTATACCTGCAACCGTCTGGGTCACCTGGCGCGGCACTGTCGAGCCGCGCGCCGGGATGATCCCCGGCAGTTGAGGTCCTCAACTCCGCCCAGGGGGGAGCGGGTTAGCCGACCCCAGACACCCCCCCGCCAGACCCCGGGAAACTAGAAGGTGTCGGGCACGTAGGGCGGTGTTCGGCAGCAGAGGATGGAGGGGAGCCCTCATTGACGCGACAGGTCATTTATTGTGGCCAAATTGGAATCGGTAGCCTGACAATTAGATGCAAAATTGCCGGCGTGGGGGTAGACGCCGTAGTGGACACAGGAGCTAGCGCCACTATCATCAGCCCTGTGGTCCTTGATTCGAGCGCAGGTGGCTGGGATAAGATCCAGCGCCTGCAAAATTATAGTTTGCAGCTTGCTACCGGGGTAACGGCCCCGATCATAGGGCGTGGTTCTGTGACCCTCAAGTTAGGGTCGGTAAGGAGGGAGATAGATGTTTGGGTGGCGGAGGTGTGCGACCCATGTTTAATAGGGTTGGACCTGTTGACTGCCAGCGGCTGTAAAATCGACTTGTGCCGGGGGATCCTGCAGGTGGGAGTAGAAGAGCTGCCGTTAGGGGGAGTGAGCACGGCCGAGAGAGCGGAGCTGGAGGCTTCCGAGGCCGTGACCATCCCCCCAAGGGCCGAGGCGATAGTGCCGGCCCGGTGGGCAGCTCGCCCAACATGGCAGGAGTCCTGCGGCCTGGTCGAACCGGTGGCAGCGCAGTCCATACCGGGTTTAATCGTGGGCCGCACCCTTGTAAAAACGGACGGACCGGTAGTGGCCGTCCGAGTAATAAATATGAGTACAGAACCACGCACTATAGTAAGGGGCACGAGGGTAGCTGGCTGCACCCCAGTTAAGGAAGTCGCGACAGTGAGGGGCGAGAACGTCCAGCCGAGCCGACCCCGGGGGGAGCCTTCAATAACAAGTAGGAATTGGCCCGATCCCATTTGCGAGATGGTAAATCATAGTAGCGTAGAGTTGGGAGGTACCCAGAGGGAGGCCTTGCACAAACTGGTTGGGTCCCATTTGGACCTCTTCTCCCTGTCCACCGAGGATATTGGACGTACGGGCCTGGTGAAACATCAGATCCACACCGGTGAGGCCCGGCCTATTCGTCAGGCCGCCCGACGGCTCCCTTGGAGCAAGAGGGCGGAAGCTGACGAGCAGGTTGAAAAAATGCTCGACGCAGGTGTGATCGAGCCCTCGGGAAGTCCTTGGATGTCACCTGTTGTGCTGGTCAAAAAGAAGGATGGGACCACGCGGTTCTGCGTGGACTATCGCCAGCTAAACAACGTGACACTCAAGGACTCATATCCCCTGCCAAGGATTGATGACACCCTCGATGCCGTTGCGGGCTCAAATTGGTTTTCAACTTTAGACCTCAAGAGTGGGTATTGGCAGGTGGAGATGGATAGGGCAGGGAAGGAGAAAACGGCATTTTCCACAGGTAAGGGACTGTATCAGTTTACTGTGATGCCGTTTGGTTTGTGTAACGCCCCCGCCACCTTTGAAAGATTGATGGAGCATGTACTAGGCGGCATGCCATGGCAGTCATGCCTGGTGTACCTGGATGACGTCCTGGTACATGCCCAAACGTTCCCCCAGGCAGTAGCTAATTTGGACCAGGTGTTCGGGTGCCTCAGACAGGCAGGGTTGAAGCTGAACCCGAGTAAGTGCACTTCGTTTGCAAGAGAGGTGGCCTATCTAGGTCACGTGATCGGCCGCGAGGGGGTAAAAACGGACCCAGACAAAATTAAAGCGGTAGAGGAGCGGCCCGCACCACGTACCATCAAGGAGGTGCGGGGATTTTTGGGACTCTGCTCCTACTACCGACGCTTTGTGGCGAAATTTGCGGAGTTGGCCCGTCCCCTCCACCGGCTTACGGAGAAGGGGACGCGATTTAATTGGACACGGGAGTGCCACGAGGCCTTCCAAAAATTGAAGGGGTGTCTAACATCCGCACCCCTTCTAGCTTACCCCACTAGCAACGGGGCATTTACCCTGGACACGGATGCGAGCCAGGAAGGATTGGGCGCAGTTTTGTCTCAGACACAGGAGGGCATGGAGAGAGTGATTGGTTATTATAGTCGGGCCTTAAGTAGGCCCGAGCGAAATTATTGCGTCACTCGCAAAGAGTTATTGGCCATGCTGGCTGCCATGAACCATTTCCACCCGTACCTGTACGGGCGGAAATTTTTGGTTAGAACTGACCATTCCTCCTTGCAATGGCTCCTTCGGTTCAAGGAACCGGAGGGCCAAATTGCAAGGTGGTTGGAAAAGTTGCAGCAGTACGATTTTGATGTGGCCCATAGGGCCGGGAAGGCCCATGGTAATGCGGACGCACTCTCTCGACGTCCTTGTCTGGGGGAAAACTGCAAATTTTGTGCGAGACACGAGGAGAGGGAACAATTGGGCGATTCGGACCCGATCCTCGTTGTCCGGGCAACCCGGGTGAGAGGGCCAATTTTGCCACTAACCGCGGACGAAGAATTTGGAGAGTTGGCTTGGAGCACGGCCCAGCAGGAGGATCCTGTTCTGGGGCCGGTGTTCCAATGGGTCAAATTGGGGCAAAGACCAAAGGGGGAAGAGGTCACCCCCCTCGGGGCGCAAACAAAGGCATATTGGGCTCAGTGGAAAACTCTGGAATTGAAGGATAACATCTTATATCGCAAGTGGGTGGAGGTTCCCTCTGATAGAACTTCCTGGCTGGTGGTAGTCCCAAACAAATTTAAGACCGACATATTGCAACAGGTGCATGGTACCCGCCCCGGCGGCCATTTGGGCAGGACAAAGACAACATCGCGGGTACGCCGGAGGTTTTATTGGGTGAATATGGGGCGCGACATACAGGACTGGTGTCGGAGATGCGACGCCTGTACTGCCAAAAAGGGACCAGCACGGAGGATGAGGGCCCCCCTTCAATTACACCAGGTGGGGGCCCCCCTAGAGCGGGTGGCCATGGATATCCTAGGCCCACTACCCCGCACCCGCCTAGGTAATAAGTACATCCTCGTTGTGATGGACTACTTCACCAAGTGGCCGGAGGCCTACGCCCTCCCCAACCAAGAAGCAGGGGTGGTAGCGCAGGCCTTCGTGGAAGGATTTGTGTGCCGGCATGGGATTCCCCAGGAGTTGCACACCGACCAGGGACGAAATTTTGAGAGCAAATTGCTAAAAGATGTGTGCAGTCTCCTGTCAATTCGGAAAACCAGAACAACGCCTTTAAGACCTCAATCTGACGGGATGGTGGAAAGATTCAACCGAACTTTAATCCAACAACTGGCACTGTTCACCGCCACCCGTAAGGATGACTGGGACGAACATCTCCCTTATTTGCTTATGGCCTACCGAACCAGCCAGCACGGGGCCACCGCATGCAGTCCAGCGTTGCTTATGTATGGGCGGGAGTTACGGGCTCCCGCCGACTTGCTATGCGGTCCCGTGCCAGACACAGTGGTTAACCCGCCGAGGGAGGGGTACGCACGTCACCTAGAGGAAGGCATGGAGCTAGTCCATGCCTTCGCCCGCCGCCAACTCCATCTGGCGGGGGAGAAGATGAAGCGCAGGTACGACGACCGGAGCCAGGGGAGTCAATACGCTCCGGGGATGAAGATTTGGTTATTTAATCCCCGGAGGCGGAAGGGAAGGTGCCCAAAGCTCACCTCCCCCTGGCAAGGCCCGGGAGTCGTCCTGTCGCAAATCTGTGACGTGGTCATTAAGATCAAAATGGGACCACGAGCCCTCCCTCGGATCGTCCACGCCGACCGGATAAGACCTTACACCAGCGAGCAGGCGCCCCCGTGGATTGCCTCGGCTTTAGATGCCGAGGCGGGACCCAGTACCTCTGAATAAGGGGGGCTTATTAGTGCCAGAGGACTGGGGGATTGAGGAGCGATAGGCCCGGTGGGTAAGGGTGGCATCCTTGCCCCCCCTTCCCGTGGGGGCAAAGGAGCAATAGCTTATGGGGTCGATGGCAGTGGAAACTAGCCCGGGTGGGTTAGGTTATTAGTAGGGATCTAGAAGAGATTGACATTAGGTAACGTTAAGTTTAGTTAGTGACTGATACCTGTAGTGGGGACGCAGGTAGATTAGTGTGGATGATAATGACGAGGGAGCGCAATAGTTTAAAGGGACGACTGGGAAGCGCAAGTTTCAGAAGGGAGTAGTTAGCTGAGATGATGCCGTGTGTGTGAGAATTGAACAGGTGTGATTGCACAGGTGTGCAACTGGACAGGTGTGTGGAGCAGTGTGTGAGTAATGGGTGTTGTGGATCAGCGCGAATGCGCTTGGGGAGAGAAGGGTGCAGGTGGCACCAGGTGTGAGAGCACAGGTGTGCCAGTACAGGTGTGTGGAGAGAGTTGGAGTAAGTGGTACGGAGTGGTGTGCATGGTGCGAAGGTGTGGATGGGGGAAGGGTGGACCCCTATCACGGATACCCGGGGCGGGTAGTGTAAGTGTTAGGTAGAGGGTACAGGTAAATTGTGGTTGGATATTGGCATTTGTGGTGCGGTTGCAGAATGGTGTTGTGAATGGGTGCATTAGTGTTGTGGAAATGGCTGGGCGTGTAGCCTGTTAGTGTGTGTAGTTGGTTGGGCACTCCACCACTGTGAGGATGTCGGCCAGGTGAGGCCGCAGGTGGGCTCTGGGAGCCGGTAGTTGTGAGTGGGTGCCTGAGGATCCCGGGTGTGGATCGGGCAGCCCAGTGCCAGAGAGGGCACCGAGTGGGGAGAGCGCCAGAGGGCCTTCCCCAGGTAGTTAGGTTAGGGTAAGGAGCAGGTAAGCTCGGAGGCAACCGCAGTGGTGGAGGTGTGCAGGTGGGTAGACCCGCTGGGAGAGGTACACGCCACAGCCCAGAAATTGTGCGAGGGCACCGGGAGATGAATCGGGGGAGTGAGACCCCAAATTGAAAAGCACCACAGTTGGCCAATGGGAATTGGTTTTTAGAACCCATAGTGTAAGAGGGCCAATGGTTTGGCCGGAGAAAGACCCCGGGTAGTGTAAAGTTGTTAAAGTCATTTAGGAAATAGTTAGGATTGATGAACCTGTCGCACCATACGCAGCCACTTACCTGTGGTGATGATGATGACTCCACACCTGTGTTTTCTTTGTTTTGTTGCAGGAAATGAAATTGCTGTGTGGATTGTGAGACGCATCACGACGTGGATGAGACATTGGGGTGATTCCATCTCTCCCTCCCTAGGAGGGACTGATGATGAATTGGTAATGGCAAATTATGATGTTGAGTTGGAGATGGCAAATTATGATGTTGAGTTGAAAATGGCAAATTTGATTGGTTAGGAGGGAGAGAAGACGAATTTGGTATATGGGAGGAACGGGGAAGACAGTAGGGATGTTTGTTGATTTGTAAAGTAGATGTTTATGGGTAGTGTTGTGTTTTGTGGATACAGTAAGGGGTAAGGGAGGGGCCATGTAGGTTACCTGGTGGGGGGGGGGGGAGCGTACGGTAGGAACATACCTGTCTCACCTGGTTCCCATGTGCCCCCAGTGTGCATTACCTTGCATTGCGTGCACTTTTGCGCCCTTACCACCTTACTCACTTGTCTGCTTCTTTTGTCTCCCACCTCCGAGGATCTGGCTTTGGGGTAGAGAGAGAAGAAAGAGAGGTGCTGGCTTCGCAGTTGTGGGCCTGCACTTTCGCTGCTTGCTGCTTGGATCGATACACCATATGGACCGCAATGTTTGTGGCCACCCACAATGGACCGCAGTTCTTTTGCGGCCAAGCACCACCCATGGATGGACCTATGGGTCAACGTGGCACCTATGCCATACAAGGTGAACCACTAACAGTTGGCCCCCTGACGGCCACAATAAAGAAATGGACGCGGTTGGCGCCTTTCTTTATTTTTCTAAGGAAGTAAGAACACCAAGTGCACCACACGAAGGCAAGACCAGCGGCAGAACATCGGCCGGCTGCGACACCACACAATGATTTATAGACACTTTATTGGTGCACCGGATGGTGCTCACTGTGTGATGGGGTGGTGCTTGATGCTTGGAAGGGGTGCTCTGCACATTATTAAAGGCCGTAGGCCACAGAGCACTCGTGGGTTGGTGTATCGATGCTAGCATGCGTGCTCTCTCTATGCATAACATCTGCATGTGTTCCTCCAAAAACAGGTCCTGGATCGTAGTGTAAATATCAGCGTAGTCTTGTGTAAATAATGCTCCCTACCGGCTGTATGTTTAGTTTGAGGATTCTTTCCGGATTCGGTTATCCTGTGGGTGTGTTTCTGTGAGGAGAAGGGTGCAACGTCGCAGGGGGACATATTTACTCATTTGTGAATATCTGTAAAACTGTCGCACTCAGGGTAGAGTTAATAGTAGAGGGAACTACATTGCGTGCCACACTAAAGTAGGTAAAAATTTATCGGGTCGGGACGCCCCGAGGGTAGAGAAGGGTGCAATGTTGCGAATATGGAATTTGGCCTCCATATCCGCTTGTAAATATTCCCCTATTTCCCCAATACTCCCCAACTATCCCCAATCCCCCATTCCCTAGTCCCATTGCCGGTAAATAACACTCTGTAGAACCGACCTTCCCCTTTTTCCCCCATTAAATGTCGTGCCCAGGTCCACCGCATCACACGTAGACAACTTTCGGACATCTTGCTAGTTATTCTTAGTCTATGTCAGTTAAGGACTCGTTTCCATTAATTCTGACTCTTCGTTGCACCAGAATGTGATTATATGGCACCAGTAGTGAGTTTAGGACCTTTCCCATACCTCCTTCCATCTTCTTCCCCAAACAACAACAACAACAACAACTACAGCTACAACAACAACTACAACCACGGCGCGCGGGGGGAGTGTGCGTCCTCCCACCAGCTCGGTTAGCCGCCATGACCATGCGCTCCACGGGGTTACCACGAAGGGGCTGGCTGTCAGCTCCTCGTCAAGGGCGGAGCCTGGTAAACCCCCCGCACGCACCCAATGAGAAGCAACGTGCCGATTCCACGAGGCGGAGCTAACGAGCCGAGGGCGTGTCACTCCCCACCGGATATACGAAGCGACTCACCGGATGTGAGGTGAGATGCGCCCCCAGCTTGAAGAAGAGCAAGTCACTACCTCGAGCGCTGTGAGACCTCCCGCATCTCTGGACCGGACCGAGTCGATTCTGTACCTGAGCCCAGGTGCACCTGGAGCCATCGATCCTGCCTTTCCTAGCCATCAATCCCCGTGTGAGTCAGCCTTTTGTCCCGTTTATCTGTCGTCTGTTGGGGTTAATATAAGATTGTGTCTAAGTGCTTGTCTTTCTATGCTGTACCTCTCGTCCCTGTAATCTGACCTTCCGAACGAATATAATCTCCTCCGGAGGTCTTGAGAACCGTATCCATGGTGTCGTGTCATTTTAATCCCAGCCGTGTGTCTTTTCCTTCATTGACCTAGCGTAGCGCGATTAGTCAACGTTCGGGTATAATCGGGTAACTTGTGCAGACGTGGTCATACCAAACCGCTCGGTAAAGAACATCTAAGCCACGTCTGTAACAATATTCAACAAAAAGACATCCAGGAACACAGCACAGGGGGACCGCAAGGGAAAGACAGCACAGGGGGAAACATTCATTAAAACACATTCAACAAAAAGACATCCAGGAACACAGCACAGGGGGACCGCGAGGGAAAGACAGTTCAGGGGGAAACATTCATTAAAACACATTCAACAAAAAGACATCCAGGAACACAGCACAGGGGGACCGCAAGGGAAAGACAGCACAGGGGGAAACATTCATTTAAACACATTCAACAAAAAAACATCCAGGAACACAGTACAGGGGGACCGCGAGGGAAAGACAGTACAGGGGGAAACATTCATTAAAACACATTCAACAAAAAGACATCCAGGAACACAGCACAGGGGACCGCGAGGGAAAGACAGTACAGGGGGAAACATTCATTAAAACACATTCAACAAAAAAACATCCAGGAACACAATATAGGGGGACTACGAGGGAAAGACAGTACAGGGGGAAACATTCATTAAAACACATTCAACAAAAAGACATCCAGGAACACAGCACAGGGGGACCGCGAGGGAAAGACAGTACAGGGGGAAACATTCATTAAAACACATTCAACAAAAAAACATCCAGGAACACAGCACAGGGGGACTGCGAGGGAAAGATAGCACAGGGGGAAACATTCATTAAAACACATTCAACAAAAAAACATCCAGGAACGCAGCACAGGGGGACCGCGAGGGAAAGACAGTACAGGGGGAAACATTCATTAAAACACATTCAACAAAAAGACATCCAGGAACGCAGCACAGGGGCCCACGAGGGAAAGACAGCACAGGGGGAAACATTCATTAAAACACATTCAACAAAAAGACATCCAGGAACACAGCACAGGGGGACCTCGAGGGAAAGACAGTACAGGGGGAAACATTCATTAAAACACATTCAACAAAAAAACATCCAGGAACACAGCACAGAGGGACCACGAGGGAAAGACAGCACAGGGGGAAACATTCATTAAAACACATTCAACAAAAAAACATCCAGGAACACATTACAGGGGGACCACGAGGGAAAGACAGTTCAGGGGGAAACATTCATTAAAACACATTCAACAAAAAGACATCCAGGAACACAGCACAGGGGGACCACGAGGGAAAGACAGTACAGGGGGAAACATTCATTAAAACACATTCAACAAAAAGACATCCAGGAACACAGCACAGGGGGACCACGAGGGAAAGACAGTACAGAAGGAAACATTCATTAAAACACATTCAACAAAAAGACATCCAGGAACACAGCACAGGGGGACCACGAGGCAAAGACAGTTCAGGGGGAAACATTCATTAAAACACATTCAACAACAAAACATCCAGGAAAACAGCACAGGGGGACCACAAGGGAAAGACAGCACAGGGGGAAACATTCATTAAAACACATTCAACAAAAAAACATCCAGGAACACATTACAGGGGGACCGCGAGGGAAAGACAGTTCAGGGGGAAACATTCATTAAAACACATTCAACAAAAAGACATCCAGGAACACATTACAGGGGGACCGAGAGGGAAAGACAGTACAGGGGGAAACATTCATTAAAACACATTCAACAAAAAGACATCCAGGAACACAGCACAGGGGGACCGCGAAGGAAAGACAGTACAGGGGGAAACATTCATTAAAACACATTCAACAAAAAGACATCCAGGAACACATTACAGGGGGACCGAGAGGGAAAGACAGTACAGGGGGAAACATTCATTAAAACACATTCAACAAAAAGACATCCAGGAACACAGCACAGGGGGACCGCGAAGGAAAGACAGTACAGGGGGAAACATTCATTAAAACACATTCAACAAAAAAACATCCAGGAACACAGCACAGGGGGACCGCGAAGGAAAGACAGTACAGGGGGAAACATTCATTAAAACACATTCAACAAAAAGACATCCAGGAACACAGCACAGGGGGACCGCGAGGGAAAGACAGCACAGGGGGAAACATTCATTAAAACACATTCAACAAAAAGACATCCAGGAACACAGCACAGGGGGACCGCGAGGGAAAGACAGTACAGGGGGAAACATTCATTAAAACACATTCAACAAAAAGACATCCAGGAACACAGCACAGGGGGACCACGAGGGAAAGACAGTACAGGGGGAAACATTCATTAAAACACATTCAACAAAAAAACATCCAGGTACACAGCACAGGGGGACCATGAGGGAAAGACGGCACAGGGGGAAACATTCATTAAAACACATTCAACAAAAAAACATCCAGGAACACATTACAGGGGGACTGCGAGGGAAAGACAGTACAGGGGGAAACATTCATTAAAACACATTCAACAAAAAGACATCCAGGAACACATTACAGGGGGACCGCGAGGGAAAGACAGCACAGGGGGAACACATTCATTAAAACACATTCAACAAAAAAACATCCAGGAACACAGCACAGGGGGACCGCGAGGGAAAGACAGTACAGGGGGAAACATTCATTAAAACACATTCAACAAAAAAACATCCAGGAACACAGCACAGGGGGACCACGAGGGAAAGACAGCACAGGGGGAAACATTCATTAAAACACATTCAACAAAAAAACATCCAGGAACACAGCACAGGGGGACCGCGAGGGAAAGACAGTACAGGGGGAAACATTCATTAAAACACATTCAACAAAAAAACATCCAGGAACACATTGCAGGGGGACCGCGAGGGAAAGACATTACAGGGGGAAACATTCATTAAAACACATTCAACAAAAAGACATCCAGGAACACAGCACAGGGGGACCACGAGGGAAAGACAGTACAGGGGGAAACATTCATTAAAACACATTCAACAAAAGGACATCCAGGAACACAGCACAGGGGGACCACGAGGGAAAGACAGCACAGGGGGAAACATTCATTAAAACACATTCAACAAAAGGACATCCAGGAACACAGCACAGGGGGACCGCGAGGGAAAGACAGTACAGGGGGAAACATTCATTAAAACACATTCAACAAAAAGACATCCAGGAACACAGCACAGGGGGAAAGACAGTACAGGGTACAGGGTAGGGGTAGGGGTAGGGGTAGGGTGGGTAGGGTGGGTAGGGGTAGGGTGGGTGGGTGGGTAGGGGTAGAGGGAAAGACAGTACAGGCTACAGGGGGAAACATTCATTAAACACATTCAACAAAAAGACATCCAGGAACACAGCACAGGGGGACCGCGAGGGAAAGACAGTACAGGGGGACCGCGAGGGAAAGACAGTACAGGGGGAAACATTCATTAAAACCAATGAGTGATTCTAGGTTTCCTGCAGATCACCTGATGTGCCACATCCCGCAAATATATATATATTATATGTATACAAGAATCGAGGCTCGTGTAAGAGCCAACATTAATCACAAAACGCAAACGGATACACAAAACATACAATAAAGGGAGCGGGAGACAAGATGGGGAGAGAGAGGGAAGCACACAAGTACAACAGCAGACAACAGGGACATCGGGAGATCTGTGGGAGGGGGAGGGCTTGGGGGGGGGGAGGAGGCATGGGAAGGGGAAGGGCGAATGCATGGGAATTGGTGGGGGGGGGTGAGGAGGGATGGGAGAGTTATAGAACACATGGACACTGCAAGGACTTCCAGGAAAGAAGTCGGTATTTCAAAAAAGTGGATCTGGGGTGAATTAATGGGGGTAGAAAAGATCAAGGTTTTGGATGGGGAAAGATAGGAGATGGTGGTGAACAGCTGTTTTAAAAACCTGGAGGGAGGAGTGGGATTGAAGAGAGTGTGGGAGTTTGTTCCAGAGGCGGGAGAAAAGAGGTATGAAAGAGTGAAGGTGAATAGAGAGTCTTGATTTTGGCAGTTTAACCATAAGAGGGTTGCTGGCAGATCTTGTGCGACCTGTAGGAATATTTGGGGGACAGAGCCCAGATAGAGCTGGGGGAGCAAGGCCGGAGAGGAGTCGGTAGAAGACAGAAAGACCACCAACCTGCCTGCGATGGGTGAGTGAAAGGCCCTCACAATCAGCTTCATCGCTTTGTGAATTTACAATAAAAGCGAACGAAAATGGCCAAATTTTGTGGGTTTTCACGTAGGAGAGAGAGAAAGAGACAGAGATATTTTCGGCGATATTCAGAGAGATTCAGTTGATTTTGAGAAATGAGAGGAGTAAGGAAGAGACCAAGGTGTATTGTGTGGGAGCATTTTCATTTTGTTCAACACAATCTTGTAAAATGCACGATTTGTGAGCAACATCTGTCCTACTGCATTAACACCTCATCAATGTTGAGACACCTTCGATCTAAGCACCCTGATCATTCGTCTGTTGGGCCTACTGCAGGTGAATCTGGAACCTCAGGTGTGTCGAGACAAGGAATGTATTGTTTCATTATTTTGTTAATCTGTGTTTAATTTATTTCAGCATATTAATTTAGCATATTTACCTCCACCACCAAAGGTGGATGGAGGTCATGTTTTCACCCCTGTCTGTCTTTGTGAACTAAATATCTCAAAATGTTGTGGACGGATTCGGACGAAACTTGGTGGACAGGTTGGGTGTCTGACAAGGACAAACAGATTCGATTTTGTTGAAGATCTGAATGTGGATTCGGATATGAGAATTATTTAATTTTTTAAGGGATTCTTCACCATTGGGAGATAGGGCCAAAAACTATACATAGCAGGATATCTCAAAAAGTTGTGGACGGATTTGGCTGAAACTTGGTGGATAGGTTGTGTGTGTGACAAGGACTAATCAATTCGATGTTGGTGAAGATCTGAATATGGATTCGGATACGATAATTATTTAATTTTTTTAATGATTCTTCACCATTGAGAGATATGGCCAACCACGTGGAGGTTGAGTGAGTGCTCTCTCTACTGAGTGCCGTTCAAGTTTTGTTATTGAAAATGCTCTAGGCTACTATTTCCCTATCACTATGCCTATATAAATAAATCAAAACTCTAAACCAAATCAGCTTTATTCAGAGGTAATACGCATTTAATAATGGCTTAGTAGGGAATAAATTCATTTATTAATCTGTTTATTTCAATAGGAAGACAAAAGGACCTTGATGAGGCTATGGTGCACATGATTATCAAGGATTCACAACCATTTTCAGTGGTGACAGACGAGGGATTCAGGGCCTTTGTTCAGAAACTTGACCCCACCTATGTGCTTCGTACAAGGAATGCACTGAAGGAAATGGTTGGCGCAAGGTAACAGCAAACCAGAGAAAAGGTGATAGCTGAAATGAAGGTATAGCTAACTCTGTGAATTTAACATGTGACATGTGACCGAGTAACCTGTGACATCTGACATGTGACATGTGACCGCAAGGTAACAGCAAACCAGAGAAAAGGTGATAGCTGAAATGAAGATAGCTAACTCTGTGAATTTAACATGTGACATGTGACCGAGTAACCTGTGACATGTGACATGTAACCGCAAGGTAACAGCAAACCAGAGAAAAGGTGATAGCTGAAATGAAGATAGCTAACTCTGTGAATTTAACATGTGACATGTGACCGAGTAACCTGTGACATGTGACATGTGACCGCAAGGTAGCAGCAAACCAGAGAAAAGGTGATAGCTGAAATGAAGATAGCTAACTCTGTGAATTTAACATGTGACATGTGACCGAGTAACCTGTGACATGTGACATGTGACATGTGACCGCAAGGTAAGGGCAAACCAGAGAAAAGGTGATAGCTGAAATGAAGATAGCTAACTCTGTGAATTTAACATGCGACATGTGACCGAGTAACATGTGACATGTGACATATGACCGCAATGTAACAGCAAACCAGAGAAAAGGTGATAGCTGAAATGAAGATAGCTAACTGTGAATTTAACATGTGACATGTGACCGAGTAACTTGTGACATGTGACCGCAAGGTAACAGCAAGCCAGAGAAAATGTGATAGCTGAAATGAAGATAGCTAACTCTGTGAATTTAACATGTGACATGTGACCGAGTAACCTGTGCCATGTGACCGCAAGGTAACAGCAAACCAGAGAAAAGGTGATAGCTGAAATGAAGATAGCTAACTCTGTGAATTTAACATGTGACATGTGACCGAGTAACCTGTGACATGTGACATGTGACCGCAAGGTAACAGCAAACCAGAGAAAAGGTGATAGCTGAAATGAAGATAGCTAACTCTGTGAATTTAACATGTGACATGTGACCGAGTAACCTGTGACATGTGACCACAAGGTAACAGCAAACCAGAGAAAAGGTGATAGCTGAAATGAAGATAGCTAACTCTGTGAATTTAACATGTGACATGTGACCGAGTAACCTGTGACATGTGACATGTGACATGTGACCGCAAGGTAACAGCAAACCAGAGAAAAGGTGATAGCTGAAATGAAGATAGCTAACTCTGTGAATTTAACATGCGACATGTGACCGAGTAACATGTGACATGTGACATATGACCGCAATGTAACAGCAAACCAGAGAAAAGGTGAAAGCTGAAATGAAGATAGCTAACTGTGAATTTAACATGTGACATGTGACCGAGTAACTTGTGACATGTGACGGCAAGGTAACAGCAAGCCAGAGAAAATGTGATAGCTGAAATGAAGATAGCTAACTCTGTGAATTTAACATGTGACATGTGACCGAGTAACCTGTGCCATGTGACCGCAAGGTAACAGCAAACCAGAGAAAAGGTGATAGCTCAAATGAAGATAGCTAACTCTGTGAATTTAACATGTGACATGTGACCGAGTAACCTGTGACATGTGACATGTGACCGCAAGGTAACAGCAAACCAGAGAAAAGGTGATAGCTGAAATGAAGATAGCTAACTCTGTGAATTTAACATGTGACATGTGACCGAGTAACCTGTGACATGTGACATGTGACCGCAAGGTAACAGCAAACCAGAGAAAACGTGATAGCTAAAATGAAGATAGCTAACTGTGAATTTAACATGTGACATGTGGACCTTTATGAATGTGGACGCATGTCTTGCTGTAACTTGCCATTACATCAATGATGATACCAAGTTGGGGGTTTTAAAGTTTCCTGAAACACACACAGCTGAGCACATTAAAGAGGCCAATAATGTTTTGCTGGAGTCGTGGGGAATAAGGGATAAAGTTACCTGTCTCATTACAGACCATGCTTCAAACATGACTCTGTGTGCTAATCTTCTTCAGATGAGACGCATCTCATGCTTTGCCCACACGTTAAATCTGTTGATGAAAAAAGCCCTTTCTCAAACCATGGAGTTGAATGAGATTCGAGGCCAATCTCGCAGACTTGTTGCTTTTTTCAGGTCAAGCACAAATGCCACAGAGAAGCTGTCCACGATCCAGCAACAGATGGGAAAGCCCAAAGCTCATTCAAGAGGTGAACACAAGATGGAACAGCACATTATTCATGCTTCAACGGATGTATGAGCAGCGTGAAGCAGTAGGAGCTGCTCCAGCCTCACTGAACACCAGCTTAACCCCCCTGACTAGTGGACAATCAGGCAGTGGACAGTGGACAATCACAAGTGACTGGTGAATCACTAGTGAATGACAAGTGGACAATCAGCCCCTGACTAGAGGACAGCTTAAACCTTAAAGCAATCAGCCAGTGCTTCCAGGCTCTTTCTCCATTTAATAAGGTCACAGTTGAACTGTCAGCAGAAAACGTGGTCACAGCCTCAAAGATCATAACCACAGTCAGGATGATTTTCCATAAGCTGGATGAGAGAGCTCACAGATCGACGTCCCCAACAGCAACTGAATTAATCAACAACCTTCTTACAAACCTCAAGCAACGCTTTGGAGCAGTTGAGTCGAGAAGGACACTGGCAAAGGCAACGGTATTAGACCCAAGATTTAAGGTCTTGGCATTTGGCAGTGCCTCCAATGCTGACACTGCTGTCAAGGACCTGATTGCTCAATGCAGTGCTCAGATCCGTTCAGCATCCACACCACCGGCACCTGATTCATGTCAGCCATCGACATCAAGAGCAGCAGCAGTGGAATAGACAGGTGAGGAAGATGACAACCTCTGGGACCTTTTGGACAACAAAGTTGGAGAAACTCAGAAGGTCCAGAGTGCCACTGCTGATGCCACAGTGGAGGTTCAACGGTTTGTGTCTGCACCATATCTGAGCAGAACAAATGACCCTCTGGAGTACTGGGTCAGACACCAGGCCATCTACCCTCATCTCTTCCATTTGGCTAAGAAATATCTGTCCATTCCAGCAACGTCTGTGCCCTGTGAGAGAATATTCTCCAAAGCAGGAGAAGTTCTTAGCAAAAAAAGAAACTGTTTAAATCCCAAAAACACTTGAACAAATTGTTTTCCTCAATAAAAATTCCTGATAAACACTCCTTTTCAGAGAGCCTCATTTCTCCCATCACTAGCCTAAGGTGCCTCATTGGGCTCCTTTAAGACTTTCCTGCCTCGCCACAATAAAAAGGGCCTCGCCTCTTCAAAAATTGGGCTACTTGGCTCTCCGTCAAGGCGCGGCACTCTTTCAATTTGCACTCATGCTTCACAGTGCACTCATACACCCGTCACTCGGTGAAAACAACCGGAGCATATTTTAGAAGTGCAATCGAGCACGATGACGTCACGATGATTACCTCCACCACCAAAGGTGGGTGGAGGTTATGTTTTCAGCCCTGTCTGTTTGTTACTTGCAAAATCGAATGATTTTTCAACTATATTGGTTGGTCTTATGCGTTATTCTGTCTGTCTGTATGTCAGTCGCCTACAGGTCACAATTTTAAACCGATCTTCACGAAACTTCACCAAGCTGTAGAGGTCGTCACAATTGAGAAGCCTATTGATTTTGAGGTCACAAGGACACTGGCAAAGTGTTGAAATTTCTAAAATCGCCATTTTTTTATCCGATTGACTTGAAAATTGAACAGCATTTGCCCATTGAGTCACTAAGTTTGGAACCCTATTATTTTTGAGGTCAAAAGGCCAAAGGTCAACTCAAGGTCAAACTTCCAAAATCATCAATTTTCATCTGAAAAACCATCAATTTTCATCCGATTGACTTGGAGATTGAACAGCATTTGCACATTGAGTCAATAAATTGGGAAACTATTTTTGAGGTCAAAAGGTCAAAGGTCAACTCTAGGTCAAACTTCTAAAATCATCAATGTTCATCAAAAAATCATCACTTTTCAACCTATTGACTCGAGTTTTGATCAAGATCGTCAATTTTAATATTGATGAAATGGACAATTTGCTGGATCAATTGCAACCTTTTTTCGGGGGAGGGGGGGGGGGTGGAGTTTGCAAGTATCGTGTCTTCTTGTTTGTTTGTCCGTTTGTGAACAAGATATCTTTTTAAGTGATTCTTCACCATTGAGTGATATGGCCAACCAGGCGGTACAGCTGTTTGATGATGATACCAAGCTGTCCACTGTTGTGCTGGGGGTTTTAAGGTTGGTGTCTAGCTGTCTTGAAGCCTGGGAGGGAAGAATGAAATTGAAGAGCAAGGAAGTTGGATCCACAGGTGGGAGTATGGTACATCAACATCAAATCAAAAATGCATGTTTATTTCCCATCTCACTCAAGTTTGAACAAGGTGTCATGTAATTGATCTCCTGAATCCTTGTTTTGATTCAGATGATGGTTATCGCATTCAGGGTAACCATTACCAATTATTTACAAAAGTCATGCATTTTAAAGTTGAAGATGTCTTTATCACTTTTGTATTTATTGCTGATGATACATTGCACTTGTTTTTGCGTTTCCCCAAGAGTCACAATGCAGTGACTGCATTTATACCGCCACATTGCAATGGTTATTACTCTGGGCTCGCGAAGCGAAAAGAGGGGGTAAGCATTCTTGTGCGTACGTGTGCCGTGTCTGCATTTGAAAAATTCATTTTCTCGGCAACCGTTGGTCCGATTGACATGAAATTTTCACCATAAGAGTGCCTCCTCTTGAATAATATTTTAATGATTATTATGACGTCATACGTCACGTGGTACAGGCGCCATCTTGTAAAAACTTCGCACCTCTATCTCTGAAACCACTCCATGGAAAAAATTGAGAGCTGGCTCATTGTCAACTACTCCCCATGGGGAATAAGATATGTTAATGATGATGTCATCGGTGCCTTCGTGATGACGTCATAATTCGACAAGTACAACACTTATCCGGACATTATTGAAAAAAAATTCAACAACTCTTGGTCTGATGGATACTAAATTTTCATCATAGGAGCGCCTCCTCCTTTAGAATATTTTAATGATAATCATGACGTCATAGGTCATGTGGTACAGGCGCCATCTTGGAAAAACCGAAAAATATTGCACCTCTATATCTCCAAAACGGCTGCATGGAAAAAATTGAAACGTGGCTCATTGTAAAGAACTCCATATGGGGAATAGGTGTTGTTAACGATGACGTCATTGGTGCCATTATTATGACGTCATAATTCGACAGGGACAACGTTTAGTCTGATCAGTTTTAAATGTATTGAGCATAATCTATGCAACAATTATATTAGAGAATATAAATTGATGATGTCATAGCTCACGTGGTCTGGCAGCCATATTGGATCAAAGAAAAACAATGTTCAAAAACAGAAGAGTTGGCTCGCAACAAGTTGAATGCGCAGGGTAAGTATTCTATGAATAGCATCTAGTTCAGTGATAGTTTTGCCTTCTTGTAGCTAGAAGTGATCATTATCAACTCTGTTTGTTGTAGAATTAAACTTCATACCCTCACAATAATCATCTTCTATTTTTCTTTTGTTTCCACAACCTATGCTTGTGCCATCTACCACGGTGGTGCATGCGTTGGCACCACTGGCACAGCGCTGCTTTTTCTTGTATGATCTTGTATGCCTACTTTTTAATTATACGCCTTTAAACCTCTTTAAACCATCTCCATCACTCTCCTTTTTTTTTTTTTTTAGTTTATTTACTTTTTTTTACATTTCATGCTTTATTTAAATGGAATTGAAAAGTTGAACACTGCAGCTCAAATGACCTTCATAAAACTTCCACGAACCTTCAATTTTGCAGTACTTGGACAAGTCCTATAGGGCGGTGCATGTAATGAGAGCTGTGAAGCGCAGCCCCTAGGAAGTGGGCACGGCATGTGAGAGGGTGCAGTATTGGGGGGTGGAGGTTGGGGGAGAGGGGGGTAAGGAGAAGCCGCTGTTATAGCTATGTGCATTTGCAGATTGGCACTGCATTTCATTGTGATCGACAAAGCCCCCATCTAATAAACTGTGACGCAACGTTGTCTTATTACAGTGGATAAGGGTGGTGTGTAAGACTCATTCAGCAGTGCGAAAACTTCTGGATTTTTAAAAACGATCTTTAAAATCATTGTTTTTGTTAACTTTAAAGTACAAACCAGAACACTGCACGGGGTATCGTGTTCTATGAATTCTCTAGTTTTAAAGTATATTTCCGAGACAAACTCAGGTGCTTGGGATTTGGAATCACTCAGCTTGCCTGAACTTTTACATGACGTCGTAAGATGATAATTTCCATTCGTGATATTTTCTTAAAAGATCAATTTGGATCTACAGAGTGATAACACGATGTGGAGAAGGGTAAGGAGAGATGGAGGAATGGGATAGTGGAAGAGAGAGGGAGAAGGAAGAAGGTGAGAGAGGAAGGGGGAGTCAAGCTGGTGCAGCATGTATAAAAAGATGTCACTAGTGGTGAAAAGTGGGACAAATTCGCATGGAGGCCTTCCGAGCCTTCTGACACTTCCTTGTGAAACTCTCACAACTATTCACACTGGATTGCTGTTGATTTTAAATTTGTCTCCAATGTTTCCTGCGGTATCCTTCAAAGAAAGTGTTACGTTCCATTTACAATGCGTTGCAGAACAAGCAGCCTTTGCACAGTCTTTTATGGATGTACGAGCCCCGTGGGAATGGGGAGTAAGGTAAACCTTCTGCCACACCCCGGTGAAGGTGCGAAAGGCACCAACAAACCTCCCTTGGAGATGGCGGTTTCTTCGAGTGGATAAAGAAGACTTGATTCCTTACACATGTGGTGTGGGTTAGTTTCTCACGATCGCACTTCATTGCGGTGATACCCAGTAGTTCCATAGAGTTCAGAAAGTAAACCCAAGTCAAGGAAAAAAAAATCCATATTAAATGCCAAGTCTGTATTTGTCAACAATTACCTGCTGTTTGCACGTGGAGAAAGATAAAGTAAACTTCCAATACTTTTTGACAAGTTTCAGATTTGTTTCATGCTAGGTAATATTTCAGGTGTAGGAACAATGTGTGAACCTCAATATTGTTTTTTTTCAAACTCACAAACATCATATCATGAAACGGATTACATAAAGCATTGAAGTATAAAGAAATATAATCCAGAACCCAGGTAAAACAGGTGTGTACCTGGGACATCATGATCTGTTTTCAGTCGATTCCATAAATATGTAACACGATGTAATGTGGAAATGTTATTATGTCTTTGTATAACTAAAAGGGACAAGAAGAGAAAATCATGAATGAGAAAGAAAACAAAATTCTTGACATTCTGATCACAATCAGAAACATGGGGCGATACCCCTGGCACTCACCTGGTAGAATTAACAGTATACTGCACTGACTGAAGGTATTTTAAACCAATTTCAATGGTTGCTAGAAGACAGGGCAGCATGCGGAATCATACCAACAAAATCATGACTTTAAACAAACAGAAAGATACTTAGTTCGGGGGGCAACCCTCCCCCCCCCCCTCCTTCCCCAACCCCATATACCTCCTCAGACCCCAATTTTTATAATGCCCTGAACAAACATTGGTGCATCACGGGTGATGAAGGTTATGGTGAAGTTTCATCAAAATTGTGTGTGTAGTCTCTGAGAAGAAAGCAAATACCTATTTTGGGGGATCAAACCTGGAACCACTTTGACACCCCATCCCTCCCCCCCCCCCCCCCCCCGGAAACCCCAATAATCCCCGATGTTTTTAATGTCGTGAACACCCTTTAGTCAAAAACACGACAAATATAATTTGTGCCAAATTTGGTCACAATCCTATCAGCGGTTTCGGAGAAGAAGTTGCAAGTGTTTATATGGACTGACAGACGGACGACGCGCCGTCGTATAACCTCCCCTGAACTACGTTCCAGGTGAGATAAAAATGAGATGCAACTCATGGGCTGGAAATGAAGGAAGAACAGACAATTAGTGGATAACATTAATATTATACACTGGTAATGTAGACAAGGTCCTGCAAAAAGCACAGGTAGACCAACAATTGGATGGAGATAAAATTGAGGAACCCATTGGATACAACAGCCTCAAATTGTATTGAAAATATGGACAGAACTGACCATGTTGATGGAGGTCTTTGGGCTGTAGTGGGCTAAGCTGAGTGTGACCAATCAGCAAACATTACCGCTTTACACAAAAAACGTGCAAAAACAGATCCTTGCAACAACAGACCCATCTGCCTGCTCCCAATTATCGTCATGTCATGGAATCCGTCATTACTTCGGATATCAAATCCTTCCTCTTCTCCAATGGCTTGATCTCCGATCATCAATTTGGATTCAGACCAGGTCATTCTACTCTGGACATGCTGCTTCTGCTGTCTCAACAATGGATGGAGGTCCTCAATGCCAAACAGGAAATCAGAGCTGTCTCCCTTGACATATCACATGCCTTCGATACGGTCTGGCACCCAGCTCTGCTCACCAAACTCTCCTCCTATGGTATCCATGGAAATCTCCACGCATGGCTTGCGGACTTCCTCTCTGGTCGGAGTCAACGTGTGGCCCGGAATGGATTTCTCTCATCTCCCCTGCCTGTTCTGGCTGGAGTTCCCCAAGGTAGTGTTCTGGGCCCTGTGCTTTTTCTGGGTTTCATCAATGATCTCTCCGACTCTGGAAAATCCTCTCTATCTCTTTGCTGATGACTCCACTCTCTGCCGCTCCATTCCACATCCCTCAGATCGGCAGTCTGCAGCCTCCTCACTCTCTGCAGACCTGGACAAAATCACAGACTGGTCAAACAAGTGGAACATGTCTTTCAATCCTGACAAATCTCACACTCTTACAATGTCTCTCCAAAAAGACCGACTGGAAAACCCTCCCATCTACTTTCTCAACAATCCTCTCCAAGAAGTTCTGTCGCTCAAGCTTTTGTGTCTCACTATCTGCCATGATCTTTCTTGGGAAAACCACATTTCCAAGCTGCCCTCCAAAGCCAGTCGCCGACTGGGCATCCTCCGTCATGCAAAGTCCTTACTTGGCACACCTGAGCTCCTCACCACATACAAGGCTTTCATCCGCAGCGCAATGGAATACTGTTCCCCCCTCTGCCGGTGCTCCTGCCTCACACCTAGCTCGGCTTCACGCTGTTGAAACCAAAGCTTTCAGAATCATTGGAATCTCCTGCGATGAAGCTAACTCCGAGGGCCTTTCACTCACTCACCGCAGGCAGGTTGGTGGTCTTTCTGTCTTCTACCGACTCCTCTCCGGCCTTGCTCCACCAGCTCTCTCTGTGGTCTGTCCTCCAAATATTCCTACAGGTCGCACAAGATCTGCCAGCAACCCTGTTATGGTTAGACTGCGAAAATCTAGGCTCTCTGCTCATCTTCACTCTTTCATTCCTCTTTTCTCCCACCTCTGGAAGAAACTCCCCCACTCCCTTCAATCCCACCCCTCCCTCTAGGTCTTTAAAACAGCTGTTCACCACCATCTCTTATCTTCCCCCATCCAAAACCTTGATCTTTTCTACCCCTACTAATTCACCCCAGATCCACTTTTTTGAAATTCCAACTTCTTTCCTGGAATTCCTTGCAGTGTCCATATGTTTTATACCTCTCCCACCTCCCCCCAAGCCCTCTCCCTCCCACATTTCTCTCGATGTCCCTGCTCTCAAATGTTGTGTTTGTGTCCTTCCCCCTCTCTCCCCATCTTGTTTGCCGCTCCCCTTATTTTGTGTTTTATGTGTCGGGTTGACTTTTTGTGTGATTAATGTTAGCTCTTTCACGAGCCTCGATCTTGTATACCAAAAAAAAAAGTAGGCCAGGATACAACAGCCTCAAATTTCATTGGCAATATGGACAGAACTGACCATGTTGATGGAGGCCCTTGGGCTGTAGTGGGCCAAGTAGGCCCGGTAAGTGAAGCATTTGAAAGGACAAGTAGACTATGTGGAAACACCTTGAGAACTAATACTGAAACTGAGCAACTGAAACAGTGTAGAGCTTGCACAAGGTGTGATGGTGTACTTTTAACAAGTACGTTAATTATGCACAAACAAAGCTACTACAGAACCCAAGTGTCACATTTGGGTTCTCAGACACGCACAGCAGCATCACCACCATAACGCAAAGTCTCAGAACCTTCGTGCAACCTCGAGCAGATTCACCCCCCTCGTGCATAGTCTCAGGTAGCGGAGAGGTGCCAGGCTGGGAATCTAAGTGGGCGTCCATTGTATGAGGTGCAGAACAATTGAGGGAATCGTATGCCAACGTGCATCTACAATGTCCATTCCCATGGCAGATGTCTGCAGCGGCTTTTCGCTGTGTATTTGCGAGTTGGCTGCAGTCGAGCAGAAAGTCACCGTTTTGGTTACAAGAGGGAGTAGAGATCCTTACAAAATGTAAAGAAAGTAAATCAAGCATTGTGGATAATCTCATTTTGTACAGGGGATACAATGGTCGTGATTCGTTGAAGACAAATTACACGGGCCTACAATATTTCTGTCTATCTGTTTTTGTTTATAGTCTTTGGAATGAACTATTGGGCTGTCAGGAGAGCGTGGAGCCTCTGAATAGCCTCGACATAGCAGTATATATGATACTGGTGAAAAGTGGGACAAATTCGCATGGAGGCCTTCCGAGCCTTCTGACACTTCCTTGTGAAACTCTCACAACTATTCACACTGGATTGCTGTTGATTTTAAATTTGTCTCCAATGTTTCCTGCGGTATCCTTCAAAGAAAGTGTTACGTTCCATTTACAATGTGATGCAGAACAAGCAGCCTTTGCACAGTCTTTTATGGATGTACGAGCCCCGTGGGAATGGGGAGTAAGGTAAACCTTCTGCCACACCCCGGTGAAGGTGCGAAAGGCACCAACAAACCTCCCTTGGAGATGGCGGTTTCTTCGAGTGGATAAAGAAGACTTGATTCCTTACACATGTGGTGTGGGTTAGTTTCTCACGATCGCACTTCATTGCGGTGATACCCAGTAGTTCCATATAGTTCAGTTGTAGAGGTTAAATATATACCGTATTGCCTATATGAATAGAATAGCCTACACATAGCAGGATATATCCTATAGACTATAGAGTCTCAGAATAGCCTAGACATACCAGGATGTACCCTAGAGTGTCTGAATAACCTCGACATACCAGGATGTACCCTAGAGTGTCTGAATAGCCTAGACATACCAGGATGTACCCTAGAGTGTCTGAATAGCCCAGACATACCAGGATGTACCCTAGAGTGTCTGAATAGCCTAGACATACCAGGATGTACCCTAGAGTGTCTGAATAGCCTAGACATACCAGGATGTACCCTAGAGTGTCTGAATAGCCTAGACATACCAGGATGTACCCTAGAGTGTCTGAATAGCCCAGACATACCAGGATGTACCCTAGAGTGTCTGAATAGCCTAGACATACCAGGATGTACCCTAGAGTGTCTGAATAGCCTAGACATACCAGGATGTACCCTAGAGTGTCTGAATAGCCTAGACATACCAGGATGTACCCTAGAGTGTCTGAATAGCCCAGACATACCAGGATGTACCCTAGAGTGTCTGAATAGCCTAGACATACCAGGATGTACCCTAGAGTGTCTGAATAGCCTCGACATACCAGGATGTACCCTAGAGTGTCTGAATAGCCTAGACATACCAGGATGTACCCCATGGATTCTCCGAATAGCCGAGACATACCAGGATGTACCCTAGAGTGTCTGAATAGCCTAGACATACCAGGATGTACCCCATGGATTCTCCGAATAGCCGAGACATACCAGGATGTACCCTAGAGTGTCTGAATAGCCCAGACATACCAGGATGTACCCTAGAGTGTCTGAATAGCCTAGACATACCAGGATGTACCCTAGAGTGTCTGAATAGCCTCGACATACCAGGATGTACCCTAGAGTGTCTGAATAGCCTAGACATACCAGGATGTACCCCATGGATTCTCCGAATAGCCGAGACATACCAGGATGTACCCTAGAGTGTCTGAATAGCCTAGACATACCAGAATGTACCCTAGAGTGTCTGAATAGCCACACGTAGCAGGATATATCCTATAGAGTCTCTGAATAGCCGAGACATAGCTGGATATATCCTATGGAGTCTCAGAATAGCCTACACATAGCAGGATATATCCTATAGAGTCTCTGAATAGCCCACATATAGCAGGATATATCCTATAGAGTCACTGAATAGCCTACATATAGCAGGATATATCCTATAGAGTCTCTGAATAGCCTACACATAGCAGGATATATCCTATAGAGTCTCTGAATAGCGTACACATAGCAGGATATATCCTATAGAGTCTCAGAATAGCCTACACATAGCAGGATATATCCTATAGAGTCTCTGAATAGATACACATAGCTGGATATATCCTATAGAGTCTCAGAATAGCCTACACATAGCAGGATATATCCTATAGAGTCTCTGAATAGCCTACACATAGCAGGATATATCCTATGGAGTCTCAGAATAGCCTACACATAGCAGGATATATAGACATACCAGGATGTACCCTAGATTGTCTGAATAGCCTAGACATACCAGGATGTACCCTAGATTGTCTGAATAGCCTAGACATACCAGGATGTACCCTAGATTGTCTGAATAGCCTAGACATACCAGGATGTACCCTAGATTGTCTGAATAGCCTAGACATACCAGGATGTACCCTAGAGTGTCTGAATAGCCTCGACATACCAGGATGTACCCTAGAGTGTCTGAATAGCCTAGACATACCAGGATGTACCCCATGGATTCTCCGAATAGCCGAGACATACCAGGATGTACCCTAGAGTGTCTGAATAGCCTAGACATACCAGAATGTACCCTAGAGTGTCTGAATAGCCTAGACATACCAGGATGTACCCTAGAGTGTCTGAATAGCCTCGACATAGCTGGATATATCCTATGGAGTCTCAGAATAGCCTACACATAGCAGGATATATCCTATAGAGTCTCTGAATAGCCCACACATAGCAGGATATATCCTATAGAGTCACTGAATAGCCTACATATAGCAGGATATATCCTATAGAGTCTCTGAATAGCCTACACATAGCAGGATATATCCTATAGAGTCTCTGAATAGCCTACACATAGCAGGATATATCCTATAGAGTCTCTGAATAGCCCACATATAGCAGGATATATCCTATAGAGTCTCTGAATAGCCTACACATAGCAGGATATATCCTATAGAGTCTCTGAATAGCCCACACATAGCAGGATATATCCTATAGAGTCTCTGAATAGCCCACATATAGCAGGATATATCCTATAGAGTCTCTGAATAGCCTACACATAGCAGGATATATCCTATAGAGTCTCTGAATAGCCTACACATAGCAGGATATATCCTATAGAGTCTCTGAATAGCCTACACATAGCAGGATATATCCTATAGAGTCTCTGAATAGCCCACACATAGCAGGATATATCCTATAGAGTCTCTGAATAGCCTACACATAGCAGGATATATCCTATAGAGTCTCTGAATAGCCCACACATAGCAGGATATATCCTATAGAGTCTCTGAATAGCCTACATATAGCAGGATATATCCTATAGAGTCTCTGAATAGCCTACACATAGCAGGATATATCCTATAGAGTCTCAGAATAGCCTACACATAGCAGGATATATCCTATAGTGTAACGAACTCAAGCAGACTCCATCGTGCCGGAAGCGGAAAGCGCGTTTATTGACGCGGTGATGATTCACTCGTGTCTGACGAATAAGCGCGTCCGATAAACCACAACAACAATGCAAATACAAGTCAGAGTAATACGTTACATCCTCCTTTCTTTCAAGGAAGCCACTTTAAAGGAAACCAGCAAAGCAAATAACTCTATAAAGTAAAACTTACAATGAATTAATTAACAAACAGCATCACATTCAGATCACGTGAATCAATTGATTTAAATTTAAAGATCCAGACGTCTGGGAGGGTTAACCGCTCTGCCGCTCCTTGTGATGAACTTGGTATTTCTGGGAGATGCAGTGGCTCGAGGCGATGACACTGTTGGGAGACTTTGGGATTCAGATGCTTGCTCACTTGGACTTGGGGACTTGCAGCAGTTCCCCACTGGGGTGTCCTGTTGAGTGGTGGGATCAGGGAAGTCCCTCATGTCCTGGGAAGAGTAAAAGCGAGAGAGTGGCTGACTTCCCACCGGGCCAACATGGGCTGAATGAGGCACTCTGCGGAGATGGAGCCTGTTACGCCGGTACACATTGTTTGGGGTCCTCAGCAAATATGACCGGGGGCTGTTGTGGCGCGCCTCAACTACAGCCGGAATCCAATGCCTGGCCTCCGGGTTTGTCAACATCCTAACACTGTCGCCCGGCTGGAGCGGTGGCAAATCTGACATAGATGGCTTGTCATGATAGTATTTTTGTTTCTCCTTCTGTGTGTCAAGGCGTGATCTCACAAGGTGATGGTCATACCGCGCAGGCATGAGAAGAGTGCGGTTACAAGGCAGTGTGTTTCTGGGGCGTCTTCCCATTAGGAGCTGAGCCGGGGACAAGTTTATTCCTTCAAGAGGAGTGGTGCGGTAGTCTAGCAGGGCTAAGTACTTATCTGCTGACTTCTTCCAGAGCCTTTTCACTGTCTGGATCGCTCTTTCTGCCTCTCCATTGGCACGTTGGTGCTTGGGGGACACAATGTCGTGAGTTATGCCATATTCTTTGCAAAACTGAGAAAATTCCTCTGACTTGTACTGACTTCCGGAATCGCTTCGCAGCTTCTCTGGAATACCATGTCGACAAAACTGCTGCTTGAGAGCTTCGATTACAGAGCGAGCTGTAATGTCCTTGAGGCAATCCACCTCCACAAACTTGGAGTAATAATCGACCGTGAGCAAATACTGCTTTGATTCGAAGTCAAAAACGTCGCTTCCAACTTCGATGAATGGAAGATCAGGCGTGTAAGTCGGCAAGAGAGGCTCCCGTTGCTGAGCGCTTTGATACTCTGCACACTTGCAACAATTCCGTACAGTTTCTTCGATGTCAGAGTTCATTGAGGGCCAATACATGACCTCGCGAGCACGCTGCTTACACTTGTTCACTCCGAGGTGCGATTCATGAATCAAGCTCAGCATTCTGGGTCTGAGGCTTGGCGGGATGACAAGGCGCATGCCTTTGTAGACAACACTGTCTGAGACTGCCAATTGCGTTCTGGAGTCAAAGTACGGACGGACCTGTGCTGGGACTTCCTTTCGGGAGTCAGGCCATCCACTTGCAATGACACCGCAGAGAAGGCTCATTTGACTCAGAGTAGCTTCCTGGATTTCGAGGTATTTCCCACTCGTGATCGCAAGGAACTGGAACATGTTCACAGGCTCAAGGTCTTTCCCAGCTTCTGAGTCGGTGTCCGGTAGAGGTGCACGGGACAATGTGTCGGGGAGCACCATCTCAGAACCACGGCAGTAGTTAACCTCCAAGTCATACCGTTGAAGCTTGAGCAACATACGCTGTAAACGCATGGGAGAAGATAGGAGAGGCTTCTTGAAGATTTCCTCAAGGGGTTTATGGTCATTATATACCACTACTGATTTTCCAAAGATATAGTAGTGAAATGCTTCTGTTGCATGGACGATTGAGAGCATTTCCTTCTCAATCATAGCGTAGCGACACTCAGTATCGGTCATACTGCGTGATGTGAACGCTATAGGGTTGCCATTCTGGAGCAAACAGGCTCCTACAGCGTTTTGGCTGGCATCGGCTTGTATTTCAACTGGCTGACTTACATCGTAGTACTGAAGGACCGGGGCCGAAATACATGCTTGCTTCAGCTTCTTGAAGGACAGCTCCTGAGCTGACTGCCAGGAGAACTCCACGTCCGCCTTGCAGAGATCACGGAGAGGCTTGCTTGTGTCACTTAGGTTGGGAATAAACTTCCCTAAATACTGAACGAATCCAAGGAAACGCTTGACGCCTTGTTTGTCTGTTGGACGTGGCATTTTCTCAACTGCCTTCGTCTTGAATGGATCTGGTAGCACTCCTTCTGCAGTAAGCAGGTGGCCTACATAAGGGACTGAGGTTTGCCGGATGAGGCATTTTCGGAAGTTTAGTTGCAGGTTATAACTTGTAGCTCGTTGCATAACTCGCTTCAGTACACAGTCGTGGTGGGTGATGTCACGACCAGCAACTAAAATGTCATCCATTACCGCTGTTGCCCATTCTATCCCTTCTAGCATCTGGTCCATGATTCGCTGGAATATCTCCGGCGAGCACCTCAATCCATAAGGGAGACGCAGCCAGCGGTATCTCCCTACAGGTGTATTGAACGTGGTCAAGAATGAAGAAGGCTCGTCAAGGCGAATTTGCATGAACCCACTGCGGGCGTCAAGCACAGAAAATACTTTGGCTCCTTATTTGAGCTAAAACTTCCTGAACAGTTCTCATTGGGTAGTGCTCACGTTTTGTGCACTTGTTTAAGTCTTTGGGGTCTATACAGATGCGGACTTTGCCGTTGCGAAGAGCTACTACCATGGAACTCACCCACTCAGTCGGTCGTTCTACCTTCGCGATGTGACCTTCGGTGACCATCTCTTGTAGCTTGTCAACTATTTGCTCTCTCAATGCTGCAGGCTGTCTGCGAGGAGCGTGAACTACTCCCTGTGACCCTTCTACAAGCTTGATCCGATAAGTCCCGGGAAGAGTTCCAGTTGTCTTGGCAACTTCTGGAAACTCAGAGATTACTGCTTCCTGAGACACATTGACTAGAGGCTGAGCTTGACAATGAGGCCTAGGGCTTCCGAGGTAGCGCCTGACATTACATTCTCCTGATCGAGGTCAATGACCTCAAAACTGGCTCTAACGGTCTTGTTTTTGTGAGAGAGAGGGAGTGTCACGGTACCGACAGGATGGATAGTATGGTTCGAGTATGTTTTAAGAACTTTATGCGACGATTGTAGATCGCCTGCGAGGTGCTGGACTAACTGGTAGTCGTTGAGTGTTAGTGTGTTGCACCTTGCACCCGTGTCAATCCGGAACCGAGTCGGCTGACCCAGCAACGTGACGGTCAGTGCCCACTTGTCATGAGTAGCCGTATTGATGCTTGGTTGTAGAGCGGAGATCCTTAAAATTTCAGATTCCTTGACGAGTTCTTGAGGAAGATCTACATGATCTAGACTGGTCTCCTCATCAAGGGACTTTAGGTCACGCAGTCTCTTCCGACACGCCGCAAACCAGTGACCAGGCTTCTTGCAGTAGGAGCAGCTAGAATTAATTGCTGGACACTTGGCTTGCCTGTGCACTGACTGGCCACATTTGCTGCAGGGACCGTCATTCCGAAACCGATTCTCAGCTTTGAACAGCTCGGTGGCTTGTGTATGCCTATCAGGCTTGCTCTTACAACGTTGAGTCTGGTGCTGAGTTCGTTCGTTTTCAGATCTGAGGGCTGAGATGAGAGCATCTTCATCTCGGACTATTCTCATATGTTTCTGCGAGAGCTCTAGCTGTTGGCCAATTTCTATAGCTTTAGCTAGTGAGAGCTCCTCACCCCTATCGAGTAATTTCTCTTGGACCCTCTTATCATGGCTGCCATCAATGATGCAATCGACGATTATGTCGTCTGGGTCTTGGTAATCGCAATCCATGAGAATTATCCTCAGATCTTTTATGAAATGATCAAAAGACTCACCACTCCGCTGGCGCCTTTGTTTCAGTCGGTGTCTGGCAACTCTTTTGTTCTTTCTGGGCTGCACATAGTTCTGGAATTTGTTCAGCACTTCCTGCGGGTCGTCTTTCTCTCCTTCCTCCCAAGATAGAGTTTGGTAGATTTGACGACCTTGTTCGCCGATCCACGTTCCGAGCCATCCTGCTTGACGAGGCTTCGTTATGTCTGCGAGCGGCCCTGACAAGACAAAAATGACGTGATTTCTGAACCGGCAAAACTCCTGGTAGAGATCCAGACTCTCCCAGTCGATCGAGGGATGATCAAAGTTCGGAGATGCCATATTTATGGAGACGAATGGCGGCTTATGGCGTGAATATCAACGAACTTCTGACACCATGTAACGAACTCAAGCAGACTCCATCGTGCCGGAAGCGGAAAGCGCGTTATTACGTTTATTGACGCGGGGGCGGTGATGATTCACTCGTGTCTGACGAATAAGCGCGTCCGATAAACCACAACAACAATGCAAATACAAGTCAGAGTAATACGTTACATATAGAGTCTCTGAATAGATACACATAGCTGGATATATCCTATAGAGTCTCAGAATAGCCTACACATAGCAGGATATATCCTATAGAGTCTCAGAATAGCCTACACATAGCAGGATATATCCTATAGAGTCTCTGAATAGCCTACACATAGCAGGATATATCCTATAGAGTCTCAGAATAGCCTACACGTAGCAGGATATATCCTATAGAGTCTCTGAATAGCCGAGACATAGCTGGATATATCCTATAGAGTCTCTGAATAGCCTACATATAGCAGGATATATCCTATAGAGTCTCTGAATAGCCTACACATAGCAGGATATATCCTATAGAGTCTCAGAATAGCCTACACGTAGCAGGATATATCCTATAGAGTCTCTGAATAGCCGAGACATAGCTGGATATATCCTATAGAGTCTCTGAATAGCCTACATATAGCAGGATATATCCTATAGAGTCTCTGAATAGCCTACACATAGCAGGATATATCCTATAGAGTCTCAGAATAGCCTACACATAGCAGGATATATCCTATAGAGTCTCTGAATAGATACACATAGCTGGATATATCCTATGGAGTCTCAGAATAGCCGAGACATACCAGGATGTACCCTAGAGTGTCTGAATAGCCTAGACATACCAGGATGTACCCGAGAGTGTCTGAATAGCCCACACGTAGCAGGATATATCCTATAGAGTCTCTGAATAGCCGAGACATAGCTGGATATATCCTATAGAGTCTCTGAATAGCCTACACATAGCTGGATATATCCTATGGAGTCTCAGAATAGCCTACACATAGCAGGATATATCCTATAGAGTCTGTGAATAGCCTAGACATAGCAGGATATACCATATGGAGTCTCTGAATAGCCTACACATAGCAGGATATATCCTATAGAGTCTGTGAATAGCCTAGACATAGCAGGATATACCATATGGAGTCTCTGAATAGCCTACACATAGCAGGATATTGAAGGAGCCGGGGCTCCCACGTCGATCGGAAGAATGGACGCGACAAAAAGCTAGAATTCATCTGAGTTGCTTTAATGAAATCAAACACTCAGGCACTCTGAAAAACCGTTTATCAGTCAGCAATATATATCTATTCCGCCAGGGGGTTTGCCCAGGCCCGGCGCCAGGGGGCGTGGCCCAGCGTCCTGGCTGCGGCCTGGCAAGTTGAGGGCGAGCCTGGGCGTCCTGGACGAGCCCGGCATGGTGATCGCTCCGCGTCCTTGATAGGTGCAAGGCGATTGTGAAAACTCAGCGGCAGCCGCTACACACGTCCCCCCAGAATCGACTTGCACCGGCAGGGTCAATTTGAGGGGGGTCCTGATGACCCGGCCGAAGCGACCCCTGGCGGGTCGTGGGAGGGGGTCCGGTGAGGTGGTGGGCGGTCGAGTGGGGGGCACCGTGGACGGGGGACGGCCTCGCCGCGGCGGAAGGGCCACCCGTGGTGGGTGGTCGACGTCCACGTGCGCCGGCTTGAGGCGGTCCACAGCAATCCGGTCCGACCTGCCGCCGATGTCGATGACGAACGACTTGTCGTCCCGTCGCAGCACCCGGAAGGGCCCGTCGTACGGCGGCTGGAGTGGCCACCGATGTGCGTCGTGACGCACAAAAACATACTCCGCTGTGCGGAGTGCTGGGGGGACGTAGGACTGGGGGTCACCGTGGTGGGATGTTGGCACGGGGGCAAACCGTCGGGCGGCCTCCTGGAGGTCCGAGCGCTGGTGAGCTGCGGACCAGGGACTGGTAGCGTCGGGCACAAATTCGCCCGGGACGCGTAGCACCTGGCCATAGACAAGCTCGGCGGTGGATGCCTGGAGGTCCTCCTTGGGGGCCGTGCGAAGGCCCAAAAGGACCCACGGCAGCCGGTCGGCCCACCCGACGTCTTGAAGGCCGGCCATGAGCGCGGCCTTCATGGAGCGGTGGAATCGCTCGCACAACCCGTTTGCTTGGGGGTGGTAGGCCGTAGTACGGTGGAGCTTGATCCCCAGGTTGCGGGCGACCGCGCCCCACAGCTCGGAGGTGAACTGTGGACCGCGGTCTGACGAGATGTCCGCCGGTGCGCCGAAGCGGGCGACCCAGGTGGCGATGAAAGCCTGCGCCACGTCGGCGGTGGTGGTGGAGACGAGGGGAACGGCCTCCGGCCACCTGGTGGTCCTGTCCACCATGGTGAGCAGGTGTGTGAACCCCCGTGATGGGGGGAGGGGGCCCACCAGATCCACGTTGACGTGGTCGAAACGTCGTTCGGGCACGGTGAAAGGTGCCAGCGGGGCCTGGGTGTGTCGGTGGACCTTGGCCCGTTGGCAAGCCGTGCAGGCGCTGGTCCAATCGCGGACGTCCCGACGAAGGCCGTGCCAGACGAAACGCGCCGACACCAGCTTCTGGGAAGCTTTCCGGCCCGGGTGGGAAAGGCCGTGGAGGGAGGCGTAGATGCGGCGTTGCCAGGCGACGGGCACGATGGGGCGAGGCTGGCCTTGGGAGACGTCGCAGAGCAGGACAGTGTCCGCGCAGGGGATGTCGGCCAGGCGGAGGCCCGTGTCCGCCGCCCGGAGGGCTTGCACCGTGGTGTCGGTGGTTTGGTCCGCCGCCATAAGCGCAAAATCCACGCCCAGGTGGACCGCGTTCGCGCTGGCCCGGGAAAGACAGTCGGCCACGGCGTTGTTTTTGCCGGCGACGTGCCGGATGTCCGTGGTAAACTCCGACACGGCGGAGAGGTGGCGCTGTTGGCGGGCCGACCATGGCTCCGTGACCTTGGCCATGGCGTAAACCAACGGCTTGTGGTCGACGAACGCCGTGAAAGGTCGGCCCTCCAGGAGGTGGCGGAAATGGCGGACGGCCAGGTGTAGACCGAGGAGCTCCCGGTCAAACGTGCTGTATTTGAGCTCGTTCGGCCGGAGCTGCCGGCTGAAAAAAGCGAGTGGCTGCCAAACCCCGTTCACCCATTGCTCATGTACGGCGCCCACCGCGTAGTCGGAGGCATCCGTGATGAGGGCGATGGGAGCGTTGAGCACCGGGTGAGCGAGCAGTGTTGCGTCGGCGAGGGCCCGCTTTGAGCCTTGGAAGGCCGCATCCATTGCTGCGGACCAGGCGATGTCGTGCTTGGCCGGCATGCCCCGGAGGGCTTCGTAGAGGGGCCGCATGAGCTGAGCAGCGCGGGGCACGAAGCGGTGATAAAAATTCACCATTCCCAGGAATTCCTGCAGGGCCTTTATGGTGCGGGGACGCGGGAACGTGGTGATGGCCTCGACCTTGGTTGGCAGCGGCACGGCCCCGTTCTTGGTGATGTGATGGCCCAAAAAATCAACGGCCGTCGTGCCGAAGTGGCATTTGGCCGGGTTGACGATGAGGCCGTGCTCGCTGAGACGCTGGAACAGTGTCCGGAGGTGGAGGAGGTGCTCGGCCCGGGACGTGCTGGCGACGAGGATGTCGTCCAGGTAAACGAAAAGGAACGGCAGGTCACGCAGCACGCCGTCCATCAAGCGCTGGAACGCCTGAGCCGCGTTCTTGAGACCAAACGGCATCCGCAAGAATTCGAATAAGCCGAACGGCGTGATGACTGCCGTTTTAGGGACGTCGGCCGCCCTGACAGGTATCTGGTGATATCCCCGTATGAGGTCAATTTTCGAAAAAATGACCCGTCCCGCCAGACGGGTGGAGAAGTCTTGGATATGCGGGATCGGGTACCTGTCGGGGGTGGTAGCGTCATTGAGACGGCGGTAGTCGCCACACGGGCGCCATCCACCCCCCGGCTTTGGCACGATGTGCAGTGGCGAGGCCCACGCGCTATCGGAGCGCCGCACGATGCCGAGGTGCTCCAACGCGTCGAATTCGGCCTTCGCTACGGCGAGCTTGGCTGGGTCGAGGCGGCGGGCCCTGGCGTAGACCGGCGGGCCCGTGGTTGGTATGTGGTGCTCGATCCCATGCCGTACTGCGACGGCCGAAAACGTCGGCCGCGTGAGGGCCGGGAACTCCGTGAGCAGGCGAGCAAACTCGTTCGCCGCCGGGACGGCGCATGCCAGCTCGGTCGGCGCGGAGCTGCTCAATGTGCATACCAGGGAGCTGAAGGTTTCAGCGTTGATTAAACGATGCCGTTGGACGTCCACCAGCAGTCCGTGTGCGCAGAGGAAGTCGGCGCCTAGCAGAGCCACGGGCACGTTGGCGGTTACAAACGTCCAAGCAAAGCGTTGGCCGCCGAAGCAGAGGGTGACGTTGCGCGGGCCGAAGGTGCGGATAGTCGATCCGTTGGCCGCAACTAAGGAGGGGCCGCAAACCGCGGATTGCCTGTCCTGGTCAGAGGCGGGTATGACGCTCAGTTGGGCGCCGGTGTCGCACAGGAAGCGCCGTCCGGACGCTTTATCCGTGATGAACAGTAAGTTGCCCGTGTGGCCGGCGCTCATGGCTGGTAATGAACGCCGGCCCGGCCGTTTCCCGGCCTGCCGAAGGTGCACGGGGGTCGGCATGTCCGGGCCTTCTGTCCGGACCTGGCATGATAGTAACACCACGCTTGGTCAGGTGGAGGCCTCGGTCGTCGTGCCGGAGGTGGTCGGCTCGGTAGAGCGGCCGCCAATGGCGTCGGCAGTTCGGCCGTCGACCGTGCCGGGTGCTCGGGCGCCCTGGGTGTTGCGTCGGACGGCGGTGGGTCCCATGTCGCCGCTACGATGCGCTGTCCTGCGGCGGAGATCTTGTCGGCTTCTCTGGCAAGGGCCCGGGGATCTGTGATCGTCGTGCTTGCCAGGGCGAGGCGTACCGGGTTAGGCAGCTGACGGAAGAACAGCTCCCGGAACAGGAATGCCGGAGAGTGCTCGCCGAGCAGTGAAAGCATGTAGTCCATGCGCTCGGAAGGGCGCGTGTCGCCGAGCTCAGGCAGATCGAGCAGGCGCCGTGCGCGTTCCGCCGATGGGAGGGCGAAAGCATCGAGGAGCAGCTTCTTAGTCGCGCCGTATTTGTCAGCGGCTGGCGGGCTTTCGAGGAGGCTCAGGGCGCGGGCCGCGGTAACCGACCCGAGCGCAGCTACCACATGGTGGAAGCGGGTGTCGTCGGCCGTGATGCCTCGCAGGGCGAACAGGGACTCCGCCTGTGCGAACCAAACCGCCGCGTGAGCCTCCCAGAAGGTAGGCAGTTTAAGGGCGACTGCCGTGTCCATGTCGATAGGTCACCAATGAAGGAGCCGGGGCTCCCACGTCGATCGGAAGAATGGACGCGACAAAAAGCTAGAATTCATCTGAGTTGCTTTAATGAAATCAAACACTCAGGCACTCTGAAAAACCGTTTATCAGTCAGCAATATATATCTATTCCGCCAGGGGGTTTGCCCAGGCCCGGCGCCAGGGGGCGTGGCCCAGCGTCCTGGCTGCGGCCTGGCAAGTTGAGGGCGAGCCTGGGCGTCCTGGACGAGCCCGGCATGGTGATCGCTCCGCGTCCTTGATAGGTGCAAGGCGATTGTGAAAACTCAGCGGCAGCCGCTACAATATATCCTATAGAGTCGGTGAATAGCCTACACATAGCAGGATATATCCTATAGACTATAGAGTCTCTGAATAGCCTACACATAGCTGGATATATCCTATGGAGTCTCAGAATAGCCGAGACATAGCTGGATATATCCTATGGAATCTCAGAATAGCCTACACATAGCAGGATATATCCTATGGAGTCTCAGAATAGCCTACACATAGCAGGATATATCCTATAGAGTCTCTGAATAGCCGAGACATAGCTGGATATATCCTATAGAGTCTCAGAATAGCCTACACATAGCTGGATATATCCTATGGAGTCTGTGTATAGCCTACACATAGCTGGATATATCCTATAGAGTCTCTGAATAGCCGAGACATAGCTGGATATATCCTATGGAATCTCAGAATAGCCTACACATAGCAGGATATATCCTATGGAGTCTCAGAATAGCCTACACATAGCAGGATATATCCTATAGAGTCTCTGAATAGCCGAGACATAGCTGGATATATCCTATAGAGTCTCAGAATAGCCTACACATAGCTGGATATATCCTATGGAGTCTGTGTATAGCCTACACATAGCAGGATATATCCTATAGACTATAGGGTCTCAGAATAGCCTAGACATAGCAGGATATACCCTAGAATGTGTGAATAGCCTAGACATAGCACGATGTACCCTATGGAGTCTCAGAATAGCCGAGACATAGCAGGATGTACCCTAGAATGTGTGAATAGCCTAGACATAGCAGGATGTACCCAATGGAGTCTCAGAATAGCCGAGACATACCAGGATGTACCCAATGGAGTCTCAGAATAGCCGGGACACACCAGGATGTACCCAATGGAGTCTCAGAATAGCCGAGACATACCAGGATGTACTCAATGGAGTAACATAGCAACCCAAATTGTGGCTTAAGAACTCACAGCGAGTGGCAGTGGGCTGACCAAGATGGTGGGCCGCCATGTTGGAACCCATCTGTGGATCGGTCCCATCGGCCGATGGGTCTGACCCATCTGTGGATGCACGAGAAATGACAATGCAGACCCATCGGCCGATGGGTCTGCGCCATCTGCGGATGTGTTGTTCACCTTGAAGGAATGTGTTGACAGAATGGTGCTCTTCAATCAGGTACACAGTCATTGGAATTACATGTGGTAGGAATTTAACAGAGATGATTTTTAAATGTTTAACAGATTAAACCACATGTCACGGACTGCTTTATAAACATTTATGACATCAATTGCTTATTTTTAGGTTCAAATAAACATACTCATCCACCATTGATGCATAGGAAACACAGATGGGTTCACCTTCAAGGTGAACAACACATCCGCAGATGGCGCAGACCCATCGGCCGATGGGTCTGCATTGTCATTTCTCGTGCATCCACAGATGGGTCAGACCCATCGGCCGATGGGACCGATCCACAGATGGGTTCCACCAGCCATGCTGTGAAGAGGAACAGGCTGAGATGGTTTGGTCATGTGTTGAGGAAGGATGAAAGTGACTGGTTGAGAAGAGTGATGGAAATTGATGTAGAAGGAAGTAGAGGACGGGGAAGACCGAGAAAGACTTGGCTAAAGATGGTGGAAGAAGAAATGCGGGCAAGGGGGTTAACAAGGAGAGATGCAGAAAATAGGGCAAAATGGAGAAGATTGTCATGGGGACCGCAAGGCTAACCCCCGCTCTAGCAGGGAAAATGGCCTTAAAATGCATGTTGTTGTATGAGCACCTCGTTAATCATCTTCAAAAAGGGTGTTATAACACACCCAAACTCCCAGTTTTCATCATTGCAATCTGTTGGATGCAAAGTTTGGGGCCGCTTGGTTTCATGGTTTTGGAGTTATGGAGGAGACAGACAGACAGACAGGCAGACACTGCCTTTTATTATTATAGATATTGTTGATATAATCGATGAGTTTATTTTATAGCCTGAGTTTGAATGTCGATCCTATTGTTAAAATTAATATTTATTCTAATGATTTTTCTAATGTACATTATTGTTCGATTTTTCTCAAACTTGTCTCAAGGTTTTATTTTTACTCTCACGAGCCCTGGTGTTGGCTTAGCGGTTAGCATGCCGGCTTGGGATCCTAGGATCCTGGGTTCGAATCCCGGTCGATCGCTGAATTAACGCCAGGGGGGTTGACTCAGCCTGTCATCCTTCCGAGGTCGGCAAATTGAGTACCAGCTTGCTGGGATGAATGATCACGGTGTGTACACCGCATCCCTGTGGTAAGAGCGTGACCAAGGGTTGGCGTCAGGAAGGGCATCCGGCCATAAAAACATTGCCTCAAACAGGGAACCATGATTGTCATGGGGCCCGCAAGGCTAACCCCTGCTCCAGCAGGGAAAATGGCCTTAAAACGATCATTCTTCTATTCTTCTTCATCCGTCGCCAAGTCAATGAAAGGGGGCTCTATGGTAGGAGATCCAGGAGGAGCCCACTGCTGAGGGAGAGAGACGTAAGAAAGCCCGACTAGGGTGTGCCAAAACACAACTGAGCAAGCCGAAAATCCTTCTGGGAGAATGTCCTGTTGAGAGACGAGACCAAATTCGAGCTTTTTTGTAAAGCACATCATCTCTATGTTTACAGAAAACAAAATGAAGCCTTCAAAGAATAGAACACCTTCCCTACAGTCAAACATGGAGGAGGTTAATTGATGTTTTGGGGTTGCTGTGCTGCCTCGGGTACATTGAATGTGTGCATGGCATCATGAAATCAGGAGATTACGAAGGCATTTTGGAGCGCAATGTTGAACCCAGTGTCAGAAAGCTGAGTCTCCGTCGAAGGTCATGGGTCTTGCAGCAGGACAATGACCCCAAACACACTTCAAAAAGCACCCAGGAATGGTTCAAGACAAAACGCTGGACTGTTCTGAAGTGGCCAGCAATGGGTCCAGATCTAAATCCCATTTAACACCTGTGGGGATATCTGAAAACAGCAGTTGGGAGAAGGCACCCTTCAAATCTGGGAGAACTGGAGCAGTTTGCATAAGAAGAGTTTGCCAACCTGCCAGTAGAGAGGTGTAGGAAGCTCATTCATGGCTGTAGGAAGCACTTGACTGCAGTTATTTTGTCCAAAGTCTGTGCTACCAAATATTAAGTTGAGGGTTTCAATAATTTTGTCCATGCCATTTCTTTTTATTTTCTGATTTTTAAGGATATATTAAGTTCTGAATCAAAAACAAAGGTTCTGTAATATTAACAGTGAAATAAAGAATTGTGGAGATCAAATACTTTTGTCAAATTCAACTTATTTTTAGGGAAAATCGTGAGTTATTTGAAAAAAGTGCAGGGGTGCCAATATTTTTGGCCACAACTGTATATTTTGGGTCCTATCCTTATGTCCGCATCCTCTGCACGAAAATGACTGGATGAATTTCTTTCATATTTGGCACTGTCGGGCTAGCAGGATAACCCAGGCCCTAGAAGGATACACACTCGACTCTTAGCTGCCTTGCCAAGGGTTGAATGTAGATCCAGCGATAACCTACCATCCTGATGCTTTGCAAGTATGGCGACGCATCAATATATGTGCTGTTCATCAGAAGGACACATTTCCTCCCACTTGTCAGTGGTGTAGGTTAAAGATCCCACGGTGTCTTTCATGAAGAGAAGGTGAATTATCGCTGGCATTCTAAACAAATTTTAAATTGCTGCCCAAATCGTTTTCAGTCGAATACGTCACACCTGACCAGTCGGTTTGTGAAATATTTATAATAAAACATTCCCCAGTTGAAGGTGGGAATATTTTGGCTTCGTAGTAATCTTACTATAATTCACCAAACGTCCGTCTGTCCGTCCGTAAGTCCGTCCGTCCGTTCCCAGGTACCGCAAAAACGGCTGAACCGATCGCAACGATATTTTGGGTGGGTAATTATGGGACCCCCTGGAGTAAAATAGGCTATATTGTTTTTTCCAATTTCAGCTTTGGTCTCCAGCATTTTCAGGTTTGATCTCCCGCATAACGTTATTTTCCCGGGTACCGCACAAACGGCTGCACCGATCGCAACCTGACGAATGAAAACACACAGTTAAAAATAATGACCTTACGGACAAAGACCATTTATAAGGACATGGGTTGAATCCCTCCTTGAGAGAATGCCAACCCCTCCCCGCCATCACGGTCGTCTCTCCAACTCACAATCCCACGAGATATGTGGAAAGCACGACCCAAAACCAATTATCTTCTTTTTGATTCATATATAAACATCATTAAAAGTAAATAATGACTTCGGCCAAAGTTCAAACAACGTGGGTTTCATCTCTACATGAGAGAATTCAACATAGCTATTTGGGCGGTGTATAAGCTAACAGATCGCTGTCTCCATCGATCTTGCCAAGGCCGTAACACCTATCGGTTCAAAATCCTTTTAACTGTTGACTTGGTAGTTTTTACAATGAAGGAGACACGTATTGGGAGTACATACTACATAGCGATTGTGAATGTGACAGCTCTGAGGCGTCTTTTGCTTCGCATCGCAGTGACGGCAAGCACCAACATGGCGGTTGTAAGATTAAAATCTGGCTTCAAGCCCCCTCACCGCCCAAAGCCTTCAACTAGACATATTAACACGCTCCTCCCCCTTCATTCCCGTTCTTCAAAGCAAAGCGGTAAAAATTTGTTGTATCGCCATTATATACTAGTACCCGACTGCAAAGCCGCAATGAGCCGGTGAAGCCAAAGCCTCTTGCCACTATTTTACCCATCACTATGGCATCAGTAGGTTAGGCAGTTGGTAGTAGGTAGGTGTAGTAAGTGTTGTGGAAAACCATTCAGGTCCGCACAACTTTAGTCCAACGGTTTGGTTTAATTGCATTTAGATCATCAGATCATTCCTGTAAGTAGAAATACACAATAAGCATACGATGCGACATCTCATAAAGCCATTCATATCAGTCAATGCAAGCAAGCTAGATATTCTATAAAGGCGTACCATTAACGAGGCTACCGATGTAACATGTCACAAGGGAGAAGTCTCGGAGCACTGACACAGCAACGGGTCTTATAGTCACGCCCCTAGTGGGGACAACAATGACAGCGAGCAGCGAGCATCCCCACCCGGGTTCAGTACGGATACGATTTCACTACATTCACCCCCCGTCAGAATTATACGGCCGCGTGGCTAAAAGCGAGTGAGCGTCAGCATGGGCGCGGAGTATCAGACGGCCCAACCGTAGCGGGCCGGGTGGCGAATTTCTCTGCCAGCACGCGTTCGAAATTCCCCGGGTACGGCGTCTCGTAACCCTGTATCCCCGGTGTCAGAGGCGTCAACAGGGTCGGGTGATGAAGGGGGTAACGCCAAGTCGTCGGACCCGGGCAGTCTCGACGGGGGGAGGGTCGGTGGACTATCGGCGATGGGAGCGTCGGGAGAGGTCATAGTCTCATAGATGGGTTCGACCGGTTCGTCCGATTCCCTACTAAGGTCGTCGACCCCGCAAGGGGCAAGATGACGAACGGAGACAGTAGTCTCACGACCATCAGACGTCATCACACGAGCATGCTCAGGATTAGCCTGGAGAATCTGCACTTTGTCCACAAGGGGGTCGTACTTGCTCGCGCGAACTGCCCGTTTAAGGTAGGCCGGCCCGGGCCCAGCGAGCCAACTGGGCAAAGACCGTATACACCCCGAGCTCCTGGGGTGGTGGAAAAGACGCTCGTGGGGAGTTTGGTTAGTTGCCGTACTCAGGAGTGCCCGGATTGAGTTCAACGCCGCAGGTAGCGACCAAGCCCATTTATCGAGGCCCCGGCCGTGGGTCCGGAGATGGAGCATGACGGCCCTCCAGATAATCCCGTTGAAGCGTTCGATCTGCCCATTAGCCTGGGGTCTATACGGCGTGGTGTAACTAGACGCAACGTTGTTTTGGAGCAGATAGCCGCGCACCTCCTGAGACAAGAAGACTGCACCCCGGTCGGTATGGACATAGGCCGGGTAACCGAACATTGAGAACAAGTTCTGTAAGCAACGCATCACCGTGGCAGCAGTCATGTCCGCGCACATATAAGCAAAGGGGAATCGTGAGTACTCATCAACGATAGTGAGCAGATAGCGAGAGCCGCTCGACACCGGCAAAGGGCCCTTGAAATCCATCGCCAAGCGTTCCCACGGGCGTGTAGCCTTCACCAGAGTCCCCATAGGGGGGTTATAGAAACGCGGTTTGATTTCCGCGCAGATAGCGCAGTCGCGACAGATACGGCGGATATCGTCAATCGAGTAAGGGAGATTCCCACTCCGCACGAAATGAGCGAAACGCGTTACGCCGGGATGGCCCGCAGTAGCATGCAGCACCCGTAGGCCCTCCAACGAGGTGATACCAGCACATGTAGTGGGGCGCGATAAGGCATCGGCGGCCTGGTTATCCTTCCCTGGGCGATATTTGATGGTGTAACAGAAGTCGGCGAGTTCGATACGCCAGCGAGTGATTTTCTCGTTCTTAATGCGCTGGGCGTGTAAGGTGTCGTACATGAACGCAACGCTTTGCTGGTCCGTGATGATTTGGAAGCTCCGCCCGAGTAGGTACGGGCGCCATCGCCGAATAGACTCGACGATCGCATACGCTTCCTTTTCAACGGACGAGTGCCGCCGCTCAGCGGAGGTAAGAGTCCGTGAAAAGAAAGCCACGGGACGTCCCCCTTGGGAGAGGGTCGCCGCGATGGCCTGATCCGAGGCGTCACTTTCGAGGACGAACGAGCCGCTCTCGTCGATGGTTGCTACGGCGGCTCGGGCGATGTCGGTCTTAAGACCTTCAAAGGCCGTCAATGCGGCCGAACTCAGGGGAAAAGTGTCGCAGGCCACAAGGGGGCGAAGTTTCGCGGAGAAATTTTGCACCCATTTGGAGTAATGGGCGAACAGCCCAAGGGCGCGTTTCAGGGACGCCCGATCGCAGGGAGGGGCCATGTCGAGCAAAGGTCGCAGACGTTCCTTATCCGGAGAGACAGAGCCATGGGTCACGGTGTACCCCAGAAGATCTATGGTGCGTAGGGAGTATCGGCACTTATCCTCATTCATAGTTAAGTGATACCGTTGCGCGACCTCAAGGAAGCGCTTCAGATTAGCGTCATGGTGCCCTTGGTCATATCCACAAACCGTAAGATTATCGAGGTAGACGAAAACATCGGTTAAGTGCTCCCGCGCAACGAGGTCATCCATGGCCCTCTGGAAACAAGCGACCCCGTTCGTCACCCCAAAGGGCAATCGTGTGAATTGGTACAACCGCTGCCCCGACTCGAAAGCGGTATAGATACGATCCGCCCTAGAGATAGGGATCTGGTGGTACGCACTACGGAGATCGAGAGTACTATAGACCGAATACTGGGACACCTGTTGCACTAGCGCGTCCATCCCCGGAAGGGGGTAGGCATCCAGCTGTGTAAAGCGGTTAATCGTTTGGGAATAGTCGATCACCATGCGTTTGCGATGGGCCTCACTGCGCACCACTAAGACCTGGGCACGCCACGGCGACCTACTAGGTTCTATGATGCCGTCTTTCAAGAGCTGAGTCGTTTCGTCCGCAATGAATTGCATGTCCGCGCGAGAGTAGCGTCTCGTTTTTACCGCGACAGGGGTACAGTCGGAGGTTAGATTGGGGAACAGTGAAAGCGGACGGACGTCCATTTGCGCTAGGGCGCACACCGTTAGCGCGTCGTCCGCCCCCACAACAAGAGTGTCAGGCCCACCGAACTCCATTACCAGACGTCCATGCAGCTTAAGAAAATCGTGTCCTAGCAGAATATCAGCACATAATGCGGGTAAAACCATAAGGTGTACATCAGGGAAAACCCGTCCCTTTAGCACTAGTTTCAATCGGCATTCCCCTTTTGTGCTAAGCCGGAGTCCCTGGGAAGCCATGAAGATCCGTCTCGTAGACCGCCCGATCCGCCATCCATGCCTGAGCACAAGTCGCTGGTCGATAAAACTATCCGTAGATCCGGTGTCCACCAAGGCCTGAACACAATGGCCCTCAACCATAAGGGGAATAAGGGCTTGAGCCAGGCCAGACGAGGCAGCTGGGAGCGGGACTGAGCCCCCCGAATGGGTCGGACCAGCCTCGCGGGTGGATCCTACACCAGCAGCAGTTTTGCGATCGTGGCCGGAGTCTGCGTTGACCATGGGGAATCCATTATCGTCATCAGAGGGCTTTCCCCAGCATTCCGGTGTTTCGCGATTCAAAATCCGACGAGAAAAGGCCTCCGTAGTATTTGGCATCGCCTTTTGACACTCCTGGCAGATAAAGGCTTCCGTTGTAGCCGAAATCGCCTTTTTCGTTTGGTCGCTTTGACAAAAGGCTTCCGTAGTATTCGAAATCGCCTTTTTCGTTTGGTCGCTTTGACAAAAGGCTTCCGTAGTAGTATTCGAAATCGCCTTTTTCGTTTGGTCGCTTTGACAAAAGGCTTCCGTAGTATTCGAAAGCTGTTTCTTCCCTTGCGTGGCTCGAGGTTTGGCCAAGGACGCGGCCTTTGTCCCCGATGGAGAATGAGACGGTGGTGGCTGTCCGGTGGCGCCAGTCAAGGTTGTCTGCGCGCCCAGCGGGCCGCAGAGAGGGGCCCTCCCCTTCGAAGTCGGGTAAGGCGCTGGGCTCGTGGGTTCTGCTACAAGCCCGTTCAAGGTTGCCGCGCCTGCGCGACCGCGGCTGCGCGAGTCGAAGGGCCGCGAGCCGCGTGCCGATTTCTTGCACACTTTCGCGTAATGTCCCTTTAGCGAGCACAAATGGCAAATAGCGTCACGTGCCGGACACACGACTCGGGCATGACGAGGCCCTCCACAAAAAAAACATGCGGCCCCGCGCAAGGCCTTGGGTCTGCTGGTCGTAACGGCAGCTGTCAGGGTAGGGTCATCCTCCGGAGCATCCCGGAGTTCAGCAGGCGGATCCACGTCCTCGTCAGTGGTACTCTCCGGCCGGGCGTGTAGTGAGGTGCCCGCCAAAAGGCGCGTGCGATCATAGGCGTTCGATTGCATCCGCGCTTCGGTATACACCGTCGCTTGCTCAACCGCCGTAGCGAAGGTCAGGTCGGTCTTCTCCAAGAGTTTGAGACGTAGTTCCTGGGAGGAGACCCCTGCTATGAAGGCATCTAAAAGTCGATCATCTTTAGCCTGCTCGGGAGTCCGTGGCTCCTTGGCGCTGTCCAGCATGAGCTGCCGGAGCTCCTGGGCGTAATGATCCATAGGCTCGTTGGGCTGCTGCCGCCGCGTCTGCAGCAAATAACGCGCATACACAGGGCTTTTTTCTTTTATATAAAGCCGCTTGAGCTCCGCGATGGTAAGATCATACGTCGTGCATTGAGCGACCGCGTGGTAGACCCGGTAGTCGATTTTTGAGTGTAATATTGCCAGCTTCGCGGCAGGCGTCGGAGCGGTCTCAGGCTCATCAAAGAGATGCTCCAGTTGTCGGAGCCAGTGCTTGAGTTGCAAGCCTCCGTCCGTGGCTTGTGGGTCGGCGCTGAAAATGGACACCGTCAACGTCTTGTTGCCAGCCATGTCAGCAGATCTTAAATGCAATTAAGTGTTGTGGAAAACCATTCAGGTCCGCACAACTTTAGTCCAACGGTTTGGTTTAATTGCATTTAGATCATCAGATCATTCCTGTAAGTAGAAATACACAATAAGCATACGATGCGACATCTCATAAAGCCATTCATATCAGTCAATGCAAGCAAGCTAGATATTCTATAAAGGCGTACCATTAACGAGGCTACCGATGTAACATGTCACAAGGGAGAAGTCTCGGAGCACTGACACAGCAACGGGTCTTATAGTCACGCCCCTAGTGGGGACAACAATGACAGCGAGCAGCGAGCATCCCCACCCGGGTTCAGTACGGATACGATTTCACTACAGTAGGTACCGTACCTAGTTCAAAAACACCATTTGCATTCTGGATGAGATTAAAATTTATAAAATTTCCTTCTTGATTAATTCGGTGAATTCCATCTCAACTTCAGATATTTCCGGCCGTGAAAAACTATCCGCTACGGCCGCGAGATTTCTAAAAAATAATTCTTCATCAATTTTAGAATATTTGACTTTTTTGAAATTTTTTTTTTTAACTTTTTTTTTTTTTTAACTAAAAATATTTCAAAAATACTGAATATTTTCAGCCTCCGAAACGCGGTAATAAACGTTTTTGAAATATTTTTTCAAATGCTCGAATCTCATTGGTTCCGGTGGTTGGTGACGATTTTCGTTGAAGATAACCAGGGCCCGGTGAACGAGGTTGGTCTTAAAGTATTTTAATTACAAATTAGAGGTGCATAAGATGGTGAATCAAAAAAAGACGGGTGAAACAAACTCCTATTGAACTTTTCTCAAATTTTTATGCATACTTCCGCATCCGCAAGATGGCGGCCTCCATTGAGTGATTTGGTGCGTCAAAGCTTGGAATTCTCAGAGGATCCAGCAAAATCTGGTTTGTCAACATAATACGTACGCGTTCATTCACAACACCGGCTTCCCCAGCTACTAGTACCCTACTGCAAAGCCGCAATGAGCCGGCGAAGCCAAAGCCTCTTGCCACTATTTTACCCATCACGATGGCATCAGTAGGTTAGGTAGTTGGTAGTAGGTACCGTACATGGTAAGACTTGGTAAATGAGAAGAGCAGACAGTCCTCCCCAATACCTACATACAATAAATGTCACAAGAAGCTTAAGGAAGTAACTATACGATGTGCTAGCTTAAGGCCTATTTTAAGAAAATTTAACTGGGCTTAACATACGTTTTCACAGTATGTGTGTCGTCTTCTAACTTCAGTCGCTGTCAGGACTGGTTCTCTCCGGGCACTGCGGCTTCCTCCACCAGAAGAAGTTAGCTTGCAGTAAGATCAGTGCCGACAGGTCAGACGATAGCGCCGTTTCAACAGCAATGTGTGACTGTCGTTAATCAAACCGAGCTCTCTTTCTTTATGTAAACCGCTTATACCGGTAGGTGCAGGACAACATCATAAATCAGACAAACCTACTGAGCATGGGAGCATGGGATTGAAGCCTAATTCGGCTTTCCAGGTCTACCACTAAAGAAGAGAAAAATTTCGAAAATGGCCCAGAGTGGTTTACTTTCCAATTACGTTTCGTGAGAACATTGTTTTTTTATCGCGAAAAGAAGGTGATAGACGCTGATAGTGACCTGTAAGTACTCTTGAACATCCTCAACAACACATATATGCTGGTGCGAGCACTCAAAGGTCTTTATACGCTTTAGAGAAATTTAGCAGTGTACAGTTAAAGTGTAGACTTAAACTGGTAATTGAAACAGTGTAGATTGTACCCTGGTGAATGAGCAGGAGTCACATGACACTTTCTCACGAATTAGCTTGGGTACCCAAGACTTGGGTACATTTATGTCGTGGTTAAGCATAAACGTCGTCCTTCATGCCACATCTGATAGGTCAGTGTGGCGATGAAGAATGGAGGCGA